>NC_080683.1:99695674-100945674 GCF_030445035.2 Dasypus novemcinctus | reverse complement strand
TATTACAATTGATGGCGTGGTGACATAAATTTTGCATGTGGAGGCTAACATCGAGGTCTGGGATACAGTAAAACATAAACAACTTAAAGCAAAATATTATCTAAAATATTCACTCCTTAAAGAGCTTTTCCTAATTAAGTGCTTTCCCAAAGTAAAATCAACACTGAAAATTAAGCTGAAACATGTTTGGTCATTATATAACTGAATGGTCAAGAAATCTCTCTTTTGTGAGCAAAATAAATGGTGGATTCCACAAGCTACTTTTTCTGCTGGAGAGGGTTGATAATAGATCACAGCAATTCACAGCCACACAGGCTTAACATGAAGATGCAAGGTTTATTTCAGCTTGTTGCTACTGGTATGTGCCAGTACATACTGGGGGCAAGATAGCTTAGAGAACATGACAAAAGTCATTTTCAGACCTCCACAGATTTCATGAAGTACCAATTTTAATCACGTAGAACAGCAGGAGAGAACCCAAAGTGAAAACTACCAGAGCATAATTGTCTATCATCATGGTCTTTCATTAAAACTGAAGGCATAGAAAGGGTAACAAATAATGGAGATGAAAAGGTTTGGGTAATAGATGTTGGTCATGGCAGCACAATATTGTGGATGTAATTAATAGCGCTGAACTACACACTCGAAAGTGGTTAAAATGGGAAACTATGAGTTGAATATGTTACTACAATAAAAAGGTTCAAAAGACAATAGAATATTTAGTGATTTTCTATAAGCTATACAAACGAGGCTTGTAGCACCCATCTATATGTCAGCTGCAGCAGGAAACTTAAAACTTATGACTATATATTACTCCAATCAATATATCAATAATGGATAAGGCTCCCACTTGAATTTCAAACACTGCAGATGACACATATTGAAAAGTGCTGACATTCTCATAGTCAAAACTGCCAAGGGGTAATTAAGCAGCAGACCTTCTGCTAGAAGAATTAAGAGCAAATTATAGTAAGAACCAGGCAGAAATCCTTAAATGGGTATTTCCACACACTCCTGCACACAGTCAGGAGTTTGAAACTAGCCACGATGGTTTTTAATGACTAAATTCAATGCTGCAAAGGTTTGGCAAGATAGGCACTGTCTACCCTGTTGAGGAAATTTAAATTGTTTTATACTTCAAAAAAAAAACACTCCTCAACTACTCTAATGCTTCTATTAGATATCAATTTAGATATCTAATAGAATTAGATTATTAATCTAATTAGATTATGCTTCTAGATATCAATTCTAAGGAAATTATCATTAATTGGTGTCAAGTTTTATGCACAAGAATGTTTGCTTCATTGTTTATTTGTAATCTAGAAAAAACTGAAATCAATGTAAATTAATTCAACAAAAAAGTGTATGAATGAACAATGCATTTATAGTATGTTATAGTAAAGAGCCATTAAAATGGCATGTTAAAAGAATTCTTAATAACACAATATAGGGAAACGGACTTTGGCCCAGTGGTTAGGGCGTCCGTCTACCACATGGGAGGTCCGTGGTTCAAGCCCCGGGCCTCCTTGACCCGTGTGGAGCTGGCCCGTGCGCAGTGCTGATGCCCGCAGGGAGTGCCGTGCTACACAGGGGTGGCCCCGGCATAGGGGAGCCCCACGCGCAAGGAGTGCACCCGTAAGGAGAGCCGCCCAGCGCGAAGGAGGGAGCAGCCTGCCCACGAATGGCGCCGCCCACACTTTCCGTGCTGCTGTCGACAAGAGAAGCGGACAGAGAAACAAGACGCAGCAAAAAAAAAAAGACACAGAAAACAGACAACCGGGGGAGGGGAGGGGCATTAAATAAATAAATAAATAAATAAATAAATAAAATCTAAATAAATAAATAACAATGTAATTGATATATAATATTAAGTTAAAAAAACAGAAAGAAATGTCTAATTTATTTCAAAAATGAATATTAAAAAAGCCTAATAGGAAAGTGTGGGAGGGAGAGGGAGTGGGACATAAGGGAAACCCATATATTTTTTATGTAATTTTATTTATGTAGTCTAAAGCTTCTAAAAAATTTAAAAATTAATTTAAAAGCCTAGAAAAATTGAAATATTAACTGATTAACTCTGTAATAGAGTAACAGATGACTTTTATTGTATTCTTTGTACATTTTATACTTTTCAAAAGTTCAGAAATGACCATGTACCTCCCACACACTTATAAATATGTATAATACTAAAAACACCATATCCTTTTAAAAATCAACAAAGACTACAATATAGAACCTAAACTATCAATTCAATTCAACAAATTTTTACTGAAAACATCTTAAGGCTGGGAAGTGTAAGGAGAAAGTGAACGGAGCAGAGTTCTTGCTTTGATAAAGAAAAGAAACTATTATAAAGCAAAGGAATATTATTTCCATAAGGTGTTTTGAACTTTAAAGGAGACAAAGAATGACAGATTGGAGATAAAAGCCAGAAGGATGATGAAAGAATTCACAAAAGTAGTGCTGTCTGGAGTGGGCCTTGGAGTGTCATTTTAGGAGAATCTTGTAGGTGTGGGAGAGCCAACAGAAAAAGCAGGAGAGAGTGCCCCAGGGAGAAGGAGCAGCGGGAAGGGAGATGGGAATTCGATGCACACAGCCACTTAATGTGGGACATTCTGTTTCAAACTAAAACAAAACCTAGAACTTCAGTTTAGTTTTAGAGTTATTATATTTTTGCTTTTTTAATGACCAAGTAATGTTTGGGACAGATGCTCATACACCAGGTCCCGTCCTGCCTACCCCTCACTGGACAACAGGGATGAGATGGTGAGGAGCAGGGGTAGGTCAGAGCTGGAGAGATTGGGGACTAATGGAGAGAAGGGTGGAAAAAGGGTCATGGATGTCTCTGCTAACATTCCTTGGGATAAAATCAGGGGGTTTATATTTTGACCTGCCCTGTTTGTTTGATGAAGACTTTCAAACTATCCCTCTTTACTTGATTTCAAGAAGGGAAAGACCAAAAGTGTAGAGATAAGGTAGAAGCTTAATAGCTCTATTTGGATAACTGGAGCCTGAATGTGACACATTAAGGTGTAAAGTGTAAGAGTTAGGTACACACTGCATACGTATGTGAAAGATAGAGGTTCCACAACTTGGCAAATGATTGGCTATGGTGGAGGCATAGGAGAGAACAGCATAGAGCAGGTTGTTAAATTTTAATCTTGGTTGGTTGAGAAACTGCTAATGATACTAGAAAATGAAATAGAGAAAGGGGACTTATTTGAAGGAAAGTGTGATGTGTTGAATTTCAAGCATCTAAATGCTGTAAATGTGGAAGTGCCCCAGGTTAGGGAAGCTCAGGCTGGATTAGAGACAGAGAAAAGCAGAAACAGAGGAAAATGTTCAAAAAGTCATGAATACTTTTAAAGGCATTTAAAAATTACTATGGTATTTAGCTCATCACTAGGGAGACCATACAATATTTGTCCTTTTGTATCAGAGTAAACTCACAGAGGTAAACATTAGAGTATAGGTTACTAGGAAATAGAATGTGGGAGCTGATGCTCAGTATATGGTATATGTAGAATATTTAATAAAGTTTATTGTAAAAGTGAGGAAATGACTAGAGTTGATGGTAACACATTATAGTGAGAATAACTAACACTGCTGATTTATAAATGAGATTGTGGCTGAAAGGGGTAGTCTGTGGATGTAAATGTCAATTGAAAGGAAACTGGAGACTAATCTAAGGTATGCATAACATAGTGGTTTTGGGGGTGGATGAAGGTTGTGGGTAAGAGTATAAATATAAAAAGCTCTTCTTTTACAAAGTGTTAAGAATGTGGTGATACATGGGAAAATTACAACTAATGTAATTTATGGACAATAGTTAACAGTAATATTGGAATATTTTTGCAGAAATGGCCAGGAAGATATCAATTCTAAGAGACAACTATAGGGATTGTAAGAGGTATGGGATTTTTCTTGTGGAGTGATGAAAACACTCTAAACTTGACTGAGGTGATAACAGCACAACTCTGTGAGGGAAATGAGAGCCATTGAGTGTACACTTTGAGTGGATTGTACAAAACATAGGACTGTATAACACAGGGAATCCAGTGGTGGAAGATGGACTGTGGTTAATAGGACAAATATGAAAATGTTCTCTCATGAGCTATAACAAATATGTATCCTAATACAAGGGCTTAATAATCGGGTAGGCTGGGGGAAAAACACCAAATGTAAGATATGGGCAATAGTAGTAATATTTTGAAGATGCTATGTCAAAGTTTGCAACAAAAGCTTCACAACAATGCAAGGTATTGGTGATAGAGTGATATATGGGACCCTGTATGATGATATGCATGTTTGTTTTGTAAGTTCACAACTTTTTCTACACACTTTTTGTTTATGTATATTCATGTATGAATAGTATACTTCAATTAAATTTTTTTATTACCCCCCCCTTGCAGCTTTTTGCTTGCTGTCTGCTTTCTGTGTCCATTCACTGTGCATTCTGCTGTGTCTGTATTTTAATTTTTTAATTTATTTATTCCTCTCCCACTTGTGGCTTGCTTGCTGTCTGCTCTCTGTGTCCATTTGCTGTGCATTCTTCTGCATTTTTGCTTGTCTCCCTTTTTGTTGCATCACCTTGCTGAGTTGGCTCGCCATGGCGCTTGGGGACTGGCAGCTCTCCACAGCCTGTGGGCAAGCCTGCCTTTCACAAGGAGGTCCCGGGACGCGAACCCAGGGCCTCCCTATGGTAGATGGGAGCCCAACCGAATGAGCCACAGCCGCTTCCCTCTTTAATTAAATTTTACTTTTAAAAATTCTACGGTAATCCATCAAATATTAAATAACAATACATAATTTTCTCCCTAATGAAAGTTTTTGATGACCAATGTCATGGGCCTGGATCAGTAAGAAGTTGGAGAGAAGAGGTCACTGAAGCCAGAGGGAAGTTGTCCAATCATTTGCTAGAATACTTTCAGCTCTTCCAACTCCTTCCAGGCCTGTGTGGTGTCCATATGGATCATGAGGCGGTAGATTCTAAAGATAGCTTGGGGGATCTAAAGATGCTGCAGGCACGTGTCGTGCAAAGGAGCACATGTGAACAACAGCACTGCTGAGGCGCAGGGAGACTGGCAGCCTCCTCTGCCAGACACCACGAAGGAGCAACTCCCAGTCTCCAAACATCTCCTATAAACCGTAGATGATGGTTAGCTGGCCTGGGAATTTCTACTTTCTTTCGTGTGTAGTTTTACAGCAAGAACAAAGCAAAGGTTTAGCTTGCCATCACCAACCCCACCTTCGAAATTCAGAAACCCTTACAGAACATGCCTGTAAATAAAAATTTTTTTTAAAACTTCTAATTCAAGTGCCTCAGAGAATTTATTGTCCTTTTGTTTACTGTTTTTAAAAAATCTTAAAGACACTCAGGAATTTTGGTTAATTTGAGAAGATTCTACCAAAACCACCAGGAAATTCATGTGGCCTGAGTAGAATTCATCTTTTTAATCAACCCCCGTGACTTTATCAGCAACCAATAATCATCCAAAGCTATTCCCCAGAAGTTTTCCTTCACATTGCTGAAGAGTCCTCCTACAAATTAGGTGTCCCCTAGGAAGTAATATTCAACAAGGTGTTGGACACAGTGGACCTCTCTGCAACAGCTGTCCGTGTTCCTTCCTTTGCACTTCCTGACTTCCTGTACCATGACTGGCATTCAGTGGCTCCCTCTCGTGGGACTGTACAGTTCGCATTAGCATTTGGTCTGCCAGTTTGTATTAACAAGCTACACAAGCATCTCTAATTGTCCAGGCATTCACATCAGGGCAATCACACACATCTGCAGCATTTCTTCTCCAATCTCAGCATGTCATATGAAGAAAAATACAATATTTCTGGCTCATCCACATCACTAGATGCAAAAAAAAAAAAAAAAACTCAAGGAAGCAGATTTTCTAAATAAAGAAATGCTGTTTCCAACGGTTGGCGTTTTTATAGATGTAGATGTTTGTTTGAGTGGTTTAGAGATCTTGCCAGCTTCATCCTTCTTCCTTGCAAATCATGAGCAGAAGTAAAAGGAGACAACATTTTCTGCCCCTCCACCCACTCTTGATAACTAATTTCACACAACAATTCTCAACCTATTAAAAATAAACTGATTCAATAACTGGTTTTACATAACTTGCGTACCTCACTGACACTGGGGTAATGTGTGTCATTTTAAACATTGAACTATGTGGCATATTTAGGCTGCTATTTTAATCTGTACCGTTGTTAAAAATCCACTGTCTGATTTTTAGAATAGACAATCTGGCCCAACTTTGAGTTATGATTTGGGCGGATTCTAAAGGTTTGAAGGCAAAATATCAACAGCTATACCTTTCGTCAACATCTTCAACACTTCCACCACCCAACCACCACCTTTCGCACATCCCTAGCCCCAGCCAGGTAGTTGTCATTGGATCAGGACTTGATAAGATTCATTTTTTTCTACAATCCACATCCAAATCCTTCAACACTGTTCTTGTGTGTGTTCATGTTCACATACATGTGCGTATACCTGATGAAAAGTTCCATTTTAAGGTTTATGTATAAATTTTTTAACTCTACATTTAAGTAAAGGCATAAAAAAATTCCTTTACATGTAAACAATAACAAAGAGATATCTTTTACTTTGAATGAATTTGCTTTTCTCTCTCTTAATATTCTGTCTCATGTATAGAGTTGACCAAAGTAAAAAAAAAAACCATAATAAAGTACTTTGCTTCTTTTAATGATACAAAATAAAATAGTTTCTGAATAAAATCCCATGGTGTTCACTGAAAGAGAAATAAAAGTTTGCCAGTTTTTCTCATTAAATAAGTATTTACTGATATTACCTATTGTCATGGTGCTGAATGTTTCACCTTTTTCACCATTTACAAAGTACCTTTTTCTATCTATTGATTTACTGAATTTTTATTTTAAAAAATTATAATTCACACAGGAAGTTGCAAAAATATGTACAAGGAGGTCCCAGAAACACTTCATCTAGCCTTCTCCAATGAGATGATTCTCTATAAGTTGATATTGGTACAATGCACACAACTTACTCAGATTTCACTAGATTTATAAGCATGCATTTGTGCTAATGTGGTTGTCTATGTGTGTGCATGTGTGTGTGCAGTTCTTTTTATTTAATTCATTTTTTAAAAATATTACATTAAAAAAATATGAGGTCCCCATTCATCCCCACCGCCCCCGCCCCTGTGTGTGTAGTTCTAAGCAATTTTATCACCTGTGAACCTCGGTATAACCACCACACATATGTTCCATCATAACAGAACTCTTTCAGGCCACCCCTTCATAGTCACACCCAACCTGCCTACCTCCAGTCCCTAAACCCTGATAACCTCTAATCTTAATACCATCATTAGGAGCAGGGTATAAACTGAGACTTAACAGATATTCTTTTAATAAATATATCAACAAATATGATTTCTTTTGGCCTATATTAAGAAAATTATAAAGATGGTTATTGGTTGTAGGGTGGGTGAAGTAATGCCACTGCTTCAAGTGTGTGTATAGTTTGTATTTTCTTCTTGTGATCCTTAGCTCTGATTATATATTCATATTTGAACTCTTTGCCACTTACATTGGTAGTGGACTTGAAACTATGGCAGAGTCCATACCCATACTGACTAACAACAGCTTCATTAGGTAGATCTGTAAGCGTTCTGTGCCTCAGTTTTTTCAAGTCTAAAAGTAAGAGCATGAAACGACAGGTTTACCCCAAGTGGTCATGAGCATTCCGTACACAAACACCAAAAGCTTCCGTGCTATTTCTATGTTTCTTTATCTTTGTCAGAGATTTTTTTAAATTAGTCATTTCTTAGTTGCCTTTTTTCCTACTGATCTTTCTCAATTTTTTAAGTCTTTGACTCAAGACTGTGGTTTGGCTTTTTCACGTTTGCATGTTAATCTTGTTTAAAAAGGAAGCATTTCAAACTAATATTCCTTGGTTCCTGGGAAGGTTTAAAACAACTTTATCTTTCAGGAAACCACATAGCATTATATTCACAAGGTATTTCTAAATCGCATTCTTAAAAGAAGTAAATTTTATTTGGCTTCTTTTGTCTTTTTGGTCAAATCTATATGTAGTAAAAATATTAGAGAACTAAATATTAGGTAGAATATGGTACTGGCAGAGAAATAGACACTTAGAGAGATGGAATAAAAGAGTTAACCCAGAAGTAGACCCACATATATATGCCCAACTGATTTTTCATTAAGGTAAAATTTCAGTTTAATAAAGGAATGATAACCTTTTCAACAAATGATGCTGGAGCAATTGGACACCCATAGGCAAAAACGTAAATCTCAACCTAAATCTCAATCTTATCCAAAAATCAAAATGGATTATGGACTTATTTATAAAATGCAAAACTCTAAAACTTGTAGGAAAAAATAAGAGAAAATCTTTGAGATCTAGGGATAAGCAGAGTTCTTAAACTTGACAGCAAAAACAATCCTTAAAAGAACAAAAATGATAAATTGCTCTTCATCAAAAGTAAAAACGTTTGCTTCATGAGAGACCTTGTTTAGAGTATGAAAAGACAAGCTACAGAGTGGGAGATTTGCAAACCACATATCTGACAAAGAACACATAAACTCTAAAAAAGGGTAAATGAAACAAACAATCCACTTAAAGTATGTACAAAAGACATGAACAACATTTTACTGAAGAGGACGTGCTGAAAGCAAATAAGCCCATGAAAAGTTGTTCGACATCATTAGCCATTAGGGCAAAGCAAATTAAAACCACAATGATATATTGCTACACACCTATATAAATGGCTAAAATAAAAAATAGTGACAATACCAAATGTAGTGAGGATATAGAAAAACAGAATCACTCATATATTGCAAGTTAGAATGTAAAATGGTACAGTCACTCTGGAAAATATTTAGCAGTTTCTTATAAAGCAAAACATACACATACCATACAACTTAGTAATTGCACTCTGAAGCATTTATGCCACTGTGATGAAAACTTATGTTCACACAAAAACTTGTACTCAAATATTCATAGCAGGGAAACGGACTTTGCCCAGTGGTTATAGGGCGTCCATCTACCACACAGGAGGTCCTCAGCTCAAACCCCGGGGCCTCCTTGACCCATGTGGAGCTGGCCCACGTGCAGTGCTGATGTGGGCAAGGAGTGCTGTGCCATGCAGGGGTGTCCCCTGCGTAGGGGAGCCCCACACGCAAGGAGTGCGCTCCTTAAGGAGAGCCGCCCAGCACGAAAGAAAGTGCAGCCTGCCCAGGAATGGCGCTGCACACACGGAGAGCTAACACAAGATGACACAACGAAAAGAAACACAGATTCCCACACCTCTGACAACAACAGAAGCCGACAAAGAAGCGTACGCAGCAAATAGACACAGAGAACAGGCAACTGGGGTGGGGGGGAGAGAAATAAATAAATAAATCTTTAAAAAAATATATTCATAGCAGCTCTGTTCATAACAACCAAACCTAGAAACAACTCAAAAGCCCATGGAATGCTACTTAGCAATACGAAAGAACAAACTATTGATACCCATGACAACTTGTAAGTATCTCAAGAGTATGAGTCTGAGTGAGGAAAACTTATTTTATAAGATCAAATAGTATATGATTCCACTTATGTAATATTCTTGAAATTATGCAGTTTTAGAGATGGAGAACATATTAGAGGTTACCAGCATTTAGGGATTGGAAGTGGACAGGTTGGGTGTGACTATGACAGGGTAGCCTGAAAGAGTTCTGTTGTGATGGAACACACATGTATCTTGAATGTGTGGTGGTTATACCAAGGTACACAGGTGATAAAATTGCTTAGAACACACACACACACGCACACACACACACATTAGCACAAATACATACTTACAAACCTAGTGAAATCTGAGTAAGTTACGTACATTGTACCAATGTCAACTTATACAGAATTATCCCATTGGAGGAGACAGGCGAAGGGTTTCTGGGACCTCCCTGTACATTGTTTTGCAATGTCTTATGTGAATCTATAATTATCTCAAATAAAAACTCAAACAATCAATAGATAGATACATGTACCTTGAGAACATGGATTTTATCATCTAGCTGGAAATAAAATTTTTATATTCTGTATTTTACCATAAAGCATTTTGGTGGCTTATAATGATACATGATTTTTTCTTTAAATAGGTGAATATATTCTGTTTTAAAATGACAGACTGAACATATGTATTAATCCCCCCTATTCCTGAGACTTCATTAAAAATGATAAGAAAGGAATATTTTAAAGGAAATAAAACAATAAATAATTGAGAGAATTGGAGAAAAACCCATCATCACAAAAATTAATTTCAAAGCACTTTTAGAATAAGAAAACCAAATAAAAGCCTATTGGGTAAAACAGAGGTGACATGGTATGCAAACCAAGAAACAAAGGAGGGGCTTTCAACAAGAAATGGTAGATTTAAACCAGGAGTTTAATGAAAAGCAATTCCAGCACAATAGCTGTGCAGCAAGACTAGAAAGCAATTAGATAAATTAGAAGAGGGAGTCACTGGGATCAAAGAAGAATGGCTTTTGAAATAATGGAAAGAATTCCATGAATAAATATTAAGAAAAAGTGACAATAAGCTATTTGTACTAAATAGTGGGTACAGGGAAGCAGACTTGGCCCAGTGGTTAGGGAGTCCATCTACCACATGGGAGGTCCGTGGTTCAAACCCTGGGCCTCCTTGACCCGTGTGGAGCTGGCCCATGTGCAGTGCTGACGCGTGCAAGGTGTGCCATGCCACGCAGGAGTGCCCCCCACGTAGGGGAACCCATGCACAAGGAGTGTGCCCCATAAGGAGAGCTGCCCAGTGCGAAAGAAAGTGCAGCCTGCCCAAGAATGGTGCTGCACATATGGAGAGCAGACACAACAAGATGATGCAACAAAAAAGAAACACAGATTCCCATGCCGCTGACAACAGCAGAAGCAGACAAAGAAGACCCAGCAAATAGACACAGAGAACAGACAAACGGGGGGGGGGGGGGTAGGGGAGGAGAGAAAATAAATAAATAAAATCTTTTTTTAAAAAGTGAGTACAGGTCTTTTAATCATAAAATCTTTTATTTTTATGAAGAGGCAAAAATCTTATTTGATATCATATAATATATTTTAATTGAGATTACATGTAAAAGAAGGAAAAATAGGACCAGGAGCCTAATGCAATAAAAGAATTCTGGTAGTAAACTGTAAATTTCTCTCTGGGTGTTTTAGCCACAAAATTCTTAGCTGTACTCCCTGACAACCTTCTGCAAATAGCCACGTAAAAATCATCTGATTCTCTAGCAGACATGTGAGCTGGGAACAGAATGTTTGCCTGTGAAAATGGAGGTAGCCTAATTGAGACACCTAAGACAACAGATAGTCACCTTTCCTCTGCTCTTGAGTGAACTGAACGAGAGCTTTTCAGACGGGATTCAGATTATAATTTTATTACCAGAAAATTATTTTGACCCCATCTGTAACCGTTTGATATTATTGATGAATTACAAAAAGAAATATTGAATTATGTTTGTAAACTGATCTTTTCCTCAGGGCATATTAGCTTATCTTGGATTCAGAGGTTTACTTGATCAAGTAATCAGGTAAACCTCTTGTACTAGTAGGGCATTGGACTCCCATGGTTGGTGGGTGGGGACTCACAGATAAAAGGTATGACAAAGGACAGAGTTGGCCCGGCTTTTAACGTTGGGAGTTTTGATGTTGGAGTTTGATGATGAAGCTGGAGCCCCAGGGAGAAAGACAGAGCTGTTTGCCTGATAGTCTACAGCTGACCTTGTGAGAAGAGGCAAAGCCTAAAGAGCCTCATAGTCTACAGCTGACCTTGTGGAGAAAATAGAGGAGCTGAGCCCAGAGGAACCCAGGAAGCCTGAACCCTCACAGACGTCGGCAGCCATTTTGCTCCAAATGTGAAAATAGACCTTGGTGAGGGAAGTAACTTATGCTTTATGGCCTGGTATCTGTAAGCTCCTACACCAAATAAATACCCTTTATAAAAATCAACCAATTTCTGGTATTTTGCATCAGCACCCCTTTGGCTGACTAATACACCATCCTAGTGCATTGCAAATAAAGTAATACCTAATGTCACTGTATTTACCATGTGCAGTTTTGCTGAGCTAGGTTTAGTCTCAGGTATTAATGTGAAGAAGAAAGCATGAATTGTCATTTGTATCTGCACAGCAAGGTTCTATTCCATTACACCTGGACTGCAAAGTGCAGTTCTGAGCTATGGAAAGAGACAAAGGGAAGCAGATCTGGGGAATATCTTATTGACAACAGGATTGGCCTTTATGCTTTGCCAGCAGGGCGTGAGCAATTTGCCAAGCTTCATATATGAGTCTGATCAACATAGAGTTTTTAATGGCAGAAAGCTTGACTTCAAAATGACTCATTCCTGCCTCTCGCTGCTGCAGCATTAAAACAGAACAGTAGATAAGATTCTCAGATAACTGGGACTCCACTGTAGATTAAACACTACACAATGAATTCAAGAATTCAGTCTCTTTCTTTTATAATAGCACCATAGACTTGGAGATGAGATCAAAGATCAGACACAGATTCTAACAGGAAAAGAACTAAATGTATACACTTTTATTAACAGCCCATTTGAAATTCTATTTCAAAGAAACTTTAAAAATGATATGAAAGAAGGCATTGGGGTATTACAAGAGAACCCCACAATGTTGATAAACTATATCTTTCCTGCCTTCTTTGAGAATTGACATTTGCAAAACTTTGATGCTGCTCTCTGTATGACTTGCTAAATGTGCAGCAAGCAAGAGGTTATGATTATTTCACTAAGTGAGAGCGATGCATCTTCATCTCTAAAAGCCATGCTCCATGGAGGATGATGATTCATGAGAGCTAGTCTCACGTGGCTCTTGAAAAAAACTGCCTCATCCATCTGCGTTTGAATACGCAGGCTTCTTGCTATCTATGAATTCCACCATCCAGCATTATTTGTTAGAAATATGGTTGATGGCATGCTGAAGGCAAACTGACAGCAGGTTGCAACTGGTAACAATACTTTTCCCTGTTTAATCCCTCCTACAGCTCAGGACCACCAGATTTATCTTTTAAAATAGACTTGTCATGTCAAGGCCATCTCAAAAACTTGACTGATCATGACAGAAAGAGTTCAAACTTTTTAAGGTAGCCTGCATGACCTTCTATTATTTGTTCTCAACTAAATTTTGCAACATTATTTCCAACTTTACTTCTTCAGGAATGCTAGGACAACAGTGAAATTAACCTGCTAGCTGACACTCAAAAATACATCAGGTACATATTCATCTGTTTTGTTGTTGTTATTTTTGTTGTCAACTGTTCCTCAGCCAATACTGCCTTTCACAACACATTTGCTTCCTTCAGAATCCTTTGAGGGTCTCCTATGGGTATCTTTTTCTGAGTCCTTTCCCTCAACAAGAGCTAATTGCCCATTCCTTTCTGCCCCTTGGTGTGTTATTTGCCTTTTTACAGAGCATTTTAGATTTTAGGTTAACATAACCTTTGGCTCTCTAACAATATACTTTTCCAGAGGTGGGAAATATTTGTCACACTGATCAAAACACACCTCAAGTAATTATTTTGCTATTTGTGGTAAACTAACAAACTGATTTGAATTTAAAAGGTTCCAGAATAATGCAATACTTACAAACAACGCCATGAGAAAAAGGGGTGAAAGAATTGGCTACATGTATTTGGGCGGGGGCGGGGTGTTCTAAAATAAAATTCCTTCAAATATTTAAAGGAACAGACATCCTATGTTATTTAAAAACTGTTCCATCCAGGGCAGTGTACTTGGTGGAGTGGCAGGATCCCTGTATTCAGGAGTTGGTACTAGAACCAATGTGTGAAAGATTTAGACGTAGATTACGGATGTACATGAAAAAGATCTTCAATGCAGAACTCTTAGAGATGAAAAGGGGGAAGCAGATTTGGCTCAACGGATAAAGCATCCACCTACCAAATGGGACGTCCAGGGTTCAAACCCAGGGCTTCCTGACCCATGTGGAGCTGGCCCACACTCAGTGCTGATGCATGTAAGGAGTGCCTGCCACTCAGGGGTGTCCCCCATGTAGGGGAGCCCCACACGCAAGGAGTGTGCCCCATCAAGGAGAGCCACCCAGTGCGAAAAAAGTGCAGCCTGCCCAAGCATGGCGCCACACTCACAGAGAGCTGATGCAGCAAATGATGCAATAAAAAGAGACACAGATTCCCGGTGCTGGTGACAAGAATATAAGCAGACACAGAAGAACACACTACTAATGGACACACAGAGCAGACAACTGGGGGGTGGGGGGAAGAGGAGAGAAAATTTAAAAAATTAAAGAGAGAGATGAAAAGGGGAGCCTCGTGAAGTGGTGCACTAGCAAGCTCTGAATGTCTTCAAACAGAAGCTACATAGTTGTCTTTCGAGATTATCACAGAAGGAATTTCTACATGGATGGCCCATGTGACTTCTGAGTTCCTTCCAATGATGAGATTCTAAAATTCTAGACATGTCTACACTAAGCTTTTTCCAGCATCTGACATAGCATAGACTTCTGTCTTGTTTACCTGCTAAAACTGAGTTAGATCTGTGTAGGATGTCAATACAGCCCAATACAGAATCATATAAAACTGCCAAGAAAGAGCATCCCTATTACACGAGACAGACTACATTTGGGCTCTCTCTGTTAATTTAATACTTAATTTTCCATTCACTTGCAATTGATTAGGAATCTAGAAAAAAAATTGGAAAAAGAAGTAGCCAATTGTAACTCTACAACTCTTAAGAATTTAAAGTATAAGACAGTCATTTACATTTTGCCAATATCTGATCAGCTTTAAAAGAAAGTGAGTGTTTTTTCCAAGACATACAAAACATTAAGTCATAATTCATTTAACTGCTTTTCTGTCACTATGCAAAGGCAACAACTGCTGGAAATTTATGTTAAAGAATGTCTTTGAATGGCACTCTAAATTACGTCCCAAACTGTTGTCTTACTGAAACTTCCAGTTTGTTGCATTTCAGGGAAGCCTGGGACTTGCCGGTCTTCAAGGCATGCAGAGCCCTCACTTTCTTCCATGCACAGGGGACAATGTGCGCAAAGACGGGGAGGCAGAGTATTGGCCAATAAGACTGTATTTTCACGGGAAGGGGCGGGGGTTGTTGGAGGCAGAACCACTTTTTGCTTTTGTCTTTTTACATAATCCATCAGAGAGATAACACAGATTTAAATAAGAAAAAAATGTGGCTGGGGAGAACACCTATGAAAGGTTCCCTTCCCTTCATTTTCAATACCACTCAACTTTGAGTACCCCCAGAATGGATTGCGACAATAATATCCTAACATCCTACTCTGAACGTTCTTCTAAATTACCGCAGCTGGCAGTAGTGGACATGCCATACGCACTGTAGGATGAAAGCACGAATGAATAAACATTCATTTTTCTTTTTCTTTATTTTCCTTTTTCATTACTGGTTATACTACTCAAACTCCTCAGCAGTTCTTCATTTTCACAAAATTTAGTTTAAATTCTTTAGTCTAGCTTCCCGCCCGAATTGACCCCCAGCTATCAGACGCTGTCAGCTTTCCTTCCTTGTCTCACTTACATCCACCATTCCCAGCACATAGCCTAGACTCACCGGCATATCTAAACTGCAATATATGGCTTTTCATCTCTATACTTTGACTCATGCTGTTTACCTTCCCCCCCCCCCCCCGCGTCTCTTTACATCACCAAATCATGTCATCTTTAAAGATCTAGTTCAATTTTTAAACTCTTACATGAAGACTTTTTAGTATTCTAATTCATACACACCACCGCCTGACTCCTTCCTCTGACTGTAAAATTTATTTTGTCACTTTTCAAGTTGCTTTTAATAATACAATGATATAAGTGACAGGGGGAATAACATGTATTTTTTTAAAATCATTGATGTCTTTATAAGATGTAAGTTATGGCCATTATTTTTCTTAGTTAATTCACCCATGGTTATCGTTCCAGATTTGAATTAAAATATTTTTAAATAGTGCTTATTAACAGGCTGACTGAATTCAACTCCCTTCCTTCCTTCCTCCTACCAAAAACAGGTCATAATAACCAGGTTTGATGTTAAAATAATATTTTGGACTTTATATTAGTTGAATGGCCTGTAATTCTTGCTTTTTAAGGATGTCTGCTCTATTACTTCAAAGTATATTTACTTTTCCACTGTCCCTGCTTCTCTGGTCCTGCAGTAAATTTCCTTTGGGACCCAGCACAGCTGTGTATTAACACTGCAAAGTTTTCTTAAGAGGAACAGCTGCATCTGCTTGATTCTATTAATTTACTCACCAAACTATGTAAACATCATTTTAAAATAGAAACTAACCACTTTTAACAAGGCATACTGAACTAGCATATTCGTTAAATAATTTGCTTTATGTTTTACTGTTAGTAAGGAACATTTGAAATAAAGTTTTCATAGAGGAAATACTTTGTCCTCAATTGAAAAATTTGTAAAATACAGAAAATAGAAGAAAAAAAATTCCACCTTAGTCCTATTCTCATATAACCATTGCTTACAGGCCAACACATTTTCTTCTCCTCTTTTTTGAATATATTATTAACATGAACGTGATTATATTTCACATTCAAATTTTTACCACACAAATTTCACTTAACACTTTACATAACTATTGCCCATATTATTATAAACTCTTTGCGAAGATGTCTCCTAATAGCTGAAAGACCATCCATTATAGGGCTGTGCATTGCCCTATTGGACTATTTCCTTTCTGTTCACCTGTGAGGTGATTTGCTATTTTTTAACATTATAAATTATGATAAATTATATATATTTATAATAAAAATAAAAAATAATGCTATGTATTTTAGGTTGGGTTGGGGAATCAGACTCTAAGACCCAGATTCGCTTGGAGGAGGTTTATCATCTAGTGCTCTCAGAAACAAACTCAAAAGGAAGTCAGCGCAAGAGAATCAGGCAGTGGAGACACTGAACTGTGCTACTGCTGCAACAGAGGCCCCAGCTGATTCCACAAAAGCTCTGGAGTTGGAGTGGTTTGTCAGAGACATCTAGAATGGAGGAAAGGGAATGCCTTTGTACTTCTGCACTGACCCTCATCACTTATGCTCACTTATGGTCTTGGGGGTATAATCACTGGCAAAGTAGCTCCCTTTAAGCAAGGACCATTCCTGGGACAAATCACAGCTCTCACTGCAGCCTCTGGTCTCAAAGCACTTTTACCTTACAATGTATTTCTTCCCAGCTAAGAAAAACGAACACTAAATGAGTCTGTGGATCTAACGGGCCCACTGGGAGTCAGGCCTCAGGGAGAACTGCATTTATTCCCAGGCTCCTATGCACCCCCAGTCCAATGATAGGGGTGGAGGTACAGGTCTATGATGGTGCTTCAGGGCCCTAGACATCAATGTCAACTTGACTTCTGTGACCAACAGTCCTTGAAGTGACAAGGTATTCCTCCACCCCCGCCCTACTGTACAGTTACCTAAATAAATGTCTGTAACTCCCTTTGAGGAAGGACAGATGGGCTCATTATTGCATACTCTTGAGGTTGCAGGGTCCTCTTCAGGGGATCTATTTTCTTCTTAGGTTCATGGGTTCTGAGTCTGAGAACTGGCTTAGGTCAGGAAACTAGGCAAGAAATCTAATATTTTATTGGAGCAGCTAGCCTCATCTTTTTTATTTCTTTTGGTTGAATACTTTAAGTAATGCCTGTTTTGTCTTCTCTCTCTCCCATAGAAATACCGTGTTTTAAAAATCATATCCATACTTCACTGAGGTTCAAGTCCTCTGGCTGCCAATCCAACCTTGACACCCATTGCAATAATTGCACCTAACTTGCTTCTGATATTTAAATGCCACCACTTGGCCAGTACTAATTCAAATCCTAGCATCCCAATTTCTCAAGAAGCCCTTTCTTACCTTTCTCTAATGCATGAGCTATCTTATCCCATGCTTCTTTTTGTTACTACTTTCCCTATGTCAAATGTCTGAGATAGTGTGCACCCTTCCATATGTTCCCCACCAAGAATGTCCCATCCCATCTCACCACAGTTGAAAATTTTAAGAATTGCAGGGCTACAAGATGCCAGTAGTGCACACAGAATTAGTGCTGTGGTCCTCCTTAATCTAATTTTAGCATCATCCACAGTACACACTTTCTTACATTGGGTTCTCTGGGAAATAGAAATAGAGATTTTCATGTGAGTATTTATTGTAAAGTGCTCTTGGGAATGATACCTATCAGGGACTGAGGGGAACAGGAGTGAGCAGAGAAAGAAGTTGAACTATGATGCAATTGCACAGATAATTCATCTGAGCCTATGGAAAGGCTTCCAGCTGGCCTTGCCACTTAAAAATTTTTAAAATTTAGGCAAGGAGTTCATATCTTTGTACTTCCACAGTGATGAGTCATTGGAAGGGGAGTATACTTGGAGGAGGCATTTCTTCAGCTGAGAGAATAAGGATCTTTGAGGATATCTACTTAGCCTCCAATAATAAATTTATCTTTTAACCAGTAGTTTCATTCCTTGAGCACTGAAGTTTCAAGTCTTACTGTATACAATATAATAAAATTCCTTGAGGGAAGTGGATTTGGCCCAATGGATAGGGTATCCGCCTACCACATGGGAGGTCCAAGGTTCAAACCCCAGGTCTCTTACCCGTGTGGAGCTGGCCCATGCGCAGTGCTGATGCGCGCAAGGAGTGCCCTGCCACGCAGGGGTGTCCCCATATAGGGGAGCCCCATGCGTAAGGAATGCGCCTCATAAGGAGAGCCGCCCAGCATGAAAGAAAGTGCAACCTGCCCAGGAATGGTGCCGCACACGTGGAGAGCTGATTGCAACAAGATGACACAACAAAAAGAGACACAGATTCCAGGTGCCACTGACAAGAATACAGGCGGACACAGAAGAACATGCAGCGAATGGACACAGAGAGCAGACATCTGGGTGGGGGGCGGGGAAGGGGAGAGAAATAAATTTAAAAATAAATAAATCTTTAAAAAAATAAAATAAAATTCCATAGATAATTAAAATAATTTAAAAATAAATAATTTAAAAATAAAAATAAAAGTATGGTATTTTGGGTAAAACTAATGGTGTCAGAAAAAAGAAGTGGAATTAAGTAACTCTTAAAATCTATAGTACGTTAAGAATTAAAAATGTGTATTTATCACTATATAAATATCAGATATCAGGAAAATGAAAAGTGCCAAATAAGGTATTTAGAATTTAAATGCCCTAAAGGCAGAAAATAATAAATGTTTTTGAACTCCTACCATAGTCGTAGGTATATTATATTCAACTTGCTTAACATAGTTATTTTTATCCCAGCTTCATGGAAAAAGAAAATAAATCTCATGATATTTAGATGACTAGCCAAAAGACATCCAACTACAAAGTGGCAGAAACTAGATATTACTTCCAGGTTATTCTGGCTCTAGAGATGCACCTTTCTCTACTGTACAATTACATATTGTGTTTCAGGTACCATTAATTAACTAAAGCAGAATTAGTGAAATAAATTTGAATCTGGTAACTCATAGAATAGAATTATTTGGGAATGGCTTTCTGGTGAGTGGGACAAAAATGCGGTAATAGAAGTCTGGCAGAATATATTATACAAGGAAGATGGAGGCAGAGTGAATTTTCCCTATCCAAAGGATTCTAATGAACTTATAAGTTGCCTCAAATTGAAGAAATATAAACTAGTAAGCTGAGGTGGTTTAGAGGTGTCGTGGAAAGGAAGGGAGTTCTGTCTTCCTGCTCTCCAAGGCAAGAGTTCAAAGGGAAAAGATAGGACAGCGTATTTAAGACTATGGAGTGGCAAACACTAATCACATAGTCACATTAAATTTGTGGGATATCAGAGAAATAAAAGCCACTATATTTTTACAACTTTGTCAAAAGAATCTTCTCAATGACATCAGTAGTTTGCAGTAAATTTGCATTTTAATTTGTATTGAAGAAAATATTAAATCCATGCTTAGTAGTTCAGAGGTATTTAATTAAATTCAGAAATCATATTCTCATCCAGGAAAATTCTATAAGAGTCTTATGGTGGTGATATGGGGAGAGAAGAATCTAAATTAGGAAAATAAACGTGCATTTTCTTCAGCGGTTTAGAGAATTGACTATTGCTCACACTGAGACCCCAAAATTGCAATTCACAGCTGATTGCAATTGGGATAATTATAACCTACCAGAATATGGCTTCGTGATAGTTCCATTAATAATATATCTTATCCTTAATGTTCCAAAGCAAAAATGTAACTCTATGTTCCCATATTATTTTAACTAAAGGGCCTGTATGGGAAGTGGATGTGGCTCAAGCAATTGGGCTCCCATCTACCATATAGGAGGTCCAGGGCTCAATACCCAGGGCCTCCTCATGTGGCGAACTGGCCCATGCAGAGTGCTGGCCTGCACAGAGTGCTGGCCCGTGCAGGAGTGCTGGCCCATGCAGAGAGCTGATGCAGCGAGATAATACAACAAAAGACACACAGAGGAGAGACAATAAGAGACACAGCAGACCAGGGAGCGGAGGTGGCACAAGAGAATGATCACCTCTCTCCCACTCCTGAAGGTCCCAGGATCAGTTCCCAGAGCTGCCTAATGAGAATACGAGCAGATACAGAAGAACACACAGAGAGCAAACAATGGAGGGGGAAGGGGGGAAATAAATAAATAAATAAATCTTTTTTTTTTAAAGCCTGTATCTCAAAGTAGATTATCATATAGATCTTCTATTGTAATCACGGAGATTTCTAACCGTGTGACAGTTACAGAATTGTGGATTAATTAACATCCATATGAATAACTGGCAAATGAAGTAAGCAAGAAATCATTTCAATGAATGAAATCTAAGTTGCACACTGTGTTAAACAATGGAAATATACAGATAAATTTAGTGCTGTTCTTGAAATTGAGGCACCCACCATCTTACTGAAAACAGTGAGGTGTAAGATGTAAATTGATCCATCTCTATGCAAAGCCTTCCAGGTGGTTTCTGCAGAAGATATCTGTGATATTCCCAAGAATGAATTCCCCAAGAGTCTTATCTCCTAGCAATAAACAATGAGTTTCATTATTTTTAAAGAGTCAATCCCTATCATGGAAGACTATGTTATGTACCCAGAGAAAAACACATTCTCAGTCTTAATCTCATTTTTGTGAGTGTAAACCCTTTATAAAAAGGGCATTTTCACGCAGGGGTGTCCCCCGCATAGGGAAGCCCTACACGCGAGGAGTGCGCCCTGTAAGGAGAGCTGCCCAGGCGAAAGAAAGTGCAGCCTGCCTAAGAATGGTGCTGCCCACATGGAGAGCTGACACAACAAGATGATGCAACAAAAAAAAACAACACAGATTCCCATGCCGCTGACTAAAACAGAAGCGGACAAAGAAGAAGACACAGCAAATAGACACAGAGAATAGACAACCGGGGTGGAGGGTAAGGGGAGAGGAATAAATAAATAAATAAATAAATAAATAAAATAAATAGGACATTTTGCAGATGTTATTTTTAGTTAAAGTGTAATCAACTGAATAAGGATGGGTCTTAATCCTATGACTGGAGGCCTTATAAAGAGAAAGCCATGGGGAGGAGCCAGAAGCCAGAATTCAGTGGGAATCTTGAAGAGAAAGCAGAGGATATCACCATATGTATTGCCTTCTGATGGGAAAGCCAAAGAATGCAATCCCAGAAGGAGGAAAGCATTCTAGCCTCTGAAACTATGAGCCTATTAATTCCTGTTGTTTAAGCCAACCCATTGTGTTATATTTGTCATGGAAGAAAGAGAAATTAAGGTAAATATTATACTCATATTTGATCAATTATCTGACAACTTGGAAGACAAGAGCTAGGGATTATAAACTTAAAAGAGAAAATGCTATATGGTTTTTTATTAAAAAACGGCCAATCAGTTGCAGAAAATGAAGGAATTTCTTCCAACAAAACTACTGTGGTAAGTTTTGTATGGCCTGCCAAGGTAAGCTGATTAATTCCTTTACATAACAATCATATTTTGGGTTATAGATCTCTTCAGTCTAAAGAGGTGATCTTATTACATAAATTTAGTTAGATTCTCTTCTGGAACACAGATCAGGGAATAACTCTGTGGGCAGGACTGACTTCAATCAAGTGTCTTCTCTGTAATAGTCACTATGTCAATCTCTCTCATATATGTTATCTTGTCTAATCCTCATAATAATACTGTGTGGAAGGTATTAACCCCATTTCTTTAGATGTGGAAACAAAGACTGAGTCAGATTAATAGTCTATTCAAAATTGAGATCTGTGTGTGGCAGAAACACGATTCAATTCTAGGAATGTTTGACTGTAATACCTCACCCAGCCTGGCAATCGTTAGGATGAGAAGTAACTTTGCTTTTGACTATATCCTAATTATTGTTCTCCAAACAACTTTCTACAAAGAGAGCAGATAATCACACGATTCTCCCAGAAGCTTGCTTAGGTTAAGGGAAACAATCTCTTTCTTTCCCACATAGCCTCACAATGAAAGGCAAATCACAGTGTGTCAGTTCTCTATACACACAGTCAACTTAAGAACATTTTTTATCTATGAAATTGGGTCATATTTAACATCATAGGAAGCCTTAGATGGCAAAAAGAAGGGATAGGATAATTCTCCTCCCAAGGTCAATGCATGTGTTTGCAGGAAACAATTCTACTAACCCCCAGGACAGGAACTAAATAATAAAGGAAAAGGAGTTTTACAGAGAGAATCTTGGGCCAATTGTAAAATGTAGCTTAATTCAAACACATAAACTGTGATATTCAGGAATAATGAGAGAAAAATCTCTATTTCTGCAAGTATCACGACCTGTTCCATGAGGTAGAGAAGCGACGATGACCGGAGAAAACCAGAAGTGCAAAGCAGAAAACTGAGTCCCTGGGAGCTCTCCGTGGTGCTGCTCAGTTCTGCCCATGCCTCTCTTGAGTTTCTGTACAGCAATGACATCGCTTTACTTTTTCTTTGAATTAAGATCCTCCCCAGATCTAAATATTTATGCGGTTAGAACACAATACTTCTACTAATTTACAATAAAGTAGTTTTTACTTCACTTTCACTGACTAAATAAGCTCTCCAAGTTTTATGTATAGCAATAATCCACCATGAAGCTGATCTCCATTCCTGTTTTAACCATGGTAGATGAAATAATGGACTGACAGGAGGCATATCTCTGAGATTTCCTTTTAATATCAGATAATAATGTTGCCTCCCTGCCCAAATCACTAGCCAGTTGCAAATAAATCTATTTTTCTCAGCCTTAATTAACTAATTTAGTTCTGTCTCTACTGATTTCCTAGTAAATGTCAGTAATTTTGATGTTTTGAAACAAAGTTATACCATATTTCTCCTTAGGAAAAAATCTCCAGATTCATATTTTAAAACATACCAAAAAATATTGTTACATACAGGAATAATAACTTCTCTTTTAGACCCCGTGTGAAAGTAAAAGCATTGACTCTTAGACTTCATTTCTACCACTCTATGATGATAAACTAGATAATAATTGGCTTCAAGACATTCTATTACAGGGTTTTAAGAATGTGATAATACATAGGAAAATATAACTAATGTAATTCATGGACTATAGTTAACAACATTGCAATGTTCTGTAGCAAAAGCAAAGTTGGTACTATATTAATGCTAAAGATCAAAAAATGAATATGGGCTTTGGTATTGTGAGACAGGAATACAATTATTTTATCATGAAAAAATGAAGAGCCCATATTCATTTTTTGATCTTTAGCATTAATATAGTACCAACTTTGTTTTTGCTACAGAACATTGCAATGTTGTTAACTATAGTTAACTATAGTCCATGAATTACATTAGTTATATTTTCCTATGCCACTTAAGTAGTTTGTGTTCATCTGTGTATCTTTCTGAACACTAGAGGAACAACTGAGTTAGTAGTTGAAATTAGATGAGGTAAAATTGTCTGGAAAGAATATAGAGACATATATGTACATATACATACACACATTTCTGGAAATAGGATTGCTGAGTCAAAGGATAAGTGCATATACAATTTTGCTAGATATAAAATTCTCCTCCCTTGTATAATAGTTTCCTGTGACCACTATAACAAATTGCCACAAATGTAGAGGCTTAAAACAACAGAAATTTATTTTCTCAAAGTTCTGGATGACAGAACTATGAATGCTGTTTCCCTGTGCTAAAATCAAGGTGTCAGTAAAGCTGCACTCCCTATGGAGGGTCCAGGAGAGATTCTGTTCCTTGCCTCTTCCAGCTTCTGGTGGCCACCTTCATTCCTTAGCTTCTAGTGGCATCACTCCAATCTCTGCCTCTATGATCATACTGTCTCCTCCTCTTGTATCTGTGTAAGATCTCCCTCTGCTTTTTTCTTTTTCTTTTTTTTTAGGAGATACTGGGAATTGAATCCAGGACCTCATATCTGGGAGGCAGGTACTCAACCACTGGGCTACATCTGAATGCTGACTCTCTTTTATAAGGACATTTGTGATTTATTTAGGGCCCACCCAAACAATCCAAGAAAAGCTTCCCATTTCAAGATTCTTAGTGTAATCACATCTGCAAAGAACCATTTTTCCACATAAGGCAGTATTTTCAGTTTTCAGGGATTGGGATGGGAAAACTTTTAGGGCCACTACCATCTAACTACAGTGGTCATACCACCACATCTCCATGCAAAGTGTGCGAAAGCATTTGTTTTTTGACATCATCACCAAATGAATATGAGGACAAACCTCTGGATTTTTGCCAAGAAAGTGAGGCAGTGGCAATCCACAAAGAAGTCATAGCAATGTTAAATGTGTACGCACCAAAATAACAGCTGCAAAATATGTGAAACAAAAAAACAAAAACTGATAGAACTGAAAAGAGAAATGGACAAATCTACAAGTATAGTTTGAGACTTCAAATTCCATCACTGAATAAGTGATAAAACAAGTAGATACAAAAATCTGCAAGGATATAGAAGAACTCAAATGCCATCAATCAACAGCATCTAGTCAACATTTATAGGACACGTCATAGAACAATAGCAAAATACAAATCCTTTCCAAGTTCCCATGGAACATATACTAAGATTGATTACATCATAGGCCATAAAGCAAACCTGAACAAATGTAAAAGAAATGAATCATACAGTTTGTTTAATGAACACAATTGTTCTTCTAATCAAACTGGAAACCAATAACAGAGAGATAACAGAAAAAATCTCTAGACATTTGTAAAATAAATAATCTGTGTGTCGAAAACAAAGGCTCTTGGAAAATAAAAAATATACATTGCACTGAATGAAAATAAAAATATATCTTATGAAACACAGCTAAATCAGTGCTGAGTGGGAAATTTAAAAAACTGACTACTTGCATTCGAAAACAGGAAATCTCAAATCAGTCATCTAAATTTCCATGTCAAGAACTTAGTAAAAGGAGTATAACATAAACCCAGGAAAGCAGAAGGACGGAAATTAAAAAGGTCAGAAATTAATGAAACTGCAAAAAAAAGAAAAGAAAAAACAGATGGTTCTTTGAAAAGATCAATAAAACTGACAAAGTCTGGCAAGAGAGACAAAGAAAAAAGAATACTTTAACTACCAAATTCAGGAATAAATCAAGGTATATCACATCACTCCATGCCCTGCAGAAATCAAAAAGGAAAACAATAGAGTGCTAAGAACAGCTTTACAAGACCTAAATTTGACATATTATATTACATGAAACAGTTCCACACAAAAAAATTGAAACTACCACAAGTCATTGCATATAAAATTAATAATTTGAGTAATAAACTATTAAGGAAGTTGAAATTGCAATCATTTTTAAGCACAAAAAAGAAATTTCTATTTCAGATGGTTTCATTTTAAGAATTCTACCGAACATCTGAAGAATTACACCAATTCTACACAACCTCTTCCAGAAAATGGAAGGAGATAAACCACTTCCCATTTCATTTTAAGAAAGTAGTATTATCCTGATAATAAAACTAAAAGGAGTACAAGAAAGGGAATCTATAGACTAATATCCCTCATGCAAATAGATGCAAAATTCTTTTTAAAATATTAGCAAATAGGCACTGTTAAAAACACAGAGCTGGAGCTTACAGAACATGGAGTTGGATTAGGCAGACAAGGCTAAGCTCTCTCACAAAAACAATAGAGAAAGAAGCTAGACTTACCCAGGGGTCCTGCTTTGGGTGTCAGCAGACCAGCTTCACAAATCCCAAGAGGGTAAGGAACAGAGGGAGAAAAACCCAAAACAACAAACTGAGTTACTCAATTTCCCCACCACCAGAAAAGGCTCTCCTCCCCCACTCCAACATAGTAAGCAAGTATAAAACCTCTGGCTCATTGCAGCTGCCTGAGAGGGGAAGAAACATCTTCCTCCCTGACAGCTGTTACAAGGGGAAAAGAAGAGGAAATTGGGGGGCTTTTCTTCAGTGAATTTCATCAGCAGAGTCCAATTTGAATCTCTACTCAGGCCAGACCGAAAAAAAAAAAAAAAGAGAGATACATCTTCATGGAAAAGTGTACCAAATAACACCATCTGCTGACCTGTCTGGAAATTGCAAGGAGAAAGAAAAACTGCAGTTAGGTCTCTCTATTCTCTAACTTCTGGGAGAAAATCTGTACCCTATTAGTGAGTCCCTGACACAATTCTGATAACTTAAGCAGGGCAATTTTAAAGACCTAGGAATAGTTGAAACCAATATCAAAGAAGAGCTGTGAAAAAATAATAATAGGCAAAAGAGAGAAATTGTCCACCAGCATAAATGCATCAACATATTCAGATGCCTAAACTTCAGCAAAAAATTACAAGCCATACTAGAAAACAGGAAGAGATGGCCCAACCAAAGGAACAAACCAAATATCCTGAAGAGTTACTGGATTTAAGACAATTAATCAATGATAATCACACAACTCTCCTAAATCAATTTAAAGAATTGAAAGAAAATATGACTAAAGAGAAAAAGTATATTAAGGAGACAATGTGTGAGCATAAAGAACAATTTGAAAGTTTGAAAAGAAAAGTAATAGACCTTATGGAAATGACAGACATGATGGATGAGATTAAAAATACATTAGAAGCATATAAGAGCAGATTTGAATGGCTCAAAGATAGAATCAGTGATTTCAAAGACAGAACATCTGAACTGGAAAATACAGGACAGCAGAAAGAGAAGAGAATGGGAAAAATAGAACAGGGTCTCAGAGAACTGAATGACAATGTGAACTGCAAAAACATATTATCAGTGCATTATCAGTGTACCAGAAGGAGAATAAATGGAAAAGGGGCAGAATGAATATTTGAGGAAATAATGAATGAAAACTTCCTGATCCTTATGAAAAACATAAATATCAATATAAGAAACCATGGAGGAGAAAAGAAAGGGATATGAAGTATTTAAGATACTGAAAGAGAAAAAGTGCCAGCCAAGAATTCTGTATCTGGCAAAGTTATCCTTCAAAAATTAAGGGGAGTTCAAAGTCTTCACAGACAAACAAAAACTAATAGAATATGTTACCAAAAGACCAGGATTACAAGAGATACTAAAAGGAATGTAGCAGCTTGAAAGGAAAAAATAAGAGTGAGAGACTTGGAGAAGAGTGTAGAGGTAAAGATTATTAGAAAGGGTAAATTAAAGGGTAAAAAGATAGACAATGGTATGATATGACAAAAGAAAGCCAAAGTCAAAAATGGACGAAGTAAGTAATGCCTTTACAATAATAATATTGAATGTTAATGGCTTGAACTCCCCAATCAAAAGACAGAGCCTGAAAGAATGGAAAAAAAAAAAAAATAAGCCATTTATGTGTTGTCTACAAGACACTCACTTCAGATGTAAGGACAGAGGCACGTTAGAAGTGAATGGTTGGGGGAAGTGGCTGTGGCTCAATCAGTTGGGTTCCTTTCTACCATATGGGAAGCTTTGGGTTCGGGTCCCAGGGGTTCCTTGTGAAGGCAAAGCTGGCCTGTGTGCCACGGAGAGCTGACAGCCTGTGCACTGCAGAAAGCTGGTGCAGCAAGATGACACAACAAAAGGGAGACAAGTAGATACAGAAAAAAATGTGCCATAATGGACACAAAGAAGGGACAGCAAAAGAAAAGGAACAAGCTGCAAGGGGGGAATAAATAAATAAATAAATAAATAAATCTTTTTTAAAAAAGTGAATGGTTGGTACAAGATATTCCATGCAAATAGTAACCAAAAAAAGAGCTGGAGCAGAGATACCAATATTGGACAAAATAGATTTTAAATACAAAACTGTTATAAGGAATGAAGAAGGTCATTATATATCAATAAAAGGGGGTAATTCAGTAAGAAGAAATAACTTTATTAAGCATTATGTATCAGGGCCCCAAGATACATGAGGCACACACTGGCAAAGCTGAAGGGAGAAACAGATGTCTCTACAATAATTGTTGGAGACTTCAATACGCCATTCTCAGTATTGGATAAAACATCTGGACATAGGATAAAGAAAGGAACAGAGAGCTTGAATAATATGATAAATGAACTAGACCTAACAGACAACTATAGAGCATTGTGCCCCAAAACGTCAGGATATACAGTCTTTTCAAGTGCCCATAGATCCTTCTCCAAGACAGACCATATGTTGTGTCACAAGACAAGTCTCCATAAATTTTAAAAGATAGAAATTATACAAAATACATTCACATAGCAGAATGAATCTAGAAATCAATAATGGATGGATAAAGGGAAAATTCATGAATACATGGAGATTAAGCAATAACTCTTAAATAATCAGTGGGTCAAAGAAGAAATTACAAGGGAATTCAGTTCAGCAAATATCTTGATATGAATGAAAATGAGAACATAGCATATCAAAACGGCTGGGACACTGTAAAGGCAGTGTGCTGAGAGGAAAATTTATAGCCCTCAATGTTTACATTAAAAAAGAAGAAAGAGCTAAAATTGAAGACCTAACTGCACACCTGGAGGAAGTAGAAAAAGAACAGCAAACTAATCTCAAACTAAGCAGAAGGAAATAAATAAATAAAAGAAATCAAGAACAAAAAAAAAAAAAGTGAGAGAATCAACAAAACCAAAAGTTGGTTCCTTCAGAAAATCAATAAAATCTCAAACCCTTAGCTAGGTTGACAAAGAAAAAGAGAGAAGACACAAATAAATAAAAACCAGAAATGAGAGGTGGAACATTACCACTGACCCCACAGAAATAAGTAAGATCATAAAAGGATACTATGAACAACTGTATGCCACAAAACTAGAAAATGTAGACAAGATGGACAAATTCCTAGAAACACACAAACCACCTACACTCACCCCAGATGAAATAAAACACATCAACAAACCAATCACAAGAGAAGAAATTGACAGTCATCAAAAACTTCCCAAAGATGAAAAGCACAGGACCAGGAAGCTTCACAGATGAATTCTACCATTCAAGACTACCTAATACTGATCTTGCTCAAGCTCTTCCAAAAATTTGAACAGGAAAGAATGCTACCAAACTCATTCTATGATGCCAACATCACCCTAATACCAAAATCAGATCAAGATTCTGTGAAAAAAAAACAAAACTACAGACCAACATCTTTAATGATATAGATGCAAAATCCCCAACAAAATTCTTGCAAACAGAATTCAAAAGCACATTAAAAGAATTATACACCACAATCAAGTAAGTTTTATTCCAGGAGTGCAAGGGTGGTTCAACACAAGAAAATCAATTAGTCTATCAAACCACATTGGGAAACGGACTTGGCCTAGTGGTTAGGGCATCCATCTACCACATGGGAGCTCCACAGTTCAAACCCCGGGCCTACTTGCCCGTGTGGAGCTGGCCCATGCGCAGTGCTCATGTGCGCAAGGAGTGCCATGCCACAAAGGGGTATCCCACGTGTAGGGGAGCCCCAAGCGCAAGGAGTGAGCCCTGTAAGGAGAGCCGCCCAGTGCGAAAGAAAGTGCAGCCTGCCCAGGAATGGTGCCGCACACATGGAGAGGTGACACAACACGATGACACAACAAAAAGAAACACAGATTCCCGTGCCGCTGACAACAACAGAAGCGGACAAAAAAACAAGACGCAGCAAATAGACACAGAGAACAGACAACCAGGGTGGGGGGGGAGGGGAGAGAAATAAATAAATCTTTAAATAAATAAATAAACCACACTGATGAATTGAAGAAGAAAAACCACATGATCCTCTCAATTGATGCCAAAAAAGCATGTGACAAATACAGCTCCCTTTCTTGATTAAAACACTAAAAGATAGGAATGGAAGGAATCTCTCTCAATATGGTAAAGTGCATATATGAAAAACCTACAGCTTGCATTGAACTCAAAAGTGAAAGAATGAAAGCTTTCCTGATTAGATCAGGAACAAGACAAAGTGTAATAGTTTGATACAAGTATGCATTCCAAAAACAGATATTGGATTGTGTTTGTAAACTGGTCTGAACCTGGGCATGATTAAGCTGTGATTAGGGGTTTGACTGGGCCACATTATTAGGGCACTGAGTTCCCACCCCTTGGTGGGTGGGACTCACAGATAAAAGGCAAGGCAAAGGATGGAGTTGAGGGTTTTTGATGTTGTAGTTTTGATGTCAGAGTTTGATGCTGAAGCCTTAAGCTGCGGCCCCAGGAAGTAAGTACACAGAGGAAAGAGAAGGAAGCCCTGGGAAGAGAGGAACCCTGAGCCCAAAGAAAAACAAGACCCTTAAAGGGAGGAACCCAGGAAGCTTGAACCCTCATAGACACAGCAGCCATCTCGCTCCAAAATGTGAAAATGGACTTTGGTGAAGGAAGTAACTTATGCTTTATGGCCTGATATCTCTAAGCTCCTACCCCCAAATAAATACCTTTATAAAAACCAACCAATTTCTGGTATTTTGCATCAGCACCCCTTTGGCTGACTAATACAACAAGGATGACCACTGTCACCATTATTTTTCATTATTGTACTAGAAGTTCTAGCTAGAGCAATTAGGCTAGACAAAGAAATAAAAGGCAACTAAATAGAAAAGGAAAAAGTAAAACTCTCACTATTCACTGATGACATGATCCCATATCCAGAAAATCCTGAAAAATCCACAATAAAGCTACTAAAATTATAGACAAGTTCAGCAAAGTGGCAGGATACAAGATTAATACACAAAAATCAAGTGTTGCTATACACTACTGATGTGCATTCTGAGAAGGAAATCAGAAAAAAAAAATTCTATTTGTAATAGCAGCTTAAACAATCAAATATTTAGGAATAAAGGACCTATAATCAGAAAACTACAAAACATTGCTAAAAGAAACTGAACATGACTCAAATAAATGGAAGAACATTCTGTGTTCATGGACTGGAAGACTAAATATCATTAAGATGTCAATTCTGCCCAAACTGATTTACAGATTCAATACAATCCCAATAAAAATCCCAACAGCCTTTTTGCAGAAATCAAAAAGCCAATTCAAATTTATTTGGAAGGGTAAGGGGCCCTGAGTAGCCAAAAATGTCTTTAAAAAGAAAAACAAATTTGGAGGACTCTCACTTCCTGACTTTAAAGCATATCACTTAGCTATAGTGATAAAAAAACAGCACGGGACTGGCATAAGGACAATAAGATTGACCAATGGACCCTCACATCTATAGTCAAGTGATTTTTGACAAGGTTATTAAGTCCACCCAGATGGGCCAGTACAGTTTATTCAACAAATGGTGCTGGAAGAACTAGATATCCAGATCAAAAAGGAAGAAGACCCCTACTCACACCTTATACAAAATTTAACTCAAAATGGATCAAGGACCTAAATAGAAAAACAACCATGAAACTCCTAGAAGAAAATGTAAGAAAACATCTTCAAGATCTTGTGGTAGGCAAAAAGGACAAATAACAAAAGAAAAAATAGATACTTGAGACCTCCTCAAAACTGAACACTTCTGGTCCTCAAAGGACTTTGTCAAAATGGTGAAAAAGCAGCCGACTCAATGGGAGAAAATATTTGGCAATTACAAATCAGATGATATACTAATATAAGGCAATCATACAACTCAACAATAAAAAGACAAACTACCCAATGAAAAAATGGGCAAAAGACAATTGTCCATTGAAGAAATACAAATGGTAAAGCAACACATGAAAAAATGTTCAACATCACTAGCAATTAGGGAAACACAAATCAAAACTACAATGAGATATCATTTCACACCTATTAGACTGGCCACTATTAAAAAATCGGAAAATTGTAAATGTTTAAGAGGATACGGAGAAGTAGGAGCACTTACTCATTGTTGGTGGGAATGTAGAATGGTACAGCCACTGTGGAAGATTGTTTGACAGTTCTAAGGACAATGAATATAGACATGTCATGGGACCTAGCAATACCATTGCTAGGTATATACCTAGAAGCACTGAGAGCAGTGATGTGAATAGACATCTGCACACCAATGATCTTAGCAGCATTATTCGCAATAGCCAAAAGTTGGAAACAACCCAAGTATCCATCAACTGATGAATGGGTAAAAAAATTGTGGAGTATATACACAATAGACTATTATGCAGCAGTAAGAAGAAACAAAGTCATGAAACATGACAACATGTATGAAACTGGTAGACATTATGTTGAGTGAAGCAAGCCAAACACAAAAAAGAATAAATACTGTATGATTGCCTTATTATAAACTAAATATATTATGTGAATTATAAATCTATTATGTGAAATATGATTATGAGTAAAATTTCATATATAAGAGCATTTTTCTTTGAAGCTGAACAAACATAGGTTAATAATACAAAATGTTAATATCAGACCAAAAAAACCAACATTATACTAAGTGAAGGAGACCTGATACAGAGCACTACATATTATATGATTCCATTTATACAAAATGTAAATATAAATCAAATTTGTAAAGATGAAATTAGATTAGTGGTTATGTAGGGCTCAGGAAGGAATGCTAAGGGGTGTGGAGTCTTCCTTTTTTGGAGTAATGAAATTGTTTTAAAAATTTTTAGATGATTAATGTACAATATTGTGATTATACTAAAAATTATTGATTATATACTTCATATGGTATGTGAATATATCTCAAAAAACCTGCTTAATAAACAAATAAATAATTGTGCAAGAATAGCCAGAAATAGCAGCTATGTATACTAAGGGAAACAGAGATTGAGAGGTGAGGAATTTTCTTGTTTGTGTATCTGTTTTTATTATTATTATTATTGAAATAATGAAAATGCTTTAATAATGATTGAAGTGATGAATGCACAACTATGTGATTATATCAAATATCATTGATTGTACACTTTGGATAAATTGTACACTTTATTAATATGTACCAATAAAATTGATTTGTTTGAAAAATACATACATATTAGCAAATAGAATTCAGCAATATAGATAAAAAGTATTCATAATGACAAGTGATGTTTAATCAAGAGTTATAGGCTTGTTCAGAATTTGAAAAGTGATCAATGTAATCCATCTTATTAACAGACTAAAGAAGAAAATCACATGATCTTATCAGTGAATGCAGAAAAAGTATTTGACAAAATTGAACATCAACTCATGACAAAAACTCAGAAAAATATGAACAGTGGGAACTTCTTTAACCTGATAAAGACCATCTACAAAAACTTACATTTAACATTATAATGAATTGTAAAAGAATGAATGCTTTTCCTCTAAGATCAGGAACAAGGCAAGGATGTCCAGTCTCACTACCATTATTCCACATAATGCTGAAGTTCTATCCAGTGCAATAAAGCAAGAAAGGAAATAAAAATCATTCAAATTGAAAAGGAAGAAATGAAACTGCCCCTATGTGCATGTGCCATCACTGTCTATGTAGAGAATCCCAAGGAATCTACAAATATTCCTAGAACTGAAAAATATTTCATCAATATCACAGGATAACAAAAAAAATTAAAAATCCACTATATTTCTTTATACTAGCAATGAACATATGGACACAAATATTAAAATACACTACCATTACAATCACTCAAAAATAATTATGTATAAATTGAACAAAACATTTATAGAACTTGTATGCTGAAAATTACAAAGTGTTAATGAAAGAAATCCAATAAGATTTAAATAAATGGAGGACCATACCAGGTTCATGAATTGGAAGACTCAGCCGAGTAAAGATGTCAGTTCTGCCAAAATGCTATACAGGATTAATGCAGTTCCTATCAAACTCCCAGCAAAATACTTTTAGATGTAAACAATATTATTCTAAAAATTTCATGAATTAAAATGGCTAGAGAACAATTTTGAGAAAGAATAATACAGTAGAAGGACTCATTTACCTGATTCAGGTCTTTTGTAGCTATAGTAATCAAGTCTCTGTCGTAGTGATAGAAGGAAAGATATATGTCAATGAAACAGAATAGAGAACCCAGAAATAGGCCTACACAAATATGCCCAGCTTATTTTTGATAAAGTATAGTTTTAACAAATAGTGCAAAAGCAACTGGACATCCATAAAAAAAAGAAGAAAAAAGAACCTTGACCTAATTCTTATACCTTATACAAAAATTAACTCAAAATGGATCATGTACTGAAATTTAAATTTAAAAACTTCAAAACTTTTTGTAACAAAGAACTAAAAGAAAATCTTTGCAATCTAGGGCTATGCAAAGAGTTCTTAGACTTGATACCCAAAGTATGATCCATATAAGGAAAAATTAATCAATTGAAGCTTAGCAAAATTAAAAACTCTTGCACTATGAATAGCCCTGTTAGGATGAAAAGACAAGTTACACACTGTGAGCAACTATTAGATAACCACATATCCAACAAAGGGCTAATATCTAGAACATGTAAAGAACTCTCAAAACTCAACAATGAAACAACCAATTAGAAAATGAACAAAAACATGAACATTTCACTAAAGATGATATCCTGTCAACACATAAACATATGAAAAGTTATGCAATATCATTAGACAAGGGTATACAAATTGAAACCAAAATCAATTGTTGAAGCAAAAAATAGTGACAAAACCCAATGCTGGCAAGAATTCTCCAGAAGTTCAATCACTTGTACATTTCTGGTAAGAATGTAAAATGGTAATCCACTCTGGAAACCAGTTGGCAGTTTTTTATAAAACTAAAGATACACTTCCCATACAAGCCAACAATTATACTTGGGAGCATTTTTCCCACATAAATGAAAACTTATGTTCAGACAAATCATGTACACAAATATACAGCTCTATTCATGATAATCCAAAATTGGGCAACTCAAATGCCATTCAATGGGTGAATGGTTAAAAACGTGGTAACCCATCCTATGGAATACTAGGAATATGACTCATCAATAAAAGAAGCTAACTATTGATACATGAGTCTCTGGATGTATCTCAAAGAATTATGCTTAATTTTTTAAGAAAAGTTTATCCCAAAAGGTGATACATGATTCCATTTGCAAAAAATTTTTGAAATGACAAAATTATACAAATGGAGAATTAATTAGTGGTTGCTAGGGGTTAAGAAGAGGATGAGGGCAGGACAGAAGTATGTAGGGCTAAGAAAGAGAAATGTAAGGAATCCTTGTATTGGAAACATTCTGTATCCTGATCAATTTCAATATCCTAGTTGCCCTATTGTACAGTAGTTCTGTTAGCTTTTAAAAAAAAAATTTAATTTTAATCAGACAAATACCTGTGATCAAGAAACAGAAACATTACATTACAGAGAGGATTAGGACACAGATAAAAAGTCCATATTACAAGAGCACCAGAAAAGGGAATGAGAGAACTTGAGAGGAAAAAGTCCATCTTTTCCTAACTGAAAAATTCAAGGGCCTGATATTTAAGAAAGGTCTACTCCCAGATGTATGATTGTGAATGTCAAAAATCTAGAAAGATCCTAAAAATCATTTGCAGAGAATATGGAACTAACTATAAGGTGACAGGAATTTGTCTGGAGTCTAGCTTATCAGAAACAATTGATTTCAGAAATGATGGTTTGAAAGTACTAAAGGAAAATGATTTTGAACTCACAACTCTATATCTAGCATAACTATCAATCACATGTGAAAACAAAATGAACACACTTCAGTGAGTTGCAAAAAGTCTGGAATTTTACCTCCCATGTACCCTTTCAGGGAACAAAAAATAAAAACCCTTAAGGTTGAGTCTAAAACAAAACAAAACAAAAGAGTTCAAAGAGTTAAGGAAATGAAATTCAAGGTAAAGTTAATATAACACAAGAGCACAAAGGAAAAAAAAATATCTAGGATGACAGCTGTGATAGCTAGTCTAATGTTTCAACTTGGCCAGGTAAAGATGCCCACTTGTTTGGCCAAGCAAGCACTGGGCTAATTGTAATACAAAGACATTTCATGCACTTTAATCATCAATGAGTTGATTACATATATGGCTGATTACATCTAAAATCAAGTAAGGAGACTGTCATCAGAAATGAGTGACTTCTCATCTAATCAGTTGAAGGCCTTAAAAGGAGAAGTGACTTCACCATTCAGAAAGAGAATTCCCATCTCTACTTTAAACAGCCAACACCTCCTGGGGACCTCATGGAGGACATTTGTGATGGTAAGGCTATTGTGTCATCTCGGCCAGGTAACAGTACCCAATTGTTTGGTCAAGCAAGCACTGGGCAAACTGTAATACAAGGGCATTTATGGACTTTAGTCACCACTGACTTTACTACAGTGGTAAATCATTGATAGCTGATTACAATTACATCAGTCAGGGAGACTGCCATCAGCAATGAATGATACTTAGCCTATCAGCTGAATGCCTTAAAAGGAGAAGTGATTCCAGCATTGAGAGAGAATTTCCCAGCTTGCCTTTGGACAGCCAACATCTCCCAGAACTTGTCAAAAACCTTCATGGGACTTTCGTTGCAGCTCCTGGTTGCAGCCTGCCTGCAGAACCTGAACTTCTGCATTCTCAATGGCTACGTGAGAGACTCTTATAGAATGGCATACTATTGACAGACATCCCTCGTTGATTCTGTTTCCCTAGAGAACCCTAATACAGCCTGCATTGGAATTCCTGGCTTGAAGATTGTCCTACAGAATTTGAACTTGGGCATCCCCATGGATACTTAGGAAAATTTTATAAAATCTCATACAATTTATAGATATCTCCTGTTGGTTATATTCCCCTAGAAAACCATGACAAACACAACCAGCAAGAGGTAAAAATCGTAACAAAGAGAAATCCTAGAATACTTTCAAGAAGAAAGTGGATTCTTCATAGTAATCAGTACAATTGAAATATTATGTAACAATAATGTAACTTTTACTTACATTTATAAACCTCTGTACTGACTAAAATTATATTGACTTTTGCATGAATCACTGTTTGATTAAATAATAAATTAAAACTCCAAAGGTTTTTAAAACACTAGATAAATATTGACAGTATGGCAGAAACTCTAGTTCTACATCCTAAAACTTTCCTGTGATTCTGTTTGATAACAAAACTTTGAAATAAATCCTTTCAGTATTTTAAAAGTTAATATCCTTTTCTGACTGTTTCAAGTTAGACCATCTCATGTGAAAAAAAATTCTTATTTTAATTTTGTGAAAAATTACAATCCCAATTTCAGAGGATTTCTAACTTCAAAGAAAACAAATTCACTATAGCTCTACTGAACATAGTCTAAAGATTTTAGAGGAATGGTTTACCTTTTTTTAATTAAATTCAGGATGTTCAGAAATACTTAACTTACTGTTCACAGGAGGAGAGTGAGAGCAAATTTGTGGAAAGATGAATTGATTAAATCACAGCTATATTACAGTTGTCATAGAGATATGGCTATACTGATTAAAGTACATTTACTAGCACTCTCAGGAAAAACTAGTCAGGTACACACATAACAGTGTTAACATAGCATGAATTATAGGAAAGATGTATTTATTCTTCTTTATTTGAATGTAAGAATTAAATTTCCATGAAACATTAATTATTACTTCTTCTCAGAAAACATAAGCAATACACTCCTTAAAGAGCTGATTGAAGAGTTATCAGAGTTCTTATGAAAAGAGAGTAAAAGTTGCCCACCCATTTCCTCTTATCCAGGAATACAGACTACATCTTTCAGCCTCTCCTATAGTCAGCAGTGCCCAGTTGACAGAGTCTAGCCAATGGAATGCCAGAGGAAGCAATGTTCAATACTTCCACATCTAGTCCATAAACATCTATTGTATGCGGTCCTTCATCACCTGACAAGGAAATGGAATGGAGCTGAGCCAAGTCACATTAGAAACCAGTGTGTCTTTAGTCTTCCTGGGATGCTATTACACAAACCACAAAATTGTTTTGACTTAAAAATGGGAATTTATTGGTTCCCTGTTTAGAGTCTAAAGGGCTTGCTTCCCCCAGAGGTTGGTAGCATTCTGGCTGTCTGCAACCCTTCAGTTCCTTGGGTATTCTACCACATGGCAGTCTCCTCTCCTTTCTCTTTCTGGTCCTTGCTGAATTCCATATTTGGGGTCCTCTCTGTGGCTTTCTAGATGCTTTCTTTTTATAAGGCTTCCAGGAATCTGGATTAAGACCCAATATCAGGAGGTGGGGCAAGATGGCATCTGAGTGAGTGCACCTCATAATCTCTCCTGCAAAGAAGCAGCTGAGTAGGGTCAAAGTCCTGCTGGACCAGACTGTTTCCAGTGTTTGCAGGGCAGGAAGTGTCTGGACGTCGATTTGGTGGAATGGTGACAGAGGTGCTGCAGGGAGCACTTCACATTTGCTGTGTTTCCTCATCTTCCATTTCCTCTTTTCTGTGTGTATTGATTTTGGCCACCTACACTATCCCCTTTCCTGTACATCTTTCTATCCTCCATCATCTACTGTTTCTCTTACATTCCACCTCCCTTTCTTTGGCCCCCAAGTTGTCTGGCTTTTTATTTCTAATACCTTTGTTCTGTTTTCTGTCTTTTATTCACTCTTGATATTATTGTCTTTCTTTTCTCTTTCCCTCTCTCATGAAAACACTGACCTTTTAATTCATACTATAATCCTCCCCATATTCAGTTGACTGTCTCATTATAGGTACTCTACTTACTGCTATAACTCTACACAACATACATGAGTCTAATATCCATTCTCCTAGATCTCACATTGTTGCTCTATGAACATTTATTACCAATACTACTTTATATATTTTCTTTTCTTCCTCATTTTGCTTTCCCTGGCCCTAATATTCTCCTTCAAAGTGAACTTAGCCAGCAACAAGAAAATAGAGTAGGAAGAACAAAGTGACAAAGAGAAGATGTAACACTTATGCACGAACAACAACTAATTAATCCCCAAGACTAGACAAAGAAGCTAAGGAACTGATTAAACCTGTCAAGATAAAATGATGACCAGACAGCAACAAAAAACTACAAACCAAACCAATAACCAGGAAAACATGGCAAAAGCCAATGAACAAACTAAAAACTAGGAAGAGGAGCAGAACATTGGACAAGTAATTAAAGATCTCAAAACATATATTAGAGACCAACTTAATGAAGTAAAGGAAGAGATTAACAATATGAAGAAAACACTTGGAGAGAAAATTGCAGACATATGCAAAAAGTATCAGATATGATGGTAATGAATACCAGAGTTCAAGAAATCAAAAATACACTCTCAGCAAATAGCAGCAGAGATTAGAAGAGGCAGAGGAGAGAATTAGTGACATGGAAGACAGTACAACTGAAATGAAACAGATAGTAGAACTGATAGATAAAAAGATAGAAAAAAAACGCTGGGACTTAGGGACCTGAATGACGATGCAAAATGCACAAACATACATATATAGGCATCCCCAAAGAAGAAGAGAAGGGAAAGGGGACATAAGGAGTGTTGGAGGAAATAATGGTTGAAAACTTCCCAAATCTACTGAGAGAGATAGATGTACATGTCCAGGAAGCACAACACACCCCAAACACCATAAATCCCAACAGGCCCACCCCAAGACATATACTTGTCAAATTATTCAATGCTCAAGACAAAGAGAAAATTCTAAAAGCAGCAAGACAAAAGAGAACCATCACATACAAGGGAGGCTCCATAAGATTAAGTGCTGATTTCTCATCTGAAACCATGGAGGCAAGAAGGCAATGGTTTGATATAGTCAAGGTACTAAAAGAAAAAAATTTCCAACCAAGAATACTCTACCCGGCTAAACTAGGATTCAAAAATGATGGAGAGGGAAACGGACTTGACCCAGTGGTTAGGGCGTCTGTCTACCACATAGGAGGTCCATGGTTCAAACCCCAGGCCTCCTGACCCATGTGGAGCTGGCCCATGCGCAGTGCTAATGTGCGCAAGGAGTGCTGCACCACACAGGGGTATCCCCCTCAAAGGGGAGCCCCACATGCCAGGAGTGTACCCCATAAGGAGAGCCATCCAGTGCAAAAGAAAGTACAGCCTGCCTAAGAATGGTGCTGCCCACATGGAGAGCTGACACAACAAGATGATGCAACAGAAAGAAACACAGATTGCCGTGCCGCTGACAACAACAGAAGCAGACAAAGAAGAAGATGCAGCAAATAGACACAGAGAACAGACAACCGGGGTGGGGGGAAAGGGGAGAGAAATAAATAAATAAATCTTTTTAAAAAAATGACGGAGAGTTCAAAATATTCACAGATAAACAGAAATTAAAAGAGTATGCCAACAAGAACTCCGCCCTTCAAGAAATACTAAAGGGAGTTCCGCAGGAAGAAAAAAAAACATAAGAAAGGCAGAGTTGGAGGAGAGTGTAAGAGCGACAAAAAAGACAAAAAGAGAAGGAAAAAAACAAACAAAATATGACAAACACAAGTCCAAACAAAATACGGCTAACATAAATAATTCCTTGAAAGTAATAACACTGAATGTCAATGGATTAAACTCACCTGTCAAAAGATTCAGACTGGAAGATTGGATAAGGAAATATGACCCATCCAAATGCTGTCTACAAGAAACACATCTTAGACCCAGGGATTCAAGGAAGTTGAAAGTGAATGGCTAGAAAACAATCTTACAAGCAAACAATAATTTAAAAAAAGGCAGGAGTAGCTATATTAATATCAGACAAAATAGACTTTAAATATGAAACAAATTGTGAGAGACAAAGATGGATACTACATATTAGTGAAAGGGATAATCTTTCAAGAAGAATGAACAATCATAAATATTTATGCTCCTAACAACGGCGCCTCCAAATACAGGAGGCAAACACTGGAAAAACTAAGTGAAAGAATAGATGCCTCTACAATTATAGTGGGAGACTTTAATACACCACTATCAACTTTGGACAGAACATCTCAAAAGAGAACCAATAAAGAAACAAAAACTTTGAACAGTATATTAGAGGAGCTGGACCTAATAGACATATACAGCTCATTACACCTGAATAAAGGAGGATATACATTTTTCTCAAGTGCACATGGATCATTCTCCAAGATAGACCATATGCTAGACCACAAAGAAAGGCTCAACAAATTCAGAAAGATCAAAATCATACAAAATAATTTTTCTGACCACAGTGGAGTGAAGCTGGAAATCTGCAAAGGCCAGAGGCCCAGATTACACACCAAGATATGGAAATTAAACAGCACACTCTTAGAAAAACAGTGGGTTGAAGAGGAAATCTCAAAAGAAATTAATAACTACCTTGAAACTAATGAAAATGATAACACAACATACCAAAACTTATGGGATGCAGCAAAAGCAGTACTGAGAAGGAAATTTATAGCCATAATTTCATACAGCAAAAAAGAAGAGCTAAAATTGAAGAACTAACTGCACACTTGGAGGAATTAGTGAAAAAAAAACAACAAAGTAACCCCAAAGGAAGAAGAAAGAAAGAAGTAACAAAGATAAGAGCAGAACTAAATGAAATAGGAAATAAGAAAGCACTTGAAAAGATAAACCAAACCAAGAGCTGGTTCTTTGAGAAGATCAATAAAATTGACAAACCCTTAGCTAGACTAACGAAGAAAAAAAAGAGAGAAGATGCAAATACACAAAATAAGAAATGAGAAAGGAGATATCACCACTGACCCCACAGAAATAAAGACTATCATAAGAGGATACTTTGAAAAACTATATTCCAACAAAAATGACAATTCAGAGGAAATGGACAAATTCCTAGAAACACATAAGCAGCCTATATTGATGAAAGAAGAAATTGATGGTCTCAACAAACCAATCACAAGTAAAGAGATAGAATCAGTCATTAAAAACCTCCCAACTAAGAGCCCAGGGCCAGACGGCTTCACAGGTGAATTCTACAAAACATTCCAGAAAGAACTAACGTCAATCTTGCTGAAACTCTTCCAAAAAATCGAAACAGAAGAAACATTACCTAACTCATTCTATCATGCCAGCATTACCCTAGTACCAAAGCCAAACAAAGACACCACAAGAAAGGAATAGTACAGACCAATTTCTCTAATGAACCTAGATGCAAAAATCCTCAACAAAATACTTGCCAACCATACTCAACAACACTTTAAACGAATTATACACCATGACCAAGTGGGATTCATTCCGGGTATGCAAGGATGGTTCAACATAAGAAAATCAATCAATGTCATATACCATATAAACAGATTGAAGGAAAAAAATCACATGATTATATCTATAGATGAAGAAAAAGCAGTTTTCTTCAAAATACAGCACACATTCTTGATAAAAATGCTGCAAAAGATTGGAATACAAGGAAATTTTCTGAACATGATAAAGAGTATATATGAAAAACCCACAGCCAACATCGTTTACAATGGTGAAATCCTAAAATCTTTTCCTCTAGGATCAGGAACAAGACAAGGATGCCCACTATTACCTCTTCAATTTAACACTGTTTTAGAAGTACTTGCTCGAGCACTGAGGCAAGAACCAGATATAAAAGGCATTCAAATTGGAAAGGAAGAAGTCAAAATTTCATTATTTGCAGATGACATGACCTTATACATAGAAAACCCTGAGAAGTCTACAACAAAGCTTCTAGAACTCATAAATCAGTTTAGTAAAGTCGCAGGTTATAAGATCAATGGGCAAAAATCAGGAGCATTTCTGTACACCAATAATGAGCAAACTCAGGAGGAAATCAAGAAACAAATACCATTTACAATAGTCAATAAAAAAATCAAATACCTAGGAATAAATTTAACTAAAGATGTAAAAAACTTATATACAGAGAACTACACAACTGTTCAAGGAAATCAAAGAAGACCTAAATAAATGGAAGAATATTCCCTGTTCATGGATAGGAGACTAAATATTATTAAGATGTCTATCCTACCAAAACTGATCTACACATTCAATGCAATCCCAATAAAAATCAACACAGCATTCTTTAAGGAACTAGAAAAACTAACTATGAAATTTATTTGGAAAGGAAAGAGGCCTTGAATAGCCAAAGACATATTGAAAAAGAAAAATGAAATTGGAGGAATCACACTACCTGACTTCGAAACATACTACAAAGCTACAGTAGTGAAAACAGCATGGTATTGGCACAAGGAGAGACACACTGACCAATGGAACCCAATTGAGAGTTCTGATATAGATCCTCATATATATAGTCATATAATATTTGATAAAGCCACCAAACCCTCTCAACTGGGAGAGAATGGCCTATTCAACAAATGGTGCCTGGAGAACTGGATATCCATATGTAAAAGAACGAAAGAGGATTACCAACTCACACATTATACAAAAATCAACTCAAGATGGATCAAAACGGACTTTGGCCCAGTGGTTAGGGCGTCCGTCTACCACATGGGAGGTCCGCGGTTCAAGCCCCGGGCCTCCTTGACCCATGTGGAGCTGGCCTATGCGCAGTGCTGATGCGCGCAAGGAGTGCCCTGGTACACAGGGGTGTCCCCCGCGTAGGGGAGCCCCACACGCAAGGAGTGCACCCATAAGGAGAGCCGCCCAGCGCGAAGGAGGGAGCAGCCTGCCGAGGAATGGCGCTGCCCACACTTCCCGTGCCGCTGATGACAACAGAAGCGGACAAAGAAACAAGACGCAGCAAAAAGACACAGAAAACAGACAACCGGGGGAGGGGAGGGGAATTAAATAAATAAAAAAATTAAAAAATTAAAAAAAATTAAAAAAAATTAAAAAACCTAAATATAAGACCCAAGACCAGAAGACTTTGGAAAGCAGTGTAGGGAAGCATCTACAGGACCTTGTAATAGGAAATGGCTTCATGAACTTCACACCAAAAGCACGAGTAGCAAAAGAACAAACAGATAAATGGGACTTCCTCAAAATTAAAGCCTTCTGCACCTCAAAGTAGTTTGTCAAGAAAGTGAAAAGAGAGCCTATGCAATGGGAGACAATACTTGGTACCTGTATATCTGATAGGAGACTTATAACCTGCATATACAAAGAACTCCTATATCTTGAAAATAAAAAGACAAACAACCCATTTAAAAAATGGGGAAAAGATTTAAACAGACACATCTCCAAAGAAGAAATACAAATGGCCAAAAAGCACATGAAAAAATTCTCCAAATCTCTAGCTATTAGGGAAATGCAAATCAAAACCACAATGAAATACCATCTTACTCCCATAAGATTGGCAGCTATGAAAAAAGCAGAAGACTACAAATGCTGGAGAGGATGTGGAAGAATGGGAACACTCATCCACTGCTGATGGGAATGCAGAAAGATCCAGCCATTCTGGAGGACAGTTCGGTGGTTTCTTAAAAAACTAGCTATAGATTTGCCATATGACCCAGCAACTCCACTGCTGAATATATACCCAGTAGAACTGAAAACAAGGACACAAATCAATATATGCCCACCAATGTTCATAGCAGCATTGTTCACTATTGCCAAAAGCTGGAATCAACCCAAATGCCCATCAACAGATGAATGGATAAATAAAATATGGTATATACATACAAAAGAATACTACTCAGCTTTAAGAATGAATACACTACAAAAACACATGTTATAATATGGATGAATCTTGAGAACCTTATGTTGAGTGAAGCAACCCAGGCATTGAAGGACAAATACTGCATGACCTCAATGATATGAAATAAGTAAACCAAGCTACCTCAGAGAGCTAGAGACTGGATGATAGGCTTAAGGAAATTGGGGGGTAGAGGAAGGATGTAAGCTGACACCTACATGGGCGAAATCTATGATAAGCTGGAGGTAAGTATTTGTACAAAGAAGGGATAAAATGGGGGCATAGGGTTACCTTTGGGTGGGGCTTTGCAGGCTTGAGGGGGGCTACGGATGGGAGGAAGGGTAATAGTGCCCAAGAAATTGGGGGGAGGGCTGGGGAACATACGATCATAGGAGATTGTCAGGTATTTAGTTGAGAGTATAATGCTGAGAAAACATTTTCAAAAATATAATAAGGAAGGTTACCTGTCTAAGATGCTTAAAGGGGATAATCTGATGCAGGACAGGCTTCTTGGAAGTGTGTGAGTGCTCACTTTGCCATAGTGGATTATATCATTGGACAGAAACCCACATAATGAGAGTGAAGGTATACCCACATCCTGGAGAGGACGGATGTTCTCAAATAGAGGGAATTATATCTCTCGAGAGAAATGGTGGCTCCCAATGCATTAGGACAGTTGAGCATATCATGCCTTCAACACCGATGCAAGTATCTCTGAACATGACCCTTCAAGCAATGAAGATTGACTGTCACTGTGGGCCCTGAAGGGAGGGAGAAAGCGGTATTGAATAGATGGAATCAATGTAACTGGGTGGGCAATAGAAGTGTTCGTAAGATTATGCAAGGATGGACATAAGACATGTTAAATTACACCAAAAATGTATAGGGGCTGATAGGCTAAAATGTAAATCATAATGTAAAATATAAGATAATTAAAACTTTGGAAAATTTTATAGTCTAAAATATAAACCACAATGTAAACCCAAATGTTACTTTGTTTGAAAGCTATTGTCTCAATATCTGTACATCAGTTTCAGTAAATATAGTATGAACATGTAAAACAATTATTGCTGCGGAAGAGAAAAGGATTTTATGTTGGATATGTGGAATACTGTATATTGTATATATAAATTACTGTGATCTATAACTTCTGTGAAGTTAAGCTTAATAATTAGGTAAAGAAAAAAGAAAAAGAAAAGATGTAGACACTGAGGAAAAGACGGAAGAAGTTGCCTTGCCAATTGCATACAGGGCAACACTTATTGCAGTGATGGAAGGCAAAATATCAAAAACAAAGCTTTTGCATTTTTTAATTTTTTGATACCCCAATTTATTTTTACCTTAATTTTTCTAAATTAATACGTATTTCATATCTAACCTTTAAACTCATCACTATATTCCATTTTACTATTAATGGAACCTGGCAATATATTGGGCTTCATTTTTGAAGAGAGGTTCAACAATGGCAGGGGAGGAATACTGGTGTGGGATGTTATTGACAGGGGACACATGGTTGGCAGGGAGTTCTCCAGGGCATATATCCAGGGTACATAAAAATGTCTGGATATTTTCATAGTGGTTACAATTAAAAACAACAACTGAGGGAGTGCTGAGTTCCTAGCCAGGGGAGCTCTATCACAGTCCCTAAAGGAACAGCAACAATCCCCCAAGTGCAATGGCAAAGACCAAAAAAGAAGGAAGATCCAACAATGAGCCCTTGATACTAATGACTATGCTTGTGAGCCTGTGCACCTGAAATAAGAACAAGGCCTAGAGCTGCAGGGTGCCTAAGAGTTACCTCCTGAGAGCCTCTGTGTTACTCAAATGTGGCCAGTCTCAAAGCCAAACTCAGCATGTAAATGTGTTGCCTTCCCCCCAGCGTGGGACGTGACTCCCAGATATGAGCCTCCCTGGCACCAAGGGATTACTACCAAGTACCAGCTGATGATGTAACTAGAAAATGACCTTGAATAAAAGGGTCAACTCAGACAAGCAGAATATCTCAGTCTACATATAATATCAGGAGTTAAAAATGCTTTTTGACCTGAATAAAAGGGGGAAATGGAAAGGACAAATGAGTTTATATGGTAGTGAGTCTCCAAAAAGAGCTGGGATGTTATCAGAGGGGTTGCCCTTATGCACACCTAAGCAGAGTCCCGGAGACAGATAAAAATAGATGTAACCCCAAGTATTGGTTCTTCTGAGGGCTGCAGAGACCCACAAGTTCTATGATCATGGCAGATGGAGTTCAGTGCCATGTCATTTGGCCTTACTTTGGAGTTTGCGTTTCTGTGTGATGGAGCTGAACTCAGATGTGATCTTTGTCCACAAGCCTCTCCTGTTACTTTTACCGGAACTGTAGTTGGTGCTGGGGTTTAATGTATACAGGGGACCTGAATCTCTGGATTGACCATGTGATAGCCAGGCCTCAACAGACTTGCAACTCCTACACTCTGGTTTATTGGACTTACCCCACTTAGCTAACATAGAGGTGAAGGTCAACCACCACACCAGGGAGCCAAGAGTGCCTAGAACTGAAAGCAGCAGATTGCATCCAATATCCATGTGTAATCTAAGCCCCCTCTTGATATAGATGTGGAATGGACATGGCCATTCTAGGGTCCACAAGATGGAGGAATAGAGAATGGATTAGAGTGGACTTACCGATATTCTATTCATGAACTATTGTGATTAATAATCGAAAAAAAATGTGGCACTGGTGTGGAGACAATGGCCATGGTGGCTGCTGGGGGTAGGGAGTGGGAGGAAGAGATGTGATGTGGGGGCATTTTCGGGGGTTGGAGTTGTCCTGGGTGGTGCTGCAGGGACAGTTACCAGACATTGTATGTCCTCCCATGGCCCACTAGGTGGACTGTGGGAGAGTGTGGGTTATGGTGTGGACTACTGATCATGAGGTGCAGAGATGTATTCACCAAATGCAATGAATGTCTCATGATGATGGAGGAGGTTGTTGTTATGGGGGGAGGAGTGGGGTGAGGGAGGAGGGGGGTATATGGGGACCTCATATTTTTTTAATGTAACATTTTAATGTTTAATGTTTAATGTAACATTTTTAATGTAACATTTAATGTTACATTAAAAAAATATAGAGAAAAAAAAAGACCCAATATCATTCAGTTGAGCCACATCTTAATTAAAATAACATCTTCAAGAGGTCGTATTTGCAATGGCTTCACATCCACAGGAATATGGATTAGGATTAAGAACAGGTTTAATTTTTTTTATTCTTTATTTTCTTTTAAATGTTACATTAAAAAAATATGAGGTCCCCATATACCCCCCATCCTACCCACCCCACCCCTCCCACATCAACAACCTCTTCCATCATTGAGGCACATTGACTGCATCTGGCAAACACATTCTGGAGCACTGCTGCACCACATGGACAGTGGTCCACATTGTAGTCCACACTCTCCCCCAGTCCACCAAGTGGGCCATGACAGGACACACAACATCCAGCATCCATCCCTGCAGCACCACCTAGGACAACTCCAAATCCTGAAGATGCCCCCATACCACATCTCTTCTCCCGTCTCCCTACCATCAGCAGCCACCATGGCTACCCTCTCCACATCACTACTACAATTTCTTCCCTTACTAATAACAATAGTTCCCCAGCAGAACACCAGTAAGTCCACTCTAATCCATGCTCTATTCCTCCAACCTGTGGACCTTGGCATGGTAATGTCCAATCACCCTCTAAATCAAGAGGGGGCTTAGATTCCACATGGATGATGGTTGTAATTCTCCTACTTGCAGCTGTAGGCATTCTTGGCTCCCTAGTGTGATGGTTGACCCTCTTCAACTCCCTGTCAGCTGACAAGGGTAAGACACAGGTTTAATTTTGGGTACATCATTGAAGTTGAGCAGAAAGACCTTGGAAATCACAGTAAATGATGGTAGGGCAACAATGTGGCAGGTATGTGGGTCACTGATCACAAGGAGGAGCACCACCCGCTGATCAGAAACACCTATTTCGACTTTATGCAAGAGATGGTTGAGCCAAGATACACATTTTTAGTTGTGTATTACAGCAGCTATGATTACATTTAGTAGCCATATCTTAATCTCACTCGTGTTAGAATCTTTTTTAATTTCTCTCTCCTTCCCTCCGCACCGCCCCCCCCCCCCGCCCCTAGCTGTCTGCTCTCTGTGTCCATTCACTGTGTGCTCTTCTGTGACCACTTCTATCCTTATCAGTGGCACCAGGAATCTGTATTTCTTTTTTTGTTGCATCATCTTGTTGTGTCAGCTCTCCATGTGTGCGGCACCATTCTTGGGCAGGCTGCATTTTCTTTTTGCTCTGGGCAGCTCTCCATACCAGGCGCACTCCTTGCGCGTGGGGCTCCCCTACATGGAGACACCCCTTTGTGGCACAGCACTCCTTGCACACATTAGCGCTGTGCATGGGCCAGCTCCACACCAGTCAAGGAGGCCTGGGGTTTGAACTGTGGACCTTCCATGTGGTAGGCGGACACATTATCCATTGGACCAAGTCCGCTTCCCCATGTTAGAGTCTTAACTGACTGGGGGCTTTCATAATGCACTTGACTTCTGGCCATAGTAACACATTGCTATTAACTGTGCATCCAATAGCAGTCCAAAATGAATCCCAGGAGGTACTGCTTTTGTGAGTTTGTTATGGTTTTCTCCAATTGCAGGTGAGAAGAAAACAAAGTCACTAAAAACAGCTCCTGTGAATACCTATTATGAACAATGAAGACTATTTTCATTTCCAGAACAGTCTTAAGAGAATATAGCATGCACGTTACCTATGGATGAGAAAGAGGAATCACCATTCACCTTCAAGATTCTGGAACATGGTACCAGAATTTTAAAATATAAGAAGACATCTAAACCCAGATACTTAAATCTTTGGTCTGTTCATTAGCCAGCGGAGCCCTGAATCTCAGCAGAGTGACAGCAAACACTTACTCTCCCAGGACAACTATAAAGGATGATGATGGACAATCCCCATCCCAAAACACAGAGTATCTACAACTGCAAGCAAAACAGCTCCTTCCACGTGTCCGATAAGATCTAAACCCCTCTCAGTCTGATGCAGAGTGGGCATCACCATCCCCAAATCCTCAAGTTTAAGGAATGAATAAACCTAAGGGTGAAATGCAAACATGGACCAAAATACACTTATTATTATTATAGTAAAGGAAGAACTTGTAACATTAATATAAGGTTAGTGGCTCCCAGAGGTTCTGAGGGGGGCAGGAGGGAAAAATAGGTGGAACATAGGGCATTTTAGGGCATAATAATTGTGCTGTATGGTTTTTCAGTGACAGATACAGGCCATTATACATTGTGTCAAAGCTTAAAAAATTATACAGTGCAGGGCGGTGGACTTGGCCCAGTGGGTAGGGCATCTGACTACCACATGGGAGGTCTGCGGTTCAAACCCCGGGCCTCCTTGATCCATGTGGAGCTGGCCCATGTGCAGTGCTGATGCGTGCAAGGAGTGCCCTGCCACACAGGGGTGTCCCCCATGTAGGGGAGTCCCACGTGCAAGGAGTGTGCCCCGTAAGGAGAGCCGTCCAGTGCGAAAGAAAGTGCAGCCTGCCCAGGAATGGTGCTGCACACATGGAGAGCTGACACAACAAGATGATGCAACAAAAAGAAACACAGATTCCCATGCCGCTTACAACAACAGAAGTGGACAAAGAAGACGCAGCAAATAGACACAGAGAACAGACAACCAGGGTTTGGGGCGGGGGAGAGGAAGAGAAATAAATAAATAAATCTTTAAAAAAAAATTATACAGTGCAAAGTGTAAACTATAATGTAATTTATAGACCATGGTTAGTAGCAATGTTTCAATATTTGTTCATCAATTGTAACAAATGTATCATACTCATTTAAGATGTTATTAATAGGGGAAAATGTGGGAGGGGGAGAGGGTGGGGTATATGGGATTCCCCTATATTTTCAAAGTAACTTTTCTGTAATTTAAAACTTCTTTAAAAATCAAGTTTAAAAAAAAGAAGACACCTGAAATTGAGATTTCAGAAGATTTTAATTCAGTGCCCATGAGGCTACACTTAGGAAGGTGAAACGACTAAACATCTAAATGATAAGCATGTCAATTTCATCAGCATCTATAAAGAAACCTGGTGCCATAAGGGTTCTAAACTAACTGTTTAAGGAGTAAAGGAATGTTCATTTCTGCAAATTTGAGTTTAAGAGAGTGAAAAAAATGAAGTTCTCCAGGTAAAGAAGGATATAACAAGATATATTTACATTACTGTCAAAACGAATAAGAGAACTTGTGCTTACTCATCTTTTTTGTTCTTTAATTAAGGACATGTCTAAACAGAGCCAAGACAATGAAATAGAGAACACCTCATATAGTCCACTCAGTTTTTCATTATAGATAATTACTTTCCGTCCATTAATCATTATCTCAATGACTCAGGCCCCTAAAAAATGTTATATTGCTTTTGTTCCTTTTTTTCCTTGCTTCAATTATTTGGCCATTTGAAGCAAAATGAGACCTGGCCTCTTTTTCAGTGGTTGGAGGTGTAGACGTATTAAATTTTATGTCTAAATTACTTAAACTCTCCACTTTGAGTCATTAAGAATGTACTAAGTAACTGTAGGGCATTCATCTCTTTATTTTTACCATGGTTGACACCTATTTCCTAGGCCTAGGAAATTCATTTCAGCTGCAAATGAAAAGAAATGAACAGCAATAGCTATATATATATGTATGTATTTATGCAAACCAAACTAGCCCATTATCAAAGATTATATAATACTCAGCCTGGTGTCTGAACTGAATTATATATATAGCTTTTACATGCCTATTGTTAGCTTTTAAGAAAGACTTACCACATTCTACTTCTGAAGCCCAAATCTTTCATCCAAAAACACCACTCTCTCACACCATGAAATAAAGCAGCGCTAGGGTTTTCACTCATTTTGTTTTAGGTTAAGTAACAACTGAAAAGAGTCACAATTAGCTCAGACAGCTATGCATGTGATAAAAATTTCACTTTCTTTTTAACCCACTGTGCTTGTCACCATTTCTCAATATGGTTCTTCCTGTGCATACACAATGTGGAAATAAATGCTCCCACCAGCCTGCTGTCTGAATGAAAGATGCTCCATGAGACTGTGTGTTCATCTTCAAAAAGATGTGAGTTGTGTCAGCCCCCTCCCATCAAAGCACCATAAGTTTAAAAGGACCTTGTGTACTACTATGTATTTCTGCTATTGCCTAGAGAGTTAAAAACCTGAAAAATATTGGCAGGTTAACAACTGTTACAAAGAACACTCTTGTGAAGTACATACTCCTTTTGTTTTATGATGAATTCCTATTGTACCCAGTATCTCACTGAGTTCCTTTTTACATTCTCCTTTAACCACCCTAAACACACACACACACACACACAGCATGCAACCTCAAAGCTACCAGAAACAACAGGTAGGATGTGGAGGACTGAATAAGCTAACGCTAGGCTGAAGTTAAAGGAGCTCCTCATCTGCCAGCCTTAGACAGAGGTATTTCAAGGCATTAGCATGTACTCAGTTTTTGGCAAGATTCCCTGGATAAGACTGAGCTTCCAAACAATCAGCGCCAGAAAGGATAGCAACACTTTTCTCCCTTCCACATGAATGACCAGAGCTCTCAGAGATAGCAGATTGGTGGCTGCTGGTAGCACTGGGCCCTTGAGTCAAAGAAAGGGCCAGCATTAAGTGCTGTGAATTGATTACATGCTCTCTATTCTTTCACAAGTCCTATTTATTAAGGACTCTTACAACATCTGGCACTGTTGATGGGACTTGGAGGTGTCTCGGCATCTGAGCCTTATGTAGCAATTCAAAGAGCTCTTCAGTTCCTTGTTACAGCTAAACCCCTTGCCAGCAAGCCATGCCTTGACTACATGATGTACTTTTCAGCAGATGGAGTTTGGGGATTCCTGGTGAATTATGAAAGCAAAAGCAGAGATATACCAGGACAAAGCTGAAGGGAAATAACATAAATATATCCACAGGGCAACAAACAAAACAGGTAACATTAGGATAAGTTAAGAAATTCACAAAGGAGAGAGTCTGGATTTGAAAAACAGAGTTTTTCATTACTAAAGAGTTTTAAGATGGCAAGGCTTTACAAGAAAAATAATATAAAAATAGTGCAAACCAAAAAAAACAAAAATTAAGAGCACATCATTTCACTTTAAATGCAAATAGAGTCTGGGTTGTTTCAGGTATTTCCAAACATTTTATGTTTTAACTGGCTTCCCAGGCAGCTATTTTAGCATCTCCAAGTCACATTCATTTAATCTTGTATTGATTTTCTTAGATGCTTCCTGTTTCTATGACAAACTAATCAATTAACTTCTTGTAAGTAGCAAGACAATTTTCTCTTGTGTCTTTTTTCAAATGAAGCCTGAATTCCTTCTTTACAAAAAATATCTGATATTGCCCCTTATGCATCAAAGAACTACATTTTAAGAGTAAAAATGGTGGATATCTTTCATTTTATGAAAACTTTTGAATATTCTGCACAAAGAAAGCATACAGAATTGTATGGCTCAATATTATGATTAGTTTATCAGTGTGTGGTTGTGTTGATAAAAATTTTCTTTAGCTATCAGCAAAAAAAATAAAAGTGGCTTTCCCTTGGTCTGAATGTTTTATCACAGAGAACTGGGAGGCTGGTGATCAATTAAGGAAGCAGATCACTGGGAGGAAGAAAATGGTTCAGTCACTTGGTGTCAAAAAAAAAAAAAGTGCAAGGCCACAGGCCAGCCAGCCATTTATGTCTTATTCTTTAATTACACTTATCTATCCCAATCATAAAAAAATTGAGCTGTATTAAAATAGGATTTGAGAGTGAGTGGGGAAATGACTATAACCTCAGCCTCTCACATTTTCTTGGGGACAGCCCTGGAGACAAGAGAAACAACAAAAGTCAGGAAAGACATTCCTGAAGTTTCATTTCCTGTCCTATAAAATGGAACTGATATAACTGCCTTACGGGGAGTTTGAGGGTTCTCTGGCACAAACCCTTTCTTCTTCCTATCCAAGTCCATTCTTCTACCACAGATATCTTTCCAGAGCAGAGGAGTGGTCAGACTACTCAACTCTCCTAAACCACTTCACGTCTGGAGAGCACAGGTCAAACCATCATAGAAAACCATCCTCTACCTCATTCAACCAGGTTTTTCAGGCTTATCTCTGGTCATTAGCCTCAAAGTAAACCTCATTCTAGCCACCTCAGTACAGACTCGGTTATTTTCAACCCTTCTAGCAAGGTGCTGGTTCAAAGTACCTCCCCTGTGACCCTGCTTCAAATGCCCTTCCTTTCTTTATTTACTTAGCAAACTCTTCCTCATGATCCAGAATATCTCCAAAATCACCACCTACTCAGCTGTGCCTGGAGCTTCTCCCAAAAGAAACAAACATAAGTAAAATTCACATTTTTTATTTGACTTCCAATGTGAAAATGTAACTTACTTGGCACCTAACATAAGAATATCTAGATTCCATTTAACCACAGAAGGAATAGAAAAAAATACAACCTGTGTAGCTACCATCTATGAACCAAATACAAAACATGGTGCTACTGAGAGTCACAAAGTCAATCAACCTTAATTATGCACAATTTGGTAAGTCGCTAAACTGTGAGAAAAGAGCATGCATCCAGAAAAATGTGCCACCAGAAAAATGAGCTGATCTACTATTTTAATCATTGCTACCGCTTGCTAGGTGCAAGATGCATGTATATTTTGTTTCTAATACAATAATTACTCAAAATTGTCATTATGGAGCCAATTTTATAATTGAAGAGACAGAGATTCAAACAGCTTAAGTAATTTGCCCCAGTATTTAATAGGTAGCATGGTTGCCAGCCAAACCTATGTGTGCTTGCTTCTGAAGCCATTTCAAACTTCCACACAATCTCTCAATGGCTTTGTGCTATGGTCAAATGTGGGCCTAAAGCAACTGTCTATATATCTTTATTCAAAATGCCAGGTGCTATTGCTATCCAGGTCACTTAAAATACTTTTTTCTTGATTAAAAGGGGGGTTTGTGTGTAGATGGACAGCTATCTCAAGATGAAGGGGGAGGGGCCTCTTAAAACATTGTCACATCCTGTTCATCATGAGTAAAATAAGTTACCTCTCTGGCACTAGACCTACTGGTAGTGTTTCTTATTTTTGGTTCGACTCCTTAGAATATGTACAGATATTTTTTTGCCTTAATAAAAATCAACACATTATAGCAAAATTATGGCTTGATATAAGTTACCACTGAGTTATTAAAAATATTCTGTCTCTTAATTTCCCTGGCTGGTTAGATAGAAGGGGTTGGTTATTACAGTGGTACTGGCAGTCTTGGTGATGGTGGTAGTTGGGCTTAACAGCCTAAAATTGTGAATATATCTTTACTTTAAATATTTTGTGATGCTACATTAACCTTGAAAAATGTTTATTCATGTTCTGAATGAAACACACAGCAATGCACAATAATATACCTCCTACAGCTGATGCAAAGTAAAAGAGGCACTTGATTAGAAAAGTGGGGAAATGTCACTTCAATATGAGACTGAACATGAAATCATGCATGTCACACGGGACATTTTTACTACATCTTATATTCCTATTCAGAACTACCACTGTGTTTAGATATAGATAGATCAGAACTAGAGCTAGAGCTTGGCTAGAGATAGAGATAGATAAAGGCATAGACATAGATAGATATATAGTATTAAACAAAAAAATCTATTTGAACTGGAGAAAACTTGTATTTAAAAATTAGTAACTTGCCAAATTTATTCCCAGGAAGATACCTTCTCTTTTCAGTACCTTCACAATGGGCATACAGGAGGAATCAGCCCTGTTTATTCAGCCCATGTCCTGGATGAAAGAAAGGGACTGAGATGTTTGTGAGGACTCAAAACAGTTCCATCTGTGCAGTTAGTATAGGTCCGTGGAGGGTGGGGAGTCCTTTTTCTCTCTAGACACAAGCGTGGAGGTGTAGCTCCTGCTGTGCTCACACCTAGCACCTAAAGAAGTTGTCTTGACAGTGGCCATAGCTAATGGAGACCTTCTTAAACATGGTGACAATTGGTTCCCCTGCAATGACTTGTCACGTTACTATTAAATAACTCCATAAAGGGTGTAGGTTGGCAAACAGCAGGTCCATCATCGAGGATTAAAATCGCTTAGGGGATAGTATGGGTTCTCTAGTCCTTAGGCAGCTGAAGGCCTGGTAAATGCAAATAGTAGACTTGGAGTTAAAGAGGGATAAAAATTCTAACAGGCTAGGTTATCATTCCATGTTAAGTGGCTGTTGGTAAGAAATTTTCTGTACAAACTGAAGAACACTTTATACATTCACAGCAATAGGGTGCAAAAAGGATTGAATTCACACAATGTAAGCATTTCCGAACATGCCCCATTGTATTCCCTCTCCCAACCCTTACTAATTCTCTGTGGAATCAAAAAATGTGTTGTTCAAGATAAGACAGGAGCAAGCCTGACTCACAGAAGCAAGTCAGGGAGGCTGCCACCTAGAAAAACCCACCCAGAGAAAAAGAATCAATGCATCTTACTAACTGTAGAGGCAGAAAGCAAACTGAATACAATTTGGTTAAGCTGTCCTGCCACCTGGAGTACCAGCCCTTTTTTAGGGCTCAGCAGCCATCAATATAGGTGCCTGTAGACACAAACAAAATTTACTATGGAGCAGGGATAATTCTGGTTTATTTAACATAAAAAAAAATGCTCAACATCCTGGTGTAATGAATGACAAAAATAAAATTTATTATTCAAAAATAAGTAATATTTTCAGTGGCAGAAGTTAGAAATATTAACTGTTGACTTGCAAATGTATAAAATACATGTACAAAATACATAGAAAAAATAGAGTTGTCACTCAAGATTTAACTTGAAAATCTTTTAAAAATTTTAAAATATATTCCATAAAAACTGTATGCATAGTAGCATGAAGCAAAGGAGGTTTATGAAATGTCATTAAATATTAATTCATTTTCCATTTTATAATTCCCAGTCAAAGAAGATATGATATTCCTACTTAAGTTGCATGTGACTGACAACTCCACACACACCCCAAAGAACCAAAGCCCAATTAAGTAAAAAAAAAAAAAAAAAAGTAATTCAAAACAGTGTTTTTGTATCCTAAAGGCCAAAAACATTCACTGACTTTCTAGCAGTATTTCAGGCAACATGAAGATAATACTGATCAGATCCCAAATTCACCATATTAAATGGAATAATGGAGCAAATATTTAGTTAATTAACTAATATACACAAAAAAGAAAAAGAAACATGAAAATAACCTTTAAATTTCTAAAAAACTAAAATCCAAAAAACGTTGCTTTTTACGATTATCAAGACAAAAGTCCCAGTTTGTCATTCATATTTGTGTTTAAATATGGGGAGGGCTATTGATTTGCCAAGTACCACATCCTCTCATCTAAATAATAAAAGGCCAAATTATTCAGCTTTTCTTCTATAATCCTTCATTCAGTTAGTATTATAATATTTGTGCTTGAAGACTATTTAAAGTATTTGTATATTGTTCTGTAAGAGTTTTTTTAACAGATTAGACAAGAGAAGTTAAACCACTTGATAACGGAAAAGGAAGACCAAGAAACGGAATAATTTGTAAATCTTTACCTGAAGGCCTTCAATAGCTAATCGCAGCATGCTTGGTGTAAGCTTAGAGGCTTGCTTGAAGGTGAAATTACTCCAGTCTATGATCAAAACAAATCCATTCACTTGAAGTTCAGGATCTTCAATCATGGCCTCTAAAGAAAGTAAGATGGCACGCAAAATATCCACCAGGGTGTACCTATCAGCAACGGAAAAATACTGCATTAACTCTGACAACATCTATCAAAGAAACTCTAGAAAGTTTGTAGCACACTAAAAATTCCCTTTATAATATTTCAGGAATTTTGAGATAATTTTGTTTAACAATCTTCCTTTAAGAGTAGGTTTGCTTTATATATATGTTCAAGGGACATTTTAGTGTTTCACATGTATTCTACCAAAACAAACTACAATGTTTTTGAAAATACCAGTTTCATATTTTACAATCTTTTACATTGCCTTCAGGCTTCCCTACAATTTTCTAAAATCACATTTCAACTACTCAAAAAAAAAAAGCAACAAGTGTGGTACTTCTTTTAAATGGCTTAAGAATGCTCTAATGCTCACAGTAATGCTGACATTTTGTTATCTATCTTCTTATTTGAAAATTTTGAGAGTGAGATTTAAAGGAGTGTTACCAATAAACATAACTGTACTTAAATAGCTATGACTAAAAGTGTCAACAGAATTTAATTACTTGGATTGAGTTGATATGATAAGGATAGAAGAAAAGAAAGAATGGCAGGTGGGAGGGAAAGCATAAAAGGGAGATTAAAAAAACAATGGAAAAGTCATGAAAATTTTCTTATAGTGCAAGCCATAAAATTTAGGGATTGAGTCTTTATCTATTTTCATTGCACCTCAGCACACTAAGGGACACTGTAGAAACCAGATAAACGCTTTTTATGTTCCTGTGAAATGAGAATAAGATATATAAGAGAAAAAAACAACAACACAACAACCAATAACAACAAGGGCTAACCCTGGATTAAGTCATTGGTAGTAAGAACAAAGAAACCAAATTTGAGAGGCATTTCAGAGGTGAGATAAACTTGTTAAAATGTGATAATTAGATATGGGGGTTAAGATTGAGGAAAGAGTAAAAGACAGCATACAGATTCTAGCTTCAGAGCCTGGAAAAATGGTAAAATTATTTTTTTAAATCAGTAATGCAAAAAGACAATATAGTTGGGGATGGCTGGAAATTGAGAGTTTTTAATAGACCCATGTTTTGAGAAACATGTAAGATACCCAGAAAGAAACAGTAAATATTTGAAAAAGATAGAACCTAAACTCTGGAGAGAGCTCAAAACGGAAGACTCTGGAACCAAATGCATATAGACCCTCAATTTAAGGAATTGAAGGAGCAAATGTAATCAGAGCTGAGGTAAAATGAGATAATTACTCTAAGAAGTATCCTCAAGAAATCATAGCATTTAGGAGGAATCTGCAAATTTATGAAGGATATTGGCAATTTCAATTTTTGTACAGCCCACATTTCAGGCATTTTCTTCTGAGACATTCAGGTGGAGACGTCCAGGAAAATCTAGAGAAAGGTATCTGGACCTAGGACGATGTGAGATGGGGAGTATAGATTAGTAGAAATCACCAGCATTAGTGGAATGGGTAGTCTCACCAAGGAAAAAAATATGATACAGTGAACATATATGAGGGAGTATTTCTATTTTTGCTTCAAAAAACACTTGGAAGCAAATGGAGAAAGCATAGTAGTTCAGAAAGAAAAAAATAACTGTGGAATTTCAGGAGATTTCTTCCCTTCTCCGAGCCTCATTTCCTCATCTGTCAAATCAGTACTTTGGAATAGAATTTCCTTTAAGACACTGGCAATAAACACACAGTATATACGGTCAGAAAACTTGAAGAAAGCTCTACCCTCACACTCATTAGCTGTGTGGACCTGGACACGTCACTGATTTATAACTCTAAGTCTCAGTATTTCCCTTATCTGAAAAATGGAAGTAGCTGTAACTCTCATTTCATCTCACGAGGGGAGTCAAAGAGATGATGCAGAGGGAAGTATTTGCACAATGCTAGGTATACAGTAGGCATTCAACAAGTGTTGGTTGGAATGCACACACAGCATACATTGAATTTTAACACTTGACCTTGAAATGTAATTTAATGTACAATGCATAGTATAATCATAAGTGGAAAATGTTTGTACATTTTACCCTGAAAGTGGACGATGATTTTTAGGATAAGACAAGGATCAAGCGACTATTTTTAAATCTCTGAAAAGTATATAGGCTATTACAGGCCTAGGGTTGCGGCATTCAAAAATAGTTCCTGAATATCTATGACTGAAAATTTTTGTAAAGCCCTATTATTTATTTTTTTTCTTTAAAACTATGAAAAGTGCACATCTGGGTATCTTTCCTTGACACAAATGGCTGCCCCACCTCCTTGTTAAATATAATGGCCGAGCCCAGTGCTACAACTCAGAGCCCAGGGATCTCACAGACTGGAAAGTTGCAGTAGGAAGGCTGTATTTCTGGTTACAATTCAATGCCCCCAAAAAATCGTTTTAATTTCTGGAATTCATAATGGTGTCATGATAAAAGTAGCATATCCCCAGGACTCTCTTGGAGTGACAACAGAATTTCCTCTCCTCATAAGAGATGAGGAAGGAAAGATTTTCATGCGCACCTACTACAAGATCAGATTTTCAAAGAAAATTAAAAATTAGAAAAGGTCAACTTAGAACGTTCCCCTTATTATGAGGACGACCATTATTTTACCTGTAAGAATACCAAGTAACATTAATACCATAATAACATTAAGCCAAATCTGAGTCTGAAGCCAGATTCGGGAGGATAATGCATTGTACATAATGAGAAGAAACACTGGCTCTTGTAATGGCTGAAAGCAAGAGGTAATTTATTTTAAGTCACAGCCTTGAAGTATGGTTCCCCTAAACTGTGTCAAAATTAGAAGAAAAAATTCTATACATATCCTTATTCCAAAGGAAATAAAACCAGCCGGATCCCAGAATCATCAATGAAGAAAAATGGGTTTGCAAAGTTTTCAAGAGTAAATACAACAAAAATTTTCATTTAATATCTTGTTCCAAGAATAGAATTAAATAACTTTATATAAATTATATTAATTTATAAGTTTAAAAAAGAAACATAAAAATATCCTAGCTAACTGCATTCAAAGCACAGGTCAACCCACTAGACTCACTCCAGCCTTCTGTTGTCAAACACATCATATTACTATTAGCAACTCAGCAGGCCTTCCCAGCCTGGGTATTATTACAAAGAATCTTGCCAAAGTCTGTAAAATATCTTCCAAAGAAGTAATGCATCTATAAATTTTATCCTTTTAGGATCCCTAACATCATTCTCTTCTTTGAAGTTATTTTTAACGTTTATAATTTACAAATTAGAGAGCACTGCAATGAAATATTCCACATCTTCACATTTAGAATGTATGTCACAACTGCATGAGATTTGCCATCACTATTCTTCCCTTGTATGTTGGAAGAAAGCAATAAATAACAAACTAGCACTTCAATGAAGCCCTTGACTCTTGACTGTGCTTCCCAAAATAACATTAAGGAAACCTTGAATCTGAAATCAGCTTTAGGAAGGTGATGTATTGTTTGCAATAAGAAGAATTTCACAACCAGGACAACAGGCTGTGTAGATCACTGCCCTTAAAGCAAATCAAAGGTACTATCCAGCAGGAAAACATCTAATCCTGCTTGAAACTGAATTATAAAATCAGTCTGCCTTACAGAGTGACATACATGTTCATGCACCCATGATTTGGGGCATAATTATTTAACTGAAACAAAGTCTATTTTTAATGGAAAACTTACTATAACAATCAAATATTTTAAAATGGGGATTGTTGCTTGTTTTTCTTATCCCTGCTTGATGTTGCATCTTGAAGAAGTTACTATACCTCACTAAGCCTCTGTTTTCTCTTTATAAAATGGAGGTAATAATAGTTACCTCATAGAGCAGCATGTAAATTACTTATACTTAGTCCAATGCCTAGCACAGAGTAAACACTTAATAAATAATCACTTGTATTATTTCTATCCTTCTACAATCGCATTCTACAGTTGCATTTTGCATTCTTTCAACCTTTTATTCTTAAAATCATAGAATTGTTGTGCAGACCAAAATGGAGTAAAATAATGTATGCAAAGATTTTAATAGTACTTCACACAAAATAGAACTCAATAAGTATTTGCTATAATCAATGGTATTGAAACTCTTTCTTCTATTTCGTTCCAACTTTTTGCCCCCTCACTTTGCTCCTCCACTGGCATCATGTAAGATCTCACTGAGTTACTGAGTCTGCACACATCCCTTTGCCTAGAACAAAGACAACAGTGAAAGCCCCAAATCTGTATCCCAGACCCAGGGCCACTCTTGGCCATCAGCTCATCTTTCCAGCTGCCAGGTGACCATCAGCACCTTGGTGAATCCACCTTATGTGAAACAGTTCTTATTAATGTTAAACAATTCTTAGTGCCATCCAAACCCACTTATTTCTGGGGTTGCCTACACTGATCAATTATTAAAGAATCATAGCCAGATATTCTCTTTCCTTTGTCCTCTACATTTAGTTACCAAGAAAGAAAGAAAAAAAATATTTTTCTTTTCCTTCACTATGCCTTTGCCACCTTACCCTTCCTTTTCATTGGAGTCCCAACTTGACAGCCTTTTTCTCTCTCTCCTCTCTCTTCCAGAAATCCTGCCTGTTTCTGCTTGAAGGCAGAGAAGATTAATCATCTTAAAACTTGTGCATGCCACTACTCCATCATGGCTGGAAACTCCTCTGGTCCCTGAGTGATCTGAGATTCTTGCCCTGCTCACCCACTCACAGGCTCACCCCAGCTGGGAAAGTCTAGCCACAACCATCCCCAAACAAACTGGAGCACTCCTCTGCCATACCTTTACCAACATCTAATGGGGACATGCCTTTTCCTTTTTAATTTACCTAAGTTCTACCTTTCCCTGGAAAAACTTCAAGCTTGACCTCCAATATGAGGCTATCATAACCTGCTGTGTCTACCTCTACCTTTTGATCAGTCTATTCTCCCACCTCTGGAATTCTAATACATTAAATCACTAACGTTCATCCTATGTCTTCAGACATGTAAACTCTTGGCTTAATTCAGTTTCCAACAGAGTTTTCCTATGCAGGAGGGACACAATAATATATGCTAAAATCAAATTTTCCCCAGGGCACTGTATTAATCAGGTTTCTCTCATGAAATAGAACTGAAAGGATACATGTGAGAGACAGAGAGGGTTATTATTACGGGAACTGGCTCACATGACTGGGGGAGTGGCAAATCCAAATTATGGAGGGCAGGCTGTGAGTTGGGAACACTGATGAAAGTTTCAAAGAGTTCTCCAGCAGAAGCTGGCTAGCTGAAATAGAGATAGGAATTCTTCTTTCTGACTGCTGAAATCATAAGTACTCCCTTTAAGGCCTTTAGCTGATTGGATGAGACTTCTCTCATTGCTGAGGCAAACCCCTTAGTTGATTGTAGATGTAATCAGCCATAGATGCAATCAACTGATTGATGATTTAAATCTATGAAATATCCTCACAGTAACAATCAAGCCAGTGCTTGCTTGAACAAACACCTGTACAACATATCCTAGCCATGTTAACATATACAGTTAACTATCACAGTCCATTCCTTGTCCACTTGGCACCCATACATATCTCTTTAAACCATACTTAGTCTCTAAATAAAGAAAATTACATTGTTATACATTTAACTGTCCTGTGTACAACCAGAAACACAGAAGAGAATGCAAATCCTTGGGTCATAGTCACTCTTAAATTTGATATTCTATAACTTAAATTCTAATTTATAAAGTTAATACAACTCAAGTTACATGATAAGGGGATAAGACAGAGATGAAAACACAGAGATTTGCTTTATGTTTATATACAAACATATTCATAACAAAAAAAGAAGAAATACTCATAATGACTACAGTTCTCATTTCTGCAATTGGTCATGTGGTCATAGTTCATACTCATCACTACCTTCTCCCACTACCCATTCCATTTTCTCTCCACTCCAAGCAAGAAGTTCAGCTGGCCATAGTTCTTTGCCTGGTAGGGTGACCCAAACTTTCATTCTTGAAGATTCTGAGCCATTGTTAGTCCTGACTGGGTTGGGTTGTTGTGATTCTCCATTGAATTTAATCACAGGACTTGGTGGTACTAAAAAAGGGGGTCCTAGGGAACTTCCTGTATTCTAGGAAAACTCTTTGTTGCTTTCATTTTGCAGTTGCAGGTCTATTTCCCCTTGATAGTCAGGATCAATCACCCCAGCCAGTACGTAATTCCCTTTGCCTGTTGATTCAGAGGTATAAGGAACCCAAAGTGACCAGCTGGACATCTTAACTTCCAATTCAATGGCATCATTATTGTTTCTCCTGGTGGAAAGACTCCTTCTTTTGGAATTAAGATCTGAAGACCAGCAGAGCTTAAGGTTGCTGGGACAGGAAGCAATAATTTTTCTAGTGGATCACTAAGGGTAATAGTGAGTGGTGCTGCTCCATTTCCACCCCCCTTGATTCTGAGAGTCATGAATCCTGGCAATAGAGAAACAGTACCACAGAATAGATGCTGATTTAGCATACACAGCCTCATGGAGAAAGTTTTTCCAGCTCTGCAAGGTAGTACCTCCTAGTTGATGCTATAGTTACGTCTTCAAAAGGTCATTCCACTGGTCTATCAATCCAGTTGCTTCAGGGGTACATGGTAAGACCAGTAAAATCCATGAGCATGTGCCCATTCTTGCACATCATTTGCTGTGATAAGTAGCATTGCTGTGTGGAATACCATGACGGTAGATAAGACATCTTGTAAGTCTATGGGTGGTAGGTTGGCAGAAGCATTGCTACTAGAAAAGGCAAACCCATATCTGGAGTATGTGTCTATTCCAGTTAGAACAAATTGCTGCCCTTCCAAGATGGAAGTGGTCTAAAGTAATCAGCCTGCTACCTGGTGTCACTTCAGGGAATGATCACTGAGGGACTGATTATTGGTCTCTGCTGATGGAAGAGTAGTCACTCAGCAGTAGCTCTAGCTTGTTTGGCCTTATTGAGTGGATGTCCATATCGCTGATACCATGCATAACCTCCATCCCTACCACCATGGCCACTTTGCTCATGAGCCCTTTGGACAAAGACAGGAGTGGGTGGTGAAAGAGGCAGACTGGTATCCACAGAACAGTCATCATATCCACTTGATTATTAAAATCCTTCTCTATTGAAGTCACCCTCTGATGAGCATTCACCTGGGACACAAATATTTTCATGTTTTCTGCTAACTCAGAAAACATGCCTTTCCCCTGGACTTCTCTGTCACCAATTTTCCAATGATGTTTCTCCAAGCCTCTGACCATCCACTCAAACCTTTGGTGACAGCCCATGAATCAGTGTACAAATGCACTTCTGACCATTTCTCCTTCCAAGTAAAATGTACAACCAGGTGCAATGTTCCAAGTTCTGCTCACTAGGAGGATTTCCCCTCACCACCGTCCCTCAGTGATGTTCCAGGAAGGGGCTGTGTTGTACAGCTGTCCATATTAGGGTAATACCTTTATATCATGCAGAACTTCCTGTAAGTCAGGCAGTTTTCTCTTCCTCAGTTACTTGATCATAGAAAACTCCAAAGGCCATAGCTGCAAGCTGGGAAAGAGAATGTAATGTGGTAGGAGTGGGGGCCATGGGAATTTGGGACATTTTTTGAGTAATTTGTTTGTGTGTGCAGGACCAATTTGAGTCTGATCTCATATATACCACTTTCATTTAACGATGAAGCACTGCTATGCACACCCAACTTTATGTCTTGGTCAGAAAACATCCAGTTAATGATAGGCAACCCAGATCTCACAGTCAGGCTTCTTTATTAAGCATTCAATCTCTACTAAGACCTACTAGCCGGTCAAAAGCTGTTTCTCAAAAGGAGAATAGTTATTTGCAGAGGATGGCAAGGCTTTGCTCCAAAATCCTAAGGGTCTGTCCTGTGATTCTCTTGGTAGGGTTTAGCCAAAAACTCCATTCAGCCTTTCTATTTGCCATTGAAACTTCCAGCACAATTAGATTTTCTAGATCTTATAGCCCATGTGGCAAAGCAGCTTGTAGGGAAGCATGGAGTTGTTATAGAGCCTCCTCTTGTCCCAGTTCCCACTTAAAATTAGCAGCTTTTGAGGAGCAGATGTGGCTCAAGCAGTTGAGCACCTGCTTCCCACATGGGAGGTCCCTGGTTTGGTTCCTGGTGCCTCCTAAAAACAAAAACAAAAAACAAGCAAACAAACTCAGGGGAACTGATGTAGCCTAGTGGCTGAACACCAGTTTCCCACTTACAAGGTCCCAGGTTCAATCCCAGGCCCTGACACCTAAAAAAAAACCACAAAAAACTAGCAGCTTTTAAGGTCAGTTGGTAAATCTGCTGGAGTAGAATGCCCAAGATAGGAATATGTTGCCTCTAAAATTCAAAAAGGCTAACTAGACACTGTGCCTCTTTTGTGGTTTTAGAAGGGACCAGATCAACAGTTTAGCCTTCACCTTAGAGTCTCTCAACAAGCCTCATACCACTGTCCACCTAGATATTTCACTGAGATAGAATTTCCATTTGGTCTTTCCTACCATAATAGCCCTCACACCACAACACAAGGAACCAATGCGGGGAATTCTGGTAGTTGTTGCATATCTCTATGCCAATTATGCATTCCATAACTGGGATAATAACCACAGCATGGGTTCAGGACCCACTGGATGTACATGAGCTAAAATCCCATTGATAACCTGACCTCCAAAAGGCCCTACTCTGACTGGTGTACCACAGTGATGCTTTGGGTAATCTGGAATTGGCAGCATTCAAAGCCATTGTCTAATAATCCCTGAAAAGCCTTATCATTTCCTTTCCCCCAAAGCACAGCCACCCTGGTAAAAGGAATTAGTTTATTTCAGGGAAAGCTGGGAGGAAGAAAAACAGTATAAATTTTTGGAAGTGTTGCAGTGTCCTTCCCCAAGGGAACTGGGCCTTCCTTTTCTGCTACATTTCTAAGTTCTTTTATGAATCCCCACAAAAGGCACAAGACCCTTTTGACTGGACTATGTCAGTAAGGCATGACTCAAGTTGAATCTTCACCTGTTGCTGGACCTGATAAAAATGGAGACAGAGAGACACACACACAAGAAAAAGAAGCTGCCATATTTGATCCTGCAATGTGAGAGAAAGGACTCCAGTTTGGCCCACAGCTGAGCTGCAAGGAGAGCAGCCCCTGAGAGGCTCAAAGAGCTGAGGCCCAGGGAGAGATGTGCCATATGCCTGATAGCTTAAAGCTGAACTCGGGAAGAAAGCAGAGCAGCTGAGAGTGATAGAGGAGGCTCAGAAAGAGACAAGCCCTATGACTGGTTGCTCACAGCTGAGCTGGGCTTTAAGAGATGGTGAGCCTGGAGGGGAAGGCAGAGACCTCAGCAGAGGCCATCCTGACTTGCCATGTGACTGGACAAGAGGATCAAACGTAGCTGACTTTGGTGAGAAAGCAACGCTGATGGTGCCTTGATTTGGATATTTCAAAGTCTTAGTACTGTAAGCTTTTACCCCAAATAACCCCTTTATAAAAGACAACCCATTTCTGGTACTTTGCATCAGCAGCCTTCTGACAAATGAAAACACCTTCCTTCAAAGGGTTTTGGGCCTGTAAGTTGCTTCAAGTCTGGGGGTTAATTGAGGGACTGTGACTCAATTTTTGTGACTCAAGTTGGACTTTTGTTCACATGGTCTAGAAGTCTGCTTATCTAGATCAAGTAAGAATTTAATATACGGCCCATCTATTTCACTTCTAGGTACCCCATGATCTACAAGCCAGCATAATAGGTCTCTGCAAGTCTGAATTCTGATTACGCTTTGACTCTGCTATCCATTATGGCAGCCATATCCACTTTGTCTTTGGTCAAACTGCCACTTGGCTCTTACCGACCCAGAATCCAACCATCCCCATTGTTTCTGCAGATACAAGTTCAGTGACAACAGTTTCCATAGTAATATTTGACCTACAGAGAAGGGCAACCATACAGGGATGATGGAGCTGCTCTCACAAATTTATTCCTCAGTCCTGGTGAATGGTGTGTCCTCTGGACATTCCTGGGGTAGGTGAACTGATTGTACATGATAAATTCACTCTAACATTCCAGTCTCTATAAGCTTTTGGATCCCCTCATTACCTTACACCAAGGCAATTCTATCATTTCAGCTTCAGGTAATGTAGGCCACCTTTTGGTACTTGCTTAGCCAACCACCCAACCAAACTGTTAGAGCCTTTCTAACCCCTCAAGCTACAATACTGAATTCAGAATCTCTGTTTAGAGAATCCATATCAATAAATTCAGCCTGACCCAACTTTATGTTCCATCCACCATTATCTAATACCTGTAATACCTATTCTCACAAGTATTCCATTGATTTCTGTCTACATAAATTGAAAAGAAATGAACATGCAGTTCCTTTGGAGTATAGCATGCCGCCTCTTCATGAGTCATACTTTGTTCCTCAACTTTTGGGGCCTGTTGAGGTTTAGTTATGGACCTAGATGAAAAGAGGGATGGTGGGGATGGGTCAGAAGAGGAATTAGCAGTATCTTGCAAGCCAACTACCTCAGGGCATTTCATTACAGTTTCATCTGGTGAAACAAGGTTAACTCTTCAAATAGGGGAGTGAAGACTTTTTCCTCAGGGGAGGCAATTACAGGTTATTAGGCACAGCAAGGTTAATCCCTTCAGATGGAGGCCTGATAGCTGATTTCCCAGAGCAGACTGGAGGGGGGATGGCTGTCTCCTCAGGACAGACCTTTACACGTTCATATGACAAAGAAAACTCAGCAGAATCTAGGAGTTCAATATCCCTACTATCATCATTATCAGCCCGTATGTCCTCACTGCAATTTTTAGAATCCCATTCCTTCCCCGTCAATGCCCTCACATTAACAGCAGACACCTGCAAAGTTGGGAATTTAAGTTATGATGTAATTCAGCCACTTACACAATGAGACTCTGGGTCTGTTTTTCAGAAATCTCAAGTCTACAGATACAAGAAGAAAGGATTTCTTTCAGGGCACACACAGAAAAGTTCATGCTCTTCATGCAGCACTAGAGCTGGAATTTGAAAGCCTGAGCACATTCCTTTCTCCAACAGTTGTATCCAGCATATTTAGGAATAGTCAGCCAATGTTATTATGCTTTAATGCCACAGAATGCTATTAAGGTATCAATATCCTGTCACCCAGAACCTTGCATCTTATAATATTTGATAAACAGTATTCAGTGGTGATATTTTGCATATCTCTGTTATCAATCCATGCCAAGGAGCACCATCTTGTTTATTGGAAATAGAGTCATTAGGCTCTTTTAATCTAATCAGATTAGAGAACCCATTCCAAAAATCCCAGAACCAATACAGAAATATCATCTTTAAGATTCTGTTTCTCAAGAACTACTCCCAGTATCAAAATCCGTATTAGCCAGGAACTCCAGAGAAATAGGATATATATATATATATTCATCATAATAATGAGAATTGACAAATCCGAATTCCATAGGGCAGGCCACAAGTTTGGAACTCCAATAAAGGTATCAATGAGGTGGCGGACACAGCCCAGTGATTAGGGCATCCATCTACCACATGGGAGGTCCGTGGTTCAAACCCTGGCCTCCTTGACCCGTGTGGAGCTGGCCCATGCGAAGTGCTGATGCACGCAGGGAGTGCAGTGCCACGCAGGGGTGTCCCCGTGTAGGGGAGCCCCACGCGCAAGGAGTGCGCCCTGTAAGGAGAGCCTCCCAGCACGAAAGAAAGTGCAGCCTGCCCAAGAATGGTGCCGCACACACGGAGAGCTGACACAAGATGATGCAACAAAAAGAAACACAGATTCCCATGCCGCTGACGACAACAGAAGCAGACAAAGAAGACGCAGCAAAATAGACACAGAGAACAGACAACCGGGCTGGGGGTGGGGGTGGGGGGGAGAGAAATAAATAAATCTTTAAAAAAAAAAAAAGATATCAATGAGTTCCCAGGTGAAGCTGGCAGACTGAAACAGAGATAAGAATTTCTTCTTTCAGATAACAGAAATCATCATTTCTCCCTTTACTGCCCTCAGCTGAAAGGCTGAGACTCCTCTTATTGCTGAAAGCAATCTCCTTTGTTGATTGTAGATGTAACCAGCCACAAATGTAATCAGCTGACTAATGATTTAAATCCATGAATACCCTCACAATAACTATCAGGGTAGTGCTTGCTTGACCACACAAGTGGACATCGTAACTCAGCCAAGTTGACACATGCATTTAACCATTGCAGGCACAGGCCATGTCACTTTACTTCTTCCAACAAAGGTCATCAATGTACCATAACGCCATCATGGTTTAACATTATCCACTTAAGGCTTCTCTCTCAGTCCAAAGGACAATGCAAAACATCTTCCTGGACCAGAGACCAGACAGCTTTCTCAGACAGAACTGCCTACCAGCAGGCAAACTCTCCTTTCTTTTTTATAAGAAAATTTAATGGACGAAGTGAGTAGTTCCACAATTAAGTAAGTGGTCCTCAATAGCCAGAAACATCTTAAAAAGGAAAAATGAACTTTCCTCTCTAGAGTTTAAATTGTATTACTTAGCAATCATGGTAAATACAGCATGGTACTGGCAAAAGACAGTGGAACCAAACTGATGGTTCTGAAACAGGCCCTCACATGTATGGTCAAGTGATTTTTGACTAGCCTGTCAAACCCACACGACTCAGACAGAACAGTCCATTCAACAAATGGTGTTGAAAGAACTGGATATCCAAAGCCAAAAAAAAGGAAAAAGTACCCCTATTTCACACCTTATCCAAAAATTAACTCAAAATGGATTAAAAATTAAACAAATAAATAAAACAAGAACAATACAGCTTCTAGAAGAAATTGTAGGAAAATGGCTTCAAGACCTGGTGGCAGATTCTTAAAGGAGATAAGAGAAGGACTGAGATGGACTACTGATGTTCAATGTATGTAGTTTTAAAAGCTTTAATGTAAATGTGTGGAAATGCATAGAGTGGATAGAAACACATAGTAACAGCTAGTTTATAAATGGGGATATGGCTGAAAATGGTAGAAGTCTAGGTATGTAAATGCCAATTAACAGAATGCTAGAGAATATTCTGGGAACTGAATAGCACAGTAAACCAAGAGATGCATGAGAATTATGGTTGATGGTATAGATGCAAGATTGTCCTTTGTTAGCTAGAGTAAATGTACTTATTGCAGGGTCGTGGGAATGTGGAGAAGCATGGGAAAGATACAACTGGAGTGACCTATAGACTGTGGATATCAGTAATAATACAATATTCTTTCATTTATGCCAAAGAATGTACAGTACTGATAATGGGGCAGTATGGAAAATGTGTGCTAAATGTACACTATGGATGTGGTAACAATCAGATGATATTATATTATTTGTAATAAATGTCCCACCACGGTGTGGTGTGTTGATAGAGGGGTATTGTTTGGGAATTCTGCATGTGTGCACAATTGTTTTATAAATTTACAACTTCTGTCATAAAAATATATTTTAAAAATAATAGCATGGATTGGGAAAACATACATGAAATAGAAGATAAGGACTGTAATTAGGAAGATTTTGACAATATTCTTTCATAATTTGTAACAAATATCTCACAACAATGCAAGGTGTTGGTGAAGGATTGATGAATGGACCCCTGTATTATATTATGCACGTTTGCTATGTAAGTTCCCAACTTACGGTTTTGTATGTTCATATATAAATGATATAAAGATAATAATAATAGGGTGGGTTGGGGAAAATACTCCAGTTAGTAATAATACTTTGACAATGCTCTCTAATCATTAGTTAAAAATTCTAACAACAATGCAAGGTATTGGTGGTATGGTGAGGTACAAGAGTCCTGTATGATGTTATATATGTGTTGTAAGTTCACAACTATTAATATTTGTTTATTGTTTATGTATGTTTACATGAGTGATATACTTCAATAAATTTTTAAAAATCTGAAAAAAAAAAAATAATTAAGAGGGAAGCATCTTCTCCATGGTTCTATTTCTGCCTGTAGCCATGCAGGGTCTTTCTCCCCTGCCTGGGTTCACCAAATCTCCTCCTTTACCGCAGCTCCCAAGCTGTGCAAAGACCAACATAAAATCACAAACAGGTCATAGCCTACCTACGCTCCAACCCTGTTGTCCTGACAGGGGAAAATTGCCATCGTGGCATCATATTTAGCAGCACAACAGCCAACAATTTCCCTTTGTCATAAAATCAATCAGCCATTATTAAATTCTTCATTAAGCCTGCTTCCCCTTCCTACCCTCAGTTTTCATTAAACCACGTTTTCTAATGTCTGAGACAAGTCCTTTCTGCTGGAAAGGTGCTTGGGGGAGAACCAAGGAGAAGAAGTACCTTTATTAATGCCTCAGTGTATAGTTACTACTAAAGCTGATGACTCCATCCAGGTGTTTTATATTACTACGTGGTAATAATAATGCCTCTCTCTGTGTATTAATTTAAGATTTCCAAAGCAACTTCAAATGCATTAGCTTATTCTCAAAAGAAGTTCAAGGTCATTGGACTGGCTTTGTTCCTATTATTTTAAAGATGAGGGCACAGGGTCAAAGGAGAATTAAAAGCATTTTGTCCATATTCGGCATGGACTTCAGGAGAGGAGCCTGGGCTATAAACTAGGTTCTTTTGACACATAAACCACTGTTCTTTCCACTCTCTGATCCCTCATCCCTAGGAGAGTTTGATAAATAGCTGTTTTGCTTGTTCATGTCTCCAGTGATATTAATATGAGACTCAGAAGATTGGAGATCAGGAAGTCAATACCAATATGGCTCTGTGCCAGGAGGTAGGGCACCCTCCAGCCTGGCCACAGCAAGGGGCTTTGGCAGAGGAGAAGTGATGACATTCATTGGAGCCAGGTTGGGAAGCCTCTAAGTCTACAAACCCTGGAGGGAAAATGAACTACAAATATTCATCTGTCTGGCTTGTATCACTAAGCATAGAAGATGAGCTGTCTGAGCCTGGCTTTAATTTTAAGTTTTACAACTGAAGAAATGCAGATAAGTGAGAATGCAAGAATCACTGGAAAAGAAATATCTACAGGAAATAAAGCTTTTCTCTGAAAACACATAAATACACATACACACCAATTGCCACCAAACTCAAATAAGCAAAAAAATACAGATAGTACTATGCAATAAAACTATAAAGACAACACTATTCTTTTCAGGGCCAAATAAGAGATTACTATAAGCAAGAGTCTGATTTGTAAAATTTTTACCTTCAGAATATTTATTTTTACACCTTTTTGTATCTAATTGTCAATACTCTAATATTTAATCAAGATTTTCTAAACCATAAATGTATAATTTATCCAAGCTTGCTTTTGTAATATAATAATTGTTTTTCCTTAGATTTAAGTTGGTAAATATCTGTACACACAGACAAAAATGACAAATTCACTTACTAGTTTTGTGATCACAGTCAAAATAATTAAGTGCTCTATGCCTCAGTTTGCTCATCTACAAAATGCAGATATTAACAGTACCTTGTAAGCATGTTAAAAAGATTTAATAAACTAATATTTGTAAAGTGCTTGCAGCAGTATCTGACACATAACAAGTGTTTTGGAAGGAGGGAGGGAGGGAGGGAGGGAGGGAGGGAGGGAGGGAGGAAGGAAGGAAGGAAGGAAGGAAGGAAGGAAGGAAGGAAGGAAGGAAGGAAGGAAGGAAGGAAGGAAGGAAGGAAGGAAGGAAGGAAGGGTGTTCAGTTAACCAAGTAGACAATGTTCTTTTCCATGCAATAAATACTGAGTGGCTCTCAGTTGCCCCTTTGCCCTAAACTCCCAGCACTGGGAAAAAAGTCCCTTCATTAAGCACTTATGACTACTCTGATAATTATTTAGCTTTTCATGTTTTTTCTTCTCAGAGTGTATGTATATTCCTTGATGGTATAAAGGATTTGGTTTATGCCTTTATGTGTCCCTAGTGCCTTCTAAATTTCTATGTACAGAACAAATGCTCGATTTAAAAAATAGGTGAATGAATATTAATCCCTTGCTTTGTTATTTGATGTGATAAGGACCCAACATACAAGGACATCCTTTCCCTCAGTCAATAGCAGCATTTACTATAACAATGTGTGTGTTGGGGGGGGAGGGAATGTGTGTGTGTATATATATATATATATATACCCACACTTAGTAACATGAAAAAAGCATAAATTTTCCCCAGAATGGGAGGAATATACTAATTTATTAAAGATAATTTATGAATTTACCTACTGTTGGCTAAAGTTTTAAAATATCTTTACACATTGTTTGAGGTACTCTTTTAGCATACTCTAGTAACTTCATAACCTTTTCTTTTCTTCAACCTTGTTTATAGTTGCATATTTGAAACATGAGAATAACTTGGTTCAGGCCAAACTTAATCAAAGTTAATGAAGGTTGGCACTCCTGGCTTTTGCTGTTATTTCAGGATCATTTCACTAATTACTGTATAGTTGCTCCAGTTTTTAGAGATCATCCCTTTTTTTTTCAGATTTTTGTCACAATATTCCACCAATATTTGTTCAGGATTTTTTTGTACTCCATTTTCCATGGTATAATTTGGAAAAGAGCTGTCTGGAATAATCTGCCATATCCATAGTAGTTGTTTAAAGAATCTCCCAATAAGGAAGCAATCTCCGATTGCTTTTCTGGGACAGAAACCCATTGGAATGGGGAATTCACAATGCTATTTCTAGTTTTCTAGCACAATGATATCTCTGGGCTCTTGATCTGACCATGCCACTATATATGACAATGTGGAGCAAAAAGTTGAGAAATATTTAAATACTTCAATCAACTGAAATAAGAAGTTTTGTAAAATCAGGTCAAAAAATTAAGCCTCTTTTTTTGTTTGTTTTTGTTTTGTTTATATGATTACTGAGTATGAGTGTTTTTCCTTAATTATCTAGTTAATTACCCTTGCTTGTTAAATCTATTCCAGTTTTTTTGTTTTATTACATTTCCAGAGAAGTAAAGCTTTATGGCTAGGATTAAAGCAACTCTGTACAGTCTATGACTATTTTTAATTTTATGATGTCATTGCCATAAACTTCTTTCATTATAAATCTTGGCCATACCATTTTAGTAAATGGGAGCATAACAGTAATTCAAACTGAAGCTGCAAATATTTGATCATTTATATAACATTATTTTTTTTTTATGAAGAAGTCACACACACAAAGGAAGATATAGGAATAAACAAACTATCAATAAGAATTTTTAGGCAACTCTTTCAGAATGTTAGAGGATCATAACAACTTCTGATCAGTCTTCAACACCTTCCAGAGCTTCAATACCATAAGTTATAATCAATATCCATTAGATAAGCCAAAGACAGTACTAGACAGTTAGTGCTTTTTGAATTGTCACTATATTAAGAAATCATTTCACTGCTGTGTAATTGTTTTCTAATGCCTATTAACCAGATTCCAGATAAACAGTTGTTTGTCATACTAAAGTATAGAGAGCAATGTCATAAGCCTAAATGAGAACTATAGAAGTAAAATAATCCTTACAGACTAACTGACAATCTACATGCCAACTCTCAGGTGCATGTCATCATTATATTTCAGGTGACACAATTTCACTCATGAATATTCCCAATAATTATGAGCTGGTGAGTTTCAACTGCTCAGATACCTGTTTTCATGCCCAGGGGCCTGAAATCCACTTTCATGTCAAACTTCCTTTTCAGAAGATAGTGATAGTTCTCCCTTCTAGCTTCATAGTATATTATCCCCATACTCTGTTGATGAAATCAGGTGGACAGTTTGAAGAATGTGCTGAGCACTAAGCAGGGCGCTAACATTCAGGATGTAAAGACAGCGGGTAATGGGTAGGAGGCTACTGCATGCTGCCGACACAGTATAACCAGCAAATTGTTTTTCATTTTGTGTACTTTACTTTTGTTTTCAGCAATTACACTAAATAATCTGAAAGAACAAAATTTAAAATGTGTAGATCTTTTACACTATCAATCAATATAATAAATCACCTGGGACTATGCTATTTTCTTTTAAAAGAATCACAGACCACACAGTAGTCATCTGGACATGAATACCTTTCAGCATTCCAATGATTTTTTAGATTTGCTGGAATGTGGGTATGCTGTAAATATTATATTACCTAGTCTTACTGAAGATTCTGTGTCTCTCCTAATGGCTTTGGAAGTGGTCCAATTCTTTGTAATAACCTGAAGCTGACCTATACTATATTGGGCAGAAAGAGCCCTTATTTTATTTATAGTTACCATCTCACAAACATTTACTGTTTCAGTCTCCTAAGGAGCACAGAAAACTATTCTACATACCTAGCACGGGGAAAAGTTTATCCAAGGAAACTTTCTACTTTTAAGTAACTCAATTAAATTTGACAAATATTTATTGAGCATCTATTCTAGTTCAGGTGCTGTTAGAAATATAACATAAGGTTGAGTCTTTTTGTTCATGCCACCCAGATCAATCTTTTCAATGTTCCTTACAAGTTCTTTCAAAGTTCATAAAAATCTTGTTCTTCCCTACGTACTTGAGAATTTGGAAATATTTCTCTTCCAAATAAAGGGGGGTATTTTTTCTCTACCTCATTTCTGAAATTTCCCTCTGTGATCATCTGTACTTCCCACTTATAATTTCTTTAAAACAATGCTACTTTAAAAAGTAGTTGAAGTCAAGTCGATTCACTGAGCAATGAAAGAACATCATCAGAATTATGATCAGATATGCAACCTTCTCAAAAGACCCAGGCATCTTGGACTGGCAGGGTCAAGGCAAGAAAGGTGTGGCAGGGTGAACCATGTACCCCCAGAAAAAGCCAAGATTCATCTGTGTTTTATCTATGTTGTAAATAGGACCTTTTGAAGATGTTATTATTAATTAAGTTGCGGCCAACTGAATAATGGGTCTTGATCCATATTGCTGAGGGCAATGGATAACATTTTTTTATAAAAAAGAAAAGAAACCAGAAGCCAGAAGTCAGAGAATGCCACAAGAGGAAACCAAGGAGATCCATGTACAGGAAGCAGAGATGCATGCCAAGGAAGCCCAAGGACTGTGGCAAGTCAGCACCAGAATGGGTGGCAGCACATATGGTCTTGCTGATATCTCGGTTTTAGACTTCTAGCCTTAAAACTGTGAGGCAATAAATTCCTGTTGTTAAACCTCCATAAGAGTGTGGTGTTTGCAAAACTAGCAGCTCTGGCAAACTAAGACACAAAGCAGAAGAGGAATGAGAATCAAGGGAGTTTGGCACCTGAATATCCACCTAACAGACTAGAAGTAAGGTAAACATCTAGGGGTCAGAGGAAAGCCTTGAGGCTGCAGGATGGGGAGAGAGGATTCCTAAGAAGGAGGAGAAGTGACAGGTTCCATGACTCCTGGCCTTGTCAGAAAGGGAGTTGCAGGAAGGTTTCAAGGCAGGGGCAGAGACAATTCTTATGCACATAGCCCAAATTAAGATTTACAGAAGACACCCAGAGGAGATACCCATTTATTCTCTGGTTCCTGTCACTGGGTATATGTAGATTTGGATGGGAAGGAGGGAATGACTTTATTATTAAAAGATAATAGGGGGACGGAACTCAGAATTTTAGACAAGTTGTAAGTAACTTTTACACCTTTCGACTTGATATCTGTAACTTCTTGTTTTTACCTTTTCATTTCCAACCATCAAAACTGAATTCATAATCATTAATCTAGAGGTCCTGAAATGGTATTTCTATAGGATACAGTCTCTCAATTCCAATTTCACATAAACACACATTCATTATTAAAGTTTTTCTGCAAGTTTGACAAAAGATAATTTTGTTTACCAATCAATAAATCACCTCCCAGGGAGATAGATATTGATTACTAGAAACCCAGCCTTTATGAGGTAGACAACTAAAATCTCTGTTTCTTCAGTAAATCCAGAATAATCACCTTCCCATATAAGTGAGAATCATAGCTGACTTTCATCTTAATTAGGTTTATAAATCAGTGTGTCAGTTCACTTACAGAAATACATGAAAATAGTTCTGATGTCTATGTATGCCACTCAATGCAATTCATCTCCCTAATAATATCTCTGACAGACTTCAAGGCATATTTCAATATAAAATTTACACAGCTCCCATTTCATTATAGCCTAACATATGGAATATGAGGGTTTTTTCTCAAATAAAATTTTTTTCATTTTTGTTGTAGACTATCATTGTTTCATGTGATCCAACAATGTACTTCTGAGATGGAAAAAATCATGTTTTAAAGAAAAATTGTGGTCAAATAATGGAATTTCAAAGTCCTTTCAATTTTGTTACCTGATTAAAAACAGATTAAAATCTCTACTACTAACCAAAGTCTGTAATAGAACTCTATTCACACCCAATTTCTTCCTCTTTCTGTGAGTATCTTAGCTTCATGATTTTTCAGGTAGCAAATTATCTGTATTTTTATTTTAATAATAATAAGAGTAGTCCTCAACCTAGAATTAAAGAGAATGATCTAATAAAGGATAAAAACTATTGAAAAATATTAATTTCATTCTAAGTTTCCAAGACTCTGATAAGCCTACATGATAAAATGCCTAAGTAACTGTGAAAGTCTTTTACAGCTGCTCCAGAGATGGTTTAAACTAACCATATGCATCAAAAGTCACCATTCACACAACTAAAAATACACCAATGTTTTACCAACCAGCTTTTTTATGATTCACAGCTCTGGGAGCATTTTGAAGTCCCATGAAAGACACTGTAATTTTGAACTTAATTGAAACTACCTTACACAAAAGGCTTTTCTAATTTCTTTTATCTTTCAGTCTGAGAAAGTAATTTTGATTGAGGAAGTAGACAAGACATTACCTGCTTTTTCCTATGAGAATGTAAATGGAATAAGAATATTATTTCTCCTCCATTAAATAGCAAGAGAGTTCCAAAAGTCTACCAACTGACATATCTGAACATTTTCCACTTTCTTTTAAAAGATGAAAAATCACATCAGACAGGAAACATACTCTTTAGATTAGTGACAGGTGTAGAACAAGCAACACTGTCAGCCATTATTTTCATTGTCAATAGGCATGTTCAGCGAAAGAGGGACAACTCTTCCTTTTCACTGAAGTGACACGCATCACATTATTCCTTCATTGACACATCAACAAGCAGAAAAGTTTCCAAGGTATAAAAACTACTTGATCTTGGTTTAAGATCAGGGAATTCTTCAAACATAAAATATCAGAATCAAAGGGAGATGATGACCATATAATGATGATGATGATAAAGTTTATGAATGTAATTTAAGAATTTCTTTAAGAGGAAGGAAGGAAAGTTGTCTCCATTCTCACACTCATTTCTCTGCAAACCAGTAAACTTATCCAGGAGGTGAATAATTTAGAAGCTTTATTTAGAAGTTGAGTGATTTGGACTGCAGTGCAATAATATGGCTCTGGAAGCATTTAAAGCTGCAGTAGAAACTGGGGTCTAGTGAAGTCAGAGTTTAAAGGTGAAAATAAATAAAATTTTAAAAACACGCACCCTGGGTCACCCACCACAATCTCATGTCTTAGTCCCTAGCCACATAAAAAGAAACATCAAAGCTGTAAACCTATGACACTAAGAGTCAGTTCTGGAAAATGGGAGAGTAAAAGGATCACTGGTACAAGTTTGGATTCAGGATTTACCTGCTTTGATCCCAGTTGGCAGCAAAAAGGACTAGAATCTTCCTGCCATAGTGGTCCAGATTGGCCAGGCCCCCAGGGAAGCCATCTTTCAGAGCCTGCTTGATGCCAGGGTCAGTGGCCTTGAAGCTTTTGAACATGTCCAGGTTCTGCTGCCGGTACTCAAAGTATTGAGCCAGCAGGCGGAAGGCCTCAAAGTGATGAAACTTCCTGGCTCGCAAGAAGCGTAAGATGAAGGCGTCATCTGTGCGTAGAAAGCCAATATCTGGCCTGGTGATGACCATATCCCTCACCTCCTGGATGTCTTGGTGCAGTGTGTCGGGGTTCTCATTGAGTTCCAGGCGAGCTTTCTCCAGGGTCTCAGGAGAGAGACCAGCTTGTAAATGAGTCATTGTTCTGCTTGTCCCTGAGCCTCCTCTTCCTCTTGCCGACTGTCCCACAACAGCCCTGGCCCTTGCCACCACCACACGCTGGCCCCCAGACCTGGCTACCGCCTGCTTCCTCTCCTTTACAGGAAACGATTCCGCCTGGTCTCCAGTCCAGCACCCTGTTGCTCCTGCTCTCCCACCACTTTCCTTTGGGGGATATCAACTTCTCCCACCACCGCCGGAAACACAAAAGCCCACTTTGGTTCTCTCTTCCCTTTCCCTTAAAGGGAGGTGGACCTTTAGCCAGCCCAGCACTCCTCTTCTTGCCCTTTCTCCTAAAAAAAAAAAAAAAAAAACCCACCCTTAATCCCACCTGGCACCAGTAGCGGTGATCTTAGAACGTCCTCTCTTCTCTACCAAGATATAACAAAAACAACCCCCACGCACATCTCAGCCCCAGCCGTGCGATGCCTTGCGGTCTCTCCTGAAGGATGCTCCTGCCAGGGATAACGATGGGAATTCTGATTAATAATAAGGTGGTTCTTCGGAGCAGAGCTCCAAGGCGGGCAGAGAGGGTCTTTTCCAGAAAGAAAAAAAAAAAGAGAGAAAGAGGGGTGAAAAGCAGCTTATTTCTCCCTCTGCTTATTCAAAGATGCTATTTTTAAAAGTCATATTTGTGAGGTTTTATATGTAAAATTATCATGATCCAATTAGGTGGAGACTCTGCTGAGAGCGCTCCGTCCCTCCTCCCGTCTTAGATACACCGTGAGCTCATAAGGCACCAGCAGGGTTTTGGGTGGCGCTGGCACCAGCGTGGGCTCCCCCACAACCCCACCCCCAACTTCTCCTCTAGACCTTTATTTCTGCGAACCGGTCGAGGGGTAGGGGTGGGAGGGTGGGGGGGAGGCGGAATCTCTCCTGAGAATGTACATTTCAAAACCGGGGGAAAGGGGGGTGAGGAGGAGTGGGGAATAAAATAAAAACGTCTCTATCTCGTCTATAAAACCACAAAGCAAGAGAGAAGAAAGAGCAGCGGGCTCCTACCAGCACACCCGGAGGCGGGGACGCTAAGCAATGCGGCACTCCCTGGCATCCATCAGCCGCGGTTCAGCAGCTGCGGCGGCGACAGCGGCATCAACTCCTCGCGGTGGGATGGAGAGAGCGGAGCAGAGGGGCGGCAGAGGGAACGCGGGCCGAAGGCGCGCTCGGCACCAGCCGCAGCCACATCGTCCCCGCGCAGCCCGCGGCCTCTCGCGGCAGGAGGGTCGGGGACGATGCCCTAGGGCCACCGCTGCCACCGGCCCTCGCCCGGCCCGGCCATTCTCGCCTCCGGGAAAGGAGAAGGGGCGGGGGGCAGGACCTCGGCGCGGGGACGGTGGAGGCCACGCCGGGTGGCCGCCGCCTTTGTGCGCCCGGGGCCCCCGGGGACGTGGGCGCGGCCGGCGTGCCGGGGGGCGCGGGCCTGCCCCGGAGTGCGCCCGGGCGGCCGGGGTCGCGCGCCCTCGGGGGTGCAGCGGCTCCGGCGGCGGTGACGGCTGCTGTAACTGCTGCCGCTGCTGGGAGAGGACTCGACTCAGCCCAACTCCGAACCACCCCGGCGCTGAGCTCGCGGCGACGTAAGCACTCGCTCAGCTCGCGCACGCACTCCGCTCCCCTCTTACCCGCTCCGCGGGGCAGGACAGCGTTTTCGGGGGGCCTCCAAATATCCTGAGCCCCAAGTTTAGCCCGAGCCCGGTCCCCGCTCCTGAGCAGGCTCCTGGGCGAGCCTCGCCTGGCCAGGCAGGGCAGCGACGCCGTCCGGCCTCCCCACGCCCCCTCACCCTTTGTGTGTAAGACCCCAGCGCGGTCCGGCGAGGGGCTGTGAGAGATGGAAATTCATACTGGCACACGTCTCCTGGTTCCCGTAGGAGGGGGTTTTGATGTGGAAGGAGTCCGGAAACATTTTATTCTTTCCGCATTTGTTGACAGAAATTAAATTTAGAAAAGAGAATCAGAGTGGTTCCAAAGCAATGCGCTGCTGGTTAAGCCTCCAGAGGAACTTACGTGAATAGTATTCCAACTATAAAGGCTGGTTGCTAAAATTTCCTTTGAAGAGGATGAAAATGAGCACGGGGGTAGGGGCGACTACAGTGCTTAGAGGAAGAAAAAAATAGGCAATCCTTGACCTATTTCCTACCACATAATCATTCCGGAGACACACAGGATCTTTGCCTCAGTTTAATGTATCTGTATATTAGAATCCACATCAGAACGGGAAGCTCCGAGCTTAAGCGTTGAATGATTTGAGTCAAAGGAATGTTTTCCACTTTCAAAGGACAGCATGTGTTACTGAATCTGTCACTAAGCAACTTTTAGCTTACAGACTAGAAATGGGATCCTGAGTTCAAGTCAACTCTGCAGCAAAAATTTACTGAGCATTACTGCCGGGGGGAGGGGGGTGGATTTTAGATTCTGTGACTAGGAGGTGGTCTTGAAAATGAGAAAATATTGTCATGTTCTGATAACTCTTTGGACCCTGAGATCACAGGCACATGCTCTCCTGTTCCACCATGACAGAAAGAAAAAGATGGTTGCATGACAGATCTATACCGTTGTCATTATATATATAAGCACATCTATGTATGAATTGTATTAACTGCAGTTAACTCTTAGTCAAATTAATACAAAGTAATATAGGAATCAGAATAAGAATAAATTATACATACATATTTAAATTTTTAACGTGTGTGTATATATAATCAAAGGTATTTTAGGACTTTATATGGTTTTGCCTCTCAATAGCATTCTGAGTGTAACATACTGTTAAATAATTTTTTTCCCATTTTAAATATTTTTGAAAATTTATTTTTGGCCAATATTCTAGATGTTGAAGAAAGCTTCTGTATAAAGTGATTTTAGCAATCACCAATTGTCTTAGTTTGCCAGGGCTGCTTTGACAAATTCCACAAACCAGTTGGCTTAAAGAATAGAAATTTATGATCTCACAGTTTTGGAGGCTTAAGTTCAACATCAAGGTATTGGCAAGGCTTGTTTCTCCTGGAGTCTACACCAGTCTGGCAATCCTCTGTCTTGGTGCTCTCTCTCTGTCTGCTACTCTTGATTTCTGCTCACTTCTGGCTTCTACTGAAGAACTCTGTGAATTTCTTTTGCAGATTAAGAACTACAGCCATGTGGATTAAGGCCCACTTGATTCAGTTTTGCTTCATCTTCTTTAAAGATCCTCTTCACAAATGAGTCCACACCCTGGCTCACTTTAACATTTCCCAAGATACAATTTACAAATGGGTTCATACCCGCAGGAACCACAGATTCAGATTTAAACATGTCTTTTGTGGCGTACTTGATTCATTCCCATCACCAGTAGTGAGAAACAATTCTCCAGGAGTTTCTTGTGCTTATGCAAGTTTTTTGAGCAAGACACTTGCTGCCCTTTCTTCCCAGACTATCATTTTTAAGGCTGTTTAATAAACAGCCTTTGAAGCACCTTGAGAGTTAGAGATGGTATCTCTCTCTGGAACTAAGGGTGGATTTGCTTACACAATCTTGGAAGAGAGAGAACCAGCCTCTCTTCCAGAGCAGAGGGCAGGCAGGCTAATTTGAGTTTCCTGATGCCAGAGCTCCTCCCTTGGAATGCCTCACACTGTGTATTCAAGTATCACCTGACCCCCTTTTCCTAGCCTTGTGGAAAATGGGTCTCAGGAAACCAGTGCAAATATTCTGATGCTTATTGGGCTTGCTGGACCTGGGTGATAAAATCCTCAGTCTCTAACCCAGGAGTTTCTCATCTTCTGCCAGCATCCATGACGCCACGCAGGCTAATTCACTAGCATGCAAGCAGGGTTAAATCTCAGATTCTTTATAGTCCATACCAGCTAATTACTTAATTTTATTCTTTGAGATGGAAATATCATACTATATATTTAGAAAGGAATTTATCAAATAAAATTAAATTTGTCGGTCCGTGGTATGAGGAGACTTATATTTCATGACAATATTTTTGTATTTATTACTTACCAATAATAAAGGGAATGGCTTCAAATAAGGGCTCATTTTAATATATTTATATATAATATAAATTATTAATATATAATATAAATAGCCTTTATAATAGTGTAGGATTGTTAAAGCAGGGCCAACATGTACACATGAGAAGGTTTTTCATTATACTTACAAACTATTGTGTCCTTCCTCCAATGAAGAATTGTACTATCATTCTCTCTGTATTTTTTACATTTGAAATCAATTCTGAAACCAAAGTAAATACTCTAAGCCATCTAAAAAATTGTCTAAGGTGCTTATCCAGATGACATCAGAACATTTGATTCTCATTCAATACTGAACTTCCTTTGCCAAATTAATGCAAAGTAATGTAGGAACTAGAATACGACAATTAATTAAGCAAAAGAATTAATTAAGCATTATTGGAAAAATAATCAAATTAAGGACTTACAGTGCTTTCAAGCAGCCTGAAAGGAAAGTTTGGTTTATTCCTATACTTAAAATGGATAAAGTAATGTATGTTTTAAAGCTTCTTCCCCAGTTTTTGTTAAATAAAATACACAAACAGAATTTGACACAAAGCAGAGATGTGCAGTTCAATGATATATTACAATATACCTGTTTATAATATTCGACCAGGTCAAGAAATAGAACATTGCCAGTACCCAAAAGACCCCCTGCCCATCCTCTCCTAATCACTATCCTCTCCTACCCAACAAAGAAAGCCACACTCTCTTCACTTTGCAAGTAATTACTTCCTTGGCTTTTCTTTAAAATTTTACAAAACAACTTTGTACTACAATTTAGTTTTTCCTATTTTTGAATTTAAGTGCAGGTAATCCTACATATGTAATTTCACAATTGGTCTCATTCATTCAACAGTGATTCATTCACCCATGTTGTCCCATGTAGTTAGTTCATTTACATTCATCAATGCACAAAACTCCATTTTGGGAACATACTACAATGTAGTTCTCTGTTCCAATGCTGATGGAAATTTGGGTCGTTTTCAATTTGGTGATATTATGAATCATGTTGCTATGAACATTCTGGCACATGTCTCTTGGTGTAATCCTAGGAATGAAATTTCTGGAACCTATGATGTGTACATCTTCAGATTCAGTAAATAAAGCCAAGCTATTTTCCAAATGTTTATACTATTTCACCCTTTCTTATGGATTGCATTGTGTCCTACAAGGGATATATTAAAGTTCTACTCCCCAGTACCTCAGAATATGACATTATTTGGAAATAGGGTCATTAAAGATGGAATTTAGGCAAGTTAAAATGCGGTCATGCTAGGTAGGGTGGGCTCCTAATCCAATATGACTGGTGTCATTATAAGAAAAGGAAATCTGGATACAGAGAGATAGGAGAACAACATGTGGTGACTGAGGCAGAGAATACCATAGATTGCCGGCAAGCCACCGCCAAAAGCCAAGAGAGGCATGGAAGAGATTCTTCCCCCGCAGACTACAAGAAAGCACAGCCCTGCCAACGTCTTGATTTCAGACTGCCAGCCTCCAGGACTGTGAGACAATCAATTTCTGTTGCTTTAAGCCACCCAATTTGTGGTACTTCGTTACAGCGGCCCTGGTGGGACTAGGACACCCTTGCCCCAAAATGATATGAGTTTTCAGTGTGTCACATTCTCACAAATTCTTATTATTTTCCACCATTTTAACTTTAACCTTTCTGATTTTGAACAGGGTATTGGTATGCCCTTCCATGGTTACTCATGAAGTTGAAGAAGTGTTCCTAAATTGATTGACAATTTGAAGTGCCAAATGTTTTGCCTATTTTTATAGTGAGTTATCATTCTTATTGAATATTAATATATTCTGAATATAAGCCTTTTGCTAGTTATGTATGTTACAACTATCTTCTCCCAGTCTGTGACTGTCTTTTCACCCCCTTAATGATGTCTTTTGACAAACATAATTTTAAATTTTAATATAATTAAAATTTTACCTTATGAAAAGTGCATTTTGGGTCCTATTTAAGAATATCCTAGGGTTACTTGGATATTCTTCAATATTACTTTCTAGATTTTGTTTTCACCTTTCACATTTAGACTGCAGTTCACCTGGGACTGAGTTCAGTATGCAATGTGAGAAAGGAATTGAGTTTTTATTTTGTTTGTTTGTTTGTTTCTTTAAAGAGTATCCAATTGACTCAATACCATTTATTGAAACTACTGGAAAGACCATTTGTTTTTATTTCCTATTGCACAGCAGTGCTACCATTGTCATAAAGCACATCAATATGAACGAATTTTAATTCAATATAAATTTTAAAATCCCAAGATATCACAGTTGTTTTAGACAACCCATATTCCTGTAGATTAGTGGTTCTCAAAGTGTGGGCTCCAGACTAATAGCATTAGCATCTCCTGGAAACTTGTTAGAAATATAAATTCCTACTTCTGACATATTGAATCAGAAATGCTGGGGTGGGATCCACTAGTTGTTTCCTAGCAAGGCTTCCAGGTGATTCTAAATTACACTAAAGTCTGAGAAATTTTTCTAGACTTATCTACATAATTTACCATTTTCATTGTTCTTCATTACTTCCCATATCTCTGAGATATTCCTTTGCCTGAACAACACCCTTTACTATGTCCTTCAGTACAGATCTGATTGTTATAAATTATTTTTTGCCTGTTTTGTTTGCCTGGAAGTAACTTTATATTACTTTCCTTCTCAAAGACTATTTTTTCTAAGTTTAGAATTCTAGATTAGCAACTATTTTCTTTTGGTACTTAAAATATGTTATTCTGTTTTTCTAGCTTGTATTATTGCTATTGTGAAGTTAGCTGTCAGTCTTGTTCCTTTGAAAGTGACCTCTGTTTGTCGCTAGCTGATTTCATTTTCTCTTCCTGTTTCATTTTCAGCAATTTTATTATATTCTCTTTATTACTTTATTTTTGCCATTCTTTTATTCTTTTATTACTTTAAAACAATTTAAGGTTTAAAATTTAAAACTGGTTGGAGTGTATAGAGTTTCTTGACTCTATCTTGATGATTCTTATCTGTTTTGGGATGATCAAAAGCATAATATCGTCAAATATTGCTTCTGATTGATTTGCTTTCTCCCTACTACTTAAATTTCAATTACATAGATATTATATCACCTTACTCTTTCCTCTATATCTCTTACTGTATCGTCTATATTTTCCATCATTTTATTCTCAGCATCTTTCATGGGCAATACTTTCTGTCTAATCTGCTTTCAGTCCATTAAATGAATTTTCATCCCGTTTTGATCTGTTAGTTTACTAATTCTTTGAACCCTTGATTTTGATTATTGTATTTTCTAGTTCTCAGATTTTCATTTCTACACACATAGCATATGTCAGTTCTGCTATAATTTTCAATCTCTTTTTTATCTCATTGTACATAATAAACACAGTATTTTTTAAAGTATTTGTGATAACCCTAAAAACTGGATCCCCTGTGGGTCCGTTCTATTATCTATTATTTTATCTTTGATTTCTGCTGGTTTTCATTCATATTGTATTATCTGTTTGAGTGTTTAGTTATTTTTATTGTATACTGGTCATTGAATTTGCAAAATTACTTAAAGAAATAAATTTTAGACTGGGATGATATTATCTTCCTCCAAAGAGGTTTTACTTTGGCTTCTGTAAGACACTTGGAAATACTAGAACTTTTAGGCAGTTGGAAACAATGACTCTGTATCAACTTAATCCTGTTTTGGGGAATGGGATTATTTGGAGCTGAGCTGCAGTCTCTCTGAGGACATGTATACTTCTTATACTCTTCCACTTGATAGGCCTGGACTCCAATACCTTTTCCCTATAACTTTGAGGCTATCAAAAGGACTGGTAGACATCTCAAACTCTCAGATGTTCTTTCTTCAATCATAAAATACCCTTATGAAAAAAGTAACTCCAAATAATGGGCTTATTTCCTCTGATGCTCTCCAATCTTATTTTATTGGCTATCTGATGTCTCTAAGCCAGGTTTACTTTTGTTTATTGTCACTTCTAGATGTCCTTACTCAGAGGGTTAATATCCAAATTACCTAAACTAGGTCTTTTTTCCTTAAAAGATTACAGAATAATTTAACCAGTTTCCAAATTTTCTTATTATTAGTATATACTCTTTAAATGTTGGAGATCATAAATTTATATCCATATTCATAATTTTATATCTATATCCATATCCCTATAACTAAGAAATATGTAGGAACTGTTTTACCATCAGAAACTATGTCTGCATTATTAAGCTTTTACCAGGAGCTTATGAAAAAAAGCAATCAGGATTCTGGGGGCAAGATGGTGGCTGCGTGAGCTTGCCTGGTAATGTCTCTGCAGGGGGCAGCTGGGCAGCGTTGAAGGCTCTTTGGGACCGCGCTGTTTCGGGGATTTTTGCTGGTTGGAAGGTGTCTGGACGTCAATTCGGTGAGAAGGTAGCAGAGAGGATACGTCTATAATATATAAACGGAGGTCCCAGCTGAGCGCGGGAAGTTCCCTCCTTGGGTGGGCGGAGCCGCGGTAGCGGGCGCTCCTGCAGCTCCGGAGCCGCGGAGCCGCGGCGGCCAGGGTTTTTGGTTTTTTTTTCCTTTTTCTGGAGGCTTTGCGGTGCTGAGAAATTCGCGGATATTGGGCTGGCTGGGAGGGGTTGTTGGGACAAGACTCCTTTGCAGATCGATTTGAGGAGACAGACGGTGTTTTGTTGTGAAGCAGGGGACGTTTTGGTCGCCGGACAGGGGGGGTAGCACTTCCGCCTGGAGCCCCATCCCCACAGGTCCGGCTGCCGATCTGCAACGGAATTGGATCTTGGGCAATAAGGGGACACAATTGGGAGACTGTTGTAGGGTACAGTGAGGGAGGAGGACACGTCTGGAAGCTGATTGGGGAATATTTTGCGAAGTTTGGGATTTCGGATCTTAGAGTCTGTTTTCGGCGGTTCCAGCTGAAGCCCACCCCACCCGGCGGGGCTTGGGATCTGGGTCATTGAACTGGCTGTGGTGTAGAGGCGCCCTCAAGTGGTCGTTGCGCGGGAGCACAGGGAGGGAGCTGTCCTAAGGCTGAAACCCTGAGAAGTAAGTGAATTGCAGGGATCAGACATTCAATATAGAATTCGCGGACCTGGCTTCCCCCAGGGGGCTGGCACCCAGCTACGGGGATCCCTGAGGGCTGTGTTGCACTGCGGGGCTCCTAAACTTTCTGTGGACCAGATTTGAGGTTGCCAGGTCTGGGTCCCCTGGACTCTGGCGGTCCACACCCCAGACTCACACCTCTTGAGTCTTCAGTGTCTCAGACTTTCCACCCCTGAATCCATCACGCCCTGGGGTCTACCTGGGGTCCTTGAGTGCCCTGGACTTTAACGTTTGCGTTTTATCTTTATTGGTTCATATTGTTTTGTTTTTATTTTCACTTTATCTTATTTTTTACTCTTTTTGACGCCCTGATTGCTAATATTGCATTATCCCCTAGTCTTTTCTCCTAGCGTGTCCCCCAAAGTCCCCTTTTTTTTTTTTATACAGTTATTTAGGGGGTTTTCTGGTTGTTGTTTTAGATAGTGTTGCAATTGTGACACGTGTATACCTGTATCTCTCTTCCCCCTATCTGTTCCCCACCGTTTGCCCATCCTCTTTTTCTTTCTTCCTTTCTTCTTGTCTTTCTTTTTTTCTTTATTATAATTAGTTTTTTTTTTTCGGTTTTCTCTTTCCCTCTTGTCCCTCATCTTCCACTTATTTTATTTTAATTCAAGTACACAATAGGAGCTACAGGGAACACCTCACATTTGCTGGGTTTTCCCATCCTCCACTGCCTCATTTCTGTGTGAACTGATTTAGGCTACCTACACTATCCCCCTTCCCCTGCATCTTGATATCCACTATCATCTACTGTCTCTCCTATATTCCACCCCCCACCTCCCGTTCTGTGATCCACAAAGTGTCTAACTCTTAATTTCTAATACCTTTGTTCTGTTTTCTGTCTGTTATCCACTCTTGAAACTATTACCTTTCTTTTCTTTTTCCCTCTCTCATGAAAACAATAGCTTTGTAGTTTATACCATATTCCTCCCATATTCAGTCATCTACTTCATAAAAGGTACTCTACCTACAGCTATAACTCTATAAAATCTACATGAATCTAACTTCCATCCTCCCAGATCTCATATTCTTGCTTTGTTAACATACATCACCAATACTACTTTACACTTTTCCCTTGCATACACAATTGCCTTTCCCCAACACTAATACTTACCCCTAAAGAGAACTTAACCAACAACAAGTAACTAGAATAAGAAGAAAAAAGTGACAAAGAGAAGATATAACACCTATGCAAAAATAACAACTAATTAACCTCCAAGAGCAGACAAAGAAGCTAAGGAACTGATTAAATTCGTCAAAATAAAGAGATGACCAGAAAGCAACAAAAATCTACAAACCAAACCAATAATCAGGAAAACATGGCTGAATCCAATCAACAAACCAATAATCATGAAGGGGAGCAAAACTTGGCACAAGCAATGAAAGATCTCAGAACATTTATCACCGACAAATTTGATGCAGTAATGAAAGAGGTTAACAACATGAAGACATCACTTGGAGGGGAAATTGCAGACATACGCAAAAACATAACATATATGATGGGAATGAACACCACAGTTCAAGAAATCAAAAATACACTTGCAGCAAATATCAGCAGACTAGAAGAGACAGAGCAGAGAATTAGTGATGTGGAAGACAGTACATCAGAAATCAAACAGATAGTAGAAGGGGTCAATAAGAAGATAGAAAAAATCCAATTAGGACTTAGGGACCTGAATGACAATGCAAAACGCTCAAACATACGTATTATAGGCATTCCAGAAGGTGAAGAGAAGGGAAAGGGGTCAGAAGGAGTGTTGCAGGAAATAATGGCTGAAAACTTCCCAAATCTACTGAAAGAGACAGATGTACATATCCAAGAAGCACAGCGCACTCCACAAGTCATAAACCCCAACAGGCCCACCCCAAGACATATACTTATCAAATTATCCAATGCTCAAGACAAAGAGAAAATCCTAAAAGCAGCAAGAGAAAAGAAAACCATCACATACAAGGGAAGCTCAATTAGATTAAGTGCTGATTTCTCTTCTGAAACCATGGAGGCAAGAAGACAGTGGTATGATATAGTCAAGGTACTAAAGGAAAAAAATTTCCAACCAAGAATACTCTATCCAGCTAAACTAGCATTCAAACATGATGGAGAGTTCAAAATATTCGCAGACAAACAGAAACTGAAAGAGTATACCAACAAGAAACCTCCCCTTCAAGAAATTCTAAAGGGAGTTCTGCAGGAAGAAAGGAAAAAACAGGAAAGGCAAAGTTGGAGGAGAGTATAAGACCAACAACAACAACAAAAAAGACAAAAAAATATATACAAACAAAATATGACAAACACAAATCCAATCAAAATATGGCTAACACAAATAATTCCTTGATAGTAATAACACTGAATGTCAACGGATTAAACTCACCTATCAAAAGATTCAGACTGGGACATTGGATAAGGAAATATGACCCATCCATATGCTGTCTACAAGAGACACATCTTAGACCCAGAGACGCATGGAGATTGAAAGTGAATGGCTGGAAAACAATCATACAAGCTAACAATAACCAAAAAAAGGCAGGAGTAGCTATATTAATATCAGACAAAATAGACTTTAAATGTGAAACAATTGTGAGAGACAAAGAAGGATACTACATTTTAGTGAAAGGGAAAATCCATCAAGAAGATCGAACAATCATAAATATCTATTCCCCTAACAAGGGTGCCTCTAAATACGTCAGGCAAACGCTGGAAAAACTAAGTGAAAGAATAGATACATCTACAATTATAGTGGAGGATTTTAATACACCACTATCAACTCTGGACAGAACATCTCAAAAGAGAATCACCAAAGAAACAAAACATCTGAATAGTATATTAGAGGAGCTCGATCTAATAGACATATATAGATCGCTACACCCAAACACAGCAGGATATACATTTTTCTCAAGCGCACATGGATCATTCTCCAAGATAGATCATATGCTAGGCCACAAAGAAAGGCTGAATGAATTCAGAAAGATTGAAATCATACAAAACATTATCTCTGACCACAGTGGAGTCAAGCTGGAGATTTGCAAGGGACAGAAGCCCAGATTTCACACCACGATTTGGAAATTAAACAGCACACTCTTAGAAAAACAGTGGGTCAAAGAGGAAATCTCAAAAGAAATCAATGACTACCTTGAAACAAATGATAATGATAACACAACATACCAAAATTTATGGGATGCAGCAAAAGCAGTACTGAGAGGGAAGTTTATAGCCATAAATTCATATATCAAAAAAGAAGAAAGAGCAAAAATTGAAGAACTAACTGCACATTTGAAGGAATTAGAAAAACAACAACAAAGTAACCCAACAGGAAGAAGAAGGAAGGAAATAACAAAGATAAGAGCAGAACTAAATGAAATAGAAAATAAGAAAGCACTTGAACAGATAAACAAGACCAAGAGCTGGTTTTTTGAGAAGATTAACAAAATTGACAAACCTTTAGCAACACTAACAAAGAAAAAAAGAGAGAAGATGCAAATACACAAAATAAGAAATGAGAAAGGCAATATCACCACTGACCCCACAGAAATAAAGACTATCATAAGAGGATATTTTGAAAAACTATATTCCAACAAAAATGACAATCTAGAGGAAATGGACAAATTCCTAGAAACACATAAGCAGCCCATATTGACAAAAGAAGAAATTGATGATCTTAACAAACCAATCTCAAGCAGAGAGATAGAATCAGTTATTAAAAATCTCCCAACTAAGAAGAGCCCAGGGCCAGATGGCTTCACAGGTGAATTCTACAAAACATTCCGGAAAGAACTGACACCAATCCTGCTGAAACTATTCCAAAACATTGAAACAGAAAGAACATTACCCAACTCCTTCTATGATGCCAACATTACCCTAGTACCAAAGCCAAACAAAGACATCACAAGAAAGGAAAATTACAGACCAATTTCTCTAATGAACCTAGACGCAAAAATACTTAACAAAATACTTGCTAATCGTATTCAGCAACACATTAAATGTATTATACACCACGACCAAGTGGGATTCATCCAAGGTATGCAAGGATGGTTCAACATAAGAAAATCAATCAACGTAATACACCATATAAACAGATTGAAGGAAAAAAATCACATGATTATATCTATTGTTGCAGAAAAAGCATTTGACAAAATACAGCACCCTTTCTTGATAAAAACACTCCAAAAGATTGGAATACAAGGGAATTTTTTGAACATGATAAAGAGTATATATGAAAAACCTAAAGCCAATATTGTTTACAATGGAGAAATCCTAGACTCCTTCCCTCTAAACTCAGGAACAAGACAAGGATGCCCACTGTCTCCGCTCCTATTTAACATTGTCTTAGAAGTACTTGCTCGAGCACTGAGGCAAGAGCCAGAAATAAAAGGCATTCAAATTGGAAAGGAAGAAGTCAAAATTTCATTATTTGCAGATGACATGATCCTATACATAGAAAACCCTGAGAGATCTACAACGAAGATTCTAGAACTCATAAATGAGTTTAGTAAAGTCGCAGGTTATAAGATCAATGCGCAAAAATCAGTAGCATTTCTGTACACCAATAATGAGCAAGATCAGGAGGAAATCAAGAAACAAATACCATTCACAATAGTAAATAAAAAAATCAAATACTTAGGAATAAATTTAACTAAAGAGGTAAAGAACTTATACACCGAGAACTATACAAGATTGTTCAAGGAAATCAAAGAAGACCTAAATAAATGGAAGACTATTCCTTGTTCATGGATAGGAAGACTGAACATTATTAAGATGTCTATCCTACCAAAACTGATCTACACATTCAATGCAATCCCAATAAAAATCAACGCAGCCTTCTTTAAGGAACTAGAAAAACTAACTATGAAATTTATTTGGAAAGGAAAGAGACCCCGAATAGCCAAAGACATACTGAAAAAGAAAAACGAAATTGGAGGAATCACACTACCTGACTTCAAAACATACTATAAAGCTACGGTGGTGAAAACAGCATGGTATTGGCATAAGGAGAGACACATAGACCAATGGAATCGAATTGAAAGCTCTGATATAGAACCTCACATATACAGCCACATAATATTCGATAAAGCCACCAAACCCTCTCAATTGGGAGAGAGTGGCCTATTCAACAAATGGTGTCTGGAGAACTGGATAGCCATATGTAGAAGAATGAAAGAGGATTACCATCTCACACCTTATACAAAGATCAACTCAAGATGGATCAAAGACCTAAATATAAGAGCCAAGACCATAAAAACCTTAGAAAGCAGTGTAGGGAAACATCTACAGGACCTTGTAATAGGAAATGGATTTATGAATATCTCACCAAAAGCACGAGCAGCAAAAGAACTAATAGATAAATGGGACTTCCTCAAAATTAAATCCTTCTGCACCTCAAAGGAGTTTGTCAAGAAAGTAAAAAGGGAGCCCACACAGTGGGAGAAAATATTTGGCAATCATATATCTGATAAGAAACTTATAACTTGCATATATAAAGAACTCCTATATCTTGAAAATAAAAAGATAAACAACCCATTTAAAAAATGGGAAAAAGACTTAAACAGACACTTCTCCGAAGAAGAAATACAAATGGCAAGAAAACACATGAAAAAATATTCCAAATCTCTAGCTATCAGGGAAATGCAAATCAAAACTACAATGAGATACCATCTTACACCCATAAGATTGACAGCTATGAAAAAAACAGAAGAATACAATTGCTGGAGAGGATGTGAAGAAAGGGGAACACTCATCCACTGCTGGTGGGAATGCAGAAGGATCCAACCATTCTGGAGGACAGTATGGCGGTTTCTCAAAAAACTAGCCATAGATTTGCCATATGACCCAGCAATACCACTGCTGGGTATATACCCAGCAGAACTGAAAACAAGGACACAAACCGATATATGTACACCAATGTTCATAGCAGCATTGTTCACTATTGCCAAAAGTTGGAATCAACCCAAATGCCCATCAACAGATGAGTGGATCAATAAAATGTGGTATATACACACAATGGAATACTACTCGGCTGTAAGAACAAACACACTACAAACACATGTGATAACATGGATGAATCTTGAGAACCTTATGTTGAGTGAAGCAACCCAGACATTGAAGGACAAATACTACATGACCTCAATGATATGAAATAAACAAGCTGCCCTAGATAGCAAGAGACTGAACGATAGGCTTACAGGAAATCGGAGGGTGGAGGAAGGATATGAGCCGATGTCTGCAGGGGTGGAAGTTAAGACGAGATGGTGGTAAGTATGAACACAAAGAAGAGATAAAAGGGGGGAAAGGGGTTGCCTTTGGTTGGGGCTTTACGGGTTTGAGGGTGGCTGGGGAGGGACGGATGGGTAACGTTGCCCAAAAGTGGGGGGAGGGAGGGGTAGCATATGAACACAGGAGAGGGTCAGGAGTTGGTGGAGGGTAAAATGCCGAGAAAATCATATCAAAATAAAATAAAGAGGGTTACCTGTTTAGAATGCTCGGAGGGGAGGGTCTGATGCAGGACGGGCTCCTGGGGAATGTCTAAATGCTCATTCTGCCAGAGTGGGTGACACCATGGGGTAGAATCCCAAGTAGTGAGAGTGGGGGTGGACCCACATCCTGGGGAGGACTAATGCCATCAAATAGAGGAAACTGTATCCCTCGAGAGAAAGGGTGGCTCCCAGGGCATTGGGGCAGTTGAGCAAGTTAGGCCCTGAACACTATTCCATCTATCTCTGGAAGTGGCTCCTCAGGAAACGGAGGTTGGCTGTCACTGTGGGCACCAAGGTGGAAGGGAAAATGGACGTTAAATGTGTGGAACCAAAGTAAATGGGGGGTAAGAGAGGAGTTTCTTGAGAGTACACAAGGATGGATATAAAACATGTAATATTACACCATAACATATAGGAGATGACAGACTGATAATGTAAACCATAATGTAAAACATAGGATAACTAAAAATGTAAAGAACTGTGTATCCTAAAGTATGCACCATAATGTAAGCACAGATGTTACCTTGTTAGAAAGCTAATGTCTCAGACTCTGTACATCACTTTAAGTAAATATGATATGAATAGGGCGTAAGAGTATCACTGTGGAAGGGAAAAGGTTTTCTGGTGGATGTGTGGGAGTGCTGTATATTATATATATGCATTGCTGTGGTCTAGGACTCCTGTGAAGAAAAGCTGAATAATTAGGGGGAAAAAAAAAAAAAAAGGATGTGGAATTTTTTCAAGTCAACATTCTTTATCTAAGTTCTTTACCTAACTTTATCCAAGTTCTTTATCTATCCTTTAAACCCATCGCTATATGCCATTCCCTAGTAAGGGACCATGACATTATATTGGGCTTCAAATTTCGGGGAGTTCTGGATCACAGAGTGTTTCAACAATGGCAATGGAGGGATACTGGTATGGGATACCAATGACAGGTGATATATGGCTGACAGGGAGCCGTACAGAACATATGTCCAGGGTGCATGGTAATGTTTGGATATACTCATAGTGGCAACAATTAAAAACCACAGCAGGGGGGTACTGGGTTCCTGGCCAGTGGTGCTCTGTCGTGGTCCCTAGGGGAGGAGCGACAGTCTCCCAGGTACAGCGGCGGGGACCGGGAGGGAGTGAGGGTTCAACAGTGAGCCCCTGATGCTAATGACTATGCTTGTGAGCTGATAAACCTAAAATAAGAACAAGGCCTAGAGCAACATTGTGCCTGGGAATTTCCTCCTGTCAGCCTTCATGTTACTCAAATGTGGCCAGTCTCGAAGCCAAACTCAGCATGTAAATGCAATGCCTTCCCCCCAGCTTGGGACATGACACCCGGGGATGAGCCTCCCTGGCACCGAGGGACCACTATCAACTACCAACTGATGATGCAACTGGAAAAGGACCTTATACGGAAGGTTCAATGCGGATCAGCAGAATATCCATGTCTACATAAAATAACATGACTTTAAAATGCTGTTTGACCTAAAGTAAGGGGGAAATGGAAAGGAGAAATGAGTTTATATGGCTACGAGTTTCTAAAAAAGAGTTTGGAGGCTGGCAGAAGGAATGCCCTCATGCACAACTGAGCAGAGTCAGAGAGACAGATAAAGCAGATACAACCCCCAGATATTGGTTCCTTTGAAGGCTAAAGAGACCCATGGGAGTTATGGTCATGGCTGATGGGGTTAACTACCAGGGCAGATGGCCCCTCTTTGGAAATGGTGTTTATGTGTGATGAATCTGGACTCAGGGGGGATCTCCCTTCATAAGACTTTCATGCTAATGTGCTGGAGGTGCAGTTAATGTTGGGGTTTAAGATATATTTAGGGGACTTGAATCTCTGGACTGACAATGTGATAGCCAGGTCCTGAGCCTCAACAGACTCCAGCACCTACAATCTGATTTATTGGACTTACCACACTCAGCTAAGATGGAGTTGAAGAAGGACAACCACCACACCATGGAGCCTAGAGTGACAACCGAAAATGGGAGGATTGCATCCAGCATCCATGTGGAATCTGAGCCTCCTCTTGACATAGAGGTGCAATGGACACTACCAATCCAATGTCCACAAAGAAGAGGTGGCATTGGATTGGGAAAAGTGGACATGGTGGACGATGGGTGTGGGGAAAGGCAGGAAGAGATGAGAGGTGGAGGCGTCTTTGGGTCATGGAGCTGCCCTGGATGGTGCCTCAGAGGTAATCACCGGACATTGTAAATCCTCACAGGGCCCACTGGATGGAATGGAGGCGAGTATGGACCATGATGTGGACCATTGTCTATGAGGTGCAGAGGTGCCCAAAGATGTACTTACCAAATCCAATGGATGTGTCATGATGATGGGAATGAGTGTTGTTGGGGGGGGGGGGGGGAGAGGGGGGGGGGGGTGGGGTTGAATGGAACCTCACATATATATTTTTAATGTAATATTATTACAAAGTCAATAAAAAAACTCAAAAAAGAAAAAGAAAAAGAAAAAGAAAAAAAGCAATAAATTACTTAAGCTTTAGAATATGTTCTGAATTTTCCCTTTAGTATCTATTTCTCTAGTACTTATATATTTTGTCTGCTGTACATATCACTAGTAGACAAGTTATAGCTGATCCCAAAAGCAGAAGGAAAAGTTTATAGGCTTAAATTTAAAATTTAATCAAATTAAAATTTTAATTTGGACATTTTTTATTAAACTTTTTATTTTGAAATTCACATACAGTTTTATGAACTAATACAGAAAGGTGTCATATAGCTTTTCCTCAGTTTCCCTCAATGGTAACATCTTACAAAACTGTAATGCAGTATAACAGTCAGGATATTGATACTGATACTGTTAAGATGAAGAACCTTTCCATCACTACAGGGATTCCTCATGTTGCCCTTTTATAAACATGCCCACTTCCTATAAACCTATTTAACCCTCAGACCCTACAAGACCAACAATTCTACTATATCTGAGTGCATCAAAGACTTTAGAGTCTTCTTCCTTCCATAATTAGAGCATTCATAATGTAGCCTCCAAACACAAGTCAACATTAAGAGAAGATTGAAATAATAACTTGACAATCTCAATTGCCACAATAATAGTTCAGAATTTCCATCATCCCACTTAATAGGCAAAAGCCTTTCCTTTAAGGGTTTGAATCAGTTTTCTCTTTTTTCACATGTACAGATTAGTTAAAAAATTAAAGTGAAGGTATTGCCTTAAAAGCATTGAGTGGAATAAGCTTTGCAGATGCAGTTGGCAGAGTCTCATTTCATCTTAGCATTGTGTTACCAATAATATCACACCTTCAGAGAAATCAGTAATAGGAAATTGATGCAGCTATTCTCCTTGCAGTACATATGTTTCACAGAGACTCCCATTAGATGCCGTAAAAGTGATTGGATTGTTCTTATCTCTTTCTGAGAAGGAAATGCAATCAAAGGGGCAATTATTAAATCTGTTAGTCTGACTTGTTTGTTTAAAATTCTTATATCATGTATACATATTTTAAAATTATTTCATTTCACATATCTATATCATTCTAGGTCAATTTCTTTTTCAGTTATTTCACATTGTGAAGTTACCATATTTTTAATAAAGGCTTTCCTTAAAGTATATACTTTGCCTGGGTCATATGATCCCATATATTAATAATCCTAACATAATTATAAAAAAGAAATCAAATTAAAATAATCATCAAAGGCCACTTCTGGTAAAACACTCCCTGAAAGTTTTGAGAGAAGTACGTGTGTGTATGTGTATTGGTCAGCCAAAGGGGATTCTGCTGCAAAGTACCAGAAATCTGTTGGCTTTTATAAAAGGAGATTTATTTAGGGTAAAAGCTTAAAGTTACAATGTCCTAAAAAGTTCAACTCAAGATAGCTTAAGAGGTACCTCCTCCCTCAAAGTCTGTTGTCACGTGTTGAAGTAAGATGGCAGGTGATGTCTGCAAGGGTTGAACCTTCCTTCTTCCTCCTAAGACTCCATGGTCCCAGCTTCTTTTGGTCTCAGCTGTAGGCTGGCATAGGGCTCATCTGTCTTCCTCTCGCATTTGTTTCTTTCCAGGCTCAACTGCTCTGCTCTCTTCACAGGGCTGGCTGTAGACTATCAGGCTCATTTCTCTTCCCAGGGTTGCAGGATCCTCTGTGTATCTGCTTCTATGTGTTCTTGATTGAGCATCCATTTATATAGCCTACCAAGGGGGACAGGGACTCAACCCTGAACACCCTAATAATGTGGTCAAATCAGAGCTCTAATCTTAACATAACTTAATCAAAGTCATCTCAGCTGAATCTAATACAATCAAAGGGTTTCATGCCCAGAGGAACAGACCAGTTGACAAACATAATCAATATCTCCTTTTTGGAATTCATAAATAATATCTAACTGCTACAGTGTGTGTGCACTTAAAAAGATTAATGGAGATCTGTGTGAATGTATATGAGCCTCAGAGATTTTTAACATGATTAGCAGCTATATGACCACTCCTTAGATGGCATCTTGGTGTAAGCAACACAGGCCCCCCCTTAGAAACGTGTTCCCCAATTTACGATAGTGATTCATCTGTCATGGGTGAAGGTATTTTAATATATAAGCATGAGAAAAAAATGACAATTTTACTGAATCCCCCAGAGTTGTCCTTTCTTAAATGAAGACATTTGTCTCCAGTTTTGTCAATGGCAGAGAACATGACTGTGACTAAATGTCACCCTGTCGGTGATATCTTGTCAGTGGATAAGAACAAATTCATTTCTGCCTCATTGCTCTTGTTTTGAGGCATATAATTTCCATTCTAACTTATTTTCATACCAGCTGTTCAAACTTGAATCTCTTTCATTTCTAAAGGAATGATTTCTTCTTAAAAATATTTACAATCTTGTTACTATCATATGTGCTAATTAGCATCTAATAAGAACATAATTAGCTAAACTTCATGAAAGTTAGAAGTAAATTTTCTATTAGAAGCATATAGAAGACCTGTGTATGTCTGCCCTGGTGCCAGCACACATAAAGCCTTCAAAACGGCTAACAGTGAGAAAAGAGAGGAAAAGTAAAACTTGAAAAATATCCTGATGTATCCTGGCAATAGGTCAATCTTTTTCAAGTGGAAATATTCCACATAACTTGAGAGTGAAATACTGCAGATTCTGGAAATTTGACTCAATGTGTTATAAATTGATTTTCTATAATTCCTTCTGCAGTTGAGTTAAATTGTCCTTTGAAAGGTTTCCATTAGATTTCCTTTGGTGTACTTCCTCTCTGGCTGCAGTTGCCAACATTCCCATGCCTCTTCACAGCTGTTTACCTTTTAGTTTACGAAAGAGGATTATGTAATAGAAGAAAGCGTTGAGACTGAGCCACTGGATATGTATTGATGGATTATTAAGATGGCATTCTTAATGGCTCAAAGAGCGCTTTAAAAAATTATTCCAGCACGTCATGGCTTGATTCACTTGAATTTTAAATCAAATGTTGCTTAAAGATGCAAATGGAGTTTCAGTCCTTTGCTAACTCATTTGTTCTTTCAACGAGTATTTATTGAGAGCCTACTGTGATGGAGGCCTCGTGCTAAGCACTAGTCTTGTCAGGTTCATTTTCAGCTCACCACATTGGGAGAGACTGCAGATGAATTATCTGAACTATGAGAGACTTACTTTAAAGAGCGTTGTTTCAGGGTGCCTTCTCTGTGTTTTTGAGTTTAAGAAGGGCACAAATCTATAAATTCAAATGGAATTCTTTGTAGATAAAGACTGCAACTGGTGGTCCTGTAGCTTCTCAAATTGATGCTGGAACCAAAAAGCATCATTTTAGCATCCATTTCGAAGCAGCTCAGTTTTTCCCAACCATCCAGAACTGATTTTCTCAACCCACCCGTTTTAGATGGCAATGTCCATGAGGACATAGTCCCAAGAACCCAGAAACAAGATTGGCCTCTTGGGTACGTACAATCCTTGGAAAGCTTGCTTTACTTAATATTCTTTGACTTTAAAGGTGTATCAGAAAGTGAGTTTTAAGAATGTTACCTGGAATCCCACTCTCAGTTATACTTGGAAAAGTAAATAATTTCCAAACTTTGGTTCTTTAAGTATTAGTAGTAAACAAATTAAATGTAATATACTTCACAGCTGATCACCTGGACAAGTGTCTGTAATCAATACCTACTGACCTTAGCTTCATCAGCTTAGCTAGTTTCTGTCTGAATAATTAAACATCTTTGAGAACAATATTTTCGATGTCAGCTTTCTCTTTTGCTATGTCAGCAGCTACTATTAATATTAATATTTTCCCTGCTCCTGGTTGCTGCACCTCCTCCCAGCTGAATTCAATGTTGACTGCATTTGAAAATTCTGGCCCACTCTCAGTTTCCCAGGTCAAAAGAAACAAAAGTAATGTGTATACAAAAGATCCCAAACCCAAATGTCATTAGGGACTCAGAAGGTATCTTAAAAGGTGAAGTAGCCTGTGTGTGGTCACGGGGTGTGTTGGCAATTGTGGCGGTCTGAAGAACAGGCTCAGTCTCAAACTGTCCTGATGTATTTTCATGCTGCACAGGACATCAAGACATCTTCTGGGCTGCCTTTCTAGTTTTATTTTATTTCCAGCCCTTAATGTTAACTAATATCCTCTGCCCCAGTTTCTTTGTGTTTGTTAATTTGTTTTGTATTTAGCAGATACTCTAGTTCCATAATTAATTTCACAATCCATGTAGCAAATGAAAACTTATACAGGAAGGCAAATGTATATAAATAATAGTTTATAAGAGTATCAATTTTTCAAAACAGCACTGTATGGTTTCTATTATTGGAAGCACAGGACTTGTCACATACCTCCACTTACAGGTATAACCAGATTCACAGACAATATTTGAAGGTCCACCTGAAATAAGGCCCTTTTAGCTCCTCAACTTCTTGGTAATAGTAAGTTTTAAATGGTCATAATACATTTTGACTCAAAACATCATCTATGATTTTTTTTATTCTAGGGAAAAAATTAAGAAGGGGCAAGGTCCACCTATGGGATTTTGAGTTCATTTTTGTTTTTTTCTACTCTGTTATAAAAATCAAAATTAGAATATGTTTATTTATTTGCAACCCTTGAGATTAACTTTAATCCTCTGCCTAAGCTACTTCTCAATCACACTTGAAACTTGAGAATCAGTGGACCACTACAGCTTCTGGATGCCCAGGTGGAGCTGCCCCACTCACCTCCCTCAGAACTCAGTCATTTCAGCTGTCAAACTACCCGAGACATGGTGTTCCAGGAACTGGGCTTAGCCCTGACATTGATGTATGCCCTAAGTCACAGCACTTCAATACTCTCTATCCCCAGGTCCACAGGATTGAGGTATAAAAGCACACCCCAAGGGGAAGTGTCTGTGGCTCAATCAGTTGGGCTCCCATCTACCACATGGCAAAGCTGGCCTGTGCACCGCAGAGAGCTGGCGCAGCATGATGACACAACAAAAGGGAAACAGACAGGTACAGAAAAAACACGCAACAAATGGACACAGAGAAGGGACAGCAAAAGAAAAGGAACAAGTCACAAGGGGGAGGTGGTAAATAAATAAATCTTAAAAAAAGAAAGAAAGCACACCCCAGGCAGTCATCTTCTGATGAGTCATCTGGAGTATACTTTACTTGTTCCAGTTGCTGCCCCTATGGCCAGAACCTTGCCTTGTCTCTGAAACCAGGCACCAGTCTTCTATGAACAAGTTCCCCGGATGCCGACCATGAGCCCCCTGAGTTCTGAATGTTCTGCCACTACCCTGAGAACAGGAGGCTATGCCCTATGCACCTGAACATGCACCATGCCCCCAGGACCCTACTGCTTATCAAATTGCTGTGAGAGAAGGTATAAAGAACTCTCACAATGAGGTAAAACTTAATAATGGAAAAATGACATTATTGAATTGTTAGCAACAATTTTCTCCATCTAGAGTTTTCAAATGGTCTGTTGTCAGAACACTAATCACTGAAAATAATATCTACCTTTAATCACTGGTCCTGTGATCCTCTAGAAGCTACAAAACAGGCCAACAAAGATAGATGCATGTTCCTTTTTTTTTTTTTTTTTAAGATTTTATTTATTTATTTCTCTCCCCTTCCCCCCCACCCCGGTTGTCTGTTCTCTGCATCTATTTGCTGTGTTTTCTTTGTCAGCTTCTGTTGTTGTCAGTGGCATGGGAATCTGTGTTTCTCTTTGTTGTGTCATCTTGTTGTGTCAGCTCTCCGTTTGTGCGGCGCCATTCCTGGGCAGGCTGCACTTTCTTTCGCACTGGGCGGCTCTCCTTATGGGGCGCACTCCTTATGGGGTGCACTCCTTACGCGTGGGACTCCCCTAAGCAGGGGACACTCCTGCGTGGCAGGGCACTACTTGCGTGCATCAGCACTGCACATGGGCCAGCTCTACACAAGTCAAGGAGGCCTCCACACGAGTCAAGGAGTTTGAACTGTGGACCTCCCATGTGGTAGACGGATGCCCTAACCACTGGGCCAAGTCCGCTGCCAGATGCATGTTTCTTGCAATCCAAGTTATAAGGAAATATTAGAAGAGTTTGGTGTATATTCATTATAGAAAAGACAGAAAATAGTAGTGTCATGATTTCAACATTAATCAAAGAATAATTGACTTCATAGACAGTAAGGAATATATATTTTATATTCCTAAAATATAAAGCAATTGAGGGGAAAAAAAAAAAAGCAATTTCTGACCCAAATCCTCAAACATCCTCTGCTTCATGCAAATGAATCAATTCACTATCCCCTAAAAGCAGCACATACACTCTCCCAGTGTCACCTATTACTCTGTGCTCACAGTCTCAGTGTGGAGTTAGACTCAATGAGGTGGTCTCAGTTTCCATCAGAGGGAGATGCAAGTTTGATAGAGCTTGACTAGCATCCCAGGGTGAAAACTGCAGTGGTCACTTGGAGTCTGGGCCATCTACTGCCAGTTGGAAATAAGATAGCTTGACTTGGGAATGGGGTGGAGAGAAGTAGGATGCTCAGATAAATAAGAATCTCTGATACACAAATAATAAAAATTTTAGCATATGTATATTCCATGCAATACTTAGAAAGTATTTATACTAAAAAATTATTTGTTAATTAAATTCTAATTAGCCACCCTATAGTTTATCTGGCAATCCTAGTTAAAAGGTTCTCTGCAGAGGGACAAAAAGGACAGTAGTCTTTAACAGTAAAAGATAGAGCTCATTATGAGTACCAGAGATGGGGGTAGAGATGAAATGGGGGAAAGCTGGTTAGCAACCTCAGCCTCACAGTGATGGCACTGCACATATCAAGTCAGGTGATCAAATGTCTTCAGGAGAGTGACCTGCAGGAGAGACGGTGTGATGAGGTGTGTGGGCTGGAGAATCAAGAAGGGCTTTCCATAGGAACTCACCAAGGGTGTCTGCAGCCAGGGAATCTGATTTATTTCATCTGCCTTAAGCCATTGTGCTAACTCTCCTGTAAGAGATAGAGCAGAGACTCCAGAACATTCCCCTGGCTCATGAATGGGAACCCAGGGTTGGAGAATTGGAAGTTAAAAGAAACTGAGTCGAGGTTTGAGTTGAATATGGCTTTGTGTGTGAGTCCAGCCTTTGGAATGTCCTGTGGCTCAAATGAGCCATGGCTGTATCTTCCCACAGGCATCCACAAGGAGATCCACGGGCTTCTTGAAGACAAGGACTGATTGAGTATTGTTCATCTGGGCACCTGAGCTTCTGATGAAATTTGCCTCAAAGGATCTTGTATATTTGTTTTTTGTTGTTGTTTTGTTGATGTTTTGTGATTTAAGAGACTGAAAATTATTTTTCTCTAAAGAAAAAAGTGGCCTCTCAGGGCATCAAGAACTACGTTTATTTCAAATAATGATAAAAAATCAAGGTGTGAATATATCTAATGAATATAGATGCAAATAATCCTCAACAAAATACTTGCAAACAGAATCCAAAAGCACATTAAAAGAATTATATACCATGATCAAATTGGTTTTATCCCAGGTATGGAAGGGTGGTTCAATACAAGAAAATCAATTTGTGTAATAAACCACATTGAGAAATTGAAGAAGAAAAATCACATGATTCTCTTTATTGATGAAGAAAAGGCATTTGACAAAATACAGCACCCTTTCTTGATAAAAACACTCCAAAAGATAGGGATAGAAGGAAGCTTTCTCAAGATGGTAAAGTACATCGATGAAAAATCTACAGCTAGCCTTGTAATTCATGGTGAAAGACTGAAAGCTTTCCCACTGAGATCAGGAACAAGACAAGGATGCTCACCATTATTAGTCAATATTGTGTTAGATGTTCTGACTAGAGCAATTAGGCTAGACAAGGAAACAAAAGGGGGAAGCGGATTTGGCTCAACAGATAGAGTGTCTGCTTACCACATGGGAGGTCCAGGGTTCAAACCCAGGGCCTCCTGACCCATGTGACAAGCTGGCCCACACGCAGTGCTGATGCGCACAAGGAGTGCTGTGCTACGCAGGGGTGTCCCCTGCATAGGGCAGCCACATGTGCAAGAAGTGCGCCCCATAAGGAATGCTGCCCAGTGTGAAAAGAGTGCAGCCTGCCCAGGAGTGGTGCTGCACACATGGAGAGCTGACGCAGCAAGACGACACAACAAAAAGAGACACAGATTCCTGGTGTTGCTGACAAAAATACAAGCAGACACAGAAGAACATGCAGCAAATGGACACAGAGAGCAGACAACTGGGGGAGGGAAGGGGAGATAAATAAAAAAATTTAAAATCTTGAAAAAAAAAGAGAAAGAAATAAAAGGCACCTAAAAAGGAAAAGAAGTAAAACCTTCACTATTTGCTGATGATATCATCCTATGTCTAGAATCTCTTGAAAAATCCACAACAAAGCGACTAGAACTAATAAGTTCAGCAAAGTGGCAGGATACAGGATCAATATGAAAAAATCATTAATATTTCTATACACTATTGATGGGAAATCTGAGGAAAACAGAAAAAAAATTCCAGTTGTCATGGCAACTAAAACGATCAAATATTTAGGAATAAACTTAACCAAGGACATAAAGGACTAGTCTTCAGAAAACTGCAAAACACTGTTGAAAGAAACTGAAGAAGACTTAAATAAATGGAAGGACATTGTACGTCCATGGATTGGAAGACTGAGTATCATTAAGATACCAATTCTGCCCAAACTATTTACAGATTCAACACGATCCCATTAAAAATCTCAACAGCCTTTTTTGCAGAAATCAAAAAGCTAATATCAAATTTATTTGGAAGGATAAGAGACCCTGAATAGCCAAAAGATCTTAAAAAAGAAGAACAAAGTTGGAGGACTCTTACTTACAGACTTTAAAGCATACTACTTAGGTAGTAGTGGTAAAAACTACCTGGTACTGGCATAAAGACAGATAGATTCACCAATGGAACCGAATGGAGAACTCAGAAATAGACCTTTACATCTACCGTCAAGTGATTTTTGACAAGGCAGTCAAGCCCTCCTAGCTGGGCCAGAACAGTCTATTTTAAAAGTGATGCTGGGGAAACTGGATATCTATATCCAAAAGAAAGAAAGAAAACCCCTATCTCACACCTTATACAAAAATTAACTCAAAATGGATCAAGGACCTAAATATAAACTCGACAACCATAAAATTCCTAGAAGAAAACTTAGGAAAATATCTTCAAGATCTTGGGGTAGGCAGTAGTTTCTTAAAACTTATACCCAAAGCACAAGCAACAAAAGAAAAAATAAACAGATGAAACACTTTTGCACCTCAAAGGACTTTGTCAAAAGGGTGAAAAGGCGGTTGACTCAACGGGAGAAAATATTTGGCAAATCACATATCCGATAAGGGTTTAATATCCATAATATACAGAGATCATACAATTCAACAATAGGTTCTGAGGGTAGAGAGGGGGAAACAGGTGCAATATGGGGGCATTTTGGGGACTTGGGAATCATCCTGAATGACATTACAATGACAGATACAGGTCATTATATAGCTTGCCATAACCTACAGAATTGAGAGAAAGAGAGTGTAAACTATAATCCATGCTTAGTGGCAATGCTCCAAAATGTGTTTATCAGTTGCAGTGAATGTACCACACTAATGAAAGATGTTGCTAATGTGAGATTTGTGGGAGGTGTGGGAAACGGGGCATACGGGAATCCCTTATATATTCTCTGTAACATTTATGTAATCTAAATATCTTTTAAAAAGAAAAAAAAAGAATGTACAAGGCATGGGACAATACAACACAGTGAACCATGTGGTTAAAGATAGACTGTGGTTAAAAGTACAAATATAAGAGTGTTCTCTCATGAACTATAAAAAATTTACAATCCTAATACATAGTGTTAATAATAGGGGGTGTATGGAAAAAAATATACTAAGAGGACGCTATGGACTATAGTTAGTGTTAACAGTCTGATCATGTTCTTTCATAATCTGTAACAAATGTTCCACAACAATGTGGTGTTGGTGGAGGGGTAATGTATGGGAATTCTGCACGTTGTGTGTGATTGTTTTGTAAGCTCACAACTTCTTTTAGAAAAAATAAAAATAAAAATAAACTGGAGGAAAATTAAATGTGAGAGAAATTGCATAAATAAATGATGGTGTGAAAATGGAGTGCAATGCAGTCATTAAACTGATGCTATATTTTAAAATCTAAATATGTTCATGATACATCATTCTGTAATAAAAGAAGATTATAAAGTAGTTTTATAGTATTAAATATTTTTATTATTTTTATTAAAATAAGTGGGAAGAATGTGTGTTTGTGTAGGAATACTAAATATTTTGGAAATATATATATATCAAAATATTGATACTGGCCATCTTTGGATGACTGTATTAACCATGAGTTTTTAATTTTTAGTTATTCATCATTATCATTATTATTATTTGATTTTTTTATAAACATGTGTTTACTATGAAGTCAGATAAGAAAGCCATGAGAGGATTTCCATTTAAAAAGTTTGTTTAAAGTAAATATTCTTACAGAATTAAAAAAAAAAAAAAAGACAAACTACCTGATTAAAAAAATGGGCAAAAGACAATTGTCCAAAGAAGAAATACAAATAGCAAAGAAACACATACAAAAAAGTTCAACATCACTCCTGATTAGGGAAATGTAAATCAAAACTATGAGATATTATTTCATACCTATTAGACTGGCCGCTAATAAAAATTCAGAAAACTGTAAATGCTGGAGAGGATGTGGAGAAATAGGAATGCTTATTCGTTGTTGGTGGGAATGTAGAATGTTATAGCAATTGTAGAGAACTGTTTGGAAGTTTCTAAGGAAGTTGAATGTAGACTTGCTATGTGACCCAGCAATACCGTTATTAGGTATTTACCCAGAAGAACTAAGAGCAGACACAAACAAACATCTGTACATTGATGTTCTTAGTGGCATTATTCACGACTGTCAAAAGTTGAAAACAACCCACATGTCCATCAACTGATGAATGGATAAACAAATTGTGTATGCACATGATGAAATATTACACAGCAGTAAGAAGAAATGAAGTTGTGAAGAATATGACAACATGGATGAACCTGGAGGACATTATGTTGAGAGAGGCAAGCCAGACACAAAAGGACAAATACTGTATGACTGCACTATTATTAACTAAATATATTGTGTAAACTCATGGATGTAATAATTAAAATATAGGTCACCAGAAAATAGAAGGAGGGTAGAGAATGGAAAGCTGAGGGTTAATCTGTGCAGAAATGGTAAAAATGTTGTTTGTAAATCTTTGGAAATGAATAGAAATGGTGACAGCACAACATGGTGTTTGTAACTAGCAGAGTTATTTTACATGTATTACAGTGGTTGAAAGGGAAAGTCTAAGGTCATGTATATTACTAGAAGGAAAGCTAAAAACTGTGACATGGAACTGTATAAGATAGTAAAACCTCATGTAAAACATGAGTATGGGTGATATTGCAGATATAAGGCTGTTTTTGCAAAATATAAATACAAATATACTAGAGAAAAAGGAAAAGAATAGCAGCTATGTACAGCAAGGAATGCATAGAGAGATTGAGTAGTGATGAGTTTTGCTTGCGTTTATTATTATAATTATTATTAGACTAATGAAAGTACTCTAAGAATAATTTTTTTTTTTTAAGATTTATTTATTTATTTAATTCCCCCCCCCCCCTCCCCTGGTTGTTTGTTCTCGGTGTCTATTTTGCTGCGTCTTGTTTCTTTGTCCGCTTCTGTTGTCGTCAGCGGCACAGGAAGTGTGGGCGGCGCCATTCCTGGGCAGGCTGCTCTTTCTTTTCACGCTGGGTGGCTTTCCTCAAGGGCGCACTCCTTGCGCGTGGGGCTCCCCCACGCAGGGGACACCCTTGCGTGGCACGGTACTCCTTGCGCGCATCAGCGCTGCGCATGGGCCAGCTCCACACGGAGTCAAGGAGGCCCGGGGTTTGAACCGCGGACCTCCCATATGGTAGACGGACGCCCTAACCACTGGGCCAAAGTCTGTTTCCCTCTAAGAATAATTGAAGTGATGACTGCATGAATAAGTGATTACACTGAATACCACTGATTTTACACTTTGGATGGATTTATGCTTTATTAATACATATCAATAAAATTGATTTGATTTAAAAAATCTGCCATAACAAGTTTTGGGCCAAAAAAAAAAATCAAGGTGTGACTGAGATGTTTGTTGTTGTTGTTTTTAAAACGTATTCTGGTGAAAGTAATTAAGTAATTAAATCATTTTATTAATATAAAATTGAAATATTTCACTTTCTTTGAACACTAAAGAAAACTGATGCCATCTCTATGTAAGACTAAACACTCTACCCCTATAGGAGAGGGTTAGTGTCATCTGTGACAGAGCAATCTCAATATGACAAGCAATTATATTATGTGGAGGAGGAATGAGCTTAATATCTGGGTTGTGCTTCTGAAATAATTCCCCTTCTTATCTTCCTTCCATCTCACACCACTGGTGCTCTGTCTTGGACTGCTGTGAGATGCACGTCTATAAATAGCAGGTCCTTTCTAACAAATGAACTGCATAATTCATAAGGAAGACTGGTGCTTCACCCTAAGATGCTTAACCTGGAAAAATCATTTCTGTGCATAAAATACAGTATTAGACACTGTGAAAATAAGGAAATGGCCTGAAAATGAAAGCATCATTCAAAGCAAAATCTATAACTTATCTCATAAGCTTTATCTTATAAACTATGAACTATCTTATTTATAAACCATAATGTCCAGACTGTCTGCTTTACATGAAAGTTAACTTGGAGTGGCTTAGGTCACCTTCTAAAGTCTAAATACCTGTATAAAAATATATGTTAAGTGTTTCAAAACTGGTATTTTTTATGTAGTGTCAATTAATAGGTTGACATACTAACTCCTAATATCTGTCATCTTACCTCTATGAAAATAACAGAATAAGAATGTATTCTTAGAAAAAGTTTTAACTCTTGCAGAGGCTTCATCAAATTTATGTTAGTAACTGTTGTGGGGAAGGAGGAAGGATAAAATCAAGGAAAGATGTCCTGGGGCTTTAAAAAATCGGTAATATTTTATTATTTATGATGAATGGTTCATACAGTTTTTCCCTATATTATTCTTTATACTTTTATGTCTTAAATATTTCATAATAAGATCTTAAGGAAGAAGAAGACATCAGAGCTGCTTCAATCATACTCATACTTCAATGACCTTTATATACAGGTCAAGGTATTAGGTGCACATTTATTATGATTTTTGTTTTCAAGTACCTAGACACTCATCCACTCTGAGGTGTCTATACTCAGCCAATTTCAAATCAAAGGAAAACATTTCAATGAATTATCAAAATGACTTTAGATTAAAAAATGATTTTGATTATAGGATTCTTCAACTCCATAAACCTAACTATACCCCATCCCTCTCATCTCCTCTCCTTTCAAGCTTTTTGTAAAAGCTTTTTAAAATTACTATCTCCCCTTAGTCCTCTTTCATTCAACTTCAATCATGCCCTCCAACTGTTCCAGTAAATTGTACTCCTGCATTAATGGTTGTCACTAACAAATTCTTGCTGTACCTTATCTGATTTCCTTAACATCTGTATTGTTCATCTCCCCATCTTTCTTGTCATATTATAGTGCCATTTTTAGCCTTCCTTGATATAATTATTTTGCTTTTCTCTTGTCCAGTTTCTACCACTTATTAGCCATTTGAACTTAAGAAGGTATAACAACTCTAAGCCTAATTTTACCTCTCAATTTAATTTTCTTCGCCTGTAAAGATTACTCATTGCAGCATTCTTTGGACTGATTGTTGCATCCATACAATGCAAAACTGGGCAGCTATATTAAAATAAATCCGTTGTGATCATCTAGAAATAAATTAATTGTGCCCATCTGAAAAAAGTAAGCTGCACAAAAGAGGTGCAATCCCTTTTTACAAAAAAAAATTAATAATAATATAATTATGTAAAGAAGAAAAATTAAAGGAATATGAACTGAATTTTATCAAAAGTTGTTTTTCGGAGTAGATTACATAGTATATTTATCTTCTAAGTTATGTATGCTTATGATTCCAAGTTTTATACACATATATTACTTTGATAGGTCTAAAAACATTTAAAAGAAAGTGAGGAAAAGATATAAATACTTCACTGTATTGTCATAATGGTTAAAAGATGTAGCATTTGGCACTGTGCATGGTACATGCTAAGCCCACAATAAAAGTTTGTTACTATTACCTCTTGGCCCCTTGGTAGTTTCAGTATTCCTCTCTCAATCCTAAATGTTTGTGTTCCCCAGGGTTATATCCTCAGCTCTTTTATATTACTCTTGCCAATGACTCACACATCTCTAGCCAAATTACTCTTTGAAGCTCCAGACCCGCCTACCCACTCTCTTTTGCATACTTCTACTTGTAGATCCTTCAGGCCCCAAACTGTAACATGCACAAAACTGAAATCTTCATACTGACTTTCCATAAGTAGTCTTCCTTCTAGGCTCCCTATTTCAGTAACTAATACCACTATCAATCCATTGCCCAAGAGTATGCACTCACACATAAATATGTACTATTAATGTTTAATATTTTTAAGACACAAATATTTTAATGCAATAATAAAATAGGATGACACTGATATGACAGTGTTAGCATGGAGTCTTGAAGACATTCTAAGGGGAATATGAGCCATTGCATGACTAAATCTGTAAATGAACCCATAAAGATGATCCACTTGGCCATAGTGGTACCCATTCCCTGCCTTCCAATCAGAGTGATCTTTGTACCTTCTATTTAAACCTTTAACAGATCTCTACTGCCCTCAGTTTAAAATTCAGGTATTATCCAACCCCTATGTACTTCTCTAGTCTTACCTCTTTCTCTTCAGCCAGCTTTTACAAAGTCTGCTTCAGCAGTTTGTTTCATAGCACCTCCATAAAAGGAAAAGTATCCTACAGTCTTACTTCTGAGGCTTTGCACACTGTTTCACACTCTGCTTCCTAATCCTGGAACACAATTCTTCCTTCCCTCTTCACTTGGATAACGACAATTAATCCTTCAGGACTCAACTTGAAATCAACCCCATCATATGACCCACCAAGCCCTGTCCAACTTTGATCTACTCTATGCTCAAAACACCATATGATGAGCCTAATCATATCACCCACCAAGCTCCACTATGATTGCCTGCTTTCTTCTTCTTTATCTTATTCCCTAGTGTGCATTAAGTCTATAAATTTAAGGCTTTGTCTTGTGGGGATTTGATAAATATGTGTCAAAGTAATGAAAAACATCATTTGATTTTCTTGTGTGGAGAACATACCAGGTTTCTCTGGAAATGCAAAAGTTCAAAGAAAGATATCAAATAAAATATTACAATAGCGCTAACTTTAAACAGATAAATAGCTTTCTGAAATAGATGGTAGAAATTATATTAGGAGTAGTCAAAAGACAAGATAATAGTTATGTCTTTCTTACTGTGCTTTTAAGTTCTGTTATGTAATATCTCTTGACCACTTTTTCATCACTTGTAAAGTCAGAGTATTCTATTACATGAAGGTTCTTCCAACTTTAAATTCTTGTAATTAATATTTTAAATGTAAGTAAAATCTAATTATGGTACAAATGTTTCCCTGACTACTTAGAGAATAACAATAATGTAGTTTATTTATTCAATTGTCTAAAATGGGAGTAAGGGTATGTTTGTGTGTGTGTGTGTATAATCTTTATAAGCCATCATGGATTGATTAAATATCTTTCATATCATTCTGATAAATTGGTTTCTGTGATTTTGTTACCAAATGGAAAATTTTAATCTTCAATAAAATTGAAGTAGGAAACAGTTTGTCTCAACTATAAAAAGTGTCTTGAAACTCACTCTTTTTTTTTTTTTAAAAGATTTATTTATTTATTTAATTCCCCCCCCCCCCCCGGTTGTCTGTTCTCGGTGTCTATTTGCTGCGTCTTGTTTCTTTGTCCGCTTCTGTTGTAGTCAGCGGCTCGGGAAGTGTGGGCGGCGTCATTCCTGGGCAGGCTGCTCTTTCTTTTCACGCTGGGCGGCTTTCCTCACGGGCGCACTCCTTGCGCGTGGGGCTCCCCCACGCGGGGGACACCCTTGCGTGGCAAGGCACTCCTTGCGTGCATCAGCACTGCACATGGCCAGCTCCACACGGGTCATGGAGGCCCGGGGTTTGAACCGCGGACCTCCCATATGGTAGACGGACGCCCTACCCACTGGGCCAAAGTCCGTTCTTAAATACACTCTTAGTAATTCAAGTGTAATCACTATGACACAACCTTAGATAGAAGTTCACTTATCAATTGAATGGTCTTTTTCTCAGACTCTGTGTGTTTTACTAGGATCTTTTCAGGTGTGGCCTTCTTTGATTAAAGCAATACAGAAACGGGCTTGGAAAATTCAAGATGTTAGTATTACACTTCCTCAAATAAGTATGATTTAATGTTAGTACATTATCATGTGACTTTAGACCTAGAATTTCCAGTTTTCAGTGAATAAGGTAATATCACCTTTAAGAATATATTCACAAACTTTAAAAATATATTCAGAGCAAAATTACAAGCAATTCATCCAAAGAACACATTGACTGTCTTACTAGAATGGACATTGATTGATTACGTACCAATTAAAGCATACATGATTCACAGTGAATGGAAATCAATTGATGCTATCTCTTTAATAAGCCTGATCCTCCCTTCACTGTCTAGGAGAATGGGGATATGAAGACTGTGGGGTCAGAGATCTGTTCTATTTGTCACACAGGTGCTATACTGGAGTTCAGGAAAGATGGTGGGTCCCCAAAATAGTATGGTCAGGGAAGCATCAGACGCTGGCCATGCCCCATGCCACCTTCTCAGCCACCAGCTGGCCTGAGGAGGGAACCACAGAGAGAATTCTGAACTTGGTCCCATAAAGAGCCAGCGCTTCTCCAGGGAGGAGGAACCTGAGCTCAGGAGAGCATCTGGATGAGAGCAGGAGAGGCTCCTCTTCCCTCTGTAGCTGGGTGATATGCATTCTTGTCAGCATAAATACAAAAACTATTTCACAATGCGTTCTTCTAATGCACTGTGATGTGTTCAAAGATCCCCAACAGCATACGTGAAACAGAAAAAAGTAAATTCTCAGGTTCTACACACTTGATTACATAGCACGAGACTGTCGAGTGCAGAGACCTTAAATCTCTTCAGCTCCATTTATTAGGTATCATAAAACATTTATGGCTTACATGCAATTACAGTTGAGCATGGCAGGGGCGATTAAAACTGGAGGATTCATCATGATACTCTTCGGATAATGAGAATTTGGTAAAAATTATACAAATCATGAGAGAAGCAGCTTTGACTACAGTTTTTTTATAATTCTATGCCATTTTTTCAGGTAATCATTTAATTCTGCAATGTTATATAGTACATTTAGAAAAACCTGCTATATATATAACTCTCTCCTATTTATTTTTATTTATTTTATATTTATTCTAATATTGACTCCAAAGATCACACATATTTTCAAATGTCCTTTAGGCTCATGCATTAAAAAGAAGAAAGGAAAAGCCTATGTGGCTTTCTCTAGCTTTCACACTTACTGTTTCATACAATTTTTTAAAAAAGTGGTCTCTCAGAGCAAGAAAATACTGCCTGTAGCAGTTTGATATTATTGATGAATTCCAAAAAAATATTAGATTATGTTTGTAAACTGATCTTTTCCTCTGTGCATATTAGATTATATTGGATTTATAGATTTACTTGATTAAGTAATTATGCAAACCTCTTGTGCCAGTAGGGCGTTGAGTTCCCATCCTTTGGTGGGTGGAGACTCACACATAAAGGGTATGGCAAAAGACAGAGTTGGAGGGTTTTTGATGTTGGAGTTTGATGCTGAAGCCTTAAGCTGGAGCCCCGGGAAGTAAGCTCACAGAGGAAACAGAAGCAAGCCCCAGGAAGACGAAACCCTGAGCCCAGGAAAAAGAAGCCTGAGGAAGGGAGGAATCCAGGAAGCCTGAATCCTCGAAGACATCGGCAGCCATCTTGCTCCAACCAATGGAAATAGACTTTGGTGAGGGAAGTAAATTATGCTTTATGTCCTGGTATCTGTAAGCTCCTACCCCAAATAAATACCCTTTATAAAAACCAACCAATTTCTGGTATTTTGCATCAGCACCCCTTTGGCCAACTAATACATTGCCTTATATTTGATTTCCTAAGGCTTTGAAAACAAACCAACAACATACTTCAACAGTTTCTTTCCACTCTTTTCCTCTGGACTTAATTGCTCCCTCTTATGTCCTGGCTTAGTTGTACCTCTACTCAAGTACTTGCTTTATTCTGTCTAGAAAAAGACTTTTTTTTACGTGTTTATCTCTATGACAGGATTGCCAGCTCTTAGAGGGCAGTGTCTGTGGGGTTTTCATCTTCTCATCCCTCAAAGCCACAGAAATGATTCTTGCCAAAGAGACAAAACTCAAATGTTTTGTGTCTAATTAAGCTGAGTTTAACTTATCAAGTTCGAAAGGGCTTATTTTGGGGGGCTTAGTTTAAAAATCATTTAGAGGAACTGTAATTTCTTACAGTTGACCATTGTGGCCGTCAGGACATGATGACATTATAGAAAACGTGAGTTCATGTGACCAGACCCATTTGGACACCAGGTTAGGCATCAGTATGCCCTGCACATCAGGTTGTAAGCTAAATTGCAAAGATCTGACCTTTCATGTAAGCAGTAGTGTGGTAAACATGGCATTTTTCTTGCTATTGCAACGTAATAATAAAGCATCCAGATGAAAAATGAAAATGTCTGTCACGTGGTTATTTTATTGACAAAAGAACCCAATGCTCAATATATGAAAATGTCTGTCAATTATATGGCTGTTTTATTGACAAAAGAACCCAATGCCCAGTGGTTTAAAGGTATACTTTATATACACTGCATATTCAATTGCTACTTCTAAATGACAATTCAATGTCATTTGAGCAAAATATTTGTTAAAATAACTCAGCTTTATTCTTTTCATAATGCCTTTAGCCCATTTTTAAAATATTTTTTATTTCAGTTAACACATTTATTTCGTGCTTACCATGCTCAAGACTCAAAAAAAGGTGCATTAATACTTTGTAGTCAAATGCACTTTAAGATTCATAAAGCACATTTGCATTCTTCCTTTCATCCTTCTAACAAATCAGTATTGTCTCTGAGGTAAAAGACATTTTGTAAATCCCACTTTGAAAGAGGAAACTGAGGACATAGAAGCTAAATGGTCATGACTGAAATCCCATCGTTAATATACACCTGAGTCAATACTTATAAGTAAGGAAACTAGAATCTCCCTGAGGCTTCTTTCCACTCCACCATATGAACAAATCTCTGGGAATTTAAGGGTAATCTGTGATAATCATATTCATTTGAATATTTTTCTTGCACAATTCTTACTTTAAACAAGAATTCTTCCATTAAAAGAAGAACTTCTTGCAAACAGAATTATTTACAGGAGAAAATGATGTGATGTATGGGATCCATTTTAAAACACTCCAGGAAAAAAGTGAGAGTGGTTGAAAGTTAAAAAGAGATTGGGAAAATGATGGTAATTGTTGTTAAATGAATTATAGAGATACATGGATGCCCATTATGCTATTCTAATTTTGTGTGTTTTTGTAAATTCCCATAGTAAAAAGTTAAAGAAAATAAAGAGAATTTTTAAACATTCACTTGGGAGCATAGAGAGTACATTATTTAAGTAAATGGTTCCCACTGATGCTAACAACAGGGTAATTCTGCACAATGTCCAAGATTACAACTCTTAGAGCTTTCAAACTGCAGATACCATTTAGACTTTCCTTTCAATAAAAATACCTTTACTTTCCAAAAACATTCACTGAGTATTCAAATTCTCCCATGAGCTTACCAAACAAAGCAATGGATCAAGGAAAAACTGCATAGAAACAAAAATTAAAATGCCTTCCCAGAATTCTAGGGAAAAGAACTATGAGGGAAGGAAAAATTATATGAATATACCATTTGATTATATTATTCTCAAACTCTATGTAATACAGTGTGACGTATTTTAAATTTAGGATTTTTAAATGGGATTTAGAGAATAGTTTTTAAAATAATTCAAGGGAAGCAGATGTGGCTCAAACAATTGGGTGCCCACCTACTACACAGGAGGTCCCAAGTTGGGACCCAGTGCCTCCTAAAGAAGGCAAGCAGACGCCCATACCAGCCACAATGAGCTAGATGCCTACACCCGCAGCAACGAGCAGATGCCATAAGCCAGCCAGATGCTACAGCCCATGGGGAGTGGATGTGGCTTAGGCCATTGGGCACTCGCCTCCCATGTGAGAGGTCCTGGGTTCAGTTCCTAGCTCCTTCTGGAGAAGGAGAGCAAACAGTGAGCAAACACACAAGGGAAACATCTGGGGGAGGGGGTAGGTAAATAAAAAGTAAATAAATAAATCTTTTATAAAATTCAGGAATAAAACCAAAAATATGTATAAATTAAATGTAGCATTAAGAAAAAACATCATGATATCGAATGCCTCCTTTACCCTGGGATCCTTATATGGCATTACAGGGGAAGGGTAATGAGAACAATGTAAATATTCCACAGCATAGAAGTGACAGCCCTCAGCACGACATCTATGAAGAAAAGGAATTGTTTTTCTCAGGCAAGAGGAAAAGATGTTGTGAACTATCAGGCTTGGTCCAGTCCATACTGACAGAAAGACAACATTTGATACATGAAATTAAATGTTTTTAGCTAGTATTGGTTAATGTAGGCAAGTTGGTCAAGTTCTTCTAAGGGACACAAACCTGAACTTTCTGGAGAGAGGAGCTACCTTAAATGATTTCTGATCACCCCTTTATTTGATTATATTTAATGTTCATCAGAGTAGGCAGAAGTTTAAAGAGAAGAGTGGAAACATTGAGTCTCTGTTTCGGCATTACCTCAGACCAACAAAATTCGCGTTTAATCTGTAAATCAGAAGCATGCCACACTTGAAGTGAAAGGGAAAAGAAAAAAGTTAGAGTCACCTCAGGAAAAAAAAAGATGGTTAACATTAATGATATTAGCTCTTCTCTTTACCTTCAAATGATTACAAAAGATACTTCAGTTCAATATTATTATCTTTTGTTACTTTTGAGTTTCTATAGTGATTTTTGGCCAATGGTTTAAGGCAGACTAACTCTATAGGTCACTTGTTTCATCATAGAGCCCTCTTTGACTCTTCTCTTGGATATTTTAAAGGAGTAAACTCAGCAATTATTCTGCCTGAATTTGAATCCCTCTTCCACCAAGAGGTGGGGAAAGTTGCTTGAATTCACAAGCCTTAATTTTCATCTCTGTAAATGGATGTAATTGAACCTACTTGAATAAGGTTATTGTGAGGTTTAAATTAGGTAAAACATGTAAAGAGCTCAGGAAATATTAGACACATAATATCTGCTCAGTAAACAGTAGTTTTTAATAATTTTAAGCCCAATATGACATGCATTCCTTTGTAAAGCAAGTTTTCTTTCTATTTTAAATGAAAACAGACTGGTTATAGGTCAACACACCCCAGATTGTGATACTCAGAGTCTTAATTCCTCAGGAGTTAGATTAGAGGATTACTGTGGACCTAGGTAATATTCCTGGGCACTCCTCCATCAAACATTTCTGGGGTCTTGTGCCTACAGCCAGACACAGAACATAGCTGCTGTATCTAATCAAGGAAAGGTAACTGGAGATGCCTGGGAAGTACTCAAGCAAAAGGAACTATGAGTAAGAATGCAGACAAAGATTTTTAAATGAAAAGAGGAGGGAAGAAGAATTTTGCTAAAAATTAAGGAAGTAAAAAATAACTGATGGACCTTACCTTATGTTTAAAGAGATATCCCCACATCCCCATCTATCCCCATTTAGAACACTAAATACGTTTTTGGCAGCATACTGTGCCCAAAGGAGTATGGCTTTAGTCGGAAATATCCTGTTTAACAGAGTATAGTCAACAATGATGTTTACTTACCCAGAATCCACTCCCTTTCTTTGTTCCTAACAGAACTCACTTTTATTCATTTAATCAACCCACTCAATTGCGCTTCTGACTTTAAAAGTCACTGGCTTTACCATTAGTTCTAGGACTGAGCTTGATTAAGGGCCATCGCATCTCTTTTGCCAGTGATTAGATCAGTTGAGTTTGGCCAATGGAAATTCCATGAGAGGGTGTCCATTGTTGAAGGGTTCTGGGAAAGTCTGCCTTGCTCTTCTGGAAGAAGCAACATTCTTTCTCACTCCGCCTACATGTGCATGAGGAAAGGTGAAGCTCGATCATTACTGGTAGACATTCTAGGCCATGAAGGAAGTAGCCTTAGGTTGAAGCTCAGACTGGATCATTGCAAACTGTGGAACCTGAGGCCTTGATGACATAGTTGAATCACATGATTCCTAGAAGGAATGAGCACAATTCTTCACCAAGAAAAATGTTTCCTCTTTTGTTCCTAGTAATAAGATTAGTCCAAATCCTTTTTCAACTCTCACCGCTTACCCCAGTCCCAAATGCTCTACATGCCTGAAAGAACTACTGTTCTTTATGTTATCTAGAAAAAGAAAAAAAACAAAAACAAAAAACTGGACTGTAGGAACATATGACCCAGAGCTGGCAGTTTATGTTCCAAGTCTGAGACCCAAAACAGTGTTCCCCTACAAATTTCACAGACTGTTTTTAGGCTGTAATTCTTATATAAAAGCAAAGGAGAAAATATACCAATGTGGTACGCATTGGTTTAGACACAGGATTAGGACTGCTGAGTTCAAGTCAGTTAAAAATATATAAATGCCTATGTAAAGGTAGTTGGAGACACGAGGATCTGCCAATGACCATTTGTAGCTTAAGGAAGCAATTGGCTTAATAACTTCTACCTGAAAACTGTGATTTAAACCTCCATCTTTTTTTTCTCAGAGACCTTGGATTATCAGTCAGATGACACTATGCTAGGTAATAAGCTAGGACAGATTTAAGCTGATACAATACAAGTTGAGTATTTCACGTCCCCTGGTGAAATATTTGTGCATTTATGACCTATATTATTTATATGGTTTGTGGAATCTTTGGATTAATGACACCTACACAAATAGTGACTATTGTGTAACATAGCGATATTTTATTTTGTGTGTTGTCAGAAATTGTTTATGATACCTTAAAATTTCCAGCCACTGACAAATTATATTTGAGGAGACAGCTAGCTCTATATAACTCTACTATAGGATTTTGCTCTCAAAACACATTATTTTGCAATTTAACATCACACCCTCCACTTGTGGATTTAGTTTTCTCCAAGTTATTTATATTTCTCATTTTTTATACTTTTTTATTAAAGTTAATAGATCATAAAGAACATTACATTAAAAAAACATTTTAAAAATATGAAAAACATAAGAGGTTCCCACATACCCTGCTCCCTACTCACCCACCCCATCATTTTTGTAAATTGTATTTTCTTTGAAGTACACACATCACACACAAAAAAAGTTACATTAAAAATATAAGCGTTTCCTGTATACCCCCCACCCCCCACACCCCATTCCTTCCACTCCAACAACCTCCTCCATCATTATGGCACACTTATCGCACTCGATGAACACATTATGGAGCACTGCTGCACCACATAGATAATAGTTTACCCTGTAGTTCACGCTCTCCCCCAACACATTCAGTAGGTTAAGGCAGGATATATAAAGTCCAGCCTCTGACCCTGCAGTATCATTTAGGACAACTCAAAATCCCAAAAATGCCCCCACATCATGTTTCTTCTTCCCTCTCCCTGCCCTCAGCAACTACTGTGGTCACTTTCTCCACCTCAATGTTACAATTTCTTCTATTACTAGTCACAATAGTTTTATAGTAGAATATCAGTAAGTCTAATCCATATTTTATTCCTCCATTCTGTGGAACCTGGGATGATGATGTCCTCTCCACCTGTAGATCAAGAGGGGCCTTAGATTCCACATGGATGATGAATGCAATTCCTCTGCTTGCAGTTGTTGGCACTCTTGATTCCCTGGTGTGGTGTTTGACCATCTTCACTTCCCTGTTAGCTGACCTGGGTAAGCCAAATGAACCAGAGAGTAGGAGCTGCAACTCTGTTGAGGCTCAGGGCCCAGCTGGCATATGGGCATATGGGCAGTCCAGAGATTCAAGTCCCCTGAGTATGTATCATCCCTAGCACCAACCACAGGTTCAGTAAAAGTGACAGAAGAGGCATGTGTAGGAATATCACATCTGAGTCCAGCTCCATCACACTCAGGAGCACAAATTCTATATTTCTCTTGCCTTCATCTTCTCTCTCTCTCTCTCTTTTTTTTTTTTTTTTTTTTGAGCAATTGTAGGTTTACAGAAAAATCATGTATAAAAATATAAAGTTCCAATATACCACCCATTACATTTTCTTTTTGAACAAGAGTTATAATACTTTAAGTAGCATCAGTGGAAGCAGTTGGGGACTACATGGTTTCTAGCAATATTGGCCATATTAGTTTCTAATCCTTCAATGTCCATAGCTTTAAAAATTGACCTGAGGAAAAGAAGCACACAAATTTAAAGCAGAAGGTTTGTATTCAATAGTTCATTGAGCGGGCTACTCCCAGGGTGTAACTGTTCTTTGCTAATAAGGCAGTTTAAGAAGTTAATTAACTCTGTGAGACTGCTTAATCGTAGCTCACAAAGGAACAGGTGCTTATCCTGCATGCAAATAGCTGTTCCTGCAATAAATTACTGGTTTATGTTTGTATCATTTACTTTACTTAATATTCTCCCTGCTTTCTACTTCCCTGTTATAAGCATCCAGTGTAGGAGCAAAAGGCTTTAATAGCTTAAGATTTAACACAGTTTAAACAATTTCATGCCAACTCAAGTATTTGTTGACTACCTTAGACCAGGTTAAATTGGAAGAAGAGTACTAAAGAAATTATAAGGCACAATTCCTATTTTAGAATTTAGTTGAGAAAAGAGAAAAAGATTGTGGATCTATAGGGAGAGCATTACACTTATATATAAATATATACATATGGTATATTAAACATAGTTATACAATTATGTATTATATATTATAAAACATGCTTTTAATATACATATAATACACAAGCAAAGTGTATTTATACCCTACATGTATGCAGTTATAGACTATACCTATATATTACAAATACACATATAATGTATACTATGTAATATACATTGTGTTGTATATAATAAAATAACTATATATATAATAAAGTACCAAAATTTAGTTGCTTCATTCATTCATTCAATGAACAAGAGGTCAGCAATTGTTTCTGAAAAAGGCCATATAGTACCTTGTTTAGGCTTTGTTGGCCATGCAGACTCAGAACTTCTCCATTCTGCAGCTGTGTAATATGTAAATGAATGTATGTGGCTAAGTTCAGATAAAAAGAAGTTCTTCTGGTGGCCCCTCCTTAGCTCACCATCCTCATCTCTTACTGCCCCTTCCTGCCCACTGTACTCCAGGCATTTGGACCTCTTGCGGGCTCTGCCCCTGCAGGGCTTGGCTTTTGCTTCTATCTAGAATTCCCCTCTCTATCTGTGTGACTTATTTCTTCACCTCCTTCAAGTATTTCCTCAAATATCATCGTCTGAGAGAGACCTTTCCTCACCAGGTTGTCTAGTACCACAGTATTTCATATTGCAACACACCCACAGCTTAGCCTGATACTTTATATTTTGCTCCATGACACTCATTCATCAATGGTTGGGAAAACCACAGACTCTTGTAGACCAAGAAGGTCTAGGTTGAAATCTGCTTCTTCTACTTTCTGTCCCTGTGACTTCAGGCCAATTATATAACCTCTGTATGCCTCATTCTACTTTATCCATAAGATGAGCATACTAACAGCAGGACTATTCTGAGGTGATATGTCAGCAAAATGTAGGAATTTATTCTTATATGCATCATATCATTAACATTAATTTTTATTTTCCAATAAGAACCACTCATTAGAGTACTTGTAAGACTTTTACTGCCAGTTGAATTTTGTTCACAGTTCAGGTGTTTCTGTTCCTTAATGCCTCTAACTTCAGTTCAGTACAACGATTTTAGCCATATAGAAATGGCAGACATTCTTCATGTATTTATTGAGAGCATAAATATTCATTAGCATGTCTTTATTTCCCTTCAGGGTAATCTCAATCTATGTCACCAGCCACCCCTCCATGCTCTCAGTTTCTACGCTTCAGCTTTGCAGTGAGGTGAACACATTATTTATGTTTTCACACATGCATTTTATGCACTTAGAATGGTATGCAAGTCCCCTACTCGCATTATCATGCACTAGTGCCATAGGAGAAGTGGTTTGAGAAGGAATAAAATTAATAAAATCACTGACTTTTTAAAACTTTGTTGTAAATGCCATTATACTGTCAGACTAAAGGATTATAGGGAGATTTTTCTGTACCCACAGGTGGTGCTTTCTTGCCTATCCTATTCTTTCTCCCTCTTATTCTCTCTCTCTCTCTCTCTCTCTCTCTCTCTCTCTCTCTCTCTCTCTCTCTCTCTCTCTCTCTCTCTCTCTCTCTCTCTCTCTCTCTCTCCCCCCCCCCCCCCCCCACCACTGTTCTCAAGCTTTTTGTGAGGTTTGACTTGAGGAGAAGAGAGAAGCATTAAAGTATGGGTAAAATTAAACTTTTTATTTAGTCTGGACTGTAATTTTTTAATATCTGAAAATGACTGGAAAGCTATGAAATCTTTCCAAAATGCTGTGAAGGAATTGGAAAACTTGATCCTAGAGAGAAAACACTGTTTCCTGGTTGTACCCTACTGAATTCAACCCCATTTAAGGAACCAGCTAAAATTCACTCCAAAATCTGGACTGTCCATCAGCAGCCCAGCCTCCACACTAACAGGTGCAGCAGGTCCTGGTTTCCACGCATTTCCAGGTTGATAGGAGGCTGACAATGTTTCCTGCAGTCCTGAGGTGCCCAATCACTATCCCCTGTGATCAACTGCCTTAAAACCTCACAAGGGCAAAGCTTTCTGAGAATAATCTATAACTCAATTTTTCAAAAGCCTTAAGACCATTTATCTAAGGGAAGTAAATATCTAGAGATGAACTCTGGGAATCATGGATTATCACTCCCATTATCATAGGGAACATGTTACTGCCTAAAGCCTCAATCTTCTGTATGTAAAGAGGGTCTTTGCTCAACATTTGTGTTCACTGGGGTAATTTTTCCAGAAGAAAGTGATACTAGACTGGAGGCACTCAAATTGCATTTGTTTGTTCAGTCCTGTCTTTCTAATCATTAGCAAGGGTGTTACATTTCTATTTTGTATATACATAGTTACTATCATCCATTCCCTCCCTTAGCACATCACCACTTTCCTGAAACATGGGAATGTGCACTTTCATACGACTTTGTAAGACCTTGAAGAAGGATCTGACATCAAGAAGTATCAAATATTTTAATGCAAGCAGTCATTCTTTTCTCATTTGTGTATTTAACAAATGTTTATCAAGTCTTACCCTGCTCCAGTCATTATTTAGGACTTGGGATAGAAAAATGAGTATGGTGCCATCCCTTCTTTTACCAGGCTTGCCATCCAGGAGAGGCCCAGCTATGTAAAGGGAAGATTACAAAGCAATCTCACAAGGCTTTGTTAAGTGACCTTGAGCAGTGACCTTGGGTTGTCCAAGCCATACCACCTTTACCTGTCCTGGCATTACTTTTTCACACTTGGACTTCCAAAACCTATTCTATCTCTATTCACATTTATTCTTGCTATGATGGTTGGTGATTTTAGGGGGAAGTGATAGTGAGTGTGCTGGGAGCACCAAAAAGTCCCATGGATTTGGAGGACACATAGTCTCAGGTTATGACTCCCAAATTTGGGAGGGAAGCAAATCATTTGATAGACACAAGAGTTCCAGGATTGACGCTGGCATCCTAGCACAGTTGAGAACAAGAGTTAATAACAATGCTAAGGGCAAAAGGCCAGAGCTGCTGTCAGCTGGGTAAACAGATTGTAGTGATGGTTCTCAGAAAGAGGTGGAGACAGGCCTGCTGAGTGAGACCAGCCAGTGCTTATGTCAAAAGATAAGGAAATACAATGTTGATAATGAAAATACAATGCCAGTGCATACGCATTGCCTAGCAGCTTATTCTACCTCCTGCAAATCATTTAGGAGTGCCTAAGAATTATCAGACCTCAAAATAAAATAACTTTCTGAAAGACTTAGGAAGTTTAGACACCTCAGTCCTCTTTTTTTAACAAAATTAATGCAATTCAGTGCATTTACACAATAAAATAAATGATTATTTTTTCCTGGGACAGGTATGATACTTTTCTTGAACAAAAGAGTTATACATTCCAGAAAATTATTTTATTCTTATTCTCAAGAAGCCTTCTCTCAAATGGATTGTAATAATTTATAATTTGCACACCTGTCAACAGAGCATAGGCATCCACTTTTCCTCAAACTTTGAACTTTAAATAAATATTTTTTCTTAATTTTATTTATACACACTCCATATCCTCCAAACCTATACCTCCCTACCCCCCACCTACCTCTCCATCCCCTGGTAACCTCTAATCTACTTTCTCTTTCTTGTGGTTTTGCTATTTCTAAACATCTCTTACTAGTGACATCATACAGTTTTGCTTCTTATCTGTCTTGATCATTTCATTAAGCATAATATTTTCAAAGTTCTTCCACTTGGCAACTTGTCTCACAACCTCATCTTTCTTATGGTGAAATAATATTCCAGCAGTTGTATGTAACACGTCTTGTTTATATAGTCATTTATTTTTTGTTAAGATTTATTTTTTATTTTATTTTATTTATTTCTCTCCCCTTCCCCCCTCACCAGTTGTCTGCTCACTGTGTGTTCTTCTGTGTCTGCTTGTATTCTTATTGGCAGCACTGAGAATCTGTGTCTCTTTTTGTTGCTGTTGTTGCATCGTCTTGCTGTGTCAGCTCTCCGTGTGTGCAGTGCCACTCCTGGACAGGCTGCACTTTTTTTGCGTGGGGTGCCTGTCCTTACGGGACACACTCCTTGTGCGTGGGGCTCCCCTACATGAGGGAAACCCCCGCATGGCACTCCTTGCACACATCAGCACTGCACTTGGGCCAGCTCACCACAGGGTCAGGAGGCCCTGGGTTTGAACCCTGGACTTTCCATGTGGTAGGTCGATGCTCTATCAGTTAAGCCAAATCCACTTTCCTATACATTCATTTATTGATACACTAAGATTGCTTCCAAATTTTGTCTAATGTGAATAATGCTGCTATAAACATTGGTGTAAAAGTATTGTTTGAGACCCCATTTTCACTCTCTCTTGGTATATACCTAGAAGAGGAATTGCTGGATTATGTGATAATTCTATATTTAGGAAAAGGCATGTTGCTTTCCACAGTGGTGCACCATTTTACAATACACTACCAATGCCTTAGAGTTCTAGTTTCTATACTTAAAAGTTTGTTAAGATTTTCTCTTTCTTCTTGATTCAATTTAAATAGTTTGTGTATTTATAGAGACTTTTCCATTTTATATAGTATTATCTCATTTGGAGTGCAATTGTGATTATAATTATAACAGAATTATAGCATTCTCATCATCATTTTTATATCCGTAAGGTCAGTAATGATATTACCATTTCCATTTTTGATATTAGTTATTTGCATCTTTTCTCTTTTTTGACAGTCTGCTTGTCACAACTTTTTTCAAAGAACCAACTTTTTATTTTGCTGATTCTCTCAAGTGTTTTCTACTCTCTATTTCATTTATCTCCTCTCTAATCTTAATTATTTCATTCCTTCTGCTAACTTTGGTTTACTTTGCTCTTCTTTTTCTAATTCCTCAAGATGTAAACTTAGGCTATGTGGTAGTTTGAGGTTTTCATGGACCCCAGAAAAGATCATGTCCTTAGAGATAATCCATTCCTGTGGGTGTGAATTTATTGTAGGTAGGACCTTTGGATTAGGTCACTTCTGTCAAGGGACTTTGGATTAGATTACTTCATTATGGCATCAGGGTGGAACCCAGAACATGGCTATATGGCAAACCCCAGAAATAGCAGGTCTGCTGTTCCATGAGACCCTGAGGACAAGAAACCATGGTTCCATAGATCTCCCAGATCTTGAAATCTCATGCCCTGCAGGTTTTTGGAACTGTTTGGGTCCATTAATCTCTATTTACCTTCCAAATTCTCTCTGTGGCAATGGGAATGTTTATTCTATGACTGTCCCTTCTTTGAATACTGGAAGCAGATAACTTGTTCTAAGTTCCACAAGTCCACACCCTTGTGTCCCAGGACAGACCATGACTATAACCAATTTTGATGAGACTTTGTACCTAATATTGTTACTAAAATGATTTAAGGTTTTAAAATATTGTGATGGATTGAATGTATTTGCATATGGAAAGAACATGTCTTTTGGGGTCCAGAGATAGAGTGAAGTAGTTTGAGACTTTTATGGACCCAAGAAAAGATCATGTCTCTGGGGCTAATCCACTCCTGTGCATGTGAATTTATTGTAGGTGGGACCTTTTGTTAGGTCACTTCAGTTAAGAACCTTTTGATTAGATTACTTCAGTAAGGCATGACCCAGTAAGGCATGACCCAGTAAGGCATGCCAGGGTAGGTATAATCCTCTTACTAGAGTACTTTATAAATGGGATGAATAAAGAGAGACAAAGAGAGAAGACACAGGAACACAGAGAGAAACCCATGAAAGCTGAGAGAAGAAGCCACAGAAATCAGAAGCTGAAAGTAACAAGACCCAGAGGAGAAGAGAGATGCCACCATGTGTCTTCCCATTTGATGGAAGAGTCCAGGATTGCCAGCAGCTGGTCTTCAGGTAGAGAGTGCCACCTGATGCCATGGTTTGGATATTTTTCTCTGTCTCAGAACTATAAGCTTATAAATTAATTAATCCCCGTTGTGAAAGCCAACCCATTTCTGGTATATTGCTTTTGGCAGATTTCTGCAAACTAAAATAGTTTATTAATTTGAAATCTTTCTTCTTTTTTAATATAGGCATTTGTAGCTACAAATCTTTCTGTGAGCACTGCCTCTACTGCATCCCATTAGTGCTGGTATGTTTTGTCTTCATTTACATTTGCTTTTGAGTATTTCCTAATTTCCCTTGTAATACTTTCTTTACCCTTTGGTTGTTTAACAGTGTGCTGTTTAATTTCCACATGTTTTAAGTTTTCAGGTTTTCCTTCTATTATTGATTTATAGTGTAACTCTATTGCAATGAGAGGAGTCATTCTGTATGGTTTCAATATTTTTAAATTTCTTGAGACTTCTCTTGTGCCTTAACATACTGTTTATCCTAGAGAATGATCAATCTGCTCTTGAAATGAATGTGTATTCTGCTGTTGTTGGGTAAAGTATTTTATATATATAAACACATATATATATGAGCCAGATGGTTTATAGCAGGGGATCTTAATCTTTTTGTTGTTGTTGTTCCATGGACCCCTTTGCCAGTCAAGTGAAAACCACAGACCCCTTCTCAGAATGGAATGGCAGAGAATTTTATGACACTCAACATCAGCATGTCTTTGAATTAAATTTTAGGTTATTCAAAATTACATTTTACAACTTTCCCATAATTTCAATACCTGATAACATAACACAATTTGACATCTGTTCAAATGGTCATTTTCAGCAAACATTTAGAAATTTGAGTTTTCTCATGGCATCATATAACCATCTCCACCATCCCTACCAACCTTTTTGCAGGCAGTTCTCCACTGCACTCAGAATATGTTACATCAAAATAAAAATCATACTAAGTCCACAACACTATGCTGTGTATTGTTTAATAAATATATCGCACCCATACCAACATGTCCCCACAAGAATTTTATTTATTTATTTTTTCTGTATTTTCAATTCAAGCTCATGGACTCCCTGAAATTTGTTGCTAGAACCCTGGCTAAGAACAGCTGGTTTATAGTTTTGTTCAGGTCTTCTATTTCCCTTTTGATCTTCTATCTTGATGTTCTTTCCAGTATTGAAAGTTGTGTATTGAAATCTCTAGCTATTTTGTATAACTTTCTTTCTCCCTTCAATTCTGTCAATGTTTGTTTCATATATTTAGGGGGTCTATCACTAGGATCATATTTGTTTATAATTGTTATGTCTTCTTGTTGAACTGTCCCCTTTGGCAATATACAATGTCCTTCTTTGTCTCTTGTAATAGTTTTTTTATTTAAATTATAGGTAGTCTGATATTAGTATTGCCACCCCAGCTCTCTTTTGATTATTATTTGCATGGAATATTTTTCTACCTTTCACTTTGAGCCTGTTTGTGTCTTTGAATCTAAGTTGAGTCTCTTGTAAAAGCATGTAGTTGGGTAATGCTTCTTTATCCATTCTGCCAATCTCTGCCTTTTTATTACAGAGTTTAACCATTTAGAGTTAAAGTAATTTCTGATGAGGCAAAACTTACTTCTGGCATTTTTCTTATTTTTTTTGTGTCCTTTACCTTTTTTGCCTCTCCTTTCCCCATTACCACCCTCCTTTTTGCTTACATGACCTTTTATAATGAGCCATTTTGAATCACTTCCCATTTCATTTTGTGTAAAGTTTTTTTGTATTTTTTCTTTATGGTTATCATAGGGATTACATTTACTATCCCAAATCTATTACAATTTTGTTTATATTGATGCCAACTTAATGTCAATAGCCTGTGCATACTCCGTTCCTATATTCTTCCATTCCTCTCCTTTATGCTATTCTTGTCACAAATTATATCTTTATACTGTGTGTACCCAGTATCAATGGTTGTGCTTATTTTTTTGTACTTTTTAAAAATTTTTTGTGTGCTTATTTTTATGCATTTGAGGTTTAAGTTACGTAAGGAAAAGAATTCAAAACTGTGACAGTTTGAAACTTTTGTGAATCCCAGAAAAGATCATATTCTTAGAATGAATCCATTCCTATGGATGTGGGATGCATTAGATTCAGTTAAGGGAACTTTGATTAGATTGTTTTTGATTAGATCACTTTAGGGCCTTTGATTGGACTACATCAGTGAGGCATGACCCAGATTGAGCCTCGACCCTTTTGCTGGAGTCTTATATAAGTAGATAAGTAAAGCAGAAAGAGACAGAGAAAGACAACTGCCATTTTTACCCTGTCATGTGGGAAAGGAATCCAGGATTGCCTTCAGCCACAGAAAGACAAAGAAACCCTGAGAGGCTGAGAGAGAGGGACAGAGGCTGCTATCAATGAAGCAGCCTGAAACTGAAGAGATGAGGCCTGGGGAGAGATGAGCTATATGCCTGATTGCCCACAGCTGAGCTTAGGAAGAAAGTAAGCCTGGAAGAAACACACAGAGACCAGCCACCATTTTGCCTTGCTACATGGCAGGATTCCAGGATCTGTCAGCAGCCAACATTTGGTGAAACAGCATTTCTGATGATGCCTTGATTCAGACATTTTCACAGTCTTGCAACTGTATGCTTTAGCCCTAATAAATTCCCACTATTAAAGATGACCCATTTCTGGTATTTTTGCATTGGCAACCTTTAGCAAACTAAAATAATTACAAATGAAAAGTGGGACATTTCTGACATTTGTGTCAACCCATATAGTTACCTTTACCAAACGTCCTTTATTTCTTCATACAACTTTGCGTTACTCTCTAGTGAAAAAAAATATTAACTCACAGGTAGATATTAACTCCTCTAGATTAAACTCTTGAATGAGTTCACTGAATACAAAATGGACCAAGTCATAGGTGTTTATGATGTGCCACAGGAGCCTTCTCAGTGTGGCCAGGCCAATCAACCCAGGAGAGCCTGACATTGAGAAGTAGTTAACACTTATGAGGCCAGTAGTTTTCCTTGTTGAGATTAGATACTTCCATGCATAATCAGGCATATGATATAAGATTCATTGATAGTAATGACCCAAAATTTACTAGCATTTACCCAACCCTTCTTATGAAGGATCTCAGCCTCCTTTCAAAGTGCCCCCTAACTCTACCCATTCAAGTTTCCCTTAGAGAGTGTCACAGTTCCCCACCAAAAGCCTTCTCCCACACAGTATCCACTGGGTACCACCATACCACTCAAGGATTAAATGTTTCCACAAAAGGAGTTTGGAGTCTTCAAAATGCCAAAGTTACATAGAGATCCATTGTTATACAGAAAAGAATTCACCTTTAGTTAAATTTTCTTACCAGGTTAGTCTTTTCATACTTTGCTTCTTCCTCTCTTGAGATAAATCAGCTTCAATGAAATTGGGCTTCTATATAATTCTTTATGATTGCTCAACCTACCTTCCAGAAATGATCATATGTGTCCAATTGCTAGATAGAAATACAGTTTGGGCTCAAGTAGAAATTTCCACTATATCAGTCAAGATCAATACCTCAGTAAATTACTTAAACTTGGCTTAAAAATAAAAGGAGTTATCCATGAATAGTCCAATCTACATAACTTGGCTACAGATATAATTGAAAGGAAATAAACATTTAAATATTAACACACATAAAACTATAAATATCTTGTACCACTAGACAATTAGGCCATATACAATTAAGATTGTTAGATTACTATCTTTCTAAAAGTCATACTGGCAAGACAATCCTTTCAAGAAAAAAAAACAGAAGAAAACCATCAACAAAATCAATAGCACTCTTTCTATCTTTTGCTGACATTTTCCATTTCCTATGAATAGCAACCAGGAGATGCCTTCATTTCAAAGCTCCCACACTATGGTTGTATGACAGGCACTTAAATGCTCATTACAGGCAGTAGTCTGTCCCAGGTTACATAAACATGGGCAGAGGCATGAGATTAGCATATAAACTACAAATGAGTTGTCTGTGGAAATAGAGCATATGATAAAAAATAATTCCAAAATTAAACCTTAGATCTTTCTTTACAAAGTACCTCTGGTGGCATCTATATTGTAATTGAAGAGCTTGATTCTTAATATTAAACCTTTGCCCCTTGGCTTTATTGACCATCATTCATTCTCACATTTTGGAGAAAATCCTCTTGTTCTGTCTACCTTCCTACTTTGTTATCATTATTTATACTAACCAAATATCTCACACTAAATCTGAGTGCATATGTTTAAGTAAGAATGCACATAATTGACACATTTCTGTATATACATGTGCAACAGTGTAACAGAGTACCAGAAAAGACAAAGTATGACTTGTGAGGGAAAAAGGGTGGGAGGAAATTACATATTTTGAGAATCTACTACTTCATAAGACTGTAAAAAGCAATCAATAAGGTATTCCATTTAACTTCCATAGTCAAATAGAATTAGTAATATGTCCTTTTCTAACTAATGAGGAAACAGATTCAAAGAGGTAAGTAACTTGCTGGAATGTACAAAAAAGTTAAATACAAAAATGGGATCCAAGCCTAGGTCCAACTCCAAAGTCCTTATTCTTTCATTTATATAATAATTTCTCTCATTTGTGCTTTATATTTAAAAATTGTGGTATGGTAGTCTGCCTGAATATGTTTGCACATAGTCTAGGATCACAAAGGCTGGGATCATCAACTGGCCCAGACTTTGCTGACAATTAACAAAAGATATTACAGGGGTGTTGAGTGCACTTCAACTAAAGAAAATCCTTTAGTTTTGGGATCTGTGTACTTACATATCACACCAGTGGCCAGTAACCAATCTGACTACATGACTTTCATTCTTCTGTGCATCTGTGATCCATATATTGCATGTTTTCATACAATAAACAGACTGAACAACTAAATTCAAGCTCTAAATGTAGTCCTAGGTAAGTAATCAGTATACAGCAACAAGGCAAGAGCCCCATTTATTTCCTAGCTAATAAATTCCATTAGTCACTATTTACAAGGACTTAAAGTTGCAGTCAAATAACCTCAGGTGTTTTTGAGGAAGAAAGGTGTACAAATTCCCTGTTAAACCCTTTATTTCCCACAAACTTTATTGGGTATATATTCACCAGCATTGGTACCACGATCTTAAAAAATGTGTGAAGGCAATGTGATGGTTAGGCTATTGTGTCAACTCAGCCAGGTAATTGTGCCCAGTTGTTTGGTCAAGCAAGCACTGGGCTAACTCTAATATAAGGGCATTTACAGACTTTAGTCACTGTTGACTGTACTGCAGTAGTAAATCATAGATAGCTGATTACAATTACATCAACCAGGGAGATTGCCATCAGCAATAAGTGACGCTTTTTCCAATCAGTTGAATACCTTAAAAGGGGAAATGATTCCAGCCTTGAGTGACAATTTTCCAACTTGTCTTTGGACATCCAACATCTCCCAGAACTCAAGAAACTTCACTAGACTTTCATTGGCACCCCTGATTGCAGCCTGACTGCAGAACCTGGACTTGTGCATCCCCACGACTGCATGAGACACTCTTGTAAAATCGCATACTATTGACAAATATCTCTTGTTGATTCTGTTTTCCTAGAGAACCCTGACTAATACAGCTTGGTACCAGAAGTGGGGTAGTTCTTGAGGAAAGGAGTCTTAAACATGAGGTGTCTGAGGTGGTTCTGGGAGTTTTGCAATTGGCTCTCTACTGTACATGGATTCAAGGATACTAATGACTCCCTTTCCAATAACAAAGAGGCTGCTAATAGTCCATGGCGTGAGTTGGTAATCGAGATACCCAAAATATCATCACTGGACTCCTCTACTTCCTTGCTTATAAGAAGCAAGGATCTGAGTGAGATTATTTTCAACACCTTAAACAGAGTTTTGTGGAGTCAAAACACTATAATGATGTTGGCTGGCTTCTCCTAGATACTCTGGATACTGTTACAAAAGAAGGCAATAAATGAAAGGCTTCAAATTTTGAACTTAAACACTGCGTGAATGATGGGAAAGTTTCTATGTATGCTCTGAAAGAAAATCTTGTCTCCTGTAGCCACAGTCTCAAAATATCTGAGACTCAAACTCACACCTTCATTGTATAAGTTGCAAGTTACAAAGGAAACTAACATCTCAACCTCAGCATGGTTTCTGCAGTTAAATTGAAGGCATTGATTGGAAAAAAATGGAATCCAGAGAATTTGGATGGAGACATATGTGATGATGATAATAATATTGGTGGTGACATTGGAAACCTGAGTTCTGCTGAGATTTTACCAGATAAGCCTGAGATGGCCTGCCCTGTCCAGACCACATCATGTCAACCTTGTATCAACCAGCCTCCAGCCTGCCCCAGGGAATCTGAAACAACTTCAGGCTCTGAGGTGGGTACCAGACTAATTGAAGCCTGCCCTGCCCACACTCTGGCCTGCCCCAGGGAGTCTGGACCTCCTCCCAGCCCTGAGACACATATTAGCCAAACTCCAGCATGTACTGCCAAGTTTCCAATCTGCCCTGAGGAAACTGCCTTCCAACCCCTGCATGAAGAGATTAATCCTGTCTCACCAAAAGAAAATTAAAGGGAATGCTCTGAGGTTAGTAGCTTGCAGGGCATTTCTAATCCTTCTCCTTACCCACCCCCACCACTTCTCTTGTCTTTGAGACCTATTACTAAACTAAAATCACAACAAGCCCCTAGAGGTGAAACACAAAGTGTGACCCATGAGAAAGTAAGGTCTACTCAGAAAGAACAGCTTGAGTTTTCAGCTAATATAGACAGAAGTCAGGGGAATATATGTGGGAATGGATACTAAGGGTATGAGATAATGGTGGAAGGAATATAAAGTTGGGTGAGGCTGAATTTATTGATATGGATCCACTAAGTAGAAATTCTGGATTCAACCCTGTAGCTCAAGGGATTAGAAAGGACTCTAACACTTTGTTTGGGTGGCTGATTGAAACATGGACCAAAAGATGGCTTAGCATGTCTGAGGTTGAGATGCCCAATTTGCCCTGGAATACAGTAGAAGAGGGAATTCAAAGGCTTAGGGAGATTAGAATGCTAGAACGGATTTACCATTTGAGAGCTGCCCACCCAAACCAGGAATGTCCAGAGGACACACCTTTAACCAGGACTGTGAGGAATAAATTTGTAAGACTAAATCTATCTTCCCTGAAGAGCTCTGTGGTTGCTCTTCTCTGTAGTCCAGATATTATTGTAGGGAGGGCTGTGATGGAATTTAAATCCTTAAACATTATGGGGATGATCCAATGTTTGTCTGGCAAAAGTCAAGTATCTGCAGTTAATCGCCAAAGTCAAGGTGGGCGTGGCTACCGCAATGAAAGACAGATTTTAAAAAGCACTCAAAATAGTCTGAATTGCACAGAGGTATGGTGTTGGCAAATACATCATGGGGTACCTTGCAGTGAAATAGATGGTCAGTCTACTAAATTTCTTCTGGATCTGTATAAAGAGAAGAGTCCTAGGTCGAGTGAACAAAACCCTAACTCAAATTATAGATGCAGAAAATCACAGCCTTTCAATCAATTCCCAGACTTGAGACAATTTACAGACCCAAAGTCCCTTGAATGAGGAGAAGGCCAGGTCTCCTTGGGGAAGGATCCTGTTAAACTGCCCAAAATTTATACTGTTAATCTTCCTCCCACCTTTCCCGAAGGAGTTCTACAGCCTTTTACCAGAGTAACTGTGTGTTGGGGAAAAGGAAATGATCAGACATTTTAGGAATTTTTAGATAGTGGCTCAGAAGTGACATTAATTCCAGGAGACCCAAAACGTCACTGTGGTCCACCAGTCAGAGTAGGGGCTTATGGAAGTCAGGTGATTGATGGAGTTTTAGCTCAGGTCCATCTCACAGTTGATCCAGCAGTTCCCTGGACCCATTCTGTGGTTATTTCCCCAGTTCCAGAATGCATAATTGGAAGAGACATACTCAGTAACTGGCAGAATCCCCACATTGGATCCCTGACTTGTGGAGTGAGGGCTATTATGGTTGGAAAGGCCAAGTGGAAGCCACTAGAACTGCCCCTACCTAGCAAAATAGTAAACCAAACCAATACCAGATTCCTGAAGGAATTGCAGAAATCAGTGCCACCATCAAGAATTTGAAGGATGCAGGGGTGGTGATTCCCACCACATCCCAATTCAACTCTCCTATTTGGCCTGTACAGAAAACAGATGGAACTTGGAAGATGACAGTAGATTATCATAAAGGTCTCCAGGTGGTGACTCCAATTGCAGCTGCTGTCCCAGATGTGGTATCATTGTTTGAGCTAATAAACACACCTCCTGGTACCTGCTGTGCAGCTATTGATTTGGTGATTGCTTTTTCTCAATTGTTATTAGCAAGGACCACCAGAAACAGTTTGCTTTTAGCTGGCAGGGTCAGCAGTATAGTTTCACTGACCTGCCTCATGGCTATATCAACTCTCCATCCCTATGTCATAAAATCATCCAAAGGGATCTTGATCGTCTCTCCCTCCCACAAGACATCACACTGGTCCTTTATATTGATGATATCATGTTGATTGGACCTAGTGAGCAAGAAGTAGTAAAGACTCTAGACTTATTAATAAGGCATTTGCATGAGAGAGGATGGGAAATAAATCCAACTAAAATACAAAGTCCTTCCACCTCAGTGATGTTTCTAGGTGTCCTGTGGTGTGGGGCATGTGGTGATATCCTTTCTGAAGTGAAGGATAAGCTGTTGCATCTGGCCCCTCCTATGACCAAAAAAGAGGCACAACCCTTAATTGGTCTCTTTGGATTTTGGAGACAACACATTCCTGATTTGGGTGTGTTACTGGTCCATTTACTGTGTGACCAGAAAAGCTGCTAGTTTTGATTGGGGACTGGAACAAGAAGAGGCTCTGTGACTGGTCCAGGTTGCTGTGCAAGCTGCACTACCACTAGGGCCATATGATCCAGGAGATCCAATGGTGCTGGAAGTTTCTGTGGCAGATAGAGATGCTGTCTGGATGCTTTGGCAGGCCCCTATAGGAGAATCACAACACAGACCCTTAGGATTTTGGAGGAAAGCCTTGCCATTCTCTGCAGATAACTACTCCCCTTTTGAGAAATAGCTTTTGGCCTGCTACTGGGCCTTAGTGTAGACTGAACGCTTAACCATGGGCCATCAAATTATCATGAGACCTTTGTTGCCTATCATGAGCTGGGTATTGTCTGACCCACCAAAGCATAAAGTCGGGCATGCACAGCAGCACTCTATAATAAAGTAGAAGTGGTATATATGAGACAGGGCTCGAGTGGGTCCTGAAGGCACTAGTAAGTTATATGAGGAAGTAGCCCAAATGCCCATGGTGGCCACCCCTGCCATGTTACCTTCTCTTTCCCAGCCCTCAGATTTGGCCTCTGGGGAAGGCCCTTATAGTCAGTTGACTGAGGAAGAGAAACCTCAGGCCTGGTTTAAAGACGGTTCTGCATGATATGCAGATACCACCGAAAGCGGATAGTTGCAGCACTGTAGCCCTTTTCTGGGACATCCTTGAAGGACAATGGTGATGGCAAATCCTCCCAGTGGGCAGAACTTCAAGTAGTGCACCTGGTTGTTCATTTTGTTTGGAAGAAGAAATAGCCAGAGGTGCATTTGTATACTGATTCATGGGCTGTTACCAATGGTTTGTTTGGATGGTCAGGGACTTGGAAGGAACATAATTGGAAAATTGTTGACAAAGAGGTCTTGGGAAGAGGTATGTGAATAGATCTCTGTGAGTCGGCAAAAAACATGAAAATATTTGTGTCCCACGTGAGTGTTCACCAGAGGATGACTTCAGCAGAGGAAGATTTTAATAATCAAGTAGATAAGATGACCTGCTCTGTGACTAATGCTCAGCCTCTTTCCCCAGCCACTCCTGTCATTACTGAATGGGTTCATGAACAAAGTGGTCATGGAGGTAGGGATAGAGGTTATGCATGGGCTCAGCAACAAATACTTCCTCTTACCAAGGCTGACTTGGCTACAGCCACTGCTGAGTGTCCAATCTGCCAGCAGCAGAGAACCACACTCAACTTCCTATATGGCACAATTCGTTGAGGTGCCTGCTACCTGGTGGCAGGTTGACTACATGGGACCACTTCCACCATGAAGGGGCAGAAATTTGTTTTAACAGGAATAGACACATACTCTGGATATGGGTTTGCATTTCCTGCATGCAATGCTTCTTCTAAAACTACCATCCGTCTTACCATGTCTTATCTACCACCATGGCATTCCACACAGCATTGCTTCTGATCAAGGAACCCATTTCGCAGCAAAATGATGTGCAGGAATGGGCACATGCCCATGGAATTCACTGGTCTTACCATATTCTCCATCACCCTGAAGCAGGTGGATTTTTTAAAAATTTATTTCTCTCCCCTCTCCCCCATCCCTGCCACCAGTTGTCTGCTCTCTTCATCCATTCACTGTGTGTTCTTCTGTGACCGCGTCTATCCTTATCAGCGGCACCAGGAATCTGTGTTTCTTTTTGTTGCATCATCTTGCTGCATCAGCTGTCCATGTGTGCAGTGCTATTCTTGGGCAGCCTGCACTTTCTTTCGTGCTGGGTTGCTCTCCTTACAGGGCGCACTCCTTGCAGGTGGGGCTCCCCTATGTGGGGGACACCACTGCGTGGCACAGCACTCCTTGCGTGCATCAGTACTGCACGTGGGCCAGCTCCACACGGGTCAAGGTGGGCTGGGGTTTGAACTGTGGACCTCCCATGTGGTAGGTGGATGCTGTATCCATTGGGCCAGATCTGCTACCCCAGTGGGATTGATAGAACAGTGGAATGGCCTTTTGAGGACTCAATTATGGCACCAACTAGGTGGCAATACCTTGCAGGGCTGGGGCAATGTTCTCCAGGAGGCTGTGTATGCTCTAAATCAGCATCCACTCTATGGTGCTGTTTCTCCCATAACCAGGATACATGGGTCCTGGAATCAAGGGGTAGAAATGGGAGTGGCACCACTCACTACTACCCCTGGTGACTCACTAGGAAAATCTTTGCTTCCTGTCCCTGCAACCTCAAACTCTGCTGGTCTACAGGTTTTAGTCCCAATAGGAGAAGTGCTGTCACCAGGGAACACAACAATGATTCCATTGGACTGGAAGTTAAAACTGTTCACCTGGACACTTTGGGCTCCTTTTACCTCTGAATCAACAGTCAAAGAATAGAATTACTGTACTGGCTGGGGTGATTGATCCTGACTATCAAGGGGAAATAGGACTGCATCTACATAATGGGGTAAAGAAGAGTTTGCCTGGAATACAGGAAACCCTCTAGGGCATCTCCTAGTACTGCCGTGTCCTATGCTTAAAGTCAATGGGAAATTGCAACAACCCAATCAAAGCTGGACTAACAATGGCCCAGAATCTTCAGGAATGAAAGTTTGGGTTACCCCACCAGGCAAAGAACCATAGCCAACTGAAGTGCTTGCTGAGGGTAATGGAAACATGGAATGGGTAGTAGGAGAAGGTAGTGATAAGCATGAACTCCAACCACCTGACCAGTTGCAGAAATAAGGACTATAATGATCATGAACCTTTCTTCCTTGTTTCATTATGATGATGGTTGTATATGTACACAAAATTTCTTTGTCTTCTTCCCCAACTTTTCCCTTATCATATAACAAGTTGTATCCATTTCATGTCATAATATTTGAGGATGTCTAGTTTGAGAGTGAATATTACCCAAGAACTTGCACCCTGTTCTGTATGGAATTAATGCATTTCTGGTTGTATGCAGGAGAATTTAACATTGTTAGGCAGAAAAATATATATATATATATATGCATATATATATATATATATACATGTCTTTTGTTTTTATTTAGACACTAAATATGGTTTAAGGTAATGTGTATGGTTGTCAATTGGCAAGGGGTGGACTGTGATGGTTAGGCTATTTGTGTCAACTCGGCCAGGTAATTGTGCCCAGTTGTTTGGTCAAGCAAGCACTGAGCTAACTGTAATACAGGGGCATTTATGGACTTTAGTCACCATTTACTGTACTGCAGTGGAAAATAATAGATAGCTGATTACAATTACATCAATCAGGGAGATTGCTATCAACAATGAGTGACGCTTTATCCAATCAGTTAAATGCCTTAAAAGGGGAAGTGATTCCAGCATTGAGTGAGAATTTCCCAGCTTGTCTTTGGACAGCCAACATCTCCCAGAACTCATCAAGAACCTTCACCAGACTTGCATTGGAGTCTCTGGTTGCAGCCTGCCTGTGGAACTTGGACTTCTGTACCCCCACGGCTGCATGAGAGAATCTTATAAAATTGCATACTGTGGACAGATATCTCCTGTTGATTCTGTTTCCCTAGAGAACCTGACTAATACAGACAGATATAATCTTCTGTGTGAAAACAACAGTTATGATCACCTACATAATGCAAATGTTGAATTATAGCAGATGAATACATTTATAAATCACTTTTGATATGCATGGAAGATATGTGTAAGAACAATTATAGCAATTCTTTCAGAATTAAGACATTACATTGCTGATTATTGTTTTAATGTGCCTGAGACAGAGCTTCTAAAAATCTTCCTAGAGGAAATAAGAGGCCCTGGAGAAGCTCTTAAAATGTTCTCTCCTCCCACTAATGCCAATGAAAGATTTTTGAGTTTTTAAGATCTCTCTTTAGATCATCAGTCATTCATGCCTCAACATGAATTAATCAGAGAATTTCAATATGTTTTCATATGGATTAGCAGATTTGAAGGGGGAAGAAAGGCATAAGTAAACTGGATGTGCTTTGGAGAAAGAAAAGCTTTGCTAGGATCTCAGAGTGGGCAATGAAAGGGCAGGGCTATTTGTGGATGGAGAGGATGCCGGAAAACAACAATAAAGAATAAAGAAGAGAAAGGGAGCAGGAGAATACCCAATGCTAAACCAGCTTCCTAGCAAGTCTCATAACAGCAAAACTTGATGTGCCCCAAGACCTGTACACCACTGAAATCAACTTCTAGGGCACCATAATGTTTTCAGTCCTTGTATATTTCATTCTCCACTCTACCAGAAATTTGTCTTGCCAGCCTAGTAATAATACCTCCTCAGAGTCAATCTCTCTGTATAGAAATAGAGCCTGTAGCAGTTTGGTATTATTGAAGAATTCCAAAAAGAAATATTGGATTATATTTGTCCACTATCTTTTCCTCTAGGCATATTAGATTATATTGGATTCATAGGTTTACTTGATTAAGTAATTATGTAAACCTCTTGTGTAGGTAGGGTGTTGAGTCAGCACCCTTTGGTGAGCGGGGACTCACAGATTAAAGATATGACAAAGGACAGAGGTGGGTGTTTTTGATGTTAGAGTTTGATGCTGGAGCCCCAGGAATTAAGCACACAGAGGAAAGAGATGCAAGCCCCAGGAAGGAAGGAACCCAGGAAGCCTGAACCCTCACAGATGTTGGCAGCCATCTTGCTCCAACATGTGAAAATAGATTTCGTGAGGGAAGTAACTTATGCTTTATGGCCTGTTATCTGTAAGCTCCTACCCTGAATAAATACCCTTTATAAAAACCAACCAATTTCTGATATTTTGCATCAGCACCCCTTTGGCTAACTAATATAGAGCCATTAAAGTTTCCTTCCAATCATTTTGTCATATAAGATACACAGGAAATACCTTATCTGTCTATCGGTAAAAAAAAATAGTAAAAGAAAATGACTTTAATATAAATGGAGTGTCTCATCAAAACCCACAGTACCTTAATCTCATCTAATTCAAGATTTAAAAATATTTTATAATATATGTAAAGAAAAATGTACTAACTGAAAGCAAACATTACAAACTGAACTCATCCTTATAACAGCACCCCAGATCAGGAAAGAAAACATGATCAGTATTTCAGAAAAATCCCTAATGCCCTTGCCAGTCATTAACCACTGTCAAGATTAACCACTATCCTGACTTCCAGTACCTGCTTTTGTTCTTTAAATAAATGCAATGATATAATGTGTACTCTTTTGCCTAGCTTCTATTGCTCAACATAAATAAATAAAAATATATTTTATTTTTAAGATATTCCACATTTTATGTCTAACTGTAGTTCATTCATTCTCATTGCTATTATACTATCCAAAGTGTGAAATTGCTATAATTTATGTAGCCATTTCACTATCTATGGAAATTTGGTGGTTTCCATTTTGGGACGAGTACAAACAGTGTTGCTGTAATCGTTCTTACACATATCTTATGGTGAAAATGCATACACATTTCACTTGGATGAGTGCCCAGGAGTAAAATTGCTGCATCAAAGGTCATGCATATGTTCAATTTTCATAAATATTACCAAAGTGTTTGTCAAAGTTGTTTGCAATAATTTTCACTTCCACCAGCAGTAAAATGAGAATTCTGATAATCCTATATCCATGCCAACTCATGGTATTTCATTTCAGTCACTCTATTGGATCTAAAATGTATTACAGTTTCAAAATTTGCATTTCCCTGACAACTAATGAAGTTGAATCACTTTTTATATGTTTACTGACCATTTGGATATCCTCTTTTGTGATATTTTTATTCAATAATTTCCTAACCAATTTTCTCCTGGCCTGTGTTTTTCGGGTATTGATTTTCAGGAATTATTTATGAATATGTGAGATATGTGCATTGCAAATATCTTCTCCAACTCTGTGACTATCTTTTTCACTCTTTTAGTGATGTCTTGATAAAAGAAGTTCTTGAGCTTAATATATAATATACACATATTAATACAATACATTTTCATTTTATTAGATGCCATTCTTCAAATTTTTTTCTAAAAGCATTAGTTTTACTTTTCACATTTAGGTCTTCAAGTGATCAGAAAAGAATTTTTCTATATAGTGTAAGGCAAGAAGTCAGAAATCATTTCATTTTCTGTATGGAGATCCATTTGACTCAATTTATTGACAAGGTTATCCTTTCTCTATGGCACATAAATCATGTGACAATTTACATATAAGTTTTTTCTGGACTTGGCTACAATGGTCTATTTTTCTTACAGCAATGCCACACTGCTTAATTAATATTGCTTCATTCTAGGCCTTGGTATCTAAGTTCTCCAGCAAAGTTCTTCTTTTTCAAATTTACGTTGACCATTATTGGTCTTTTATAGTTTGATATAAAATTTTAAATCACTGTCTTAATTTACCAAGTCTGCTATAATGAATAACACCCACCCATTGGCTTAAACAGGAGGAACTTATTGGCTCAGTTTTGGAGGCTAGAAAGTCCAAATTAGAGTATCACAAGGCCATGCTTTCTCCAAAGTCTGTAGTGATCTGGTGATGGCAATCTTCCACCACATGGCTATCTCTCTGCATTCTCCTACTTGTGGCTTCTCTGTCCATGTCTAATTTCCTTTACTTATAAAGACTTCAATCATAAGGATTAAGGCCTGCCTGATTCAATTTGACCTTGCCTAAACAGAATATTTGAAGATCTTATTTCTAAACGAGTCTAAGATGTTATTACCTTGACTAATAATAACATCTTCAAAAGTCTGTTTTACAAAAGGGTTCATATCCAAAGTACCTGGGGTGAGGATTTGAACCTGACCTTATGGGTAACATGGTTCAGTCCCCAACAATCAACTTGTCAAGGTATATTAAGATAGTGCTAGGATTTTGATAGAAATTTCTTTGAAACCACAGGTTAAATTGGAAAGAATTGACATCTTCAAAATATTGAATCTTTCATGCCTTGAAGATAGTACCTCTCTACAAATATTAAAGCCTTCTTTAATTTCTCTAAGTTATGTTTCATACTTTTCGGTATAGAGGTTTTGCATATATTACATTCAGTTTATTCTGATGTACTTAAGGTTTTCTGTTATTGTTGTAAAGGGTATCAACTTTAAATTTCCATTCTATTTTCCCCCATTCCTGTATATTGACTTTGTATCCAATAATTTTGTTAAATTTGATGGTTAATTTCACAAGATTTTCTCTAAAATTTATGAATTTTGTATGCAAACAGTTCTCCAAATAATGACAGTTTTATTTCATGCTTTCCAATCTCACACCACTTTTTTCTTTATTTATTGTATTGGTTAGAGTCTCTAGTCCAGTGGTTCTCAATGAAAGACAGTTTTTCCTCTATCCCCAAGGGGAAATTTGGCAATGTCTGGGGAAAATTTTTATTTTCACAACTGGGGAGGAACTAATGGCATCTGGCAGGTAGTGGCCAGAAATGCTGAAAAATATCCTACTATGGATAAAACAACCAGAACAACAAATAATTGTACATCCAAAATGTCAATACTGCTGACATTTAAAAACCCTGCTCTAGGACAATTGATTAAGATTGTTTAAATCATGAAAAGCTATAAAATTTTATCAATTGCTTTTTACTTTCTCTATCAAGATGGTCATAAACATTTCTTTCCTTTTTATGTTAACTTAGTAAATTACATTGATCAATTTTTTTAAAGATTTATTTTTTATTTATTTCTCTCCCCTTCCCTGCCCTCCCCCTTCCCCCTCCCCCCCCACCCCCAGTTGTCTGGTCTCTATGTCCATTCGCTGTGTGTTCTTCTGTGTCTGTTTATATTCTTGTCAATAGCACTGGGAATCTGTGTCTTTTTTTGTTGTGTCATCTTGCTGTGACAGCTCTCCGTTTGTGCAGCACCGCTCCTGGACAGGCTGCACTTTTTTCATGCTGGGCGGCTCTCCTTGTGGTGGCACACTCCTTTCACATGGGGCTTCTCTACGTAGGGGACACCCCTGCATGGCACAGCACTCCTTGTGTGCATCAGCACTGCAGATGGGTCAGCTCATCACACGGGTCAGGAGGCCTTGGATTTGAACCCTGGACCTCCCACATGGTAGGCAGACACCCTATCCATTGAGGCAAATCCACTCCCCTGATTGATTTTTGAATGCTGAATCTTCCTTATCTTCGAATTAATTACTATTTGGTTGTTTACTGGTCATAGCTTGAGGCTGAACTTGTATGTCAGTCAGGTTTTGGTGTAAGTTAATGGAAGATTAAGAAAACAAATTAAGAAATGTTTTCTCTTTTTCCTATTTTCTGGAGGAGTTTGTAAGATATTAATGATATTTCTTCTTTAAATATTTGGCAGATGTCACCAGTGATGCCATTTATCTCTAGATTACCTAATAGGGCAATTTTTAATAATGGAATCAATTCCTTTGATAGAGTTAGGACTACTCAGCTTTTTCTATTTCTTTTCTAAATCCATCAAAGCTTCTTTCATATGATTTATTTTATATTAGAATAACTACACTAGTTTACTTCTGATATTTTCATGGATTTTAGTTTCCTGTTTGCTAAAACAAATACCAAGCAATATGTTGGCTTAAACAATGGGAATTTATTGGCTCATGGTTTTGTGGCTAGACGAAGTCCAAAATCAAGACATCATAAAGACAATGTTCTCTCTCAGAAGACTGGCATTCTGGGGGTTGATGTTGGTGATCCTTGGTCCTTGGCTTTTCTGTAATGTGGTAATGCACATGAATTCTCTGGATTCCAGTGACTTCTGGAATCTTTCCATGGCTTTCTCTCTGTGTGTCTGAATTTCATTCTGCTTATAAAGTGTTCTAGTAATAGGATTAAGACCCAATCTGATTCAGTTGGGTCATGTCTTTAACAAAGTAAACTCATCAAAAGGTCCTATGTACAATGGGTTCACACCATATATAATATATTAAGTTTAAGAACATGTTTTTCTGGGGTACATATCTCCAAGTCACCATACATGGTAGATCTCTTCTCAACCTTTTATTTCAGCATCTCTATTTTCTTATATTTAAGAGGTTGTGGTAGGTAATTTCATGTGTCAACTTTGCTAGGTTACAGTGTCCATTTGTTTGGTTAGGCAAGCACTGGCTTGACTGTTACTAAGAGGGTATTTCCTGAACATGTCATTAGTCAGTTGATTGCATTTGTGACTGATTACATCTAAATCAACAAAGGATTGATCAGCAGTGAGAGTGCTCTCCTCCTCCAGTCAGTTGGAAGACTTAAAGGGGAACTGAGAATTTCAGTAGTCAGAAAGAATTTTTATCTCTATTTCAGCCAGACAGCTTCTCCTGGGGAATTCAACATCACCATCAAGTTCCTAACTTGTTGCCTAACCTACAGAATTTGGATTTGCCAATCCTTGTGGTCAAATGAGCCAATTCGAAAAATAACTTAATTTTACATAAATATTTACATACATATACATTTACATATATATTTCCTATTTGTCCTGTTTTAAAGAACCTTGACTAAAACAGATGTAAGTAGCATGTTTTTAACAACTATGAAAATATTTGTCATTATTTGGGATAGAAATACATTTATAACTATTATACATTGATATAACTATTATATATGTATTAGAATCTCCCATGTTACAATTTGTTTTCTATTTGATCCATCTGATAATATTCTATTTTCTACCTACTTGCTTTTTTGTATTTTTTTCTATATTTTCTCAATTAACTATTTGATTTTACATTCCATTTCTAGTCTTTAATGAATACTCTGGAAAGCACAACTCTATCCCTGATTTATTACCATCAAAAAGAAATTTTCTTCACTGATATTGCTAAAATCTCAAAATGCTTTATCTTCTTTTCCTCCCATCTTCCTTTTATTATCATTGTCATTCATTTGAATTCTACAAATATTTTAAACTTTATAAAACACTATTAATATAATTACATTTACTCGATATTTATCCTTCTCATTTTTATTCCAAAATATTTTTTCTTTTGACTTAAAAACTCCTTTAGTATTTCATTAGTGAGGACCTGCTGGTAATAAACTCCCTTTCTTTTTTGGCATTAAAAAACATTCTTCCTCCTTCTCTTTTCAGGGGTATTTCAGTTAGGTATAGAACTCTATGATAATGTCTACTTTCTTTCTGCACTTTAATTGTGTTATTTTTCTTCTCCTGTGTCTTTCATCATTTCTGTTCTAAAGGGAGCTATCAATTTTAATGTTACCTATTGCAATTTGTCTTTTGTTCATCTAGATGCTTTTTAGAAAACAGTTTGACTGAGATGTTCTTAGGTTTACTTTTCATTACATTTATTCTGTTTTGGAGTTCACTGAACTTCCTGAACATTTGACTTGTCTTTCATCAGTTTTGAAAAATTCTCTCCTTCCAGGTATGTTAGACCTCTTGGTGAATCTCATATGTCTTTTTTGCATTTTTCTGTTCTATTTTTCTTTTTCCTCATGTGCTTCAACTTAATACCTTTCAATTGACCTGTCTTTCAATTCCATGTCTTCTGCTTGTCCCACCCACTTTAACATCCATCCATTAAATTCTTAATTTCAGGTATTTATTTTTCAGTTCTATGATGTCTATTTGACTCTTTATTGTAGGTTACAAGTTATTGCTGAAATTATCTATCTTTTCATGTATTTTACAATATTTCCTCCATTTCCATTAATATTTTCATTATAGTTATTTTAAAGTCCATTTTCTGTTAACTCCAATATCAGAATATTTTTTGAGTTTGTTTCAATTGCCTATTTTCACTAGTTATTTGTCAAATGGTTCTGACTCTTCAAAGGTCTACTAACTTTTTATTTGATATTGGATATTATGTAAAAATAATCATATTCCTCAGGAAACATAGGAACATATGGATATTATATTCCATGAGAGCTGGTTTACCCATTCCTCTGCTAAGGAAACCAAGTAAGCAAATGATCAATTTAATCCAATCATTGATTCATTTGTGTCCAAGTGATGCTGTAGCTTTTGTAGGACTCAAGCTATTTCTGATTTTCTCCTCTTCCTACATCATGATTCTCCACAACTTTCAAAGGTGAGCCTGTCAGACCTTTGTTTTCTCAGTACTGAAACACTGTGAGAATTTCCACTCTTCTTTTTCAGAGATTGTCAGTTTAGTTCTTTAGCTCCCATCCATGGAGCTTCAGAATTTAACAAATACCTTCAGGAGTTTGACCATGTGTTTGAGACCCCTTAAGTCTCCTTTTATTTAATTCTAGCCATAGGCAACCTACAAAGGTTCTGCTGGTTTCTCTGACCCAGTCACCAGCAGCTGGGGAACAAATCTGGAGATCAGTCTCTAGATGTTCCCTGATTGGTTAGTGCTTCCAGAGCAAAAGTAGTTGCAGAGAGTAAATGCCAAAGCACCTTTTCCTCTGGGGCTTTAAAATCTCACCTTGTTTTAAGGATGTGGAGATGCCAGGTATGCTAGGGAGTGGAAGTGAGATGTGGATCTGAGAACAAAAGTATGAAAATAAGGTCTGTATAAGTGATATATATGAATAGCTAAACCAACATGCCTTCCATTCCTAAGATGCAAGGCATAACAGACAGACATCTACCAAAACCTCAGAACAAAAAAATTAAAATTAAAAAACAAAAAATTATTTTCTAAAAAATCAGAAAATTAAAGAAAATGAATGGCTCAGAAAAAAGATATCTGTATTCTGACATTTAGGTACATCTCTAAATAGCTTTAGATATCACATCACCCAAAGCAAAACTCAACAGTCAACCAGCCCTGCTCAGAAACACAGAATTCCCAAAATCTACTCTTAACTATGAAGAAAAATTGAAAGTATTCCTCCAGCATTTTAAAGCAAACATAGAACAACAAACATAAGATTTTAAGAAACAGAGTTATTCCAGGGGAAATATATATATATATATATATATATTTTTTTTTAATTATCTATTCTCAGAGAGAATGGAAAAAATATTATGCCATAAATACAGGAACAAATTGCTTGGTAATGAGAAGGGAAAATTGGTGTAAATAAAAGAGATCATGGAAGCTGATAATATGATTATTGAAATAAATTCAACTGAAATTAGATGATAAAATGGAGGCAGTCTCCCAGAAAACAGAATAATTTCCAATAAGATAAAAAATATAAGAGAAAAGATAAGAGCATGAAAACCTTAGACAATGAATCCAGGCCATGTAATTAATAAAAGTTCTAGAAAGAGAGAACAAAGAAAATGGGGCTAAGAAATCTTATGTAAGTAATAAACCAAATATCCCAGAGTAAAAGAAGGTCACAGAACCATAGGTTCACAATCACAAATTATGAAATTCACAAATGCACAGTGAATGGGGAGAAAAAAAAAAACTTATAAAACTATATTGCACCAAGAATAAAGAGTAAATCCTAATAGCTTCCAGAGGGTAAAGTGATCACTTAAAAAGTTCTATATGAAAATTCTCATCACTGGAACCTGGTAGACATAGAGCAGTTCCTGCAAAGTTCTGAGGAAATGCTTGTCAATCTATTATTCAAGCACTTGGAAGGTAAAATTGAAATATTTTCACATATGTAAGTACTCAGAAAATGTCCCTTTATACACTTTTTCATAGGGATTACTTAAAGCCTTGTGCTTCAGCAAAACAGAGGTTTCAACAAGAGGTCTCAATCATGGAACAGTGTAGTGGATGCTCTTCAGGTGCCAGTCTCTCCTGTCTTCCTGCTTTTTATTTTTATTTTTTTCAGGTTTTACATTCCCTCAGGTGATCCAGAAATGGTGATTAGCTCTTTCCTCATGGGTAAACTTTGATTATTTAAACCCATCACTGTAACCCCATTATCTTTGCCAATAATTGGTTTAGAAGTAAGGCAAGAGCAGACATCAGCAGCACAGTTTCTAGGGAGGGTTTTGTTAATCCTAAAATAGATACATAAAAATAAGCCTCTGGATATGGCCATGACTAAAATTGTGACAGCTATTTTTTCCATCCTGGCAGCTGCAACACAGTTGGACAAAGACCATAATGCTGAGGATGGCAGAACAAAAAGATGGGAAGTAATGACATCCTTGTTGTTTTCATTGAGCTCTGAATTAACAGACAATGGAGTCACTAGTCAAGTCATCTTTTGTATGAGCTGAGTAATTTTGTAATTAAGTCACTGAGTGTGATTTTCTGTTACCTCTAGTCCAAATTATTCTAAGTGATGCAAAGATGACAGCATGGGATTCAGAAAACCGTGGGATAAAATAAGGAAAATAAAGTCTTTGGATTCCAGCTATATAATTCGCCTAAGATAGCCAACAAGGATGGACAGCATACACGAGGGAGCCTCTAGGGAAATAATAGAGTTAATAGAATACTAAATTGGATTGAGAGTTTTTTTAAATAAAAATATAGTGCAAAGAAAAGAAGATAGTAATAGAAACTCCTGGAGAAACAAAACACTGTTCAAAATGAAAAATAAAAAAACTCATAACAAATCCCTGGCTCTGTCAAGACAAAGATTTTTCTAATCACAATAATATAAACACTATTCTTTTAAATTTTTGGAATTAACTTACAGGCAAATTGAAAGGTAATTATTATTACAATGCATAATATAGATATTATCAGTGTTAACTATTTAAAACTGTAAATGACAAAACTTAAAATGGGAAAGATAGAAATAAAATCTGAAAGCACTAAAATCTTCATCTCATAAATTGGTGAGTGAAGATATGTTATCTATTATTAATAAAGGAAAAATGTGTAGAAGTGTATATATGTGTTTAAAAAGTAAATAATAAAAATCTTGATAGAACTCCCCACCTTAGGACCTTTGCATTTGTTGTTCCCACGGCCTGGAATGGGTTACCTAGATTTCCATAAGGGAATCAATTTATCCAGCCAGGTCCAGCCCAATCTCTCCCCAGAGACATTCCCTGGCACTTCTATGCAAAGCTGTTCCAGACACCTTTACCTTCCTCACATTACCCTGCTTGATTACCTGCGTTTCACTCTACAACATTTGACTTTTCTCATTTATTAATTTACATGTTTATCTCTCTCCACATGATCTTTGACAGCAGGGACCTTAATTGTCTCCTTAACTGCTTTGATTGCTATATGCCCAAGACCTGAAATGGATTTGGTTAATAGTATGCTCTCAGTGATTTTTTTTTATTTTTTTAATGAATGAATGGGAGATGAGATAGTATAAATAAACCAGCATAGTAGGAAAGCAAAATATGAAGTGTAAAATTGATAAAGCAAAAACTATCAGTATAAGCTATCATTAGGGCTGTAAAGATAGCCCGATAAGAAATAGTAGTAAGTGAGAAAGTCGCCCATGGGAAGGCATTACTAGTAGTCAAATATGGATTTTCTACATACAGTGTTTCAGACTATATTTATAACATCCTTCTTCTGTTTTTCCTTTGGGATGCCATTTAGCATCCTCAAACCATTTTTTAACCATCTTGCCTTCCTCATCCTCCCGTGTTGAGAGCAAGTATCATAAATTGAGGAAGATGGTACAATGACTTCATTTCTTTTACAAGTGAATATAGCATTTGGCTAAGTCATCATCGGTAGGCAAGTCCCTCACTTGTTTCATGCCTTTAAATCTTTTTCTAAGATTTAAAAGCAGATATTTGAGACTGACTCATCTACTGGAATCTTGGCAATCCTTTATTGCCAACTAAGAGCTATATCCTGGCTTTAAACTTTGTAAAGAAGACAGGAAATTTAAAGAAAATTCTTTTCATTTATAAACATTCTACCATCCCTTACTTACTCATAGTGAAATACTTTTTTGCAGATTTCATAATAAAAAGATAACGTTTTCATTTTACTTTAATTTTTTCTAGGAGAAGTGTTAAGATTTCATTTAGGGGATTCCCATATACCCCACCCACCACATTGTCCTCCATTAACAACATCTTTCATTAGTGTGGTGCATTTGTTACAAATGGTGAGCACATATTGAAGCATTGCTACTAACCATGGTCTATAGTTTACATTATAGTTTGCAACACACAATTTTATAGGTTTTGACAAAACGTGTAATGGCCTGTATCCGTCATTGCAAAATCATGCAGGACAATTCCAATACCCCAGAAATGTCCCATGTTACACCTATTCTTTCCTCACTTCCCCTCGGAATCTCTGTTGGCCACTGCCTTTATATCAATGATATAAGATCTTCCATTGCTAGAATAATAAGTCTACTTTAGTCCATAAGAATTCCCCCTTATGTTTGTTCATTCCTCAATCTTGAGGATTTGGGGATAGTGATGCCCACTCTGTTTCTGGTTGGAGAGGGGGCACTTAGATCCCATAGGGCAGATGAATGGAACTGTCTTGCTGCAGTTATAGACACTCTCCTGTGTTTTTCTATGGGGAGGAAGGGATGGGTATTGTCCATCATCACCCTTTTGTTGTCTTGGTGAGTCCAATGAACTAGAGAGTAGGAATTACAACTCTGCTGAGATTCAGAGGTCAGACAGAATATGAATAGACCAAAGGTTTAAGTCTCTGGGACATATATTAACAAGTATAGTGCTAATTATAGGTTCAAATAAAAGGGGCAGAAGAGCCATGTGTAGGAAAATTATAAATTAGTCTAACTTAGTTTCATTGGGGAGCATATATTCCAAAGTAAGACCCACTGACAAGATGCCAAATTCCTCAAATTGTCTCAATATGTCCCTGTCTCTAGAGCCCTCAGGGGCCCTTCAGTTTGAGGAACTGTTTACTGTGTCAGCCAATGAGATCCTGCTGAGACATAAGTGTAACCTCTGGAATGACCTCCTGACTCACTTTGAAGTCTCTTAGCAAAAAAACCTCATTTGTATTTAATATTTCCCTCTTTTTGGTTAAGGTCTTTTTCCAAATGCACCACTAATTGGCACTTGGTAATAATCTCTTGGTGCCAGGGAGGCCCATCCCTGGGAGTCATGCCCCATATGGGGGGTTGGGGGAAGCAGTGTGTTTATATGCCGAGTTTGGCTTAGAGAGAGGTCACATTTGAGCAATGTGAAGGCTTTCAGGAGGTAACTCTTAAGCAATATATAATACTAGGCTAAATTTCAATTTCACAAAAACAAGTTTCATAAATACAATCATCAATAGCAAGGCCAAGTATAATGGCCTGTCCTCCTTTGCAAAGCACTGTCCATGTACTCAGGGGATTCTTGCTGCTCTATTAGAGAATGTAGCAGGACTTCCCAAGATGGGAATTCAATATTCTTTCAGTTATTGTGTGGGTCTCCACCCACCGAGACAATTCCCCATGACAACTTGCACATATTAATATGCTGTAGAAGCATGCCCCAGGTGCAGCCCTCCCAATACATCTCCCTTTATAGACACCCTGCACCAGTGATTCTCCCCTGCCACAGTTGTAACCCTTCTGCAATCCAAAACTCCCCCCAAAACAAAGCCAAAAAGTAAACAAATAAAAATAATAAAATAATAAATAACAACTAAAATACAAAAACAAAAATTTTAAATTTTAAAAATAAAATGAATGTTTTCATTGTGTCTTTCATCATCTTGAGATCTGTTGTCTTTTATGTACAGTGACAGTTTCTTCCATATGTCCCCCTAGTGTTTTGTTTTGGTTTTTTTTCCTTTATCTTCAAAGAAGCTTTAGGTTACAGAAAAGTCACATAGACATATAGGGGATTCCCGTTGACCCAAACCCTTCCTTTCTCCCACTCTTCCTTATTAATAACAATCTACATGTGTATGGTACATTTCTTCCAATTGATGTACAAATATTGAAGCATTGCTACTAACTGTGGTCAATGGTTTACATTTTGCAACATACATTTTATAGGTTTTGACTAAATTTAAATGTCCTGTATCCATCATTGTAGAACAACTCTAATGCCTTAAAAATGCCTTATGTTTCATCTATTCTATTCTTCCCTCCCCTTTCCCTTGGAACCTTTAGTCCCAAGCTTCAAGCTTCAAGTTTTGAAGAACAAGGTTCATAGTTACATTCAGCAATATTGAAGGCTTGACATATTCGTCTTTTATTAAGCACTGAGCATATTCTCAAGGGATTCCTGCACCTCTAATTGAGAACATAGCAGGATGGCCCAGAATGGGAGTTTAATATTTTCTTGTTTATTGTGTGGGTCTCCATCCTCTCAGGTAAGAAGATGAACACTTCCATATTCCACAGAAGCATGCTGCAAGTGCACCGCATCCTGCAAATCCTCCCACCCCCAACACCCTACACCAGTAACCTTCCCCTGGCATATTTGCCAGAAGAACATTTCCACCATTATAGTTTTAACCACCAGCCTACAAATCCCCAGAGTTCACCTATTCCTTCCTCCAGCCCTCCCCACCATCCCATAGATAGTCCAACCCACCCCCAAACCCTACTCCCCCTCACATTCCAGCACAGTCGAACCCAATTACATCACTGCACCACTATCACCCCCCATCCATTGTCCAACCAATGATACTGAGAGCAAATTTAAATTCCTTAGGGTTTTAATTTCAACTTAGGACTAAAGGAAATATTACAAAAATAATTTCCCTTCGGGCGGCAGACTTGGCTCAGTGGTTAGGGCGTCTGTCTACCACATGGGAAGTCCGCAGTTCAAACCCCGGACCTCCTTGACTTGTGTGGAGCTGGTCCATACGCAGTGCTGATGCGCACAAGGAGTGCCCTGCCACGCAGGGGTGTCCCCACATAGGGGAGCCCCATGTGCAAGGAGTGCGCCCCATAAGGAGAGCCTCCCAGTGCGAAAGAAAGTGCAGCCTGCCTAAGAATGGCGCCACCCACACGGAGAGCTGACACAACAAGATGATGCAACAAAAAGAAACACAGATTCCCCTGCTGCTGACAACAACAGAAGCAGACAAAGAAACAACGCAGCAAATAGACACAGAGAACAGACAACTGGGGGGGGGGGGGAGGGGAGAGAAATAAATAAATAAATCTTTAAAAAAATAATAATAATAATAATTTCCCTTCAATTCCACAATACAAGCAGACTTAAGCCATTTCTCAGGGGTCTATTACATCACAACCCCTGGTTTGTGAAGCAATAGAGTTTCCTATCAAATTATAGATTCTTGACTTAATATTGGAAAGCCCTATTTCATTTTCCATTTTGACTCTGAATAGAGCAAATGACTATACAACAAAAATCCTGGATGAACTGTGCGGACACATTTTATATGCTCAATATTTTTCTGTGCTTTCACCAAAAAAAACTGAGAAACAACTATTCCATATGAGACTAAAGCAGCTTAAGCAAAAGGAGGGGTAAAATATAGCAATAAAGGGGAATTGTTTCAAGCATTTCAAGTCCTCTATCATTGGTGAAAAATATATATCTATATAAAGTAGTTAATTCTTTTTAAATTCTTGACTTAGGGTCTTTCATTTCTGGCAACATTGATTAGGTACCTGTATACAATCTTGTAGCGGATACTAGTTTTTAAATGCTGGATAAAATATAAATAGCACCTTTTCAAATGTATCCATGAGTTGGCACGTGAGGACTAATTCATGCGTTGGTTTCCCCTTCTTTATCAAGACTGAAGCACAGGAGATAAAGTCAAGACATATCCCAGTTGGGAAGTCTAACAGGAAGTACCCATAAAATTGAAACCCATAAAATACTCCCACTATTGTATAAAGATTAATTAGAAATAAACATCCATCAGAGAGAAGCAGATGAGGCTCAAGCAACAGAGCGCCTGCTTCTCACATGGGAAGTCCTGGGTTCAGTCCCTGGTGCCTCCTAAAGACATAACAAAAAAAATGAAAAACAAGCAACAAGCAAACAAACAAAACTTAGGGGAGTCAATGTGGCTCAGCTGTTGAGCCCTGGCTTCTCACATACGAAGTCCTGGGTTCCTTCCTCAATCCCCAGACCCAGTACTTCAAAACAAAACAAAACAAAAAAGTCTACCAGAGTTTGCAAGGAAAATTCCCTGTCTTGAAACTTGGCAATTGAAATATATGAAAGCAAAAAAGGCAATAAAAACCAAACATACTTAAGAAGAATAAATGGAAAGACATGCTTTTCAGGCCAATTCTTTTTTAAGCATATCTCTTCATTCTAATATCAAATGCAACTAATATACATTACTTATGTTCTGTCTTCCAGCTTAATTCCTTAAAGATACATCACTAGGTATATTTTCTTCCTTGAAATTATAGCAGGAAAAAATTTCACCAAACGATTCTCCATCTTCACTCTTGGCCAACTGATAACTAAACAAATGCCCTACAATTTAAATTTTTAAACAAAATTTTATCAGAACTCCACTTCTAGTACCAAGTTCTGTATTAGGATATTGTAGTTTATATTGTCATAACAAACAAACCCAGATCTTGGAGGTTAAAACACCAAAGCATTATTTTACTCTCAGACTATATGTCTAATGTTGATCTGCAGGGATACTTTGTCTATTGTAATCACTCAGGAACTCAGGATGATGGAAGGTCCATAATATGTTTCCATGACTACAACAAAAGCGAAAAGGAATATATCAAAATGTATACTAGTCTTCCACAGCAGCTGCACCTTTCTATATTCCCCTCAGCAGTAAATGAGTGTTCCTATTTCTCCAAATTCTTTTCAACACTTGTAGCTTTCTGTTTTTTTAAAATACTGCATTCTAGTAAGTGTGAAATGATATCTCATTATGGTTTTGATATGCATTTTCCTACTCATTAGTGGTATTGAGCATCTTTTCATGCGCTTTTTAGCTATTTTCCTATCTTCTTGGAGAGATGTCTGAGTCTTTTGCCCATTTTTATTTATTTTCTTAATATATATAATTATAAAAGGTTCTTAGAGAACATAAATGTTACCTGAAAATATAGGGAATTCCCATATGCCCCACTCCCTATATCTCCCACATTTTCCCACATTAACAACATCATTCATTAGTGTGGCACATTCATTACAATTGATGAAAACATTTTGGAGCATTGCCACTAAGCATGGATTATAATTTACATTGTAGTTTACACTCTAGCCCACACTGCTCATTTTTAAATTAGTTTGTCTTTTTATTGTTGAGTGATAGGATTTCTTTATGTATTTTGGATATTGAACCCTTCTTGAATATGTAGTTTCCAAATATTTTCTCCCATTGAATAGGCTGCCTTTTCACTTCCCTGACAAACTCCCTTTAAAGCACAAAAGTTTTCACTTTTTAGGAGGTTTTATTAATCTATTGTTTCTTTCATTGCTTGTGCTTTGGGTATAAGGTCTGAGAGACCATTGCCTGGTCTTGAAGATACTTCCTACATTTTCTTCTAGGAGTTCTATGGTCCTGGCTCTTATATTTACCTTTGATCCTTTTTGAGTTAATTTTTGTATAAGGTGTGAGATAGGTGTCCTCTTTCATTCTTTTGAATATGGATATCCAGTCTCCCACCACCATTTGTTGAAGAGACTATTCTGTCCCAGTTGAGTATGCTTGACAGCCTTGTCAAAGATCAGTTGGGGGAAGCAGACTTGGCCCAGTGTATAGGGCTTCTGTCTACCACATGGGAGGTCCGCGGTTCAAACCCCAGGTCTCCTTGTCCCATGTAGAGCTGGCCCACGCGCAGCGTTGATGCGCACGAGGAGTGCTGTGCCATGCAGGGGTGTCCTGGCATAGGGGAGCCCCACGCGCAAGGAATAAGAAGAGCTGTGTAAGAAGAGCTGCCCAGCACGAAAGAAAGTGCAGCCTGAATGGAGCTGCACACATGGAGAGCTGACACACAAGATGACGCAACAAAAAGAAACACAGTATTCCCATGCTGCTGACAACAGAAGCGGACAAAGAAGAATGCACAGTGAGTGGACACAGAGAGCAGACCATGGGGGGGGGGAGGGTTGAGGGGAGGATGGGGAAAGAAATAAATTTTAAAAAATTTTTAAATTAAAAATCAATTGGCCATTGAAGTGAGGGTCTATTTCTGAACTCTCGATTCAATTCTATTAGTCAATATATCTATCTTTATGCCAGTACTATGCTGTTTTGTCCACTGTAGCTTTTTACCATGCTTTAAAGTCAGATAGCATGAAGCCTCCAACTTTGTTCTCCTTTTTAAGAGTGTTTTATGCTATTTGAAGCCCCTTACCCTACCAAATAATATGATAAATGGCTTTTCTATTTCTGCAAAATAAGCTATTGGTATTTTTATTAGAATTTCAATAACTCTGTAAATCAGCTTGGGTAGAATTGACATCTTAACAATATTTGGTCCTCCAATCCATGAACGTGGAATGTGCTTCCATTTAGCTTGCCTTTGATTTCTTTTAGCAATGTTTTATAGTTTTCTGTGTACAAGTCCTTTACATCCTTATTAAATTTATTTCTAGATATTTGAATTTTTAGTTCCTATTGTAAGTGGAATTTTTTTCTTGATTTCCTCCCCAGATTGCTCACTACTAGGGTACAGAAACACTATTGATTTTTTTCAGTTTTTATTAATACATACTAATAAAGCATAAATCCATCCAAACAGTATAATCAATGGTATTTGATGTAATCACTTGTTTGTGCTTTCATTACCCTCAATCACTCCCAGAGCACATTCATTAGTCCAATAATAATAACAAACAAAAAACAAACAAACTTACAAAACTCATCACCTCTCAGAATGATGCATCTGCTGTGGAAGACAGTTTGATTGTTCCTCAAGAACCTAAGTATAGAATTGCCATACGATCCTGCATCCTTACTACTATGTGTATACCCTGAAGAACTGAAAGCAGGGCCATGAAAAGACATTTTCACACTGATGTTGATAGCAGCATTATTCACAATTGCCAAACAATGGAAGCAACCCAAGTATCCATTAATTGATGAATGGATAAACAAATGTGCTATATAGATACAATGGAATATTATTCAGCTGTAAGAAGGAATGAAGTCCTGTTGCATGTGACAACATGGATGAACCTTGATGACATTATGTTGAGGGAAACAAATCAGACACAAAAGAGTAAGTATTGTATGATCTCACTAATATGATCTAATTATAATAAGCAAACTCATAAAGTTAGACTTTAAGAATATAGGTTAACAGCAGATAGAATGAGGGCAGAGAATGGGGAGTTGATGCTTAATTTGTTTCAGAATTTCTAATTAGGTTGACTGTAAATGTTTGGAAATAGATGGAGGTGACGGTAGCACATTGTTGTGACTATTATAGCACTGAATTATGTGTGGATGTGGTTGAAAGGAGAAGTTTATGGTCTAGTTTTTGTCACTAGAAGAAAAACCAGAGATAAAACATGGGACTGTATATAACATAATGAACCCTTGGGGGATATGACTGTGGTGAATAGTAAAAATATAAGAATGTTCTTTCATGAACTATAACAAATGTACATCACTATTACAAGGTGTTAATAAAAGGGTGGTATATGGGAAAAGATACAACTAATGCAAACTATGTACCATAGTTAACAGCAAGGTTTCAATATTCTTTCACCAACTTTAACAAAGGTACCACACCAATGCTAAGTACCAACAATAGGGAGTTGTAAGAGGTAAGAGTTATTTTTCTTTTTGGAGTGATTAAAAAGTTCTAACATTACTCAAGTTGTTTCTGATAGTAGATATGTAGGTTGTTGCTATTGTGGTTGTTATTATTGTTGTTGTTATTTGCTATTAAAATTATACTGAGCTAAACATTCTTGAACACATCTCCTGGAGGGCATGTGCCAGGTTTTCCACTACATATGTACCTAGGAAAGAACTGTCAAGTTTAGGGTATGGGAATATTTAATTGTACAAAGTAATGCTACATTATTTTCCAAAATATGGTCCTCATTTAAAAGTCTTTTTTTTTTTTTTTAGTTTTATAACCTATGCAGGGGTTCTTAACAAGGGGTCCATGAACTTGAATTGAAATTCAAAATAGCATTCTTGGGACATGTTGGTGTGAGTGTGATATATTTACTAAATAATACACAGCATAGTGTGGACCTAGTAAGGAGTCCATGGAACAAAAAAGGTAAAGAATCCCTGAACTACAGGGTTACTCATGATTTATTTCTAACATCTGCCTGAACAATGTATTCCCGGTACTTGGCTGCTTATAGGAATCATTTTGATACCTTAATTTTAACTCCTGCTTAACCTCTCTTCCTTGCTGTCTCTAACAATGAGGGACAGCACCATTAAGTTATTTCAGTGAAAGATTCTCAGGCCCTGTGTTGTGTGACTCAGAAGATGATGAAAAGCCATGGAGTAAGAGAAGACATTTGCAGCACATATAACTGATATTCTATAAATAATCAGTTTTTTTAATTCCTACAAATTTAAAAAAATTCAGAAAAAGCCAAGAAAACTACCCAAGAAAAATGAAAATATGCATCCTCAAAATTACTTCTACAAAAATATTGATAGCACTATTATTCATAATGGCTAAAAGCTGAAAACAACTCAAATATCTATCAGTCTTTGAATGTTATAGTCACACAGGGGAATATTATACAGAAATAAAAAGAATTAACATACCTCCACATGAATAAATCTCAGAAACATAATATTGATCTAAGTAAGCAAGATGCAGAAAAGTGCACAGAAATGCAGGCAAAATTTAGAAATATATTGTTTAAGGATTTATACATAGGTGATGAATCTATAACAATAAGCAAAGAAATGGTTACACAAAATTCAGGTGAGTAGTTATTCCTTATGGGATGGAAGGAAATATGACCTGCTAAGTCACATAAGGGTTTCTGCCTGCTGGCAATATTCTATTTACTAGTCTGCCTGGTGGTATTTCTTTTTCTATTATTCTTTATGCTCTAAATATACTTTTTCATGAACCATTTTTATGAATGTATATTTTACAATTTCTTTTAAATCCCTAGCTATCTTCTTTAGCTATAAAGACAGAATTATTATAGTATATTGTTAAAAGCCTAATAATTGTGGCCAAATGTCCTGTGACATTTGGGATTCTCCCCTTGGGCTTCATTTAATTTATATTTTGAGACAACAGTTTTCAATATGAACCTTGCTTGAATAGCAGCTTTAGAGTTGCAATAAAATATAATTTTGGGTGTGATGCTAATTTTTGTTACTCAAATTCCTATGTATTCTTGGTCTATCTGAGGCAGTTATTATTAGAATATTTACTAACATGAGCTGTGACAATAAAATAACAAAACTTTTTTTTTAACTTAACCTACTGAAAAGTGAACACCCCAAATGAATACCATTGTTCAAGCAACTAACCCTGAAAGGCTAACAAATGCCAATGATGCTGCAAACCTTTTTGGAAATCTTCCTTTGAAATGCCCTTCCAAGTCAATTTAGGAAATGCTATTCACTGCTTTATAGCTTCATATTTAATTTTTCAATCAAAATTCCACATTTTACTTAACATAAAATGAGAATCAGAACATCACTGCTACTGTCTTAGAGCACAGAATCAACTGGCAGCACAGATGACATGGATAAATGTACATCTGACAGATGGAGAGCAATAGGTGGTCACTATACCTGGAACAGTTCAAGGAACAGATGGGATCTGTGCTTTTGAGCAAGAATGAGGAGAAGTTTATTTTCCTTGAAATAATTGTCCAGAGAGATGCAGAAGGACAGAAAATCATACTCAGAATTGCCAGGTGAGCAAAGAATGAGAATGAGTAAATTTTATATGCTACAAAAAAAAAGTATAAAGCACAATTTCTTTTAATTAAAAACACTGCAATCTAAAGAAAATTGACTCAAATCCCAAATCAAAATATAGGAAATACATTTTTAAGATGCTCGTACTCTTTGTGTAGATCAAAATCTTGTTTTTACTCACTCAAAACATAAACACACATTTAAGTCAAACTTACGGTAGAACCTATTATGTTTAAGAAATTTTGTTAGTATTTGAAATCTCTTTGCCCTCCCATTCCTCACTGAGTTGTCTAAGTTAACAGAAATTAATGTAATCTACTAATAATTAGCTTAAGATGATAACAATGGATAATGAAGTAAGGTATTTATCCTTAAATGACTTCAAAGACTATAAAATAAAATAATGAGATATCTATTTTGATACCAAACAAAGAATTTGTACATAAAACTGAATGCCTTCTGAGTATCTGTTACCTTGGGTGAATATAAAAGACACTCTTTCCTAGAATGCTGCTAGTAGTCAAAATAATTTCAGAACTTCTTTTATGGTTTCCTTTATTATTTAATATTATTTTTATATATTTATTTAATATAAGTTCCAAAACAAAGAAAACAAATTCATAACTTTACATTAACATTTTATTATCATACATACCCAATTGTTTCAGTTTCCTGTGCTGCTGAAAGCAGAAACCATAAAATGGGTTGGCCTAACAGCGTGCATTTATTGATCTCCAGTTTTGAGATTGAGAAAAATGTCTAAATCAAGGCATCATCAAGGTGATGCTTTCTTCCTAAAGACTGATTGCCAGCAATCCTTGACTCCTCTGCCATATAGCAAGGCACCTGGAGGCATCTGCTTGTCTCTCCCTTCTTTTTCAGGTTTCGTTGCTTTCAGCTTCTTGTTTCTGTGGCTTTCTCTCTCTTTTTCTCTTTATTCATTCCATTCATTAAGGACTCAAGTAAGAGGATTAAGACCCACCCTGAATGAAATAGGCCACACTTTGTCAAAAGGTCCTATTTAAAATAGGTTTACATCCACAGAAATGGATTATATTTAGGAACGTGCCTTTCTGGGGTATGCATACAGCTTCAAAATACCACATCAGCCTTACCAAATATCTTGTTTATCACTTTGGGTTCCAAATAACTTTTACATGCCTCCATGAACCTAATACTTGACCAAATTAAAAAAAAAAAAGATTAACTTGTGCCATCATTGAAGATTTCTGCAAGCATAAGCTACAGGTTCTGGGGATAGCACTTTTGAGTCAGACCAGAATTTAAACCCTGTCTCTATATTTATAACCATGGGTAAGTATTACTTAAACTCTACAAGTCTCAATTTTCCAACTATTCAGTTGATAATGCAGCTAATGTTTGAGCCAAACATAGTGATAACAGATGATGGAAGACAAGGACTAAGTTTAATCATTCCATTTATCCAGAGCCTATACAGCACCCAGTCCATGGCAGGCATAAAATAGATGATTATCCCTATGTAAATCATGGTTTTATTTTTAATAGCTTTCATTACTGGAATAAGAATTTGTAAGTTTTATTAAGAGAACTATGTGAGAATATCAGGAAAGAGAATTTAAGAATTGTTTAAAAAACAAGAAGTGGAGAAAAATACATGAAGGGTAAAGAGGAATGTTTTAGAGAAGTGGAGGGCAAAAAGCATGAAGAAACTGAAAAAGAGGTAAAATATTGTGTTCAAGATCACAGAAACACCTCATAGCCTTCATCAGTCAGACTATAGCATAAGAATTTTAGACCAGGAAGAAAAAAATTTCTCTGTCAAGAGTAAATATCAAGTAAGCCATTTTTCCAGTGCTCAGGTAATTGGAATAAAACAGTTCTTAATTAGAGTTAAAGATCTAAGGGAGACTCAGGCAGACAAACGTTACTTCGCAGTAATCAAGAAATCTCCAAGAAATATTTCTTATGTTGTATTGCAGGGAATATAAAGGCAGATTTCACTGCCCATGTGTACTGGGAGCCTGAAAAAAGTAGTATACAGAGAATAATAATGAAGCTGACTGCTTGAGAAGCATAAAGAGACACCACGCAGCCCGGGAAGTGGTGCGAGGAGGGACAAGACATTGCTGTTGAGCCCCTGTCTTCAGGCCCTCCAGAAACCCAGCTGTACTTCTAACTGAAGAGTCCCATGAAGCAAGTCCACATCTTTCCAATGTTTTCCCATTTTTAGCATTTCTAGTTAAGCCACTTCTACCGGGTTGCTGATCTTTCAAGAATCTCCTGGCTATGAGAAAGACTCACAGTGTGCAATCATATCAGAATTTTTAAACATCCCTCTGGATTCAGATATACCTGAGTTGTTGGTTTTTCTCCCATGGACCAAAGTAGATTTATTATTATTGTGGTAACTGATGAACTTGTGATATTGGTATAAAGATAGTGGTCACCAGATGTCCTAAGGGAAAGGAGAGGAAAGAAGAGGTGAAACATGGTGCATTTTGTGGAACACTGCAATTGTTCTGCATGATATTGCAGTGATGGATACAAGCTATTACGCATTTTGTCAAAACCTATAAAATTGTATGGTACAAAGCATAAGCCATTATGTAAACTATAGACCATGGTTAGTAGCAGTGTTTAAATATGTATTCATCAATTGTGACAATGATGAAAGGTGTCATTAAAGGGGCAAATTGTAAGATAGGGAGGAGCTGGGGTATATGAAATCCCCTATATATTTTTTCTTTTACTATTTTTTTTAAAGATTTATTTATTTATTTTATTTCTCTCCCCGCCCGCCCAGTTGTCTGTTCTCTGTGTCTATTCGCTGCGTGTTCTTCTTTTGTCGGCTTCTGTTGTTGTCAGTGGCACAAGAATATGTGTTTCTTTCTGTTGAGTCATCTTACTGTGTCAGCTCTCCATGTGTGCAGCACCATTTCTGGGCAGACTGAACCCTCTTTCGCTCTAGGTGGCTCTCCCTATGAAGCGCACTTCTTACACATGGGGCTCCCCCACGCGGGGATACCCCTGTGTGGAACAGCACTCCCTGCACACAGCGTGGGCCAGCTCCACATGGGTCAAGGAGGCCCGGGGTTTGGACCGCGGACCTCCCCTCTAGTAGACAGACGCCCTATCCACTGGTCCAAGTCCGCTTCCCTTTTACTATATTTTTATTACAGAAACTGTGAATCCACAATCATGCACAGATATTGAACTCCCACACAATAACCCCCCACCAACACACCACACTACTGCAGAACACCTGCCACGGACCACAAGATAACATCATCAGACCACCAACACTGACCACAGTCCACAGCACACACCTGGCGTATTTTCTCCATATACCTCCCCTCCATCAACACAGCACATCTCTGGCATCAGTGCAAGAATGCCACAGCATTGCAGCCAACTACAGTCCACAGGTTACACCAATTGCATTCCTCCCACACCTCTCCACACTCCCACCACCACAAGAGTGAGGCACATCCATTCCAGTTCACAGAGTACACCTGCACCATCAACCACAATTCCCATCCACCTCTGGGTCCATCTCGCCACTCAGTCCCTCGACCACTCTCGAGGCCTTCCCCAACAGACATCCACATCCCAGACTACCCCCTCAGCCACAACCCCATCCATAAGCCAACTGCTACTTACTATAATGTGTTACCATCAACTCCATCCACCTCCACATGCCTACAGCCAAGTTAATTAAAACTACATACTTTAAGCATCAGTAGTCCTTCACAATCCTCCTTTTATCTCCTAATAACCTATACTCTAGGTTTTAACTCCATGCATTTATTCTTTGTATTTAGCTCATATTTGTGAGACCATGCAATATTTGTCCTTTTGTGTCTGGTTTATTTCACTTAGCACATACCTGAGTTTTAATCATAGATCCATTATATGTAGTACTCCCAGGAACAATCCCAAGGTAATCATTCCCCATGGCGCCAAGTGATGAAATAGGAAAAGTAGGCAGGGACCAGGATCCTGAAGGACCTAGAGAACTCAAGTAAGATAAGGTCAGACAAATGTACATTGACTTTAGAGGGAAAAAAAGGTTATTAATAACCTTATAAAGAGCTTTTTTGGTAGAGTAGTTGATGCTGAAATTGAGAATTCTTCCTTTTAAGGGTGAAGATGATAACATAGTAGCTGGCAAAGGGTGGGCATGCCTGTTTATACATTTGTTTGCTTGTTTTTTTAATTTTTTAAATTAATTTAATATGGGACAATCTAACCATGTTTAAATACTGGTGGTAAGGGGACAATAGAGACAAAATAAAAGATAGAATTTTTAAAATGACATCTCTAATGGAAAGAGATAAGATTCCAAAGAGTTCTCTCTTTCATTATATTCAGGTGAGAAAGAAGAAAAGATTGGCACTAGTATAGACAGGTGTGGTGGTTTGAAGCTGTATGTACCCCAGAAAAACATTTTCTTAAATCTAATACATTCCTGGGGGCTAAACCTATTGTAAGTAGGACCTTCTGATATGGTTACTTCAGTTAAGGTGTGTCCCACCTCAATAAGAATGTGTCTTAACCCTATTACTAGTGTCCTTTATAAGTAGAGTAAAATTCAGGCAGAGAGAGAAAGCCAAGGAAGCAAGAAATCAACAAAAGCCAGAAGAAAAGGAGAGACAAGTAGACACCACCATGTGCCTTGTCATATAACAGAAGAGCCAAAGGTCACCAGTAGCTAATCTTTGGGAAGAAAACATTGCATTGATGATACCTTGATTTGGGTATTTGTGCAGTCTCAAAATCATGAACAAATAAATTCCCATTATCTAACTTGGACTGATTTCATGGGTATGTGGACAACATTCTGGAAATTTTCTACTTGGTAGCTCCATTTGCTTTTTGAAATAACAAGCAAAATAATTTTCCCAAAATATGAGGGACTTCATGGAAATATAGAATGATGGTTTGGGAAAAGAAGATAATTTTAAAACAATACCTATGAAGAAAGATAAAGAATTGAAAAGCAAAACAGTGGAATTCTTGGAAAATCTTGAGAATCTGATTAGTATGGTCCTTAGGACAATAATCTTGATTGTGTGATTGTTTGTAACAATAATATGCAGCCACTAAGCAGGCCTAAAAAAGGTAAACAGTTGAGTCTGTTCATCATTATGGTTTTTCCACGTGGCAGACTAATGAGGAAAGAACACTCAGAATACATGGAAGAGAATAACCTCTAAACTAACTAGGAGAGAACATGAAGATGGAAAATGTAGAAAGATAATGAGAAAGCAAAGAGATCTATGTACCAGAATTCTGATAAGCTAGAACCAATGAAAAAAGGATTAATCAGTGTGTAGCTGTCCAGAACCTTTTGAACATGTTGAAATATTTGAGTAACTTTCTACCTTATGAGTTCTACTTCCCCATGGTATAAACCAAAAAAATTTCCTGGAAAACAGTTTGCATACCTTCCATGCCAGAATGTTTGTTATGCACACATAGCATTTGCTTTCATATTTTTTTACAGAAAACCAAGATGTGTACTGAAAATGACCTGACATCCTTCTTTTTCTTAGGTATCATAACTTTTAAAAAGTAGCTCACTTTTCTTCAAAACATTTTATTTCATTTTTTCTACAGATTAAGTCTTTCCTTTTTATTTAGGGTCAACACAATGAAATCACACAATAGTCACAGAGATGGCTTTCCTGAGAAGGAGAAATATACAAAATCATATTTGCTAATTAAACATTTTGCTCTTCTTCATAAAATACTTAAAGACATTAACCAATGATTATATCTTTTAAAATCAGGCCTTGGAATATGGAGTTTAAATAGTCATTTGCAGTAAATAATAAAAAGAAGGCCACAAATTATAAGTAGATTTAGCTTTGGATTTGAAACCATAACTCTCAAAGAACTTTAAGGTCAAATTTGTGATAGTAGAAGTAGCCTCCACAAGCAGCACTAAAGATAAGGCTGTAAAAGAATTGAAATGAGGGAGAGAGAAAGGCTAGTAGGACAGAGAACTTTACTAGTACATGCTATTTACTAGTACAATAGTACATGCTGTGGAACCTCTGGGGAGAGAGGTACAAAGTAAATAATCTGGCTCCTTGGCTGCAGAAATTTGTTTGGAAATTTTTTTATCAAATTGAATGTGGTAAAAGCTTCTCCTTCATTTCTTCCTACATCCTCTCAAGTTACTAAATTCTGATGGTTCTACCTTTAAAAACATGTCTTGGATATATAACGAAGTCCTTCAACTTAACAATAAAAAGACAAAAAACTCAATTTAAAAATGGGCAAAAGCCTTGAAGAGACATCTCTCTAAAGAAGAGACACAAATGGCCAGAGAAACATGAAAAGGTGCTCAGCATCATTAAGCCATCAGGGAAATGCAAATCAAAATCACAATGAGATACCATTTCGCATCCAACTTGAAGTTAAAGCGTTGACTCATTTTTTAATAGAATCTTTGAAGATGGCATTTAGATGGAGCCACATTGAATCATGATGGGAATTAATCCATACCGCTGAAGCTAGGGACAGGAAACCTATACACACAGACAGAAGACTAAGCAGAAGTAGAAACCAGGAGCAGCCATGTGACAGAAGCAGAGACATAAGACAAAGAACCCCGAAGATTGCAGCAAGCCAGTTTCAGAACACTACAGATTCCAGAAGAAAGCATAGCAAGTTGAGACCTTGATTTTGGACTTCTAACCTCCAACATCATACAGCAATAGATTCCCCTTGTTTAAACCAACCCACTGCAGCCCTGACAAGACAAATGATGATTGGTGTTATGAAGAAAAAAGACATAAAGAAAAATGGGGACTACTAAGATGAGGTGGTATAATTTTAAATAGCAAGAGCTCCACTGAGAATATAAAAGGTAAGCGAAGACCAAGACAATTGAGGAGGTGGATCATGAGAATACCTGAGGGACAATTATTCCAGTACCAAAATGCCAAGGTGGGAAAATGCCTGGCCTGGGAACAAGAGGCCAGCATGGCAGTACAGTGGTAAGGAGAGCGATGCAGGAGATGAAGGTAAAGGCACAATGGGTAGCATGTTATATAGGGCCTTGTAGACCACTGTAAGTAATTTGGAGTTTACTCTGAGTGAGATCGATATTGTTTGAACATTTTAAGCTGAGAAATGATCTGATCTGAAATGCATTCTACCAAGATCACTTTGGCTGGAGTGTGTTATATACAGAACAGGGACCAGTTAGGAGGTAATTGCTCTAATCTAGAGGCAGTATGATGCTGGTTTGATTCAGGATTGTAGAAGCAGAGGTACTGAGAAGTGAAAGTCAGAAGTAAAAGTCAGAAGGGAGAGAAGAGTGGCTATAGGATGTTTGACCTGAAGAACTGAAAGGATAAGGTTGCTATTGCCATTACCTAAGCTGTGGAAATGGAACAGAGAGGGGTTGGGGAACAGGATATTTAGTTTTAGATATTGTAAATCTGAGATGTCTATTAAACCTCTGAATGGGGATGTCAAATAGTAAATTGGATATGAAAGTGTGGCATTCAGGGGAGATGTCTGGCTAAAAATATAAGAGAGAGACTATAGGAAATAGACATCTACATACTTGAGAGAGGGGAAAACAAGGGAAACATAATAGGATTGCAAGGCAGCACTAAGGGTCTAATGGAAACAAGTGGCAGAAATAAAGAGTTAGGAACAAATAGCCCAAGATGGAACTATCTATATATTAAATGCTTGCTTCATGAGAGGATTTACAACGCAGAGTGCTGAGAATAGTAGTGTCCTGAACAATGAGAAACAAATACAGACCTAGACGTATACCTGAAATCTAAGAAACTAAAAATTAATAGTGCAGTGCCCCATTAGTGAGTCCCTGGCCCAATTTTGAAAACTTAAGCTGGGCAATTTTAAAGACTGAGAATAAGTTGACCCAAATAGCAAAGAGCTGTGGGGGGGGGGGGGAGGGGGAGAACAATAGGCAAAAGAGAGAAACTAGTCATCAGAGTAAACTTACCAACCTATTCAGATGGCTAGACATCAGCATAAAATTATAAGCCATACTAAAAAACAGGAAGAGATGGCCCAGCCAAAAGAACAAACCAAATATACTGAAGAGATACAGGATTTAATACAGTTAGTCAGTGATAATCACACAACTCTCCTAAATCACTTCAAAGAATTTAAAGAAAATGTGACTGAAGAAATAAGGGATATTAAAAAGACACTGGAGGGAAGCAGACGTGGCTCAACTGATAGAGCGTCCATCTATCATATGGAGGGTCCAGGGTTTGATCCCCAGGGCCTCCTGACCCATGCAGTAAGCTGGCTCATGTGCAGTGCTGCTGCTGCACACAAGGAGTGCCATGTTATACAGGGGCGTCCCCTTGTAGGGGTCCCCCACGAGCAAGAAGTGTGCCCCGCAAAGAGAGCTGCCCTGCATGAAAAAGTGCAGCCCACCCAGGAGTGGCGCAGCACACACGGAGAGCTGACACAGCAAGATGATGCAACAAAAAAGAGACACGGTTTCCCTATGTTGCAGGATAATGCAAGCAGATGCAGAAGAACACACAGTGAATGGACATAGCAGACAAAAACCAGGGGGAAGGGGAGAGGAAAGAAGGAAATAAAATAAAATCTAAAAAAATAAAGACCCTGAAAGAGCATAAAGAACAATGTTAAAACCTGCAAAGAAAAGTAACAGATCTTATGGGAATCAAAGACCCTGATGGATGAGATGGGGAGTGGGGTATATTGGAACCTCTTATATTTTAATGTAACATTTTATGTGATCTATGCATTTTTTTTAAAAAATGATAATTAAAAAAATACATTAGAGGCACATAGGAGCAGATTTGAATTGCTTGAAGACAGATTTAGTGATTTCAAAGACAGAACATCTGAACTGGAAAAGACAGAAGAACAGAAAGAAAAGAGAATGGAAAAATAGAACAGGTCTCAAGTAATTGAACAACAATGTTAATCATACAAATATTCACATTACTGGTGTTCCAGAAGGAGAAGAAAATGGAAAGGGGGCAGAAAGAATATTTGAGGAAATAATGACTGAAAACTTCTCAACCCTTAGGACAGACATAAATGTTAATATCCAAGAATGATGCACCCCAAACAGAGTAAATCCAAATAGATTTACCCTGAGATGCCTACTATTCAGAATGACAAATATCAGAGATAAAGAGAGGATTCAGAAAGCAGCAAGAGAAAAGCAAAGCATCACATACAAGGGAAACTCAATAAGATTAAGTGCCAACCTCTCACCAGAAACCATAGAGGAGAGAAGAAAGTGGTATGATGTATTTAAGGTACTGAAAGAGAAAAAATGCCAGCCAAGAATTCTGAGTTCAGCAAAGCTGTCCTTCAAAACATGAGGATAAGTTCAAAGTCTTCACAAACAAACAAAAACTGATAGAATATGTTGCTGAAAGACCAGATTTTCAAAAGATACTAAAGGGGGTGCTACCCCCTGAAAGGAAAAAAACAAGGGTGAGAGATTTGGAGAAGAGTTTAGAAATAAAGATTATTAAGTAGGGTAAATTAAAGGATAAGACGACAGACAATAGAACCATATGACAACAGAGAGCCAAAAGACAAAAAGGATGAAGTAAGTAGTGCCTTTACAGTAATAACACTGAAGGTAATGGCTTTAACTCCCCAATAAAAACACAGACTGATAGAATAGAAAAAATATATATCAGTTGTCTATATGTTGTCTACAAGAGACCCACCTCAGATGTAAGGACATAACCAGGTTAAACACTAAAAGTTGGAAAAAAGGTGTTCCATGCAAATATTAGCCAAAAAAAGAGCTGAAGTAGACCAGATAAATGGAAAATAACAAAGTTATAGAATATGAATAATAATTACTCAGTGCCACTGGCAAATTGTTCCTGTGATCAGTATTCCATAAATTTTTTCATATAAAATCAACACTTGGTTTTTATTGAGGAGGGCTGGAAAAGAGATATATTTTTGAATACTTCATTTTTCTTTAACACTTTCTCATTCATACTCTTTAATTAAAATAATCTATCTGGATCAATATTGATTTCACATGACTACTATTCAACACAATTTTGAGTTTTCCTGCCTCATAAAATTATGAGTTGGCAAATTGTTATCTGCTGTAATTCATTCCTATAATATGTGAGAATTCCTAAATAGGAATTTGATTATCTGAAAAGAATTATGGCCTAAATGAAAATTAAATGACTAAACCATAATTTATTATGTCCAATAGTTAGAGCTGTAATATAAAAATTAGAATTATGTTATAATTAATTTTTTATTATATTTGAACTATTATTTCATTTATAAATGTTAGTTGCTATGCTATATATATTTTTTATAATTGATTATATAAAATCTAACCTGCCCTTGCACTCTTATTTAAAATTTGTAATTTCTTTCTATTTTTCTATTTATTTTACAATTTTACAATACATGACTTTTTAACAGATTTTTTTTAAAGACATTGATTATACACTTTGGATAGATCATATGGTAAGTGAATATATCTCAATAAAACTGCTTAGTAAACAAACAAATAATTGTGCAAGGATAGCCAGAAATAACACCTATGTACAGCAGGGGAAACAGAAAGATTGAGAGGTCAAGAATTTCCTTGTTTTTGTTTTTTTTAAATAATTATCATTACTGAAATAATGAAAATGGTTTAATAATGACTGAAGTGATAAACGCACAGTTATGTAATTATACCAAATGCCACTGATCTTACACTTTGGATAAATTGTGTACTTTACTAATATGTATCAATAAAATTGATTTGTTTAAAAAATGTAAAAAAAAAAACAACTGATAGTGAAGGTTCCAGTCAAACTATATGGTGGCATTCCCCCACAGAATCTTTGAACAACTAGCAAAAACGGGCAGACCCATCTTCCTCAAAACTCCGGAAAAAAGTTTAACTGTTTCAGTAACTGGATGAGTGGCAAATTTTTTAAAAATGCAGTTTTAAAAATGGTAGAAGAAGCGCATGGCATCCTTGCTGGCCCCTTTTCATCCTTTCTTTGCACAGCAGGAAGCCAGCCTGCACTCCCAAGGTGGGGCATTTGCCCCATTCCAGAGGGAGCAGAGTAACCCCTATGTGCATACTAGGGAACCTGTTGTTAATGCTAATTTATTGGGTGACAGTCTGAAAGACAGAGCCAGGAAACCTATCCCTTGCTCTTCTTCTCAGAACTTGATCTACAGGCAGAAACAGATTTCAGACAGCTAAAGCAGTGTAAGAAACAATTAAGTTGTAGTGGCTTGGGGCAAAGGATTACTAGATATAAGGCATACAATAGAGAACCTGGGGAGAAGGGGAAGTCTATTTCATAGGGAGTTGAGGAGACATTTGGATTCCTGTAAATGGAGAAATTCCTAATGGCCAGGACTGAACACACACTCAGAACAGGAATCAGGCTTAGGAGAGAACCCTACACTTCACTTTCACCTTGGACTGATCTTGATGAGATGGCTGAACTCTGAAGGAGAGCACCAACCAATGCAAACCATTTTGCAAAGACTGGTAAAAGTGACTTTTTGCATTGGTTTGTTTATTTTTGTTACCTCCTAGAAGTCAAGGAAATCTATGTCATATCACTAGCTGGATACAGATTTAAGGGGCAGACAGCACAGTGACTAAATACCAGAGTTAGAATTTTAAAATATTAAAGCATGCAACAAAAGATTACAAGACAAAAAAAAAAAAAAAAAGGAAATGAGGATCCAGTCAAAGGAACAAGATAAAAATTCAGAAACCATCAATGAAGAAGATGACACTTTAGGCAGACCAGACTGTCTTAGTTTGCCTGCTAATGCAAAGTACCAGAAATGTGTTGGCTCTTATAATAGGAAATTTATTAGGGTAAAAGCTTAAAGTTCAAAGTCTGTGAAAATGTCCAAATCAAGGTACCATCAGAGATGCTTTCTCACCAGAGTCAGCTACTGGTGACACTGGTATCCTGCCACATGGCAAAGCAAGATAGCAATCAATCTCTGCCAAGGTCCCTGCCTTCTCTGGACCATAGGGCCTGTCTCTTTCTGGGCCCCCTCTATCAGTTTCAGCTACTTGCTTTCTTCCCAAATTCAGCTCTGAACTATCAGGCATATGGCTTATCTCCTCAACCTTGAGCTGCCCCCACAGGCTCAGCCTCTTGGGGACATCACACTTCAGCTCTGTCTGCTAGTAGTCTTTGAGTCCTCTCTCTTACATGACAAGGTCAAAATGGCAGCTTCTTTTCTCTGTGTCCTATTTCTCTCTGTGTTTCAGTTTATAAAAAACCTAGCAAGAAGGCAGAGACCCAACCTGAGTGATGCCTCACTAATGTATTGCAATCAAAAGCAATATAATCAAGTGATCCAAAGTGAATCTAATGACATCAAGGGGTACCATACCCACAGAAATATATTAGTTTAAGAACATAATCTTTCGGAATACAAAAAAGAACTTCAAACTGTCACACAGACAAAGGCTTTTAGAAATGATCCTCAATACACTTCAGATACAGTGTGGAGAAGTAGGAGCCTGTGACCACTCCCACTAGAGAGGAAAATTCCACAGCCCCCTAACCGCATGTATCTTGCTTCTGTAACAAGCTTGCTCAACTGTAAAACCTTATCTCAAAGCCTCCTCCTGTAGAAAGCCCCGTCAGCCCCTGCCAGAAGACCAACCTGACCCAGACCCTTGTAAATAACAAGAACTCCCCAACCGCTTGTCTCCCCTGATAGAATCCCCAGCACTTAATTAACCATAAACATCGGCTTCTGTACGTGCTTGCTTGCTGAGCTATTGCCCCCCTGCTCTGAACCTAAAGGCCTATATAAGCAAACTGCCCCCACGACCCGGGGCTGCTCTCTCCTCTGCATAGGGTGAGGCAGTCCCCATGTGGCTAATAAAGCTCTCAATTGGAACTTTATTCAAAGTTTGAGTCTGGTCGATATTGCTGATCTATAACAAAAGGAAAACATAAAAAACTAAAGGATATCAAGGAAATATGAATTAACAATATCAGAATCTCAATAAATTTAAATTTTAAAAGATTCCAAACAGAAAAACTGGTTCAAGACCACAATAATAAAATTAAAAATTCCCTAGAGGTATGAAACAGCAGACTGAAGTAGGCAGAATTCCTTAAGACAAGACAATTGAAATCATTCAGGCTGAATAACAGAAAGAGAAAAGAGTGAAAAAAAAGTGAGCAAAGTCTAAAAGATCTGTGGGACACTATCCTGCATACCAATAAATAAAATTGATAAACACATTTTAGAAGTCCCAAAAGGAAAAGAAAGAGAGAAAGAGAAAGACAAAATATTCAAAGAAATAATGGCAGAAAATTTCCCAAATTTAATGAAAGCATGAATATAAGCATCCAAGAATACCAACAAACCCCAAACAGAATAAACTCAAAAAGAACCATGCTCAGACACATAGTAGTCAAACTGCCAAACGTGACACACAAGGAGAGAGCTGTGAAAGCTGTGAGAGAGAGAAGCAATGAGTTATATACAAGGAAGCACCAATAAGATTAAGTGCCAACTTCTCTTCAGAAAGCATGAAGCCAAGAAGGCACTAGTCTGAAATATTTAAAGTTCTAAAAGAAAACATTTGTCAACCAAGGATTTTATATCTGGTGAGACTGTCTTTAAAAAATGAAGGAGAGATTAAGACATTCCCAAATAAAGAAAAGCTGGTGGAGTTTGGCACTACTAGACCTGTCACACAAGCAATGATAAAGGAAGTTCTTTAGGCTGAAAGAAAAGGACACTAGACAGTGGATATAAGCAGCTAAAAGAAATAAATAACCCCAGTAATGATAACCATACAGGTAACTATAAATGCCAGTACTATTATATTGCAATTTTTGGTCTGTAACTCCATTATTTACTTTTTACATGTTCTAAAGAGCAAATGATAACTCTATGGATTTGGACATACAATGTATAAAGATATAATTTGTTACATGTACTACAACAAGTTGGTGAAAAGGGCATACGAACAGTGTTGGTGTTTACTATTGAAGTTAAGTTGTTATTAAATCAAATGAGATTGTTACAGATATACAATGTTAAATTTAAGCCCCACGGTAACCCCCAAAAATATCTGAAAATATATACAGAGGAAATGAGAATATACTCAAATGTTCCACTACAAAAAATTAAATAAATATGAAAGTAAGCATTAATGGAAAATTTGAGGGGGAAAAAAAGACATAAGACTTACAAAGATAAAATAGCAAAATGTCAGAAGAAAGTCCTGCATTAAGTTCCTACTTTAAATATAAATTAAATTCTTCAGTCAAAAAGCAAAGATTCATGGAATAGATTAAAATGCATAACCCATCTCGCTGTTTACAAAAGCCTAAACTTAAATTCAAAGGCACACGTAAGTTAAAATGAAAGTATGGAACAAAGTATACCATGCAAATAGAACGAAAAGAGAGCTAGGACAGCTATACTAATACTAAATATAATAGGTTTTATGTCAAAAACCATTAAGAGGGACAAATAAGGTAACTACATACTGATACAGGGGTCAATTCAAGAAGAAGATATAACGATTATAAATATGTAAGCACCTAATGGCAGAGACATTAAATATATGACACAGATGTCCACTGTACTCACTGTTATTGAAAATTGTACTAGAAGTAACAAGCAGAGTATTTAGGCAAGAAAAAGAAATAAAAGCATTCCAAATTGGAAAGGAAGATGTAAAAGTTTCCCTAATTGCAAATGACATGATCCTTTACATGGAAAATCCAGAAAAATCTACAACAAAGCCACTAGAACAATTGAACAAATTTGTTAAAGTGGCAGGGTGCAAGATCACATGGGAAATCAGTACCATTTCTATACTCTAGTAATGAACAATCTGAAGAGAAAATGAAGATAAAATTCCATTTGTAAGAGCAAACAAAATTATCAAATATCTAGGAATAAATTTAACCATGGATGTAAAGGATTTGTACCTAGAAAACTATAAAACATTGCTAAATGAAATCAGAGAAGACCTAAATAAATGGATGTACACATTGATCATGGATTGGAAGACTAAATATCATTAAGATGTCAATATTACTCAAAGCAATTTACAGATTTAATGCACACCCAATAAAAATTCCAACAGCCTTCTTTGTAGAAATAGAAAAGCCAATCATCAAATTTATATGGAAGGGTAAGCAGCCCCAAATACTCAAACCATCTTAAAGAATAAGAATAAAGTTGGAGGACTCACACTTCAGATCTTAAAACTTATTACAAAGCCACAGTTATCAAAAAAACAACAACAACACATTATTGTGGCACAAGGACAGACATATTGACCAATGGAATCAAACTGAGAGTTCAGAAATAAACGGTCTCATCTATGGCCAAATGAATTTTAACAAAGTTGCTAAGTATACTCAATGGGGAAAGAATAGTCTTTTCAATAGGTAATGCTGGAAAAACTGGATACCCAAAGCAAAAGAGTGAAGGTGGACCTCTACCTCATCCCATATACTAAAATCAGCTCAAAATGAATAAAATACCTAAATATAAGAACCAAAACTATAAAACTCCTAGAAGAAAACATAGGGAAGAATCTTTAAGACTTTGTGTTAAACAATGGTTGTTTAGATCAAAGCATGAGCAATTTTAAAAAATGGATGAATGTGACTTTATCAAAATTAAAAAACGTTTGTGCATTAAAAGATTTCATTATGAAAGTAAAAAGGCAACCGACAGAATAGGAGAAAATATTTAGAAACCATAGAAACCACATATCTGATAAAGATTTAATACCCAGAATATAAAAGGAAACTCTGCAACTCAACAACAAAAAGACAACAACACAAGTAATAATTGGTCAAAGTCTTGACTAGACATTTCTCCAAAGAAAATATACAAATGGCCAATAAGCACATGAAAAGATCTTCAATATTATTAGCCATTAGGGAAATGGAGATCAAAACCCCAATGGGGTGCCATTTCACACCCACTAGAATTTTAAAAATTGAAAATAACCCCTTCTCAGAAGGGGTTCAGAGAAATAGAAAATCTCAATCATTGTTGGTGGAATATAAAAAGGTGCCACCACTGTGGAAAAGAGTTTGGCAATTCCTCAGAAAGTTAGGTTTAGAATTATCTTACACCTTGTGTGGCAGTTTGAGATTATTTTATGAATCCCAAAAAGAGAAACATTATATTTATAACTAATCTACTCCTCTGGGTCTGGTAACCTTTGATTGCATTAAATTCAGCTCAGGGACCTTTGATTAAATTATTTGATAAGATTGTTTTAGGGCTTTTGATTGGTATTTCACTGAGGCATGACTCAGATTGAATCTCCGCCCTTTTGCTAAGTCTGATATAAATGGAAACACAGAGAGAGACAGACAGAGGAAAAGGGAGCAGGGATATTTGATTCTGCAATGTGAGAGAGGACTACAGGAAAACAGAAGTCCCTGAGAGACTCAGAGAGGCTGGGCCCACAGAGCAGCTCAAGAAGAGATGGTGAACCCAGAGGGAAAGGCTGAGACCTCAGTAGAGATCTGCAGCCATTTTGCTTTGCCAGGTGCCTGGAGAGCAGAGTCAACAGTAGCTGACTTTCGTGAGAAAGCACCTCTTATGATGCCCCTATCTGGACTTTTCATGGCCTTGGAACTGTAAGCATTTACCCCAAATAAATCCCCTTTATAAACGCCAACACATTTCTGGTACTTTGCATCAGCAGCCCTTTAGTAATCTAAAAATTTGGAATATCGCTTCTAGGCATATACTTAAAATAATTGAAAACAGCGACTCAAACAGATATTTACACATCAATGCTCATAGCAGCATTATTGCCAAAAGATGGAAGCAACACAAGTGCCAATGAACTGATAAATGGATTAACAAAATGTGATATATGTATATAGTGGAATATCATTTAGCCATAAAAAGTAATACCGTTCTGATACATACACCAACATGGATAAGCCTTTAAGGCATTGTGTTGAATGAAATAAGACTAACCCAAATGGACAAATATTATAGGCTCTCACTGATGAAATAAATAGAATAAATAAATTTACAGAGTCAGAAACTAGAATACGATTTGCCAAGGGTCATGAATGGGGTAGGAAATGGGGTAGGAAATGGGGGATTAATGCTTAATTTTAATGAGTTTCTGATTGGGGTGATAGAGAAATTTTGGTAATAGATTATTGTGATGGTAGTCCAATATGATGAGTGTAATTAACAACACAGAATTATGAATTTGAATCGGGTTAAAAGGGGAAATTTAGGTTATATCTATGTTAGTAGTATTAAAATTAAAAATAAAACATAGGACTGTCCAACACAGTGAACAATGATGTAAACTATAGGCTATAGTTAAATGCATAATTATACTAATAGTTTCACCAATTACAACAAAACTACCATACTATGCCAAGCATTAATAATAGGGAAAATTGCATGTGGTAGATGGAAGATACATAAGAACTCTGTATTTTCTGCATGATTTTTTCTATAAACCTACAACATTCTCCAATAAAAAATAAATAAATGAATAATTTTTAAAAACTGAGAGTGCAAAGTGTAAGTGAAAACGTGAAGAACTGGACTTCTCAAACACAACTGATGAGAGTATAAATTGCTAAAACTTACAGTATCAACTAGAGCTAAACATATACAAATCAAATGATCCAATCATTTCACTCCCAAAGTTCATCAAAAGCACATACATATGTACACCAAAGGTATGTACAAGAATGATCTTAGCAAGATACTCTAAAATTATCCCTAATCAGAAACCATCCAAATGTATGACACCAGGAAAATTGTTAGTGTAATCATATAGTAAAGGAAACTATACAACAACAAACATGAACAATCTACAGCTATATATAATCCTGTAGGTGAATCTTAAAAATAAAATGTTGGGAAAAGAAGCAAAATGCATACAGTTTATTTCCATTTATATAGGTGAGAAAATGTGAAACTGACCTCTATATTGTTTACAAATATTTAGAAGATGTTTTAATTGTTCAGTGACATGAAAGGTCAAGGCAAGTGACTTACTGTGGAGATGTGAGGAGAGATGATGGACAGTTGTTCTGTTTCAGGCCGTGTGGTCTATTGGAACCTCTTCAATAAATAATCAAATAACTTCTCAAGAGAAAAATAGTAAAGTGATAGCAGTTGACATGGTAGTGTTTTCTCCACCAGCATTTGACTGAAGGAATAATTGTCAGAGCAATGACCCTAAGTAGGAGAGGGGATGGGATTAGAGCATGAATGGAGGGTTCACCTTAGATGGAGCACAGACAGTTCTATGGTAAGGAGGAAGAAAGCAGAGTATAAGGGGACAGAACCATTAGGTGGGAAGATGTGTGACTATGGACTTCCTCATTCATCTATGAATAAGGGAGCAGAATCATCAGTTGGAAATTATTATTGTGGCACGAATGTTGAAGGTTTGAGCAAAGAATGAAATGTGCATTTCCCACAATTTCCCAAGGATCATTAGACATTTTTATCCTGAGATATAATTGCCAGAAATCAAAAAGCATTTTTTCTTGCAATGTGATTCAATGGTTGACACCTCTAAACCGGAAATTCAAGGTGGAGTGGTAATGACAAATTCAATTCAAAGAATTTTTAAATTATACATGCATACATGCACATCCCTAACCCAAAAGTTCTTAGATAATATATTCTCTGTTATAGTTTAATTCATTAGACTAGAGCTAAACAAATTCACTGGGGCATCTTAAAGCCAAGAAAAGAAAAACTGTGCAAGCGTAATTTAATTTTACCATTTTATTGTCATTGATTCATTTTCTGAGCTCAAATTTTACATGGAGAATAACTATTCAAAATATAAGTACAGAGAATGAGACTCAGGAAGAAAACAGATAAAATAAAAACCCGACGGATTCTTTCCATACTGGTCACAAGAAAGTTTCCCTCGCTTTTATCCTCATTCTATTATTCTCCAAGATCACCAAGCCTCAGTCTCATGGGATTTTATATAACTGTAGCTGCCTGAACACAATGGCACTCTAACGGGTCAATGTAAGAACTTGCAACACACCAATCAATGTCCATTTACTTGGAGTGGGATTTTGGGGGGAAAAGCAGATAGAATCTCTCGTACACCACCAACAAAAACAGGCGGATTAATCCTAATCCGCATTCCTGTGGGTGTGAAACCTAAGATCTTTGAAGATGCTATTGTTAGATAAGGTGTAGTCTCATTCGTGAATAGGCTCTTCAAAGGCCTTAATCCTTAAGATTGGAGACCTTATTAGGAGAGGCAATTCAAAAGCCAAAGGCGGAGAAAGCCACAGCAAGAAGCCAGAAGTTAGCAGAGACCAAAGGAGCAGGCAGGAGAGAGACATTGCCATGTGACAAGAGGCAGGAATGCAAGCAGAGGAACCCCAAAGATGCTGGCAAGGCAGGAGTCAGCGTATTGCAAACTTCAGACTTCGGGAAGATAGAATGGCCTTGCCGACACCTTGATTTTGTCCTTCCAGCTTCTGAAACTGTGAGACGATAAATTCCTGTTGTTAAGCTGACTAGTGCGTGGTATTTGTCATAGTAGCCCAGGCCAACTCAGGCAGGCACTATTACTTTCACTCCAAATAAATTTCTGTGTTGTTTGCTATTTCCACAATAAACATGTCTTATTTTTTTAATTTAAAAAGCCAGTAAAAATTTGTTACTGTTTGCTTGTTTTATAGAAGCAGGAATCTGTAACATCTAGTGTTTACAGCTCTGGAATCAGACTGCCTGGGTTTGTACCCCAGGTCTCCCACTTCTAAATGTGTGACCTTGGGCATGTTATTAAAATTCCTTTTGTCTTTGTTCATTCATCTATAAATGAGGATAATAGTACTTTCTTACAAGGATTAACTGAGTTAACAAATGTTAAATACTTAAAGGCTGCTTGACAGATAACGCGCATTTAATAAATATTAACTATTACTGTTATTCCTTTTAGATAATCTTATATTTATGCTTTTTAGTTTTGAGCTTTATTTCCTCCAGTCTAAAAACATTATTTTGCTGCCCTGTCTTGTACTATTATTCTTTTTTATATATCATTTTTCATTTTAGTGACAGAAGATATGAGCAAGGAATGAAGACATTGATTTTTAAAAAGAGGAAAATAAAATCTAATAAAAACTTCCAATTCAAATATTTCAGTGTTACTTTCAATGTACTATAGTGGAGGAAGGAAAAGCCATACACCTTGTTTTTAATTTTAGGAAATAAGGGTTGGACTTTCGTTGCTTTATTCCTGACAATGGTCTTTGAATGTTATGGCAAAGACTAGGTCATGAAGTTTAATTAAATGACAGAGATTATATCATTGAAATATGCATTATACAATTGTATGATTATTCAAAATAATATCTTATTATTCAAACAAATTATTACAAGAGTGGACAGACAGAATGCAATAACTATTCTGCGTGTCATGTTCTTCATGATCAATAAATGCTACTCTCACAGACCATTTTGGTCGCTAAAGATTTAGCAATGTTTGTAGGTCTTAGATTTTTTTCCATTAATTCTAATGGACTCCAGCACCCATATAGAGTGGACTATAAAGAAATTTTTTGCATTATAAATAGGTTTCATCTTCCCTTCAAAACACATGTGTCAACTTCTTGGTAGATACTTTTTGAAGCAGTTTTATTGAGATATAGTCGCACACCATATAATCCATCCAAAGTGTACAATCGATAGCTCTCAGTAGAATCAGAATTGTGTATTCATTACCACAATCAATTGTAGAACATTTTCATTGCCCCAGAAAGCAAAATCCCATACACCTCTGTGATGGTTTGAAGTTGGGTGGATCCCATTCCTGTGCATGTAAATTTATTGTAGGTGGAAACTTTGGATTAAATTACTCCGGTTAAGGGCCTTTAATAAGACTGTGGGACCCAGGGTGGGTATTAATACTCTTCCTGGAGTCCTTTATAAATGAAAGAATAAAAAGCCACAGACACAGAAAGAAGGCCACAGAGACTGAGAGGAACCCAAAAGCTGAGACACTAGGCCCTGGGAGTCAGAAGCTGAGGGGAAGCCACTGTAGCCAGAAGCTGAAAGCAACTAGGCCTGGAGGACAGGAAAGAGATGAGCCACAGCCACCATCGTGCCCTGCCACGTGCCAATCACAAGCCGCAACTCAGGGAAAAGGACTTCCTGATGATGCCTTGATTTTGGACATGTTCATGGCCTCAAAGCTGTAAGCTTTTAACCTAATAAATTCCCATTGTAAAAGCCAATGCATTTCTGGTATATTGCTACCAGCAGTCTTTAGCAAATTAAAACACCCTTATACCCCCGTTATTGACCCTTAGCATTGGTTTGGTTCCTTTGTTACAATTGATGAAAGAATATTAAAATATTACTGTAAATTATGGTCCATGGTTTGCATTAGGTGTATTTTTTCCCATATACCACCCTATTATTAACACCTTGTATAGTGATGTACATTTGTTTTAGTTCAATATACTATTATTCTTGAGAAGCAGACTTGGCCCAATGGATAAGGCATCCGCCTACTGTGGTTCAAACCCCGGGCCTCCTTGACCCGTGTGGAGCTGGCCCATGCGCAGTGCTGATGCGCGCAAGGAGTGCCCTGCCACGCTGAGGTGTCCCCACATAGGGGAGCCCCATGCGCAAGGAGTACACCCTGTAAGGAGAGCCGCCCAGCGCAAAAGAAAGTGCAGCCTGCCCAAGAATGGCGCAGCACACATGGAGAGCTGACACAACAAGATGATGCAGCAAAAAGAAACACAGATTCCCATGCCATTCACAACAACAGAAGCAGACAAAGAAGACGCAGCAAATAGACACAGAGAACAGACAACCGGGGTTGGGGGGAAGGGGAGAGAAATAAATAAATAAATAAATCTTTAAAAAAAAAATTTATGCAACAAAAAGAAACACAGATTCCCAGAGCCACTGATAAGGATAGAAGAGGTCACAGAAGAGCGAGCAGCAAATGGACACAGAAAGCGGACAACTGGGGGGCAGCAGGGGGGATGGGGAGAGAAATAAATTAAAAATTTATATATATATATATATATATACACACACTACTATTCTTACTTGACCTTTGCTTATGTATCAGTATATTTTATACCAGTTTTACTTGGCAATTAGGTGTAAGCATTTGTATTTTTTTAAGCCACCCAGCATTGGAAACCCTTGGCTATATTTGGGGAATTCTCATCTTATTCATCTTAGTGAGAAACAAAGAAATCTCTCTCTATCTCTATTGAAGCTTAAACTACCAGATGCTCATTTTACCAGTGTACTTTGCAGCTAGATCACACCACATGTGATATAGACTTGACCAACAAGATGCACCCAACTCACACTACCAACAGGACAAAGTGATTCAAAGGTGCGGGACCATGAAAACTACATTCTGGTGGTAAAAGATGTCAGCACCAGAGAAAAGTAAAACCACTAAGATTCTGGAGACATCAGGGACAACTGAGCAGTGTGGTGCTCATTGTCTGGTGTCCTGATGGGTTGCTGCATGAGCTGTCTTGGTCACTGTCAGCAGAAGTAGCCTCAGTATCCTTCACAGGACTGTTCTGTTGTTGCGCTTGTTGTTTTTCATAAGGTACTGGTGCTGGGGATTGAACCTGGGACTTCATGTGTGGGAAGATGGTGAGCAAACACATCAAACACATTGGCTCCCTAACTTGGTTTTCTTGTTTGTTAGCTTGTTTCTTTTTTCTTTTTTTGGGGGGGTGGGGGGTGAGGGTGGTGTTGTGTTAAGGAGGTTCTGGGAACCAAACCCAGGACCTCCTACATGGGAAGCAGGTGCTCAACTACTTGAGCCACATCTGCTCACACACAGGACTGGTTTTAGTATGCTGTTAACCTAGTCTGACCAATGTCTAGTTCCCTCGTTCTTGTTGTTTACTACATCTTGCTGTTTACTGCAGTTTTAAGGATTTTCCCAATATTGTTTCAGTAAATTGTTTCTGCTTGAGTCTGCCAGCATATTTTTCTGATCCTTACAATTAAAAGGACCTTGACTGACGCAATTTAATTTCATTTTCTGTTGTATGATTGATCATATATTATACCACCCCAAGCCAGCGCACTCCCACAGAACTCTTGGGAATATCTGAAATAGAAACAAATGTTCTTGTCCTAGATACAAAGAAAGAAATTAAATTAGTAAAAAAATATACATAATTCTGTACTAGTTTACTGATGCTGCTGTAACAAGTTACCACAAACTTGGTGGTTTAAAACAATTCAAATTCATTCTTTTATAGTTCTGTAAGTCATAAATCCAAAACAAGTCTTACAAGGCTAAAATCAAGGTGCCTTCAAGTTGGTTTCTTCTGGAGGATACAGGGGAGAATCCATTCCTTGCCTCTTTCAAATTTTAGAAGTTTCCAGCGTTCGCTGACTCCTTTATGTACCACTAAAATCTCTTGCTTCCATTGTCACATCTCTCATTATTGACTCTTATCTCCTCCATGCCTCTTATAAGGAACATTGTGATTAAATTTAGGACCCACAAGGATACCCAGAATAATCTTCCCATCTAAAAATCCTTAACTTAATGACATCTGCAAAGTCCTTTTTGCCATAAATGGTAACATTTCTAGCTTGCTTGGATTAGGACATGAATATCTTGGAACGGGTCAGGTGTGTATTAATTGGCCTATCACAAAGACACAGACCAATTTGTTAAGAGTAAAGCCTAAGATAAATAATTCCAGATCCTCTGAGGACCTCTGATATCCTTTATATTTAAAAAGTTCTAGACTCCTTCTGTTCAGTCTCCTTGCTAGGGATTGAGAAGATTCAAGTTGTTGAAAGTTGCTGGCTGCCAAAATCAGGAAAACAGGGAAGGTGTCTTTGAGAACAGAATTGATGGGTGACCTGAGGTAGAAAAAAGTCACTCAAGTAGAGTGGCGTGGTCTGCTTGACTGCCTCCCTAGCTCAGTCATGACACAGAGTCATGTGTCATCACCAAAATAATTCCTTCCCAGTTCTTCTAGAAAAAGAGGAAAACTTAGTCAGTATGCATACATAATATATATGTATATATATTTGATAATGAGGAATATTTATATAGAATAAAGGTCTAAAATCTTAACCCCTAGAGTATTTAATATACCTAATGCAATGTATTATCTTTACTTTGCATATGAGGACTCTTTCATGCTCTAAGAAGACTTCCTGATGGTCTCATTGGTTGATGCATATGGTTGCTTCTACATGTTGGACAAGGAACTCTTAACTACCACAGAACATCTCCTTTGGTTGGACAAACCTACCATGCATCTTCAAAGCTGTCAGTCACCCTCTCTTTGGTCCCTCTACTCCAGTCAACCTCCTCGTTGATTTTGCCTTCCCGCAGACATCCGAACTTTCTCTGTGGAGCTTTACACAGCTTTGTATCCTGAACATCCAGGGTCTTTCTGTGAATTTAGGGACTCATATATATTCTTTAGTTCCAGTGCATTTGGATATGCTCTGCCTTTACCCCTACTCCATGCTTCATTCCTTTTCTTTTGTCAAATCAGGTTTTTGTTTCCTTCCACCTTGTTTCATTTCATATTTCCTTTGTTTTATCAAGAAATATGAGTTGTCTTCAAATATCTGAAGATAAGAGAAATTCCTAATATTAAGACTAGCTCTAGGTTACAGGAATTTGTGTATAGAAATAATGATAAACTGGATTTAAGATTACATTAAGAAAGAATTTTCAAACAGTGCTCTCCTGAAGTGGAATGAGCTACCTTGAGTGAACAATTCACCAGAAGTATTCACAAAGAGGCCAGTAGTCTCTGGTCAGAAATGGTGTTTGACGTATAAGAAACTCTATTACTAAATAAATGGTTAGATGAGATGATCCCTCAGGAGTTTTTCAATTCTAAATTTCATGATTCCAAGTAGTTAGTATCATTTAACATATGCATTAAAAGAGTGTTTTTGCCCCTATTTGATACTTATTTCATATTTACAATACTGCTCTGAGGTGGGTAGTTGGCTATTGTTTTGTATGAAAGTAAACATAATTATGGAAATAAAAGGGCATGGTTAGTGTGGAATTAAAAGGATAAGACAGCAGTAGGAATATGATCTCTACTCACAGTGAGATTAGGGTGCCTATAAAATTAGGGTTGGCACTGATGAAAAGGATCTTGAGTTGTGTTCAGTGTAGCCATAAAAAGTTTTAAAATTACCAATTATCTTGGGACAATGTTTGTCCTACCAGGTCCCTGAAGAGTAAATGTGTAATGATTAGGTATTAACAAGCATGCCCCTAAAAAAATGTTATGTACAGCAAGCTGAAAACTCATTGCAAACAACCAAATGCAACGAGGGGATCAGAAGGCGAAGGAGCCAAAGGAACAGATGGGCAGATGAGGCAATGAGGTTAGCAACAGTTCCTGTGCTGATGAGGCTTCTGCCAATATGCCACCATTAGTGCTGGCCACACAGAGAGGCACTGCGTGCACTTTTATTGAGGCTAATTCTTGAGATTATAACATATCATTATAATAGACCTAATTCTATCATCATTCATTTAACTTGGAATGTTATTAAGCAAGTTAGGATTAGGGGACTTTCTGAGCCATGTATAACACTCGGAGAAGTACTTCATTAAATGAATTATTCATTTGCCCATAGAGCATATGTGCTCCATCTGGAAGTGAGGTTAGGCTTAGGTCTTCACAGAAAGCATTAAGGAGAGTTCATCGTGTTCTAGGAGCAAACCTACTTCAAGTACAAAGTTAAGTATTAGGTCTCTGAAGAATTAGGTGGTCTTCCCAGAGCCCCTCTGAGGGATACAGAGAGCTCTCCCTGAACTGACAAGATACCTCCAAGGTAACCTTATGTTCTCTGAAAAAATCTTTTGATAAAATTAAGGGTATACATCATTTTTAGCAGTGATTCTATTCTTGGAGTTCTGAATGTTTTAAAATTTTCATTTTTCTAATATTTTACCTATTTCCTTGATAAAGTTAGGTTTTTGTCCTTCAAATACCCATCTTATTAGTAAGAAGTGACTTTCAGTAATTTATAACCACACTCAATATTGTCTTGCATATTTGTGTTAATGATCAGTTTGGTCCATGAAAAGGCCAAATGTGCATGTACCATGAATATGAGGTAGGGCATCTCAAAACTGGGAGACCCAGTCTTGAAATAGAATCTAAACCCTCTCAAACAGGTCAAGCAATCAAAAGTAATTTAAAGGGGATCCATATCTTAACTCCAGGTAACACTTCTTAAAACAATCTTTCCTTGTTTCTCCAATTCTTTAACTCTCCAGAATTTCTCAGTCTCGGAAGCCCTTATCCCTATTCCTTATCCCCTGACAATCATGAAGCTTTAGCACATTCTCTTAGCAGTTAGTCTCGATGGTTTTTTATTCTCCTGTATTAGTTTCCTAGGGCTGCCATAACCCATTGCCACAAATTGCCTTACAACAACAGGAATGTATTCTCTCACAGTTCTAGAGGTTAGAAGTCTGGAACAAGGGTGTTGACAGGGCTGCTCTCCCTCCGAAGGCTTTAGGGAAGAATCCTTCCTTGCCTCTTCCAACTTCTGGTGGCTCCAGGAGTTCATTAGCTTATGGCTGCATATCTCTAATCCCGGCTTCCTTCTTCAAGTGGGTTTCCCCTCTTATCTTTCCCCTGCATCTCTTATAAAGACATTTGCCATTGGATTTAGGACCCATCCAGATAATACAGGGTTATCTCATCTTGAGACCTTTAATTTAATTACATCTGCAAGGACCCAATTCCAAAGAAAGTCACATTCACAGTTTCTTGAGTTTAGGAGGAGACATATCTCTTTTTTGCCAGGGGTGGGGGGGCTAGACAAGATTTAACCCACTAATGTCTCATTTTTCTCTGTTTCTCTAGACCTCTTTCTACCCATTTACCTGGCTGAATCATAAGAGCTCAAATATAAGACTGAGAAAGAGAAAATTCTTCGATTTGAGGCAGGGGAAACAGGTAAGTCAACAATATTCTCTTTAGCAATGAGGGAACACTAGATGAATTCATAGACTTTATTACATTTATTCAGTTGTCTGACAAGTCTTCACTGAGCATCTGCTATGTTCAAGAGACTATTCTATTCTAATACATCAGTGAACAAAACAGACGATGATTCCTGCCCTTCCTGAACTTACATTCCAGCAGGACAAGACTGACAATAAAATGCTTTGTTGGAAGAAAGGAAAAGTAGAGGCAGTTAGGGAGATTGGGATTGTGGGTTGCATTTTTAAACAGGATGGGAAGTGAGATCTAAACAAATATTTGAGAGATGTGAAGCAATGAGCCATGTAGATACTGGGGAGAAGGGTGTTCCAGACAAAGGTCTTGAGGTGAGGGCCAGGAGCAGCAAGGAGGCCAAGATGACTGGAGTGGAGTGAGGGAAGGACAAGGTGTAAGAAATGTGGTCAGAGAGATAACACAGGGTGGGCAGAGGAGTGCAAATTATGAAGGGCCTCACAAACACTTGTAGGTATCTGGCAATTACTGTGAGGGAAAGAGGGAGCCATGTCAAAGACTGGAGCATACTTTCCCCATTGGTAAGTAGAAGAACGTTGGAGAGAATAGACTCATCACATGGGACCTAATGATATAGACTTGCCAAATAAAAGAATTTTCCCCACAGCAGCCTTTTCCCTATACCCATTAAGACTGGATATACTGTGCAGATCCTATTGGTACAGGCACCAACCTCTTCCAACAGCTCATTAGCAGATCACTGTATACACATACCTGCTAATAGCAATTGATTATCACTAAGGGGTAACTTTTTAGTATTTTATTTGGGGGTACACTATTAAATTGGCTCTTCAAAATAATTATTGATGATAAAAAATGTTAGCTCATTATTCAAGTGGAAAAATAAAAACAATATCAGTGACTCAATTGATGGTCTCATACCCCAAAACAAGTGAAATATAAAACACATCAATACTTGGGAATCAACTGTCTGATAAAGGCCTAATATCCAGCATATATAAAGAAAACTTACATCTCAAAAATAAAAAGACAAAATTCATTTTAAAAATGGGCAAAGAGAAATGGATGTGGGTCAACTAATAGAGGGTCCACCTACCATATGAAGGGTCCAGGTTTCGATACCCAGGGCCTCCTCACCTGTGTGGTGAGATGGCCCACGTGCAGTGCTGCCATACATAAGGAGTGCCATGCACACGGGGGTACCCCTGCATAGAGGTGCCCCATGCTCAAGGAGTGTGTCCTGCAAGGAGAGCCACCCCCCATGAAAAAAGCGCAGCCATCCCAGGATTGGCACTGCACACACAGAAAGTTGGTGCAGCAAGATAACGCAACAAAAAAGGGATGCAGTTTCCCAGTGTCTCCTGACAATGCAAATGGATGCAGAAGAACACAGAGAGTAGACAACGGGCAGGGGGGGATAAATAAAATAAATCTTTAAAAAAATAAAAAATAAAAATCGGCAAGAGATTTAACTAAACACTTTTCCAAAGAGGAAATTCAAATGGCTAAAAAGCACATGGAAAAACGCTCGACCTCTCCTGCTATTAGGGGAAAAAAATCAAAACTATAATGAGCTATCACCTTACACCCATTAGACTGGCTGATTTAAAAACATGCACACACAGAAAACTACAAGTGTTAGAGAGGATGTAGAGGGATAGGAACACTCATCCACTGCTAGTAGGAATGAAGAATGGTGCAGCCACTGTGGAAGATGGTTTGGCAGTTCCTCAGGAAGCTAAGTATAGAATTGCCATATGATCCAGCAATCCCACTGCTGGATGTATACCCAGAAGAATTGAAAGCAGGGATGCGAACAGATATATGCACACCAATGTTCATTGTGGCGTTATTTACAATTTCCAAAAGTTGGAAAGTGTCCATCAGTGGATGAATGGATAAACAAAAATGTGATATGTACATATGATGGAATATTACTCAGCTGTAAGAAGGAATGAAGTACTGACACATGCGATAACATGGATGAATCTCAAAGACTTTAAGTTGGATGAAGTAAGCCAGTCATTAAAGGACAAATATTTTTTATCTCGCTGATAGGAACCAAGGATATTGAGCGGACTCACAGAGGTAGAGTCTGGAAGATAGGGTGTCAGGGGATAAAAAGCGAGTAAAGAATGGTGAGCTGATGTTCTATCAGGCTAGAATCCATGATAAGGTGATGGGGGAGGTTTGGCAGTGGATGGGGTGATGGTGGTGTGGCCATATGAATGGAGTTAATGATGACAGAGTGTGAGTGTGAGCAGGCTTGGGGGTTGGCTGGACTATCTGTAGAACTGGGAAGAGGGCTGGAGAAAGGAACAGGTAAGCTCTGGGGAGGTAGAGGACTGTGATTCAAAATACAGTTGTGGCAGTGTTGGTTTGGCAACTTTGGCAGTAGAGGGTCAGTAGTGCAGGGTGTTGATGATGGGGGGATGTGTGGGGAAGGGTGCATCTGGGGATGCCTCCATGGAACAAGAATGAGTTCATGCGGTCAAGGGTGTTATCTCAGTGGGTGGAAACTCACACAAAAGCCAACAAAATATTATATACCCATCCTGGGGGATTCTGCTACATTCTTTAGTAGAATGGCAAGAATCTCTGGAGTACATAAGTAGAGCCTAAAAAAAGAAAACAGACCAACATGCCAAGTTCATAAGCATAAGCATATGAACCTTATTCTTGTAAAATTGAAGCAGCCTAATATTATCTATTGCCTAAGAGTTACCTCCTGAAAACCTCTTTGTTATTTAAATGTGGCCTTTCTCTAAGTTAAACTCAGCAAGTAAACTCACTACCTCCCTCACTCCCCAAACTGCCACTCTGCCAATGGGACATGAGTCCTAGGGTGAGCCTTCATTGCACCAAGGGATTATTACCAAGTTAGACCAAAAGGGGGAAATTTAAATACAAAAGAGTTTTCTTTCATGGCTACGAGATTCCAAAGTGAGGTGGGAGGTCATTCCAGAGGTTAGGCTTATGCACATCTCAGGCGCATCTCACTGACTACCACCGTAAACAAAGCCTCAAACAGGGGTGCTCCTGAGAGCTCTAGAGACATCTGGACACTATAGGCAAGGCTCAAAAACCCAGGAAGTCAGGTCCCCATTGGTTTGCCTTGAAATGTACGATAACTTGTTTCCTCAATGTAACAAAGTTTGGCTCATTTATAATGTCCCTACACAAAATTCTTCTACTCTTTTATGTGAACCTATAATTAGGACTATATCCATTAAATATATGCCCCAGAGACTTAAATCTTTGGTCTTTTCATATGCCGTCTGACCCCTGAATCTCAGCAGAGTTGTAGCCAACACCTTCTCTCCAGTTCATGGGAATTGCCCAGGACAACTAACAAAATGATGATGATGGATAATGCCCATTCCCCAAAGCAAAGATTATTTACAATTGCAAGCAAAGCAAATCTGCCCCATAAGGTCTAAGCCCTCTCTCAATCTGAAGCAGGGCAAGCATCACCATGCCAAAATCCCCAAGACGGAGGAATGAACAAACATAAGGGGGGAATACATCCATGGACCAAAAGTAGAGTTATTAATATTGCAGTCATGGAAGAACTTGTAACATTGATATAAAGATAATGGTTACCATAGGTTCTGAGAGGTGGGGGAGAGAAAAATAGGTGGAACATAGGACATTTTTAGGGCATTGGAATATTCCGCATGATTTTGCAATGAGGGATACAGGCTATTATAAATTTTGCCAAAATCTATGAAACTGTATGGTGCAAAGTGTAAACCATAATGTAAACTATTGACCATGGTTAGTAGCAGTGCTTCAATATGTGTTCATCAATTATAACAAATGTTCCATACTCATGTAAGATGTAATTAATAGGAGTAAATGTGAGAGGGGGAGAGATGGGGTAAATGGGAATCCCCTATATTTTCAATGTAAGTTTTCTGTCATCTAAAACTTCTTTAAAAATAAAGTTCAAAAAAGTCAATTTATCTTTCTGCCATTAAGCCTAATCTCAATTATTTAGTTTCAGCCAAAGATAAGTCATTATGTAATATTAATGCTACTTGAATTTCTGGCTTTGTTTGTACTTGATTTGTAATTGTTTTGTGACTTTAATTTATAGTTGTGTCAAAATCTATAAGTATAAGAAAATTTGACCTGGTAATATCTTCACAGATATTAAGTAATATTGCAGTGATAATTATAAAGTAACATTGTAATGATAATTTATAAAGTTTGTTCTTTGAAGCAAATCTGCATATTCTTTTGTGTGAGAAGTCTCAATTTGTGCTTGGTATTAATTATGTACATTAGTTTATTTTTTATAAAAGAGTATAATACACAGGTAACATAGGGAATAGAGTGATTGTGGGGACTTCAACCACACCCAAGTGTGATTTCCCCAAGGAAGATTTGGAACAGCTTGGAGCCCTAAACAGAGAAACCCAAGGGCCCAGATGTGCCAGGAGGAGGCAGGAGGAAGTGTGAGGGACCTTGGAATTTCCCATCCTTAATTTTTCTGGTTTCTTCTACTCCCTCCTCTTATAACTACAACAAAAGACTCCTGATTGCAGGAACCAGAAAGATCACAGTATACTCCAAGTACATGTCCAGCTAAATAGGTTTTGGCAGAGTGAAAGTGGAAAAGAAATCAGCCAGACCATGTTTTCTACAAAAGAATGCTCTAAGGCAGGGGTTCTTAACCTTTTATATTTCACGAGCGCCTTTGCCAGTCAGGTGAAAACCACAGGCCCCTTACTAAGTCCACACTATACTTTGTATTATTTAATACATATATCACACCTGCACCAACACACCCCCACAAGAATAATGTTTTCTTGAATTTCAATTCAAGCTCACAGACCCCTTGTTAAGAACCCCTGCTCTAAGGGTTCCAAAACAACTAATATACACATAAACTTTGAGGAAGTAATTTATTGATGAGGAGTGGGAAATGACCCACGATGTTTCATTTTCACCCCGATTTGTTTCAGCTGTCTTAATATATAATAAGTACATATATTACATAATTACTACATACAGAATACGTACAGTCTTATAGCTGTTATTAGAAAGCTAGCCGTAATCAAAAACTTCTCCCGCAAGAGTTAGTTTCACACAAAATCACAGGGCTTTTACCTTCCTCGTGTTCCATGAGGGACAGACAGTATGTTACCCTGACAGTAGGAAATGAGGAATTAAGTCATCATCTAGACATAATTCACAGGAAAAAACAATTTCCTTTGCTTTGCCCTATGAGAATTATCTAGATTACTGCTCCAATTCTGTATTTTGCCTTGGGAGTGAGGGTTTGAACTCAGAAGCCTGTCACACAGCAGCGGTTCTACCTCTAGACCCTGAAACCATGGTAACCCATAGCGCAGCAACTTCCTGTGCTGCTGTTTGTTTTCTAGATATTTACAGCTGAGACTCAAAAGCCTGCTGTACAATCAACCAATCCCACAGATTCTGCAGTGAGCTTGTTGCCCTTTATTGATAGGACGGGCATCATTATTTTGGGGATGAATGTGCACATAAGGCAACGTTGTGGAAAGAAGGGATTAACTCTGTGCTGCTATATTTTGCTACCATCATTATGTGACAAACTATGGTAGCTCTCCCTATTTTATTATTTTAATTAAATTCCCAGGAGGCAGAAAAAGTAAGGAAATATAATGTCTTCAACATAAAAACAGGCACTATTTTTTCTAAATATGACATTTATATTGTTCTTGTAGAGGAACATCTCAGAGATTATCTGACTCATGGATCATAAATAAAATGAAGACCAAGCTTCAGGGTTGGTGCATGTGTGTGCGTGCGTGCGTGTGTGTGTGTGTGTTTATGTGTCTCAAAGGTGGGAGAGTAGAGAGAGAGAATTTTGTTAAATATCTTTGAAGTGTGGAAAACAGCTTTATTATTTTGGAATTCCACATTTGTTTTTTAAATGTGTCATTAAATTAACTCCAGTAATTAGGCTATCAATCTTCCATCTATAGCCCTTTAAAAGAATTGGAAGATAGAGTATAGTAGTTTAAAGAACAAATTCAGGAGTTGACCTGTCTCTGTCCTCTGCTACATATTAGCTGTGTGACCTCAGTCTTCTATGACAAATACCACACAATGGGTTGACTTAAACTACAAGATTTATTGGCTCACAGTTTCAGAGGCCAGAGTCCCAAAGTAAGGTATCAGCACGGCCACGCTTTCTCCCGCATCGGTAGCACTCTGGTGGTGGAGTCCTGTCACAGGCGCTGTCCTTGGTCTCCTCTTTCTGCCCTTCTGGTTTCGTCCTTGGCCTCTCTTTACAAGGTCTCCAGGATTATGAATTGAGGGCCATCCTGACCCAGTTAGTCATACTTCTTGGTACCAGCATTTGAATTAGTCAGGGTTTTTCAGAGAAACAGAAGAGAAAGGATATATATTTATTATAGGAATTGGCTCATAAAACCAGGGGGACTGGTAAGCCCAAACTCTATACAACAGGCTGCTAGCTAAAAACTATAAAGATGAAGTTAAATTCCCCAAGGGAAGCTGCATGACTGAAGTAGAGGCAGAAATTCTTCTTTCTGATTTCTTAAAGTCTCAGTTCTGGCTTTGAAGACCTGCAACTTATTGGATGAGAAGCCTCCGCATGTTGCGGAGGGCAACATCCTTTGTAGATTGTAGATGCAATCAGCCATAGATACAACTGATTATAGATGCACACCCATCTATGAAATGCCTTCATAATATTAATCAGGCCAATGCTTGTTTGACCAAAAAACCTAACACCATAACCTAGCCAGGTGGGCAATGGAATTAACCATGACAGACAGGTTATTATATTTTTGCTGTTTCTCAGCCTTATCATCTCTAAAATGGGGATAATACTAGTGCCTATTTTTTAGGACTATTGTAAGGATTAAATGAGCTAATATATATAATTTATAAATACATCTAGAATTCAGTATTTTATGTTAGCTAATATCATAATCATCATTATGACTTCTATTATCAAACTGTTTAATTTAGAACTAGTTTTCAAAAATAAAATAATTGAAGATCAATAATTTGAATAAATATACACTTGAAAAAATGAAATGGATGTACAATTGCTTTTTTTTTATTCCCCCCGCCTTGTGGTTTGCTTGCTGTCAGCTCTCTGTTTCCATTCACTGTGCATTGTTCTGTGTGTCTGTATTTATTTATTTTTTAATTTATTTACCCCCCTTGGGGCTTGCTTGTTGTTGTTGTTGTTGTTGTTGTTTTCTCTCTGTGTCCATTTGCTACATGCTCTTCTGTGGGTTTTGTTTTTGTTTTTGCTTTTACTTGTCTCCCTTTTTGTTGCATCACCTTGCTGAGTCAGCTCTCCGTGGTGCTCACAGGCTGGGCTGCCCTCTGCAGTGTGCAGGCGAGCCTGCCTTCACCAGGAGGCCCCAGGACACGAACCCAGGGCCTCCCATATGGTAGATAGGAGCCCAACTGATTGAGCCACAGTTGCTTCCCTACATTTGTTTTTCTTTTTAAAGATAAATGTCTATTTTTTTCTTCCCCTCTCCCTCTCCTGCCCTGCTGTTTTTGCTGTCTGTGTCCATTCACTGTGTTATCTTCTGTATGTATTTCTCTCTTTTTTGTCTTCTCTTCTCATCTTTCTCATCTAGGATTCACTGGGATTTGATCCCAGGGAACTCTGATGTGGAGACTGGTTCCCTGTCAATTGCGCCACCTCAGTTCCTGGTCTCTGCTGAGCTTCACCTTGACTCTCCCCTTTGTCTCTCCTTTGTTGTATCATCTTCTTGCTTCATGACTCGCTTGAGTAGGCAATGGCTTACAGCATGGGCACTTGGCTCACCACATAGGCACTGGCTCACCACATGGGCACTCACACAGGCACTTGGCTCACTGCACAGGCACTTGGCTTGCCACGTGGCACTTGGCTTGCCACATGGGCACTTGGCTCGCCATACGGGCACTCGTGTGGGCATTCTGCTTACCACATGGGCACTCGGTTCACCACACAGCACCCACATGGGCACTTGGCTTGCCATGTGGGCACCGGCTTGCCCTTTATAATTCTTGTACTCTAGGTTAACCATGTTAAACTCACCTTTCAGGAGATGTAATTTAACTTGAGATGTTAACAAATCCAGGAAATTAAGTCATCCTACTACTGTGTCTGTTTATGAGTGTGTGCACTAACTGTATGGCTGTATGAATACGTATGTGTTCGTAAGAGCACATTGTATTCTTAAATAGGTATTACTGACAAAACAAACTTCTTAGCTTGCTAATAGTGTATTATATTTATTAGTTATAATTCAGTAGGTATAATTCAGTAGATAAGCGCATGGAGTTTGAAATCAGATAGACCAATATCTGAGTCTCGAATCCTGACACTAATAGCTGTGCCTCAGTTTCCTTACTTGTAAAATCAGAATAATAATAACTCCCTCATAACTATTCTGTGAGGGTAAAAAGAAAATAGATGTAATACTTAAAGTGTCTGAAAATATTTACCAAATGATGCCTTAGTACTTTTCCAATATTTATACTCAGTTTTTATACATGGTTGGAGCCAATAACCAAGAGTTCTTGGGAAACTCTGAAGAGTATTGGAAATCTTAAACTTTCTAGAAATCTCTGTTCAGCCTGAACTTCTCCATACCCACATGGTCTAGATCAAGAGCAGGATCTCAACTTTGGCTGCATGTCAGAAACATATGGGGAACTTGTAATTTCCCAGTGCCCATGACAATTAAATCAGAATCTCTAGGACGCAGACATCAGTAGTTTGTAAAATTCCCTGGGTGTTTCCATTGTGCAACCAAGATTAAGAACTACTGCTCCCAATCCTTATATAAGATGCAATGCTCTTTAAATGTACTCATCCAGCAATGCACCAAAAAGTGGGAACAGTACCATATTGTCCAACACGAGACTTAGGTGCTGGATGCAGTTCAGCCAAACATGGGACCCAGTCATTTAATCTGAGATTTTGCTTCTTTATCTATAAAATGGCAGGACGTCTACCCTGCCAACCTCATAGTGTCATCATGAGGATTGAATGAATTAATGCCTATGGTTAAGTGCTTGGGAATCATTAACTTTCTAAACATAAATAATCATGATTTTTGTCAAGTGTCAGTCTCCTTGGCACAAGGTAGGAGATGACTGAGGTAAGCAGGCAAGAGGTAGACCAAAACAGGGAGGAAGAAGTTGATGATTGAAAACAAAAGTAGCCCCAGAGCTAAGGACATATCAAGGGCAAGACCCCTTGGTACTGTCACATACCCAGTGCCCTTATGGGCCCTCTCTGGTATTACAGGAAAGCAGCAAGTGTTATGCCTCATAGAAGTAGTTGCCCCAAACCCATTCCTTGTTCCTGACTCCTCCTCCATCTCCCCAGCCCAAAACATAGCAACCAGTAATTCAGACTGAACTTGATAAACCTGTGAGGACAGCCAAACGAAACCTGGCATAAAACGTGGGCTTTCTCCTAATCTCCTCCTCTTTCCTTCGCTCATACTTTGATCAGTCAGTAAATCCTGTCCTTTCCTCTTCCTTACATTCTCCTCCTCCCCTCTGCCACAGTCCTCATCACTTCCCATTTGGAAGTCTCCTAGCTGATCTTCAGGCCACCAAACTTCTCTCAGGTCCCCCTCCACTCTCTGACCTCAGGATGATGTCCCTAAAATAAAAATCCAGCCAACTATCACCACAGCTTAAAGTTTTTACTTCAACTTTGGAAACCACTGCTCGGTGTCACCTTCCATGCCTTTTTTGTATATTGTTTTCTCCATCCCAGAATATTCTTCCTACCCTCGTCCAGGAAAATTTTTAGGAAAGAGAAAGTCATTCCTTATTTTAACACTTGCCAGTGGTGAGAGTTGATCACTTCTTATATATTAAGAATTAAATTGACAGTTCAATAAGTTGATTTTGTTAAACAGATTTGCTCTTTATTCAGTGATGATGAAAGCCCATATTTTCAGAATTGAAATGATATATGAGACAAAAAACTTCCAGACCATACACTAATCTTGAATAGGAATGTGGTAGGCAGAATTTTAAGATGGTCCCCGAGATTCCCAGCTCCTGGGGCATACTCACCTTCTCCCCAGTTATTCAATCAAATACTAAGCTGGCTTTGCAGATATTTTGCAGATATAATTAAGATTTCAAATCAGTCCACCTAAAGATAAGATTATCCACTGGGCCTGACCTAATCACAGAAACCTTTTAAAGTCAGAGTACTTCCTGTGATCTGCGGCAGGAGAAGTAGTCAAAGATTCAAAGCAAAGAAAAGAGTTGACCAGCATGCCCTCACTAGCTTGAACTTGGAGAGATCCCAAGTGCCATGATATTCAGGTGGCCTTTAAGATCTGAAAGCAGCCCCAGCAGACAGCCAGTAAGGAAATAAGAACTTTATCTTACAGTCAAAAGGAACTAAATTTGCCAATGGAAGAATGAATTTGGGAGAGGATTTTTCCCAGACAAGAACTCAATCAGACCTCCACCTTGGTTTCTGCCTTGTGATATCTTGAGCAGGGAACCAAGCCAGGCCATGCCAGACTTCTGACCTACAGAGCTGTGGCCAACCATGCAGCAATGTAAAACTAATACAAAAGAATGTTCAATACATTAAAAACAGCTCTTCTCTATCACCTGTTCTCTTTCTTCCCTTCCCTTCATTCGCCTGGCTTTGAAAAGCTCTTGTCTTTGCTATTTTAACTGAATATAAATAATCATCGCCAAAAAGGAGTGACCCCCTAAAAAAGCAGTATGGCTTCTACATACTTGCATATATGTCTTTGGCCTCTACTATGCCAACTCTCAACACTTTCCAACTTAGAGCCCAGATCAAGTAAAAGTGGGGTACATAGAGACTCAGATAACCAAGCTGTAGCATAAGGGTTGAGAGCCCCATTTGACATTGAGCAGTCTGAAACTCAGAGAAGTTAAGAAACTACCCGAGGTAACACAGTAGCTGATAAAACTTAGACTTAGATATCTGAATTTAAACCACGCTCTGCCCCTTACCATTTTGACCTTGTGTAGAATTATTTTTCTGCGTCTGCAGCAGTGATTATCAGCTGCACATTAGAATTATCTAGGACTTTTAAAACAATCCTGGGAAATGGGTGTGGTTCAAGTGATAAGGCCTCTGCCTACCTGGGTTCGATCCCTGGGGCCTCCTGGTGAAAAAAAGAGAAAGCATGCCCGTGCAGTGAGCCAGTGCCCATGCGGCGAGCCAAGTGCCCATATGGCAAGCCGAGTGCCCACGTGAGTGCCCACATGGTGAGCCAGTGCCCGTGTGATGAATCAGTGCCCGCACAGTGAGCTGATTGCCCATGCGAATGCCCACACGGCGAGCCAAGTGCCTGCAGCGAGCCAAGTGTCCACGCAGTGAGCCAGTGCCGACACAAGTGAGTCATGCAGCAAGATGGTGACGCAACAAAAGAGAGGGGGAGGGGAGAGTCAAGGTGAAGAGCAGCAGAGACCAGGAACTGAGGTGGTGCAATTGACAGGGAACTTCACTCCACATCAGAGGTCTCCAGATCAAATCTCGGTGAATCCTAATGGAGAAAGACGAGAAAAGAAGACAAAAAGAGAAATAGATACAGAAGATCACACAGCGAATGGATCCAGACAGCAAAAAACAGCAGGGCAGGGGAGGGGGAAGAAGAAAAAAAAAAAAAAAACACACAGAAACACATAGCCCATAATTAAAAAAAAAAAAAAAAAAAAAACTGCTAGCCTAGCAATGCCCAAGTTAATTCAGTCAGACTCTCTAGGGAATATGATATGCCCAGTCATCAGTATTTTTTCAAGTTCTCCAGGTCCTTCCAGTGTGTGACCAAGTTTGAGAATTACTGGTCTATTAAATGAGAACATAGGCAATATGAAATCAAAAACCTCTGCTGGTTTAATATTCTGTGTGTCCATGAGTTTATATTTAATAAACACAAACAAATTCACAAGTGACATTTTAATGATGAGGAGGAGAAAGAAGTCAATTACTTTTTAAGGCTATAAGGTATGCAGATGTTACTATTATAAGTACCCTAAGTGAATGGCATCATTTAAGTCCCAAGAACATGCCCATTTTATTCTTTTAGCAACAACTTCAGTGGGACACTTTGGATTTGAGAGCTAATCTCCATATATGTTGAGGGGGGTAGAATACAGAACAAAAGGGAGAAGAGGTGTGGAATAGAGCAGGGGTAGGGGAAGAGGAAGAAGAACAGCAAAAATAAATAAATTATATACATATATATGGCGGGGCCAAGACAGAGACGGGAAAATGTCGGTGAGAGTTTACAATCTCTGATGGTAACCTGAAGGACTTTTAAATGCTGAGATACAATGACAGGTCTCCATTTTCCCAAACTTTCAGTAAATGACTACTACCTAAAAAGCTCAGTGGTAAGTGTTTTAGGGATATCGAGGAAAAATGGCTGCTTTCCTTAGCTAGGTAGGCACAAGACAAAGACCAGAAAGCATCTCCTGAAAGTGAAACACAGTTGAAATGAGGAGCTCACAGGAAAAATAATATTAGATCAAAAAGTTACCATGAGAAAATTCTAACAAATGTACCACATTAATGAAAGAGTTAATATTAGGGTGGTATTTGGGAAGTCTGTATTTTATGCGTGTTTTTCTGTAAGTCTTAAACTACTCTAGTAAAAATACAAAACTGAATAGGACACCAGGACCTTGTAACAACTTGGTAGGCTGACCATGAAGGTCTTCTGAGATTTCAGCTGCAAGATGGTGGTGGACAGAACAGGGAACAGGAAGCAAAACTGATTAAACACCGCAGTGTGCCAGGAGCTAGATTAGGACATTTTTAATTAATATTGTTTTTAGTACAATAATGCATTAATACCATAAACAATCATCTCTTTAAAAAAGTTACCATGAGAAAACAAATCCATTGGGAGTCCTGGAAATCTTGTGTAGGACATTGGTATTTCCACCGAACATGAAGTGGGAGATTCAGAGCAATTCAATGTCACTCCTCTCTATGCTTTGGTTTCATAATCTGTAGAATGGATTTGATAATGAGATTCACTTCAAAGAGTTATTTGAGGATGAAATTATTTAATAGCTATGAATCACTAACAACAGTTTGGCACGTGGTGTTACAGAAATGTTTATTAAATAAAAATAAACAAATTGAAATAAATAACAAAGGATGGCTAAAACTGTATGGTATTGGCAGGGAACTAGGCAGATAAATCAATGGAACACACTCAAATCTACAAAGAGATTCAGAAATATGTAAACCTTCAGTAGGTGATGAAGATCACATTTCGCCTCAGTGAGAAAAGAACAGAGCATTTAATAAATGCTGTAGGCACAACTGCTTGCTCTGATTGTTCATGAACAAACATTGTAGAAAGAAAATACTGAGCTCAGATTGATCTCAGATTTTTCTTCACTCAAGTATTGATCTAACTAAACAATTTACAAGGATAATTTAGGAAATTCGATATATGGACTCTGGTCTCTAAACTTCCAAAATGCATATTTCAACATTATTATTTAACATCCTCAGTTCTTCCCTTTGTATTTCCTATTGTGGAGTTTCCTTTAGCTCTATTTTTAGCTAGAGTTAAAAGTTCTTTAGATATATGGAAGACAGTTAACATGTGACTGTATTAAATCATATAGTCCAAGAGGACATATACCTGGTGAGTTAGTTTGTGATGGCTGCTATAACAAAAACCATAGAATACCATAGACTGGATTGCTTAACAGGCATTCATTATCTCTACAGTTTTGGAGGCTAGAAGTCCAAAATCAAGGTTCTGATGGGGTCATGCTTTCTCTTAAGTCTGTAGCATTCTGGCCATGGCCTGCCAGCAGTCAATAACTTAATCTCTGCCATCACATGGCCATCTATGTCCAACTGTATCCATTTCCTCTGCTTAAAAGGACTCCAGTCAAACTGGCCTCACCTTAACTGTAACATCTTCCAAGATCCTTTTTACAAATGGGTTCACATCCACAGGACCAGGGATTAGGACATGAACATGTGAGGGGCATGATTCAATCCATATCACCTGATCTGGATCAGTTAAATGTATTTAGTGTAAGCAGGGAGCACCCTTCCTTACATGGCCTTGATTTTATACAGTGGGCTAAGCACTGAGCAGTTTAAACTGGTCACATCACTTGAGGACAGTTCCAAAACTGCAGGCATTCACTTATAAAGAGTTGGTGGTCCCCTGAGAGCACTACCCCAAGGAGTCTATACATTTCTCGGTCGTTCAGTTGTGACACTTAGTAGCAATGGGAGAAGGGGCAGGTAATAGCGTAGCAGGGCCCTAGGAATTACAGCTGATACTAGCTCCAGGTGACACACTGGCATGTCCATGAGTCACTTTTGAGGCTGCCCCATTACCTCTAGACAATGACTACATATATTCATGGTCAAAGACATTATTTTTATCCTGCCTTTTGTTCATAACCAAGCCTAGGAAAAAAGACTGATTGTATTATTTTTAAAGCTCTCTCTCCCCACTACCCCTCTCCTTTCAAGTGCATCATGAAATTTTTAAAAAGCACTGCTATTTCTAAGAGCTCTGAAAAATATGTACCGGGCATGTATTTTAAGACTACAATTATTAAAAATGAAATTGCTATCCCTGGCTTTAGGGTCATAGCATGTGAAGCTTTACTGGGTACTTTTCAATCTAGCAAAAAAAGTTAAATGTTTATTCTCTGCCTCCCTCCAACCATTTTCCTTCACATGTAAATCAGATTATGTCATGCCTTTTTTCATGCCTCCCCACTGGGTGCAAAATAAAATACAAATTCCTTCCTCTGGGGTATGAGGCGCTGAGTGGAATGGTGCCTGCTCCTCCTTGCCCACATCTCTTGCCACTATTCAACAGCTCCACTGACAGCCAGAACCTCTGCTTTAGCCCTTCCCTCTTCCTAGCTTGCTTGTCTCCCACAAATCCCATTCCCTGACCATCACATGACTTGCTCCTTTTTATTCATACCTCAGTTGAAACATCACTTCCTCAGAGAAGACTTCATTGATGACCCAACCTAAAATACCCAGACACTAGCGCCCAATTTTCATTTTTTAAAAAAAGGTAAATGTTTAAATGGTATCTTTTAGTAATATCCCGGAAATGCTTGGATCTGTGATGTTTGACTGCTATGTGCCATCCTTTGCTATCCCAATATCCCCCTGCCCTCAGTTACTCTGCTTTGCACTTAAAGATGACCTTCATATTGAACTATTAAACCTGTGAGGTAGCACAGCATCCCAGTGCGTCCCCTTCCCCTGGCCTCTTAGTGCCCCCTGCTGGGGTCCTTCGGGAATGCTACCTGCTCTTGCCCTGCTGCGCAGGAACAAACTTCTTACATACTATATGCACTCACAAAGGTAATGTACTATAATGTTATGGTCCCGAAATATTTTTCTTTTTCCCTGGTTCACAGGCGCCACCAATGACGATTTAGATATCACCAGTTTCTGCAAAAACATGTGCTTTCCCAGAAAACTTGAATGGGTCTCAAGGGACTGAAACAAAGTTTCTGAAGGCTAAAGCCATTCTTATTAATCATGCATGGCGTGTGCAAACAGGCACATCTAGATTCTGCTCATGAAGTGGCCTTGTGGTACTGTGAGAGCAAAAACAAGAATTATAAGCCCACCAGGGACTCCACAGTCACCCCGTGGTGGTGGAGATGCTGCTCTAAATCTGCTGTCCTCCATGAGATGTAATGCTCTCTGCTTGCTTTTTCTGCTTGGACTTCTGAAATAATCTCCAGAAACCCTAGCTCATTTTTCAATTGCTATTTAGTTTGCTCTTCTGGTTGCTCAGTGAAGGGCACCGATTCCTTCCTGTTTCTTTTGCCTTCTCTACCCTTACTCCCTACCCAGCTCATCCTGATTTCCCTTGAGTGTATTAAAGGAATGCTTAGAGGACCTGGTATGATTCATTTCCTCCACATGTCTTGCTTATGTTAATGCTGGCAGGTTGGCTACTTTCCTAAACATCCTCACTATCACTTAATATAAAATATTTTTCAAAGAGACAATAAAGTGTTGTAAGACAAGATTTTACTAAGCATAGATGGTATGCCTTGTCCTGTGCTAAATTCTGATAGAATCATACCTATTTGTGCAGAAGGAGTACTCCACACACACTGCAGAGGACTCAGGCAAGTGTGTAGCAATAAGTTTTCAAGAATATATAATTCCAGGGAAAGAATGAAAAAAATACTAAATTTATTAAGCTCCTAATCTGCATTATCCTCACAATAAATCTACAAAATAGTATTATTGTTCCCATTTTTTCAAATAAAAGAAAACAGAAGGTCAAAAATATTAAGAAAGTTTCCTAAAGCCATATAATGAGAAGAATTATGATTAAAACATATTGAATACCATGATAATCCAAATATAATATTGGCAGAATAAAAGTACTCAATGCACCATAATATAAAGTAAAATAAACAAGTGTGTGCAAGGTCAAAATGATTAATGCATTTATTTTTTTTTCATTCATTTTTTAAAAAATATTACATTCAAAAAATATGAAATCCCATTCAACCCCACCGCCCCCTGATTAATGCATTTAAAAGAGGGAGAAACCACATCTGGTGAGGGGGACTAGAAAGTCTTCAGAAAGGAACTATATTTAGGATAGCCCTTGGAGAAAGGTCAAGATTTCAACACACAATCTGGGACAAAAAGAATCGGTTCTATAAAAACATACCTAGAACTAATAGGTGAGTTTAGCATGGTTGCAGGATTGAAGGTCAACACAAAAATATCCATGGTATTTCTATACGTTAACAATATACATGTAGAAACTGATTTTTAAAACAATATCATTTACAGTAGCCCTCCCCATAAAAATGAAATAGGTATATATCTAATAGAACATGTGCTGGATTTGTATGCTGAAAACTACAAAATGCAATGAAAGAAATCAAAGAAGACCTAAATAAATGGAGAGATATACCATCCTCGACAATCTGAAAACTGAAGTAGTAAAGACTTGAACAATTCTCCCAAAATTGATATATAGATTTAATGCAATTCCAATTTTTGTGGATATGGTGTGGTAGTTAATTTCATGTGTCAACTTGGCTAAGTTATAGTGTCCAATTACTTTCCCCAACTTCAGTATTGGCTATTGCTGGAATTTCCATGGGTAATTCAGATTAAGGACTTCAGTATCACCTTTTTGGAATTTCCAGATTGCAGCCTGCCCTATGGAGTTTGGAGATGCCAGCCCCAATGTCATATGAGCCACAACCTTATAATAAACCTATATATCCTTTTGGTTCTTTTTCTCTAAATCTCACCTATTGTACAAAATTTAACTCAAAATGATCTTAAAGGAAAACAGGAGAAAATCTTCATTACCTGGGTTTAATCAAGGAATTCTTAGATATGACAACAAAAGCATGTTCCACAAAAGAAAAAAAAATGATAAATTTGAAGTTCATCAGAATTTAAAATTTTTATTCTGCTAAAGATATTGTCAATAAAATAAAAATAGCTATGGACTAGGAGAAAATATTTGCAAGTCAAATATCCAACAAAGGACTCATATCCAGAATATATAAAAAATCTCTAAACTAAACAGTAAGGAAAGAAATAATCCAATTAGAAAATGGACAAAGGAATTAAACAGACACTCACCCAAGATGATATACAAATGGTAAATAAACACATAAAAGATGATCAACATCATTTGGCACTAAACACTAAAATTAAAACCATGAGATACCACTAAACACTGGTCAGATTGGCTAAATTTTAAAATACTAGTAATACCAAGTACTGATGAGGATGCAAAAAACAAAAAACAAAAACAGAAATGCTCATACTTTGCTGGTGGGAATGCAAATTGTACAGACATTCTGGAAAATAGTTTAGTTCTGGAGACTCCAATTACTAGGTATTTACCCTAGAAAATTTATGTTCAAATAAAATCCTGTACATGAATGTTTGTATTGTTGCTATTCATACTCCTGCTAACTGGAAACAACCCAAACATCCTTCAGCAGGTGAATGGTTAAACACACTATGATACATCCATAGCATGGAATGTTACTCTGCAATGAAAAGAAAGAAACTATTGATACACGAAACAATTTGGATGAATTAAGGACTCCTAGACTATGATTTATGGGGTACATTAAAAAGGAGACAGGAAGGAGATAAGAAAGAAAGAGAAGGAAATAAGGGAGGCAGGAGACAAATTACCAACAACTACAGCAGTCAAGATTCACATTCATGACCATGATGACAGAAAAGAGGAAATGCAGTTAAATAGCAAATCATAAACCAAATGTACAGAATGTGGTAACTTAGAAATAGGTTAAAGAAGAGGGAGATGACACTGAACAAGCAAGACACTTGTTAAATGATGTAAAGATCACTGTCTTCTTGCTAAGTCCCAAAGTAACACATTTATATATCAGGAAAAAAGGTTCAGATCACCAAGAGACAGATTTTTCTTAACTTTATTTCAACTTTAAAAACTAAAATAACTGATGAAAGGCAGTGTGGCAGTTTGAGATTACTTTATGAATCCCAGAAAGAAAAAGATTATGTTTGTAACTAATCTAATCCTCTGGGTGTGAAACCCTTTGAGTGCATTAAATTCAACTGAAGGACCTTTGATTCAGCTACTTGCTAAGATCACTTTAGGGCTTTTGATTGGGCTATGTCAGTAAGGCATAACTCACGTTGGATCTCCGCCCTCTTGCTGGGTCTGATAGAAATGGAAACACAAAAAAAGGCTGACTGAGACAGACACAGAAAGAGAGAGCTCTGTCATTTTTCATCCTGCCATGTGACAGAAAGGAGAAGGCTCCAACAGCTGAGGCCCCAGGGAAAGATGAGCCTGAGTTTATAACAGAAATTTGGAAGAAAGCAGAACAGCCACAATTGATATAGGAAGCCCTAAGAGACAAATCCTACGCCAATTTGCAGCTGAAAATCTGGAAGAAAGTACAGCAGTTGAGCCTGAGAGAGAGAGCCCAGAGGGGAAGTAAAGACCCGGTAGAGATCACCCACCATCTTGCTTCAACAAGTGGCAGCTGACTTTGGTAAGAAAGCATCTCTTATGGTACCTTGAGCTGGACTTTTCACAGCCTTGGAACTGTAAGCTTTTACCCCAAATTAAAACCCTTTATAAGAGCCAACACATTTTCTGGTATTTGCATTAGCAGCCCTTTGGCAAACCAAGACAGGCAGTTTAACAAATTATGGAGGCATTACTTTAAAAATTCCTGTCCAGGCACATTTATCTTCTTTAATCCAAATAAACAAACTCTATTGTTTCCCCAGTATTCTGAAAGATGAATAAATGAGTGCAGATTGGTTAAGTGATATGACCAAGGTCTTGTTAATGAAGAAAATGAAAAAAAAAATGCTTAATCATTTTCACATCTCGTAAAACTAAATCCCATATTCTTTTTTTATTCTTAGCATTGATATAGTACCTTCTTTGCCTTTTCTACAAAAAGATTTCAATATTTCTGTTAAACATAGTCCATAAGCTACATTAGTTTCATTCCTCCTTTGCACCTCCACCACAAGAGACAGATTTTAAGCCAAAGCATTTTCCAGCAAATTCCCTTCCTTTTCTACTCAAGATACCATCAAGTAATAATCACAATTACTCAGCCCTCTGCTAGAGAAACCTTTTTCCTTGAACTTATTTGAAAGTTGAGATGGGAATGGATGGGACTCAAGCAGTTGAGTGCCTGCTTCCCACATGGGAGGTCCTAGGTTCAGGTCCCAGTGCCTCCTAAAAAAAAAAAAAAAAAAACAAGCAAAATAAATGCAGGAAAAACAAAACAAAACTGGGGAACAGATGAGGCTCAGTGGTTGAGCACTGGTTTCCCACATACAAGGTCATAGGTTCAATCCCTGGCCCCCAGTACCTCAAAAAAAAAGTTGAGAGTCAGTAGAAATTCTCATATGTACCCCATCACCTTCTTAGAAAGGATGGATTGATAGAAATGGGCCTATCCACAATCAAGTCCCTCATAAGAGACTTGATTTCCTCTTTTATACATAATGTCATGGTTTGAAGCTGTATGTACCCCTGAAAACCATGTTCTTAAATTTAATCCATTCCTTTGGGTATGGACATATTTTAAGTAAGACCTCTGATGAGGCTACTTCAGCTAAGATGTGACCCACCTCATTCAGGATAGGTCTTGATACTCTTACTGAAGACCTTCATAAGAGAATGAAATAGAGAGAAAGAAAAAGCCACGAAGCAAAAAGCTGAAAGAAACAAAACCTGGAAGAGAAGGGAGAGACTAACAGATGCTGCCGTGTGCCCTGCCACGTGCAGAGGAACCAGGATCACCGGCTGTCAGCCCCCAGAATGCCGGTATCTGGAAAGAAAGTATCACCTTCGTAGTGCCTTGATTTGGACATTTTCCTGGACTCAAACCAGTGTGCAAATAAATCCCCATTGTTTAAGTTGAGCCATTTCATGGTATTTGCATAATAAGCAGCCTAGGAAATTAAAACAGATTTTGGCACTGGGGAAGTGGGTACTGTTACTGCAAAGACAAAAAAAGGGGAACAGCTTTGTAGTTGGCTGATAAGTAGAGGTGGGAAGCATTGTGAGGTACTTGATAGAAAAGGCTGAGATTGCTTTGATGCGACCATTGGAAGAAATATGGACGCTAAAGATACTTTTCATGAGGCTTTAGACAGAAGTGATGAATGTGTTATTGGAAATTGGAGGAAAGGCAGTCCTTGTTTTTGCCAAGAGCACTTGGCAAAATTGAGTTCTGATGCTCAATGAAGGCAGAATTAGAGACTGATAAACTTAGATATTTAGCTAAGGCAATTTCCAAATGAAATGTGGAAAGGGCAGCCTGCTTTCTCCTTGCAGCTTATAATAAAATGAGAGAGGAATGGGACAAGCTGACAAATGAACTCCTGGGTACAAAGAAACCAGAAATGGATGGTTTGGACAACTCTGAATTTCCAGAAAGCAAGTCCCCAGAAAACAGTGTGCCATGTGAGGATTTAACTGAACGTGGATCCAGTCAGCCTTTTCAGTGCAAGTCAGGATTGGCAATGCAGCTTTCCAGGAATGACGTGTGGAGCCCAACCACCATCCTGATGCTTGCACCCCAGTATTGGGGAGAGCTTGACGACTGCACAAGCACTTGGAAGGGGTGGGACTGCCACTTCATTCGGACTGGAGAACAAAACATCATTCTGGAATTGTTTGGAACCCATGACCCCTGTTTTCCTTCCTTCACTCTGTTGTATATTGGAAAATGACAACTTGTTTTCTAGGTTTCAAAGCTCCTCCCCCAGGACAGAACACACCATAACCAATTGTGATGAGACTTTATACTAAGCATCGTTTCTGAAAAGGCATAATCATTTGGAGAATTATGTGGAATGAATGTATTTTACATATAGAAAGAACATATCTTTGTGGGGTCCAGATAGTAGAGTGTGGTAGTTTGAAGCTGTATGTACCCAAAAAAAACATGTTCTCAAATAGAATCCCTTCCTATGGGTGTGGACCCATAGTAAGTAGGGGCTTTGGCGTGGCTACTTCAGTTAAGATGTGACCCACCTCATTGACAATAGATCTTAATCTTATTACTGGAATCCTTAGAACGAAATTCAGAAGAGAGAAAGCCATAGAATCAAGAAGTTGAAAGCAAGGAAACTTGGAAGAGAAGGGAGAGACCAGAAGATGCCACCATGTGCCTCACCATGTGACAGAGGAGTCCAGAATGGCTGGCAGTCAGTCTCTGGAAGAGCGCATTGCCTGCTGATGCTCTATTTGGACATTTTTCAGCTTCAAACCCATGAGCAAATAAATTCCCATTGTTTAAGCTGAACCATTTTATGGTATTTGCTTTAAGCAGCCTAGGAAACTAAAACATACAATATGATTGACACTGATGGCATACAGTTACACATTGGCATTCTCATTTGGAGCACTGAGAAACAAACATCCTCTGCTGGCAAATTAGCAAGTATGCTGCTAAAGATAACTATAAGAGCTAAAGAAGATTTCAGCCTTTCCTTTTCTCCCCTTGTTGAAACTAACGTAGATTATCCCATGGTATGGAATGGTCCCAGCCTTCCAATACAAATTTCCTTAAAAACAGTTTATCAGATTCATCCATTAACAAATGAAGGAAGCTTTGTCACAAGACAAATTGCTCAAAAGCTTCTCTCCCCAGCCTGCTTCCTAAGATTGTCCAAGGACTCATGGGAACAGTATAATTGGTCCTTGATAATTCTATATCAATCATAATTATGGCTTTGTGGGAGTTTTATAATTTTTAAAATGCAGTTACATCTCTTATCTCAGTCGAGCAATGTTTTGATAATTTTGCAGATAGAAAAGCTGATGTTCAGATTGGTTATGAGCTTAGTCAAAGAACTGTAAATGGCAGAGTCTGGACTTCTGATTCAGATTCTAGTATGGTGGGGTTTTGTTTGTTTGTTTGTTTTTTACCTTCTCTTTATTGAAATGGGGTTAGGGACCAAACCCTTAACCTAGTAACAAGGAATTAGTCCAGATTCATTATTACTTTATTCTCTCCTTAGCCTAGTAGATGGGCTATTTCCATAGATGAATCAGGACAAGCTAATTTTCCTTTTTCTTTGCAAAGTATACTGGTGGGCTATAACCCAGAAGCATTTTTCACAAAGAGATACCCAGTACAGTCTCTACACACTCCAGCAACATACTGGAAGATATATTAATCCCATAGTTTTATTTCATTTCTTAATTCTTTTTATCTTCCAAGACTTTTAAAAATGAAATCTATGGATTTTTTTTAAGAACAGCAATTTTTGACTATGTTGATAATAAATAAATTACTTCTTAAGGAAAGCCAATAAAACTTCTCTGTTGGTGTTTATTTTCCCCAAGAATTTTTAGAACAGGGATTATGGAGGAAATAGAAGGAGAACATACTATGAACTCATATTATGAACTCTGTGACATTTATCAGTTTCATTTCTGCCAAAGAAAGAAACATTATGATAATGTCATGTTTTCATAAATATATTTGAAAATTGTGAAAATGTTATATTAACATTACAGAGCATAATGGCTGTGAATGCATGCATAAGTGCCTTCAATGCAAACATATATAGCCACTTCAAAGAATCCAATCTAGAGCAGTAGATGTAATTTAATACCAAATGCTTTTATTAACTTTATGGGCTGGAACATTTCATCATTTGCCTATTGAGGAGCCCAGGACATCTAGAGTAGCCAGTGGTGTATGTTAGAAAGGAATCTGGGGAAAGCAGATTTGGCTCAGTGGACAGAGCATCCACCTACCACATGGGAGGTCCAGGGTTCAAACCCACGGCCTCCTGACCCGTGTGATGAGCTGGCCCATGTGTAGTGCTGATGCGCATGAGGAGTGCTGTGTCACACAGGGGTGTCCCCCACATAGGGGAGCCCCACGCACAAGGAGTGCACCCTGCAAGGAGAGCCACCCCACGCGACAAAAGTACAGCCCCTCCAGGAGTGGTGCCACACACACAGAGAGCTGACACAGCAAGATGATGCAACAAGAAAAGCAACGCAGTTTCCCAGTGCTGCATGACAAGAATGTAAGGAGACACAGAAGAACACACAACGAATGGACACAGAGAGCTGACAATAAGGGGGAGGGGAGAGAAATAAATAAAAATAAATCCCTAAAAAAAAAAAGAAAGGAATCTGTTGATACCACTGATATATCAGTGCTGACGCTACACCTCCAAGAGCCCCCTCCACTGTCCATCCCCACCCTTCCCCCACCCATATTCCCTTTGGCCATGGGGAACCAAGGAGGATCTCTTATGAAGGTTAAATGCAGAATCCTTGGCCCGGTCTTACTGAGCCAACACTTACTCCAGGCTTACTGAATCAGGAACTTCAATAAGCACACCAGGAGACTCTTTTGCACATTTAAGTTTGAGGACCACAGATCTAGACTCATGGACCCCTAGTACTCAATAACCCCTCCCTTGGAAGAACTCTGGGCTTTTCCATCACCAGCCCAAACAACCTAACATGTGACTTCTTCAGCTTGCTGTCAGATCAGAGCATAGGATCTGATAAAATCTTTCACGCAGAAATGCTAACAAACAATACTTATTTGTTAATCTTTCTCAAAGCATGATTACAGAGGATGTTTACACATGTGTAGAAAATGTCAGGTGCCTAATGTGTTATTTCAAGCAATAGAGATAGGCTGGAGGAGTAGATACTATCAGTTCTGTTTTTCCATGGTCATTCCTGAGAACCTTCAAATTACGGTAAATTTTGTTTTTAAAAAAAATCACTAGCTGTTTTCATAGACAGCCACCCTGGAAGAGCATGTCAGGATAGAAGTAATATTAGCTGCATTAGGGAACATCCTAATCCTAGGGAAAATGAATATATGAAGGGGATGCCAAGGCATGATACATCACGTTGATTAAGCAACGCAAATAATTTTTAAAGCATATTTCTGAATTAAAATATAACAGGTTGGGAAGTGGACTTGGCCCAATGGATAGGGTGTCTGCCTACCACGTGGGAGGTCTGCGGTTCAAACCCCGGGCCTCCTTGACCTGTGTGGAGCTGGCCCATGCGCAGTGCTGATGCACGCAAGGAGTGCCATGCCATGCAGAGGTGTCCCCTGCATAGGGGAGCCCCACACGCAAGGAGTGAGCCCCATAAGGAGACCCGCCCAGTGCGAAACAAAGTACAGCCTGCCCAGGAGTGGTGCCACACACATAGAGAACTGACGCAGCAAAGAGACACAGATTCCTGTGCCGCTGACAACAACAGAAGCGGACAAAGAAGAACACGCAGCAAATGGGCACAGAGAACAGACAACTGGGGGGGGGGGAGGGGAAGGGGAGAGAAATAAATAAAATAAATCTTAAAAAAAATAAAAAAAATAAAAAAAAACATAACTGGTAAATGTCAACTATAAGAAAAGTAGGATCTTTCCTATTCTATTGTACTTTTCCTTTAAAAAAAATAAAGGAAATTTTTCTTAATTTCTTAAATTTTTCTTAAAATGTACATGCTAAGTACATTTTATTTTCTTAAAACTAACTTCCTTGAAATTTAGCCTACATTAAGTGCCCAAATCGTTAAGTGACCTTGAAATTTAGCCTACATTAAGTGCCTAAATTGTTAAGTGATAAATGTTCATAAAATGAACATACTGAAATAAACATAAAATTCCTAGCTCATCAAAAGTCTCCTCATGCTATTTTCCACTCATTAACCACCATTCAGGTACAACTACTCTCCTAACTTCTAACAACATAATCTAGTTTTGCTAATGCACTTTTTTTTTCATTTTTTTAAATTATCTTTTTTTAAAGACACATAGATCATAAAAAATGTTACATTTAAAAATATAACAGGCTCCCATATACCCCACACCCCACCCCACCCCCACTCCTCCCACATCAACAACCTCTTTCATCATTGTGACATATTCATTTGGTGAATACATTTTGGAGCACTGCTGCACCACACTTTTAAATGGAAAGAACTCTGCCATTTTGTATTAGTTATATTATTGCCCATTTGCCATTAAAGCAAAGACATAGTAATTAGAGATGTTAGGTTTCCCTAAGGACTTCTTCAGAGCATGTTTTTCCAGAAGTCCGTCATCTTGAATTATCAGACTCTGAAAGTGCCAGTTTTGAAATGATGACTTTTATCACATGGACCTAAAACAGAAGAGTAATGATGTTGAAAGGAGCCACTATGTCAGGTGAGCAAGAGCAAATCGTTACTGCTACATGAAATATGGCCATGGCTTTAGCCATAAATTCATAGGAAACTTCCTTTATGTACAACACTTTGTTCTTTTATTATTATCGAGGAGAAGTATGACTTTGCCTTTAGCCATGCTCAGATCCTCTAGGGAGAAATATTAAGTATATAAACATGTGAGGAATGAACTTCAGCATTGTAATACATAATGAATATATTAGAGGCATAAAAGCTGTAATAAATGGATAGAACCAATACCAGAGCATTTCATATTTAGAATGGGTAGTAATACTTCATTCTGACTGAGCAATTCATAGATGAGGTAGATGCTTTCCTTACCCTTCATTCAAATTTAGCAGTGCATCGATTTTCATGTTTTTTTAAAGCTGAATGATGAATTAATCAGGGACTGACTTCCCTACTACCATTTTTTTTTTCAAAACAGGGAGTGGGAGAAATAAACCAACTTGGAAACTCTCACTAACTTGGAGGAACTGTGAGAAGAGTACCCAATGATAGTTTCTTCCAGCTACAATGGATTCTGATAAAAATACTGTGAGACAAAGGGAAAAAGAAATATCATTACATATATTTACTATGCAATTGGGTGGTTGTGGTGATTTCTTGGTTGCCGGTTATCTAATAAAATAAGTTTAGCCCTACTTCCAATGAGCTTAAAGTTCAAAATTAAATTATTATTATTTTTAAAGGTTTATGTATTTATTTATTTCTCTCCCCCACCCCTGACTCTGGTCATCTGTTTTCTTTGTCTATGTGCTGCATATTCTTCTTTGTCTGCTTCTGTTGTTGTCAGTGGCACAGGAATTTGTGTTCCTTTTTGTTGCGTCATCTTGTTGTGTCAGCTCTCCGTGTGAGCAGAGCCATTCTTAGGCAGGCTACACTTTCTTTCGCACTGGGCAGCTCTCCTTATGGGGTGCACTCCTTGCGCGTGGGGCTCTTCTACACGGGGGACACCCCTGCGTGGCATGGCACTCCTTGTGCACATCAGCACTGCACATGGGCCAGCTCCACACGGGTCAAGGAGACCCAGGGTTTGAACCGTGGACCTCCCATGTGGTAGACGGATGCCCTAACCAATTGACCAAGTCTGCTTCCCTCAAAATTAAATTATATCAGGCTTTTTCTCCATGATAAACCCATGGGCAATCAACTTTATTATTTTGGTGTGAATGGAAGGGAGCAACCAAGTGGATATTCCTGAACTACAAATGTTCCAAAAGCTTTTTTTTTCTTTATTAAAGTTTTGGGTTTAGCGAACAATTATGCATAAAATACAGGGATCCATTACACTACCCCACCACCAACACCTTGCATTGGTGTGGAACATTGATTACAATTGATGATAGCACACTTTTATAATTGTACTATTTAATTAAAGTACATGGTTTAACTTAGGGCTCACTGTTTGTGTAGTGTAAGTTCCATGTATTACTTTAAATTTTTATTCTGATACCCTATATACAATCAAACATTTCCCCTTTTAATTATATTCAGATATATATTTCAGTGCCATTAATTGCATTCACAATGTTGTGCCACCATCAGCACCATCTATTATCAAAAAATACCTATCATTCCAAATAGGAACCCTGTACATTTTAAGTCTTATCTTCCAATTCTTCATCCATACCCTGTCCCCTGGTAACCTATATTCTAGATTATGACTACAAGTTTGCTTATTCTAATTGTTTCAAATCAGTGAGATCATGTAATATCTGTGTTTCTGTGTCTGGATTATTTCTCTTCAAGGTTCATCCATGTTGTTGCATGTATCAGGGCTTCATTACTTTTGCTGGCTGAATGATATTTCATCATACATACATACATACATACATACAATAATGCATCCATTCATCAGTTGATGGACACCTAAATTGTCTCCAGATATTTGATTCTTTTAGTTGCCATTGTGGATGAAATTTTTTCATGATTTCTTCTTCTGATTGTTCATTGCCTGGGTATAGAAACATGGTTGATTTTTGGTTACTGGTCTTGTACCTCACCACTTTGCTGAATTCATTAATTAGCTCTAGGAGCTTTGTTGAGGATTTGTCCTGTATTTTCTGTATATAGGATCATGTCTTCTTCCCAAAGGAGAAGTTTTACTTCTTCATTTCCAATTTGGACAACTTTCATGTCTTTTTCTTGCCTAATTGCTCTGGCAAGAACTTCCAGTATATGGTAATTTGAAATTATATGTTTCCCAGAAAAATCATGCTCTTAAAGCTAATCCATTCCTGAGGGTGTGGACCCATTGCAAGTAGAATCTTTTCATAAGGTTACTTCACTTAAGGCTTGGCCCAGGGTGGGTCTTAATCTTCTTACTAAGAGTCCTTTATATGAGAGTGAATTTCAGACAAAGAGAGAGAAAGCCACAGAAGCAAGAAAGTGAAAGCAAAGAAACCTGGAAGAGAAAGGAGAGACCAGCAGACACTGCCATGAACCTTGTCATATGACAGAGGGGCTCAGGGTCCCCAGCAGCTGATCTTTAGGGAGAAAGCATTGCTGATGATGACTTGATTTGGACCTTTTTCTCAGCCTCAAAACTGTAAGCTTGTATGTGAATAAATTCCTACTGTTAAAAGCCAATCCATTTTATGGTATCTGCTTTTGGCAGCTTAGCAAACTAAAACACAGTACAATGTTAAATAACAGTGGTGACAGTGGGTATCCTTCTTTTGTTCCCGATCTTAGCTCTGCTAATCAAAAGCTGTTTTCAGTGATTGGTCATACTTACTCCTGTTCTTGGGAAAAAGGATTTTTATGTCCCTTCCTGTCACCAGCAAGCTAGCCAAGGGCTGTACCCTACAGTGGCCTCCTGAGAATGGGCGATGGGCACCGGTAACCACCACACAGAGAGAGCAATTTAGCGTTCTTTACAATAATTCGTCAACTTCTTTCTCCTGCACTTTCCTGGATGCTGTACCATATTCTTCTAGTCTCTGGGGTTTCTAAATGGTTGTTTCAGACAGTTCCTGCCTGTTTAACAGATGTTTTGGTTGAATGAGTTCTAGAGCTCCCTACTCCACCAACTTCCTACATACCTCTGTTCCTAAAGCTTTATCATTTAATGTGTGCTTTAGTTTGCTGAAAGCTACCAGAAGCAATATACCAGAAATGGGTTGACCTTTACAATGGGGGTTTATTAACGTATAAGGCTAAGAAAAATGTGCAAATCAAGGCATCAGGTGACACTCTGTCCCCAACAACCAGCTGCCAGCAATCCCAGACACCTCTGACAAATGGGGAAGCATATGGTCCTCCCTTACCCCTGAGTCTCATCACTTTCATCTTCCTGGTTTCTGTGACTTCCTCTCTTGGCTTCTGTGGGTTTCTCCCTGTCTCTGTCGCTCCCTCTCTCTGTATTCATCCTGTTTATAAAGGACTCCTATAGGAGGTTTAGGGCCCACCCTGAGTGATGCTCTACTGAAGTAACTAATCCAAAGAAGGAACCACCTACAATAGTTTTACACCCACAGGAGTGTGTGGAGAAACTGCCGGACGTTAAAAAGTTTCCATGACAGGCCAGAGGTTAAAATGTTGCCAAGAAGCAAATGAGAGAATGGACCTTGAACAGCAGGTGCTTTCAACACAGACCACTAACCTGAACAACCCCTGAATATTTGCAAAAAGAAACATTTGAGTCCTGCACCCCATGGGGAAATGTGGGCCTGATTGCTCTCGCAAAGTGTTATCTAAAAAGTAAAAACAGTAGCTATACTTCCATCCCCGAAATATTCAATAAATATGATGTGGAAGCTTGGGTCACGACTCTTAGTCCTTGAGACTCTGAGTCTCCTGTTCGCATCTTTTCTTAATTCTTGAGTCTCTTTCTTAAGTTCTGCAGTGCCTCCTGTTCGAGTCGTTCCTTTGTTGAGCTGGTCTCAACAGAACTGGATTAACTCTAAAGAGATGATCGTTTCTGGGATCCCAAAGAGCCTCAAACCACCACAATGTGTTTTCCCCTATATTTATATGTGGTTCTGTCTGACACCCTAATAATTAAATCACAGTACTTCCAACAAAATAATGAAACCATCTTGTAAAGACTTAACTCATCAAGTAATCAACATTTCCATGTGATCCAATTTGAACTTCTCCCTAAATCATTCTTCATGCTGAAATATGTAGCACTTCTCAGACAGATGAAAATTAGTTTCCCTCTTCAAAACTTTCACTCAAAAGAAACAACACATGGCTTCAAATTATTTCTTTCATGTGCTATAGGAATAGCATAAATAGATATGTGTAAAGTAAAACTGGCTATAATTAATTAGGGTCACTACTAATTCTTAAAAACAGCTCACAACCAAATTTTAATATAATTCACCTTGGGATGATAAAGAAGCATCCAAGACTACTATTTAAGCAAATTACCTGTTTTAAAGACCTGGGCAGAAAGGAAGAACCCAGAAAAAAAGTCAGTATGATTGAAAATGGAATTTCATAAGTGACCTTCTAAGCTAAGATAGAGGCTGTGCCAGAAACAATCCCTTGAGCATGTAGCTAAGCAGCTTTTTATTTGGTCCAGGCAAAGCTGAGTTCCAAGGGCTTAAAGATACTGTCAAAAGCAGTGGTTCTCAAAGAGTTGCTCAGCAACAGTGTAGCCTGGAAACTTTTTAGAAAGTGCAAGCTCATAGGCTGAACTTCAGACTTACCATATCAAAATCTGGGGATGTGATATGGCAGTCTAAATTTTTAACAAGCCCTTCAGAGGATTCTGATATTCTCTGAACTTTGAGAACCATTGGTCTAATGCAGAGGTTAGCAAACTTTTTTGGTAAAAGGCCAGATAGTCAGTGTTTAGGCTTTGCAAGGTTGCCTCTGTCTCAACTACTCAGCTCTGCTATGCCATGCCTAAGCAGTCAGTCAATATGTAAATGAATGGTATGTTGTGTTCTAATGAAACTATATTTACGAAAACTGGTAGCTGTCCTTGTAATAGAAAAGGGGTGGGAGAAAGAGGAGGCAGCAGGTTTGCTTGCTACCTCTCTCTTCTCACCTTCTCCTCTTTTTTTTTTTCAGATTTTTAAAAAATTTCTTTCTCTCTCCTTCCTCTTCCTTTCCCCCCGCCCCCAGTCATCTGCTCTCTGTGTCCATTTGCTGTGTGTTCTTCTGTGTCTGCTTGCATTCTTGTCAACAGCACTGGGAATCTATGTCTCTTTTTGTTGCATCGTCTTGCTGCATCAGCTCTCCATGTGTGCGGCTTCACTCCTGGGCAGGCTGCACTTTTTTCACTCTAGGCAGCTCTCCTTACAGGGAGCATCCCTTGTGCATGGGGCTCCCCTACACAGGGGACACCCCTGCTTGGCACGGCACTCCTTGTGCGCATCAGCACTGCGCATGGGCCAACTCATCACATGGGTCAGGAGGCCCTGGGTTTGAACCTTGGACCTCCCATGTGGTAGGCAGACACCTTTCCCATTGGGCCAAATCCAGTTCCCTACCGTTTCCTCTTTGAATGTCCTAACAGCTAGCAATGAGTCTGGATGGCACAACATGATCTTTGGGCACCTTACATTTGAATGTACAAGCACTTCCCTGCTTCTTCTGGAGAACTGTGCGCAGGAAATGTCCAAGCCATTTGCTAATTAAGGATTTGTTATGAATTGAATTGTCTGCCCAAAAAAGACTGGAAGTCCTAATCCTCAGTACCTCAGAATGTGATCTTATTTGGAAATGGGGTCCTTATTTATGTAATTAGGCAAAATAAAATGAGGTCATTCTAGAGTAGGCCCTTAAATATCCAATATGACCAGTGTCCTTGTAAGAAAAGGTAATTTAAACACAGACAGACAGAGGGGAAAACACCATGGGTTGCCAACAAGCCACCGTTAGGAGCTGGGAGAAATGCATGGAACAGATTCCTCCCTACAGAGTTCTAGGAAGCATGGCCCTGCTAACACCTTGGTTTCAGACTTCCTGCCTCCACAACTGTGACACAACCAATTTCTGCTGTTTTAAGGCACCCAGTTTGTGGCACTTTGTTACAGAGCCCAAGGAAACTAAGACAGGGTAAGATACAGAGAGGAAATCAGTAGAAAGATATGAACATAAATCTACCAGTTCATTAGTTGGTAGAATTTCAGGTCTCAGAAAGAAAGAACAGCCTTAAGATTGAAATATAAACACCATAACCATCATTTATCCGAGTTTTTGTGTCGTTTTTTTAAAAGAAATATTCTCTGTTTTTCTCTGCCCTATCCTCAGGGAACAAAATAAAGGAGTTTGATATCTTTCACTCATAAATAAAAAGAAAACCAGACAGATCACAATGAGCCTGGCAGTAAATGTGCCATTTGAACATCTGCACCCGGATGTCCTACTAGAACACAAACTCAACAAGCCCCAGAGGAAAAATTATTACCTTCCTTCTAAAACAAAGGTTCTTAAATTCTAACAGATATCAGAATCACCTGGAGGGCTTGTTAAATCACCAACGTGGGGCTGGAACATTTACAAAGCTAACAAGTTCCCAGGTAATGCAGATGGCACTGATCTGGAAAGCACCCTGAGAACTATTGCTCCAAGGCAGGTTCTTCCTCTTGTGTCCCCAATGCTAGTTGCCAAAATCATTGTCTCTCTAGGCACCTTAGAGAAAACCTGAGTCATTCTTATGTTATCACTCTCTCTCCCCACCACCCTCTCCCCCAACAATCAACCATATCTGGATAACTTTGCCTTCTCAATATTTTAGAAATTCAATCTCTCTTTATCATCCTTATTGTCAATGCCTTGGTTTAGGCCAGTGTTCCCAACCTTTTAAAAAATTATATTCATAAAGTTAGAGGGCTAAACTGATCTAATTGTTCATGACTGTAGAAAAGAGCCCTTGGGTTCCAGCCATCCCTAGGGTGACAGGAATCTAAATCTCAGCACAGGCATTCTGTTCATCCAGTGGGGAAGTCATGTTTTAGGCATTCAATACCATGTCTTCAATATTTTTGTAGCTGTCCAGGTATTCTACCAAATTATAGATTTAACAACTCAAACACACTGTCCAGTAGCCCTAATGATTTTTTTTTTTTTTTTTTTTTTTACATTATAAGTCTAACCAAATACTCTAAAGCCAAATACTTCTTAGGGCTCCTTGTACCCTACAAAATGTACTTGAAATTCACTTAGATTTGTACACATGATATATCAGTCATGATTCTTACAAGTAACAGATATCAAAGTAAAAATAGGATAAGGAAGATTTATTTACAAAAATGAGAGTGTAGGGCAATGATTCTCAACAGTGGCAATCAGGGACATCTAGCAATGTTTGAAGGCAATTTGTATTATCAAGGCAGAGAAAGACTGCGTGTTATTGGCATCTACCAGGTAGAGGAGAGGGATGCTGCCAAACAACCTACAATGCACAAGACAATCCCTACCACAAGGAAATCATCTGGCCCACAATAACAACAGAGCCATGGTTGAGAGCCTGCCACAAAGTAAATCTCAATAAATGTTTGTCAAACTGAACTAAACCTGAACTACAAACACAATTCCCTGGTACAACAAACTCTGCTTGAGTCAACTAAAGAGGAATCACATTAGATGATCCTTGTCAGATGGTGGAACCTCCACATTTCATACTGGGCTTTGATATCTGCTTGAAGTTCACCTTTTTTAAAGAGAATTGATCCAAACCAGTTAGTAGCTTTTATGAGGCTGAGGAGTTTCAAGATTTTCCTGAGATGTTTGAGAGCCCAGTTTGTCAATATTGTGCTTGAAGGAAAATCCTCAGAAACAGACTTTTGTTTCCACTCCAGGTGGAAAATGAATGCAAAATACATTTGCATTTATACATTCATAAAATATTTACTGAGAGCTTACTACATTCCAAACACTGCTCAAAACAAGCTTGAAAATCCAACTCAATATCACCTAAAGAAGGTTTAGCTCTGATTTTTCAGGTAAATCTTTTCTTAACTTTCAGATTAGAAAATCAGACTCATTCTTCCAGGTTGCATCATATACAGGTATGACCCGAGGGTCCCAGTGATGAGCTCTACAAGAAGAAATGGAGAGGAAAATTTGCCTTTGCATGTTTCCAATTCTTTCCATTATGTTGAGGGAAGGCACATATATTTTGTCGCAGGAAATATTCTGTTTTCCAATTACCTGGAACTGTAGAAAATGGAATAGTCATTCATGTCCTTGACTAAAATTTTCAGGTAGGGGTAATTCTTGTAAGTCATTCCTCAGAAATAATTAACTACTATCGCTCTCAGTGAAAGTAGAATAGTTAACAGGCTAGATGGAGTCATTTGTGTGTCACTTGCTACAAATATATATTTATTCTTTTATGCCAATACTGGTGGTGTGAATACTTGGTATAGTTCCCTCTATTCTCTTCCCTGCTCCCACAACAGAAATGTGTAATCAATCATGGCACTCTTTCCCCCTGAGCCTGGGCATGGCCTCTATACATAAAACTTCAGGAGGCCACCATTGAAAGACAGGAATTGGCATTTCAGGTAAAATCTACTTGTGTTTCCTTGGCAAAGATATTGACTCTGGGAAGCCCTTGTTAACATAAAAATATGTACCTGGAAAAAGCAAATAACTCAATGACATTATATTATCTTATTTTATTTATTTAGTCCATATATTTCTTAGTAGAGACCTGATAGGATAGAATGTGTAAAAACCAGTCAGTTCTGATAAAAGGGCACCAGCCAGAGATGGAAGGAAAAATTCCAGGACAAGAGGTGATAAATTTATATGATATATTTATATGTCCAATCTAGATCTCTTTCCTGAACTCCAAATCCATATATCTAACTGTCTTCTTGAAATCTTCAGTTGGATTTTCAACAGTGACAACTCTAAATTAAAATGTCCAATGAACTTCTACTTTCTGCCAAGATGGAATCACATAACCTGTATTTAGCCACCTTCCTACCCTTATACAACTAGGAAATGAGACAAAGTACATGAAACAACCATTTTCATACATTGAATAACAGGTAGCATGGACAACGATCCCAAGAGAGAGGAAACAAACAAGGTAAGCCCTACACTTGTCCCACCTTACTTCATGAAGAGAGTTTCCAGGCTGCATTGTAGGAAAAAAGAACAGAGCCCAGTTTCCTCACTGAGTTAAGGAGTTAGAAATAGGAGTTCAGAGAGTCCAGGACAGCTAGGATTTATGATGCAGAATCCCAAAGAGAAGGGAACTACCTGCTGAGAATTCCAAAGATGTGCAGAGGAGTCCTCTTGAGTATTTGGGTAATAATATAAGTACATGCGCAAAGAAACTACCTGAGGCAGGAGAAAGAAGCTCCAAAAACAGCAATTCTGGAAGTTCACACAAAGCTGGGAATACTTAAAGTTCCCACCAGCAAGAAGAGAAAACTCGGCAATATATAGAGCATTGGAAAAAATCCTCAGAAGTGTATAATATTTTTTTCAGTCTTCTTATTTATTTATTTGCTTATTTGTTTGTTTATTTATTTATTTATTTCTCCATCCCTTCCCCTCCTCCCACCCTGCTATTTCTGCTGTCTGTGTTATCTTCTCTTCTCATTTTCTCTCCTTTAAGATTCATCAGGATTTGATCCTGGAGAACTCTGTTGGAGAGAGAGGTTCCCTGTCAATTGTACCACTTCACTTCCTGGTTTCTGCTGCACTTCACCTTGACTCTCCCCTTGTCTCTCTTTTGATGTGTCATCATCTTGCTGCATGACTAACTTTTGCGGAGCACTGGCTTACCACATGGGCAAGTCCGTGGGCACTGACTTGCCATGTGGGCATGCTTTCTCTTCTTTTTTTTCACCAAAAGGCCCCAAGGATCTAACCCAGGTCCTCCCATATGGTAGGTGGAAGCTCTATCACTTGAGCCACATCCACTTCCCAGAAGTGTATAATCTTAACACTGTGGATAAATTAACTTTGGACTAAAGAGTACTCTGGATTCTCCTTAACAAAGCTTAGAAGTGGCATCAAATGGATCAAAATGATTCCAAATAACTGCACATCAGAACAATGCCCAGCATTATTTAAAGGAATAAAACTCATGATGACATAAAATTCCCAATATCTGTCTTTAGATTAAAAAAATAATCAGATATCAAAGAAAGAAGATACATGACCCAGAACCAGGAAAAAAATCAATAACATCAGACCCAGAATTTATAAAAATGATGAAATTGATAGACAAGGGATTTCAAGCAATATTATAATTATACTCCACATGCTCAAGGAAGTGGAAGAAAACATGGTCATATTGAGGAAAGAAATGGAAAATATAAAAAACAATTATAATTTTTATATAATATATAGATTAAAGTATAATATCAGAAATGAAAATTATGATGGAAGGCACAGATCCAAGAATCCCAAACAGAAGAAACATAAATAAAACTACACCAGGGCATATCATAATCAAATCACTGAAAAACAGGGGTAAAAAAAAAAGCTTAAAAGTAGCTAAAATTAAAAGGCACAATAAATATAAAGGATAAAGATCAGGATCACAACAGGATTCTTATCAGAAACAATGAAAACCAGAAGACTATGAAGCAACTGAATGTATGGGGGTAAGGGATGGGAGGAAAACTGCCAATCTAAAATACTATATCTAGTGAAAATACCTTTCAAAAAAGATAGTGAATTAAAGATTTTTCAAACAAATAAAAAAGCTGAATGGATTAATCACCAGCAGACCATACACTAAAAGAAATATTAAAAGAAATTCTTCTAAAAGAAGGAAAATTACACCAGATCTAATTTGGATTTACACAAAGGAATGAAGAACATAACATGAGGGAAATATGTAGGTAAATGTAAAAAAATAAAAATGTCCCAAATTGAACTATTGATCTTGTCCTCAAAACCTGCTTCTTGTTCAGTCTTTCTCTATCTCATTTAATGGCATTTCCACTCTTTCATGCTAAGTCCAAAATTTTACAACTCCATAGGTATCTCCTTGCAGCTTGCCTCCATCATTTTTCCTCAGCTATTGCAGTAGCCTTGGCTCTTACATTTGACCTGCAGCAGTGTATTGATGGGGCAGCAGAGTAATCCTGTGAAAACATATGATGGTTCATGTCACACCTCTACTCACAAGTTCCAGTAGCTCCCCATCTCACCCAGAGAAAAGCCAAAGCTCTTGCTGAGGCTTAGAGGCCTAGGAGGATCTGCCTGTCTCCACCTTCATGCCAACCTGAGGTCATCTCCTACACTCTTCCCCTCACTCAGTTCAGGGCACTCTGACCTCCTTGCTGTTCCTCATGCATCAGGTAGCCTCATTTTGTCCTCTGTCTTCCATTCTCCCCCAGATACCAAGATGACTTGTTCTCTCACGTCCTCTGAGTCTTTCCTCAAATGTCGTGTTTTCAGTGAAACCTTTCCTGAACACAGTGTTTAAAGTTGCAACTTTCCACATATTCTCTCCTACCCACTTCCCTTCTCTATCCCACATGCCTTATACCATGTGTTCACTGTGTCGTCTCTCCCTGCTGGGATATAAGTTTCATGAAGACAGGGATATTGTCTTTCTTCTTTTACATGTCTAGAGCAGTGGCTGGCATATTGAAAACCTCAATAAATATTTGAAGGAATGGTGGGAATGGCATACTTGGGCCAAGTCCTATAGCTGTTGTGCATGCTCTTTGTCACCAGGGGGTAGCGCAAGGGCATTGGGCAATGATGGAAGCTGGAGAGGCACTGAAAGCTGGAGATGTGGAGAGGGTTTCAAACCCAAGTCATGTAGTAGAGCCTGCTTAGAAGAGGATATAGAGAGAACTGGAAGCAAGTCTCTGCTTTGCTCTGTGTGACCTTGAGCATAACTCCACTTTTTAGTTTCTTCATGTTTTAAGGCTAGCATGAGATTTGTAGAAGTGATTAATTTCTGACTCTAATAATCCATGAATAAAAATCAAACAGAATTCCCACACAGCCTCTTTTAATTTCACAGACTTAAAGGTAGGGGCAAGGTACTTCCCATAAAGTTATATACAAGCCACTGGGATTAAATTTGATACCCTCAAGTTCAATAGGAAGACTTATTCTTTTACATGAAGTAAGACTATGTCAAAGAGTGTGCTTGACTCTATTTATTCCCATATCTATTTTTTAATGAGAAGGAGTAATACTTCTGAAAGGGGAAGAAACGTTAGCACCACTCTGGAGATGCCTGTGCCCTGAGATAATGTCAATTAAGTGCTGTGGTTTATTTCCTTGTTTTTATTCTTTTGGGGAGAAGCTAATGTACAGCAATATAAGGCAAATAAGTTAGTGCTTCCTGGAAAAGAGGCCGTTTAAATTTATCCTTGGAAAAAGAAAAGACTGAATGTATGTTCTTAATGATGGAAGAATTTAATTTTTCTCTAAAAGGAGCAGCATTTCTAAAATAAACCAGGGGAGGGCAGTAAAGAGTTACGTATAGCTGCATGTAGTCAAGGTTTTCATACAACAGAATTCTATTTTCAACTAATTTATTTTTGTTTTACGGCGCCCTAATAAAATTCACACACAATTTTTCTGGTTTGAAAAAAATTTAAGCTGCCATCAAAGGATTCGTGGAGATTACTTTGGGCATTAAGTTAGCATAGCACCTCAGGATTAAAAATTCCCTGCCTTTCATATTACCACTGACTAGGAAGCATACAACATCAGCAAAAGAAATCAATTTTTCAGGATGAAGTATTACAAACTTAATGAAAGGCACACTTTTATGGGACTAAATTCATTAATTCCTACCTTTAACACAATTTTTTCTTTGCCCTAACATTTTACTTATTTCATAAAGTCTAATCTAGGTTCATGTCTCACGAATTTTATTTTTTCATTGGGAAAAGAGGACATGAACAAACAAAAAGGTTGGACTTCCTCATATTGTTATTATTTTAAAGCAAAATCAAACATGAGAGCTATGTTTCTTTGGCCCTAACTCCAGTGGTGTATATGGGTGTCTCTGGATGGAAATATTTGGACTACAAAAGGAGAAAAAAATGTAATTGTGCTATGTACATAAAAGGTGTTAAATAAACACATCTGACTTTCTGTCTGATTTCCTGACAGAATAGTAAATAGGTAAGGGTACCAAGTGAATCACACTATCCAAGTCAGATCCCAGCTACATTTTCATAATACCTGGTATTTTCCTTTGTAGCACATAAACAAATTGTAATTATCTAATCATGTGTTGTTTTTTATTCTCTATCTCCACCACTTAGAACTCTCCCTTACCCCATTTCATTCGAGATTGCATTCCTGACAACACTACACAATGTATATTCATATAGCAGAGGCTCAATAAATATTTGTGAATCAATAAATAAGTCTTCTAGATTCTTAGTTCCAAGGGCAGTGATGCCCTGTGTTACTTCAGATTCTTGGTATTTAGCACATAGCATGGTAGAAAGTGTAAATCTAATTATTGTTTCCTGAATAAAGCCCTGGATAATTACTTTATTCTCTCTACAGGATACAGCAGGGAAGGAAATACATTTCATGCTCTTATGCAAACATTCTAGTGGGAAATGGGACACACAGATAATAGACACATACATATGAATAAGTAAGTGATCAAAATATCAAACAGTGGAAACTATATACAAACTCTTCTAGGATGTCAATGTAATAGAGTTCTCCAGAGAAACAGAATCAGCAGAAGATATATGCATATATTATATATATATGTAAACATTAAGAGATTTATTATAGGAATTGGCTCACTCAACCTTGGGGTTGGCAAGTCTGAATTCCATAGGGCAGGCTGCAAGTTGGAAACTTCATAGAAGATGAAGTTGGATTCCCCAGGAGAAGCCACAAGTTGGAAACTCCACTGAAGGCAACATTGAATTCCTTAGAACAAGTTGGATAGCTGAAGTAGAGACAGAAATTTTTCTTTCTGACTTCTGCAATCCTTAGTTTTGGCTTTTAAGACCTCCAACTGCTGGGGTAAAGGGAGTTTTTTCATTGCTGAGGCAATGTCCTTTGTTGATAATAGATGCAATCAGCCATTGATGTAATCCCTTTCCTGTAGTCACAAATGCAGCTATGAAATACTCTCACAGTAACAATCAAGCCAGAGCTTGTTTGACCTAACAACTGGACAGCTAACTGTGCCAAGCTGATGCGTGAACTTAACCATCACAGTCAGGAAAGCCTGCTCTGGGTGATCAATACCCAAGCTGAGAGCTGAAAGGGCATCTCTGAAGAGCACAGAGGAGTCTTCATGATCAAGGTTACATCCAGGGCACAGGCCCTGAAAAGGAAAGAGTTTGGCAGATTCAAAGGGTCAACAAGGCAAGAAGTAATGGCTGCAGGAAGGCATAACTGCCCATTGTGTCATTCATGGTAATGGAAATTGAAGAAAAGAATGGCACAAGAAATGTGGTAACGGAACAATCATCTAATAGCTAACAAAAAGGAGTCCTGCCCTAAGCACTCAAAGGCATGCTATGTGGCACTCTCAGCATCTAATTTTGCATCATTGTACATAGGAAGAATCCCACACAAAAGACTTAAGGAAAGCTTATGTTTATAATGCTAATTTAAATATTAGGGTACAGAATTCCTTAGAAGAAGTTCAACTAGGCAAAGACTACTCAAAGAAATAAGGTATTATTCCTACTCACTTGTTAAATCATTATTCAATGAATATTTAGCAAGTGCTTTTCTATTGTCAGGCTCAATTCTCCATGCTGGGGAGTTCTGTGAAAATCGGTCTCAAAACCAACTAAAATTGCTGCAGAAGGACATAGAACACATTATTTCTCCCCATATCTGAGAAAGAAGAACCTCGATGTGAGAGTCCTTAGATGTTGGGAGAAACATTATATCACATTACTTTCAAATAAGCCTCCCCCAACCAATCTGTGATATTCATAAGGAATGATATAGGTAAGGGACATGGAGACTAGCTTATCTTTTTAAAAAGTGTAAAGTAAGCTGTAAGCAGTATTAATACAAGATCTGAAGAGAGAATACCCAAAAAGCATGTCATTGAAAAACAGGAAGAAACATCCTATTTATCATGATTTCTTTAAAAAGAGAATCATTGTTTTCTGTCTCTGCTCTGTTAACACACAATACATCTCTACAGAAAAATTAATATAATCACTGAAAAATGGCAGAGATGGGGTAGGAGGAAGTGGATTCAATTTTTTAAAAATCAAAACAAATAACACTGACATGCTGGACCCCAGCCTCATTTAATTATAAATCATTTCTTTCTCAAGTTTCCATTCCCCATTATTTCCCACTCCCACTACAGAGCCTCAATTTTTTTTTTTTGTTCTGCTCAATAGCTTTCAGTGATTCTCAAGGAAAAGCGGGCATCTCTTGCTCTTTTCCCAGGCTTTCTTCTCATTCCTTGAAAGCCAAAAAGGGGGGGGGGGGGTGACAAGGAGAGTCTGTTTGGCACTGCCTGGTTCCCCATCATGCGACAGTGATGTCATGGGCTGGGGGCACACTGACTGGCTGCTCCTGAACTGGTCATGCTGTCTTCACACACGGAGCAGCAATCAGCAGGCAACTAAATCACATCTGAGCACAGGCTGTCTCCACAAAGACAACCAAGAGGCAGCATTCAATGGCTAACAAAGCATCCCTCAAGCATGAAAGAACAGTAGACATGCAGGCTGCTGAAGAGAGAAGCCTTCTAATATTTACAACCAGTGTGTTTGAGAATTGTATAGAATGAGAATAACTGATGGGATGCTATCTGAAGTTCACGCTTGGAAGAAGCTGCATGTTTAACCTTAGAGGTAGGAGGTAGTGCCAAGACATAGAATAAAGAAACAAATAAGAAAAGAAGGGAGAGCATAAGAAGGGAAATCACAGTATGCCAACACCAGGAATTGATGACATTTGTTGCACATTAGGTTCCCATGAACTCAGCGTTAATTATTCCCAAATGCGACTTTGTGAATTGCATATATTTTAGATGCCATTTATTTTTTTAATACATCATTAGGAAGAGAGTTATTTCTTGAAATTGCAAATGCTTTCCTTTGGAAACACTTCAAAAAATTTTAACGCTGACCAAAGATCATCAAAATGATATCTAAAATATTTAGTAAACTGACTAACAATAAATCTCTTCCCTGGGGCAGAGACTGTTAGTTACTGCTTTATAAGGTATACATAATCATGTCATTTGTGATCTCAGAAATGGGTTGTACCAGAAGAAACAGATCAACTCTGACTTAACCTGCCGCCGAGGTCTGAGCCACTCCTTACAGGAAAGCACATTTACTAATTGTCTCGTTACCTACTCACTTGCTTACCTACCCCTACCGATGCATCCTTCTGTGCATTGAACACTCACCACGCAGTTCATATATTATATTGCTTAGTTGCACTTAACCTTTTTCTCATCACTTTTCTCTTCTGAAAAGGCTTCAACAATATCAAGTTGCATCCTTTTAAGATAGACTCTTTTAAAGAGACATTTAATAAGATCCATATTTGGAAACCTGCTTAGTTCCAGGATTAATTACCTCCTAATTGAGGTAAGCAGAATAATCAAAACATTGATTCTACTAAAACTTGAATGTGAGATATACAAGGTTTTAGAATTAAACTTGGAAAAAAATGCAAATTAAGAGATTAGGTCACATGTGTGCATTGTTTACCCCTCTATTTATTAATTATAGAATCTATTTCCTAAGGTGGGGTGCTGGCAGCAGAAGGAGGTGGAGATGGAGGGGCTTTCTAATCAATGAGAGGCCAGCCCAAGGAGGCAGACCATCGAATGCCTGAGGATCAGTCTCCAGATGTAAGCATGATGTTCCTGACTCAGAGCCCACTTCCGCCTAATTTCTTCTACCTCTATTCCCAAAATCGGAGCCATTGACAGTTGAAATACACAAGCATAGACCCTGACCAAACAGATTTACCCAGCTCCTTTCAATCCCTCTCAGTACAGATTATTCCACAGCCTCTTGATGAGGGTTTTGCTCTGGGCACCAGGTCCCAACATGGTGGTTCATCCTTCTCTGCCAAAGGTGGAACAAAGTCTTGGGCTGATCAGATTCAAGAGACTACACAAGAGTTTGCCTTGATGAGTCAGAATTGCCCTCTGATTTTGGATAGGGATATTTCACATTTCCTTTTCAAAGCCAAGCACACTTCCTTTCAGATGGGTTACATTTCCATCTGAGGATGATACAAACAATCTGGCATACCATACAATTAATGAAGGCAGGATACAGATTAGGAACATAAAGTACAACTTAAAGCAATTTGGACTAGAATTTTTAATGTTATGAAAGTATATTGATAATTTTGAAATTTACTATATTTCAAGATTATTTTAAAGGCCTGTGGTTATTGTTGAAACACTATGAAAAATAACAACAATCATTTATTAGATATAGAAACCGAATCCTAAATAGTGATCAACTCTATTTGGGATGGTCGTGTCTATAAAACAGTGATCAGACTAAGTGTGTAATATAGGATTTAGACATTTTCTGTGCATTTCTATGGTAGAAAGTCATGTCTCAAGATTTAGAAACTGTCATCCTTCTCTCATTTAACCTGATGTACTCACCAGGTACAGCCAGGCTTCTATTTTGTGTATGAAGAGATGGAGAACAAAGCTGTAAAACACATTCTAGTTTAATCTTGAGTAATGAAAGTCCTGCCTCTTAATCATTTTTCAGAAATGACTACATTCTGTCAAAAGTGATTCATTCAAAGAAATGCATGATAACATTGTCACCAATCATATTGTTGAAAGTCTTTAAAAATGATAATGACTGTTATTTGTTAAAATGTGTACTGTGCTAAAATGTGTCAACTGGAACTTGCAACCTTCTCTGGAGAACAATTGGTATCAATAGCCTTAAGAATTTAGAATTTTTCATATTCTTTGATCCAGTGATTTCACTTCTAGAAATTAATGTGAGGGAAAAAAATTAAAGACATAGTCTAAGACTGACGTATAAAGATATCCTGCACAGTACTATTAATAATGATGAAACATTTGAAGCAACCTAGATTTCAAACATCAACTAAATGGTTATATTGCTCACATTTAAACTGCTGTCAAAGATGACCCATGTTTTTAAAGGACATTCATGACCAAACTCCTCCAAGAGATTACACCGATCATTGTCCCCTCCTTCCGCACCCCAACAGCTCTGTGGTGGGCAGGCTGGCACATTGTGATCTAGCTGCATCCCAACAGATTGGATCTCAGTCAGCTCCCTTGTCGCTCGCTCTCCAGTTTCCCATAGCGACTCAGACTGGCATTTCTCTCCTCAAAACACAACGCTGAAAAGTCTGTTTTCAATCCCTAATCTCTCAGCTGCCCTCCTCCCCTCCACAATTCTCAGGAAAGAGTAACGTAGTAAATATCTCAGTCCTGAATTTGAAAGTTATGGGTACCTAAGGGACCCAGTCAAGGAGGGGAGGCATGTCAACTAGGCATCCAAAAAGTCTTTGGCCAATCCAGTGCCAGGCACACTACAGAAGTCAAGTGCTGGGAAATCTGTCCCCCTAAGGCAGCCTCACCAAGGGGCTACATGGCAAGGCTGGACCAAGAGGGACTGAAAGCCCCTGGTTCAATCTCTGTTTAATAAAGTTCTGAGCCTGTGTGCAGAGACCATGAATGGCTCTAGTTTCAGGGGTCTGAAGAAAACATTAGGCAGAAGTGGGCTCTGAGTCAGTACATCATGCTTGTATCTGGAGAATGATCGCTTGGGCATTGGGGGTCTGCTTCCTTGGGAGGCCTCTTTGGTTGATCAGAAAGCACCCTCCCCATCTCCACCTGCATGAACGGCCACCACCCACCTCCAGGAACGGATTCCATCAGCTCCTTGCTTGTTCCTCCTTGACTATAAATCTCATTAGCAAAACCCTCTCACTTTAATCTTCAAACATTTTACTTACATGATCTCTATAAGAATTTTGAAAAACTGTGTACCCTCACACACATTTTTAACTTTAATGAAAAACTACTCATTCTAAGTTTAAACAGTTACTAAGGACGTCATTTCTCTTGTATTCTAAAGTTTGACATTTAAAATACATCTACTAAAACACCCTTTTAAAAGTATCCTAAGTATGATAACTCTGTAAAGTGTCAAATTGGCTAGGCTGAACTCTTTCCCAGAATCCTCTTTCCTATATGTTTCTGGTAATGGTGGGCCCAAAAGAGAGTCTCGTGGGAGATTTTCAGGATGAAAGTCAGGCAGCAGCCTTAGCTCACACACATTTGGCTTCTCTCCTGGCACACCTCATTGGGATGGGTCAGGAGTCCTGATCTGCAACTGTTTCAGCTGCCCCTGGATCCTCCTTCAGCTTCTCCCAGGACAGGTGAGCATTTAGCTCCATGACTGAGGGTTTCAGCTGCTCCTGTAGGATGCCATGTCATTAGGTTTAGATGCAGTGAGAACTGACACAGATTCCAGACCATCCCTGTGGGATTCAGCTTAAGCTTGAGGATTCCAGCTTGTCCTTCATTTCTTCATTACCCCTCCCCAAATGTCTGCCCTGTAGACTTCAAGTTCCAGTATCAGATGCAAAGGCAACCTCCTTAGAAAGGCTGTTTAACCAGACCCCACAATGGCATAAGGTCAAATCCTTGTAAAAAAAAATCCAATCTTTAATAAAAATACATAAATAGATATAGATTGATTAGATAGATGTTGAGAGGTGATAGATAGATAGATAGAGAAATAGATAGATAGATAGATTAGACAGTCAGACAACCCCCCTCCCCCAAGGGTTCTGTTTTTCTGAACCCTGATTGAACACAAAGGAATCTAAATACCATAGTGGTTTGATATTCGCCATTATTCATTTTAAAAATCCATGACCTATCTCTTCTTAAAGTCAGAATTTTACTTAATTCCTTTTTTCCTTGAGCTCACACTTCCATTACACTTTTTATCCCATTCCACTATTATATAAATGTAATATATTTTTATTTTTGCCAAACATTGGTCACTCTATCATGCTTTTCTTTAACAAAAATACATATGTAAATTTAAATTTTTATTTCCTATGATCAGAAGTGTCTAAGTATTTTAACATGTCTTATGGATTTTGTTTTTATTCCCATTGTTAATAGTAAATGATTGATCAAATTACAAAAATGCGTTGTTAATTTTCAAACATCTATATTGGTTGCCGGAGGCTGCTGGCATCCAAAAATGTGTTAGATTCCATTGATAATGAATGATTCTAGCACATGTGTCTGTGGGCCAACTGGAAATCAGCTCTGCTCTAGGCGGAGCTTGCTCAGGGCAGATTATCTGGGATAATTCTGCTCCACGTACCTTCCATCATCCTCCTGGGACACACTGCCTCGTCTGGGCATGTCTTTGGCACAGGGATGGCAGAAGCCTAAGGGAGCCAGGAGAAAACCCACAGCCTGTTCAGGCCTAGGCTCAGAACTGGCACTCTGTCACTTCTACCAAATTCTGTTAGCCAAAGCAAATTGCAAGGTCAAAACCAGAAGCAAGGGCTAGAGAATATACTCTACATTTTTGGTGGGAAGAGCTACAAAGTTTCAAGGCAAAGAGAGAAGAGAGGAGAGTAAAGAAGCAGAGCCCATAGTCTACCGTATATCTATGGTAGGCCTTAGTCTACCAAGTCTACCGTAGCATCTGTTGAGGAGATTGATGGTGCTGTTGTATTTTTTCTTTCACATTAGCTTACATATTGTAGAGCTATCAGGCCACCAGAATGAAAGAGATGTGAGCATTTATTCATTCTTTTTTTAGTTTTTATGGATATAGCACTGAGAAATATTTTTTACATAAATAAAAACGGGAAAAGTCATTTTAGCCTAAAAATATCATTTTTTTGAATTCCTTCCAAGTTCCTTAAAAAAATCCCATAATAATCTATCATCAAAAAGTATTTTCAGTAATTCATCAGCATATTGAAAGCAAAGAATTAGAAACCGCATCACTAGCAAAAGAATTTATCTAATCATTAGAGGTATTCACTTTCTCACCACTGTACTATTACTATGTCCCTTTATTTGTTATCTGGGAAATTTTTACACCATGGAGTCATATACCATTAAAAGATCCTGGATGTGTGACAAGAACACCTTTCTTTTATTTTCTTATTCTTTTAAAGATTTGTTTTTTATTTCTTTCTCTCCCCTTCCCCCTCTATACCACCCCCCACCAGTTGTCTGCTCTCTGTGTCCATTCACTCTGTGTGTTCTTCTATGTCTGCTTGCATTTTTGTCAGGTGGCACCGGGTATCTGTGTCTCTTTTTGTTGCATCACCTTGCTGCATCAGCTCCCTGTATGTGTGGCACCACTCCTAGGCAGGCTGTGCTTTTCTCGCGTGGGGCAGCTCTCCTTACGGGGCACACTCCTTGCACATGGGGCTCCCCTACGTGAGGGACACCCCTGCGTGGCAGGGCACTCCTTGCGCACATCAGCACTGCGCTGGGCCAGCTCACCACACAGGCCAAGAGGCCCTGGGTTCAAACCCTGGACCTCCCATGTGGTGGGCGGATACTCTCTCAGTTGAGCCAAATCTGCTTCCCACCTTTCTTTTATAAAGGGGGAATAAGGACTTATGAATAGGGAAGTGGAAAGGGGTCTGGCCTAATGCTTCTATCATAGGTGTAACCATAGGCAGAGACATTTTAGAAAGCAGAGACCTGGGAAATCCTTGTCACCACTAGCTAGATGTGTAAGTATTCTGTCTTCAAGCTTCAGTGCTGCTATGAGCATATAATTTCAGAGATAGTGTAAATGTTGGGAATTTCATCAAACCCTTTTGAAGCAGGCTAGTAAGATAGGGAATAGACAGATCTGGAACCTGACAGAGAGTCCACGTAGAAATCAGGAACACCCAAGATGGCTGCTGGAGGAACCCCACCCCCGGGATTCTGCTACCTAGAACAAAGACTCCTTCCTGAGAACAAGGAAAAGCTGTGGATGTTCCCTAGAAACTTTATCATTGGGTCCTCACTAAGGAATTGATGGGTGGGGTAATCAATCCAAACAGCACACAGCTGGAAACCCCTCCCCTGCCATTAGCAAAGGGGTGGAATAATTAACAGTTTAAAAGCCAGGCACAGACTGGAATGCAGTCTCTCGCCTTGCTCTTTTGCCTATGGACCCAGCCTGTCCTCTGTGTGTCATTTTTTGCCATTTTCCCTCTGCCATGTGACCACACAAGTAAATCTGGGGATTTATAATCTATAATGGGGAATTGTAGCTTGTAAATCAGCCCTCTTCATCCCTTTTCATCCCCTTCCTCACTACCTGGGACCCCTGCTCTGTTATTTTCTGTTATTTTCTCCCATTTCTCTTCCCTCCCTACCTGAATAAATTACTGTCCTAACTCACCCGGCATGCTCTTGAAATTCATTTCTGCAGCATAGCCAGGAAACTTGATAGAATCTGGTAACACTTTCATCTATATTCAGACAAATACATAAAAGTAATAACAGATATACAAAATAATCAAGCTATTGGGCTTTCAGGCAAGGCTCCAATTTCTTAATACAAAGGCAGTCTTTCAGTTACTGTCCCCACCCCCAGGAGCTTCTTTATCTGCAACAAAAGCCAAGTTTTCAAACCTCTCTTCCCCCAAATTTAACAGTAACACCACTACTTAATTATAAATTCAAGATGCTTCAAAGAGAAAAACAATCAAAGGGAAATATGCTTTAGAAACTTTGATAGTAAAAGAGACACAGTAGGACTGATTAAGCCTTCAATGTCTGCATTAGAAAGCAGGTACAATAAAACCCCCTGTTGCTAAAGAGCACATGTCTTTCAGTGACAATGACAGCTACAAAAAGCACCAGGAAATGATGCAAATGCCAGGTCCTGATGATTTTATGAAAATACTCTTTAAAGTAGTTCTGGGTAAGTTCTTCCTTTTTAACCTGCCTGTGTTCATCAGTAACACATAACAGGTAAATTTTGAAAATGTAAATTAGTGTATTCGCTGGTTTCACCTAATATTAAGTGTTCACAGCTACATACACAGAAGACTTTATAATTCCTACACCCCTGAGCTTCAAAGCAAATGAAAGGATGAGAGAAGCAGCCTTGCTACCTCCAGAAAAAGTGCAGTTTACGTTCTCGTTGCTGAATTAATTGGAAACAAAGAAATATTTTCTTCTGGATCATTTCTGTACAGGAACTAGAATGTCTTAAAGAGGTATTGAAAGTGGAAAGTGGCCATGCTTAGCGAAGTTACCCATTTTAAAGACTCAGAAAGAAACTGAAAATGGATATGGGAAAGTAGGAATGATTCATACAGATCTTGAACTTGGTCTTTTGGGAGAACAGATACATTATCTCCAGTGCTTACAGCATCTAATCCCCAGCACCTTCACAAGAAAGCCCATAATGAAAGCCAATTACCTCACAACATGTCACTAGAAAGAATGATCCATCTAATTTCCATTGTTTACTGGCCTACATGGTGTTACCATGGTTCAGGCAACCTCATTACAAGTGACACTAAATATGCAGAGTATGAATGGAGAATACAGAAAGGCACCAGGAATGGTGCTGTATGAAATTCAATGATTCCTTGGTTTATAGCAACAAACCTGTCTGCCTAATGGGGGAACATACCAAGAGGAAGGGAAAGCCTCAAGAAAATAGGGGAGTAAGTCACAAAATATGTGAAATTTCATAAGCTTCCTAATACAACTAAAAACTAATTTATTCGCTAATTTACTAATTTAATTTAGTTATAACACTAAAGCAAGAAAATGGGCATTGCAGAGAGCTTACCAGAGTAAAAGGAAGGTAAGAAAAAAAAGCCAATCCTCACGATCTTGTCCCAGATCTTCATTACTTGGTTAAAGTATTCCACTGTTACCCAAGTCACAGACTGGAGAAAAAACAACCATTGTCGTTTCAGTAACTTTTGTTTTCTTTTGCTTTGTTTGTAGCTTGAATATTTTCTTCACATTAACTTATTCACACCTTATTTTTCAATATTTTACTTTTACACGTGTGTGAGTGTATTAAAAAATATAAATATGTGTGTGTTTATGTTGTTTTTTCCTGAACCATTTGAGAGCTAGTTGCAGACACCAAAATATTTCAGCATGCATCCCAAGAATCAGGACTTTTTCTTACATAACCACATACAATTATCAAATTCAGAAGGCTTATCATAGCATATATTATACACTATACAGTTTATTTTCCATTTTTGCCAACTATCCCAATGATGTCCTTATGGAGATGTCTTGTCCCAATCCAGGAGTATGCATTGCATTTACTTGTCAGTTTCCTTTAGTATCTTTTAATATGAATGATTCCTCCATCTTTCTTCCTTTGTCTTTCATGACACTGATCTTTCTGAAGACTGCAGGCCAGTTGGTTTGTAGAATCCCCCTTATCAGATGTTTTCTTAAGTGTATATTCATTTTATGCATTTTAGACCAGAATATATCATTAGTGCACCACAACAGGCTCATCTGTTTGTCCCATTGCTAGTAGCATTAACTTTGAACACTTGGTTAAGGCGGCATCTGATGTTTTTCTCCACTGTAAAGTTTCCATTTTTCTTTTTTGTAATTAATTAATCATCTGTAAGGAAATACTTTGAGATAAGATAATATCCTGTTCCTCTTCAAACCTTCACCCCATAGTTTTACCATCTGTCGATAATACTCACTTGAATTCAATATTATTGTGATGGGTAAGAAAATCATTTCAGTATCCTCTGAAAGAACTGTATTAGTAGAAAAGAAAAAACGTTTACGTTGTGTCATTTCTCATATTTATACCTTGAAATGTATGGAGAAATACTTAGGCAATTTGATCGAACTTGCAATTTAATTGATTTCTTAAGAAACACAAAATTACTTCTTTCCCACTCCCATCTCTTTGAGTGCCAAGTCTTTTCTCTCGTGAATACCTAATACGTGTGTAAGTGTCTGTGCATGCAGCAGTTATTATTACCGGTTAGTTTCTAAGAAAGTGCTGGGGCAAAATATAAGCTATACATGTTTATTCTAATACAATCCTTGCTGCTCCTTTTCATAAACTAACACTGACTACTGAAAGGGAAAAACCATCACTAACTGTACCACAATCTGCAGTCAAAGGTAACTTGCTGGTTTGAAAGAAGAGACCTTTGTCCTCTCCCCAGCGCCTTTCAAAGGCTCAGAAGTACAAAACATTTCCCAATTAGAAATCAAGATACATATATTCCTCTGACCAGAGCAGCAACTGGAGTAATGTCATCCTATCTCATTCTATGCAAACTTAGAGTCTATCACCCCCTAGAAAAATAACTGGGCAATAATTATGGAGGATGAATATTTTTAAAACTCTGGGAGATGTAGACCCCATAAACAAAACTGTAAGTAGATATAGAAACAGGATGGGCCCATATACTACTGCATACAGGAAATTGTGGTCTTTTCCAGAATTCTGATGCTTTACGATTTCAGACAACCAAACTGTGTGGACAAAATAAGATCCCAACTCAAGTCAAGCAGAGCCCTATTCACTACATGTCTGGCACAGACATCAATTAGGCTAGGAACTAAGTATCAATATGTCATCCAACTTTAGAGCTGAGAACATATTGACTAACACTCAGTGTTGCAATGTCTGTGACTTACGCTAAAATATTCCAGCAGAGATATTGCGTTGCATTTGTGCTAATCAGTTTAATCTTCAACTGTCTGGCATTTTACCACTGTAATGGAAAGTTCACACACCCAGGTACACAGCTATTATTAAGAAAGCAAAGCCCATAGGTGGTCAGTGGAAGTTCTAATAAAAAAGCCCACACTCCGTGCTAATGAGCAAACTGGACCTCGGAAATGAGTTGTTTTGGTTTTTTTCAGATTTGTTTATTTATTTTTCCCCTTTCCCTCCTCCTTCTCCTCCCCAGCCCTGCTGTTTTTGCTGTCTGTGTCCATTTGCTGTGTGATCTTCTGTGTCTATTTCTCTTTTTGTCTTCTCTTCTCATTTTTTCTCCTGTAGAATGCACCAGGATTCGATCCTGGGTACCCCTGATGTGGAGAGGAGTTCCCTGACAGCTGTGCCACCTCAGTTCCCACTCTGTGCTGCGTTTCACACCTTGATTCTCCCCTTTGTCTCTCTTTCCTTGCATCATCATCTTGCTGCGTGACTCACTTGCATGGGCACTCAGCTCATTGCCTGGGCACTTGGTTTGCCTCTTGGGCACTCATGCAGGGACTCAGCTCGCCACACGGGCACTCGGCTCACCACATGGGCACTGGCTCGCTGCTCAGGCACTCTTTCTCTTCTTCTTTTTTACCAGGAGGCCCCAGGGATAGAACCTGGATCCTCCATATGGTAGGCAGAAGCTGTATTACTTGAATGACATCCACTTCCCCAGAAATGAGTTTTTATTGGGGAAAATAATGATCTATGCGCTAGCATGAAGGATTTTGGAAATGAATACTCAATGGTGAAATTAAAGATACTCAAAATATGTTGCTTGGCTAAAAAAATATATATGTGTGTGGGACATATATTCTTTTGGAGGTGCACACTCCCTCTAGCATCTATGAACAAAGTAGAACCCAGAAAGGTGGCAGCCTTATCCTTAGCGATGATGCTTTAGGCTAAATGCCTACCTGCTCCAGCCTCCAGAGATGAACTCATGACAGCTTATACAGTGCCAAGTCACCTTGGAGCCTGTGACAAAAGGAAAATATGTGTCTTTATATATGCTTACCAAAATATTCTCCCATATTTTGAGCCAAGTAGGAAAAGTTAGTAATAGCTCTGCAGTCACAAAACATGCTGTCCAATTGGATCACATGCCATTGTGACTCTCACAGACCTGCCCTCATGGGCCAGAAACCACTGGTGGTTTGAACATGTAATCTCATGGGTTGTTTCTAGTGTATCAAACATTTATTAAAACCTAAATAATTACTAGGCGGTATTTTTAGTTTTTAATTTTTGATGCGATTTCTTTTAATTTTAAGAGAATTTCATACTCTTGTATTCTACAAGAATTGCTACCAACTCTTCCCAAACAAATAAGGCATCAGAAGAAACCACATAGATTTCAGCTAAAAATGCTAGCTAGATTTGCAGGGAAAGGTGACTAATGAATTTTCAGATGAACAGAGGCTACCTCAGGCTGTTGCTATGGTGCTTTGATACCTCTTGGCAGCAATTTGCTGGCTTAACAGGAAAGAAGACAAATGAACACTCCAGCAAAATGTTTCATGCAACACCAGCAATTGTTCCAAGCATAATACCATTCTTGCCTGGGTGATCTGAGAATAAATGCTTTCAAGTCACATACATAAGAGGGAATTCTGTAAGTATAAGACAGGTATCTCAATATCAATCAGTGACATAATAAGACAAATCTGCCTGGGACACTAATCAGAAAATAGACTTTTTTCCCTTTATATTGTGACAGCCATTTCTGTTTATGTAATTGCATAGTTTTAGATACCACAATCACTTTAGAAAGTTTTCATCATTCTCACCAAATATTTTAAGACTTTAGTGTACATCTCTGTAATATAATTGTCAGTATTTCTGATGCTTTTGTTTTATGACATGACACTGATCACTCCTGCTAATTAATTCTCTGGTAATAAAGTCCATTTTAATGACGGTGGCTCTGTTAAAAAATATGCATTAATTAATAAATCTGGTTTTATTATGTTTGATGTGGCTCAAAGGCAGTATCTCCACTAAGCTGTACAAATATACAGTACATACACACATACACGCACATTATACAAATATGTATGCTAGAACAGGAGCTCCTCCAGGGCAGGGATCTTTGTCTGTTTGGACCAGTGCTGTATTCCAAGCACTTAGAACAGTGCACACACAAGGAACTGGATTAATATTTGGAGAGAATTGTCCTGTATGAAAACATAATTGTCTCGGCCTTGTACACAACATTGAAAGTGTGTGGTTTTGTTTTTCTAACTTCAGTCTCCATTTTCATACTTTTCCCTGCCCCTGTCAATTTCACTCTATTCCCTATAGGCCTTTAAAAACATTAAAAACAAAACCAATATTTATAACTTTTATATAATGCATCATGTCTGAATGAGGATATGCACTTGACATTCATTATCTCATTTAAACCCCACACCAGTACTATAACTTAGTTTTTATTAAAAGCCTTCACTTAATGGATGGGACGAATTGAATCACAGAGGAGTAAATACCTTGACTGCAATTTTAAAAAGTGGAGGAATTGGAATCAGACCTCAAGTGCCTCTAACTAGAAGCCCTGACTTTCTGCATCTTATCCTATCACTGCCCAATGGCCTCTGCTCACTTAGCCCGCCTCACTACCGCAACGCAAGAGGATGTGCTATTTCTGGAGCATGCATATATCATCTTTCTTAAGTCTTCAAATCCTCACCTCCCTTCTCAGTTCCTTTTCCCCATCCCACCATGCCAGAATCCCATCCTCTCTGTCAAAACGAGGAGGAGGTCACAGAGGGTGGCTGACTAATAAACTCATTATAGTTAGTGTGAATAAGTTTCACTCAATATGCCCCATATTTCCATTTTAAGCCTTTAATCTCTATTGTGCAATGTTAAGTTTTATCTACTCACAAAAGGAATTCAGGTATCAGCAAGAAATCAAGAACAGTATCTCCATAATTAAATATGATTTCATTCACTCAACACTGTTGATTATAAAGCTCACTTACCTATTTGTCAAACACCTTGTTAGCCAGTGCGTTACAAAGTGGAGTCAAGTTGAGCTGCCTTCCTCCAGGAACTCATGGAGGAGAGGGATCCGGAGAAAAGGAGGGTGTGATCAGGGGCATTAACGATTTTAAGTAAGGTGATTGAGGTGGCCCTCACCAAAACAAGATTAATTCCACCTGAAAACATGAGGTAAGTTTTGGCAAAGGAGGTGATTTTATGCTGGGTCTTTTAGAAAAAATAATAATAATTTGGGAAAGAAAGAAAGGGGTGAATTTAGACTGGGCAAAGGAACAATATGCACAAAGGAGAAGAAATGGGTAGTTGCATTTTTTAGGAACTGACCGTCTATTTTTAATTAGAATGTGGGTGGTGGTGGGAGAAACAGGAGACCACACTGAGGGAGGAAAAGAGGATATAAAACTAACAGGACTATCGGTCCCTGGCCTTGTAAGAAAAGCAGTCCTCCAGTCCTACGTGGCAAAGCTCAAGGAATATTCAAAGCCAACTTTCTAAATCATCAGTTCTTAAAGTCTGGGGACACAAAAACTTCAAATGGAATGTAATATGTGTGGAACAGAATCAAAAGGCCTGAATTCTTACAGTAAAAGAGAAACAACTTTTATGCTGATTTTATTTTTTAAGTTAAGGAACAGACATATTGTAGAAAGAACTGCATTTTATTTTTTTTTTAAAAGGACTCTTCCCATCCCGCCACACCAGCCTTCTCTTCTTCTACTAATCCCGACTCCCTCAGTGACGCCATTCGCCAGTTGGCTCAGTCAAAACCTTACGAGTCATCCTTGCTTTCTCTCTGCACTTTACCCCCTACATTCATGCCATCAACAAATGCCAATGCTTCTACTTTCACAACATAGTATAAAACAGGCTACCCGTCTCCACGGCCACTACCTCAACCCAAGAATCCCTTCTCAACCAGACTACAAACCTTCCCAATGTTCCTATACCTTCACTATAAATGGTTCTCTGGAAAAGAGCCAAAATAATCTTCCTTAAAGTCTTTTTGTGATCACTACAAAAAGTGATCACATAATATTTAATATATCCAAATGTATAAAGGAAAATAGAATAAGCATCTGTTTAGCACTACCTGCATTAGGATATATAACTTTCTCAACACAATTAAGTCCCCCCTATTTATCTCTCTCCAACCAATTCTCCCATTTACCACCAACCAACTATCCTTTATTTTATGTTTATTTGGGCCACACAGCTTTTGGCTCTACTACATATGTATGTTTACTATCTGTAGCAATATACTATTTTTGCATTTTAAAGTTTAAAATATATTGCATTTATCCTCTGAAAATGTCATGGGTTTTTCCCACTCATTATTATGACATTATGACATTTATTCATGTTCATTTTCATGTCTGTATAATATTTTACATTCGGAGTAGACAATACTTCATTTTTCCATTCTCCAGTTGATGCATATTTAGTGGTTTCCAGGGATTTTGTTGTTTTTACCAATAATGCTACCTGAATATTTTTATACATGATTCTTGTTCATTTGGGAAAGTTTATTCTTAGGTGTACCCCTAGGACTAAGTTGCTAAGCAACAAACAATTTGCATCTTCAACTTTATATTGTAGAACTGACATAATCTGATTATTTGCAGTTACTAGGCTCCTTTGGAATATACAGGGACCCCAATCATTAGAAGTGAGGGCTCTCACCACTGTCTCCAACAACTTTAGAGTCTGATGACATATAGCAATGAAAGCAAGTTTCATAGATTTTATCCAGCAAGCTGGTCCAGAGACAGTCATAGCTGTTGAAACAGTCCATATCCATTGGCCCAGTGGAGTCCCAGCTTTTCTCCTTTTGGCAAAAATCTCATTGCTTAAGAGTCACTCGACTGAGGCAGCAATAGTTCAGAGGCAGGATTCATCTCACCTTCCAAAAGTATCAAGTAACAAAAAACCCTGTTAGGAATCTGGACACAATACCAGATGATGTCTTAGGTCCAGGCACCAATCTGGGACAACTGAATTCACTATGAGAATGCTCCTACCACATTCAGGCAAGAGCGGAGGTGCCTGTTTAAGTTAGTCAATCCATATATTTCAAATGTCATTCATTTCACCTAAGAAAAATATTTTCTAGCATTCTCTAATTAATGAACCTAGTACTGATTAGAGGTAGAGAATCAGAAAGGGCCGTTAATAGCTTCTGTGGGAATGTAAGCTTCTGATTGGTGCCTTTCCAACCCTAACTCACCCCTCTCAGGTATGTGTGGCCAATTAGTATAGTATAAGTATAGTATATATAGTATAAGGTTTAATTAAATACCCTTGTGTTGTAGATTAAAATGACAAACACACTTACCAATATTTAAATTTAACAAGTAATGTAAATTTACAGATAAATTTGCAGATAATACAATAATGTGTTTCCTCTGCTATCTTTTGTATAAATTTCTCGAGCACAAATACCTCGTCTGAATTTTCCATTATAGCCCCACAGTGTCTATGAGTGCCTTAAATGGAGAAATTAAGAAAAGGAAGAATTTATGTAATCCAGCTGATTGTAGTGGTAGGAATAATATAAATAAGAGAACTAAATTAATTGTTAGTTCTTAAAACCTTCAACATCTCAGTTACCTAAAAAAACAAATCTATGAACTAGTCTTGATTCTTCCTTCTCCTTCAACTTACATCGCCAAGTTCTCTTTACTGACTTTCTTCTCATCTCTAACAGACTTTACAACTTTTACGTGGCCCATTACATTAGTCTTCTAAGTGCTCTTGCTGACTTCCATATTTCCTTCTTGAAAAACATCTTTTAATGGCATTATCTTTACAAAATCAGGTCTCAATTTCAGGCAATATGGTGTAGTATATGTTTTTTAAAAGCTCATAGTAAAAAACTAGAAATATTAAGAGTATGGAAAATACCATTTTAATTTCTAAACTAACTTTACTGGAGATCAAGGGACCTCAGAAAAGATTTTGAAAACTGAGGAGAGGAGAGGGGGAGCAGATGTGGCTCAAGAAGTTGAGTGCCTGCCTCCCACATAGGGGGTCCTTGGGTTTGGCTCCTGGTGCCTCCTAAACAAGACACACAAACAATGAGCACATATAGAGCAAAAAAAAACAATGAGCAGACAATGAGCACAAACAAAATGAGCAGGGAGTAGATGTGGCTCAAGCAGTTGAGTGCCCACCGCCCATATGGGAGGTCCTGGGTTAGGTTCCCTGTGCCTCCTAAAAAAAAAGCACACCAAAAAAACAGACAATGAACAATCAGCAGACAAAGAACAAAAACAAAAATAAAACTATGAACAGACAACAAGCAAAAACAAGGAGTATAAAAACAACAACAAGCAAACAGACAAGGGAGACATCTCCGCAGGGAGGGGATTTAGTGGGTGGGGTAGGGGGCAACCTGAGGAGGCTGGAAATAGAGCATGCCCTTGGTGATAATTGCTAGCCTTGTTACCAACTGTTACAGTTTCCTAGGCTGCTCAAGCAAATACTATAAAAACGGGTCAGGTTAAACAACAGGAATTTATTTGCTCACAGTTTTGAGGTTAAAAAAGGTCCAAATCAAGATACTATCAAGGTGATCCATTCTTCCCAAAGACCAGCATTCTGGGGCTGGCTGCCAGCAATTGGCGTGTCACATGGCAAGGCACATGGCGACCTCTCCTGGCCTCTGCCTTCTCTTCCAGGTTCTGTTTAATTTTAGCGTCTTGCTTCCTGTGATGTTCTCTATGTGTGTATTTCATTCTGCTCATAAAGGACTCCAGTAATAGGACTAACACTTATCCTGACTGGGCCGGGCCACAACTTAACTCAGGGGTTCTTAACAAGGGGTCTGTGAGCTTGAATTGAAATTTTTAAAAAAACATTATTCTGGTGGGGATATGTTGGTGCAGGTATGATATATTTATTAAATTATACACAGTATAGTGTGGACTTAGTAAGCAGTCTATGGTTTTCCCCTGACTGGCAAGGGGTCCATGGAACAAAAGAGGTTAAGAACCTCTGCCTTAACTGAATGAACCTCATCAAAAGACTCTTCTCACAATGGGTTCATACCCTCAGAAATGGATTAAATTTAAGAACATGTATTTCTGGGGTACAGACAACTCTAAACCACCATACCAAGGGCTTGGCTTTTGATAGTTACCTGAACAATGGTTACAGGTGAAAAAGTAGGAAATTTGAACTCCCAATAAACCTTGGAGGCTTGAAGGAAACTACACACAGTTAAAGGGTAGGCTAGAAAATAATCCACTCAGGAGCAAAAGGGACTTTTCTCAGTCTGGGCTCTGAGAGGTTAAAATTTTTTTTCGTGTAGTGATGTTGACCATGCAAGAGCTTGTAGAAGTTCTCATTTTGGGTTCTGAATGCGGATTATGTGTTTAACATTTTCTTTTCAATAAATGAATTTTATTTTTGAAAAAAAAAATTTTTATAGTCCTTAAAACTAGTAAAAACAGTTTGTTCTTTAGTGAAATTTGACGTTTGAATCTACAGGGTGTACATATGAGAAATCAACAGAAAAACAGTCACTACTTTGTAATGTCCTTGAGTAAACTTAGTATTTGGGGAACTAGTTTTTCTTTAAGAGTGACATTACCTCAGCCCAAGTCACCCAGAATGTACAAACATAAGCCCCAGTGAACAAGTCAAAATCCAAAATTGTGTACCACACGAAGGAAAAGGCCATGTAGGCAGCTTTTTGGAAACAAAAACCAAAAAATATCATCTTTCAATAATTTAGAATAATGACCAAAGAAATTAAATATGTAAACATACAAATGCACACATACGTGAGATGCAAAAAATAAAAATAAAAACCAGTATATTTGAAAAAAAAAAAGAGCTTTTAGAAATGAAAGACACATTCATTGAAATGATCATTCTCCATTTTATTACTACCAACAGAATTCCTGTTTTTAGGATTGGCAACGTTCTCAGACTCCCTTGCATTTAGAGGTTGTGATGTGATTCAGTTATGTCCAAGAATGTGTAAACTGAAATCACACATTAGGAAATTCAGGTAAACTTTTTGAAAGTGTCAGAATCTGCAGGCATGTCTCCTTGATCTTTTCACCTTCCTGTCCTTTCTACCTAGGACATGTATGAAAACCTGGAGGTGTAGCATCTCTCTTACAATTAAAAGTCATTGAGGATGAAGACAAAGACCTATATTCCAAAAGGTGATGGGGCAAAAGAAAAAATATATAATAGGCTATTGGTGATATCACTATGCAGTTGCACCCACACTGGATTACCTATTTCTAAACCTCTTTTACTTAAGACTTTAAAAAAACTATTTCTTTAAGACCCTAATGAGTTTTTAGTTACTTTCAGCCAACTGCAATTCTAAATGACATGAAATTGTTAAATACCATGTGTCTTAGTTTGCCAGGGCTGTTTTAACAAAGTACTACTGAATAGTTGACTTAAACAGCAGAAACTTTTTACCTCATGGTTCTTGAGGTTAAAAGCCAGATATCAAATCGTCATCAGGGTCATATTCCAACTAATAGAGGAGAATCTGTACCATGTCTCTACCCAGGCTATTAGTGCATGGCTGGCAATCCATGGTGTTCCTTGGTTTATGCCAGCATAATTCAATCTCTGACTCTATCACATGGTTAAATGGTTAGCGCTCTCTCACTCTCTCTTCAAAGGTGTATTTACAAATAAGTTCACATTCCAGGCCTGGTTAGGAATTGAACATGTGTTTTGTGAGGACTAAGTTTAATCCATAATACCATGTTAAAGAGGGCCAAGGAGGAAATAAGTGAAAGGTAATTCTGATGTAGCAAACAGAAGCAAAAAGATGGAACATAAGAAAGGAAGGTTTAGAGACATGGGATAGAATGAGAATGTCAAACTTATTTTTAATAGGAGTTACGGAACTAGAGAATACAGAAAATAAAGATGATGTAATATTCAAAAGATAATAAATGAGAATTTACAAGACCTGATAAAAATAAGAACCCATCTATAAAGAAGCCCAACAAATCCCAAGCTAAGTAAATTAAATGGGACAGTAAAGTTAGATATCTTAAACACAGATAGATAGAAAAGACAGATCATCTAAAAATGATTAATCAACAGACAGCACAAATTAATCTGACGTAATTATCAGCAGTAACAATCGAAGATAGAAGCAAGTGGAAAGAAAATAACAGAATAACAATCTTAGAATTTTATACCCAGCTAAACTATATGGCAAAAAAGGAAGGTGTGCCTGTAAAATAAATATATTTTTGGAAAATCAAACATTGACAAAGAAAAACAATGCTAAAATAGCACTAAAATATTTGACAATGATAAAATGTTATGAGAGGGGAATGATCAGATTTTAAAAAGGGTTCCAATATCAAATTCTACTATCCAAGTATTGTACTTGAGGAGAATCAATTTATTGTTAAAATTAAACTTTAGATAATTGCTTATGTGAAAATTTAAGATTTATCATTAAAAGCAATAAAATATTTAAATTCCAAATAAATAGAAGGAATAAAGAAAATTTGAGCAACTCAAAAAGGTAAGAAATAAGAACAAACCCTACAAAAAAAAAGAAAAAGAAATATAGATATACCAGTATGCAAAACAATAATTTGATCAAATTAATCAGACAAAAAGTTAAGTTAGATTAGTTTAGGTATGCCAGTTCTATGAAATACAGATGAGATAAATGCATGACAGAAAGATACCTAAAGGTTAAAGCAAAAAATAGAAAACTTTTAAAAATATACATACACACAAATGCATGAAACATCACAAGAAAGCAAGCTGAGAAAGCATATTGATATGAATATAACTAATTTTATGAGAAAAACATAGGGAAAAAGATAATTCACTGAGGAGATGTACACCTAACAAACATCCTCAAACATATGTAAAAAGTGTCAATATTTTTAGTAGACAGCTTTCAAAGATGGCCCTCATTAATCCCTGCCTCCTGGTATTCACACCCTTCTGGAAATCCTCCTACTGAGTGAACCTCGAAGCTAAACATAGTGACTTGCTTCCAGTGAGTAGAATATGGCAAAAGTTATGGGATCTCCCTTCCATGATTAGATTACACATACTGTGACTTCTGTTTCCATAGTACTCTCTCTCTGATTCTTCTCACTTGGCCGTTCTGATGAAGCAAGCTGGAAAAGCCCACGTTAAGGAACTAAGTGCAGCCTCTGGTCAATCACCAGTAGCCTTCGGCCAAAAGAGCTGGAGGAACTGAATCTTGCAGCAGCTATATGAGTGAGCTCCTAAACCGACCCTACCTCAGTTAAAACCTCACATAAGACTGAAGTTCCAGTCAACTCTTTCATGTGAGCCTTGTGAGAGACCCTGAAGCACAGATCCAGGCAAACCTTGCCTGTATCCCAAAGTCACAGAAAATATGAGATAATAAATGTGTGTTGTTTTAAGCTGCTAAATGTTGGGAAATTTTGTTACAAAGCAATAGATTACTAATACACTATCATACAGAACATATTCTCTTACCACAATGTAATTTAGTTATAATACAAAGGATAAATAAAAACAAACAAAACATACACATTTGAAAAGTTAAGTTCATTTCTAAATAATGGAATCAAAGAAAATTTATGACAAAAAATTTTGAAATATTTAGAACTACATGAAAACATATAGGATGTAGCTAAAGCTTTATTTAGAAGACAGTATATAGCTTTATATTGCAATAAAAATAGAACAACCACAAATTAATGAGTTTATCAACCCAAGGAATAACTGAATAGGTTCAAAGAAAGTAGAGGGTAGAAAATAATCATTTTTAAAAGTACGTTTCAAACAATCCAGTAGATTGAAAAAAACAAACCTGGTTCTTTTAAAATCTAATAAAATAGAAAACTTATGGAAAAAATAATTTTAAAAATAAATCAAGAAAAATACTTAAGGCATAAAGAAAGTGATATAATCATAGGGAGAAATTGTTTTTGATAAAACAGAATTCTATGAACAATGTTGTGGCGATTTATGCTTACTCTTTAGTGAAATTTCTCTTACATATTACTATATCACCTTTGTGTTTTTTGCTTTATATTTATTCTTTTTTTTTAAAGTTCAAGTACTCTTTTAAAAAATATTTGTTCATTTATTTTTTATTTCTCTCCCATTTCTCCCCCTCCCCCCAGTTGTCTGCTGTGTCCATTCACTGTGTGTTCTTCTGTGTCCACTTATATTCTTGTCAGCGGCACTGGGTAACTGCATCTCTTTTTTTGTTGCATCATCTTGCTGCATCAGCTCTCCCTGTGTGCAGTGTCACTCCTGGGCAGGTTGCACTTTTTTTCGCATGGGGCGGCTCTCCTTATGGGACTCACTCTTTGCACGTAGGGCTCCCCTACGTGGGGGACACCCCTGCGTGGCATGGCACTCCTTGCGTGCATCAGCACTGCTCATGGGCCAGCTCACCACATGGGTAAGGAGGCCCTGGGTTTGAACCCTGGACCTCCCATGTGGTAGGTGGATGCTCTATCAGTTGAGCCAAATCTGCTTCTCTATATTCTTTATTCTGTATATTAATCATTTTCCAGTTATATATATCTTGCAAATTATCTTGGCCTAGTGGCAGTTTCTTCACTCTCTTTTTGTTGTCTCTTGATGAACAAAAAATCTTAAGTTTGATGTAGTCAAATTAATCCATCTCTTTCCATTATAGTTGATGTTTTTCATGCCTAAAGAAGTCAATTTATAAATTGACACCAGGATACTCACCCACATTTTCTCCTTATAGTTTGAGTTTTTATCTCATATTCAAGTCTCTACATGTATAGCAAGAGGTATGGGTCCAATTTCATTTTTCCACCATATGGATAACTAATTGTAACTGCACCACTTGTTGAATAGCTATGAATTCTCTCCAGTATTCAAAGCCATGTCTCCATAGAGATGTGAGATCAGTTCTCTATTCTGTTGCATTTGTCTCCTGGTTTACCCTCATGTCAGTATCACAACAGTATTGATAATTGGTATAGTAAGTATCCTCACCTTCCCTTCTTGTGAGGACTTTGTTGGCTATCCTTGGTGCTATGTTTTTCCATTCCTATTTTAGAAAAGCTTTTCAAGTTCCATGAAATATTAATTGACAGCTAATTTCACATGTAGGTTATGGTATTTTTATGTAATGAAAGAGTATGGATTGAAATAAATGACTAAACTAGAACTAGACATATGGCATAGCTAAAAGTCACAAAATATTCAGTCAAATAAGTTCTAGAAGGACTCATACAGTATATCATATTAAATTTACACATTTAAATAAATGCTATGTACTTTTTAAGGGCACGTGTTTATGTGGTAAAATTATCAAGACCTGCACGTAATGAAAAGACAAATTTCATGGTGTTTATTATATCTGAGGCAATGGGAGCTAAGCAGGCATAAACAAAGCATTTCAGCAATACAGTGTGTGGGAGAGGGATGAGTTGATAGGGTGGTTTGTGAAAGAACATGTAATAGTATGACTATTTATGAAAGAAAAACATTCATTTGAATGGATATTTACTAACATATCAATGGCCCTAACTAAGAACTTTCTCCTCTTTCCCTCACTACCCATCTTTATTCCCCTCCTTCCTACCAATATGCAGATAAATGGAGAAATGAAACTTGTAGGCATATCAAGACAAAGTTTACTGTAGACATAATAAAATTTATTATATATTTGAACACAATCTCAAATAAACCACAAAAAAACTGTAACATTCTCTTGAGTTTTAGAATGGAAAAGTTGATTCAACTACTGATAGTGTCCCTAAATGCCACTGAAACTTTAAAGTCCTTTATTTCTATTTTAAGGTGAAAATAAACTCAATTCAAAAAGATACCATTAAAATTTTAAGCTTTAAAAGAATATGGGAAGAACCCTAAATGTTCACTGCCCAACTTCCCCAGTTGGCAGGAACGTCCTGTACAATAACCCTGTAAGCCCAAACTACTTCATTTCCAGTGTTGAGAGCTTACAGCCCAAGTCAGCTCATGCCATCTTTGGTTTTTACTGTTTCTAAATTGTTCCTTTTATGGTGCAAACTTGTTTTCTTAGAATTTATGCCCATAAATATGATAGTATACAAATACATGGTCTAATCATTTACAAATGCCAACTTTAAATACAATTACAGGCATGATGATTTCCAAAGTATGTGGTTACTTTGTAACAGTGAATTTTTGCTTTGGCAGTCTCACTTATAAAACATATTAACTTACTTTTTAAACCTAAAAAGCAAAAACACAGAAAAACAATGTTTTTCTAATGAATAGTAATGGTTTCTTAAATATAATATTTTTATTCTGTAAAATTAATTTTCTCAGCCCTTTGGGAATCAGGATGATTTGAGTTATTTATGATGAGATCTTCATCTACAAGACTCTTTTTTTTACATGGAAATCAACCAGTCAGAAGGATGATTAGTTCCACTCTCTTCATCAATTGACCTAAATTTGCTGATTTTACATCTTCTCCGGCAAGCCAAAGGATTGGGTGTGCAATCTCCTCCTCAGCCTGCCTCTCTGCTCTCCTGCTTTAATTCTCCCAGTTACCCGGAAAGCAGACTATAGCTTGTCCACGTAAAAGTCCTCAAATCATCCCATTAAATAAAAACTCATTTTGAGCCTTTCTCTTGGGGTGTCCTGGCAAAGAAAAGGCCACTGCTGCATCCTGTCACACTTTCTTTGAGAAAAACTCATACCTTCTGATTGATTTCAGGAAGTATTTACTAAGTGCCAGGTCTTGTACTAGGACCTGGAGTTGCTGGAAGGACAGCTTGTGACATTCTCTTCCTCAAAAGTTGGCAGTGCTAATGATGGCACTCCACTCACAGAGTGAAAAAGTGAGGCAACCCGTGTCCCATGGTGTTTAGGACTCGGACATGGCCCTAACGAGACCTTGGTGTTTTTCCAAGAGTAGATAAGGCATAGCAGTTTTAGTCTGAGTTTACGTGTGAGGTTTTAACAAGAATGAATTAAAAGACTGACATTTTTCATATTAAGAATAACTGTTATTTAGTGAGAAGTCATTTGCTTTTCTATATAAATGGCAATTTCAAAAAGGTCCTACATAACAACAAAGGCATATTCAAGTCAGGAATTCTGCTGGCTCAATCTTCACAAAGATTTATATAACAATTTTCTCAAATCAATCTCAGAAACAGAGCAATGTTACATTTTCTGTGAACACAAACTAATGATTGTACTGGACGTAATACTGTTTAAGGCAATCTCTGTAGGAATTATGGTCAAGATTCATAATTGCACAAATTTGAAAGGCCTTACATTTCGCATCACAAATTGCACTGCTGTCATAACTCACAAAGAAGTAGTTGTAGTATTTTATAAACTGCTTACTATCCAGGACTGCCAATTGCTTGGCTAATCCATATAAACTTTTTGGCTGCAAATCTTCAATATCATAGGCCTGGGTAAGGATGTACTCCAGCTTCCAGTTGGATTCTCCCTTTAGATTAGCTTCTGTCAGGTTCAAGTAATACTGCAACATATCCTACAGTTCAAACAATAACAAAGCCTGGTTCATTTATCAGCATATAAAGTACTGCACAGTGAGAAGAGTCTATCATACCGGGATCTGTGTGACTTTTATCACTTAACTGAAAGTTGTGGTCATTTTTAAAAAGCAAGAATTGGTTTAAAGAAAAAGCCTTGATCAAAAAATATATATATAAAAATACTGAAAGGGTACAAGAGGAAATAATCCAAACTATATAGAGAAAATACGGAGAGTAAAAAGCCTTTGATTCACACACCTTGGCGATTACAGCTGCTGATGGATGTGGATATATTATAAATCAGTTAATGTCACTTTGGGAGCTTGAAATTGGCCATGATCGGAGTATTTACATCACAGAAATTGGCAAACACTACAAATCAAGATTTTTTTCCCCTGGAGAACTAATTGTTAAACATTTACCAGCACCCCTGTGTGTGTATGTGTGTGTGTGTATAGCTCTAGCCTTAACATGCAAACACAAATATAATTATAATATACATACCTATTTAAGTTTTTGGATGTGTTAAGAATGGAAAAATACTTGGCAGTTTTGCACTTTCAAAAACTATTTTATTTAGTGCTATATCACAGACATCTTTCCATGTCAGTAGATACACACACACATACACTTATATCAGAGGTTCACATCCAAGAAATAGGTAACTATTAGTTGTCAAAGAATTTCTTTAGACTAGTTTAAAGGTCAACTATATTATTTCCTCATTTAATCTAATATTTATGAATTAAACCAGATTTTTTCTGCTCTACCTCCTTTGTGAAAGCATGCTCTGGGAAAAAGCAGAGCCATCTCCTACTAAATTTATCCTGGATAGAAATGCAATGACAACAACAGAGACTAGATTTGAAGTGAATTTTTCCCAATATTTGTAGAAAAGGGCAGTTATCCAACCTGAAGGACCCATGAGCTAAATGCCTAGCCTTTTGATGTTAAAGGGATCTCAAACATCAATCCTGCACACACTCCCAAGAACTCAGTTGCCAAGATAAATGTTCAATCCAATTTTTCTTTGTTTGTTCGTTTTGTTTCTCCTAATATTTATTGGGTGTTTACTTTGGCTAAGCATTTTTCTAGGATGTTTTACATATATTTACTCATTCAATCCTCACAATTAATTCACAACTCAGAGACTTCAGTAGTATTTTAATCCCCATTTTTCAGAGAAGTGGACTGGAAGACAGAGAAATTAAGTGATAGAGCTCATGAGAGAATATGGTTCTAAAGCCGTCTCTACACTTACATTCTGGTAAACAGGAATTAATAACAAAAATGGCTTAGTGAAGAGTTTCAATATGCATGCAAGTCCACAAATTAGGTACCACCCAAGTAAATTTTCATCTAAATACTTGTTAGGATGGACAGAAACAGCCTCCCAAAGCCGATCTCATAAACCCACACTTAGGAAATGCTGGCAAATATTACAAACATCAAAAATAATAAAGACATCATGAGATTTCAATATAAAATAAAAGTCACACTATTATGCTTAGAAACATCCAACTAAACTAATGAAATCTGTGATGACATGCATTAATATGGAGTCAACTCTAAAACTATACCAACTTACCAATAATTTATAATCACGAGCAGCATATTGAAATAGTCTTACGCCAGGATTGTTGGTTTGTTTTTCTTGCACACTCTTCACTGGAGTAACAGCAGGAGCCACAAACAAGGAACTTACTGGACTTCCTAGATAAAGCACATGTAATTATGCATATTTTAAAATTGTGTTTAATTACATTAAAAAATATGAACAGATTCCAGATTACGATGTTAAGATAGAACAACCAAATGATTCGTGATTAATGGATCCTGATTTGAATATTACAACTATAAAAATACATTTTTAAGAAAATTGGGGAATTTGTTATTCTAAATATTTATTATGGACAAAAAAAATAGTAATTTTTATGGTTATTCAGCATTACCAAAGAATTATTGTTGATTTTGTTCGGTAAGGTAATTTTATTGTGGTTATTTAATGTCTATACATTTTAGCAAAGCATACAAAAGTATATAGGGCTGAAATTATATGATGTGTGAGATTCATTTAAAAATACTTCAGGGAAGCGGATTTGGCTCAAGGGATAGAGAATCCGCCTACCCAGGGTTCAAACCCAGGGCCTCCTGGCCCATGTGATGAGCTGGTCCAAGCGCAGTGCTGATGCACGCAAGGAGTGCTGTGCCACACAGGGGCGTCACCTGCGTAGGGGAGCCCCACATGCAAGGAATGCACCCCACAAGGACAGCCACCCTGCATGAAAAAGTGCAGCCTGCCCAGGAGTGGTGCCGCACACACGGAGCGCTGATGCAATGAAAAGAGACACAGATTCCCGGTGCCGCTGACAAGAATATAAGCAGACACAGAAGAACACAGAGTGGATGGACATAGAACAGACAACTGGGGAGGGGGGAAGGGGAGTGAAATAAATAAAAATAAATAAATCTTTTTAAAAAAATTTTTAAAATAAAAATAATTCAGCAAAAAAAAGAAGGAGAAAGGGATAGGTAAAGCAAATACAGCAAAATCCTGAAAAATGTAAAATACAGATTTGTTCTATCTCTACTCCCTACTTTTATGTGTATATATACACATTTATATATCTATTACGTGTCTATTTTTATATACATATTTGAAAACATTCATAACAAAAAATACAATTCTATTACAAGTGCACATACACAAAAATACATATAGGGAAGTAAATGTGGTTCAGGCAATTGAGCTCCTGCCTACCACATGGGAGGTCTCTGGTTTGGTTCCCAGTGCCTCCTAAAGAAGACAGTGAGCTGATACAACAGGCAAGTTTGGCAAGCTGACACAACACACTGATCCAGCAAGAGACACAAGCAAAGCATAATGAGAGCCACAACAAAGCAGGGAGCGGAGGTTCCTAGTGCCTCCTAGAAAAATGAGCAAGACAGCAAGCTAGCATGATGGGCTGGCATGACAGGCTGGCACAACTGGCAGGCCCAGGGAGCTGATGGAAGCAGGATGACGCAACAAAAAACAAAGAAGAAAAACAAAATGAGAGACACAACAAAGAAGGGAACAAGAGGTGGCTCAAGCAATTAGGTGCCTTCCACCCACATTGGAAGTGCCAGGTTCAGTTCCTAGTGTGTCCTAAGAAAACAAGGACGATGAACAGGCACAGCAAGTGAAAACGAGGGGGTTGAGAAGAAATAAATAAAATAAATCTTAAAAAAAATATATATATATATATATAGACAAATACACATACACAAAACCCAAAACTAGCTTGCTCTGCAGCTCTACCTAAAACAATTCATACTGACCAAAGTGACATTATTATCCTAGTAATGAAAGAACTTGTAACACTGATATAAAGACAATGGTCACCAGAGGTTCTAAGGGGAGGGAGAGGGAAGAATAGGTGTAACATGGGGCATTTTGGAACACTGGAATCATTCTGCCTGACATTGCAATGACAGATATAGGCCATTACACATTTTGTTAAAACCTATATTATTGTGCAGTGCAAAGTGTAAACCATAATGTAAACTCCATACCACAGTTAGTAGCCATGCTTCAATATTTGTTTATCAATTGTAACTAATAAAGATGTTATTAATAGGGGGAAATGTGAGAAGGGGGGAGGATGGGGTATATGGGAATCCCCTATATTTTCAATGTAACGTTTATGTAGTCTAAACTTCTTTAAAAATAAAGAAAAATAAAAATTAAGAAAACCGTATTTCAATAATCACATAAGAACTTGATTAAAAGTGTCACCATGCCTTATACATGTTATGACTAAATTTCTTTCTGAGTAAAAAAAAGCTATCAAAAGCTGGAAAGGGGGCTATTTCTATGGAGCCAATTCATTCTAGATGAAAGAGGAACAAAATTTTTAAAAATGTACCCAATTACTAACAATATTGCTTATTGCTTTTTCTCCTGACTAGTGTAAAATCAGACCTTATTTTATTAACTCCCTATTTTCTGCCCTCATGCAGCAGTAATCTCTAAAAATGGGAGACAATCTAAAATCATTGTTTTGTTTGATGTTAGAGCCTCTTTTTTTAAAATTTTTTTATTTTTGTTTTTTGTTGTTGATTATACACTTGGGATGACCTGTATGATTTATTAATACGTATCAAGAAAAATGACTTTAAAAAATGCAGACCAGTAAGTCAAGCCCTCAATATCACTGCATGTAAAATGAACCTCATTCTTCAAAAACTGAAAATTAGTAGACCCTGAGGGAAAAGGCCTGGAAGAATGGGTGGAACATAGGGTATTGTTAGGGCACTGGAACTGTTCTGCATGATCCTGCAACGATGAACACAGGCCATTACATATTTTGCCAAACCTGTAAAATTTTATGGTGCATACTTTCTTTTAATCCTTTACACTGATTTATTTTTTTTAATATATTTTTATTTATTTTAAAAAGATACTTAGATTACATAAAATGTTATATAAAAAAATATAAGGGATTCCCTTACGTCCCACTCCCCACACCTCCCACTTAGAGCCTCTTCTGTTTGTTTTCTTTTAACGCTACCTTGTGAGAACAACAATACACACTTAAAAGTCAAAGCTTAGTATATTTTATTTTAAAACACTATGCTTACTTTTTTAAATGCTGAGAAAAGTAAAACAAATCACATCAAAAGAAAGTTAAATAACAGGCAGATAAATAACAAGCAGTACTATTTCTCCAAACTCAAGGATCTAAAAGAAAATTTGAGAGAACCAAATTTCAGAAGCTATTATGCTGACAGCAATTAAATGATGCGGGTCCTGAGGAACTTAGGTTGAAAATAACCCAGTTGCAGTTCTAATATTATTTGAGCACTCACCGTACAACCATGTGAGGTAACTGAAAAGGCTGGCACTGATGAAACTTAATTTACTGGATCAGTAAATTTACTAGTTTCTCCCTGTTTTGCCTTAGCAATCTTGGACCAGGGAAGTATTAGGGAAAGGTGCTGGGTCTTCCCTACTTTCCTTTGGTGTCTTGAACTGAGGAGATTCAAACAGAATATCACCTTACCTTTTTTATCTGTAAGAACCATAATGCTATCCCTGTGAGTGTGTCCATAAAATTGTCCTATAATAATATCACTGTATTTTCTAAAAATATCTAGTAACTTCTCATTATAATATTCTCTCATCGCTGTGATGTTCTTTGAGGAGGGCAGATACCCCACTGGGATATGTGCTATGATGTACACCTGAAAGAAGAAACACAGGGAGGACTGATGAGAATCCATTTACACACTTACCATAATTAAATGACATTTGGATGCCCAAGACTGAAAACATATTAATTCAAACCTAGCAAACGAATATACCATCTCTCCTATTTAGTACAAGAAAGAGTATGAAGCTATTAAGGTCACTATATTTGCACTCATCTCATTTAGACTACACTGTTGACAATATGAGGGAACTGTGCCCTCGGTTGCAAATTTTTAAAATGGTCCTCTTTTTATATTAGCAGATGTCAATCCCCAAAAAATTAAAAGCAAAATAAAACTAAACAAAACAACTACAGAGATAAGTCATAATTTATTTCTTGTGAAACCATCTTCACATTCTAATACTTTTCTTCATACCTGACATTCTCTCCCCCCACCCCCAATTTCAATAGATATACTTGTTTAGTCCTCTGTTCATTCCCTGATGATTGTGGTCGGTGTGATCTACCTTCTCCTCATTTTGCCGAGAGCTATTCAAGGTATATTCTAGCCATTCAAACTGATATGCCGGGTCAGTCTTGTTCAGGGTCACAATATTTGGGCCGTAATACAAGTTTGTGTTTAGACTGATGATCCTAAGGCTCAGATTAACTTTCTGTGAATAAAAGCCACCTATAAAAACAAATCCAAAATGCATTTTAGGAAAACACACACATGTGTATTATTGTAAAAGCAAATTCTTAATTAAGGTTTACAATCCAGTCTAGAAGTTTGTACTTATTTCTCATTGTTTAGGAGGTACATACATTCACTGTCATTAAATTAGAATTAGATTCAATGAACATTTATTGAAAGTCTCCTAGGTGCCAGGTTCAATGCTGGCACTTCCACATAATGAAGTAGCAAGAGATGAATACTATATTGCAGTGGCTTGGAGCTGCATAGACGCAAAAAAAAAAAAAAAAAAAGTTCTTAAACTTAATCCAATCCTGTGGGTGTGAACTCATTTCAAGTAGGACTTTTTGATGAGGTTACTTCAGTTAAAGTGTGGCCCAATTCAATCAGAATGGGTCTTACTCCTAACAAAGTAAGTAAGAGTCCTTTGTAAGTGGAATGAAATTCAGATACATAGAGAGAAAGCCACGGGAATCAAGAAGCTGAAATTCAATGGAACTTGGAAGAGAGGGGATAGGCCAGGGGAGGCCACCGTGTGCCCTGCCATGTAACAAAGGAGCCCAGTTCCAAGGACCCCTGGCAGCTACCTCCAGAATATGGCCCATGTTCTGCCCAGAATTTTCACCCTGTCTTTGGGGGAAACCATTGCCTTGATGATACCTTGATTTGGACTTTCTCTTAGCCTCAAAACCATGGCTAATAAATTCCCATTGTTTAACCACCCTATTACGTGGTATTTGGTGGAGCAGCCGAGGAAACTATTCAGATGAGGAAAGGATTAACTATTTCAGTACCAAGCGATGAGTTATTGAATTTTTGTAAAAGAAAGATTAACACACCATCCCTAATTTTATATTATTGGAAAGTTAAGATGAGGGATATTGTAAATCTAAAAATCCAAAGAATGCAAACACACTTGGAGTTTTCCAGAGTCTACTGGGAAAGAAATGGCAGAGGAACTAGAGTTGCCACAACCTCAGTGCTGAAGAGGCATAAAGGCAAGCAAGTGTGTGATGCAGTGGTGGCAGGACACCCAAGGGCCTGCCACAATGATGCTTCCAGAGCTAAGCCACTGCGATCTTAGCCCTGCCTCTGGTGCTCTCCACTCACTCGCCATCCATGCCTTTCCTCAGCTTTCAAACATGACTACTCACTGCCTCTTTGATTTCCTTTATTCTTCCCTGTCATCATGTCAGCTTATGATTCTTAGTATGGTTGCAGCAGGGAAAACAGGTATGAACCTGATGGAAACTATTTTTGCACAGCTGCCCTTTAAGATGTTCAACATTAAACATGTACCCCAATGTTTTAAATGTAGAGTTGTCCTAAATCCATCCCTCTGCACCTTCGACATCTTTGGGCCAGCAAGCCATTTACGAGATCTTTTCTGCCCATTTCCTCCACTTTACACTGAGCCTCCTTTGACTGAATCTAGAGTGTCCCTTTAGGAACCCTGAGTGTTTCTTGTGACTCTCTCTTCAACCTGCACAACTTTTCCATGTGTTTGGGAGCCTAGGACAAGCCTAAATTAATCAGGACCATTCATTAATTTTAAGATAGCAGGTCTCAAATTCATATACTCTGTGATTTGCTGAGTGGTAGCAAAATAATAAAAATAATAATTATAATAATAGTGGCAAGCCAAAGATTTTTAAAAAATAGTGGAAAAAATAAGTTACAATGGAGAGACTTCTAGAACTGACTTAATATTTGTCTGAAATTTTTCAAAACCCCAAGATTTTAGTTTACCAGCTGGGTATTTCAGTTAAGCTCACAAAATGTCAGGGATTTTCATAATTATGGCTTGTAAGCCACTGGAGCAGGGACTTTGTAGGCAAAGTTCCCACTCATGGAATGTCCTACTGTGGAAGGCTTAGGCACCATTCTTCCCAAACTCTCAAGGTCCATTTTAAAACCTTAGTTAACCTCAATTTGCCAGCTGTTTGATTTTATGAAATTGGGCTTACTTGGTTAAAAGTTAGTGGCTGTTCTCTCTTTTCAATACATTTGCTAACTATAAACATATGCTTTTTAAATTTAATATTAGGTGAAAAAAAATAGTATATAATCCAAGATACTAATTACAAGCATAATGTTAAAATATGAAATTCACCAAAATGATATATGGGGGTTTGAAATGGTGGAATTCTTGGTTATTTTTCCCCTTTTTAATTGTTCAACCTACTATAATGTGTTTATATTGCTCTCTTGAGTTTAAAGGCATTTTAAGACAAAAGGTCAAGGAATAATTAGAAATGCATGAGCTTAGGAGAAAGGTCAGGACTGATGGCTGGAATTGAGGGTACTTGCCCCATGGCTGAAGCCGTGGTGGTCAAAGGCTCTGAGGTACACAGAAGGGGCCGAGGAGAAGCAATGGAGACAAGAAGAGAGAAATGCAATATGTGGAACATATGCTTTTCTGTACATTCCAATCCCAAGCTCTGCTTTTGTTTCATGAGGAACATAGCTACCTGAGGGTGGGAGAAGATTAGGAAATGCTCCCTACAAGATAAACTGGTTCACAATGGGTGTCACAAAGCCATGTTTCTACTGTCCTCCACAGAAACTGGGTGCTGAGGCTCTCTGGCATTGGCACACCCAGACAAATATTCAAGATTTATGTCTAAACTGCATGACTAAAACTGGAGGCAAAATAGGGATGAGTTGTTATTTCACTTACCTTTCCTTAAAGTATGAATAGCTTCCTCATTTAACCATGGTTTCCAAAGGTCTGCTACTGCATTGTACACTTGGCTGGTGAATGTAGGCAGTTGATCCTGGCCACAAACGATACAATCCACCACTTATACATTAATATACATATAAACTAATTAATTTAAGCATTAAGTGAACATGTGCTACTGCCTTAGGTATCTGGAGATACAAGGATGAATATGACAAAGACTAATCTTCAAGGAATTTATAATCTACTTGAGAGAGGGGAAACAAAATATAACCTGCAGGCCATAAAACAATGTCCGGAGTGCTACTATAGAGGTTCTGGAGGATGTAGGTGCAAAAACTATCAAGTCTGCTCCAGGGGTTAGGGTAGAGCGCCATGAAAAATTTGAACCAGAAGTTGAATAATGGTTGCACCAAATCGACAAGAGGCCTTAAGGCAAAAACAACAGCCCAGCACAGACAGAGAGGTAAGCAAAGTGTGCACTACATATAGGGAAGAGCAGGTGTTTTGGGGTGGCCAGGTATGGGTGGGAGAATGCTTATTTAAGAGACACTGAAGGCAGGCTTGAGAGTGAACAAACAGGGCCTGGCACAGCATGCCACAGGAATAGGAGACTCTTCATGATTCTAAAATTAAACAAAGCCTCTGAAATGTTAAAACTATTACAAAGCTTCTTAACTCACTGAATGAAGATTTGCAACTGCATGCACTTGATTTGAAGATGCTTCTTTATAGCAACATAAATTACATCGACATGTTTTGACTTTCTAAAGAATACATTATAAATACAAAACATTTTTATTATTATAAAGAGGAGAAAATAGAACTGTCTTTGTGGTGACATAAACTCTAGGGATAAAACGAAACAATAAGAAAGAAAATGCTGAATGAAAATCCAGAACTCAATTGTGAAGTTGGGTAACCATTTCTATTTTTTTGTTTTAAAGAATGATATTAAAAAATTGAAGCTCTTACATTCACTCCCCCCATTTCCTTCTTCATACTGCTGATAAAGATCTATTTCTTAAAGAAGTTTCCCAAACAGCATTAATCAAAACAGTCATTTTCTATGACACCCAAGTTCAAGGTGACTTTTCACAACTACCTAATAATTGCTGAAAACATATACACTTAGGATAAGTAATAACCAAATAATTTGCTTTAATTAGAACTAATTACCCAAAACATCTTTTCAGTATGCATAAGAGATCAGATAACCCCACTGAGTTTGACAAAGGCTTAGGCCAATTTAGATTGTGATTTGAAAAACAGTGGTAGTAATAATAACAATAATAATATAAAAAACAGAAAGTGTGGACTACTTGTTTACTTTGGGACAGATGCCAACATACTAATATGATTTTATAAAATCTTTAAATTATATTAAAATCACTCTAGACTTTCCTGTGTTCTAAATATGAAAAATATGAGCACCAGAGAAAACAGAGGCATGCGCAGTGAGTGCCGTGCCACCTCTTCTGTTGTAATAGTTATGGACCTGCATCAGTATGTGTATGTTTATGTAACCATGGAGCATGTTTATGGGCACTTAATGGAGAAATAACACATCAAATTTATTTCTTCCTAACATTAACCAGAATTAGATATCAAATAGTTTCTAAAAGAACTTGGGGTTTTTTTCACGTTTCATTTGATATTTCTGAAACTGCAGGAGAGATGGCAGTAGAATACTGAAAAGAAAACTATTTTAGATATAAAATCATAAGCTAGAAAGACAAACATTTAAATGTTTAAATTTTTCCTAGCTATGCATATAATTGGATTTATTTTGGAAGTTAGATAGTATCTTTATCTTTGCATTATTAAAAGATTTGACTTTAAGAAGACAGAAATAGAGGTAAAATAAAGCAAATCCTCAAAGGAGTTAGGAAAATGCTTCTTGTATCACTACTGAATGCCTACATAACGTATGAACAAGCTGCAATAACCAGCATCTCACTTATTCAGGGCTTATTATTTGCCAGATAATAAGCTATTCCCAGGAAAACTTTGCAGGTTAGGCATGATTGTTCTTACTTACAAATGAGGAACGTACAGACCAGGAACATTTAGTGAGTTACCAGGTTGGTCAAGCCATTAAGAAGCAGGCCAAGATGGGGACTTCAATTCTAATGAATATGACTCCAAATCCCCCATACTTCCCCCTCCACCAGCTAGCTGCCTGTCACCTAAGGCAAAATAAAAACAGTGTGTATAGCCTTGGGACACCTGTAGATTGCTGGTTCTCAAGCCTTTGAACTGTGATATCTACATCTCAACATCCCAAAAGTTGACCATTGGTTGAGATGCTGACTCACAAAGACTTACATACTGTATATCTTAAGACTTGAGGCCAGTACCACAAAGTCATTTGAAATTTAGGCTTGCCCTAGATTACAACTTATCAAAATCACTGTAATCAGGTTAGATAAGCAAAAATATCAAAGTCCCCATTAAACACCCAGATGAGATGGACAAGAGATTCTAAGCAAAGAAACAATATAGACAAAGATAGAGAGGTATGAGAATGAATACAATGCATAGGAAGTATTGAGTGTTTTAGTCTGGGAGTGATGTGCCAAAGGAGGTTGGTCTAACAGAACAAAGGATTGGGGTGAAGAGCTCTGGGATATGGTGCTTTTTCTGGATGTGGATGTGGATGTAATTCTGAGAACTTGCACAAGTAGCCTAATGTTTCTGGCCCTCAGTTCTGTCATATATAAAATGAAGGGCAAATGTAGCCCAATAGTAGGCAAATTTTTCTGTAACAGGCAAGATAATAAATAGTTTAGGCTTGTAAGATATACTGTCTCTGTCACATCCTAATCAGCTCTGCCATTAAAACACAAAAATAGCCATAGACAATGCAGAAACAAATGGATGTAACTGCATTACAAAAAAATCTTGATTTACAAAAACTGGCCATGGGGAAGTTTGGCGTACAGGACATAGTTCACCAGCCCCTGGACCTAACAATCTCTGGGATCTCTTGCATCTTTACAAATCTAAGATCTGACGCCACAGAGCAGGATCCTGTAAACAGGACTGGCAGCCAGCTGTTATGCACAGGTTGCTTAGGAACTTCGGCTCTGCCTAGAAGCACATCTTAATTAGATCAACTTCATTAGACTTGAATAAGGAAGTCCCTCTTTGCTTCTTATGACAGTTTGCTATTTTTTTGCTTTATAAATACAATCTAGTTTAGATCAGAATGTGCAGAGCTTTGAATGCCTCACAGAAAGTTTTCAAAATGAAAACATTTGTCAACATTAACCATCATTGTTAACCCTGTCATGGAAATGTGAATGAACAAACACAAATTTTGAAAAAAGAGAAATTGAGGAAGATTATGAAGGAAAGCTCAACGTAATAGTCCAAAACTAGGTAATTTGTTTCTGAAAACTCACTATTAACATAACATTTCAGGAATCATTAAAAGCTTCACTTCAAAGTCCCCAAGGCCCTCATCTTGCTTCTTCAATAATCAGCATTAGGAGCCCACACCACCTCCATCAGCCGACTACTTTTTTTCCCACCATGGGCATGTTATTGTCATAATTTTGACACTACTCATGGGAAAAATCCTCTAAGCACTTCTGGAAGTTGAGGTGAATTTACCTGTGGCCAGTAGTCATGATTACCCAGTGCAGGGAAAACCTGGAGATTTGGAAAGAGACTCTGGACAGTGGTTGTCATATTAGCGATCACATTTATGACGGTGTCTGTCGAGAGTTCTCGCACCGGAACGTGAGGAGGGCTATCTCTGAAAAGTAGATACAACCATAGAGAACAAAATCAGTTTCTATAAAGAATCACGGGACTAATGCATGAGGCCTTGCCATGCCTATCATTGCAGATTTCCACTATAAAACAGCCAATGCCTTTAAAAAGTGTTGATAAACAACTCTATACCTCCCTCTCCTCTGCAGAGAATCCTACTGGAAAGAAAATGTCACGTAAAAGAGAAGCTGGAAATCACAGCCTATTTCACTGCCTGATGGAAGATTTATGAGAGGCTACCAACCTACCAAAAATGGGTAGTATTAAGAGTATAAAGTTCAGAGCAAAATGCCTGGATTCAAATTTCAGCTTTGCCACTTATGTGCCGTGTGGAAGTTACCGTGAGCAAGTTACTTAGATGCTCAGTGCCTCCATTTCTCCATCTATAAAATGGGATAGTAATAATACCTATTGTTAAGGTTGAGTTATGATATATAAATTAAACAGCGCCTAGCACAAAGTAAGCACTCTGTATTACCTATAATAATCATTCCTTCTACTAGAAACATTGGCCTCTTCATTTTGCCATGACAGATAGGACTAGTTGATTATATCACCAGAAGATGATGCTTTACAAAATCGTCTTCACAGGGTAACTCCCACTGTAGCCTTTTGTTCTTGCTTTCAATTTAATTAAGACCTATTTTCACATTAATCAACACTTTAAGACATTTATACAAAAATGTGCTAGTTTTGGATTCATCTCTTATTAACATAGACATATTTTCAAAGCCTGCATAAAATATAGGAGGTTTTAAGAATTTTCTTATCTTGGATAATGTTGGTTAATTCTATCTATTGTTTTTCTAACCAAATAATTCTTAAAACATAATTAATCATAAGGAATTCAGCATTCAAATGAAGCTTAGGAGACTGTAGATGAATACTGAGGAATTCATGCCTATTTCTCTGAACACTTACCCTGTCCATATCATGAAAGATGCTTCTTGTCCTGAATTTTTAATAAAATCAAATGCTGACAAAATAAGTTGATATGGAGAATCACACAGAATGTCTCCAAAAGGGCCAGGATTGGAGGCATTTGCACCTTTGGATGAGGAGCACACTTTTGTGTGGTCATCTGTGATGTGGTAAGTGGGATCTAAGTGTAAGTCAGTCACATGCCAAAACTGTCCTGTTAATTAGAAAAGAAATGCTGTTAACTCTAGTTCTTCTTCTTTGGAATCCCCATGCAAATATTTACAGTAAGACTAGAGACAGTGGTTCCTCCCTGTGAAGGTCATAGAGATTTAAAAGTTCGTAAACCCTAAAGTTAAATGCAATCCTTCCTGGATTAGCTCGGAATAAGCAGGACTATATATAACAAATCTGAATAATGAAATACGTGGAAACATCCTGCTAGGATGTCAATAAAAACATCACACTGTGTCTTAAAAGCATGTCCCCTGGCAGAATTTAAGGCTTCAGAAATTACATTCTTCTTAGAGAAAAATTGACACAGGAATATGATGTGGTTTGTTAGGTTACACAGTGAGTAAATTGCAGAACAAGGAACTAAATCCTACTTCTAATTTCTTGCCCTATCTTGCCTCTCAACATTAATGTAAAAAGAATATAAATCTTGAATATTAGCTTTTAAGCTAAAAGTAGGATTTTCCTGAGGTTCTTAACATGTATTTAATAGAGGTACATCTTCTCTCATGAATGTCTATAAAAATAAAATGTTAATTATATTAAGGAAAGTGTTTTTTAAGGAGGATGCTGCCAGTGCGATTTTAGGTAGAAGCCAAAAACCTCTGCTTGAAAATCATCCTGAGAAAGATTCTTTCATTGGGAAAAAATCCTACTACTACTACTAATAGTACCTTCTCAATTTATTAAGCATTTACTATGTGTGAGGCACTGCAATAAGCAATTTAAAAATAGACTTATTTCAGTCTCAAAACTACTCCCTGAGGTAGATATGATTGTCCTCATTTAGAGTTGAAAAACAAAGGCTGAATTGATTAGGAAATATGCTCTGATATGCACAGCTAATAAGGCAGAATCAACATCTGAACCCTCATTAGAAGAGCCCCCACGTTTACATATACATAATTTCCGTATATCTTCAGTGATTTCACTGCACCCTCAGGAGCAATTTTTAAATTATTTTAATACTGAGATTCTATCAGATTGATTTTTTTAGTTCACTCTGATTATCATTGATCTATATCAGAAACACGTCAGTCATGACATAGCAGTATGTAGTTACATCAGCAGCAGGTAGCAAACGAGGTAGGATGCAAACCTTCATCTTTATCAGTATGTCTGTATGTGGGCAAACACTAGAAGAAAAAGCTGCTGCAGGAAAGTGAAAGTCGAAAAGAGTTGATTTGTTAAGGTGGTAAAAATGTCAGTTCATTTTGGTTGCCCTTTTTCCCAATATTGTTGTATAATTTTGTAACACATTTAAGTTTACAGATAAGAAGTGGTAGACAAAAGGTCCAGAAGAACATAGACATAAAACAGCTTTTGTGGTCACTTACTAAGTTTTTAGTCACCATTTTAAAAAATTACCAAAAGTAATTTGATTTATTTTATTCCCAAATTCAGAAAATACCCTAACCTCTGTTTTCAGCTTTAAACCAAACACCAAGTAGAAGTAGCAGAAAGCTCTGAATCATCCTGGAGGCTGTTCTTCCTCAGAGTATTAACATATAGTCCATCTCATTTTCATGTAAACAGGTATTTCTTTTAATATTTGTAGAATGTTAAGGTGTAGTAAACTGCATACAAGAGAAAGTATAGCACCATGGCTAAGAGCAGAGACTCCACAGTCAGACTGCCTGCCTTGCAATACAAGTTCCACCACGAGCTATGTGACTTTGGCCTCTGTTTCCTCATCTGTAAAATGGAAATATTCCTAGCATGAGAATTAAGTGACTGAGCTAACACACTAAGAAGGTCCCTGACATCTAGTAAAATCTGTTAGTTTTATTACTGTTCTTTTGTAACCCAAAATCTAGAGTAATGGTTAAAATTTATTGAATACTGATTATGTGCTGAGTACTGCATTTTAGACTTTGCATGTATTAACTCGTTATCATCTCCATTTCATAAATAGAGAACTAAAGTACACAAAGATTAAGTCCAAGTCACATATTTTTTTAAGCAACAGAGCCAGGATAAGTATTCAGGGAATCAGGGACTCCAGAGTCCCTGTTGCCAGTAGCCTTTGCACACACTGTCTGTCTTCACATTCTAAAGTCCTCCAATCTCACTTTCCTCACATGTAAAACAGATGTGCGATACATGGGCGATGATTAAGGGAAACAAGACCATAGAAACATTAAATTTGTATAACCAAACTGAAATGCATTAAGGCCCCACCCCTCTGATGGAAATAGTCCCTGTGTTTATATATTCCCAGCATCTCGAATATTTCTACCTGCCAGGGCCCTTGACAAGCAATTCTTTAATTTACATATGATGATGACGTTTTGGCAAAGGCTGGCCCCAGGATTTTTTCAAGGTCTCCTTCAGTATTAAAAGCTGAACCACAACTGGTCTCTCCAGATCTCCAGTCTAGTGCTCTTTCAGCTCCACCCACATTGCCAGACAGATAAAGGAGGGTAATTATTTAGATTCACTGAAGAGTGTCTTTAAAGAGAAGCCTAGAATGGAACTCTGGCAAGTTCTTAACCTGAGATCCATGAATAATGAACTCTGGAGGCTTCACACCCATTCCTAATGAAATTGGATACAAAATGCTGTGTGCGTGCGTGTGTGTGTGTGTGTGTGTGTGTGTCCAAGGCCTAGGACCTGGCCTGCAGCAGAGCTCACACTCCAATACAGGTCCCCCAGTCAAAGTTCAAAGTTCTTTTCACTACACCCCAATGATTATCTCATTCTGCAGACAATATTTAAAAAGAGCACAACGGAAGTATGTGCAAGTGTGTGCATGTATGTTGTCAATATATCTAGATAAATGTGGATATACAGTGGCTGAACATTATAGATATCTTTAAGTCTAAGAAAATGTTAAAATTTATTCTAGAGAACTTACTGAACCGTAGTTCAGATGTCTGGATTGGTGGTGGTTGTTTGAAAGCAGGGTTTTTGTTCCTTAGTTCTTAAGTTTGGGTCCTATGTACCAAATACTGCAACAGGTCCCTGACTAGCACTAGACCTCTCTGGGTCCTAGCGCCCTCATCCCCAGGACTTAAGAGTGCAGAGAGCTGAGGCTGGGAATCTGCACACAAAAATATAAGTAAGTAGAGGCCAGTCTCAGTGAGTATTGGAAAGGAAGTAAAGGAGTTCAAGCACTATTTTTTGTGGGGTAGGAGGAGGTCATATCAAATGGAAAACATATAAAATAATATATACAAGCTGAAACTGCTGCATCACTACTTCAGGCTTTTGAACTCCAGTTACTACCCCTCTCCCTTCCTCTCCAGTAGGAGATGACTCAGCTTTGTAGCTTCCCTATCAAATTCAAGGTGAGAAATGGAGAGTCACACAGTCCCCAGAAAGTTCTCATTCAGCCCCTCACTGGCAATCAGATGCCGAAAACCAAAAGTGAATTTGCCTTCGGTGGGTCTCCTGCAACCTGAGAGATTTTACCTCAAAATCCTAAATAGTCACATAATTACAGGAACACAACTCCACTTTTTTTTTTTTTTTTTTTTTGCAATTTCTTGTTTATGACTGTCATCTGCCACAGTTGGGAAACCAAACTTACAGTTCTTGCTTTAAACAGCCTGACAGCTGAGTCATGAGCACTTGGCACTCAGACAAAGAGGAGGCATTTACCCTGGTCATTCTCCAAGTCGTGTAAGAGAGAGAACTGAGAAACAAGTCGTTTTCCTAAGAGTTTCTGGAAGATGTGTAAGACATCCCAAGAGAATGAGAGAGAGAGCGCGCGCACTGTCCTGTGTCTCAGGCACAGCTATCCCCAGAAACAAAACAGAGGGCCACCTCTCTCTCTCTAATTCTTCAGATATCGGAGCAATCAATTTTAAACGGCATGGGGGAAGCCAACACCCTGATCTTTAGAACAGAAGGCCCACATGTATCGTATCATCTCTCATCAAACGTTTCTCTCTTCCAGGCCAGTGGTTCTCAAACTCGAGCGTCTGTCAGAATCACCCGAAGGATTTGTTAAGCACCGCTGGGCTCCAGCACTGAGTGTCTGACTTGGTGGGTCAGGGCTGAGGCTGAATGTTTCCATTTCTAACAAGTCTCCGGTCTACTGAAACGTCCACCCCAGAGGCGAGGGAGCACCCCGCGGCTCCCGCCCCGCCCTGGGCAGATTCAGCCCGGGGACGACCCACTCCCCGCTTCTTTCTTCCACGAGACCAGCCGCTTTTCCTTCCTCCCCAGGGGACCAAGCCGCCAGGAGTCGCAGGGCGTAAACCAGAGCAGCCGAGGCGCAAGCGCGCGCCCGCGGCCCCGCCACCTCGCGGTCCGCGCGCGCCTTCTCGCCTCCCTCCCCGGGTGGTCCCTGCCGTCTCCGCGCCCAGGGGGCCCGGGACCCTTTCGCCCGAGCCGGGGCCGGGCGCTCCGCCTAACTTCGCGCCCCTGGCAGTCCCGGGGAGGCGAAGGGCCGCGCACGACTCACCCACCGCCGCGGCGGGGCCCGGGGCGCGGGCGGGCGCCAGGGGCAGCCCGAGGCCGGGGCGGCCGGGCCAGGCGACCAGTAGGCAGCAGACGAGCGCGCCGAGCAGCGCCATCGCGGGCCGGCGCTCGGGGGACGCGGGCAGGCCGGCGGCTCCACTCGGCGGGTCCGGCCCGGGGGTGGGGACGCGGTAGAAGGCGGACGCCGGTGTAGACGCCCAGAGGATCACGTGCTAGGGCAGCGTCCGCGGCTACGCGGCTCGTCTGCGGTTCAGCCGCGATTAGCTGCCCTCTTGTTTCTTCTCAGCGTTGGTGACTGGTTTGGGAAAGAATGTTCTTGGGCCAACCCCACGCAGATCATCTTCCCTGAATGCTACCTGGCCCCAAACGGATGGTGCTGCCCGGCAGAGGTGCCAAGAACCCTGAAATATCATGATTTGGAAACGGAAGAGGGCAGGAAGAAGTTAGGGAGAGAGCAGTGAATCTCAAAGTGTGGTGTGTCAGCACGACCTGCGCACTCTGGTTAGAAACGAAACGCAAATTCTCAGCGTTTCCCTCCCCCGGGCTACTGTATCCAAAACTCTGGGAGTTGAGCCCGGTAACTAGTGTTTTCACAAGCCCTCCAGGTGAGGTGATGGTAATGTCTGAGAACCACTACTCAAAAGACTGCTACAACTGAGTTAGAATGTCTCAGAACCGTGTCGTACACATACCAGAGTTGGTCGAAAATCATAAACGGAGGTGGTTGATTTTACTCTTCCAAGGATGTTTTCAAGATACTTAAGTCTGACAAAGGAGCCAAAATCCCCAAACTGCTTTGGGTCGTGTATTCCGCGTTCCAGTAATAGAACCTTTTATAAGGATGCTGACCTCCTCAAGGTAACAAAGCATAGAGTTTAAATTATTTGGAGAAGAAAATAGCCTCCTGAATTACGAACCTCCTAAAAGATGTTGTATGGTGTGTTTACTTATACTTGGCGTCTTGTGTAGTTTAATGGGAGTGGGTCTCATGAAAGAGGCTTTGAAATGCGAATCAAGGCGCCTCCGTTTTTCCGGTTCAAGTCCTGCCGGGGCGGTCAAGTTCTGCCTAGATAGGAGGACAATTAGAAAGCACTGTGAGAGCCCAAGTGCTTTTCAGTCTTGGAGAAAGTGGTCCTCGGAATTTCTCAGTCTGCAGTCTCCAGAGGATAGGGGTAGATGGAGCAGAGAAAAAGTGAATGGTGAGCTGGATGAGAGAACTATTTTAAGGACAGCAAACTGACTTGTGAATTTCTAGTCCAAATATTGTGAAAGATGGGGAAAGGATAAATTCAAAATAATAGCAATTTCACTTTCTTTTTTTCAATTTTTGATATACTTACTGGAATTAAATTGGTTGTGAAAGAGATCTTCAGTAAGCTATAAAATGACACACATTTTGAAACCTAAGTGATATTTGCAGTCCTAATAATATGTTAAAATTAATGAGTGGAAACACCATCCTCCTTTCTATCCCCTCTGTTTTCTTTTGTTTTCCTACAAAGCACAATGCCTTAAATCTCTGGGTGACACTCTCAACCCTGGGTATATATTTGTCAGACTCCACCTTCTTTACGCACGTGTATTTTGTTGTGAGGGTGCATATCTGGGGATGGGGGCAGAAATCACCTAACAGGAAATTTCTGCTTACTGATTTTCAGCTGTATATGACTGGAGTTCAAAAGATAGCCTTCTTTAGACTACTGTGTGTCTTTGAGACCTTGGAATTTCAGAGTAGTTCTCCCAGGGCCTCTAGGTTAAATTTCCTTTCGTCTTGGTAATTTTGCCTTTGCTGTTAATGATTTTTTTTAAGACAAGTCAGATAAGTTAGTATATTGACAGATTACTGTATGATATAGAGTACAGCTTGTGGAAGAAAAAGGATTGTCACTTCCTGTAAACATTTACGAAGCAAAAATATCTATTAATTATCTTACCAGAAAAATGCTTTTGGTCCCCTACTGCAACCTTTTTTTTTTTTTTTTAACCCTGTGGAACTTTGTTTTCCATTTAATCTATCCCAAAACCTTTCCATTCTTCGCCTCTGACCCAGTTGTTAAGGAAATTAATGCCAGGATGTCATTCGGCCTTATTAGAACGAGCTGAAGCTTAATCCCTATCCCCACCCCATCCCTTTTCTGGTTTACCTAAAAACAGAGAGGCCTGGATCCAGCTCCCACCAGCTTCTACGTTAAAAATCAGTAAGAGTTAAGTGGTCCTGCCAGAAGCAGAGGTGAGGGTATCAGAGCACTTGAAAAAACATCTTCCCACTGTTCTGTTTCACGATTTAGGACAGAGGTAGATTTGGTAGTTTCAGAAATGGTAGCCTTAGCTAGACAGTCTTATCTGGACACTCAAAGATAATTGTACTTTCAAATGTTAAATCCTATAGCTGCACTTAGATTTTTGTAATTTTCATTATAGTGATTAAAGTAATTCAGTATTTGGTTTATGGTATCATTGCAGTGAAATGTGTGTTAAAGGAAGTTTCCTAATAGTTGTATGTATTAGTTAACTGGACCTTGAAACCACTGGGTTGATGACAAATGAATGTTTTATATTTGTCCTGAAAAATATTTACCTTCCCTCCCCACCCCCAGAGGCTGACAGAGGAAAGATTTCCTAAGAAATGATGAGTGGAAATAAAATCTTACATTTTTGTTTCAGAAGCAGAGTTAGCTAAAATATTACATTTTTGAGAGGAAATAAAAAATCACAGTGTGTATAGGTCACATCTTGGTATTATTTACTATTCATAAGTACTTGGACAAGTAAAATTCTCTAATCTTCAATTTTCTCATCAGTAAAATAGAAATAATCTTCCTTCCCTGCTTCATATTACAGGGTTGAGAGAAATGTGTATAAAGTACTTTGTAAACTATAAAATAGTATTTGGTTTTTAGTACTTTATAAATGCAAACCCTAAACAGTTACAAATATATATTTTATTTGCTTTGGTTTGGTCAACTCAATTCCAATATCCCTCCCTTTCCAATCCTCCAAAAATGGAATTGGAATGCTTGTATGTACATTCCATTTTAACACTCCTGTTGACTTGGTCCAGCTCAATGTACCTGGAGACACATCTTCATAATCCAGGTTAAAATTCATTCCCTTTCCCTGTTTATAGTTCAGTAAGAAATTTTGAATGTATAATATTTTTATTATATATCTGCCTTTTAACAAGATGCTTTGATGTATATCACTTTGTTTCTTGAGACTTTCTGTTTCTAATGGCAAGACTTCCATTTCTTGCCCAAGCTACTATCAGGAGGCTTCTTGGGCCCTGTCCAAGTGAGTTTAAGCATCACAAATTTTCCATGGAAGTTTCGACTAAAGCTGTGGCATTTCCTACTTCCCCTGGTCTTTGACTTATTTTTTTAATTAGTGTTTTAAACAAGGAGCTAATTTTTCCAGCCTTAATTTATACCATAAGAATGGCTATTTTGTTTAAAACTCTCTTAAATACAATTCTCAATCAGATTAATGATATTAAAGACAACAAAATTTCACATGTTTAAGATTTTTATTCCAATTTGATCTGCATTCCAAAAGGAACTATAAAATGTATTCACGTCTTTATAAAAATGTGGTTTAAATTTTACTACAAATTATAAAACACAATAAATGGGCAGTTCAAAATCGTGATAGTTGCTTGAAGTAACAGGTTTTAATATCATTTTCCACCTCCACACCAAGGATAACCTTCTAATTAGTGATCAGCTGTGCTGTAACATCAGGATAGCACTGAGACTTGAGCAAACAGTAAAATCTGGAGCTTCTCCAGCCCTAGACCAGGAACTGATCTCCATTCTATGCTTTCTCATAGTGGCGAACAGCAACCACATCACCAAACGTAAGAGTCTGAAAGATTCAAAAGATAATCAAACTTTTTTTTACACAGGAACATGAATAACTGGATTTTTAAAGATAATCATTGTTATGTGAAAGAGTAATGGCATTGACAAATGTTAAAATCTGCATAAGCTCTTCCTTTCTTAAAACTAAAAAGAAATGCCACCCTTGTATTTATTGAGTGAATAACATGTCCACGTAGTTCATTTCTCCTAGGTGAAAACAAAGCAAACGCTGAGATTAACAATGTGAATTTGGTTCAAAAGACTTCCTTTTGCCTTAAAGTGGGTAATTAGGGCAAACTGAGTGTGAGGAATGGAGTGTCTAAACCATTGTCTTAGTTATCTGCTTTGAAAGTGAAGAGATTTATGTTGGGTTTTCATAACTGTTTTCAAATCATACTCTAGAAAAATTCTAAACAATCTCTAGGAGATCCAGATCATTTGAGCAAGTGGTATTTGAAATGGCTTCTTCCAAATTGACCAGGCAAAAGTAAAGGTGAAAATGTTCTCACGGCTTTCGCTGTCCTGTTTTAGCCTATGTGAACCTAGCTAGTTAAGCCATTATAATATAGAACATGGGCTCTATTATTCTCAGCCCAAGTTCCAATCCAACTTGAAGAAGAGCTGTAAAGTCACTTTACAAAATTTAGGGATTATTTAGTGCTCAAGCTTTTCATGTATTCACATTAGATTCAAAGATATAATGCGCCCTTGTCATTCATGGCTTTAAGCTCCTTTTTAAACCTTGACCCTACATGATCCCAATCATCAATACCTGCCAAGGTTGAGCTATTTGCTCTTCTGTATTCAGGGGCAGTAATCAAGATGGCAGCTTAAAGGAAAACTTCAGGATGGCTCTTTTAGAAATGAATCCTTTCTTTTGATGATCATTATGGAAACATGTGGGAAAATATCTTTTAATGTGAAAAGAAAATCCTCCCTCTCCTCCTCACAGCCACGTGGAAACACATGAAAAGAAGGATGACTATCTCAGTGCAGAGCAGCTCTGACGGCAGTTGTCAAGGGGAGGAGAAGAAAACAGCAGTCAATTTTCTTAACAACAATCAAATCTCTCTGCTTTTATCTTAGGAGGAATGTATAAAGAAATCCCAATAAAGGAATCTACCTACTTGACTATGTCAATGTCACCTAAATGCAGTAGCTCCAAGGAGGAGTCTCTGGGAGAGGCTAGATGAAGGCATAATTTTGTTCCCGGCTTATGATACTACTTCATCATTGGGAGAACTTCTTTTAAAATTATTTTCTAATTTGTAAATTTTGCATGGCTGGACGGCATGTTTAAAAGGTATCTTATGAATTAAAAAAAAAAAAAGACTGGAAAGAAATAACATCAAAATGGTTTTCCCTGATGAGGGATTAGAAGGAATTTTCTGTTTTAGTCTACATTTTCTGCACTGAACTTGTAAACTTTATAAACCAAAGTATAAAATGTTTAAAGATGTCTTACTATTCATTACGTGAGCTATAATTTTCTGAGATGCAGTAAGCCTGACATTCTTATAATAATATCAATCATTGTATATTTTCGTGATCATTGGTTTTACATTTAGATTTCATTTGAGGCTCATGCTTCTCATTAATCCTACAAAAATTCTTTTTCTTTTTTTTTTGATTCACAGTGCTTGCTTAATTAATGGCAACTTTTAAAAAATACACAAAGTAGAATTTTTCTAATTTTCTGCAAGAAACAATTTTAAGAAAGCAATTAGCTAGGATCTTATAATTTTGATTTTACATATGGCTAAAGATTCTTGCTAGGGATATGTTATTAGGGAAGGAGGGAGTGTGAAAGGGGATAAGAAGGAAGGAAGAAAGAAAATTGTCATTACTTACCATAACCATTTTGCCATCCTTAATTTCTCTTACAAAATTTGTTTCTTTGCCATCCCATTTCTGTACATGGATAAGTTTGTCTCCATCCAGGCTTATAACAGACTGAGACCAACAACAAAACGCAGAGCATAGCAATAGGTACAAGTCAGATTTCTGATAGGGAATTCAAATGACTTGTGATTTTTTTTTTTCTATTAAGAGCTGTATAATTGAGAAACCCATGATGAAGTAATTGTGGTATTAATAACACAATCCTCTATTGCTATTTGTTTCATTATTACATGAACTCTAATAATTCATAATTTGATTGAAATTGTTTCTCTAGATGCAATAACTTTATGTATTAGAAATAATAATCCTGAACTAAATTAAATATGCTCCTTCTGAATAGTCACCCTGATTTAAACAACTCAATTTGAGGCAGGTAGTCTAGTCCATCTGAGGTGCTCAGAGAGAGTAAACAAAGTGCAATCTTTCAAACGAACACTTTTAAATGCTTTCTGAAATGCAAATTTGATATAAAATGTAGAAAATGTATGGTGACAAGTGGATTTGAGATATCAGCTGTGGCAAGTACCCATTGTTCAGAACATAATCTAGGTACACTAGAATGCTAAATAAACCCTGGTACTTCTCCCCTAAATTGAAGTAATAGAAACATTGTCCAGTTTCCAACATCTTAAAAGAGAAAATGTAGGAAATCTCTCCCTATTATTCCCTCCTCCCCACCCCGCCCCAAAGAAAAAGTGGCTTCTGACCTTACAGTTTCTGTCATCTGCAGTTGTTTCATCAAACTCTTCTCCCAGATGGAAACTGATCTCTGTGTTCTTGAATGTGCTTTGAGTCCTGATCACCACTTTGTCTCCTTCCTGACTGATGATCACTGTTGGTTTAGTCACATTTCCCACCTGCCTGGTGGCAAAACCCACACCTAAAATAGCAAAGGGAAGACTTACAGTCAGTCCTTTCTTCCACAGTAGCACACAAAGCAGGAGTCTGCTTTCCAATGCTGAATCGAGGTTCAAAACTGTGAAGTTTCATTAGGGCACAATCAGTCCATTAATCATGCAATATAACTACTGAGCACAAGTAGATACTAAAGAAAAAACAAAAAAGACGCAGAAGTTCTCCCAGCCTCCACAGAATATTAAATGCTCCATTATTTGGCTCTGAGCAAGAGAACAGGTAAATGCCACATTAAAAATCCATTCAGTGAGAAATGCATACTTCCCATTATGGCAATGTGATTTGCCTTTTGTGTGTGGCTAATATGACGGCGAAGAAAAAAAAAAGGAATTTGTAAGGACCCAAAGCTGCAGGTTAAGAAGAGATTAGCATGTCTTATTTTTACCTACCTAGGGCCTTCATGTACTCATCAAAATTCTGACTGTCCGTCAGCTTCCAGGTAGCACAAAAAGCCTCCACCATTCTTACCCTTTCTCCCCTTTAGCTTCTAGAAAGACTAAAACAGGCAGGGGCGAAGATCTTGCAATCTTACTGCCACTGCAATTCTGACAATCTCTTTGCACCTCAGCTGCAGCTTCTGCCGTCTTATTAGGAATTAGGCGGGCAAAGAGCCAAGGATATGAATTGCAAACCCACCCCACCCGTATCCCTCTTACCATGAGACCAGCGCAGGGGGAGTGGATGGGATGCGGGGCTCAGTAAGGTTCCAATCTTTTTTATGATTGGCCCAGGCCAGTGGGTCAGCGGAGTAGGCTGAGTTCCTCCCACCCAGCACACTGCAGCCCTTGTGCCTAAGAAAGCTCTGCAGGGATTCAATGGGGCTGGAGGCAGGGAATGGGAAAATGAGAGAGGGTCTTTCAGGTTCAGCTCGGAAACTTGGCAAAGGCAATTTCAGGCTGTGAGGAAAGAAAAAAGATGCACAATAGGACATTCAGATTGATTTCCGTTAATGGTAAAGCTGGTTACAAATGAGGGCCCCCTTAAAGAAAAATCATTGAAATGCCAGGCTTTTCAGACAAAGGAGGCTGAATAGTGTCTTTTATTTTCTCTCATATTTACAAGGAGAGCAAAACACGAGCTAGAACATGCCAAACTGAGGAGAGAGGGGAGAGGCGTAAATGCCTTCCCTAGATTCTACTGCTGGAAGGTTAGCGCCACGGGTATCAATGGAAGCTAACTAAATTTGGTTCCTTCCCAACCCAAATGGAGTGAATTTAATGACCCCATTGTTCTTTTCAAGAATGTGAGAACCAGTCTGAGATGAAAAAGGGATCTAAGGAAGAGTATGGTTAGGATTCACTAATGAGGAAAAAACTAAAGAATTGAGTGTTCATTTCTTTCCTCCTTCAACAGATTATAGAATCCATGTGGAAAACCTGTACAGAAGACCATTTAGTAAGATTTTAAGTGGCCTGCACTATAGGACTGCTGATTTCCTGAGGTTACAGATCTACACAATACAATCTGTGTACACACTGGGAGTCAGGGAGGGGGGAGAGCGGGATTTGAGGTGCAGTGGGAATCAGAAGAGCCTTGGCATCAGTTTTTTCCGTGCCACACTGGCCAGGGTACCCCCCAAATGATGAAATACCTTGAGGATTCTCAGTAGTGTATTTTAAGATAGACCTTGTGTGATAGATTGAGACTATTTGTGAATCCCAAAAAGAGAAAGATTGTTTTGTAAACTATTCTTCTGTGTGTGATACCCTTTTGATTATATTGGATTCAGTTGAGTGGCCTTTGATTAAATTGCCTGTTAAGATTAGGGCTTTGATTCAACCACATCAGTAAGGTGGGATTCAGCTTCATTCCCTACCCCCCACCCCGCCCCTTGGTGGATGGATATAAACAGATACTCAAGAAAACACATGGGAAGAGAGAAAGCACTGTCACTTTTGATCCTGTGGCCCCAGGGAGAATTAAGCCATTTGCCTGATAGTTTGCAGCTGACCTTGTGAAGAGACCCAGAGCAGCTGAGCTGCTGAGAAGGTCTGGAAATAAATGAGCCCTGTGCTGGAGACTGACATAGGAAACCCTGAGAGACAAGCCCCATGCGAGCCTATAGCTGAGATCCGGGAGGAGCTGGACCCAAAGAGCCTGAAGAGGAAGCCCAGGAAGGAGAGACCAGGCAGAGATCAGCGACCACTTTGCTTCAACACATGGCAACTGACTTTGGTGAGAAAGCAACCTTGAGTTGAACTCTTTAGGGCCTTGCACTATTAAGCTTTTACCCCAAATAAAAACACTTTTTAAAGGCCAACAGATTTCTGGTATTTTGCATCAGCACCCCTTTGGCAGACTAATATACCTTGACACTCCCCTTCACCCTGACAACCTTCCTGCTTTACTAGTAGAGACCAGTGGAAAGCTGGTCCCTGGCCTTTTTCAAGGACAGAGAAGGAGGACTGACTTGATGATCTCAGCTCCCAGTTAACTCAGCCCACTGCATTCTGGTTTTCGTCCCTACCAAACAGACCAGACAAGGTTCAGAAAGCATTTTACCCTAATTTCCCTTTCCACAATGCAACTTTGGTTGTCTCAACAGTACCTCAAAGATGCTTGTTTAACATAAACTCATAATCTTTCCCCCACCTGGTCCTCCTCCAGTTTTCACCGTGTCTGTGAATGGCATAGTCATCCACCCAACTGCACACACCAAAAATCATTTTAATACTCCATCCTCTAAAATCAGACTCATCGTCAAGCCCTATGCAATTTGCCTCCTGAATATTTCTCTAATTCGTCACTCTTCCTCCATCTCCATGACACCATCTTAATTCAAGCAACTACTCTCTTTCCCTCATCTATGGCAGTAGCCTCTTAACTCTTCTTCTGCACCCACTCCCACTCTCCTTCAGTGGTTTCACTGCACTGGAGCTGGAGTGACCTTTTGAAACTTAAATCTGCATCTCTGTAGTGACTAATGATGTTGAGCATCTTTTCATGTTCTTCTCTGCTTTTTGTATATTTTCTTTGGTGAAGGCACTGTTCAAATCTTTTGCACATTTTTCATTGGGCTACATGTCTTCTAACTGATGAATTGTAAGAGCCCTTTATATATACACTAGATAAAAATCCTTTTTGGATATGTATTTTGCAGAATATTTCTTATCTTTTTCTTCTTTCTCTTCATTGGTGTATGAAAATTTATCAAATGAACACTTTAAATATGTGCAATTTAGTGAATGCCAATTATACCAGAGTAAAGTTGTAAAAAATAAAACAACTATAAATCTGCTCTTATCTCTCTCCTGTTTAAACCCCTTCAAATGGTTTCCCCTGCTCTCAAAGTAAATACCAACATTCTTTTCTTTTAAAAGATTTATTTTTATTTTATTTCTTCCCCCTCCCTCCATTGTCTGCTCTCTGTGTCCATTCACTATGTGTTCTTCTGTGTCTGCCTGTATTCTCACTAGGCAGCTCCAGGAACTGATCTTGGAACCTTCCAGAGTAGGAGAGAGGCAATCATTCTCTTGCAGCACCTCAGCTCCCTGGTGTGCTGCATATTGTCTCTCTTCTGTGTCTCTTTTCATTTCGTTATCTTCCTATGTCAGCTCTCCATGTGGGCCAGCACTCCTGCATGGGGCAGCACTCCTGCATGGGGCAGTACTCCTGTGCAGACCAGCTTGCCTTCACAAGGAGGCCCTGGGTATCAAACCCTGGGCCTCCTATATGGTAGACAGGAGCCTAATTGCTTGAGCCGCATTTGCCTCTCATGACCAACATGCCCTTATCAGGCCTGCCCCTAACATCTGAAGGACTTGGGGTAAAAATCTATGGTAATCTGAGGCTTTCATGGACCCCAGAAAAGATCATGTCCTTAGAGCTAATGCATTCCTGTGGGTGCAAAGCCTGTCCTCCACCCTCTCCCCACAGTCCATCCTGCAGCTGCCTACATGTAGCTAAACTACAGAGCTGCGCTCAGGTCTAGTGGGCAGTCAGGGCAGAAGTTTGTTCAGAGCCCAGAGTTTCCAGGCAGTGACAGGACACTCTTAAACCTGGTATGGGGACTAACCTGGACTTGGCTTTGTGGTGACAAGAACCTGAAGATGTCAGAGGCCTCCATGAAAATCCCAAAATGGAACAACCCAAAGGAGGCAAAGCTTATATAGTCAGACCCCTTCAATATGACTTTTTAATCCAAGTACCTAAAGCCAGCCCCATCCATGAACTTTTCATAAATTGTTTTTCTAAAATGCCAATGATAACGTGTCTATGTAAACCATCCTTCATGGAAGAGATTCTCAATTAATTAATTTTGTTAGAACAAGTATAAGAAATACTATTCTGATGTCTGAAATTCTTTCTCAGATTTTAGCAAAAAATAAAAAATAAAACCATGGGAAATTAAATAGATAACTCCATGGACTCTCTTTTTATTCTTTCCTTCATTGCTTTCTTCTTTCCCTCCTTTATTTCCATTTTTTTTGCCATGGTTTTCATAAAATTATTTTACAATCATATAAGTAATTAAATAGGGCATGTGGAAATCTCAAAAACTATTATTTTTCAAGAAAAAATAAATATGTATTGCAAAAATGAGTTGATTTTTCCATAGTTCATTGATGAAAAGATTTTATCCTAATGACATGATAGTACATAATATTCTAATAACATATTATGCATCAATTAACTTACTATTCAATGAAGTCATGATTACTAGAGTGAACAAGTATGTACTTCTGATGAATAATAAAATTACAACCTCAAGAATACATGTATTAGTATTAATATTACTATCACCAAGCCATATTTTTTATTTGGCGCACTCTTCTGAAGATAAATTAAATTGCATTTTCTTATATGCTCCATTTAATAAAACAGATGTTTAAAGTGGTTTAAATGTTTAAATGTTAGTATAAAATATAATAAATCTTTTCCTTTTCATGTCCAAGTATATAAGCTCTGTGAAGACAGGGACCATATATTAGAGATTTTCTCTTAGCAGCTCCTTATGCGTCGGGAGTGCTGAAATACTTATCCACACCCACTTATTTCTTCTACTGTTCAGATAAGGATATGAGCAGATGATCTATTGATTCTAGTTTAAAGGATATATTTTTGTAGTTCTGATTGTTTTATACCTTATATAAAACATAAAGACCTAGTCATTAAGAGGCTGGGGTTTTTTTGGTTGTGAAATACTTTAGCAGTAAGCAGAAGAGAATATTTTAATACAGATGTCTGTAGTAAAAATTTAAGGTAAAAGCATTATATGTTGTAGTTTATTAACTTTACACATTTACCCTCACTATTTTTAATTATTCCAAATGCAGTGGATTTATACCTGAGTGATTACTTTCAAATAATAGCTTGTTTACTCTAGTGATTAATGTTTATGATGGTTTTAATAGAATAAAAAGTGAAAGAATAGGGAAGAGACAGTGTCGTGCTGAGGAGGATTCAACAAATATATATCTTTGTCCTGAGTTTCCTAAGCCTAGGAGCTAGTTATGATTTTGCTTTTATAATTCAAATATATGGCTTTTATAATACAAGTGTATCTGTCAGCTTAAAAGGGGGAAGACTGTGACAGATTGACCCCTCTCTCAGAGATAGTACCTTTATATTTTAACTAACAGAAATAAGATCTTTAAAGAATCCATTATAAATTTTTTCTTAATAGTAAAATCAAGGAAGCAAAGGAAGAAAAGTTACTTTTGGGAATCTTGGAAAATCTCCATGTGAGGCATGAATCTCCTGGACTTTCTTTATAACATTTTTTTTCCTTCTTAAGGAAACAGAAGGTATTAATTTTTAACACTGTTCTTGAGAAAGACAAGCCAACCAAGGTCAAGCACTACTTCCTGTAAAATATCCAAGGATATGTACCAAGAAAAAGTAAATATTATGAAAATTATTTGCTTGAGGCTCTTTTGTTTCCAAATTATATAAAATACAATAGAAATGGAATATCTCTGCAGATGGAAATGAAATGTGATTACACCATAAGCCCACCATTGATCACCTCTCTCTCCTGGTAGCTAAGGGATGAGGTCAGACAACCCCCTTTGCCAGAACAGTGGTACAGAATTTCCTAGGGAATTTCAGCTATCTATCTCATGCACACTTTCCATCACTGCCACCTCCACAAACTGTCACCAGCTCAGGGTGCCAGTAGTAATGAAGACTCCAGCCCCCAAGGAGAGGCTAACACAAGGTGGGTACTGGAATTTGACAGGGAGAATGAGTGAGGAAAAAAATGTGAATTATCTGTGTCTTGGTGTTCAGAAATTTTTGCCTTATTGCACTTTAAAATTTGTGAACTAGATGGGGAAAGAGATGCATTTCTGAGTGTGGCACACCTTTGAAAAGAAGTGTTTTATTTTCCTATTGGAAAATGAAAAGCTAATAAAGGTAATCTGATAAGGTAATGACTAACTTTCCAATGTCCTCATTTCTTTTCTATTTCCTTCTGTTTGTCCTCCTTTTGCCTTCCATTATCTAAGTATCCCATTCGCCATGTTTTCTTAGGCACAAAATGTAGAGGAAGTCCTTGCTCCCTCCTGGATATATGACCACTTAATCTGGAAAGAATCCAAGTGCTACAGGTGTGTTATGAAAACTTTCCAGGCCCTTTGCTCCCTAGGCTGTTTACATGCCACAACACTGCCAAGGAAACGCTCTTCTCCACTCCCTAGCTAATTTCCACTTGTTGTTTAGAGTTTACCTCAAGTATTATTTCCTCATGAAAAACTGGATTAGATACTCCCCTGGTTTCACTTATGTCTTTTTACACATTTCATAATTTTAATTAAATGTTTGGGTAATCAGTTGTTTAATATCTTTCTCACCCATTGTAACACAGTTCCTAGAAGTATCTATTTTATTCTCCATTGTGCTCTATTCCTGTTGTTTAGCACAAAATCAAGTGCATGGTGTGTACTGAACAAATGTTGAGTACATGAACAAAGACAGTGAACACAGAGAATCAGAGAACTTCAAAAAAGCAGCAATTCAAACTAATGCCCAATACTGTCGTTTCCCAGTCTTTATCTAAATTTTTCCTCTCTTTGCAACCTACATAAACCCCATGGAGAATAAACTGAGAGAACATCCAAATGCATGATGGATTTATTAAATGTAAGAGTAGGAGAGTTTGTATGTCATGCCGTATGTGGAAAATGGTGCCAATGAGTTTGCATGGAAACTGTCCTTTCAGTAGATCTTTTGGTCTGCTTATTTTGGGTTATAACCATTTGTAAATTGGAAAAAAAGGACTTTTTTTTTGGTTCTTATAGTCTTTGAAAATCTCTATTGTTTACTCTGCACATGAAATATGAAAATAAGCTTTGTATAATGATTATCGGACAAGTAGCTATAAAAGGAAGGTATTAGTATGGGATCAGTTGAAGATTAAAGAAAACACTCTGGCTGTTTTTAACAGAAAAGGGAGTAAGTATAGGGAGTTAGATGCTTATAAAAGTTGAAGGAGTAGGCTTTAAACAAAACTGAGCTTTCAGGCATACCCCCAGAATACCACCACAAAAACTGGCCTGCTAAGGAAAGAGTTGCCTCTACCATAATCAGGAACCTGGTGAAACAGAAAGCAGCCTTCCCATATTCTGCCTTAGCTGTGACCCAGGAACGAAGGAGCTTCACTCAGAAATATTAACTCCATAGCTATGCCACATGAGCCAGATCTCAACAGCAAAATGAATAAGTTAGTGAGTGTCTTGGATGCATTCTCTCTAATCCCTTCACTCAGTTTTGAAATCAAGTACTATGCAACTGCAGATACTAACTCATATCCAAAGCCATAGGTAGAGGGAAGTTTGAGAAATGTTTTTATTTGCTCCTACCTCTGCAGAGCAGTGGATCACAGAAGGTCGTGGGAGCAGAGGTCAAGTGAGTCAATCTACCACACACACGGGGGTGATCAGATAGTCTTTAAATGTGTTTAAGAGGGGAGTTAAAAGCAAAGATAGAAATCAGACATAACTGGAAATATCCTAGCATTGTAATTCCCCAGACTGAATGATGCTAAGAATTCACTTGGGGACATTTGTAGTAATGTAGATTTTAGGGTTACCCATAGTGATTTTAGTATAGGTGATCTGAGGAAGGGCTGAGCTTTGTACTGAAAAAGAAATCTTAGGTTGAAATCCTTTGTATGATGATGGATTCAATGCTCTATGATTTATTAAATAAATACTATATCCAGTCTTTTGGAATCTGATAAGATTATCAGACATTTCAACAACTTCTATAACATCTTCTCAAACCAACTACAAATAATGCAGTAACTCAACCAATTCAATTCCAAGTCTAACTACCCTAAGTTACAGTGTGGTAACTAACCTCTACCAGATTGCCCTTCAGGCACCAATGGCAAGTTGGGGGGCCCAGGCCCCCTTCAATTCTGACCAACTGGTTAGAAAGTTGGGCATTCCCAGCACCCATCAAGTTCAATCATTCACTAGAATGGCTCACAAAATTATAAAAACTATATAAAGCATTAAAGCTAAAAGAAGAGACACATAGCCCAAGGTCTGAGAGGATCTCAAATGCCAAGCTTCTGTGTCCTTTCCACATGGAGTCAGAACACCCTCCCAACCTATTGATGTATCTCCTCAATCATGGAAGCTCCCTAGAGCTTCGAGTGTCCCACATTTATGTGGGGTTTCATTATGTAGGCATGATTGATGGAATCAATACCCACATGGTTGAACTCAATCTCCAGCTTCTCTCCCCGCCATCCCCCAAAGGTCAGGGAAGGAGGCTGATGTAGGCTGATGTGAGCCAATGTGATCTGACTGAAAGCCCCAATTCCCTAATCACCTGGTTGGTCTTTCTGATGTGGCCAGACCCCACCCTAAGTCTGCAGATTTGAGTGGCCCCACCTTGTAACTATCAGTTGTTCTCCTGGGCCATCCATGAAGAACAAAACACTCCTATCACAAGAAATCCAAAGATTCATAGGTTGCTTCCCCAAGAACTGAGGATAAAAATCAGCCAGGTTTTTCATTATACTGAAGAATCATATTAGTATATTTGGATTCTAATATTCCTCCAATGCTGAGTACAAAGTAGGACTATGAGACCAGCAATACTACTGGCTCCTTGAACGTCATGGTATTACCAATGATTCCAGAAAGTGTATGACTTATACCAAGGGTTGCCTGCCATTAGATAAATTTATCAAGTGATATTCAGCAAGGAAGAAGCATGAACTGGAGCTATCCTAAGGTTGAAATATGTTAAACCAACATTAGCATGTAGAGCTCTGTGTTGCAGTAGACACTATCACCAATCGTAATGTCAATATCTAGGATTCACGAAGTTTCATTAGCTCTATTAATTTTTATGGAGACATTTCTGAGGATATCAAAAAGTTTTGTCCCGAGAGAGAGCATCTGATCCACCTGGGTCTTCAGATGAATAAGTTATTTTTGTACTCACTTCACAGAAGAAACAGTATTCTTAAATAGATTTTTTTAAATTGAATTTTAAGACTGCAGCACATTATTTTTAAGATATTTTCTTGGAGCAGCTGTTGAGGTGATTTGATCAGTAACATAACTGTAAATTATAAATCAGCCATAGATTCCTTCTTAGCCTTTTGGCTAAGATCAGCCATAGAAATTTGGGGCATTTTCCACCCAGAACTGATTGAAAGTATAATATTATATCTTCAAATACTAGTCACATAAAATTAAAATAATATAAAAGTAGAGAATATTTTTTAAAATTTCCAAAGCAACTTTTAAACTGAATAGATCAGTTGAAACCCTTTAGTATGATTACAATATTTTTGTGGGTTTTTTTAAGCACATATAGGAATCACTTTACAAATGTTTGTACCCATCAGTTTTGTGAAGGATGAGCCTCCACTTGGGTGTTGTTAAGAAAAGGCCAGGATTTCATAAGTTTACAGCTCTCATTGTTCATTTCCTACCTACTTGTGAATATTTACTATGTTGAAAATACCATTTGAGACCTAAATAAATGAGAAGAAATTGTAGTAAATTAAGATGTTTCTGGAAAAATGTATTCACTGAATGCATTTTTTCTGTCACTCTGATAATAAAAGAAGGTGTCAATCATAAAAGAAAGTGAAATAGCTCCATGTAAAACATATATAATAGTGTGTTTTGTATAGTTATGTGTTTTTAGAAATAGGACTTACAATGGGATATAATTCCATAAAATATTTACAGCGATAAATAAACAGCAATTCTGGCAAAACTATTGAAACCTAGGGAGTATATGGCTACTTTCATCCCTAGTCTAATCTATAACATATAAAATGAAATTGAAGGTAGATAGAAAACATTATTCAAATTAAAGTTTTAACATTGGGTCCTTAAATATCTGGAGTAGATTTTTGTATATTGTGAGAAATAAGGATCCAATTTCACCTGTTAATATATGGATACTCATTTTATTTCAGCTCTATTTATTGAACAATTCCACCTTCCCTCACTGAACTGGAATGCCACTTCTGTAGTTTTTCAAAGTTCCACACATGTGTTGACCTGTTCTGCTGCTCTCCATTTAAATCCATTAATCAATTTTACAATCCCTGTACTTTTGTTAATCTGTCTTAATTTTTATAGATTGTCCTAATATTTAGAAGAGCAAGTCCCCCCAACCTGTTACTCTTCTTCAGAAATATTCTGACTATTCATGGCCTTTTATTTTTTTCATATATTTTAGAATTTTATTAACCTTCATGAAAAATTCTGTCAGTTTCTTAATTATTGAAATTGCATCTATTTTATAGATATATTTGAAAAACTTACATCTATCTGTCTTCCTATTCTTGAAAATGATATATCTATTTATATACAGTCTTTAATATTGTGTAATAATACATTATCATTTTCCCTACAGGGTTTTTGTACATATTTTTGTAGACTTATTCCTAGATAATTGAGATTTCCTGATACTAACTGAAAATGGTGTCTTCTCCTTAATTATGTTTCCTTGTAAATTGTTGCTGGTATATAGAGATACAACTGACTTTGACAAACATCTTATTTTATATCTAGCCTTCTTGCTGTAGTTTCCTATTATTTTTAACAATTTGTAGATTTGTTTATCTATGTGAATGATCATAACATATACAGTTAATCTATTTTAATTTTCTCCTTTCCAATTGAATTGTTTCTTATGATTTTTTGTGCTGTCTAAGGACTTCAGTTCAATGTCAAATATAATCATGACACTGGTCATCTTTGTCTCATTCATGGTTTTCTAACGAATGCAACTTATGTTTATCTATTAAGTCACCTTCAGGTGTTTTCTAGATAATCTTTATTAGAGTAAAGAAGTACTCTTATATTTGTAATTTCCTAATCATTTTTACTATGAATGGGTCAGCTGGTGTATTATATGCCTTTATCAGATAGCATGGCCTTCAAGACCTGAAATAAAGCAGGATATGTTTGATCTACTCTACCATCTGCCTCTTTCCTGTGGGATGTTCAAAAGATGTCGAAACATCTTTCCTTTAACTTTGCAGACAGAAACACTAACATTTAAAAATGATCACAGTTCCATTCCCTTATTCCTGCTCTTTCTCTGTTCCCCTCCAACCCCTTGAAATGAGAGGACAGGAAGTAGCATACATCACCCTAAGAAGTGTGGCACCTGCATACAAAGTGCAATCGCTTTAAACACATACTTAAAAACTGCTTAAAGCAGTAAATGCTGAGGATGGTAGCTTTGCATGTAATATGCCAAAAGTGTCAGAAAATTAAGCAATGGAGGTTGAAGAATATCCCAACTAATTGCACAGTTCTTTCACTGGGTGAGTACCTGTTAGCCAATAGGAATCAGCTGGTGGGTGATCCCATCAATCTACTCTCTAGCTAAATATCGGAGAAGAGGACTTACCAATTACCATTTGGATGGATGTCAAATTGAATTTTAAAATTCCACTCACACTGTTTTTAACAAAAGCCAGGTCTGGATAGATATTTCTCCAGCATGAAATCTGTGAACAGATAGACAAAAAAAAAAAAAAAAAAAAAACTAGAGGACACAATATCCTAAAGACCATTGATTGGACACCGTGGCCCAAACAGCCTTTACCAAAACCCACATGGCTATTACCATCGATGTTTCCACAAAAGGACAGCTTTACTTCCAGTTACTACACAGAGATCACAGTCAACACAGCCAGCGCGGAAGCACTATGGAATTGCCCCTTCTATAAACTTAGCATCCCCCAAGGAGACTGACAGAATACTTACACAGAAACTGATTGAGCCTCTGAAGCCTTTTGGGGTTTTTAAAGAGGAAGAGGAACTGCAGCACAGGATTTTAATTTGGGGAAAATTAAATAACTGGAAAAAACGTGGATACAAGAAATCAGTGAAAGCAAAAATCACCTGTACTCTGTAAGTGAAAATGTTGGAGGAAAACTGTTTCCCTGCAGATTTTACAGATTAGAAGTACATCCAAATGTGTTGATAATGATGCACTGTGCGTTGTACCAAGACATATTAACTGAAATGACTTTTTCACTTCATTCTATGATAAACTGAAATTATAGAAAGATTTAAAGGCTGTCAACAAGGCATTTGTACCAGTTATCAAACTGTTTCGATGGGATAGAGATTGATATTTTGTTTTCAAGATTAGCACTGCAGATTATTCTAGAACATTTAGACTTCCAAGATGACAATCTGCTTAAGAAATTAGATTAAGATGCATTAGAAGTCTTAATGGTTGCAGGGTAACCAATGAAATTTTACATCTAACACCAAACATTGGCAACTTCAAGTTAACTCTGAGAGCTATCGAACTGGGCCAAACACCACAACATCTTTCCAATATACTAGGATTCCTCAGTGTTATTTCCTCAGCTAGGCTAGTAGCAAGAACAGGCCAGCTTTATCCAAATGCGATAGTATCAACTCATGTACAGAAACTTTTCTTGGAATTTTCTAAATGGTATGTGTTTAGATTATATTAAAAAATAATTGGTTGTAGAAACTGAAAAAAGAATATACCATTGAAAAATGATTTATCAAAGCAAAGAGAAAAGGTAAAGAAAAATTATATTCTTGGCATATTGATTAATATGTGCAAATGGCTCCTATGGAAACAGGAGCCAGAACCCATAAGAAGAGAACAGATTGAAATTTAAAAAAAGAGCAAGATAAAAAGAAAAAAATAAGACATGTAAAAAACAATCTGTATGTGATCAAAAGATTCAGAAAAATCAATAATTAAATAGAAGAAATTAGATCAACATAGGAGACGATAATAAGTAGAATGATACTGTTTGAAGAGAATTTCCAGAATGTAGAAAAATATTACAAATAACAAAATAAAATTCAGACATGAAGAGGATGGAGATGCAGCCTAATCATTACAGCTATTACCAGGAAAGACTACCAAATAATTGGAAAAAGTGGCATAATAAACCAAATCATAACAGAGGAAAATTTTCTGTGGCTAAAAATAGGAATAAAAGTATGCATCAAAATGCCAAAACATTGTGACATTATGAATGAAAGGAGAAACCAAACTCTAATTCTAGCAATATTTTTAATACAAAATATATAAAGAAAAAGAATCTAAAAAACTTTCAGAGAAACAGATGTATAAATTGTCATAAAGAGCATGGTTAATCAGTCCAATGAATCACTTAGATATCAAATAAAAATAGAACTAAATAACAAAATTTAGGGAAAAAAGTGGTGGCTTGGATTTTTTTCATTATGTAAAATGATTTTATGTAATAGATTTTTTCCCCTTTGAAAACTGATCAACTGGACTTCTCATTATAACATCTTCATGACTTGCTTGTCGCAGGAAGGAATGTTAGCCAATGGACTTGAGAACCCAATTTACTTCATAATTAAAAATAAGCATTTTTAATCTTAAATCTGTTCAAATCCAGGATTTAGATCAATTAATATAATAAACATTGACTGCCCTATATTAAAATCCTATTATCAGAAGATCTTGCTTTGACTTTGAGTAATTACTGTACAGGTTCAGAACGCAGATTTTCTTCCACTGGTTATCTGTATATTCTTAGAAAAATTTAATTGCTTTAGCCTATGATTCAGTCTGGAAGTGATGGTGTTTGGTTCATCACTTAGGTTCCTTTTTCTCTAATGTCCTAGGATTCTTTATTACTTCTACGTTATGTTGGTTCATTTTCAAATTTAACTTCGTTGAAACTCTATTAGAAGTTAGGAGATCTTTGGCCTGCATATGTTAATAGTCATCTGTAGAGGAAAACATTGCCTTATATCTCATGAAGCAATCACCTAGATGCATTCATAATCCTAATTCAGGGCAAAAAATTATTCTACCACAGTAAAACTTTTAGACAGATAACATGTTAGTCTTTTTGTGAGGAAAGATAAGGGGAGAAGAAACTAAATAGCTATATCTGAGCTTCTCAGATAAATCAACTTTAACACAGAAATCTCATAAATCTTGCTTCAAAAATGATTTTTATTAAAATCTGATGTTTGAGTTAATGAGAAACTGTACACTAATCAATTGCAAAGCTGCAAAAACATTCATTTTATGTTGTTATAGTGATATAATTCACCATTTTCTCTCAAGAATTTATGACTAACAAATTAGGCCTAATTAACACCAGAGAAAAGTCTCAGCAAAGACTCAATTTATTGTTCCCATCAATTTTGAAGCACGTGCATTGAGAAAACCGTACTTACAGATTCATCCCTCAAAAAACTCCATTTTCTCATGTCTTTTTTTTTTTTTTTAGTTTCCTTTATATTCATGTTGGCCACTAAATACAACAGTGTTATTTAATTTAAATTAAATCAGCTCAATATAATGTTTAACAAATTACTGTTTTCAGAAGAGTCACATATAAAAATTCTTATTGTTAAATTGACTGTTGAATAATGTAAATTATTCCCTAACTATGTTTTCAAAGTAAAAAGTGAAATGAAAATTCTGGTAAAAAATTCAAATTTTATCCCATTTACAACATCTTTCATTAGTGTGGTACATTTGTTACAATTGATGAATACATATTGAAGCACTGCTACTAACCACGGTCAATAATATGCATTATATTAATAGTTTACACTCTGCACCACATATTTTTATAGGTTCTGACAAAATGTATAATGGCCTATAGCCATCATTGCAATATCATTCAGAACAATTCCAATGCCCTAAAAATAGGGAAAAGTGTGTGAGGGGGAGGGGTGGGATATTTGGAAATCCACCTGTATTTTTGATGTATCATTTATGGAATCTAAAGCTTCTTTAAAAATAAAAGAAAAAAAAAGAAAAGGAATATTCAAATTTTGAGGTAAAAGCACAATTTATACCTTGAAATATTTGGGTGGTTGAAAAACATTTTTAATAGTTGAATTAAAGTAAAAACTTAAATTTCATTTTCTTTATTCATACTCTCTTTGAGAGTTTACATCTTCCTGAGACTTAATAGGGAGATTACTTTTTTAAAGATTTATTTTATTTATTTATTTCTCCCACCTCCTTATTTGCACTTGCTGCATCTGTTTGTCGTCCTTGTTTCTTTGGGAGGCACGGGGAACTGAACCCAGGACCACCGATGCAGGAGGAAGGTGCCCAATCTTGCTGTGTTGGCTCACTGTGCCAGCTCACTGTCTTGCTTTTCTTCTTCAAGAGGCACCGGGAACTTCTGCTCCCTGCTTTATTGTGTCTCTCATAATGTTTTTCTTGTGTGTCTCTTGTTGCATCAGCTTGCTGTGACTGCCTGTCATGCCAGCTCTGTCTTCTTTAGGAGGAACTGGGAACCAAACCAGGGACCTCCCATGTGGTAGGCAGGAGCCCAATCTCTTGAGCCACATCCACTTCCCTTAACAGGGAGATTAAAACCAAAATTTTAGTAAGATATTTTCTAATATCCATATGTTTAGCATTCCTGAAGTAGGATAAACACAAATATAAGCATGTATACACACATACACCACACCAAAGCACATCATGCATAAATGACTGAGAGCCAGTAGTAAGGAAAAAATCTTAAAAGCAGCCAAGAAAAAAAAAAGCACATTACTTACAGGGGAGCAAAGCTTAAAATAATTGGCTGACTTCCCACCAGAAACAATTTAAAGTGTTTCAAGACAATAAAAATTCAACCTAGACTCCTCTATCCAATGAAAATGAAAGCAGGGAAGCAGACTTGGCCCAATGGATAGGGCATCCGCCTACCATATCAGAGGTCTGTGGTTCAAACCCCGGGCCTCCTTGACCCTTGTGGGGCTGGCCCATGTGCAGTGCTGATGCGCGCAAGGAGTGCCCTGCCATGCAGGGGTGTCCCCTGCGTAGGGGAGCCCCATGCACAAGGAGTGCGCCCCATAAGGAGGTCCGCCCAGCGCAAAAGAAAGTGCAGCCTATCCAAGAATGGCGCCGCATACACAGAGAGCTGACACAGCAAGATGACACAACAAAAAGAAACACAGATTCCCGGTGCTGCTGGTAAGGATAGAAGCAGTCACAGAAGAACACATACAGCAAAGGGACACAGAAAGTAGACAACTGGGGTGGAAGGGGAGAGAAATAAATAAAAAATAAATCTTTTTAAAAAAAAAGAAAATGAAGGCAAATAAAGAATTTTTGGATAAACAAAATCTGAGAAAATTTACATCTGGGTTTTTAAAATATTTTTAAAATTCTTTAGGAAAATAATACCAGATGAAAACTTAGACCTATGCAAATAAATTGAGTGCTGGTAATGGAAAATATATATGAAAATACTTTATTCCCATTTTTAACTTATTCAAAAGGTAATTGGGGAGCAGGTGTAGCTCAGTGCTTTGAGCACCTGCTTTCCACATCCAAGGTCCTGGGTTCAATCCCCTGTACCTCTTTAAAAAAAAAAGATAATTGACTGTTTAAACAAAATCATAATGAATTGTGTGGTGTGTCAGGGTTTTCTACGGGGAAAGAATTCCCAGGAGATATATACACATATTATGAAAAATTTATAGGAATTGTCTCATGCAACGCTGAGGATGGGCAAGTCCAAATCCCATAGGGGAGAACTAATTTTGGGTGTTACTGTAGGAGGCTTAGAGAATTTAGAAGGGGAAAATGTATGTTTTGGAAGTGTCCTCATAGGAGTCCCCTGCCTGGTACTTTGTTGTTTACTAACGGAAATGTTGCTTGTACATGTTAGATCAGAACTATCTGCTCCTTATTGTTCCCCATAAACATCTTTCTTTTCACCCATAGCACCCTAGCCAATACCCTCAATCAAAAACCCAGTGTTGGTTTACACAGATTTACCAACCTTGGGTGCTACTGGCCTTCCTTGGACTGTAACTCCTTCACCTTGGACAGCATGGGACACTTTTTGGCATGGCAGAATACAACATATTGACAAGTTTGGAACAAGACTCTCATTTAATACTGAGATTCAGCTGCTGTCTTTCAATGAAACTCATAATTATATTTTTTTCCCTTGTAAAGGAACAGGTGAATAAGCCCAGGCCTTTGTTAGGATATGCTGTATGTAATGGTTTAGGATGGTTAATGGCTGAGTCTGTCACTCTAGATTGCTTCGCCCCTGTCTGCATGGAACAACAAGAGGGACTCTGTGATGTGGGGTGGTTATCCCCAGAGTTGTGTACTTTTATGATCAAGGCTAGATATAGAGTAAAGCATGCCCCCAGGTGGTTCTACCCATTGACCATTTTTGTGTCAGGTAGGACTGCAATTGCCACTAAAAAACATCTAACAGCTTTAGCTGTTGTCTTTTATACTATTGCTGTGAAATGTGGGTGCAATACTTGTCATGGTCAATGTAGACCACTACATGGATTGTGGGGATCCAGGACCCCTCCCAAGTTCTCAGCACATAGCCACCTCTGTGATGTAGACATAAGTTAAAGGTTAATAACCCTCCCCAGAGGGGCGAGAATGCATAGATGGTGTATTAGTCAGTCAAAGGGGTGCTGATGCAAAATACCAGAAGCCTGCTGGTTTTTATCAGGGGTATTTATTTGGAGTAGGAGCTTACAGATACCAGGTCATAAAACATAAGTTACTTCCCTCAACAAAGTCTATTTTCACATGTTGGAGCAAAATGGCTGCCAACATCTGTTAGGGTTCCAGCTTCCTGGGTTCTTCCCTCCCAAGGTCTTGCTTCTCTCTGAGTTCAGGGTTCCTCTCTTCCCAAGGCTTGCTTCTTTCTGGGCTCAGGGTCCCTCTCTTCTTGGGGCTTGCTTCTCTTTCCTCTGTGAGCTTCTTTCCTGGGGTTCCAGCTTAAGGCTTCGGCTTAAACTCCAACATGGCCCAATCAAAGCCCTAATCATAACTTAATCATGCCTAGGTACAGACCGGATTACAAACATAATCCAATATCTATTTTGGGAATTCATAACCATATCAAACAGCTACAGATGGTATCATAAACTATAATCTTCCCAAAGCAATAAAGGTCCTTGGTAAACATCCTTCCTATGAGCATAGTGAATATAACACCAGACCCCATATATATGCTTCATGTGACCCTAGCAGAAACCCTATTCTTATACCCTATGGAATGTCCTTGTTCTGAAACCCCTTACATAACCCTTCATTTCCCTGTCCTTTGCAGAGCACTTTTATTTTCTGAATTGCCATCAGAGATTGAAGATCAGAGATTCTCTCCTGTCCATAGTCCCAATAAAGATTATGCCTGACTCAATGCCAGGTGTATTCTTTGGTCTTACAGTCTCTCCAACTCACGCCCTTCAAGAGTTGGGCTGTAACACCTTATGATTAAAGTCAATGCAACAACCCAATCCAGGAAGGACTACCAATGACCCAGAAACTTCAAGAATGAAGGTTTGGGTCACCCCAGCAGGCAAACAACTACAACCAATTGAGGTGCTTACTAAGAGTAAAGAGACTATGGAATGGGTAGTGGAAGAATAAATACAAACTGTGACCATGTGACCAGTTACAGAAACAAAGACTGTAATGGTTATGAATATTTCTAACTTGTTATATTTGTATATGTACATAAAGCAAATTATCTTTGTTTTCTTCCCTATATTATCCCCTTATCATATGACATGAGTTGTATTGGTTTCAGAGTATTTAAGTAATAAAATATAGAATTTAAGAGTGAATATTACCCAAGGACTTTTACCCTAATCTGGAGATTTTGTGCGTTTGCAGTTGTACACAGGACAGTTGAATATTTTTAAGAGAAAAATACAAGTAATTGTATTTAGTTAAAGATTAAGTTTGGTTTAAGGTGATGTATATGGCTGCCAAGTTGATGTATATGTGTTAAGTTCATGTTTCACCTTGGCCAGGTGATGAGATCCAGTTGTTTGGTCAAGCAAGCACTGGCCTGCTTGTTAATGTGATGAATTTCATGGACTTAAGTCATCACTAAGTTGATTTGCATCTATGACTGATTACATCTACAGTCAATTGAGGAGATTCCCTTCAACAATGAGCAATGTCTCATCCAACCAGTTGAAGGCTTTGAAAGAAGTCATCATTTCAGCAGTCAGAAGAGAGAATTTCTGTCTCTGCATCTCACTTAAGGCAGCCAACTCCTCCTGAGGAATTCATCAAAAACCTCCATCAGAGTGCCTAGCTTGAAGGCTGCCCTACAGAATTGGGACTTGTGCATCTGCACAGGTACGTGACACAATTTTTATAAAATCTCATAATATTTACAGATATCTCCTGTTGGTCCTGTTTCTCTAGAGAATCTTGCCTAGTATACCTGTTGACATAACTTGCATTCTTAGAGACAGCCATGAATAAAGTCAAACAGACACATATGGCTGAGAAATGTAGTCAGAGCCTGACAGTATTATTGAAGCCTCTGGATCCTGCTTTTTCAAAGGGTCATTACATTTTCTTGCTCAAATTGAGACTGAGTTGGGTATTTGTCTCTTGCTTTCAAGACACTGACGAGACCTTCACATTAATCTATAACATCTAGTTAAAAATGTATTCAAGTAACATATTATCAAGACATGGCAAGCAAGGAGTAGAAGAGGAACATGTTCTCTGCTCTCAGTGTTGATGCCAGAACTACACCATGTTGAAATGTATGCACTGCAGGCCCTCTGGTAAGTAGTTCAGTAGTATTGAGTGATTTATGAAGCTATGATTAATTGGTTTAGTTTCCTGAAAAATAACAGATATTTAAGAGTTGTGAATAGAAGGTTGAAAGTGATGGAACTAGACATGGCCTGAATAACAGTGCATGACATGAGTCACCATTTCACCTTACTGCCAGCACCCCAGGTCTACCCTGCACGTGCTTACCTGTCCACACTTTCCAGAGAACTCAAATCCTGGACTTGTATAGGGAGGTGTGCTAATACAACTATCTTGAGAGATGGAAGTTTTTTAAAATTGCAATGAAAATTTTAGACAATAATATTTATGAGAAATAATATAAAAATGGGGTACTACCAATCCCTGGGAGCATGGACACATATGTGAGAAACAGATAGTTAAAATAGTGCTTTCTCTTTTTATTATAATGCACTTGGCTGCAAACAACAAATTTAGAGTAAAAATGATTACGTTTAAAAATCCTGATAATTTGTTGTCCATGAGACCACGTAAGCATAAAACTAAACTTGAATTCTTTCATTACTGAAGAGCCACAGAAAACATTAATGTGATGTAAAGTATTTTCTAAAAGTATATTGGAAAACAAAATAGAAAACTTTTCATTGCTTTGAAATTATTTCACATGTCAGTGTTTTAGTTTGCTAAGAGCTGCTGTGAACAGTATACCAGAAATGAGTTGGCTTTTTCAATAGGAATTTATTAGGTTAAAAAATGACAGTTCTGAGGCCTTGAAAACGTCCAAATCAAGGCATCATTGTGGAGGCTGTTTCACAAAGTTTGGCTGCTGGTGATCCTGGACTCCTGCCACGGGGCAAGACAGAATGGTGGTTCTGCCAGTCTAGATCCCTGCCTGCTTTCTCCCCAACCTCAGCTGTGGGTAAGTAGGCATTTGGCTCATCTCCCCCCTCTCCTCCAGGTCTCTCTTCTCAGTCTTTTGGGGGACCTCTTTCAGTGCCTCTGTGTTCTACTGATTCCAGCCTCTGGCCTCCGGGATCTCTCTCTCAGCGTCTCGGGGTTTCTCTGTCTCTGCCACATTTTTCCCTGTGTCTCTGCTTTCAGTTCTCCCTTTATAAAGGACTCTGCGTTGGCCTAAAACATCCATGTGGGGGGTGGCTGCCCTCTAGGACAAGAGGGGACTGCCGAGAGAATATGGGGTTGCCCACTTGCTTGACTGTTGTGGAACTCCACAAGGACACCCAAAAAACACTGATGGGAGTAGCAGTTAACTAAGACAAGGAAAACTTTCCAGCACAAATCTGTGAACCCCTTGCCATCTGGCTGGTAGCACTTGTGGGCTAGTGGAGCTAATAGAATTAGTTTAACTACTGGAAAAGTAGAAAAACTTAGCCATATTAATGTTCTCTGTTCTGTTCCCATGTTACTTCTAATTAGATTGGCATAGCCACACTAACAAAATTGGTGCTGTTAAAGTTTAATAACTTTGAACTGGACAACTCTAAAAAAAAAAGAAAGAAAAACTAACAGCTTTTGTAAAACTGCAATTAAAAATATATTACAAAACTGAAAGCTCATAATGCTTGTGTAAATTGTAGAAGAGTTTAAATGGGATTTTTTCTTTAAAGATTTATTTATTTAACTTCATTTTATTTATTCCCTCCGCCCCCCCTTTGTTGTTTGCACTCATTATCTGCTGTTAGCGCTCCTCGGTGGCGCTGACCATCAGCTCTCATCAGCAGCAGGGGCCAGCTTGCCTTCCCCAGGAGGACCTGGGGATTGAACCCAGGGCCTCCCATATGGTAAACAAGAGCCCAATCACCTGAGCCATATCCACCTCCTGGGATGTTATCTTGACAATGTTTTAGGTTTTCATCACATTTTATTTTGATCAGAATTTTTATCAAGGTGTTAAAGTGACCTTTCAGTTTTGAATCAAGCTTACTCCTGAACTTTGTCTAAGTATACTCCTGAAGAGTAATCCAAAATATATGTATTAAATGTCAGTCTGTCTAAACTGCTAAATTAGTGCTTAACTTTATACTTCATACTGCTTAAGTATTCCTAACTGGTTGCTGGTTACTAATAAAAGTGTTTCTAAGAATGAATTTGCATATTACAGGCAACATTTATTCCAGAGGAGATCTTAAAAGTAGTAAAAATCAGAGATGTGAAATGATGGAGAGCTTGGACATAGCCATACCAAAGTGTTACCAGATTTTATCTAGGTTCTTGGCTATGCTGCAGAAATCAATTTCAAGAGCACACTGGGTGACTTAGGCCAGTAATTTATTCAGGTAGGGAGGGGAGAGAAATGGGAGAAAATAACAGAGCAGGGGTCCCAGGTAGAGAGGCAGTGAAAAGGGATAAAGAGGGCTGATTTACAGAATACAATTCCCCATTATAGGTTATAAGTGCCCAAGTTTTACTTGCGTGGCCACATGGCAGAGGAAAAATGGGGAGAGCGGTGCATGGAGGTCAGGAACAGCTCCAGAGGCAAGAGAGAGAGGAGCGGTGCTCAGGCCTGTGCCTGGCTTTTAAACTATTATTCCACCCCTTTACGAATGGCAGGGGGGGAGTTCCAGCTCTTTGCTGTTTTGAATGATTACCCCACCCATCAATTCCCTGTAAGAGCCCAAGCATAAGGTCCTTGGGGAATATCCAGGGCTTCTCCTGGTTTCCAGAAGAAGCCTTTGTTCTGAATAGTAGAATCTTGGGAGTGGGGGTCTTCCAGCAGCCATCCTGGGGGCTATTGATGTCCACGTGGACTCCCTGCCAGGTTCCAGATTCCCCATCTGGATTCCCTGTCTTACTAACCTGCTTCAAAAGAAGTAAGAATTATGAGTCAAATTAATGAGTTTTTTATGTTTCTGTTGGTGTGTCTTAACTCTTTTTGAGTTGTCTGTTCAATCAGTGTGTATTTTCATACCTCTAGATAATAATATATATATATTTTAAAGATTTTATTTATTTCTCTCCCCGTCCCACCCCCCCCCCCCCAGTTGTCTGTTCTCTGTGTCTCTTTGCTGTGTGTTCTTCTTTGTCCACTTCTGTTGTTGTCAGCGGCATGGGAATCTGTGTTTCTTTGTTGTTGTTGTTGTTGTTATTGCATCATCTTGGTGTGTCATCTCTCCGTGTGTGCAGCGCCATTCCTCGGCAGGCTGAACTTTCTTTCATGCTGGGCGGCTCTCCTTACAGGGCGCACTCCTTGCGCATGGGGCTCCCCTACGCGGCGGACACCCCTGCGTGGCCGGGCACTCCTTGCGCGCATCAGCACTGCGCATGGGCCAGCTGCACATGAGTCAAGGAGGCCCGGGGTTTGAACCGCGGACCTCCCGTGTGGTAGATGGACGCCCTAACCACTGGGCCAAGTCCACTTCCCGTAGATAGTAATATTAAATTAACAAATGAAAATTCTTAAAAGAGCTCTATTCAAATGGGCAAAATTAAGTAAGTGCGTATATTGGTAAATGAGTACTGTTGAAGCTCAAGTTGGAGAAGCCAAACGGGATAAAGAGTCACATAAAATCTGAATAAAGAAACTATTTAAAGGAAAGAAACTAAAAAGTTTATCCTGAATTCTCCCATAATCTTTCTGTAGCCTATCCTACCCCCAGGATCTTCCCCCAACCTTGATTGAATTCCAGTAAAACTGGTTTAGGAAACTAAAGGGATGGACTGGGTGTGGAAAGATAGGGGAGGTATGACTTTAGCCTAGAATTCTGTCTATCAGGCCCGGAAATTAAAATGATAGGTACAGAGGGGATATTACAGAATAAACCTTCTTTTGTATAGTCTATCCTATAATTCCCCAATTAAATTTTGATAGTTTTTGAGATGACAGTAATAATCCAATGGCCAAATTTCAGTAAGTAAAGTACTTGAAAGCTATAGAAAGATTTTTCTAAATTATGATTAAACAAATTTAACAATTATATTCTGGAATTCGGCAGTCAATCCGCTTTTAAGGTTATTCACGATTTTAGAATTGTATTAAACAAAAGAGATTTTAGACTCCTGTGAATGAAGGAGAAAAGAATGTCTCTAGCATAAAATATATGGTTCCGATTTTATGTAGCTTGGGTGTAATCTCCCTAAGTTTAGAGGAGACTAATAAATAAATTAGCATTATATGTGTTAATATTTAAGATGATAAAAATTGTAAGTTTTTGGCTAATGAAATTATTACAAACCTTTTTAAAAAATTGTTTTTGCATAAATCAAAGTGACTAGTTTTGCTTTTTTTCTTCTTTGCAGAATAGAATGAGGAATATGAGACTTAACTGGATGTAGAAAGAAGCAAAAGGTTTGTGTAAGTGTATTCATAGGCAGTGCTGACTAAAATGTGACGTTTGTTTAAAGGAATGTGTTTTGTCCTAAAACAGGATGGCTTTAAATATTCTTGCTGTGTCACAAGGTGGGACCTGTGCCCTCTTTAATGTTCAGTGTTGTATGTATATTACTCCTATTATTGTTGCCTTTTGCACTGTTGCTGTGGAATATGGATGTAATGTTTGTCTGATGGTCAATGCAGGGCGCTATGTGAAGGTGGATTGTGGGGCACAGGGCTCCCCTAAGTCTTCAGCATGCAGCTGCCTGCATGACCTAGGCATAAGTTAAAGGTTAACAGTCCTCCCCAGGAGGAAGAGAATGTATAGATGTTATCACAAACTATGGTCTTCCCAAAGCAGTAAACAGCCTTGGTAAACATCCTTCCTAGAAGCCTGGTGAAAACATCACCAGACCGCCTGTGTAAGCTTCAGTCACCCTGCAGGAACTCTGTTCTTATACCCTGTGGAATGTCCTTGTTAGAGACCCCTTGTATCACTCTTAGCTGAACGCTAACTTCATTCATTCTTTGACCAGCCGCTGCCAAAGATCCTCTGCTGTGCCTAAGTCCCAATAAAGCTTATGCCTGACTAAATGCCACATGTGTTCTTTGTTCTTATGACCTCACCAACTCATGCCCTCCAGAAGTTGGGTTGTAACAACAACCTTTGTGAAGGGAATAATTTGGGAACATTTAACCCCAAATTAGGGTTGCTGGATCCATTTTCCAGTGTTATTAAAAGCTAAAGATGTTGTCGACTACTTAATATTATATTGATACATTATCCAATAGCTTGTTAAAATATCTGTGCCATTTTACATTTCTGCCAGCATGCGAATGACAATAATTTACTAATATTAAACTCTTAATTGGTGCAGGCACTGTACTAAGTGTGTTAAGGTCATTATCTCATTTGAATCTTCATCAATAACCTATGGGGCAAGTCTTATTATTATTGCCATCGTATGGTAGGGAAATCTGCTCAAGATTTACCCAAAGGTGGTGACCAGTAATGGTAGAAGAGCAATTCCTCTGAGGTTTGTCTGCTTCCAGAGCTTGTGCTCCTCACTACTGCACCAAATAAATAGCTTGAGCTTTGCTAACTCAGCAGCAAAAAAAAAAAAAAAAATTCTTGTTTTTTTCCACTTAATTATTGGTTTTTCAAATGTTTATAATTTTCCTCCTTTGTGAACTATTTTCTAGTATTGTTCCTTATTATTTCTCACCTTGAATACTAACGCTTTTCTTAGTGTTTTACTTGGGTTCGTTTATATTGTCTACATAATTGTAAATATTTTTTCCCAATTTTTATTTTTCTTCTGTTTTTATCTGAGAGGTTCTTTTTTTAAATAGTAAAATCTACAGGCGTTTTTCAGAACTACAGAATGTTTAAAAGATCATCTAGGGGTGTGTGCGGGGCCCTGTGGAGTGGGTGGGGCCGTGGCGGGGCCGCCCCCAGGCGCTGGCCCGCGGCTCCGAGGAGCGACTTAGCCTGAGTGGTGGCCGCGCTGTTCTACTTGTTGCGCGACTCGGCTTGGGGCACCCATCGCCGGCACAGCTGTTCGGCTGCGGCGCTACTGCGAGATGGCAGCTTGGGACGTCGGCTTCTCTGGAGGGCCCCCAGATCCTTCTTGGTCGAGTCCAGTGCTTCCTGTTCGTCCGCAGTAGTGACGGCGGCGATGGCCGCTCAGGTCCAGGACTGTCACCTCCACAGCTGGGGCTGCATGCCTGGTCCGGTTCAGCCCTTCCGCCTGCCGGCCACTCAGCCCTGCAGTCACTCCGTTAGGCCACTGTTCTGCACCTAATATGTGCTTCTTAAATAAGACCTAGCAGCAGTTCTAATGACAACTATAATTTTAAAGTAATGATGAGCACAAGAAATATTTTGAGATGTTTGCACCAACTATAGCGCTTCATTAAAAAAAATTTTTTTTTTGGTCGCAGGGTCAAATACAACAGTTTGTTACCTACATTTCATAATTGAAGAAATGCTATATTCAGTTAGGTTAGTGAAAATAAAGTCGTCATTTTTTCCCATCAAAAAAAATATATATATATCACCTAGGCCAATTCTTTTATGTAATATATAAGAAGAATCAAAGTCACACACTCAGCTAATTGCTGATCTCTGAATATAACCTGGGCATTGGCAGGTTAAAAATGTAATACTATATTAGCATCACAATACCAAATTATCACTGGAAGTTCCAAACTTATCTGCTTTATTGTGATCATTATTTTTGAATTATATTATTTTATGCTCTTTTGTGAGAAAAGTTACTTAGAATTACAATGTGTAATTATATTAACCAATTAGCATAAAAAGACCTAGATGGATGCATATACACATACATAAAGGAACTGTCTTAATGATGTAAAATATGCAGAAATTAGGTATATATAAATAATTGTCTTTTTTTCACTTTTACCTAGGTCCAGAAAAACATATAAATAGAACCAGAGTAAAACCTGAGAATGATTTCCTTGGCTATTTCTGCCCCTTCCTATATTGGAACCAATCTTGAATTTAATCCAGAATGGTAACCAATGGTTGAGCATTTTATTTCCTTTGCCAATAGTCTTGCTAAGAACTTCTGATATTTTACTTTTTTCTATAATAAAAGAAAGTAACAAAGTAATGTCAATGTAAGTAGGAGTAAACATTTGACAAAATGAATTCCAAGGAGGAAATGCAAACATTTGCCAAAGGTAAAAGATGATTTCTTTTTGTTTGTTTTATGCTATGTCTTTCCAAATTATTTACAATCTAGGATTTATCCTATCCCATAAGAGTGCATGTGACTTTGAAAGTTCCCTTGTAAAAAACTTTCAGTCGGGGAGGGGCAAATGACATCAGATTAAGTGCACCCATATCTTCTCTCTTACAAAAAACAGCAGAGTGGGGGCAAAACTCTGCCTGAGTGAGCTGTTTTGGGAACCCACAAAGTGGGAGGCTTCAGAGCATCCATCTGGAGAGAGCGGCAATAAAACTGTGAGTTCCTGGTGCTTGAGGCTGGAGCTGTGGGAGGACTAAGCTCCACCCTCAGGGCAGGAAGCCACGGGGGTCCCCAACTCTTTCCAGGCACCCAGCTGAAGGACGCTACTCCGAGAGTGGGATGGTTTTGGTGAAGCGTGGAGAGGTGTCTCCCCAGTGCGGGTGTGATTGCCTGGAACCCTCTTTTTTTTAGCTTTGAGAAGCCTACCAGGGGCTCAAGGAGAAACCAGAAAGGGGAGAGGTGAATCTGCCGAGGCAGCCTGATTTCCCTAACCACCCTGGGGTAGGGAAGACTGTCTGGGAGAAGGTGGAGTCAGGCAATTAACTAGGCCTGTGCAACTCCCCTAAGGGAAGGGGACAGAAGGAAGTGATTAATAAGCTTCCAAGAGCATATTTAGGGTTCCTTGTGCTGAGTGGGTGCTCCCAAAGAAGCTGAGAGTCAGCTTTTTCTGTGGTGAGTTAAATCTCCAGGGTCCAATTTGAATTTCAAAAGGGAACTCACACAGGCTATTGCCCGTCCTGCTGCCCTTGGAGAGAAAGTAGTTAGAATGAAAAAGGAGAACAGATTCCTCGTCAGTTTTTTCAATTGTGAAGTCAGTCCTGCCTGAGGAAAAGGTACTCAATAGCTTTCTGAAGAGGTCATCAATCCAACAAGAAAGTTTAGCTCAATGGAAGAGTTTCTGTCTTGAATACACAAGGTCTCTCCTTTGATTCCCTGGTCCTCTTAGAATAGTGACCCACTGAGATATTAAACATCTAGTCAATCCTTTAGGACAGGGAAAACACAGACATTCTTGTATTAGCTTCCCTGGGTTCTCTTATTTTTCTTAAAAAAAAAAAAAAGTTACATTTGTTTTATGATTTAACTTAGTTTACTTGCTAAAATCCACTTCAAAATCTGCAGCGAGGGAAACAGATGTAGCTCAACCAATTGGGCTCCCATCTACCATTCGGGAGGGTCAGGGTTCGATGCCCAGGGCCTCCTGGTGAGGGCAAGCTGGCCCATGTGGCAAGCTGGCCCACGCGGAATGCCAGCCCACATGGGAATGTGGCCCCGCACAGGAGTGCTGCCCTGCATGGGAATGCAAGGCAGGCGAAAGCCACCCCGTGCGGGAGTGCTGGCCAAGGCAGGGAGCTGGTGCGGCAAGATGATGCAACAAGAGACACAGAGGAGAGAAAATAAGATGTAGAAGAACAGGGAGCTGAGGTGCTACAAGAGAATAATCGCCTCTCTCCCACTACGTAAGTTCCCAGGATCAGTTCCCGGAGCAGCCTAATGAGAATACAAGCAGACACAGAAGAACACATAGCGAATGGACACAGAGAGCAGACAACATGGGGAACGGGAGGAGAAATAACTAAATCTTAAAAAAAAAAAAAAATCTGCACTGAGAAAGCTGCAGGGTAATTGACTGATGAACACCAGCAGCTTGAGAAGCTCTACAGGGGCTTAAGATGGAAGGCTGTTTTTCCTTAGTGTTTGGTTGACTCCTTGCCTGTGGGTTTGTCTGGTTTTTTTGTTTGTTTGTTTGTTTTCTTGTCTTTTTTCCCTCGGTATCCCCACCCCCTTTTTTTAAGTTTATTTTTTAATTCAGTGATGCTGGCTTTTTTCTCATTTGCTGTGTTTCCTCTTCCTTGATGTCCTCTTTTCTGTGTGTACTGATTTGGGCTACTAACACTATCTCTTTTCCTTCCTAAGTCTTTCTATCTTCCACTTTCTGTTGTTGCTGTTGCATTCCAACTCTCTTGGTTTAGCACAAACTTTTATTGGCTTTTTATTTCTAACTTTTCTGTTTTCTATCTTTTACTAACTCTTTTGCTTTCTGTCCTTTTTCTCTTTCCCTCTCTCCCCATCACTCTGGCCTTTTAATTCCTACTATATACTTCCCCATAGTCAGTTTCCCCTTTCATTGTAGGTACTACACTTTATTTTCCCTATAACTTTACGCTGCTTACATGAGTTAAATATTCATTTTCCTAGGTCTTATACGGTTCTTCTGCTAACTTTTACTATCAATATTATGACAATCCTTTTTCTTTTCTTACCCCTTTTGCTTTCCATGGTCCTACTCTTTTTCTTTCAAGGGAACAACAAGGAAATAGAATAAGAAGAACAAAGTGTCAAAATGAAAACTTAACACACACACAAAAACAGCAACTAAATAAAACCCTAGAATAGAGGGAGAGGCTAATCAACTGAACAAACCCATCAAGATAAAACAATTACCAGACAACAACAAAAAATTACAAACAATACCAAGAAACAGGAAGACATGGCCCCATCCAATGAACAAACTAAAAACCAGGAAAAGAAGCAAAACTAATCAAAGATGTCCAAACAATATCATGGATCAACTTAATGAAGTGAAGGAGGAGATTAAGGATATTAAGAAAACACTGGGAGAGCATACTGGAGAAATTGTAAACATACACGAAAAGATAATGGATATGATAGTGATGAATGGCACAATCCATGTAATCAAAAATACACTCTCAGCAAATAACAGCAGATTTGAACAGGCAGAGGAAAGAATTAGTGATGTGGAAGACAGTATATCTGAAATCAAATAGAAAGGAGAACTGCTACATAAAAGGATAGAAAACTCCAGCAGGGACTTAGGGATTTCACTGACAACACAAAACACACAGATATACGCTATAAGCATTGAAGGAGGAGAAGAGAAGGGAAAAGGGACAGAAGGGCTGTTGGAGAAAATAATGGCTGAAAACTTCCCAAACCTATTGAGGAAGATGGATGTATGTGTACAAGAAGTGCAGTGCACCCCAAAGAGTATAAATCCCAACAGGCCTACTCCAAGATATATACCTGTCAAATTATCCAATGCTCAAGACAAAGAGAAAATACTGAAGACAGCAAGAGAAAAAATAACCATCACATACAAAAGAAGCTCAATAAGATTAAGTGCTGATTTCTCATCTGAAACCATGGAGACAAGAAGATAGTGGTATGACATAGTCAAGGTACTGAAAGAAAAAAATTTCCAGCCAAGAATTCTCTATCCAGCAAAGCTGGCATTCAAAAATGATGGAGTCAAAATATTCATGGATAAACATAAACTAAGAGAGTATGCCAATAAGAAACCTGTCCTTCAAGAAATACTAAAGGGAGTTCTGCAGGTTGAAAGGAAAAAAGAGGATAAAGAGAGTTGGAGGATATTGAAAGAACAACTAAAAAGACAAAAAGAGAAATAAAAACAACAGATGACATACATAAACCCAAAGAAAATATGGCTAATGTAAGTAATTCCTTGAGAGTAATAACACTGAATGTTAATGGATTAAACTCACCAATCAAGAGACATAGATTGGCAAAATGGATAAAGAAATATGACCCATCTATATGTTGTCTACAAGAAACTCGTCTTCGACCCAGGCATTCAAGGAGGTTGAAAGTGAATGGCTGGAAAACAATCTTACAACCAAACAATAACCATAAAAGGGGAGGAGTAGCTATACTAATATTGGACAAAATAGACTTTAAATGCAAAACAATTGTGAAAGACAAAGACAGACACAATATATTAGTAAAAGAGGTCATCTTTAAAGAACAAAGAACAATCACAAACATTCATGCACCTAACCAGGCCACCTCAAAATACATGAGGCAGACACTGGAAAAACTAAGTGGAGAAATAGATGCCTGTATAATTATAGTGGGGGAACTTTAATACACCATTATCATCATTAGACAGAACATCTCAACAGAAAATCAATAAAGAAACAAAGACTTTGAATAATATATTAGAGGATCTGGACCTAATAGACATATACAGAACATTATACCCAAATACAGCAGGATATACATTTTTCTCAAGTACACATGGGTCATTCTCCAAGATAGACCACATGCTAGGCCACAGAGAAAGTCTCAATGAACTCAGAAAGATTAAAATCATACAAAGTAATTTCTTTGATCACAATGGAATGAAGTTGGAAATTACAAAGGACCTGAGAACTAGATTAGGCACAAAGATATGGAAGTTAATCAACACACTCTTAGACAAACACTGGATCAATGAGGAAATCTCTAAATCATAACTATATTGAAACTAAAGAAAATGACAACACAACATAACAAAATTTATGAGATGCAGAAAAAAGCTGTACTGAGTGGGAAATTCTTTTTTTTTTTTAAAGATTTATTCTTTATTTCTTTCCCTTTCCATGCCTTCCCCGCCCCCCTCCCCCCCCCAGTTGTCTGCTCTCTCTCCATTCACTGTGTTCTTCTGTGTCCACTTGTATTCTTGTCAGCAGCACCTGGAATCTGTGCCTCTTTTTGTTGTGTCATCTTGCTTCGTCAGCTGTGTGTGCGGCGCCACTCCTGGGCAGGCTGCACTTTTTTCATGCTGGGTGGCTCTCCTTACAGGGCACACTCCTTGCGCATGGGGCTCCCCTACATGGGGGACACCCCTGCATGGCACAGCACTCCTTGCATGCATCAGCACTGCACATGGGCCAGCTCAACACATGGGTCAGGAGGCCCTGGGTTTGAACCCTGGACCTCCCATGTAGTAGGTGGATGTTCTATCCATTGAGCCAAATCTGCTTCTCCTGAGTAGGAAATTCATAGCCATAAATTCATATATCAAAAAAGAAAAAAAGAGCTAGAATGAAGACCTAACTGCACATATGAAGGGATTAGTTAAAAAAAATAACAAACTAACCCTAAAGGAAGTAGAAAGAAATAACAAAGATCAGATTAGAACTAAATGAAATAGAAAATGAGAAAGCACTAGAGAAAATAAAACAAAGAGCTGGTTCTTTGAGAAGATCAATAAAAATTGACAAACCCTTAGCTAGACTAACAAAGAAAGAGAGACGATGCTAATACACAAAATAAGAAATGAGAAAGGAGATATCATCACTGACCCCACAGAAATAAACAGTATCATAAGAGGATACTTGGAAAACTATACGCCAACAAGAAGGACAATTTAGAGGAAATGGAAAAATTCCTAGAAACACATAAGCAGACTACACTGATGAAAGAAGAAATTAATGAACTCAACAGACTAATCACAAGATATAATCAGTCATAAAAAACCTCCCTACTAAGAAGAGTCCAGGACCAGATGGCTTCACAGGTGAAGTCTACCAAATATTCTAATACACATCTTGCTTAAACTCTTCCAAAAAATTGAACTTGAAGGAACATTGCCTAACTCATTCTATGATGTCAATGTTACCTTAATACCAAAGCCAAACCAAGACACCACAAGAAAGGAAAATTACAGACCAATCTTTCTAATGAACCTGGATGCTAAAATCCTCAACAAAACACTAATCGTATTCAACAACACATCAAATGAATTATACACTATGAACAAGTGGGTTTCATCCCTGGTATGCAAGGATAGTTCAGCATAAGAAAATCAATCAATGTAAGGCACCACATAAACAGATCAAAAGAAAAAAAAATCACATGATCATATCCATAGATGCAGAAAAATCATTTGACAAAATACAGCACACTTTCCTGATAAAAACACTGCAAAAGATAGGAATAGAAGGAAACTTTCTGAACATGATAAAGAGTATATATGAAAAACTCACAGCTAACATTATATACAATGTTGAAATCCTAAGATCTTTCCCTCTAAGATGGGGAACAAGATAAGGATGCCCACTATCACCCCTCCTATTTAAATTGTGTTTGACGTACTTGCTCAAGCACTGAGGCAAGAAAAAGATATAATGGCTTCATGAATTTCACACCCAAAGCATGAGCAGTGAAAGAAAAAATAGATAAATGGAACCTCCTCAAAATTAAAGCCTTTTGCACCTCAAAAGAGTTTATCAAGAAAGTGAAAAGACAGCCTACCCAATGGGAAAAAATATTCGGTAACCATATATCTGATAGGAGTCTAATATACAGCATATATAAAGAAATTCTATATCTTGAAAATAAAGACAAGCAATCCATTTAAAAAATGGGCAAGAGATTTGAACACACATTTCTCCAAAGAAGAAATACAAATGGCAAAAAAGCACATGAAAAGATGCTCAACATCACTACAATGAGATACCATCTTACGCCAATTAGGTTAGCAGCTATTAAAAAAAACAGAGAACTATAACTGTTGGAAAGGATGTCGAGGAAAGGGAACCCTCATCCACAGCTGGTGGGAATGTAGAATGATCCAGCCATTGTGGAGGACAGTTTGGCTGTTCCTCAAAAAACTAGCTATAGATGTGCCATATGATCTAGCAATTCCACTGCTGGGTATGTATCCAGAAGAACTGAAAACAAGGACATGAACCAATATATGCACATCAGTGTTCATAGTGGCATTGTTCACCATGGCCAAAAGTTGAAACCAGCATAAATGCCCATCAATAGATGAATAGATAAACAAAATGTGGCATATACATACAATGGAGTACTACTCGGCTGTAAGAAGGAATACAGTACTAACACACAGGAAAATATGGATGAATCTTGAGGACCTTACGTTGAGTGAAACAAGCAAGGCATTGAAGAACAAATACTACATGACATCTCTGATATGAATTAAGCAAATTGAGCCATCTCAGAGAGCTAGAGTCTGGAAGATAGGCTTACAGGAAGTAGGGGTGGAGAGGAAGTTTGTGAGTCAACGCCTACATGGGTGAAGTCTATGATAAGGTGGAGGTAAGTTATTGTGCTGTGAAGGGATGTGACAGGGGTAGAGGGATACTATTGGTTTGAGCTGTGCAGGCTTGATGAGGGCTAGGGTTGGGAGGATGGGTTGGATGGTCCATGAAATTAGGGGGAGGATTAGGGGGAACAGGTGAACATGGGGGATTGGCAGGTACCTGGTTGAAACTATAATGTTGAGAAAACTCTTTAGACAGTAAAATAAGGGTTACTGGTTTTGGGTGTTTGATGGGGGGCATTTGACACAGGGTGCACTGAGGCAGGCTTCTAGGGAGTATGTGAGTGCTCATCATGTTATAGTGTGTTATATCAGTGGGTGGAGACCCATATAGTGAGTGGGAAAGTGAGTTATGCCCCCATCCTGAAGAGGCCTGATGTTCTCAAACAGAGGGGAGGGTGTCTCTCAGGAGTATGGGTGGCTCCCAATGGGGGAGGACATACTAGTATGTCAAGTTCTCAGCACTGACGCAAGTATCTATGAATCTTGTCCTTCAAGCAATGAAGCTTGTTTGTCACTGTGGGCCCCGAGGGGAGTGGGAGAGAGGAATAGAATAGATGGAAGAAGGGGTAATTGAGGAGCAATGGAAGTGTTCTGCATGATGGTGCAATGATGGATACAAGGTATGTTAAATTTCACCAAAAATTTATAAAAGTATATGGTCTAAAATGTAAACCATACTGTAAACTACTGACCATAGTTGGTAGCTATGTTTCAATATTTGTACATCAGTTGTAGTAAATGTAACATCCACATGTAAAAAGATCATTGGTGGGGAAGGGGGAAAATGGGGTGGATGTTGGGCATATGGGAATCCCCTATATTCTGTATGTGACTTTACTGTGACCTAAAAGTTCTTTGAAGACATAATGAAAAAAAAAAAAAGAGGTAAGGCACTGAGGAAGAAATGGAAGAGATTGCCTTGGTACTGTACATACCGGACAAAACCTATTACAGTGATGAAAGTCAAAATGTGAAAAAAATTTTTGTATAATATTCTTCATTTTTTTAATACCCCAATTTTTTTCACTTTAGTTTTTCTAAATTATTATGTATTTTATTTCTAATATTTAAACCTATCATTACTAGTTCATTTTCCTATTAACTGAATTTGGTAATAGATTTCATTTTTGAAGTTTTGGATCACAGCAGGGTTCAACTATGGGAGGGGAAGAAGAGTGGTATGAGGTGTCATTAATGAAGGATGCCTGGGAGGGAGTTCGCCTGGGCATGCCTATAGGACATATAGATATGTTTGGATGTTTATTTGGTATTGACACAGTGGGTAGAGATTCACTTGACAACTGAGGGAGTGCTCTGTTCCCATCCTAGGGAGCTTCTGTCACATTCCCCAATGGAACAGAAACAATCCCCAAAGTGCAAGGGCCACCAGTGAAGGAGGATGATCCAATAATGGGCCCTTGATACTGATGACTATGCTTATGAGCCTATTGTGCTTGAAATTCCAACTTAGCATAGTGTTGCAGGGTGCCTAAGAGCTACCTCCTGAGAGCCTCCATGTTGCTCAAATGTGGCCACTCCATGTTGCTCAAATGTGACCACTCTAAGCCAAACTCAGAATGTAAATACATTACCTTCCCCCCAGCATGGGGCATGAGTCTCAGGGATGAGCCTCCCTGGTGCTGAAGGATTACTCCCAAGCACCAGCTGGTGATGCAACTAGAAAAAGACCTTGAATAAAAGAGGAAATGGTAAAGACAAATGAGTTTATATGGCTAAGAGACTTCAAAATGAGTCAGTTCATCAGAGGGGTCACACTTACACACATCTCAGCAGGATCTCAGAGACAGCCAAAGTAGATATAACCCTAGGTGGTGGTGCTCCTGACGGCTATGGAGACACCCAGGTCCTACAGTCATGGCAGATGGCTCCTGAGTTTGGTGCCTTGCCAGTGGGCCTAGTGTGGAATTTGTGCTCAGATGAGACTTCTCTACACATGCCTCTTCTGTCCCTTTTATTGAACCTGTGGTTGGCACTGAGGTTGGTGTCTGCCCAGAAGACTTGAATCTCTGGGCTGTCCATGTGCCAGCTGGGCCCTGAGCCTCAGTGGTGTTGCAGCACCTACTCTGCAGTTCGTTGGACTTACCCAGGTCAGCTAACAGGGTAGTGAGGATGGACAACCACCAAACCAAGGAACTGAGAGAGTCTACAGCTGTGGGCATGAGGATCGCATTGACCAGCCATGTGGGATCAAGGCCCCCTCTCAACTGAAAGGTGGAGTGGGTATCACCATTCCAGGGTCCTTGGGAGGGAGGAATAAAAAATGGATTAGAGAGGACTTACTGATATTCTGCTATAGAATTAGTGTGACTCTAGCAATGGAAGAAATTATATCATTGATATGGAGACAGTGACCACAGGAGTTGCTGAAGGCAGGGAGAGGGAAAAGGAGTGTGATATGGGGGCATTTTCGGGACTTGGAGTTGTCCTGAGTGATATTGCAGGGACATATGCAGGACATAATCCTCTGAATGGGCTGGGAGAGAGTGTAAACTGTAATGTAAACTATAAGCCATGCTGTGTAGCAGTACTCCTGAATGTATTCATCAAATGCAATGAATGTACCACATTCATGAAAGAAGTTGTTGATGTGGGAAAAGTGGGGGTATGGGGAGTAGGGTATATCGGAACTTCTTATATTTTTTAATGTAACATTTTGTGTGATCTATGTATCTTAAAAATAAAAATTAAAAATTAAAAAAATAATTTAAAAAGGGACTTGTCAAAGAACAAAACAAAACAAAACCTCTCAGTGTTAATGTGAAGAGAAAAAAGGAGAGTGTAACCAATTTATATGTCCAACCAACACTAACAATTCTCACTCTCTGAACTCTTCTATTTTTGTTTAGGAAAGAGATGGTGTGAGTCATTATGGAAAACAACCCCTCTTGTCCTGTTGCCTTCTGCCCCCTCCCGCATTCCTCCAAACACACACACAGACATGCACACACACACACACACACACACACATGCTTATCAACTGAGAATTCAGGTCAAGAAATTCAAGAGGGAGAAATTTGTAGAGATGGGTTTATTTATAATAATGCACTGTTAAAATTTTCGGTAAAATAAAATACCTTATAAGGAAAGAAATTTAATTGGGAGCAGTAAAGCATTTCTTCATGCTTTTTGTACTTCATAACTCTTTGATTAAAAGGGAAAGTGATAATAGGATCTTCAGGGACTGCACACTAATGGAAGATAAAGAACTGCTTTGTAATGTGAAATCTTTTTGTTTCTAAGTGACCTTAAGTGTACCAGGCTCTTAACAGCAGAAAATTTGGCAAACTGTAAAGATTACTCTACATTGCCAAGTGGGCTTTGAGCTGCTTTGCTAATTTACTTCTTCCATGGTTTGTAACTTGGTGTTACACATAATAATGTACCATGCTAGATGAATCTAATTTAAAAAAAAAATCTCACCCTGCCTGTTTTTAAAAATGAACAATTCTCTTAATCCCTCAGAATTATTTGTCAACCACTTTTACCTTTAGAACAGAAACATAATAGAAAATATGGTGTTAACAACTAATATACCTGAAGCTTAACTAATATTCCTGAAATGTTTGTTTTCCATTTGATATTCATAGGGCCAAAAGGCACTAAATTCAATGAGTCCTTCAACAATTATTTGGTAGAGACAGAACCATGCTTAAATTTCCTAGGTAACCATTAGGCAAAAAAATCTGCCTAATTCTACATTTTTCCTTCCCATTTTCTGTTTATCTAGAACTGGTTTATTTTTATTTTTCAATATTTATTCTTTCTCACATTTTCCTCTATATATTATCTTAAGAATATCTTCTCCTCTTGCTTTCCTCTTGCTTCCTTCTCTTCTATTAATTATCTACTTTTCCCTTAGGAAAGAGATCAAAATACGTGTCTTTAATGTCTGCCTTGTCAAGCAGCATCTGGTTACGTTTTGTTCCTTTTCAAGAAAAATCAACAGTAGACCCTTCCTGCATGTGAAAGTTCTGCTCATTTATGCTTCCAGGCCTGGTCATATTGCAGCTTGTTAAAATGCAGAAGGCAGGGACAGAGTCAGCAACAGTTTGGAATCTGATTTCCATATTGCCTGCTTTCTCTGAGGGTTGAGGGGATTTGAAATGATACTCATTAGACAACATCAGAAACAAAGAGAAAGCGCAAAGAAGAAACTATTGAGCCAGGGAGAGAGTGCATTAAAGAAGAGGTGACTAGTAAGGGTAAGGTACATATGCAAGAAACACGTCAGGTGTTCTGGAAGGGGAATATGTGAAAGCTTAGCAGTGACTTGGGTGGTTTGAGGTTTCTCATAGCATCCAGAGCTGGTTTACTGACATGAAGACATTCCTAACAGCTTTTGTTAGTTGCCACCCTTTTCCCAGTTACCAAGAATAAGGCACAAAATAGTTTCCTTTACATAACTGAAGGAAAATGGGAGGAGTTTGATAGCTTCATCCCATTGAGTCACTGCTCAAAAAAATAAAAATAAATCTGTAAGTTTTCCAAGTGACTTCAGGAAAAGGTCCAGAAGCCTCATCCTGTCTTTGGGTATCTCTAGAATCCATTCGGAATCTCATTTCCAACTTTATTTTCCACTACTTCTTTCTGCAACCTCAGTGCCACACCAGCCCCTTATCTCCAAACGTGCCTTAGCCATTTCTTTCTCCATGTCTGAAGCTCTCTTCTAGTTCCTGCTCATCCCCATCCCCAAGTGCATCCATCCTATCACCTCCCCCCGTTTCCACACCTAGAAGCGGCCCCCACTCGCCATGCCTTGCTTGCAGCACATTTCCACGCACTGCATTGCCCATCCTCTGTGGTTGGGCGTATGTTGAGAAAAGCCACAGTGTTCTGAATGAGCTCCCAGAACATGCCAAAGGTGGGCAGCAGGTGTAGCTCCATGGCTGAGTACCTGCTTCATGCCATAGGTTTAATCCCTGGTACCTAAAAAAAAAAAAAGCCCCAAGAGGGTGGAACATCCTCCTCCCTTTTCCCTCTGGCCATGGTTGCCAGAAGATCTAAGAATATGGACTAGATTGGGTAAGGAGTAACAGGAAGATTATTCCAAGGAGTGAAAGTTCCAAGGGAGGGGAATGTCCTGTGGTCACCAGCTAGTCAGATGGGAGGGCTCGTTACCAAGCGTAGCATGGTGCAGAAGGGCACATGAGAGGTGTAACTGCCTCTTTCCCTCGGTCAAGGAAGCCAGAGGGGAGAGCGAGGTCAAGCTTGGGGAAGGCACTCATTAACACACAGTGAATGAATGAAAGCAGTTTAATCAAAGTTTTAGATGTTATTTGCTACAGGGATTCTGATCATTTAATTAGTGCTGAGAATTATTACTCATTCATAGAGCATGCCAATTGTGAAGACTATAGAGTCTGTACATAATGTCCAGTCTGTCTCCTCAGTTGGAAAAGTGAAATAAGTTGCCCAGGAAAAAGTAACACAACAAAATGTCGGTGAATTTGCTCACATGTTAAAAACACATATTGCTACCACTACTGAAAATGAACTTTATTCTTTCCAAAAAAAATCTTTTTAAAATGTGTCCTGAAATCATAGACTATCAGAATGAGGTAGAACTTAGAGGGCTTTTCATTAAGCCCATTTTATATATAAGAATACTGAAGTTCTGAGAAATCAAACCATGTGTGAATGGAAAAGAATCACTCCTTTGGATTTCCTGTCATTCTCAGTAGCATTTATATAGCCATTGGGTCTCATTATCTGCAATGGATAAAGTAGCTGGATAAGTTATATTCCAGTTTATGGCCTTTAATGGACCAACCCCCTCTTCCTTCCACTATCTCCTGGTCCACCCTCTAAATTTCATCTGCTGTAGGGAAGAGGATTTTCCCACCAGAAGAAGGTGAGTACTCACTTTAATTACCAGTGTATGAACAAAAACACCTGGGGAGAAGGCCCAAGATGGGCTCAAGAGATGGAAGGTCATCTTGGATGTGGGAAGTGAGGAGAGAATGGGTAGGATGATGGCACCTATTAAGTGCAGGCTGGTGCAAAAAAGCAGAAAGAAATTGCTGAGAACTTGGACCTAAAACAACATATTAGTTTCTTGTTCTCCCTCTCTATGTAGACTCCCAGCTTTGACAAGGGGCATCAAGAGTAAACTCATTCCCATGCTTAGACCAAAGCCTTAAAAGAGGTGGTATAGCTCAGGGATGGCAAGAAGGGGGTGACATCATTGGAAGTCAAAGAAACCAAAGGGAAAAGAGAAGCTGTGTGTCCATGGGGAGGGCGGTGTAGACTGCAGCTGAATTCTGCACCTGCAGTCTCCTTCAAATCAACTTAATCAGAGACATTCTTGTCTTTAAGCTCACCTTCAACTTCAGTCTTTACCTTAAGCTTTCAACTGACCTGTGCCTAGGTTTCCTCAGCTCACAGTGGGGTTTTTCTGAGAATTAAGAGAGAAAACATGGGTAAACCTCTGAGAACATGTCTGGCACATGGTCATCACTGTGTAAGTACTTGCTTTCATTTCGGGATCTGGTACAAGGTAGTGGTTAAAGGCACAGATTCTAGAGCCAAACTACTTAGGTTCAAAACGCAGCTTTGCCATTCACTAACGTGACCTTGGGCTAAGACTTCTCTTGATCCGTTTTTTTCATGTGTAGGGCTGTTGAAAGTAAGTGCAAACATATAAGGCACCAGGGACAGTTTTATATGCATGTTAAGCACCATATTAGAGTTAGTGCTATTATTTGCCCCTTCCCATCACTGCCTAGCCACACGTGACCCATCACTAAATAGGGAACTTGTCCAGGAAAAGCTCTCCAGAGATGCCAAGACACTGTGCTCAGGCCTCTAACCCATTACGCCCCAACATGCACCTGGCCAGGACAATTTTGCCTTTGTAAATGCAACTTTCCCACAGAACTGTCAGCAGCATTTATGGGAAAAGGTTTCCCTAATTCTCTTTCTGCCCTTAGAAGACAAGGAATGATCACTTAATTACCCTCATTCTGTTTTCATGAAACTCTTCTTTCTCCTAAGTGGAGGAGGAAACTGTTGAGTAATAAAAGGTATTTTAATTAAATCAAGTAATAAAGCCACACATTCACAAATGCTGTATTTGGGTTCAAATTTTGGGGGAACTTTCAAAGTCTAAACTCTAAAGTCAAAGCTTAAAATAGTACTTTTAACTTGAAAGACATCAAAGGTTTATTTTTAATCAAAGATTCAACAAGAACTCATAACTGTTTAGAATTTGATTGTAATGAATAAAACTTTTGTGCATTTATCTTAAAATTTTTTTAAAAAAAGATCCAGTTGACTCTCATTGTACAGAAAAAGGAGCTCTTTGTCATGGGGGGGGGGGAGGGGGGACCTTTGCATTCCTAAGTGTATTCTTAATATGTATTAGAGCACCCTCTTCTGGTATCTGAAGAACATAAGCTATCCTAAAAAGTCAATAGCCAGAGACTAGCACATTTTCTTTCTAAACTCTTTCTGGATAAAATTTTATTTTAAATACTACAGTTTTTGTTTTCTTGTGAGTTTTTCCTTTATTGTTGTTCTGCTTTTGTAATAATCTTTACCAACAAATATAGCAGAATTGGTAAAACAAGCTGAAAACCATGATTTTTAAAACTGGCATTGTGGGCCAGTAAGAAGTGTAGTGGTGCACCACCTAGTGTTGATTTTGTGTAATTCTTGCAAATAAGAATTAAAGACGTGTGCTGAAGAGGAAAATAATTTACCCAAAGCATACAGTCAATTTAGGTCAAATCCTGGAACCAAGCCCACATTTTTTTACTGTCAGCCCCATGCTTTTTCTTCCATTGTTCTCCACAATTTTTTTAATATCAAAGGAAGTAGTGTTTTAAAAGGAAAATACCTTATGTAATGGAAATCCAATTTAGGTGGAAAAGTTGATTATAAAGCAGGAATATTTGAATACCTAGTATATCTAAAACACCCTAAGAGCCTTTACAGAACTGCCAAAGTCAATCCCATAGACTTGAAAGTAGAGCAAGACTTTTTATTCTCATTTATTGGAGAATGGCTGGGTTTCTGTAGCGATCCTACTCTAGGGATGCAGATGCTTCTCTGACACCAGTACGGTCAAACATTATTCAACCTCTGAAATACATCTACACAGAACAATTTGCCTATGTGGCCCTACTTTTAAGGTATTCATAGTTCATGCCAGATTGCTTTTGCATTTCCCGAAGGATGTCAGCGTCCTCTTGTTACAATTACCTCCAGCCGCAGGACCAATGAGAAATGTGGTGTCTCTTTTTTTCAGTTCAGCCTCCATCCTCTTTGCCTGACTTTCAGGTGCTCCCTCCCACCACACACAGCCATAGCCTCCTGTCAACTCTGCATCCCTTCAGGGGCCTCCAAGTTAATAGCAAATCAGATTAAAAAAAAAAACTTCTCTGGAATATGGTACAATGTGACTGGATGAAGGAGCAAATGAATGAATGAATATAAAAAATAGTTAAAATCATTTATGCTAAGATATCAATGTCTCATGATGGTTTATGTGTTATTCCTCTTGTAGACAAGTTTTAAAATTTCCTAGGAATCCTGAGTAGAATTCAGAAATATAATAAAGTTCATGAATGAGAGAGGCCTTTTGGTACAGGAGAGGCACATTTTGACTCAGAGCGTTGCTTCTTTCTTGTGTGAATTCCCATAAGGCACTCCCTGAATCCAGTTCTTTCATCTGTAAAATGGGAAACATTAACACCAGGTTGCATGGTTCCTGTTACGATGCTGCTGAAGTATCTATTATGACACTTAATAATCAGCAGTCTCTTGAAGTATGGCTATAATAATTATTATATTGATATGTGCCTAAGCTGTCCAAGCTGGAAAAACCAAAGCTAACACATCATAATTATTTTTGCAAGTAGGACATGTTTCCCCTCAGGAGTAAGCAACAGTATTCACATTCTAAGAATGTCCAAATCTTTCTGGATCAGATCATTTAAATATCGCTGGGTGCATGACCTCAAATGGTTTCTTTTTGTTCTCCTCCTCATTTGTGCAGTCATGTTTCCAAACAGGCATGTTATGGCTTTACTGTTCCCTTTTGTCCTGGTATCTGACAGTATTAAGACTTTACAGCTGTTGACTAAGCAAGTGGCTAATACAAAGACAATTGCAAAAATGGGTATGGAGACTCTAACAAGCCCCAACTAAGTAGCTTTGTTGAAAGTGTCTACTTGTTATTGAAAAATACCATAGGTTCCCACAAATAGCTTGATTTTTTTAAAATTGGTAGGCGACTTTAATTTTTGTCCTTAAACTACTATATCCTTCTTGTTCTCCTTTAATTGCTTTCCTTCTCAGCAAATATCTCCCTCTCTATATATATGTATATTCCTCTTGTTGGCAAATATTCTTAGTCAACAAGCATGATACCTGTGTAATACAAAATATTGACAATGAGACATTTGTGTGTGCACTATGATGAACCAATGATACAAGATATAAATCATTCTAAATATATGCCATTACTAGTACATAATGCAGTGGGAGGAGGGATGTGGCCTAAATTCTGGTCTTCTAAATGAGAGACTAATACCTTATCAAAGCAGGACCCAAGAGCATTGTTACCTTATTTTTACATTTTCATGGTACAAATTACTCACTTAAATATTGACTCAAAACTGGATTGTTGCAGTAACTGTCATAAATAGTTCATACAGTGAACTATTGTTAAAATGCACTCAGTATCACCTGTCAGGTGCTCATTAGCATGGTTAAACTGGCAATAATGTCATTTTCCACCCCAGTGCCTTCGACCAATATCAAGAAGTGGATGTTTGTGGACGAAAAGCTGAATTAATAAATCTAGCTGCCCACCAACTCCACCACAAGAATAAAATATGGTGACAATAACAATGATGATGATGAGAGCTAATTTTTATTGAATAATTATTCTTTGCTAGGCATTATATCAAATGTTACATGTGATGTCTCATTTACTGCTCCCAGCCACCCTATGAGATATGTACTATTATTAATAACATTTTACAGAAGTTAAGACTGAGGCTTAGTAACATGAAGTAAATGTCCTAAGATCACACAGCTAATGAGCAACATAGCTAGAATTCAAACTGAGGTAATGTGAACCCAAATTCTTGACAGTTTAACTCTACTTCAGGGTTTCTCAACCTCAGAACTAGTGACATTTGGGGATGGACAATTTTGGTGGGCGGCTGCCTTGTTCACTGTAGGATTGTCTAGCAGCTTAGCAGCACCCCTGACCTTTGCCCACTAGATGCCAGTAACACCCTCCTTTACCCTCTCCTCCTCAATTGTGATAGTCGAAAATGCCTCCAGGCATCGTCAAATGTCCCTAAGGGGCAAAACTGTCATGGAGTGAAAACTACTACTCTACTCATATTATTAAATCACGTTCAGAAATATAAGTTTATTGATTTTGATGCATTGCATTATATATTAAATTAGTGGTGCACATAAAATACTACTTTTGATTATTTTAAAAAGAATAGTTTATATTTGAAAACTTCAAACAATCAGGTTCTTTGATATTTATTCCTTTGGTACATAAAGATGAAAAGGTAAGCTTTGTCAATGAAATTAATAAGCAGGCTGTGATACATATCATGACTATTAATTTCCTTCTTTTTACAATGGGTTGACATTTTCCACCTGGTATACTTTAGAATATAAAGTAAGAGAGAGTTGTATCAGTTATAAGTTTAATAGTGAAGGAGTTTATTAGATTACTGGGTACAGACATGGTCTAAGTCAACCATCAAATAAAATATTACTGCATGCATATATACCTGAAAATGGAAATCAATTATTAGTCATTTTTTTAAAAAAAATCAGAGTTCTATTATTTTCCTGAAATGTCTATAAATCAATATTTACTAAAACTTTGGTTTAGCTTTTGTTCTTTTGAAATACATACTTAAATATATATTGAAAGCAAGCATTTTGCTATTTCTACCTATATCATTCATTAACTATTTAAGTGCCTACTGCTGTGGTTAGCTACTTTAGGAAAAACATAAAAATTTATGTCTGCATTCCCGAGGGAATTATTTAATAATAACTCATACATACACAAAAGCCCCAAGAATAAAAAAAGACCATGTAAGCAAGCAGAAAAGTGCTTCGTGTAATTCACAAAGTAAAACATACACACACGTGTGTGCATATGCATGCACAAAAAAAACAAAGTTAAGGAAGATAGTAAAATTCATTTAATAAGCATGTTCTACATAAATAATTTGTCACAAATGTTTCATTTTAAGGGTCTACATGAAAAATCACAGTATGCACAGACTGGAAGCAAAATTATGACACAAAAACAGCCCAGAGATGTTCATGTGTCAGAACATGAACCTTTCCAAATCTTAAGGTTTGGGGGGAAAATCTGGATTCATTTTTTTATTAAAAACACATACTCTATCCAAGTGATTTTGACCGTTCTTTCTTCTCACCAAAATACCTAATTTCCTACAAACAATGATAAATTTCTAACTTAATGGTGCTTGATTTAAACTTCCCAAGAAATGGTCTACCTATTGCCATAAAAATGGAATTAAAAATACCTCTGGATAATATTTAATCCTAAAGAGAACATTGGATTTTGTTGGGTTTCTAGACAATGGTATGTATTGAAGTGATCACACATTCTTTACCTTTTTCTTCAGTGCAATTTGGAAATAACCTGCCTTTTATAGCTATAATGGACATAATGATTACAATTCAAGTGAATAACATCACTACTAAATCATCTAACACACACATGTTGCTGCAATGTTACCACAGTTACTACCAGATCAAATGTCTCAGAACCACTAAGCCTTTAGACTTGCACAAATTCAGCACTTGATAGGTTATGAGCCTTTATTTTCTTCCTTTTTGGGGCTTTCAGATTGGTCTTGTGTTGTTCCTTCCACTTGCTCTTTTACATCTGAAAAAATAAATATTTTTCATTTGTTGGGAATTGAATCATGTCCCTATTAAAGGCGTTTACAGGCCCCAAGGGCCAGTAGTGTGGGTGTGAACCCATTTGTAAATAGGACCTTTGAAGATGTTATTAGTTGAGGTTGAATAAGAACTGAGTAAGAGTTGGCCTTAATCCACTATGGCTGAAGTCTTTACATGTGAAGGGAATTGGACACAGAGGAGAAGCCCTAGGGAGCAGCCAGGAAGCTGGAAGTCAATGGAGCCAAGAAGAGAAAGAAGACACGGCTATGTGCATTGCTGTGTGACAGAAAAGCCACGGAACTCCAAAGGTTGCCAGCTTTCCAAAAGATACTGATCCTGAGAAGAAGCAAGCCTTCTAACCTCTGAAGTTGTGAGCTAATAAATTCCTTTTGCAAAGCCAACACTTTGTATGGTCTTTGTTTTAGCAGCTGGAAAACTGAAACATCATTCATCTAAGAATATACTGAAATATATACATTTTTTATTATAGTGGAATAATAAAAATTGTGTTTTTTTCTTCTTTATCCACCCTAGTCATTTTCTATTTGACTATGATTTATTTTTCCCTCAATCCAGATGTGGAAACTACACAAAGAGAGACTTGTGTAGATTTGGGAATCTATTTTCTCCTAATAACTGCCTCTTCTTTTCTCCAGAATAATAAATAGCAAACATGTCTATATAAGTTAGTATGTGCCAGTAGTCTTCCATGGTATTATTACAATTTCCATTTACAAATGAGTAAACTGAGGCACAAGCAGGTTAGATGGCTTGCCCAAAATCACCATAAGGTAGTGGCAGACCCACATTCTGGACCAGGGTCAACTGGCTCCTTAGTCCCCATCCTTAACCATCTCCCTCTGCTGGGTCATATTATTTCTGACTTTCTCACACTTCCTACCCCATGGGGTGGGTGGTGGAGGAAGAACAATCAGACAGGAGTGCCCTCAACTTTCTGCCACCAAACCTCTAGCGCCCCCTGCTGTCTTCCCTTATTCCTTCTGGGCTCCCTGTTGTCACAGTGGAAGATGTGCCCCTCAGGAATGGCTACGTAATTCATGGAATCTAGTGGAAACTGAAAACGTAGCATCCCTTATTCAAAAATTATAAAAAATTGCAAGACGGCAATCATGGAGCAGTAAACCAAGTGTGGGTCTCACACTTTTGGAGCTGGTCCTGGTGCTGCTCCTAGCCCAGGATTAAACGCCTCCTTGGTCCCAGACCCTTTCCATCAGGAAGCAGACTCTAAGGATCGCCCCCACCCTCTCTCATTTCACCCAACTTTTTCTCTCTTCTGATTCTTCCATTACCTCAAGCCACTATTGTCTTCAAACAAACCCCTTTTTTGACTTGAATTTTTCCACTTACTGTCTTTCTTTTCCCCTTTAAAATGTATCATTTTTTGCTGTCTCTGTTTAAAAATAAAACATTTACGTCTCTACTAACCCCCTCCCCACATCTACTCCTTCCAAGGTGTCAATGGCTTCTTTGAGGGTAAATCTGACGGAGTTCTACTCCCTTCCTCAATTTTCATTCAGAAAATATTTATTAAGTATGAACTATTTGCCAAGCAATGAACAAAGCATTAGATCCAGGACTTCGGGAACTTCTGGTGAAGGATATGGACAACAAAGTAAGTAAAACATATGGTCTGTGAGACAGTGATGAGCACGGAGGAGGAAATCAAAGGAGTGAGGAATAGGAAACATGGAGAAGTGCTAGGGCCTGCAGGTGGCGATTTTAGACAGGGTGGTCTGGGGGTGCCTCAATGAAAGGGGCAGTTTGAGTAAAGATCTGAGAAGAAGAGGGAGTTGGCCATCAGGATAGCAGGGAGAAGGGAACCCCAAACAGAGGAAAAGGAAGGTCAATGTGCAGGAGGGAAGTACAAGGAGGAGAGTATAGCTGAAGAAGGAGAGAGAAGGAAAAAGAAAAGTAGGGTCAGAAAAGTACTAGGAGGCCAGATCTTGTTGGTGAAAAATGGTAGATTTCTGGGTCAGTTTTGAAAGAGATAATCTGTTGAGTGTGAATCTTAACATCTTGTTCAGGATTTTCTGATAAAATATGAAACATGTTTCCAAACGCTTCCTATACCAGTCTCAAAAAATTTTTTTTTGCTTTGAAATGTGAAAGTGAATGCTTAGAAATATACTGACAGAGGACTGAAGAAGAAAGGAAACAAACTCCTCAAAAGAAGGTTATGATTACTGTGAAATTTGTATTGCAATATGAATGAAAGGTAAACGGGTAGTTTAAAAAAGTCTGCAATTGATGCAAAGAACAAAAACACAACACAAGGATGAAATAAGAAAACTGCTTTAAAAATGACTGCTCTGATTTATTTTAACCCTGTACTAATTAAAAGTGTAATTCAGTAAATTGTTCAAGTGGTATGCTGCTTAAAGGACACTTGGTTTCAACTACTTACTGACTGAATTACTTCTTTGCATCAATTACTTATCGAATTCATTGTTATAACACAGTGCAATGTTTTCAAAGAGTGTCTCAGAGAATAAGAATTCTGTGAGATGCTTCTTCAAAGATAGTCAAATAAATGAGGGAAGTGCTGCATGTCCCCTCCTTAGAGGATTGTAGGAAAACAGCATGTTAAAGGCTCTATAATAAAGGCTCTGAGAAATTGTTATATAAAAAAGAAATGCAAAAGGCCAATTATGTCTAAGCCAGCAATTCCAAAATTATTTTGTATGTGACACATTAAAATCCAACAAGAATTTCCATGAAACATTCTGAAAGAAAAGTTAGTGTAATGGGAAAGATGAAGGCCTGGAAGCCAGAGATTCTGCCATCACCTAACTCTATGAGCTTGGACAAGTCTCTTAATCTTCCCCAGGACTTAATTATGGTCATATCTATACAGTAAAAGAGTGGACTTTCTAAGGTTCCTTCTCTTTGCATTCAAATTAAAAGATAATCTATGCTTGTCAGTTATAATTTCATTTGCACTGCTTTTCCCTCTATCATCTGAGAAGCATTTTGAAAATATATTTTGAATATTCCAAAGTCTACATCTCTGAATAGTTTTCACTCTGTACACCAAACCTATATGTCAATCTCCTTTACAGACTTGTTCATTTAGATGTTTCATAGGCATCACAAATGGAATATGGAGAAAACACAAATCTTCACTTCCCCTACTGCCAAAACCTTCCCTTTTTGGGGCTTCCCCATTCTCACACTTTCTACCCCAGTGTAATATGGCATCCCCCATCCAACCACCCACTTGTTCTAAGAGTTAGCTTCCATTTCTCTCTTTTCCTCATTTCCTGTACATCCAACCCATCAGCAATTTTGACTGGTTTTGTCTCCAAAATAAATCCCAGATTCATCTACCTTTCTCTATCTTCACGACCTATTCAAAGCCATCATCAGTTCCTGCTGGACTACTGCAGTGTTTCCAAGCGTAAACGGTTAACAAAGCCCCTTCTGTTTCTCAAAGGACAAATCTGAGTTGGAGTTAATTTTCTAGCTATTACTCTGGAAACCAGATACAGGAAAAATATCAGCCTGGTTACTGGGCTTACGGCAAAAATGATCTGACACCAAATGTGCTTTCTGGTTGGTCTTGTGAGTCTGAATGTTTAATTAAGCCTAAAATGTTTCCCTAATGGGGGTTGTGTCTCCTAATCCAACTATTCCCATTATTGCTCTTCTACAATCCGTTCTCCACCTAACAGACAGAGTGAACATCTTAAACATAAACGAGACATCACTCCCCTGCTGAAAATCCTCACACTGAGAATAAAATACAATGTCTTCACCCAAGTTTATAAAGTCCTACAAGACCTAGCCCATTTATCTCTCCCTCACACCCACTGCACTCAAGCCACAGCACCCGCTTTTATGTTTCTTGTCCACTTCCATCTCATGCTACCCTAAGAACATTTTACTTTGCTGCTCCTTCTACAAAGAGTGCTCTTACCTCTAATCTTCATAGGTTTGAATTATTTAGTTCCTATTCAAAGCATAGAGCTGTCATGGCTTTCCTAATTTCCCAGTCTAAAGTAGCTTCCCAATAACACTTTACCACAGCACCTTATTTTAACTCTCTGATAACACATATCCCTTCATGTTTTTCTCATGTGTTAAGACATTTGTTCACAATCTAACTCTTTCCATTGGAATATGTGATTCCTGAAAGCAGGCATTTACATCTGTCATATTCACCACTGGGCTGCCTGCTTCTAGAATAGCATCTGCCCCTTAGTGGGCCCTCAGTTGCATGATGGAAAAAACAAATAGTAAATGATGGCGGGAAGGCGGAAAAGGCCCTTTGAGATTTTTAGTTTTCTGGGCTGCCTCCCTCCATCACCTCTTACTGCTATCTACTAAGGTATCATTGTCCTCCCCACCACAGTCATTGATTTGGAAAGGAAAGATTAAAACAAAATACTTTCATGCAGGGATGTGGGACTTTGAGATTTTAGATTTTCCTTCCACCTAAGATTATTTATTAAAAACAAAATCTAAAACAACAAAAAAGCAGACTTCTCCAGAAAGATTGAAACCGTAGTGCCTGGGACAGACCCTAGCTTTTGGTTTTTATTAGAAATTGGAAGCTAATCATCTTAGAATCCTTAATAATTTGGACTATTTACACTTGAATAATGAGAAATGATAATGTAATGATAAAGCAATTATAGTTACTAAGTCTATTTCATTTTGTGTATTCTTCAACATCCAGTAATATATATGAATTGTTTTTTAGCATTTGAAGCTTCTTATTGTCTTTGAATTTATTTCAAAACAATTTGAAGGGAAATATAAAAATAAGAATACTCTATTTTCAGATAAAGGTCTATCTAGAGATAAAGGTCTATCTAGAGACTAACATAAAATGGAGAAGTCTACTAACTTTCCTACAGAGTACTTGTTCTCTTTTTTGATTACCTAAGTAGTATCAGTTAAGTCCAGTATGCGTGCTTAAGGTACGTAAAGTTTAAATAGGCTTTTATCCTAACAAGTAATTTATACTCCCTACCTCACTAGTTTAAAATGGGTTCTTCAAAAGTAACATCATGTTCTGACAATCACAATATGTTTGTAAACTTAAAAGGCCAAAAATTTTACACATTTTTTCCCTTCCTCTTTCATTTTTTCTTTCCCATAATATTTTAGGTGTCTGTTTTACTATTATCTGTATATTGTCCCATATGAAAAAATGACTTTCCTCACCAAATATTTTTTAATGAAGTGACAACCTTTGGAACAAAGGTGAGGTAACCTAGGGACTCCAGGATCTGGCCACAGTCCCTGGCTAAACGAGGACATAAGTATTTCATAGGCATCAAATCAAGAACATTTGTAACTTTACCGTAGGACACAACATCCTGAGGCAACAACTACCAAGAGCCCTCTTCTCAGGCTCATGTGAATGTGTGGATGTGCACCAGCTTCAAGTTTGCTCTTGCCTCTTTGCCATCAGAAATCAACTACTACACACACCCTGGGGCCTATAAGGGTCTACCTCAGGCATTTTGATAATGGCTTGAACTAAAATTATTTTTTATCTCTATTGTTTTAAAAGAAGAAACTCCTCTAATGCTTTATTTAAAATATATATACATATTCATATAATTATTTTTTAGAACATTAATCTCTGGAGGCTGTAAGAACTATATGCAAACAATGGAAGAAAGACTCAAGATTTTCTTTCATTGGTTTGTCAGCTCTCCCTTTATCTTCATTCTGTTTTCCACTGCTTAAAGATAATTATATTTTATATAGAGATTCACTTTAAAGGTTCTATCCCTAGTTGATAATAAACTCCCTCCTAGACCTGAGAAGCAGAAGGATTTGCAGACTACTACTGTGAAGTGGCTGGCAGAGAGAACATAGTTTTATTTCTGAGTGTTTCTGAATAGACTGTAAGCTCCTTGAGAGAAGGGATTGTATTTATTCACCTCTGCATTCCCAATAACTAACACTGTGCATGACAGTTCTAGTTTGCAAGGCAGCCAAAATCCAATATGTCAGAAGTGTGTTGGCTTTTAAAATGGGGATTTATTAGATCACAAGCTTATAATTCTGAAGCCATGAAAATGTCTACATTAAGGCATCATCAAGGCGATGCTTTCTTCCTGAAGACCGGTAGCTACCTGTGATGCTGGATTCCTCTTTGACATGGCAAGGTGCACAGCAGCATCTGCTAGTCCTTCCCTTCTCTTCTGGCTTCTTGCTTCCAGGCTTTCTCTCTCTCTCTCTTGGTATTGATCTCATTTATAAAGGACTTCAGTAAGAGTACTAAGACCCACCCAGGGCCATAACTGAACTGAAGTAATCTAATTGAAGACTCTACTTACAATAGGTTTACACCCACAGGAATGGATTAGCATTAAGAATGTACTTTTCTGAGGTACACACAGCTTCAAACCATCACAATGATTCTACACACAGCATAAATAAATAAATGTTTAGTTTCCACATACACACCAGGAGATGAAAAAGTGAAACCGTCTACTTTAGAAAGGCTGAAAAATTTACTCGGCCTTAAACCAAAGCGGAAAGATTTTAGTGACCAAGTAAGAAAAGAAGAGAGCTTTTAACTAGCTAAAAGAAAGACTGCTCCAGAGGAAAAGGCTGATTTTCGGAGGATTTTGCATCTTACCTTCCTTCATGCTTAAGGCCTGCAGTTTAAGGGGTGTGTCTGAGATTCCACCTGGAGCGACTGAACTCTGGATGTCTGGGACAGCATTCCGGCGCCCTGTTCTTGCTGAGGATGCAAAGGTGGTGACCACAGCCTCCACTTCAGTCATTTCTGATGAATCTGTCCTCATAGCAACATCTACAAAAAGAATGTGCACATGTAGAAAAGGATGAGCCTTTTCAGAGATAGATGTTCTCCAAGGTGGCTGAAAGGCACATACAGATAAAAAACACAGCTTGAGATTCTAATCAGATTCACACCCTTTGCCTAGGTCTACCGTACTTCCATTTCCACATTCACTGAATAGAGCAGGAAGTCCATGGTGTGAGCCTGATTGCCATTGATAAGCCTGAGCTGAATAAGCCACTTGGATGATTTAGCGCACAGTAATCCCTTGCCTTTTGTTTGGCTTTTCTATGGATGGATCAGCCAAACTAGGACTTGGAAGGAAATGAACACTGACCTGTTTGGTCACTTCTGTAGACGTTCCGCCCACCACTATTTGCTGTGGTGCTTTTTCAGGCTGAAACCAAATCACTATAATTTGTAGCAACCAAACAAAACCCACTATATTCCTACTTTCTATAAAAAAAGAAATCCAATTTTATCTCAAAGGCTTTTCTTTCGCCCAGAGAACTGTGTATTTTCATTTGTTCTAGTCTAAGATCTAATTTGTAACAGCTTAGTAAAAATGTTAGGGAGACTAGGACTTCTTATACATTTTCTAGCTTTCCTAAGCATCCCTGAGCTTCCTAGCAAGTGTATCTATCTAAGAAAAAAATCTAAAATGTCATAGTCACTATACAGGGAGGGAGGTAGCATATATTACTTACTCCAAAATTAATCTTCTTCCATGTTTTCTAAATGAAGCTTTCCTGAGAAGTTAGCATTGAATATCTCAAAGGCAGCAGCAGCATTTATTGAGAAACCACTAAGAGCCAGGCTCTCAGTGAGCAAAGAGCCAGGCTCTCAGTGAGCATTAAGCATATACAGGCATGGGAGGAGGATGTGGCTCAACTGATAGAGCATCCATCTACCATATGGAGGGTCCAGGGTTTGATCCCCAGGACATCCTGACCCACGTAGTAAGCTGGCCCACACACAGTGCTGTCGTGCGCAAGGAGTGTGCCCCATTAGGAGAGCTGCCCCATGTGAAAAAAGCGTAGCCTGCCCAGGAGTAGAGCCACACACACGGAGAGCTGACGGAGCAAGATGACGCAACAAAAAAGAGACGCAGTTTCCCAGTGCTGCCAGATAATGCAAGCAGATGCAGAAGAACACACAGCGAATTGACACAGACAGCAGACCAAGGGGGGAAGAGGAGAGAAATAAATAAAATAAATCTTTTTAAAAAAAAAGCATACAGGCGTGCTATACTTTGTGTCCTTAGGGCTCTTACTCTCTCAAAGGGAAGAAAGAAGGCAGATATGCAATGACAGATGATGTCAAAAGACAGAACATGCGAAGTATCATACAAGGTGTGGGAGACTGAGTTATTTACCTCAGTAAAAACATGTTCTTTATCTTAATCTGTACTCCTGTGGGTCTGAACCCATTTTGAATAGGTCCTTGTGAAGATGTTATTTTTAGTTAAGGCATTGCCAACTGAAGCAGGGTGGGCCTTAATCGGGATTGCTAGAGGCCTTATTAAAAAAAACCCAAAGCCACAGAAGCCATAAAGGGGAGGACATCACCACATGACGGGAGGCAGAAATAAGCCAAGAGATCCCAAGGATCACCAGTACCCAGCACCCTGGGAGAAAATAACCAGTTTGTGGTATTTGTGATAGTAACTCAGGCAAACTAAGTCACAAGGCATGCATATAATCATTTGTGGGACTTAAAAGAGCAGAAATACATAAACACTGTCCTTCACAGGAAAAAAACAACTTCTTCATTCTAATTGGAAGGGAGCTTCTTCTAAAAATTAACTTCAATTTAGGAAATGCTAAAATTGAAGTGAAATAGAAAATGTGGTGCCTCTGATATTAGATATGCAACTTCTTTGGTCCACACTCAAGAAACACATGTCAATCTTAATGTCTCAGGAGTACAAGAGCAGCCTGGAATTCCCTAGAAAGCAGGCATTTTAGGATTTCCCCGGATAGTCTGGTCTTTCCAGGAATCATGGGAAATTTGACAACAATGCTAAGTTTTTCAACACAACTTTGGAATCAAGCTTTCAACTATTTGATATTTGTCAACTGTTTGGCATTGACAGACAGGCTGGAGTACTATAAAGAGCACTGCACTAACAGTAAAAACAACAACAACAAAAAATAACTTGATTACAGTCTAGCAAGGTGATACTGGTTAATCCATTTCATTTCTCTGAGCCATAGTTCTTTCCCTATATAATGGGTCTAATAATTCTAATTCACAGAATTCTTGAGAAGAACAAATGAGAAAATGATATAAATATTCTACTGCCTATTTTTCAACCTTACATGAAACAACTTCCTATTGGAAATATCCTTGTGTTTTCTAGGAGGGAAACTAGCATTTATCCAATACTGCAAGAATACTTTTACATCTATATTAAATTTAAACATCCCAATAATTCTATGAGGCAGTGAAGTATAACCCTCACTTTGTGGATCTGGAAACTATAGCTCAGAGAGGTTAAGTGACTCATTCAAAATTTTTCAGTGGCTTCTCTAACACTCAGGGATATAAATTTTCCTTCAGTTTACTCTGAACACAAGATGTCATGGATAGTCACAAAAAGCCCTTCAGTCTTTTGGAAAAAATAACTTTCCTACATCTCAGGATACAACAGTTACTTTAGATTTTGTCCTTCATTAATTTTTAAACTTACGTTTGTTTTTTTTGTCACATACAACATTGATTGCTTTTGCTTGATTTTTAAAAAAGGGGTAATACATATATAAAGAACAATGTCTTGTGACATTTCAAAAATATAAAACCCATACAAAGATTAGGAAACACTACTAAGAAAAATGGAAGATAGATTAAGTTAAAAGTTATTTTAATTTTCTGAGCTTAAAAAGCTAATTATCTTTGTTTACTAACCAAGGAAGCTGACTTGTTAGCAACTCTTCCTCTTTTTCTTCTACAGAATTAGGAGAGGAATCTAAGTGAGTTCTGCTTTGTTAATTCTGAGTACTTAAAGGAGTTGTAGCCATTTGGATATTTTGAGATTTAACAGAAGTCCTTGCAAGCCCACTGCAAGTTAATTTTTCTATCACCCAGAATGCATTTCCATCTCTATTGAAAATAAACAATTTTAAGGATGCCTTAAAAAAAGACCACTATACGGTCAGCCATACATACACATGCGAGCATCTTTGCAGTCCCTGAAATACTGAAAACGCAACATCATTTTCAATGCAACACCATCTGAAGAGGACAAAGATGTTCAAGCTAAATGGAACACTGGAGGCATATAAAGAAATCCCTGCTTAGCTCCCAGTGGCTGAGAAAAGTCTTTTAATAAATGAGTATGTTAGTATATTATAAACATAATTATAATCACATGAAATTTTTGCCATCTCTTTCCTTACCAACTGAGACTATCCATGTCTTAGCTCATGGGCATTCTTTTCTCAGGCTTCCTTATTTGAAGGTATGGCTTCAAGGAGATGGATACCTTTTTACCTTTGAACCTACGTCATTTACCCCATATCTCACGGTGGAACTACTATTCATTCTGCACCAAGTAAACTTCCTACCCACCAAATTAGTTCTCTGGGGGAATGAGTCAGACTGTCAGAAAAAGCACTCAGAGTAACCAGCAAACAAAAAGGGAAAAGACATATACATATATTTGGGAAAGTCAGTGCCTTTCACATGGCTAAAAGACAGCGAGAAAGAGACACACATGGGTCTCAGCTGATAACCAAATGTTTTATCTGTCTCTCCCTGGTTCTCAATATTGTAATACCTTAGACTCGATTTCTTCAGTTCTCTGTCTACAGATCATTATTTTGTATGGTTTTTCTACTTTGGAAACAGAATATGCAATAAAGTCATGCAGATAAAATCAAAGAACTAGAACAATTGCCTCTCTCTGTGGATCAACAAAAAAAAAAACGGTAATTCTATGTAAACTCTTCCTCTTTTGTAAATTTCTCCACTTCCTCTGGTGTTTCTGTGCCTTAAGTATAAGCCAAAAGGATTTCTACTTTGTTTTTTGGCACACATTTTTTTCACTCTCATGTTCTTGCTTGATAAACTATATAGACAGAACTTTCAACAAGCATTGGTAGACACATGGAAGTTATTTTTACCACAGAGAACCGCTGTTAGCCTAAACAGAAAAAATTCAAAATGCAAGGTCCAGCTGATTTTTCCATAATCTTCCAGATAAAAGTATTGTGGAAATCTGAACACCCTTCCAGCACAAAGAAACTTATTATATTAAGATTGTTTCACTTAGAAAAATAATTTGGACTGATGTGGATAAGGATAAAATAGATTTTTTATGTAATAAACCATGTCTTCCACCCGAGTGTAGGGAGCAAGACCACTCATCCTACTCTCTTTAGCTTCCTGCTAGAAAGCTAAGCCCAATATGCACTCTCCTCAAAGGGCTGTAGGGACTGAGTTTGCCACATGGTTTCCCCCAACTTCCTGTAGATTCCCAAAGGACCATTAAGCTTTTCCCTTTACTGCATGATTTAAATGGTAATTTAGAGACCATATAGTCTAATCTTCCAAATCCAAACATTTAATTGATAAATCAAAGTAACAAAGTTTGTGTCAAGCAAAGACGTTAAGTTCAGGTGGTACTTTTCCTACTATGACCATGTTTCCCCCTGCTCCTCTCCAAAATATATTTTTAAAATTCATACTTATAAGGATTTTAAAAATAAAAACTTCATTCTACACCCCAAAAGTTTGTATATTATTGTGGTGTGTGTGTGAAGTGTAATGGGTGGTATCTGGAATAATGACTGGTATTTTCAATTCTCCTTTAGATGAGCAAAATTCTGTTTCCCTATTTATAAGTGGTTATAAACCACACCAGCCCATCCCTCCTAACTTATATCTTACATGGTTTTGACCTTTCACCCCCCTTCCCTGCTACATTTTATTTCCATCTTTCTGAGAGGTCAGAATTGGTTTGGATCAGAAGGAACCATTCTCATTCTTTTGTTGCCTCCTTACCTCAAAACCCTATCCATATTGATTTCTCCTCACTTATTTGTAACATTGTCCTTTCCAATCAGTGATTCAAGTAAACACAGTATCTTTCTAATTCATTAAGGTACTGGAATCTGCTCAAATAAATATTTGGATTTGATTTTTAAAGTATTTATTCAATACCAACTCTCTGTAAAGCCCTGTGCCAGTGCCTATGGAGTTTGGCACAGTAGGTTAGGATCCTCTGCCCTCCAGTGGGGATGTCTGGAAAGCCTGAACTTGTGCAGTCAGGAGTGGTAAATTCCAAAATAGAAAACAGGGTTTCAGAAGGAATGTAGCCCAGAGAATGACTAAGCAAATTCCAGTTGAAGGGTGTCTTCAGACTGCTCATTTCTTATCCTTACCCTTTTCCAACCGTGTTTGCACTCAAAGTGTTCCTAGAATCCAAAAGGTACTCCAAATACATAAAAGCCTGAGAATTGAATTTGCACTAATGAGAAAATGATATGATTTTGAAATTCATGTGGTAGGCTTGCACTCTGCCCTTCTCAGAGTGAACAGTAGCTAAACTGTGCAGGGGGATTTAAATGCAGGGCCTGAGAAGCCAATTCCTCTTTTTGGCAAGGAAGGTGGTTTCGGAAAGTCAAAAGACTTTTGATGACGTCAATAGGAAGGTGAGAAGGGGAAGTCAACTCTGATCACCACTGGAACAATAGAAATGTATTTGTATCCCCTGTATTTAGTACATGGATTGGCACATAACTGCTTAATAAATGGTTTATTTGTTGAGTTAGTAGGTGATAGCTATATATTATGAGCAGATAAACACAGTCAGGAGAGGCTCTTTTGATCATTGATATTCTTAATAAATATATAATAAAATTCAATTATTATATACTAAAATGGATTTTGTTATGGTAACATTAAAATAGCTTTAGAGACAGGCTGTAGAGACTAGAGGCAAGCACAATGCCTTGAGGGTGTGGGTTACAAACGATCTACTATCATTATGCAGAACACCAGTCAGTGGGAAAGTTATTACACCATCAACCAGAGCATCTGGATAGTCACAATCCTCCAAGCGAAGCCCTCTCTGGAAGGCACAAATTGATATTAAACTGTGAACATATTTTCCAACCTGAAGTCAATTACACACATTTCATCAGCTTCCCTTTGTACTCCTTTGGCACTCCTTTGGCAACTTAATAAACGCATTCCTATAGTTTCAATTTATTCAACTGCTTCTTCTTTACATTTTTATTCTCAAGAAGGGGAGAAAGTAAGCCCTGTATCATCCAGACTTATTTTCTTTGCTTGCAATTATTATTGAAAGTGCCAGGTCTATGACAAAAGTGTCCCATAATTTCTCTTCCAATGTGAAGATAACTTACAGAAATAGTTTAGATATGGGCATTTTAAATTGTGTATTTTTCAAAAAAGTTTATAACTTTCTGTTTTAGTCTGGTAGGCTGCAGAAGTGCAGATACCACAAATGGGTTGGCTTTTAACAGTGGGAATTTATTAGTTTACAACCTAATAGTTTTGAGGCTGAGAAAATGTCCAAATCAAGGAATCATCAGGCAATGCTTTTGCCCTTCCCAAAGGCCAGCTGCCAGTGATCCTGGAATCCTCTGTGACATGATAAAGCCCATGGCAGCCTCTTATGGTCTCTCCCTTCTTTTCTGGTTTTTGATGCTTTCAGCTTCTTGCTTCCATGGCTTTTTCTCTTTATTCTCTCTGCATATCCATCCTATTTATAAAGGATTCCAGCAAGAGGATTAAGACCTCTGGGCCACACCCATACCTAAATTGAAGCAACCTAATCACCAAGCCCTACTTACAGTAAGTTTACACACACATTAACATACTTTTTTGGGGTTCATACAGCTTCAAAGCATCACAGTCCACAATCTGGACCTCAAAAAGACATATTCTTTTCATAAGCAAAATACATTCATACCACTGGAATATTCCCCCAAAGTCTTAAATCATTTCAGTAACAATATATTAAGTACAAAGTCTCATCAGAATCAGTTATAGGTATGGTGCAAACCTGCACTACGTAATTCATGCATAATTTCTTGGGGCACAATTCTACTCTGGCTGTGGACCTGTGAAACTAAGAGAACAAATATACAATGGAGGGATATTCATAGGATAAATGTCCCCATTTACATAGGGAGAAATTGGAAGGAAAACGGGTCATGGGTTCAAAACAATTCCAAAACACTGCAGGGCATATTCCACTAGATTTCAAGGTCTGAGAGCCTACAGGAAAATGTTTTGTCCTTGGGGCCTGATGAAGTGAGAGCCCCATGCTTTCCAAGTGCTTGTGCAGTGGCCATGTTCTCTCCAAACAATGGGCTTCAAGCATCAAGGTGATGGCCCGGATCTAGGCTCCACCTCCTTTAAGCATCAGGGGGGTGACTGGACTCTAGGCTCCACCTTCCCCAAGTATCAGGGTGGCAGCCAGCCTCTCCACAGTCCCCCAGGCATCTGAGAAAGTTGGACAACTTCCTGAACAACCGGAAGGAAGGTGTATCCTCTCCAAGCTCCAGGGCATACTCACCTTTTCCACATTTGGGTGGGTCCACTCTTTGGCCTGAGATATCTTCAGTCCAGACCTCAGCTCCCATGGTTCTGCCTTTCAAGTCATTTGTCCTTCAGTTTGTCCCTTTTCTGTCCCTTTTAGTCCAGGCCCGCAGTGGTTCCTTTCATACAGATCTTGGAAAAAAACTGTTGGTATCCATGTCGTACACAAGGATCCAAACCATCAGATAGTAAGACTTTCCACAGATCCTTCTTGGATAACTGCATTTCCAATCCTGACTTGCAATGCCGATTCCATATTCAGTTATATCTTCACATGGAGTACTATTCTCTGGTGACATTTTCCTGAAGCTCAGAATTTTCCCGACCATCAATTCCGGGTTTCTTGGTGCCTAAGAGTTCAGTTTTCAGTTTAATCCTTTCCTCTCACATTTTACTACAAGCTTCAAGGAGAAACCAGGCAGCACTTTCCACATTTAGTTTGGAAATCTCGTCAGCTAAATATCTAGGATCATCACTTTAAAATTCTGCCCTCCATTTAATATCAGGACTCAATTTTGCCAAGTTTTCTGCCACTTTAAAACAAGGATCACCTTTCTTCCAGTTTTCAACAACACATTCATTATGTCTGTTTAAGGCCTCATCAGAAGTACTTTTAGCATCCATATTTCTACCAAGAGTCCCTTTAAAGCAATCTAGGCCTTTTCTATCAAGCACTTTACACTTCTTCCAGAATCTACACCTTACCCATTTATAAAGCTGTACCCAGATTTTTCATATTTGTAATAGCAGCACCCTACTCTTCTGTTACCAAAATCTGTTCTAGTTTGCTAGGCTGCCAAAATGTGGACATATGAAATAGTTGGCTTCTAACAGTGGGAATTTATTAGTTTATAGGGTTACAGTTTTGAGGCTAGGAAATTGTCCAAATCATCATCAGGTGATCCTTTCTTCCCAAAGATTGGCTGCCAATGGTCCTTGACTCCTATGTTACATGACAAAGCACATGGTGGCATCTGCTCGTCTCTCCCTTCTCTTCTAGGTTTCACTGCTTTCAGTTTCTTGCTTCTATGGCTTTCTCTCTTTGTTCTCTCTCTGTATTCATCTCATTTATAAAGGACTCCAGTAAGGGGATTAAGACACCCTGGGCCACAGTTTAACTGAGTATAACCTAACCACAAAGTTTACACCCACAGGAATGGATTAGTTTAAAGAATATATTTTTCTGGGGTCCATGCAGTTACATATACTTACATCACACTTATCTGTTTTGTAAAAGGAAAATGAAATAAGATGCAAAACAATGTAACTATTCCTACTAATATACCAAAATTTATATACATAAATATGTACCATATATCCAAAGCAATAACTTTAAGAAACTAGATATTTATTCTACCTCTCATAACATTTTTTGGTGACCTCATCAGTGTACCTCACTTTATACTTACATAAAGTATATATAATGGTAGTTATATATCACATAGTGGTGGCTTTTTAATAAAAAACTGTATGTTCTACTTGACCACTAATCTTTTGTATGAAGAATGACTTCAGGTTCTTTCCAAAAGCAGCCTCCTAAAGTAATTCAGACTGACATATATTCAAAAGAGAACAATTTCAAAAGGCGCAAAGACAACATTACTGAACTACATTAACACACTTTTGGAGTGGTTGCCCTTCACTTAGTCTTCAAGTTTGTTAATTAGCTCATATGAAACAATGGAAAGTTTAGTTTCCTGGAAGTGACTATGCTTGAAACTGAGTCTACATTACTTTCTAATAGACTTCTGACTTCCAGCAAGACATCTAACTTCTCAGTTAATTAAGATTACATATTTAACAGAAGATTAGTATTACCTATTTCACTACCTTGAAAACACACAAACTAATTGATAAAAATGTGCTTGGTTAATGATACATGAACAAAATTTGCTTAGAACTGTTCACATTAATGTATAGGCAATATAGTAGAATATCATTATGAACATCAATTATCTCCTTAAACTATGCTGCTGTTAGGGCTCTAGAGATAGCCTTTGATGTTGCTAGATATAAAAACAAAAGTGATAAGTAAACCCTGAGACATTTCCAGAAATTTCTGTTTAAAAAAAAGATTTTTTAAATCATTTAATCCCCCACCTCATCACCCCTCAACATCCACAAATACCTCAAACTGGGCTATCTTTCTACAAAGTCTGTACCAGATAACCCACCTGTCAAAGAAAACCATTTCTCACTTACACTGTTCATGTGTGTTGAGTGAAGAAGGACTATCCATCACCATTTCAAGAATGGGAATTTCTCCCTAAAGATGAATTTTTTCACATACTTTCAGCAACAAACCATGGTTACGTGTCCTCTTTGATAGTTAAAATGGGATTGAAATTCTCAGTAATGTCTTCATAATGCCTGGAAAACAAGTCTTAATCTGAGTAATACCGTAATGGCATAATAGGGAAAGAAGGAAGGATCACAAAAGGTAATATACAATATACAAGAGATCTCTGTTTTCAAAGTGAAGCCTCCCCTGACAACCCCATTTAAAACTGCACCTCCTCCTTGGTGCTCCCCATCTCCATTACCTTGCTTGACATTCCCCTCACATATATCCCTTTTAAACATATAATACAATGTACTTATGATTCCATTTACTGTATATTGTCCATCTCTCACCACCAGAATGTAAGCTTCATAAGGGCAGAGATTTTTGTAAGTTTTCACTGATGTATTCATGGCACTAAAAAACATGTCTGGCACATAGTATGTACTTTATAAAAACTTGTTTACTAAATGAAAGATTTATGTTTCTGTTTTGCTTTTTCAAAATCAACTTTTTCTTTTTGAGTATGGAAGTATTATAATATATGCTCATTTGGGGAAGAAAACATTTCTGAAAGGGATAAAAACCCAACTAACCACAGACAGCACAGCTATCATTATGGTATGTAACCTTCTGGAATATTTTCATTGCTCACCTACACAAGCATAACAAACACATGTTTTGCACGCTATTTATTTTGACATTATATTTATTTTATATAATTTTATTCTATTTTCAGCATACATTATTCACACTTACACATGCATGAATTTTTAATGAGTGTTCTGTGGAAAGAAAATCTTCTAGAAAGTCATATACCAACTATATTAAAGTATACAAAGCTATAATCTTGAGAGCTGGAAACAGAATAGGAGCTATGTACAGCAGGGGAAGCATAGAGAGACTAATGAGCTTTTTGTTATTTTATTCTTTTTATTATCGGAATAATGAAAATGTTCTAATAATGATTGAAGTGATGAATGCACAACTATGGGATTATACCAAATACCACTGATTGTACACTTTGGATGGATTTATGCCTTCTTAATATGTATCAATAAAATTGATTTGTTAAAAAAAAAAGTATACAGAGCCAAAAGACAAAATGTCTTGGCAAAAGTAAAGGACATGGCTGAGGAATGAAATAATACATCTTTCCTTAATTAAACTGGATAAATTATGTTAATACATAGGGAAGGTGTTTTTTAATGTACAAAATTTTCGAAGTTTCAGTAAAGTTGCTTTCTTCTATTCCAAAAATTTAAAGAAAATTTCTTCGGTAGGTCTCGCAGTACTTTTTTGAAAGAATTTAATTTTCATCTTTTTTCTTCCAAATGAAGAAAGGGGAGAAATGGTTGAGCCTTTTCATGCTCTGATTTGTTTTCGACATTATCTTCAGTACTTCATTGTTCTTTATAGGAAAATAAATCATTTTAGTGTTTCATCACATAAAAATTCAATAAAAAATCATAGTAGCAAGAATTTAAGAATCATTTTAAAGATTTTCTGGGTCATAGAAGGAAAATAGTTTTCAATCAAACAGCAAATAATTTCAGAAAGAAAAGCTATACTATGGAAATGCTTTTGTTCAAATTATGTATGCTGCTATTAACCTTCAATTAAGGTAACAAAATAAAAATCATAAATGGATGCACATAGATTTTACAAAAACCTTATATAAAATGAGAAATATTAACTATTTCTTAATACTATATAAATTCAATAGAAAAAAATGAAACCATAAAGAATGATATCTAAAACATACCAACAGACATCAACAAATGAAGAAGTTTGAAACCAGAATACATGCAGTATTAATTTTTAAAACATACACATAGAGTGAGGACAGCAAGATGGCAGAGTAAGAAACTCCAGAGACACACTCTTCCATGGAAACCTTGAAAAACAAGCAGAAACTATCAGAACCAACTTTCCCAGAACTCTGGAAAACTGTCAAAGATAAAAAGCAATTCGGCAAATGCTGAATAAAGAAAAAGACAAACAAAAATGGTAGGAGAACTGCATAGCACTTTCATTTGCCCTGGCAACATCCCTTCGGTGGGATGACGGTCCACATTCCAGTGTGGGTCCCTGGTTTCTGGTTATGGAGAAAACAGAGCATACTGGACGTGCAATTATAAATCATGGAGGCCAGAAAACAATAAGATGACATATTTAAAGTCAGAAGGAAAAAAACCTGTCAACTGAGAATTCTATATCCAGCCAAACTGTCTTTCAAAAATGAGGGAGAAATCAAGACATTCCAGATAAACAAAAGCTGTGTGAGTGGGTTACCACTAGATCTGCCCTAAAAGAAATGCTAAAAGGAGTCCTTATGGATGAAAGGAAAAGACACTAGTAAATAACTTGAAGCTGTATGAAGAAATAAAGATTCACAATAAGGGTAATTACATGGGTAAATATAAATGTATTTTTGTATTCTTGGTTTGTATCTCTTCTTTTTTTCTTACATAATCTAAAATACAAATGCATAAATAATAATCATAAATCTATGATATTGGGCACAAAGTACAAACATATTGGGTACACAAAATATAAAGAACAATATAAAGGGGGTTGGATGAAGGAATATAAACACAAAGCTTGTGTATTCTATTGAAGGTAAGCTGGCAAAAATCAAACTACAGTGTTACAGATTTAGGATGTTAAATATAAATCCCACAGTAACCACAAAGGAAATACCTTTAAAATATATGAAAAGGAAATAATGAGGAAGGAATGAAAATGCTTCACTGCAAAAGATCAATAAAACACAAGAGAAGGCAGCAATGGAGAAAATGAGGGACAAAAACAATAAACCTTAGAAAAAACAAATGGCAAACTGGCTGAAGTAAATTCTGCCTTGTCAGTAATTACTTTGGATGTAAATGGATTAAAATCACTATAATAAAAGGCAGAGTTTCGTGGAATAGATTAAAAACAAGAGGGTGATCCAACTCATTGCTGCTTACAAGAGACTCACCTTAGCTCCAAAGACAAAAATCCATTGAAAGTAAAGGAGAGAAAAAATATTCCAGGCAAGTAATAACCAAAAGAGAGCTGGGCAGGCTATCTTAATATCAGACAAAAGTTGAAAGCTATTACAGGAGGCAAAGAAGGATATTATATATTATAAAGGAGCCATCAATCTAGAAGCTATAGCAATTATATACATTTACACACCTAACAACAAAGCCCCAAAATATATGAAGAATTTAAGGGACAAATAGACAGTTCTACAATACTGGTAGGATATAATATGTAAACAGAAGTAATGAAAAAGGGGACTTGAATAATACTATAAGCCAACTATACCTAACTTCAATATGTATAACACAACACCCAACAACAGCAGAATATACACTCTACTCAAGTGCACATGGATTATTCTCCAGGATAGACTATATGTTAGGTCACAAAACAAATCTAAATAAATTTTAGAAGGCTGAAATCATACAAAGCATCTTCTCAAACCACAATGGAATGATGCTAGAAATCAATAACAGAAAGAAAACTGGAAAATTAATGGCAATTCTACTTTTAAGTATATATCCAAAAGAAATGAAAATAGGAACTCAAATATTTGTTCACAGCAGCATTATTCATAGTATCTAAAAGGTGGAAACAATCCAAGTGTCCATAAAGAGATGAATAAAGTGTAGTATATACAAGAATGAACTATTATTGAGCCATTAAAAAAAAAAATGAAGTTCTCATACATACTACAACATAAATGAACCTTGAAATCATTACACTGAGTGAAATAAGCCTAACAGAAAAGGGCAAATGGTGCATGTGGCAGTTTTAAATTATTTTATGAATCCCCAAAAGAGAATGATTATGTTGTCAATCTATTTCTGTGGGTGTGAGACCCTACTAAAGTGAACTATGTCATTGAGGTATGACTCAGGTTGAGTCTCCACCCTCTTGTTGGGTCTGATAAAAATGTAGGCACAGAGAAAAGGAAGCTGCCATATTTGATACTGCAATGTGAGAGGAAGGACTCCAGTTTTGCCCAAAGTTGAGCTGCAAGGTGAGAAGTCCCCAGAAGACTTAAAGAGCTGAGGCTCAGGGAGATGAGACATATGCCTGGTAGACTATAGCTGAACTTGGGAAGAAAGTGGAGCCACCAAGATTGAATGAGGAGCACTATGCTAGGTTTGCCTACAGCTGCAGAAAAGCAGGGACTTTGGCAGAGAATGGCGGCCATATTGCTTTACTACATGGCAGCTGACTCTGGTGAGAAAGCATCTCTTATGGTGCCTTGAGTTGAACTTTTCACAGCCTTGGAAGCTTTTACCCCAAATAAATCTCATTTATAAAAATCAACCCATTTCTGGTACTTTGTGTCAGCAGTTCTTTGGCAAACTAAAACATTGATGATTCTGTTTATGTGAAATATTTAGAACAAGCAAATTCATAGAGACAGAAAGTAGATTAGAGGTTACCAGGGGTTAGAGGGGTAAACTGAGAGGTTTTGTTTAAGAAACACAAAGTTTCTGTTTGGGATCATGAGAAAGTCTTGGTAGTGGATCATGTCAATGGCACCACAACAGTGAGTGTAATAGCTTTCACTGAAGTGTACAGTTAAAAGTGGTTAAGATGGAAAATTTTGTTACATATACATACAGTAAAAAAATGACCTTAAAACAAACGTATGCATTGAAAACATTGTAAGGGAAACACATTAAAATTTCTAGGTAATGGAATTTTATATGATTTCTATTTTCATTTTTAAACTGGATTGTATTTCCCAAATTTTCTATAATGAAGATTTTCATAATATGAAAAAACGGCACAAACATTGTAATGGTTAGGCTATTGTGTCAACTCAACCAGGTAATTGTGCCCAGTTGTTTGGTCAAGCAAGCACTGGGCTAATTGTAATACAAGGCATTTATGGACTTTAGTCACCATTCACTTTACTGCAGTGATAAAACATAGATGGCTGATTACAATTATATCAGTCAGGAAGACAGCCATCAGCAATGAGTGATGCTTTATCCAATCAGTAGAATGCCTTAAAAATAGAAGAGATTCCTTACTTTTCCAGCATTTTCTCTTAGGAAATTCCAGCATTGACTAAGAATTTCCCAGGTCACCTTTGGACAGCCACTGTCTCCCAGAACTCATCAAGAACCTTCATTAGACTTTCACTGGAGATCCTAGTTGCAGGCTTCCTGCAGAACCTGAACTTCTCCATCCCCACAGTCACATGAGAGACTCATAAAATCGCATACTATTGACAGATATTTCTTGTTGATTCTGTTTCCCTAGAGAACCCTGACTAATACAAACATGTTGAGCAAATAATGTTAAACATGTTTAAACATGTGACTACTTTGAGTAGTCACAGCTATCTTCATTTTAAATGAAGCCAAAGATCATAGAAATGAGTGGTTTGGCTAAAGTGACCCTACTAGTAAGTAACAGAGGCAAGAGCAAGAACCATTTCATCTGACACTTCATTCATTGATCCTTCTGCTAAACTTCAAATATTTGTTGAGAAAAGATTCATTCTTCTTTCAACAAACTGTTATTGAGCATCTACTATATATCTCACTCAAGTCAAGATTCTGGTGAATCAGTGAAAAATAAGACTAAAAACTGTGATGGGGCATAAAAGAAGCATAATATGTAAGCCCATCCCTGAAAGAGTATCATCTAATTGTACAGATGAAATTAATGCACATTAAAATAAATGTAAAATTAGAAGGCAATTTTATCCTGGAATTTGTTAGGACCCTGAATTTGAGAATTTCATCAATTCTGGAAAATTCACAGTATTATCTCTTTGAATATTGCTTTTCATTCTTTCTGTCACATCCTTTGGAATTTTAGACATGTAACTGACATTATCATTCTATTGACCATGTCTCTCAAGTTCTCTTTTATGTGATGCATTTAGCATGTTTTCAGATCACCAATTCTCTACAGTTGTGTCTAATCTGCTGTTTAACCTATACATAAGAGTTTTTATTTCCAATTATTTTATTTTTCATTTCTAGATGCACTATTAGGTTCTTTTTTCAACTTTACTTCACTGTATTATAGTATTTCATTCTTTAATCATAGGTAATTAAAATACTCCCATTTATTCTTTAGATATAGCAAGCCTAACTTTAAAAAATTCTGTTATGAATAATTTCAATAGCTGAATTCTTTATAGTCTGATTCTATTATTTCTGTGGAACTTTCTCATGACTGCTTATTTTCACTGCATGTTTTATTTTGGTTGTGACCTCATATTTTTTTAAACTTTTTCTTTGGAAATTGGAAATTACTTGAGACCTAGGTTAAAGTGTTTTCCACTGCAGAGGCTCTGACTAGGCTTCTAATGGGTGTCTGGGAGCTTACCAAAGTAGTTAGCTTTAAATTATCAGCATGAGATTTTTGACTACACAGTTGCAAACCTAAAAACCTGTGTGAATGTTCCACTCAGCTTATGAATTATCAGGAGAGCCTTTTCCTCCCCTCTCCATGGAGAGGCAGAGCCAAGATTAGCAAATATCCTTACTGTCTTCCTTTCCGGGTAGGATCTTACCACTTTACCCTTTTACTGAGCATGACACCCTTCAGCAGTCTAAACCTTACGCTAAGTATCCAATCTGATTGTCTGCTGTGGCAGTTTGAGATTATTTTATGAATCCCAAAAAGAGAAAGATTATGTTTGTAAACTAATTTATTCCTAAGAGAGTGATACCCTTTGATTTCATTAAATTTAGCTGAGGTGTCCTTGGTTAGACTGCCTGTTAAGATTAGGCTTTTTGATTTGACTACGCAAATAAATTATGACTCAGATTGAGTCCCTACATGCTTGCTGGGTTTGATACAAAGGGACTCACACAGACACACATGGAAGAGATCCTGCCATGTGACAGAAAGGAGAAGGAGGCTCAAAGCAGCTAAAGCCTGGGAAGAGATGAACCATTTTGCCCGATAGCTTACAGCTGACCTTGGAAAGAGCTGAGGCTGATACAGGAAGCCCTGACAGACAAATCCAGTGCCAGCCTGCAGTTGAAACTGGGAAGAAGCTGGGCCCACAGAACCTCAAAAGAAAGAAGCCCAAAGGAGAAGGCAGAGACCATCCAGTGATTGGTGACCATCTTGCTTTCAACAGGTGGCAACTGACTTTAGTGAGAAAGCAACGCTGAGTTGGACTTTTTATGGCTTTGGGACTCTAAGCTTTTACCCAAATAAATACCCTTTATAAAAGCCAACAGATTTCCATAAGCAGCCCTGTGTATGACTAATACACCCAACTTAAATGGGTCCTAACTTTCTTCCCTTGTTACCTGAACATGGGTGCTCTGTCGAGGTCCCTAGGGGAGCAGCGGCAGTCCCCCAGGTGCAATGTAAGGACCAGGAAGGAATGAGGGTCCAACAGTGACAGCATGATACTAATGACTATACTGTGAGCCTATATGCCTGAAATAAGAACAAGGCCTAGAGCAGTACTGTGCCTGGGAATTTCCTCCTGACAGCCTTCATGTTACTCAAATGTGGACAGTCTCAAAGCCAAACTCAGCATGTAAATGCAATGCCTTCCCCCCAGCGTGGAACATGACATCCAGGGATGAGCCTCCCTGGCACCAAGGGATCACTACCAAGTACCAACTGATGATGCAACTGGAAAATTACCTTGAATTGAAGGTTCAATGGGGATCAGCAGAATATCCCTGTCTACATATAATAACATGACTTTAAAATGCTGTGTGACCTAATGTAAGGGGGAAATGGAAAGGAGAAATGAGTTTATATGGCTACGAGTCTCTAAAAAAGAGTCTGGAGGTTGTCAGAAGGATTGCCCTTATGCACAACTGAGCAGAGTCTAAGAGACAGATAAAGTAGATACAACCCCAGGTATTCATTCCTTTGAGGGCTAAAGAGACCCATGGGTTCTATGGTCATGGCAGATGGGGTTCACTGCCATGTAAGATGGCCCTTCCTTGGAGCTGGTGTTTCTGCGTGATGAAATTGGACTCAGATGGGATCTCTTTTCACAAGACTTTCATGCTACTTTACTGGAATTGTAGTTGGTGTTGGGGTTTAAGATATATTTAGGGGATTTGAATCTCTGGACTGACAATATGATAGCCAGGCCCTGAGCCTCAACAGACATCAGCTCCTACACTCTGATTTATTGGACTCACCTCACTCAGCTAAGATGGAGTTGAAGAAGGACAACCACCACACCATGGAGCCTAGAGTGCCTACAACTGAAAGCAGGAGGATTACATCCAGTATCCATGTGGAATCTGAGCCTCCTCTTGACATAGAGGTGCAATGGACACAACCAATCCAAGGTCTACAGAGAAAAGGTGGCATTGGAGTGGGAAAAGTGGACATGGTGGCTGATGGGTATGGGGAATGGCAGGAAGAGATGAGATGTGGAGGTGCCTCTGGGACTTAGAGTTGCCCTGGATGGTGCTTCAGGGGCAATCACCGGACATTGTAAATCCTCCCAGGGCCCACTGGATGGAATGTGGGAGAGTATGGGCCATGATGTGGACCATTGACCATGAGGTGCAGAGATGCCCAGAGACGTACTTACCAAATGCAATGGATGTGTCACGATGATGGGAGTGAGTGTTGCTGGGGGGGGAGTGGTGGGGTGGGGGTGGTGGGGTTGAATGGGACCTCATATTTTTTTTAATGTAATATTTTTACAAAATAAATAAATAAATAAATAAATAAATAAATAAATAAATGAAACATAAGTTGTTTGAGTCACCAGTGAACCCAGGGGAGCCTTTGGATTTAGCATAGCTTACCTCTATATTTTGTGATTTCTCATTGTTTGGGGCCGTTTTGGTTTGCTAGGCTGTTGAAAACACATAATACGAAATGGTCTCAGTTTATCTAATGGAAATTTATTAGTTTATGAGCTTACAATTTTGACACCAGGAGAATGTCTAAATCAAGGCATCATCATGGTAATGCTTTCTTTCTGGACCCTGGCTGCCAGCAATCCTTGTCTCCTCTACCACATGGCAAGGCACATGGTGGCATCTGCTGGTCTCTCCCTCCTCTTCTGAGTTTTACTGTTTTCAGCTTCTTCCTTCTGTGGTTTTCTCCCTTTTTCTGAATTTCATTCTCTTATAAAGGATTCCCGTAAGTGGCTTAAGACCCATTTTGAATGAGACGGATCACACCTTAACCAAAGTAGCCTCATCAAAGGATCCTATTTATAATGGGTACACACACAGAGGAAAGAAATAACTTTAAAAACAATGCTTTTCTGGGATACAGACAGTTTCAGACCACCTCAGGGGCTTACAAAGATTTTTCCAACATGTACATTCATTTAAAAAGAGATTTAAAAATATTAGATTCTATATTTTAAAGTGTTGTATATTAAAGTTATTTTCAGAGACATTACATTTTCCATAATGCCAGAAAAGGAAGTCATAGTCTTAACTGTTAGTTAAAAACTTAATTTCTTTAGATTAGCAAATACATATGGCAGGGGAAGGATAGCAGGATTGAGAGTGACCACTAAGGGGTAGGGGTTTTTCTCTTTGGAGTAATGAAAATGCTCCAATATTGATTACAGTGATGAATGCACAAATCTATGATTATATCAATGACACTAATTGTATACTTTAGATAAGACTATATGGTTTATAAATACATTTCAATAAAATTAATTTAAAAAATACTTTCTTCTTATCCTGTAAGAGTCAGGTAAACATTTCACTTGGTCACAAAACAAAAACAAAAACAAAAAAATTTGCAATAATGTAAATGCAGCTTTAACAGATTTTATTTCAACTCACAGGTCCCCATTTTTCCTTCACAGCAGGAAACAATCTTGCAATTCAGGTAAAATAACTCCAATACTAAAATTCATTCTCTCTGGGGTAAATTTTCAGCCAACACATGATCTCCCATGTATTAATCAGCCAAAGGGGCACTGATGCAAAGTACCAGAAATCAGTAGTTTTTTATAAAGAGTATTTGGGGTAGACATAGTCACCAGGTCATAAAGAGTAAGTTTCACCCCTCACCAAAGTCTGTTGCCACATGTTGGAGGCAAGATGGTTGCCAGTCTCTGTGTGGGTTCAGCCCTCCTCTTCCTCCTAAGACTCCATGGTCCCAGGTTCTTCCTAACGCAGCTGCAGGTTAACATAAGGCTCATCTCTCTCCCAGGGACTCATTTCTTTCTGGGCTTTCTCAGTCTCTTCAGGGCTCTCCAGTCTCTTCAGCAGCAAATTATCAGGCAAACAGCTCAGCTCTCTCCTCTCCCTGGGGCTCCAGAATCCAAAACACTCTGTGTTCCCCTTCTCTAAGTATTTTCTCCCCTGTCTTTGATTGAGCATCTGTTTATAGAGTCCACAGCTGCAGGCTACCCATAGACAGGGACTCAAACCAAGTCACCCTAATGACGTGGTCAAATAAAAGCCCTAATCTTGATTTAATAAAGTAAAAGTGAAATCTCAGAATCTAATATAATCTAACATGCTCAGAAGAACAGACCAGCTTACAAACACAATCAAGTATCTATTTTTGGAATCCATAAACAATACAGAACTGCCATAATCCACAGGATTAATTCTCCCCCCAACCAATACCACTTTCCATTTTTTCTTGAGAGGGGACCTTAAGTACAGGGTAGACAGGTTCACTTTCACTTAGGTCCTATGTCTGCTGACCCTCGTTGAGCTGAAATCTGAATGGTCACTGGGCCTTAATATCAACTGCTACTGTATTGGATCATATTCTCAGATAGAGGGATATACACCCTCTTTGTCCCAATCCCTGTATATTTAGGGTCTGTGGCCCATTTAAGCCACTTCTTGGCCGTTCTTGGAGACCATGAAAACATTTCAGATGCTCTCTTCACCACTCTGTGAGGGAGCACTCAGGCCCACTGCCTAGACCCTTCTCTTCACCTTAGGTTCTGTCTTTCCAGGTTCATACTACATAAGATGTTTCTTTAAGATGCTTTAAGTTCCCCTGAGATAAGGCACAAGTCCTTCCCTACACTTGGATTTCCTAACCTATTCAAATTTCTATTGCTTAGTTCACCTCTGGCTCAACCCAGTGACTTGGTGTTATAGCTATCAAATGTTACATGTGCGCTGCCTCAGCAACCATCCACCTTTGGCTCAAACTGTCTCAAACCTGATCACTGACCTAGTTAATAAGCAGCCCTGGGACACAGACTCCCCCACAGCCGACACCTGCATCTGCAGCCACCACCCACACCATCCACACAACTCACCCAAAACCCACGGCTGGTCCCCAGTGAAAAGCTAACCATCTCCATCACCCTCCATGCATATTTGCTTTAAGCTAACCAATTGCACCTCCCTTTCCCTTCCATGCATATTTGCTTTAAGCTAACCAATTGTCATCTGCTGGAAATCTACTATCTTCCACCTCTGGACCACAATAAAGGCACAAGCACCCATCACAAGCCCACGGGTGCCTTTTACTCTGTGTGCTGGTTGAGCCACCTAAGCTGACTGCGATTCCGGTCGACCCCTGATGTTCCCCCCTCCCCACCCCATCCCCGGCTGGGACCTGCAAGTAAACATACTATTTTCTCATACATTAGAGTCTTGGTTTCCTCTTGAGACACACCTGACTTCCATCCAGATCCAAATTTAAAATACAACTTAATCAATTTGGAACAAGTGGCACAGTGAACAAGGGAGCAGGTCACAATTATGGGAAACAAGGCATAATGCCTCCTCTGCTCTTAGCTTACTAACAGGCTCTCTTAGATAGCTAATACTATCTGGGAAAGGTCCATGACTTGCTGACCTACAAGCATGCTGCTTTGGGCTGCCACCTTTAGCCTGTTAGGTGTTACCTAACTTCCCTACTCCAAATTGGTGGTCCTGTAAATCCGAGTCCTTATCAGGAACCCCAAAAGGTCAGCCCTAGTAAGGCAAGTGGGGAAATCCTGTTTACCAGTACTCCCCCTAATGGAACAGCTGGTGTGGGTGACCCAGACAGTGAGTAACACTGACTACATAATGAAGGATTTTTGGTTGGCTAGAGCTAAATGCACGCAATGCAAGTGGGCCAAAAGGAAGAGTGCTAGATCTGCGGGTGCCTGGACCACAGCAGCTGGGAGAGATCATCAGTGTGTCTGTGGACGGTGTTTCCATGTCTTAAACTCACCCCTAGCTTAAGGGGTACCACCTCCACAGGAAGCACAATGGTATCCCTCAAGCAAAGGTGCTGCTACAATCTGCAGTCTCTGCTATGGTTGCTCTTCATCCCCTGTCCCATGGAATATGTTTAAAAAAACAAACAAACAAAAAACACCTAATCCTGGGAATGAGGAAAAAAACACATTTTTTTTTTTCCAAAAAGGCCTTGGGCATATTGTGCCAGCACCTCCTAAGGCACCAGAGGAAGTTTCTAAGTTGCTTAAGAAATGAAAGACTCCCATGCAATGTGCATGGGCCACACTGAGTGCTCTGCTTATCAGGAGGCCAAAATTCTGGTGGTCTTCTCCCATAGCCTAGGAGCTATACCTGGGGAACCCGCCGCCGCCACCACCACCACGCCAGCAAAAGCAAACCCCAACTCCCACGGGGTCCACCTAGGGAGAGAGACAGTTGTCTAAGAAACTGGTTGGCAGAATCACAAATATTCCCAGGCCAGAACCACACATCTTCCCCAGTGGGAACCACAAATTTTTCCCGTCACCATGCATAAGGTCAAGCAGGGCCCCAAAAGGGACCCCAATTTTAAAACTAAGCCTCAAAACTTTACTTAATTGGAAAGTCAAATCATATTTAAAGATTTTGTTCAAAGGGACAAGGAAAAAAGAGCATATAGGTTGCTGAGGATCTGTAATATGGGGACTGAGCTACAACTCTCATCCCCCCAAAATGGGGCGATTGGCTGCCCTTCCCACACTGACTTAAAAACAAAAAACACCTGAGGAGATGCCCTTGAGTAAACACTTAAGGACGACCTCTTGATTGTTACTTTAAAAGTACTGAGATAATGCAATGGGTTCATTTCTTTGAGCATTCAAACAACAGAATCCCAGAGTTCTTCCGGCCCTGGAAAGATTCCCTTTGATACTAAGTCATGGAAAATTTTCTTACAGGATACCCTCCCCCCAAATTGGTCTTCTCAACCTTTTCAGTATGACTTACACCATCAGTAAGGCTATGGACAGGGTGGACCTATTGTCAAAACAGGGGGGACTGCCATCAGAGTCACAGATCCTGGCTTATCTGCCCCATGAGGCCACCCTACAGGGGGCCACATGGCCCCTTCCCTGAAAGGCCCCCACCTCTTACTCCCTGCATATCAAAGGCCCAATTTTCTACCCTCCTGGAGTTGTGACTATTGAAACAATCCTTATTAAAAAGGTCCCCACAGCAGTGGCATCTTTTGTTCTTACTTCCTCCAATATAAGTACGAATGCTTTAACACATCACAAGGAATAAGATCAAATCTTTGGCTCCCTTGGTGGGCCCTGCCAAATGACACCCCATATAGAAGTGCCCTTGCCAACAAGATAACACCACGGCTGAAAGATAACTCCCAGCAGGAGAAGCCTCACTGACAAAATGGAAATGGTACCTACAGTAGAGGGCAAAACCTGACAAACAGGGTCTTTCCAAACTACAGGAAGAAGCGCCTTCCCCCATGATCAGAGCCTTGCTCATGGATCTTGAGGCAATGGTCATGATGCTTCCAATGTCCCTCCCCTGGCCAACTGCAGAGCCCCTTGGGACCAACTGTCTGACATGGAAAAAGAGTTGGTACATCCAACTGATGGCAATGCTATCATTCTAGGCAACAGGGCTCGCTGGACTCAGACTTCCCATATACCGAAGATAGGCTGTTTGGGATGTGCACAGTTGCTAGGCTGGAAGCAGTCCAGTTAGCCTTCCAGGATACTCTGAGCCACCAGTTGCCTAGTCTTCAAATCTTCACTGATTCTTGGGCAGTGACTGAACAACTGGCAGGGGGTCAGGCCAACAGGACCAAAGTATTTTTCTCATACCAGAAAGGCCTTTGTTGGAGGCTCCACATTTTAAAATAGCTTGTAGCATCACACATTTCCACACATGGTCAGCACACCACACTAGAGTCACTGTTTAATGACCATAGTGGTTTGAAGCTGCATATACCCCAGAAAAACATGTTCTTAAATCGAATCTCTTCCTGAGGGTGTGAACCCACTGCTTAAGTAGTATCTTTTGATGAAGTTACTTCAGTTACAGCATGGCACAGCCCAATCAGTGTGGGTCTTAATCCTATTACTGGAGTCCTTTATAAGCAGAATGGAATTCAGGTAGAGAGAAAGCCAGGGAAGCAGGAAGCTGAAATTCAATGAAACCCAGAAGGGAAGGGAGAGGTCAGGAGAGGTTGCCGTGTACTTTGCAGTGTGACAAGTCAAGGACCAAAGATCGCCACCAGCCAGCCCCAGAACACCAGTCTTTGAGATGAAAGCCTCACCTTGATGACATACTGAGTAGGGCTTTTCCTCAGCCTCAAACTGTGAGCAAATAAATTCCCATTGTTTAACCCAACCCATTTCATGATATTTGCTTGAGAAGCCTAAGAAACTAAAACAAAGACTCTGATTATAAACTACCTAAAATTCATTTCGATACAGCATACCCAAAAGGGCCCTCAAACACTGCCCACTCAGGCCCTCCAAGCTTCCACTACCAACTGGTGTCTGTGTCCATAGCACTTCAGGCCTCAAGGACTCCTCTGCCCTTGACAGAGTGACATGTAGAAAGGAATTTGCCTGTAGGTCCATCACTGGCCAAAAGAGTTACTAATGGCTGTGACCTAAACTGCAAAACCAAACACTGGAATGCGATAGATGGAGTCACTTTTTGCTCATTACTATATTAATTACATAGGGCCACTTCCTATCCCTAACCAAAGTCACTAGGAAATAGAAATAATCACTCCCAAACCAAGCAGTGTAACTGTCTGGGTCACCTTAAGTGATGAAGAAAAGCTATGTCTGACAGATTCTGATCACATTAAAAAAATGACACTTTACTGTCATGTGTGCCCATTACCCACACAAGGCACAATACCCAGGTTGGTAAAACTAACGCTGAGTCACATGAGTAAAGCAATATACAGAATTTTGATCATAATTTTTTGTCCTCTTTATACTTCTCACTGTTCTTTATAATATGCATATATAATGTACATTATATATTTGTGAACAAATTGTTTTGCAATAAAATGGAAGCACACTCCCATATAAAGAATTATTCTCTATTACTTTCAGGTGTGTTAGTCTTAAAGCTTCTAACTGATCTTCATGTCACAACTGAACATAGTTTAAGACATGGTAGCAGTTTGAGATTATTTTATGAATCCCCAACAGAGAAAAATTATGTTTGTAAACGAATCGCTTCCTCTGAGTATAATACCCTTTGATTGCATTAAATTCAGCTGAGGTGTTTTTGATTAGACTACCTGTTAAAATTAGGCTTTTCGATTTGACTGTCGGAGGCTTAGGTTGAGTCCCTGCCCCCTTCCCCTTCTGGGTCTGATATAAAGGGACACTCACTCAAGAAGACACATGGGAAAAGAGAGCTCTGTCATTTTTGCTCTGGCCACGTGACATAAGGAAGGCTCACACAGCTAAAACCCAGGGAAGAGATGAACCATTCCGCCTGATAGCTTATGGGTTTGCCTAATAGCTTACAGCTGATCTTGGGAAGAGAGCCGAGACTGATATAGGAAGCCCAGAGAGACAAGCTCTGTGCCAGGAGAGAGGACTTTGACTTAAGCAAGAAGCCTCAAGAGGCTGGGCCCATGGTGCCTCAAAAGGAAGAGGAAGCCCTGAGGGGAAGGCAGAGACCAGCCAGAGATCAGTGACCACCTTGCTTCAACATGTGGCAACTGACTTTGGTGAGAAAGCAACCTTCAGTTGGACTGTTGGCGGCTTTGGGACTGTATACTTTTACCCCAAATAAATACCCTTTATAAAGCCAACAGATTTCTGATACTTTGTATCAGCAGCCCTTTGGCAGACTGATGGAGACATAAATATGAACTTTTGGCCAATGATTCAGATCCTTTTAGTTTAATTTTACAATTCATATTTGTAGTTTTTTGTTAAAATATGAAAATCAGTTTGCATTTTAAAGACAGTTATCAAATAACAACAGAAAGAAATCCCCAAAGTATGCAGCAAAGGAAACCCATGATCAGAGTCCGTTTTGGTAACTGACAGTTGACTGCACTGTATTTATTTCTATAAAGTAAGGATCATAAATAAGCATTTTACTGTATAATTTTTACTTTCCCCTTTAAAGCTATAATTAAGATTTGGTGACCTTCATCAAGCTGTCCCAGCTAGGTACACCTCAGCCTGAATATCCTTTTAGCTCAGCAACTGTTAAATGATCAGGCACTTTTCATCCATCTGCCATAACAATGACCTCTTTCGAATTTTTTATAAGCTTTGGGTATTTTCTTTTTATAGCCTTGCCAACATAATCATATTACATCCTGACACCAGGCAGTGTAAATTAATTCCTCTTCTTTCTTATGCACCATGCCACAGAAAAGAACCAGATTTTTCACTTTGATTAAATTGTGAAATGGGGATGAAAAATGAGGCCTATTGGCAAAACTTTATCTCACCTGTGTCAGCCTGGAGACTGACCGTGGATATGAAGTGAATTAGCTGCTTCCTAAGATTATTTTTGGAGAGAAAGGGAAATAAAAGGAGTGTGGGGGGTGAGAGTATAGGTAGAATATTTACCTAATATTAATGTTATGCCAGATGAACTATGACATTGTTTCCCAAACTTGCCTGATCTAAAGGATCACCTAGAAAGCCCGTTAACAAAACAGATTCCAGTGCTTTTCCTAGAGCTTCCAATTCAGCAAGCCTGACACCTAGGTTTTACAAGGACCCTAGGCAGTTCTTGTGGTCATACAAATTTGGCAATAACTGAATAACCTTGAGAATAACTCTGAAGTAAAGACCAGGTGAGATTTTCCTCCATTGTACTCCAACAATAAATGAGGAGGGGATCCCCACACATTATGTTGCTTCCATGCTACCAGTATGTATCATCAAAAGAATGGACTATCTGCTGGTGTTTAAATTATCAAAGTATAGTGATGTATAGAAACAGCCTTAGTGCTACCTAGTCAGCCATTTTCAAACCTTACTAAAAATGTCCTTGTAGTAAAATATTAAATTAAATCATGTAATTGGCTTTGTCCAGATCTGCCCTGTCAGGACATACGCTGCAGCCTGGCTAGATCAGGTGTGCCCTGGGCCTTCTGATCTTTCCCTTTGTTATGGGCTGAATTGTGTCACCCAGAAAAATATGTTCCAATCCTACTGTATCTTTAGGTCCCATGAATGAGACCTTATTTGGGAATATGGTTTTTGAAGACATAATTAAATAAAATGATGCCAAACTGGATTGGGGCAGGGGACGAGGTGGGGGGGGGGCTTTAAGGAAAGGAATTTGGGCACAGAGACAGAAACAGGGGAGAAGGCCATGGGGAGACAGAAGGCAGAGATTGGAGAGATGTGTCTATAAGCCAAAGAATGCCAACAAGCCAGCAAACTCCAGAAACTAGAAGAGGCAAGGAAGGATTGTCTCCTATAGGTTTTAGAGGGAGCATAGCACTGCTGACACCTTCATTTTGGACTTCTTTTCTCCAGAAGCAGGTGACCATACATTTCTACTGTTTTAAGCCATCTAATTTGTGCTACTTTGTTATGGCAGCCCTAGGAAACTAAGTCACCTTTTGATAGCCAAGCCTGAAGTTCCCTAAGAAATCAGTTTAATATGGTGTTCTAGATGAGAGGCAAGAACAAATAGGTTCTAAATGTGGACAGAAGACAGGAGGTGTTCAATGAACGCTTCCTGAAATGAACTTTGTGTCCACTCAACACGGTGCAGCCCACACCAAACACACATACTCTGTGTGGATTGGAAGCTTATGCTGCAGGACCTGATAAAAGTGCTCCCCTGACACTGTGAGCATTGCCACATTTGTATCCTAGGCTAGCAACATGTCTGAACCAAGAAAGGCCTTTCAAGTCATCCTGCCACTCTGTCCATCTCACATCAGAGTTTTCATTCTTATCCTCTGACATTTGATTAAGGGTGCTAAAGAATTATGGTATGGAAAAATTCCCCCAAATCCATCACAATTAAAAGCATTGAAGAGAATAATAAAAAGTTGAATGGGTTTGCAATAACCTAAAAACTACTGTAATAATTGACAATTCTCAAATGTTGTTTCCAGCATGGATATACTTAAAAATAGCAGAAAGAACTACTCACTGGAACTTGTTTACTCTGGAGAGTCAGTCAGCTTGAGAGACCAAAACATCCTGCATGGTACTGACTAACATTTCTGTCTGGATCTATCAAAGAGTTTGTTAAAAATGGACCAAGGTAGAAGGCAAGGAGGTCTCCTTCAATTCAGCTAGTATTTTTTAGACATCATGTGTAGACATTCACCTTCAGAATAAAAAATAATCAGAGGCAGTCTTCTGAAATGTGGTCAATTTAAAGCAGCTCTTTGTAACAGCATAAGTGCTGAGAATAAATCTATGAAAACAATGAAATGAGGGAGGCAGCGCATGATCATTGGCAAAGAACCAAACTGTTTAATGGTGATATTTCCACATATTAATTCATGGAAAAGGTGTGTCTGGAGATGGGAAAAAGGACTTCTGAATGGTCAGCATTTTATCTTAAGGCCAATGTGGGGTTTTGGAGTCAAACAAATCTCTGTTCCCAGCACCACCAATTGTGTAACAATGGACAGATCCTTAACCTGAGCCTTAATTTCCTTATCTGAGAAGGGGATAATAATAATCACCTCGGAGGGTTAAGAGGGCTAGTATTCAGCCTAACACCAATTTTAGGCCTCTGGTCTGTTCTGGTTGGCCCTTTTCTGTGTCCTATAGGTTGTTCAACAACTTTCATTTCAGCTATGGTTGTTCCGTAAATGGCTGGAGCAGAGGCGGAGGTGGTAGTAGCAGGAGCTGTTGCTAATAGTAGCAGAGTAGCTCAACCAGAGACACAATGCTATTGCCATAAAACCTTCAATACGATTAAAAATCCTATATAGCAAATGCCTTTCCCTAGTCCCCCGTCATGTAATGTTCCCTCAATAACTAAAGTATTTACTAATTTGCTACTTGCCTTGTCAGTAGGAACAAAGATTTTTATAATTGTGTTGCTAGCAATTAAGCTGTTAGTTGTCAACTCTTTGACTCTACTTACCTTAAACACAACCCTGCTGAAAACAAACCATTTAAATTTCCTAATCATTCATGAAAAATAGCCAGGAACTAAGGTGGAAAGCAATGATTCAAGCATATTCTAATCTACTTATCAGCACTTAAAAGCCAATTTATTTCATTTTTAGACTGAAATAGACTAGGCATATCCATGTACGATAACCTCAAAAATTGGAATTTTCAAAGCTAGATGGATATTTTATTCAAAATGTTTTACTTGTACTCAAAAGTATGCTTAAGAATAATTTTAATCAGTATCTATATGATAGCTCTTGCTTCACTTGGATGAAGAGTGTTCTGGTTCAAATTACTCTCATGTGAGAAGGCAGTTGTCCCTGGGCCAAGCTACATACCCTACCCTAGAGCACTGAGGTTTCAGAAAACCTCAAGGCCTTACATGCTGGGGCCCGCTGCTCTCTGACAGGCATCATCCATCACAGGTTGCAAAAAGGAGTGCTCTGGCATTTTCTGAAGCCCCGTATCACAGGTGTGTGAATAATGAAAAATAATGCAAATGTTCACAGCCATTTTTATTCTACTTGCATATGTGGCTTTCCCTAGCAAATCCTCTTGTCAACCATGAAGAAAAGCTTAGCAAAGGTGTGTACCTCCTGTTAATTCACAGTCTTTTTTTTCAAGTATTAATTGCCAAGAATTAAAATTCAAAACCTGTTTCCTGGTAAATTCTTAGTCAGATGCTTTATGTAGGCCAAAACATCATGTTTCTTTATCCAAGATAAGCTAACCCAGTCACAGCAGGATACTTTGAATATTTTTCTTTGCATAGACATTTGTTTTACTCAGGTCAAGTAGCTTGGGCATTGGGCTGCTGTGCTTACATGTGATTTAAACTCTTTTTAGGCTAAGATTCCTCTCTTTCTTTAAATCCTCTCTGTAACTTGGTTCCAGATTCATCTGGAAAACATAAGTTGGGTCATTCTTATCTCTATTTTTCACACACAAAGTAGTAATCACAGATCTAAGTAGAAACAATGTTTAGTCTTTTAAACTGCAGTTTTTCTGTATTACTTGCACTCTTGGCTCAATCTTCCCCTTTAAATTACCTTGGGGGTTACTCACATTTCACTTATAATAAATTAAGTGTATCGATGGAAACTTAAGATCCAGCTCCTAATTCTATCACTGTCTATGACTGGTAGCAAGTGACTAACTTTCATAACACATTCTTAATGACTTGTGAAGTTCAGGAGCTGCGTGACAATTACTGAATTCAGTGTGTCTTCTGAGTTTAAAAAAATGCATAACAAGGAGTTATGATTTAATAGGCTAATTTTAAAGACTGAAATGTAACATTTTGCAAAAGAGATTGCTATGTACATTTGACCTTGACCAAAGCATACTAAATTCCAGTTTCTTTTTCCTATTTTATAATTTAATAGTATTGATGTAAAGTCAAACTAATAAATGCTGTTTTTAAAAAATCCAAAAAAGTAAATTAAAAAATCAACAGTCCATGAGTAATTTGTAAAGATCTGAGACTTCTGGAACCATAAGGAAATTCAGTAATCAGCCAGTTAGTTTAAAAAAAGAAAAAAGAGCAGTCCTGATTTCAAATATGAGGCAACAGAGGCCAGATTTGTTGGTATGACTTGCTAATTTCATAATCAAGTTTAGACATTATGTCTCTGGAGAGCTGGGCCAGTACTTAACTCACTAGAATGGTGGTTTCTGAGGTTTTTTAAGGACCAGTTTTTAACATCCGATAACCCTGGACATCCCTCCATTCAATGGTGTTTGTAATTTGTTAAGGGAAAAGGCCAAGGCCAGTGGTGCGTGCATGGAAGAGGAAGTAAACCTTCTACTATTCCTCTATGAAGGCCAGGCTTTTCATGTGCTTGGGGAAAGATGTATGATTGTAAAGTATATTAGGGAGAGGCATGCCCTTGTATCTTAACCCTGAGCCTTGCTCAAAAGTCAGTCTGTGGGGAGCAGATGTGGTTCAAGCGGTTGAGCACCTGATTCCCACATGAGAGGTCCCAGGTTCAGTTCCCAGTACCTCCTTAAAAACAAAAAAACAACAAGCAAAACAAATGGAAAAATCACCTCAGGGGAGCTGATGTGGTTGCAGGCAGGCTTCTCACAAAGGAGGTCCTGCATTCAATCCCCAGCCCAGAATTTCAAAAAAAAAAAAAAAAAAAAAGTCAATCTGAACTCTTCCAAGCATTTAAGAAAAAAAATCACACACCTGCCTTAATTGGTAAAGCACTTTTGCTTAAGAGTAGATGGTTGGATGTGGTGGGGGCTCGATTGAGAATCCCACTTTTAGAACGATGAATTTCAGAACAATAAAAGTTACTAATCGTTCCTATTAAAAGTTTTATTCATTGGGGTCTGAATTGCATAACTGCCAAGACTCCTACCATGTGCTGAATTATTTATATAACAGGAGAGGAATTCTAGCCCTAGGTTCCAGAGAGACAGGACATGATTTTAGCAACTTTGCCTGTGGAAGGTACACAGGTCCCCGAAACAAGGTGGCAGGCTGGACACCAGAGAGAGAGCCAACCAATAGGGAGACCCTGTGAATGGGCACCACTGATGGACTCCAGTAGCAATCACAATGAATATCCATATGGTTTCCTATTTCTGCACTGTAATTCTTACGTTATCCTCAAGCCTTCAATAACATTTACTATGTACTACAACCATCTGAGTGGTACCTTTGCTTTGGGTATTAAAGGGGGGACTCTATGGATAATCTTAAAATGAGGCCGGAGAACTGCAGCAGCAAGAAACATTAGGAGACAGCAGGACACAGTGAACAGAGAGCAGCAGACAAGAAGAGATGACATGGAGCCATGTAGGATTTGATAATTCTTAGAAATATGAGGTGTGGGAGATTCAATATAGACTGTATATCCTGCCAGTGGCGGTTAGACCCAGGCTTACTGAGTTTCAGGTGCAGGATAACCCCTCAAGGTTGAAGAGCATGAGCACATAGAGTTAGAGAGTTTAGGTATCCGCTGATTAAGAAAATATATGGTAGACAAAAAGGTACTATGACAAATATTTTAAAGTAATTAATTCTTTTAAAATAACAAGCATAATCTATATACTTTTAAAAATGGTAGCATATACAAATATGTGACCGTATTTATTTAGACACAATTACATGGTTTTATGGAGCCCTGTAATAATTCTATGAAATCCTAGGACACCAGGATCCATACATTGGCAAACACACAGCCCCTATGTCTCCTGCCACAACCAGAGCCTCAGTGCATAAGCCTTCCTTTACTCACCTTTAATTCCCCTCTTCTTCCATTTAGAATTTTATTTTATTTATTTATTTGTCTTTATTTTTTTAATGTTACATTAAAAAAATATGAGGTTCCCCTATACCCCACCACCCCCTCACCCCACTCTTCCCCCCATAACAACAACCTCCTCCACCATCATGAGACATTCATTGCATTTGGTGAATACATCTCTGAGCACCACTGCACCTCATGGTCAGTGGTCCACATCATAGCCCACACTCTCCCACAGTCCACCCAGTGGGCCATGGGAGGACATACAATGTCCGGTACTGTCCCTGCAGCATCACCCAGGACAACTCTAAGTCCCCAAAACGCCCCCACATCACATCTCTTCCTCCCACTCCCTACCCCCAGCAGCCACCATGGCCACTTTCTCCACACCAATGCCACATTTTCTTTGCTTACTAATCACAATAGTTCATGAATAGAATATCAGTAAATCCACTCTAATCCATACTCTATTCCATTTAGAATTATAGACTATTCAAGCTAAAGACTTTTTTTTAGATCTTCTAATCCCCTCTGTTGGGCCTTAGAGATTTTAAGACTAATGAGAACTACAATTGTGCTAAGGACAATTCCAGGGGGCTTCAACAACATACCTGGAGAACAGACTGAAGATATCTCGCACTAGATTCCATCCACAGTCCCAAGTGTTCAGCCCAGAGCTCTGGAAGCAGTGAGAGCCACCATCACTTGAGGGCCTAGAGCTGACACATTAGTGGCATCCCCACCTCCACCCCCACCCCAAGGCCTTATCCAAGCTTCATGTGTGAAGACTATGCATAGTCACATGAGAGGGAATCAGTCTTGTGGGAAAAAATAGAAGAAAATCACTCCTGAAGGTTCTAAAATCATTTCAGTGGGGCTGGAATGGAAAAGCCTCCTTTAATTAGCAAATGCAATAAAGAGGTGACATTTAAAAACATATTAGGACACATTTCCATCATTCATTTGGTACATTAAATAGTGATACATTGTTCTTTTATGGTTGCCATTTTGAAATTTAATTGCTTTGGTTTAATTGGTTTAATCTGAAAAATGTCAATTCCATAATTACCTTCATGTTGTTTGAATCAGCTCCATTTTTTGAACTAGAGAAAACTGACTTCAGGAAGGGAAAAACAATTATGATACCAGGGGAAATCTTAAATAATTGGGGATTATTAAAGGTTACTATTATATATGATTGAAACAGTTTATTTTACAGGAGTAAAAGAAAAATTTCTTTTATCAATTATAAACAGTAATTTACCAAAGAAATAACTAAATATAAATTAGCTGAACTAGAATCACTTCCATTAATTTATGAATTTATTATTTTACTTGGAAAATATATTCGGAATGCCAATTACGTGTTAAGCAAAACAGTCATTTATCTGTTTTCATGGAATCTAATGGTTGAGAAATTTTTTATAAAAATAATCAAAACTACAGGGGCTCTGATAGAAACAAAAAAATGGTACAGACACTTTGGAAGACAGTTTGGCAGTTTCTTACGAAGTTAAACATAGGTTTACCATACGATCCAGCAATCACACTCCTCATTTACTTAAATGAGTTGAAAACTTCTGTCTATCCAAAAGCCTGCACAGTGATATTCATAGCAACTTTATTTATAATTGCCAAAATTTGGAAACAACCAAGATGCCCTTTAATATATGAATGGATAAACAAACCATGGAATATCCATACAATGGGATATTTTTCAGCGATAAAAATAAATGAACTCTCAAGTCACAAAAAAGATATGGAGGACCTTTAAATAGATATTGCTAAGTGAAAGAAATGAGTCTGAAAAGGCTATATACATATGATTGCAATTATATTAAATTCTGGATAAAGCAAAACTATAGAGATAGTAAAAAAAAATCATTAGTTGCCAGGAGTTCAGGCAGAGGAGGGAAGGGATGGATGGAGCATGGGACTTTTATGGAATTGGAATTATTCTGTATGATACAAGTAATGGTGGATAGATGACATTACACATTTGTCAAGGCCCATAGAACTATACAACACAAAGAGTAAACTCTAAGGTAAACTATAGAGTTAATAATAACAAGTCATTATTGGCTAATCTATTGTTACAAATCTATCACCCTAGGCGACAGATTTGGCCCAGTGGTTAGGGTGTCCATCTACCACATGGGAGGTCCGCGGTTCAAACCCCGGGGCCTCCTTGACCCATGTGGAGCTGGACCATATGCAGTGTTGATGCACACAAGGAGTGCCCTGCCACGCAGGGGTGTCCCCCGCGTAGGGGAGCCCTACACGCAAGGAGTGCACCCTGTAAGGAGAGTCACCACCCAGTGCGAAAGAAAGTGCAGCCTTCCCAGGAATGGCGCCGCACACACGGAGAGCTGACACAAGATGACGCAACAAAAAGAAACACAGATTCCCATGGCACTGACAACAACAGAAGCAGACAAAGAAGATGCATCAAATAGAGAACAAACAACCAGGATGGGTGGTGGGGGGAAGGGGAGAGAAATAAATAAATAAATAAAATAAATCTTTAAAAAAAACCAAATCACCCTAATGCAACACATTAGCAATAGGGGAAATCACAGGGTGTAGGGAAAGGGGCTACTATGAGAACTCTGAACTTTCTTCACAATCTTTTTTTAAAACACTCTAGAAATAGTCTATTAAAAAAAACAGAAAAAAACACAAATCTATGTAAATTACAAACTGTAGATGAAAAATTGCAAGGTGCTATGTTAAGCGAGTCTGCTGGGACCTGACTCATTGACTTATGAGTTGGGATATGAAGGATGAAAAAGAATTAGCAGTCAAGGAGACAGCAAAAGAACGTTTCATGCAGAAAAGAGGAGCATAGCACATCTCAGGAAATGAAAAGTACATCTCAGAAATGAAAGAGGAGGGCAGAGAAGAAGGGAGAAAATGCCACAAAAGAAAATGGATCAATGAGCATCGGCCTTAGGAGTATGTTCAGGAGTAGTCCATCCTAAGAGCAACAGGAAATCATTGAAGGATTTTATCAACAAAGTGATGATCAAAATTAAATTTTGGAAAGATCTCTTTGATGCCAAATGGAAAAGACTGGAAAAGGGAGTGAATCAGGAGGCCACTTGCAATAGTTCTAGGGAGAGAACATGATCACTCAGAGGGTAAAGTTTATGCCTTCTGTTATAGTTAACACTCTCATAAAAAGCTAGAGTGATTTATGTTTTTTTTTTCAAGTGACTTATTTTCACAGAATTATATGTGTCAGAGCTAAAAGAAAAACTGATAAAATAGAAGGTACATGTGCTTTGGAGTTAAATACTCTGGTTTGAACTTTTGGTTCCACTACTTACCAGCTTAGGGACCTTATGCAAGGCACTTTAGCTCTCTGAGCCTCAGTTTCCACATCAATGGTTTGTAGATACTATCACCTCCCAGAGTTGAGAGGACTAAGTGTGAGGCTATACGTGATACTCTTAGTATCTGGAAGGCCAGCTAGTAGTGAACCCCTGGAAAAATGAGTTGGTCTCTTCCCTTTATTTTAGAGATCTTCATCTTCCTTTCCAAACCTGTTCCTCCTGGATTTTTTCAGCGAACAGCACTACAATCTACCCAGTCACATAAATCAGAAATCTAGGAGGCACCCTCCTGGCTCACCCTCCATGACCAAGTCATATAAACTCTATTCTCAGTATCTCTTCAATCTGCCCACTGCTTTCTTCACTCTCATTCACTACTAGCTTCTTTGGATTCTGTTCTCCAGGAATTATCCTGCCTCGGTTTTATTGCCCTCCAGGCCATTCTTCACAATAGCCATGCACCTCAACTCTTGGATCACTTCCTTTCACACTAGGAAAAAGCCATTCACTTCTTTAACAGGACTATTAGCTCCGTTTATGACCTACACTCTGCTCACCCTCAGGTTTATCTCTGGCACTCCTCCCCTCTGTTCTGCTCCAGCAGTTGAAATGAACTACTCTCCAATCAAGTCTTCTAACTCTCAGACATACTTCCTTTCATGACCTGATCTAGGCCACCAATGTATGTGGTTCCCCCTGGCTGGAGCTCTGTCTCTTAAAGTTTCTCTTTGCCTCAAAATGTAGGCCTTGGCTCAAATACCACTTTGTCTAGTATGGGTTGTTTGATGCTTTTTATGGACCCCAGAAAATCATGTCCTTCGGACTACTCCATTCTTATAGGTATAAACCTTTGTAAGTGGAATCTTCTTTTGATTAGGTTGCTTCAGTAAGGTGTGACCAATGGTGGGTCTTAATCCTCTCACTGGAGTCCTTTATAAATGGGATGATTATGGAGAGAGAAACCCACAGAAGCACAAAGAGCAAAAGCCACAGAGCAGAGGGAGAAAGCCAAGGGAGCAAGGAGCTGAAACAGAACCCAGGAGAGAGGAAGCAAGAAGCTGAAACAACAAAACCTGGAAGAGAAGGGAGAGATCAGCAGATGCTTCCATGTCCTGGTCTTCAGGGAGAAAATGTCACTGATGATGCCTTGATTTGGACACATTCACAGCCTCAGAACTGTAAGTTTGCAAACTAATAAATTCCTACCGTAAAATTTCTAGTATATTGCTTTGGGCAGTTTTTAACATACTAAAACATCTGGGCAACATTTACCCTCCAGATGACTGGATCCCAAGTTTGTAGAACAGCTTCTAACACATATTTCGTTATTTGAAAGAAGTGAACAGTGAGTCAAATGAAGTCTAAAAAGTCTGACTATATTATCCAAGGTCACACAGGTTTGGGGGAGTTAGTTGTGGAAAGAAGCCCCAAATTTTCCAGTGTTCCTTTCCCCCTCACCATGCTGATCCCTGCCTTATTAATCTCAAGGGCACTATTAACTCTCTTCATTTAGCCTTAGACACATCCTCTTCAAGGGGTTTCAAATGTTACACATCGATACTATGGGTTATGATTCTTGTGACACTTTCCAATGCTCCTGCAGTATTTTCCATGCTAGGTACTGTTCTCTGTAATACTGTGAGCTCTTCTGAGACTAGGATCCAAATAAGGGTAGCTACCAAGAAAGAATTAACACAAGAAAAAGAAGACAGACCAAGATGATGATGGTTCTGCCATCCTGAGACATGGAATTTGAGAAAAGACATGGCTCTCGCTAAGCTGAAGAGTCAAGAAAGTGACAGAAAAGACGGGGCCATGCTTTCCCTGCTGCCGCAGAGTTGCGTGGAGGCAGAGGCTCAGGTGCTTTCAAGATTTGGCTCCACCTGTAACACACCGCCATAGTCAAGGAAGGCACTGTTGCTGGAGGTGTAATGGACATAAACATTAATTTACAAGAGACGCTAAAGACAGCCCTCAACCATGATGGCCTAGCACATGGAATCTGCCAAGCTGCCAAAGCTGTAGACAAGCGCCAAGCCCATCTTACTTGCTTGCACCCAACTGTAATGAACCTTTGTATGTGAAGCCAGTGTAGGTCCTTTGTGCTGATCAAATCAATCTAATTAAGGTTGATGACAAGAAACTAGGGGCTGGGTAAGCCTCAGTAAAATCAACAGAGGGGAAATCCTGTAAAGTGGTTGGTTTCAGTTGTATGGTTGTTAAGGACTATGGCAAAGATCTCAGGCCAAGGATGACACCAAAGAATGTTTCAAATGCAAGAAATAAACTTTGCTCTCATTCTGCAAACAAACAAACAAAAAAAGATGTGGCCACAGCTGCAATAAAGCTGCCTCTTCTGGTGATTAGCCTCCAATCCCTTAACTGCCTCCCTGCTTCTTTTTATTCAGGACAAGAGCTGAAGCTGGAAAGGAAGAAACTCTCACTTTCAGACAGCTGAACAGTGATAATAGGAAAGCTGACTCATAGAGCACTTTCTATGCCTTCTCTGAAGCCTACAGCCAGCTCAGGAGAAGCTGGTTCCACAGGTGTTCCTGAAATGGTGGAATCAGAATCAGCAAAGGTGATGGAAATAGAACTGAACTGGGACCAGTAATCCGAGTGTTAGCAGTGTTAGTTCTGTAGCCTTGGGCAAATCTCTGGGCCTCACTTTTTCTGGGAAATAAGGGACTTGAGCCAAATGGTCTCCAACAGTTCTTTCTGGTTCAAGAAGTCTGTGATTGGGATGCAGATGTGGCTCAGGAGACTGAGTTCCCGCCTACCACACAAGAGATTGTGGTTTGGTTCCCAGTGCCTCCTGGGAAGCAGAAAGCCAGCTGAAGCGACTAGCTGATGCAGAAGATAACACAATCAAGACAGACAGAGAGGGGAAGCGAACTTGGCCCAGCAATTAGGGTGTCCGTCTACCATATGGGAGGTCCGTCAAACCCGGGGCCTCCTTGACCCATGTGCAGCTGGCCCATGCGCAGTGCCGATGCGCACAAGGAGTGCGCAAGGAGTGCCATGCCACCAGGGGTGTCCCCACATAGGGGAGCTCCACGCACAAGGAGCGCACCCAGTAAAGAGCCGCCCAGTGCGAAGGAAAAGTGCAGCCTGCCTAAGAATGGCGCCGCCCACACGAAGAAATGACACAAGATGACGCAGCATAAAGAAACACAGATTCCCGAGGCACTGACAACAACAGAAGCGGACAAAGAAGATGCAGCGAATAAACACAGAGAACAGACAACCGGGGTAGGAGGCAGGAAGGGGAGAGAAATAAATAAATAAATAAATCTTAAAAAAAAAAAAAAAAAAGAGAGAGGAAACACAATGAGTGATCCAACAAAGCAGGAGTGGAGGTGGCCCAAGTGATTAGGCTTCTTCCTCCAGCATGGGAAGTTCTGGGTTTGGCTCCTGGTGCCTCCCAAAAAGAGAAGACCAACACACAACAAACAGACACACAACAAATGCAAACAACGAGGGAGTGGGGGAAATAAATAAATCTTTAAAAAAAAGAAAAAAGTCTGTGCCTCCACAACCATGGGTGAGAAGAAGACTGCAATTGAGTTAATGAATGTGGTGAAGACACCCAAGCTCATCCCTTTGGCTCCTGTAATGATCTGGATAAGCTAAATTAATATCCATGACTGTCTCCCTTATCTGCATACAGTAAACACAGTTAAAAGCTTTATTAATAAAATGTTAGGGATATGGTAAGGCTGTAAAGCAGTGGTTTGCAAGTATCAAAACTGGCAAGGGAACTTTTGAAAAGACAAGTTTCAAAGTCTTGCCCCAGATCTCCTAAATAAATAGAATATTAGGAATATGTATACTTTTACAAAGCTTCCCACTGATTTTGATAATCAACCAGTTTGGGGGTAATTTTTAAAAGATAAGTTAGTGTTTCTCAAAGAGTAGCCTGTAGATCACTCCCATGTGAATTATTTATCATTCTGGTTGTTGTTATATCTGTAAGGGAACTCCAAATTTGTATTTTAACAATTCTCTCGTAACATATATATAAACCTCATCCATAAAATAGTTTATATATGCTGACATATGCATATTTATCCATATGAAATCTTTATATGGATAAACCCTACTAAACAATATAATAAAGACAGGACCACATGGTAACTGCAGCATAGGCTTATTTCATTATTTTTACTTTTATTACATTATATCATTTAATTCTCACAAGCCTGTGATAAAAGCATTGATCTCCTCATTTTACAGAAGAATTGAAGCATTAAGAGTTTGGGTAACCTGCACCAAACCAAAAGATTAATAAATGGATGCACTGGAACTGAAAACAAATGTGATGCAGCAAGGAAACAGCCTACATTGCTATAGAATATGTAATTAAGAGTTTGTTACACCTTTTAATTAAACAATTTGCTGAGTTCTTATCTGATGAAGCAAGTTAGAAATAGAACCCAGATCCTGTTGGTTGGTTTTATTAGTCACTGCACAAATGTTAGGATCATTATAATAATCTTAGATTAGCAAGATAAGTGACCATTAACTACTAAGCAGCAAGGTCTCAGGGATTTCCTGGAATCATAAAATGATCTAAGGTAGTCATCTAGTCAACAGTCTTCAAACACAAACATTTATAGCAGAGGCCAGAAGTCTGTTGTCCAAAGTCTTACACATGTATTTTAAGATTAACCAGCCCTAGATCATAGTCCCCTGACTCTGCTTCACTAATCTGTCTACCACATGCCCTAGACTCTGTGTTCTTCACCTCAATCCGCCCAGTACCTGCTTTGGTGCAAGAATAGACTTCACTGGATTTGAAATTTTCTTTCTCCTGCATTCTTTCAGGGAATAAGACATATATTGTTATTACTACAAATACATTTTTAGGACAATGGTTTCTTGTCATTGGTTCCTCTAACATTTACGAAAAGGTGTGCAACTGAGTTAAAGCTTCTCTTGAACTCCTGGAAAATCAAAATAGGCAGGACCTTCCAGATTCCCCAGGCCTGGATCCCAGGTCACAGTTGGGTACAGCACAGTAACAGGCACTTCATAAATACAATGAAACCGAATGGACCTTGGTTATTGTGAGACCTAGTTTTGATTTTTTAAAAATTCACAAAAAGAGAAAACAGAAAATACTTTGCTTGGTCAGTGCCATATAATTTTTAAAATTATGCAAAGAATTCCCTCTCCTGTGTTCACACCCTACTCTTTTTATCTCCTTTTTCATTGGTGTTAGAGATTTTATAAAATATGTGGACACAGAGATCATTTCACAAAGGGGATAAAAGATTGAAAATGGCATCTTAGAAAGAGAAACTGCCAAAAAGTAAACTGAATACTCACTAGAGTTGGTGAAGGTTTTCTGACTGAGGTTTTGGTTTGTGTGTCTTGTTTTGTGAAGGATGGTATATTTGGGGGTATATTTTAATCTCATTCAAATTTTGCATGACAACCCATGGAAGGTAGCTATACCCTGCCAAATATGTATGGGAAGAGTTCATTTTTCCTACAAGGTTGGTATCTAATTTCCTAAATAAAAAGGAAAGTGATACTTACGTATCTCCTGATTAAGACCTGCTATTATTTCTAACACAGGTTTAGGGAGAAATGCTGGTGGACTTTCTTTCCTGCAAATCAAAAGAATAGAAAAAAATACAACTATGAAGAACCAAGAAAGTTGACAATCCAGTTTGATAAAGTTTAATTATCTTGGCTGATTTTCTTGGGAAAAAGACAATTTCCAGTACCATAATAAAATTCTCTATTCAAAGTCAAAAGAGTTTCATTTTAAACAACAGGTGTTCATACCTTGGACTGCCACCTACAAAATCCACTGGATAATTATACATTAGTGGCTAGTAGGGATCAAGGTCAAGTTGAGAAAATCATCCCCTAAAACAACTGACCATTATAGCAAACATTTGTAGGTACAGAGAAATAACTGTAAGAAAACACTCAGCATGGCTACACCTGTGGGAGGTGGAGATACATACTATGTTTTTGGAATATGTAGAGACCTTTTCATATCTTTCATAAGTGCCTCGAGGCATTGCATCAATATTCCCAAGCACCTACATGAGGACTATGTGGGAGGTATCCAACCATCTCTCTCCTAGAAATCAAAATCAACTACTACACATAATTATTGTTCATATGTAAGCACCTTCAGAATGTACCCTGTATCTCAAGACTTAACACTGCACTAAACACAAGGGTGAAAAATGAGAAGTCATTCATAGAAAAACAGCACCTAACAAATTCCCCTCCCCATGTAACCACTGCCCTAGTTCAGCCAACAGGGATGACATAGATATCAGATGGAATTATTTCAAAGTCAAGATGCCCACGACCACACTATGACTAATCTTTCACCTACAGGATCAAGTCCAAGTGCTATCACATGGAACATATGCCCTGCAGGAGCTCGTCCCTGCCTACCTCCTTTTATTTTACACACACCCAACCTGCAACAACCCTACATTTTCCCAGTCACACCGGGCCAACTACACCTCTATGTCTTGCTCGGATTGACCCATGGCTGAGGTTCTTTGCCCCAACACCCTCCCTATGTCCTGGCAAACATCTGTTCATCTTTTCAGAGTCAAATCGGGTACCCTTTACCCAGAAGCCTTCTCTGGACCCTCAGGCTAGGTGGGTTCCCTTCTCTATGCTCTAAAATATACCAGCACATTTCTACCATTGTACTTATTACATGTCCTATAAATTTGTTTTTGTAGGCTTTTTGAGGGCATGGACTGTGACTCATTCATCCTGTCACTAGAACAGTGTTTCTCACATGGTAAGATAGTTTCAATAAATATCTGTTGAATGACCTAGGTGGATGAAGTACTTTTCAGACCTAGAGCTGCCCAAGTGCACACTTTAGCACTTGGGAAGGAATTTAAAATAAAAATTGGACATTTTTTAACCTCATTCTTATCCCCAGCTTCCCTATGGTTTTTGTTGTCCTCCTCACTCTGTACCTGGGACTGTTTTCTTCCAATGGAGTCCTATATGGACTAGTAGAAGACAAGGAATGGAGAAGAGAAAGAGCATAATAAATGAAAAAGTAGTAATAAAAAAATTTATAAACTTCAGAATTCCAAAAGATAATTCAAATAACACAACCTTAAAAAATGATATTAGGAAAACATACTTCTGTTATCCTGATTTTTCAACCACGTGCATACAGCTCTTGGCAAAGGCTAATGTTAAATAAAACTTAATATTGTCATTTACTTCTTTAAAATGCACATTTAAAAAAATACTTACAATTTTATACCCATTCCATAATTAAATGCTTGTTTTAATTTTATAAATTTCCACCTATCTCTACCCACAACAGAACCAAAAAAAGAAACATAAGGAGTGAAATAGTTAAATTTTCCTCCCCACTTCTTTGTAGCTTTTGTTACATCCAAATATACTAATGCAATGGACTTTGAAAATAGTATTCCATGCATATTTTTGATTCCTCACATAAATGATTCAGATTTATTGGGAATATGCTAAACATAAATGCTCTAAAGTTAAGAGAATAAGTCTCAACTCATTCTTTAAGCTATCAATTATTAAACATTTTACTAAAAAAAGTACCTTAATTCCTGAAAAGGTTTAAAGAACAGTGGCATGCCCCTACCAAAAAAACCCCAAAAATATTATTTTTGAGCATATATTCCCAATGTATATTTTTACAAATTTTAAGTATTACTATATAAATATAATTTATAATTCATATGATATAAAATACATTAAGAGAAATTAAGAGAAAAATAGATATCACTGAGTATTCTAATACGTTCTTCCTGAACTTCAGTATATGATGGCAGAATTTATAAGACCTTGCTCCCACACAAAGTTTAATTCTCTCTCCATTGCCTCCCCTGGAACCACAGTTAAGTCCAAAGAAAACCTGTTGATATTTATGGTAACTAAGGGATACCAAAGAAAATAAAGCCAGGTCTCAGAACAGTGTGCCATTCACCACAATGGGAGCAAATCAATGTGTGGGTGGATCAGCACAAATTCATCACATTTGAAACGCACATACATGCAGAATTGTGTGTTAGAGATATTCAAATCCATCTAGACCAGTGGTTTTCAAACTATTTTTTTAGCTGAGGATTTTTTATTTTTCCAGATATTCTCGTTAGCAGATGGCCAATATATCAAACAGATACAAGCAGAATTGCTCTGGCTACCGCAGGCTTTGTGATCAGATGCTCTAAGTACTCTAGCCCCCTCCTTCACTGCTCAAGCTCCAGGGGCACAGTCTGAAAACCAGTCTGTGGTTTTTAGGGATGAAGCTATCAGGAGATGGAGATGGAGAGGGAACAGAGCAGCCATTTCAAGAGAGTTTGTGATTAAAGCCACTAGTGTTCTTAATCCTGGGCACCTGGACCCTCTCAGCTCTCAGCGCCCCTCCCTCGTTTTCCTGGACTGGTTTCCCTGAATATCCCTCTCTAATCTCAGTAAAGATAAAATGTTAAACTATGAACTGATAGACTTAAGCTAACTTTTGCTTGAAGGGTTTGATAAAATAACGAATAGTTACCTTGTCTTCCAAATACATACTTTTTAACTTGAAGGTTGTAGCTACTCAAGCAGCCAACCATCTCTATATGAAAATAGTTTGCATAAAGGAGCAGGGTTCTCTGCAGTGTGGTGAGTGAGACATTAGCTTCAGGAACAAAATTTTAAGGGGGACCCAAAACATCAGGAATAAAAATAAATATTTAATGCAATACTTTAAAAAAAACAAAAGAATGCAAGAAAATAACTCCACGATGAACAAAATACTAAAATGTCAAATAAAGGCAGGATCTAATGCTGCATTAGCACAATTTAGACATACTTGCCCAAAACTAATCTCAGTCCCAGTCCAGTCACTTCTCCAAAAGAATAAAGTATAAATACAGAGAAGCAGATGTGGCTCAACTGACAGAGCATCCACCTCCCATACAGGAGGTCCAGAATTTGAACCCAGGGTCTCCTGGCCTGTGTGGTGAGTTGGCCCATGTACAGTGCTGCTACGTGCAAGGAGTGCCGTGCCACATGGGGGTGTCCCCATGTAGGGGAGCCCCACACACAAGGAGTGCGCCCTGCAAGGTGAGCCACCCCACGTGAAAAAAAGCTCAGCCTGCCCAGGAGTGGTGCTGCACACATGGAGAGCTGACACAGCAAGATGACACAACAAAAAGAGACAGATTTCCGGTGCCGCCGACAATGTAAGCGGACACAGAAGAATACAGACTGAATGGATACAAGAGAGCAGACGGGGGGGGGGGGGGGGGGGGGGGCAAGGGGAGGGAAATAAATCTTAAAAAAAAAATTATTTCAATTAGTTGGATTATGTGTATCTCTGTCTCCTTAACCACCTAGGATTATAAAAGCTGAAGAAAATGTTGTTTGGAGGACAAAGTCCTGATGGGTTCTGCCATTTGGACCTGTACATCCCGCTCTGGAGGACTGGAGATAGGGTAATTTGTTTGGGATCAAATAAGAAACTGGAGAACTAGAATACATAAGAGATTTAGTCCCAGCTTGCATAAGACTTTTCTTATAATTTCAATTAGCTACTAAGTTTAGTTGTAGTTGCTACAATAAGCATTCTTTTCAATTTTTTGTTTTCAAAAGCAAATCACAGTTTAAAAAAAAAAAAATATATATATATATATAAATCCTGCAAGTTGACATGTGCCAGTGACATCATCTTGACTCCAAAAGCAAATTAACCACTTCAAGTGCATGACCTAGCTATAAAAGGCTGTTCTGAAGAGGAGGTATCTAACCTCTTAAGTATTACAAGGGTGGAAACAACCATGAAAGAAATAAATCATTGTGACATTCGATGAACATTCATGAGAATGTTTTCCATCCACAGAAGCCAAATGACTTAGCTTAGGAAAATGCATGACTCATGACTCCATGCAAACACATAGTAGGCACTCACCACAATGAATGATTAAACAAACTAAATCTGTGAAAGCTGTAGAAAGGCTGGAAACAAGGTAGAAAAGGACTAGTTTATAAAGAGTTTTGACCTTTTTGCTGTGGGCTTTTGAACAGAAGTTTAACAAGAAAAATGGAAAGGAAAAAGGGGGGGGGTTCTTTAAAAGAAACGATGGGAGGATAGATAAATCCAGCTCAAAAGCTCTTGAGATAGTCTAGGCAATGGGCAATAAAGGCCCACCAAAGGGTGAAGACAGTCAAAATGGGGCAAGGAAGGTGTGGCAGAAACCCAATGGCTCCTCGCTCCTTCATCTATAGAAATAGAAATATTAGCTGCATCCAGAGGGAAGGACACCATTTCCATACTTCCCATGCTGCTAGGCATGGCCAAAGAAGTGGATTTTGTGATAAAACATGAGCTATGAGCAGAAGTGATGTGTGCATTTTCAGGTTACAACCTGAAAGATAAGACAGTGTGGTCTCTCTCTTTTCCTTTAGCCTTTTTGAAAATTGGAGAGCATCTCTGGTTGATGAGCTATCCTCCACCTGGTAGACAGACACAGTGCTCTACAGATGGAAGAAACCTGTGTCCCTAACATGGTCAAGTCAGTACATCAGACCTGTACCACCCACTTGGACTGTACATGAGCCAGAATTAGGCTTAGGTAGTGTTAAATCCACAGCTATTTTTGGATTTTGTTACAACTGCCAACCCAATGTCCTAACTAACACAAATGGATATTTTAAAAAAACATTGCAAAATTGAAAAATCCATGGAATCTGGTGATAGTCTATAGTGAATAAAGGAGAGAGATGAGCTGAACAATTTCAAGGTTTTATGTCTAGGGGCCTAGAATAATAATAGAACCACAACAAATTAATAGGTAAAAGGGAGACCTGCTTAAGTTTAGATGATGGCATAAGAGCCAAGGGGGTATGCCCAGTAAGTAACTGGAACAATACTTCTGGAACTCAAGTTTTTTTCTGAAAAAAGTTCAGAAGGAAAATTTCTGTTATTTTCAGATATATAAATATGAAAATGTGAGAACTGATGAAAATCTCAAGACTAAGGGACATCAGAAAGAGCTAATGGCTTGGCAAGAGGAAAAAGCCATAATCAGCCAAGGAAAGAAAAAGAATATTATCTTACATAGGAGAGGGATAATTGCTGAAAACAGGGAATAATAGAATTAACTTGATTTGAGCTAACAAACAAATTAGAAAGGGATTTGATGTGGTCTGAACATCTTAAATTCATTTAAAGGTGTCTTTAAAAATTAAAGCAATCTTTTCTTGAAATAGAAAATCATTACTCAGGATTCTCATAAGCCAGGTCTCAGTAGAGCTTAACTTTGAATTTAAATTTTCAGAGTTCCAAGAAAGAAAAGGAAAAAGAATAGGTCCTTATACCATTCTCTACTTTTTGTTTATTGTCACAAAAAAGGAGGAAATGAGAGGAATAAAAGGAAAGGAAGCAGAAATATTTGGCTATTGTCATTATCCAGTCTAGGAGGCTGATCTTATATTAATAAGGGGAAATGGCAAATTGAAACAAAAGTCTCCTTGCCACCTTTTATTGTTACATTCAAAGATAGAGAGGGATCTAAATTTGACTGTAAGACACTTTACATTTAAATATCCCTAATATAAGGCTTACATCATGGGAGTCAACTATTACATATAGGAAGCATGAGTATGAGAATTTGTCACTTGTGAGATGCATTCAGTTTTCCAATTACTGAAAAGTCACCAACATTTCAGAACATTCAAACAGGGAAGCAGACTTGGCCCAATGGATAGGGAGTCCGCCTACTACATTGGAGGTCTGTGGTTCAAACCCCTGGCCTCCTTGACCCGTGTGGAGCTGGCCCATGCGCAGTGCTGATGCGCGCAAGGAGTGCCCTGCCACGCAGGGGTGTCCCCCGCGTGGGGCAGCCCCACGCGCCACGCAGACGTGACCCCCGCATGGGGGAGCTCCACGCACAAGGAGTGCACCCCGTAAGAAGAGCTGCTCAGTGTGAAAGAAAGTGCAGCCTGCCCAAGAATGGCACCACACACGTGAAGAGGTGACACAAGATGACGCAACAAAAGGAAACACAGATTCCCGACGCTGCTGATAAGGACAGAAGCGGTCACAGAAGAAAGCACAGCAAATGGACACAGAGAGCAGACAACGGGGGGATAAGTGGGGGGAGAAAAATAAATAAAAAAATAAAAATAAAATAAATCTGAACAAAAACAAAAACGGAACATTCACGCAAAACTGCTTCATGCCCATTAGTTGTCATTCTTCCCTACCTGGTTTTGGCCATCCACCAAAGAACGCAGCCTCTGGGGAAGAGGCAAACCAAAGGCATAACCAACCCAGAGCTGCTTGCTGACCAGCTCTGTGCAGTAACCATAGTTTTCTGATTTTCATTCCATTCTCCACTTTGGATTTATGAGACCTCACCATATTAGCTTTTCTTGAAGATTACTGTAACCTTCAAAAGTTCATTATAGCTGCCCAAAGGAGGCAGAGAAGATTCCATGATTCTCTATCGCTATATTTTTATCAAAATCATACTAATTCACTTTATCTGAGAAATTGATATTCCCCTTCCTTCCTTTGAAGAGAAGTCTGTTAGTAATCTCCTTTCTCTTCACATGGTGAATGCATCATCCGTAGTTTTTCCAGTTGTTTGGGGATAGTTTTTGTTGTCGATTCTAGTGTTATACTTGAGTTTTATAATCAGTCTTCTTTTAATTCCTTAATATTGGCTCAAATTTTTCTTTTTTCTTTAGATAAAGCAGCCATTACTTTATATTCCTTCAAGTGGATCAGGGCAGGGAGTCTTGCCAAAAAACAACCTTTCCATTCAAAATACCTAAACAAACGTTTCTGTACACCATCAACTTAGCAAAACAAAGGAGGAGGAGGAAGAGGTAGGAGGAGGAAGGAGAGAAGAGGAGAAAGGAGGGATATGGGGGAGGGGGGAGGAGGAGGAGGAGGAGAAAAGCAGCTTTTTTTCTATTTTGAATTTGCAATTGGTGGGGGGAAGGATTGTGCTATAAGAAACTTATCATTTGACATACAAAATAAATTCTGTTCCCAACATCCCCTAAGTGGTAACTCTTGGATCTCTGGAATTTCTGGCATTTTACATATAACCTGAAAGCCACTCGGATCACTCAGGAAAGCTTCTCTCCCAACCCTGTCACCATGTGCCACATAAAAACCAGAGCACCAAAGCACCAGACTCACATTTAGTATAGGGTACTCACTGCTTCTTAATATTTGCTTACAAAGCCTCAATAAAGGAAGTAACTTTGATATTATTCTAACAATATTAAACTTCTTAACCTACATCCTTTCTTCCCTATATCATAATCCTCAAACTCCATGAAATTAGCTCATAACCCTCATATGTGTTCCATAATTTTAATGTCAATAATAAAAGGTAATAAACTGAGATCAAATTGTAAGCCTAATGCCAATATTTTTATTTTTATACTATCAGATTTGCAGCTATTCACAAAAGAAGGTCAATGAGTATGTTAGATATAAAAATGTACATGTTAACTCTTCAGGTGGGAAGGAGCTTACAATTACTGAGTGCCCATAATTTGCCTGATGCTTTAAACATTCTCTCCCTGAATCCTTACAAAAAACTCAGAAAGACATATGAACACCATTGGATGCATAAGGGAACCTGAGGTTATAAGAGAAACAGCATCAAGCAGAGCCAAGTTCAAACCAGGTTTGCCTGAAACAAAGTCATATTGGCTCAGTAATAACAGTAGTGGTTGACTTATGTCAAAGTGGATATATATAGTGAACCATTTTGCCTGATAGCTTATAGCTGAAATCAGGAAGACAGCAAAACAGCTGAGACTGATACAGAAGGCCCCGAGAAAAATAAGCCCTATGCCAGAAGAGAGGAATACAGGATCACTTAAGCACAAAGTCAAGAGGCTGGTCCTACAGAGCTCAAGAGGAAGAGGAAGCCTGGAAAGGAAGGAGAAATAAGACAGAGATTGGCTGCCATCTTGCTTCAACATGTGTCAGCTGACTTTGGTGAGACAGCACCTTTTATGGTCCTTTCTGTGGCCTTGGGACTATAAGCTTTTACCCTTAAATAAATACCCTTTATAAAAGCCAACAGATTTCTGATATTTTGTATCAGTAACTCTTTGACAGACTAATACAGAAATTGGTATCAGGAGAGTGCGGTCGTGCTGCTTGCAATTACCAAAATGCTGGAATAGTTTTATGAATGGGTAAGGGGTATTTTTTGGAGGAATTGTGATATGCTTGACAGAAAAGGCCTAGACTGTTTTGAAGAGACTGTTGGTAGGATTATGAATGCTAAAGAGACTTTTGATTAGGCCTTAAAAGGAAAATGATGAAACTATTATTGGAAACTGGAGGAAAGGCAATCAATGTTTTAAAATTGCAGAGAACTTAGCAAGATTGACTCCTGATGTTATATGGAAGGCATAATTTGAAATGATGACCAAGGACATTTAGCTGAGGAGATTTCCAAAGTAAATGTGAGAATGCAGCCTGGCTTCTTCTTGAAAACTATAGCAAAATGCAAGAGTAAAGAGATAAACAGAACTGAATTGTGGGGCACAAAAAAAACAAAGACTGATTCTGGAAATTCCAAGCTTCTGGGAATCAAGCCCCTAGATGATAGTGCCCTTTGAGGCATTAACTAAACTTGGAACTTGTAAGTCAGGATTGAAAATACAGTTATCCAGGAAAGACTTGTGGAAAGACTTACTATCTGATGGCTTAGATCCTGTTTCCTGCATGCCAAACCAACAAGGTTCTTGAGAGATCCATATGAATGAAACCACTGTCAGCCTGGACTAAAGGGAACAGGGAGGGAAGAGATTAAAAGGCAAATGGCTTTAAGAAGAAAACCATGGAATCTGAGGTCTGGAATTAAGACATTGCCTCTGGTCAAGAAAGGAATCCCACCCACGTGTATGGCAACACTGAATTTACCCCAGCATTTGAAGAGGGTGGATGTTGTAGACCAATGTTCAGAGAGTGTTTTGTCACCCCAGGCTACAGAGAGGGTAGAGCCATTCCCCAGTCATTGGGGGGAGTTAGATCACCACCCCACTGTTTTGAGGTTGTTGAGCCTAGTCTCCAAAGATTAGGGAGGGCCAAGTCGCCCCCTCACTGTTCTGAAGATGATAAGCCTCTATGCCAGAGATTAAGAAGACTGTTGCCACCACCTCACTGCACTAAGGGGATTGACACTGTACCCGAGAGATTGGGGAATATGTGGCCATCAGTCCAATGTTCTTGGAGGGTGAGTTCTGGAGCTTGGTCACCACCCAGATGCTTGATGAGGGTGGAACTGAGAAAATGGCAATTGGGCAAGCCTGTGGAAAGGGTGGGCCTCCAATGAGGCCTCAAGGAGAAGAAGAAACCATCATTTTAAGGATGAATCTTAGACTTTGAAATGTAATAGAGTATGCCCTGCAGGTTTTAGGAATTTTGGGGGACCCATGAAGGGTGTTTCCCTCCCAAATTCTCCTTATGGTAATGAATACATTTGTCCTATGACTGTACCCACTTTATATATTGGAAGCAGATAACTTGTTTTGTAAGTTTCACAGGTCTGCAGCCAGATGGGACTTTTTTTTTTAAGATTTTACTTATTTATTTCTCTCCCCTTCCCCCCCCCACCCCCATTGTCTTTTCTCTGTGTCCATTCGCTGTGTCTTCTTTTGTCTGCTTCTGTTGTTGTCAGCGGCACGGGACTCTGTTTTGTTTTTTTTTTGTTGCATCATCTTGTTGTGTCAGCTCTCCGGGTGCGCGGCACCATTCCTGGGCAGGCTGTACTTTCCTTTGCACTGGGCGGCTCTCCTTAGGGGGCACACTCCTTGCACGTGGGACTCCCCTAAGCAGGGGACACCCCTGCGTGGCACGGCACTCCTTGGGTGCATCAGCACTGTGCGTGGGCCAGCTGTACATGAGTCAAGGAGGCCCGGGGTTTGAACCGCAGACCTCCCATGTAGTAGACAGACACCCTAATCACTGGGCCAAGTCCACTGCCCAGACGGGACTTTTGACCCAAGACAAACTGTGTTCCTATAAATGATTTTGATATTATTTTGTATTTATTGCTACTGAAATGATGTAAGGATTTTTTAAAAATATTGTAATGTCTTTTTGGGATTCAGAGGATGGAATGTGGCAATTTGAAACTATTTTATGAATCCCCAAAAGGGAAAGATTATGTTTGTAAACTGATTTATTCCTCTGGGTGTGATACTCTTTAATTGTATTAAATTCAGTTGAGCGACCTTTCATTAGATTACCTATTAAGATTGTTTTTAGGGTTGTTTGATTCGATTATGTCAATAAGGGACTCAGTTTGAGTCCCCACTCTCTTGCTGGGTCTGATATAAACAGGCATTCACAAAAACACATAAAAAGAGAGAGATGTGTCTTTTTTTATCCTGGCATGTGACAGAAAGGAGAAGGCGCAAACAGCTGAGGCCCTGGGGAGACATGAGCCTTTTGCCTGATAGCTTACAGCTGAAATTGGGAAGACAGCAGAAATGCTGAGACTGATACAGAAGGCCTGAAAAGAAACAAGCCCTATGCCAGGAGAGGACGACAGGATCACTTAAGCACAAAGCCTCAAGAGGCTGTTCCCACATAGCTCAGGAGGAAGAGGAAGCCTGAGCTGGAAGGAGAAACTAGGCAGAGATCACCTGTTATCTTGCTTCAGCATGTGGCAGCTGACTTTGGTTAGAAAGCACCTCTTATGGTGTGTATTAGTCAGCCAAAGGTGTGCTTATACAAAATATAAGAAATCTGTTGGCTTTCATAAAGAGTATTTATTTGGGGTGGAAGCTTAACAGGCCATAAAGCATAAGTTACTTCCCTCATCAAAGTCTACTGCCAAGAGTTCAGGCTTCTTGGGTTCTTCTCTTACAAGGGCTGCGTTTCTCTCTGGACTCAGCTGCTGTGCTCACTCCACAAGGCCAGCTGTAGACTATCAGGCAAACAACTCTTTCTCCCCAGGGCTAAAGACCTGTCTCTATTCCTCTGCAGTCTTCTCCTGTGTGTTCACTTCCTGGGCTCCAGCTCAAAACTCCAACTTCAAAACTCCAACTCTGGCCTTTGCCATGTCTTTTATCTGTGAGTCCCCACCCACCAAGGGGCAGGGACTCAACATTCTACTGATGTGGCCCAATCAAAGCCCTAATTATAATTTAATCACACCCAAGTACAGACCAGTTTATAAACATAATCCAGTATTTCTTTTCAAATTCATCCATATATCAAACTGCTGCATGGTACCTTGAACTGGGTCTTTGCACAGCCTTGGGACTGTAAGCTTTTACCTCAAATAAATACCCTTCATAAAAGCCAATTAGATTTCTGGTACTTTGCATCAGCAACCCTTTGGCAGACTAAGATATATGAGAAACAAAGTTAAAAGCTTGGCAAATTCTAGAGGACACTCTGGATATGTTCCATATTTTTCCAAAGCTGTTTTTATAACGCATCCTATTGGCATTATATTTTAACTCCAGATGCTCTACCCCTGACTTAGTAAGATCAGAGACCTGTTCAAAAAAGCCCATTTTGTTTAAGCGATGTACTCATGAAAAAGCAGTTTGGGATTAGCATTTTATGCCATCTTGTACATGTACAGAAAAGTGAACTGACAGACTCTAAGAGTACAAGGGGTATGGGTGGTAGAATGGGACAACAAAACTAGGTTAGATTGCCAATTTTGAAAGTTGTTTTTAAAATTGATAATATTATTATAACTTGGTTTCCTTTGGGGTAAGAGAGGATGCTCTTATGAAAGAGGCAATTTTGTTTAGCCTGAACAAAACATTAAACTCTTTGGACATCCGGTTCTCCATCTGCTTAGGCAGCCTGTTGGATCTACGAGAGTCTTTGCAATGCTAACTTAATTGAGTCTGGTTGAGAGGCAATGGCACTGGTAAGAACACTGGGCAAAGGAAGCCAGAGGGTCATAAATGTTTGACCATAGAAGGCTAAAGCTAGAAAGGCTACACACACTAAAGATGATAGAATACTACAAGTGTGAGCTTTGGAAACAGGTTGGCTCCAGAATATAATAGGTGCACGGGCAGCTTGGGAACTTCAGCCCAACTTTCCTTCCCAATAATGGGAAAATAAAATTTCTGCCTCACAGGATGAAAATTAAATGAGATAATGTCTCATAAGTACTTAGTATAAGTGTAACACATAGTAAAAGCTTAATAAACAGTAGTTATCAATACTGTTCTTTATACAGCAGGAAAAACTACACTTTAGGTTAAGTGATTGGCACAAGTTACTAGCCCATTTCTTTATTAGAGATGGAGGGGTGGGATGATAAACTCAGCTGCATCTAAACTGAAATTGTCTCTAAACAATCAATTACCACCATAGAACCAGAAAAAGTTTGTAGAAGTTTCAAGCATATTTTAATTATTTTGTTTGTCATTAATCAAACTGATTTAATAACAGACATTTGTTGCTCTTCTAGATCTCAGAACTAACACTGCATGAATTCCCAGGTGATTTTGATCCCATTATTTCTTGGACTGAAGATTTCCATCTCAAATCTACTTTGTCCTGACATTCTCAGCAACTGCTATTTACTTCTCCTACAATCTAGGAAAAGCAAAACAGAAGGGAAGTTATTCGAGCATCTTTTCCAGAGGCACAGATCTTTGCTATTTAACATGTGGCAGATTTAGATGTTTCTATTTAGATACAAATTGCTAGTTTCATATTTTAGAATAACCTTAAGAAAAAAATCTGAAATAGTCACTGAAGGATCTTTTGAAGGGTGACTCTTGGGCACCCCCTGTTTGCAAAAACAATCCCTGAAAAGTACAATGACCAAATTAAGGCACCATATTAAGCTTATCATTAGAGAGCTTTAAACAAATGTTTATTTCTGGTCTTCTTATTTTTGCTAAGGAATGAAGCCTAGTGTTTTATTACAGTTGTTCAGTGCTGAAACATATACAATGGGTAGGCATCAACAACAGGAATTTGAGGCTTGGGGAAGTCCACATTGAGGTGTTGGCAAGGCAGTATGTTCTCCCTCAAGAATGTGGCATTCTAGGGCTCCCTGTGATCCTTGGTCCTTGGCTTTTCTGTAGCACGGCAATGCGCAGGGCCATATCTTCTTTCTCCTCCAGCTTCCACTGACTTCCAGCTTCTTCCCCTGGCTTTTCTTCCTGTGGCCTTTTCTCCAAGGCCTCCAGTAATAGGATTAAGATCCATTCTGATTCAATTTGGCACAATTTTAAAATATCCTCATTAAAAGGTCCTTTTTACAATGGGGTCACACCCACAAAAATGGATTATGATGAAGAACATGTTTTTCTGCCCTACCTAGGCTAGTTTGTTGTTGTTTGGGGGATTTTTAAATTCAGGTATATCAGTCAAGTTAAAAGAAAAGCTTAACTTTTCTAATTCATGATCTTTCTATAACTGGAGAGGCATTTACAGCAGACCACTGCATTAGGCTGTACAGACCATGCAGCCCAAGGCCACCGCCCATAGTACAGTCTAAGTAACACTCATAGCTAAATTTAAAAACTTTAGCATGGGTAAAGTCCAGATTTACAATAAAATAATCTCTTAATATACTTTTATAAAGACGTATTTTCCCCAACATAGGGTTTACTGGGTATACTCAGTCCTTAACATTACAATAAATATATTTGCTTTTTAAATGTACTTATATTTAGATATGCTTCATTCACTTTAAATAACTAAACTCGAGGCAAGAACGTTATGGACAGAACATATAAACAGACAAAACTCAAGAAAAATATATTTAACATCAAAACTATGTCCTTCCTCAAATTTGAGATTTTGACAAGCTATCTCCAATTTAGGCCAGTGACATTCACTACCGGCTGAATTTTTGCTTCCTATAACAGCATCTTGTTCATGTCAGGATTATCTGCCTCAGAGAAAAATGGCAGTTGCACTGGTGGGTGATTCACTGAAACCAATTCTCGATGAAGAAGCTATTGCTGAAAGCTGCATTTCAGGCTTCAATAATTTGCTGATTGTCACAGCTTGTTCAGTCAAATCATTTGCCTAGTCTATTGATTTTGTGGGTTGTTGACATTTGTCCTACACTAAAGTATTACTTACTGTTGTCATATCATGCTGAACAAGTTGAAATAACATCATCTTGTGGCCTTTGAAAAATCAGCAAATCCTTATAACCATGAAAATGCAACCATTTTGTGAAGGAGGTAGGGAAAAGAATATTAATTCTAAATGCTGAGAGACTAATTGGTTTTTAGTAGAATGGACATGCCACACCCTTCTGTGTTTCTCTAAGGGGTTGTTCTCAATCAGGCGCACTCCAGCAGAATCACAAATAACAAATCTGGAGAAAGTGACAGAATGTCAGTAGCTCCTAGAAGGCTTTGACCCAAGGAACCACAGATACTTCCTGGACTCTCCTCATAGGTCAGATTGTCTCATATTAATGACTTCACAAACTAGAGGATCCTAAAATATGTAGATCTTTCTCAGGATAAGCACAATCAGGATCAGAGTAATTGATTTTAGACTAAATAAAAATTAAAAAAAAAATAAGAAGCTTGAGGTGAATCAAGTATCTTATATCAGCTTGTGTTTCTTGCACTTCCATGGGCCATCTCAGTATAGATACTCATGCCTCAGGGTTCCAACACACTCAAAAGAACACAGCGATGTAGTATAATAGAATTTCTAGAACACCTCTACCCATGAAGTTTTTCAAAGCAAAGGTACAATTAGGCTATGGGAAAACAACTGAATTAGTTCTAAGGAACTGAGCCACTAGACTTAGCCTTCATAATTCTTTGCTCAAATTTTTCTCTTGGCTAACCCCATAATATAGGCTGAAAACAGGCATCTTGAATCATACTAGCCCACCACTGACTAGCTGTCTCTTTGGGCAAGTTAAATATCCCATCTAAACTTTAGTTCACTCACTAGTGAAATGACACTAATAATTCTATTAACCTCAGAAGCTGTAGTAAAAAAGAATTTAATAATTGCTAGAAATTATTATTGCCAATCTCGGCATTAGTTTAAACTGTCACTTCCCTCAGAGAAGAGATATTTTTCCATGACTCAGCTTTCTGTTTGTAAACCAGAAAAAAATGAAGCCAGCTGTAAAATGGGTCAACTCTTTAAAAACTATCCATAGTGCTAGAGAAATGGCTTCCACAGCATCACTTGGACTATATGTAATTAGAAAACAGGAAAAGTAATATCTTTCCAGATCTTGTTTCTTAGAACCTTAAATGTTCTAATCTCCTTTTCCTCTCTGATAATGAGAAAATAAATGACATGGCAGTATCTTTTTGATGATTTGGCCTCTTGCAATTTTTGATGGTCATTATTTTGTATATCAAATATTAGGAGACACTTTATATTACTCTTTTTAAGTTATTAAGTATATCACAATAGCCTTATACTTATATTAAGTATACCACAAGTGCATAATGCTAAATATACCCCCTTATAACATCTTCCTACTCTTTAACTTCATTTTGTTTTATCAGCCATACATAAGCTTTGTAATAGCTAAATCAAACTATCATGGCGTTAAGTGTTTTCTTCTAGAGGTTAAAATGAATATCAGCTACACATAATTTGATCACTTTAAAACCTCTCAAAACTGATCTTGGGCAGGTAAATTTTGGTACCTAAAAATATTTATTTTCTTTTAAGGCTGACAAATTTCATATTGCTGATTTCAGTTCAGCAATCCAGTCTGGGACTGCACCATAATTTACTCTTCCCAGCCTTGTTTCATAAGAAAAGTCAACAGAAAATCTGCTAATATTACATATAGCTCCACCAAGAGAGCTACAAAGAATGTCATTATAGATTTTCTTATTCAGAGTGATGTAACAGGTATAGAAAAGCCCCAAGGAATCCACAAGAAAGCTACTAGAGTGAATCAACAAATTCAGCAAAGTAGCAGGGTACAAGATAAACATGCAAAAATCAATGTTACTATGCACCAGCAATGGACGAGCTCAGGGAAATTAAAAAAACAATTGTATTTAAAAAGCAACTAAAAGAATCAAATATATAGGAATAAATTTAACCAAGGAGATGAAAGACTTACACCAAAAACTATAAAACAATGCTGGAAGAAATTAAAGAACTAAATAAATGGCAGTATATCCCATGTTCATTGACTGGAAATCCTACTGTTAAGATGTCAATACTACCCAAAGCAATCTACAGATTTAATGCAATCCCTATCAAAATTCCAGAAGTCTTTTTTGCAGAAATGGAAAATCTGGTCCTCAAATTCATACAGAATTGCAAGGGAACCTGAATAGCCAAAACAATTTTGAAAGAGAAGAAAGTTTGAGGACTCACATTCCCTGATTTCAAAACTTACTACAAGGAAGCAGACCTGGCCCAGTGGTTAGGGCGCCATCTACCACATGGGAGTTCCGTGGTTCAAACCCCAGGCCTCCCTGACCCATGTGGAGCTGGCCCATGCACAGTGCTGATGTGCGCAAGGAGTGCCCTGCCACGCAGGGGTGTCCCCCGCGTAGGGGAGCCCCATGCGCAAGGAGTGTGCCCCGTAAGGAGAGCTGCCCAGCGTGAAAGAAAGTGCAGCCTGCCCAGGAATGGTACCGCACACATGGAGAGCTGACACAACAAGATGATGCAACAAAAAGAAACACAGATTCCCGTACCGCTGACAATAGAAGTGGACAAAGAAGAACACTCAGCAAATAGACACAGAGAACAGACAACTGGGGTGGGGGGGATGGGAACAGGGAGAGAGGTAAATAAATAAATAAATCTTAAGAAAAAACAAAACTACAAAGCTACAGCCATCTAAAGTGTGTATAACTGGCATGAAGATAGACATATAAACCAAAGGAATTGAATTCAGAGTCCAGAAATAGACCCACATATCTAAGGACAATTGATGTTCATCAAGGGTGCCAAGTACATGCAATGGGGAATGAATAGTCTAGTCAACAAACAATGCTGGGAAAAATGGATTTCTACATGTAAAAGAATAAAGTTGTATCTCTACCTTGCACCATATTCAAAATTAACTCAAAATGGATCAAAGTCCTAAATATAAGAGTGGAAACCATAAAACTCTTAAAAAATAATATAGGGACAAATTATCATGACCTCATATTTGGCAATGAATTCTTAGATATGGCACCAAAAGTCTACGGCCATACCACCCTGAACATGCCCGATCTTGTCTGATCTCGGAAGCTAAGCTGGGTCGGGTCTGGTTAGTACTTGGATGGGAGACACGGTACCAAAAGCACAAGCAACAAAAGAAACTAGTGTGGTGATAGTTGCATAATTCTGTGAACATACTAAAAAATCATTGAATTTACATTTTAAATGGATGCATTATACAGTATATGAATTATATTTCAATAAAGATGCTTTAAAAAGTTAAATAAATTTACCAGTGAATGTCTTCAGAGGATGTTAAGGTTCAGTGTAAATCTCTGGAGTGGGTATTATAGTGTATAATACACTAATCATGTTTATCCATAGAGCCATTTATTCTTAAAGCATTTTGGGAAACAGTGATTGCAGTTCCCAAATTGAGCTTGTTTTCTCTTCTTCCTTAAAATGGAGTTCAGCACTAGGATGCCAGTTACATTTAATATATCTTGTATACATCCTAAATTTTAATTCTTCTTCTAAAATAATAAGAAATGTCTAAGTATGAATATCTACTCTATAAAATAAATGCCTTCTATATGGGAAGGTTTATTAAATGAATGGGCTTTAAAAATGTATGATAACACTGATTCCATGAATAGGTCAGTCACTGAGATTGTCTCATCTATTTACAACGCAGTTTCAAATCCTTTTCCCTGAAGAAACCATATATTTCCATATGAGAACATGTTCCCTTTTGGTCACTGAATAATAAGCACAAGCATAATGGAGGCCATAAAATAGGTTACCTCTTCTTATTCTGAACAAGAATCTGTTTAATGCAACAGCAACTCTATTTTTTTTTTTAACAGCAACTCTTTAGAGTAACTAACCATGTGTTTATTTAACTCCAAGATATTCATGCCTTTCCAAATATTATCATTATAAATATTAAGTACTCTTGGCCTTGAAGTCTAAGCAAGGAAGATGCAACTCCATTTGTGGTTTAGTTTGTAAAACAAAAACAGATCACAGAACTGCAGAATACTTGGAAGAAACCTAAGAGGAGAATGTATCTAATTCTTTAATCTCAATCCCCTGATTTCAGAAACTGAGGTCATATCTGCTTTGGTCCCTAAATCTGCTGCCAAGATAAAGAGCAGGGGCAGAATTAGACCCCAGGTCTGCTAAGGTCCAGCCCAGTCAGTGATCTTTCCACAGCATCACATGCCCTTTAAGGCATAAGGCAAAACGGGCTCTTTTGTTCTTAACCATGCTGCCAACAACAGTGAATAAGCATTATGAATATGATAAACCCACCATGTTTTGTCAAGCTTTTCTTATGCATGTCAGAAACCTCCAGGCACCGCTGTGTTCAGAAAACACCTGCAGATGATTCAATGCTTAGCTTTCTCATTCACCTAGAAATTTGTTTGACATTTCCAACTCATTTGTAAAGGCAAACTAAAGTAGATAATTAATTTCCATGCTCTTTCAGAATATTTCACTATCATGCTGAACAGGATAAATGTTTCCATTTAAATTCTTTTCCTTTTGTGCAGTTCTTTCTATTGCTGGCTGTCATTCTGTGGCTTTTTATATAAAAGAGCATTGAGTTGTTTTGTTTTGTTACCTTTTTTTTTTTCTGTTAAGATAGCATGAGCAGAAATCTATCAGCTAATAATTTTTCAAATCACTCCACTTTTGCAATTACAAATTCTTTTCATGGTACTTTACTAAACTAGGTACCTTTATCGAAAAGAGTTTGAAAAAGAGCTTACAAAATCGGAATTTTAAATGTTTGTTAAAAATGTCTCCTTTCTCTTGCATGAGCCTTTAGGATGGCAGAGAATTACATTCTCCTTTACTAGTAACGTTAAAGCTTATTGAGTGCTTGTGTGGGAAAACAAGTTAATAGGGTACCTATGGATAAATCATATAAGAAAGGCCATGTCGTTTCGCAGAATGAGCTCACACAATTTAAAAGTACAATTAAATGTTGCTATTATCTCTGAAAGAAACAGCAAGGTAAGGGCTGAATATTCCTGATGTCAATAAATTTAAAAATATCTTCCTAAAGATTATTCCCATTTCCACATTAACTCTGACATAAAAAGTTTCATTCATTGGTATTTTATGAGTATATAGGACTTTATTAATTTTACTAAGTAAATTAATAAATAAAATTCTAATTTTATTGCAAATTATTTAGGTAGGGATCTTTAAACTTCTCAAGAAAAAACTGTTACAAAGTATTTGGAATTATCCATTTCTATGTAAATAATATGCAAATGACATTGTCTTTATTCATTCATTTAAAAAGCCCAGATGAGTTTGGTAAAGTCTAGTTTTTGTTCCTCATGGAAAAAATTGCTTTGATCGAAAATATTAATTCAATCCTACTGTTAAATATTATTACAAAATATAAGTTCCATTAGGCTGTGATTCTGGTTTGTTCACCACTGTATCCTCAATATCCAGAAGAGTTCCTGGCAAACAATAAATGGGTGCTCAATAAAAATGTGTCAAATGAATACTAAATAGATGAATAAATGAATGACCAAATGCTTAGAGTATGCCAAGAACTATGCTAAACTCTCTACAGACATTGCATCTTTTCATCCTCAATTTCATAGGCTAGGGACCACTGTCATCTCCACTTTACATATGAGGACACCTCGCTCAGAGGGGACAAGTGAAACACCCCTCACAGCCCATTTAGAAAGCTTAGGGATTGAAACCCAGTTCTGCCTGACTGCAGAGCCTGAGCTTAATCCCTACTCTATAGTAACAGTAACAGAACTAATAACACTAACAATGATATAATAATAGTATTAATAGCAATAATAATAGGCAATTCTTATGGGCTAGCACTGTTTTCAACATGTCAAAGACGTTGGCACATCTAATCCTTGCAACAACCTTATAAGGCAGATTCTATAATTATCTCCATTTTTATAAATGAATACATATACTATGTTGTTCTGGTTTCTCCTCAATCTCAATTAGTGTCCTTTTTGAGAGTAATAAACCAAAGAAGAAAGGTATACTTTATGGACATCCCAAAAAGACCCAGGCTAAGGCATACACATATAATGACAAAAATAAACGTCTACTGAACAACCAACATATGCTAGACAATTAACACACTTTATCAATAGTTCTCCTAACATTCTCAAGAGAGACATAATTATCATCAGTCTGAGAGAGGCTGCCCAAGCCATAAACTAGTAAATGCTAGGGCTAAGATTCAAACACAGTCTTAAGTCCAAACCAAAACACACTAACCAGGTATTAGCTATTTTCTGAGGTTTTGCAAAAGCTTTGGTGATAGAAAATTGGTCCATTCCTGAACCTGCTCCCCAAAAGCAACTTCTTCTCAGTGGGCCTTTCCACTGTAGTTTCAAAGGCACCCAAACCAACGAAGAAAGAAGGGAAACATGTCACAGGGATTCTTTTCAATAGAAGACCCAGAGTAGTTCCCAAACAAGAAATCTCTTTATGGCTACTATATTTTTTCCACTCTATTTTCTCACAGAGTATAAACTCTTCTATTTGCCTTTATTATCTGAAGGCCTTTTTTGTTTGCATTTCTGTGCATTTTTCATCGTCTTTCATGTCCAAAGACGACAAATCCATTCACAGAAACATCTCACTAATTACAACTTTTCTGAGATAACGGTATTTTTTAATTGTGTGATGAAGTATAGAGGCAAAGGGCACAATTCGAACAAATGCAGAGACCTTTCCTATTGAAGAGATTCATGTTTCCTTCCTCAGACCAGTATCTTCTGACACTTGATTTAGATTTAAGGTAAAAAGACAGAGCAGCTAGCAATGGTCTAGTAAGATCTGCTCTTCCCAAAAATACAAGACTCCCCCAGTTCTTCATTCAGAACAGGCTCTGCACAGAGACAGCCCCTAATACTAAAGAAAAGGCAAGTTTGAACTTCAACCCTGTGTAACTTCCCTAGTGATGTGTGCATTTTAGCAGAATGATAGTGATAACTCCAAGCTTGCAAATAGGAAAAGTAAGTGTATAATGAATGAAGGCAATTGGTGAAAAGCTAAGAAATGTCAGGCAACTGGATTTATTAGCACCTTAAGGGATAGTATAGGTTGTAATTGTAAAGCACTCCACAATACATTTCCTACTCTGGTAGAGTAAGAAATAACCAAAGCTTATATATACATTTGCTATTCTGAATTTGCAAATCAAACCTGACTCATTATTTAGTAAGGATCATTCAATTATAATTATATAGTAACTAATCCAGTACCCCAGTGTGCATGCTGTTGTCAAGGCATAATATAACTAGCTGTACCCAACCCACTTCTGCACATACTATAACACACTTAACATTTCCTACTGGTTATTCTAGAAGTAGCACAAAACCAACTTATTCCAAAAATATTTTAGACACTCAGAAGATAAAATGTACATAATACTTTCAATTATTCTCAATTAACCATCTAAGGTTTCAGGCAAGTTTTTCTCAGAAATTCACATGAAAGATTAATAAATTTAATTTTAGTGTAAATCCTAGTTAACGTGACATAAGCGATTAATCCAGCTATTCAGGACAACAGCAGAAGATTAGAATTTATGAGTATTTACTGAAGATTGTAATACATGCCAGCCAATACCTGGTATTTGACAAAACCCCTTATCTTTAGTTATGTACATTAATTGTTTGAACAAGAGCTATATGTCTTCTTCATGGACAAAAGGGTTTAATTGTATCTCCATGCTTGTTCTGCCTCAACACTCTTCAGGTACCACATTTAAATTTAGGGAACCCATTGCCCCCCCCCCTTCTTCTCCACTCACAGGTATCCCCACTCTTCCACCAAATTTATGGCCCCCTCACTGCTCCCAAAGGGGCAAACAGGCTGTCTGGCTATATATCTACAGCTATCAATCAGGGGTCCTGCCATACTGGAGGGCCAGAATCAGAGAAGTAAAATTCCTAGTGAGCAAAACCTGAGATCAGCCAGGTGCCATACATGGGGACAGATCTCAGCACAGATAATCGTTTTGTTAAAAACCTTTTCTTGATGTTATGAAAGAAATTTTTTTTTTAATTTTTTTATTTTTTATTGACTTTGTAATAATATTACATTAAAAATATATATGTGAGGTCCCATTCAACCCCACCCCCCCACCCCCCCCTCTCCCCCCCCCCAACAACACTCGTTCCCATCATCATGACACATCCATTGGATTCCTTCTTTTTCTCAAATTCAAGTACTGCATTTAAAATCTATTTAAATAAACAAATCTCATTTAATTCTTCCATGAATTCATTCTTTCCAATTATACAGGAATATGCTTAAAAAGTCTTTATATAGTTTGTCTAAAATACAAATGAGATTTACACTTTTATTACTATCCCCTAAAATACCATTTAAAATTTGACAATATAATGTTTAAAACACAATATACTTTCACTTCATGGATTTACTAGACCTTTTAATTAATGGAAGTTAATGATTACCCTGGTCAGATTCTGCTGGTACATACAATAGCTCCATAGCCAATTCCTATTTTTAGGTGAAATCATTTGCAGGTGCTAAAACTAAAGATTTCCTCCAGACAGAAAGAGAGAGAGAAAGAGATACAGAAAGAGGGAGAGAGAACCTTAAGAATATTATATATCCAAACAAACAAAACTCCCAATACCATGAAAGATAAATTATGACTGATGGTAGAAAAAAATTGCAATAATATAACACTGCTGTCATTAAGCTCCAATTTTGCAATTTTAAGTACCTTCTTAAGTTTTTTAACTTTCAAAGCTCTTTAGCTGGAAAGAACATAAAAATCATTTCTTTCTGAGTGTTTTATAGAGGAAAACAACCTAAAATGACTATTTTCCTATGAACTGTCTTAAGGAGGCTAATTAAAATAAATTACTAGCACTATAAAGATTAAGGCTATTCTCTCTAGCAATTTACTTTTTTTTTCATAGAACGCATCAGAATGAGTAACTATCTATTTGGACACTTATTAATATGCATCTTTTCTTCTTGACTGTTACCCTCATGAAGGCACATACCAGTTTCATTTTTTGTTCTATGTCATCCAGTCTTAGTAGGCCCTCACTAAATTTTTACTTACTGAATGAAAGAATACTTATAATGATAGACTACATGGTAATCTGTAAGATTAAAATTCCTGGGAAGCAGACTTGGCCCAGTGGTTAGGGCGTCCGTCTACCACATAGGAGGTCCACGGTTCAAACCCCGGGCCTCCTGGACCCGTGTGGAGCTGGCCCATGCGCAGTGCTGATGCATGCAAGGAGTGCCGTGCCATGCAGGGGTGTCCGCCATGCAGGGGTGTCCCCCGTGTAGGGGTGTCCCCTGCGTAGGGGAGCTCCATGCACAAGGAGTGCACCCCGTAAAGAGAGCCGCTCAGCACGAAAGAAAGTGCAGTCTGCCCAGAAATGGCGTCGCACACACAGAGAACTGATGCAGCAAGATGACGCAACAAAAAGAGACACAGATTCCTGTGCCGCTGACAACAACAGAAGCGAACAAAGAAGAATACACAGCAAAATGGACACAGACAACAGACAACTGGGGTGGGGGGGGGAGAGGGAGAAAAATAAATAAATAATAAATAAGTAAATAAATAAATTCCTGGTTATGAACTGAAACCCAGGAGAGAAAACATTAAGATCAAATACAATTTAATGACGTTCCTAACCACATTAACAGTATTAAACAAAGAGGTGAACTAACATGTTCAAGTTCATGTTTTTCTCATACATGAAAAAAAAATCCAAAGACTTAGAAGATGTCAAAATTTCTCTTCCCAATACTAAAATTGAGAGAGAATATGGAAATAAAAAGAAAAGGAGAGTATAATATTTTCCAACAGGTTATGAGTAAATGAATATGGAAAAAAAATGTCAACTGATGATTAGGAATAAGGCTTATATCTGTATTTAAAGTTTGAGAATAAAATTACCAAAATATAGGTTACAATATTAAAAGCTACAATCACAGAATAATGCTGTTTGGTATTTATGACCAATCTTGGCTTTGGTTCAGAACCCTGAACATAGTAGATAAGTAAATGATCATTATTCATATAAATAATATTCTAGAGGTAAATGCTAACTAGTGAGCTTACCTTTAGAATGTGAGATACAGAGCCACAGTTGTAGGACTGTAGGAAATGGCAGGAACCACAGGTAGGTAACTCTCATCTAAGTGATGTTTACATATTTTTATATTCAGGAAGCAGAGAAGTAGAGAGCATGGAAAATATAACTTGTTAAGTGCCTATCCTGTACCATGCAATTTACACAAACAAGAACTCATTCCAGTCCTCACAACAATGCTCTGAATTAGTTGTTTTTTCTTTCAGGTAATTGATGTTCAGAAATTTTAATTAACCTGTTTTAAGAATTCAAAGCCTGGTCTAACTGATTCCAAAACCTACATTCATCTTACTACATTACACTGCCAGGGAAAAGAGAAAGATTAGGGTTTGGAAGAGACTGGGAGAGGTATCAGAGGGAATGTAGTTGGCCTCAAGGACTAAGATGATTTGGTCTAAAATGAGAACAGAGGTGATGTGCTGATCATAAACAGAGACAGGAAGGGGTAAGCAGTGGAAGTGAGAGCTGCTGATTGCCAGGAAGCTTCCCATCCTCCACAATTCTTTTGTTCCCCCAGTTTCAAATAATCCTTTCAAGTTGTACTAAAGAAAATGCAAGGAGTTTAACATAGAGGGAAAATTAATGTTTTGGAATCAGACCCCACTATCCCACTGTTTGAATTGTTAAGCATCAGATAAGTTGTCCTAGAGGTTTCCCATGAAATCTCTCTCATAGCCACAAATTGTACCTGAAATTCTGCCAGAGAAACTTGTGTTGTGCCTGTTGGCCACCAGAGCATAGATGTAAGAGAAAAGAAGAGCCTTATACACACCATTATCCCTCAAAAGAAGTCCCATGAGCTCACTGAAAGGTGGTAGTCACATGGAAAAGCAATTCAGGAAGACCTGATGCCTTGTTTTGAGACCAATAACCAAATGTTTGCTCAGGACTGTGATCATTTCACTCAACAGAAATATCATTGTAGTCACATGTCAGCCTAACTCTCTCTTTGAAGAATATTTAAACAATATACTGACAAAACTAAGCTATGCAGAAACCAGCTTTCCAGAAATATCAAATTCTAGAACTCTTTCTGGTTTTCTAAAAAACTAATTTCCAAACCTGTTAACACAATGAGGCTCTGAATAGGCAGTGATAAATGAACATAATGGAAAAGACTCCTGGACCCAAAGACCAAGACTGACCCACTGTATTACAGACGTTCTGAACAGAAAGTCAATTCACAGTAATACAGGCTATGGGTGGGGGCTGTTTGTCTCTTCGTAGATAACCTGAGCTGTGTGTGTCCTGACAGTGAGAGCTGCAGCCCTGTCCTTGGTAACCATGGCAACAACTCCAGTCCTGGAAGAACAATTAAGCAATGTAAATTCTATAAACTTTAAATGTTTAGGGAAAATGCAAACCAAATGTGTTAAAAACTTACATGGAATGTGTAAAGTTCATGCTTAAAGCTTACCTAGAATGTGGAAGATATGTGTTAATTCAAACTTACCGAGCACTGATACAAAGGACCATTTAACTCTTTCTCTGTACAAAAGGAACTCAAAAATCTTATTTGGGGGTCAAGTTTTGAACAGAAAGCTCCTGAGCCCAGCCAGTCATAAATAAATTCTTTTTTTCCCTTCCCAAAATTATTACTGAGTCCTGGCCTTTACATGCGCAAATAATTGAAACTCTCTCAATGTCTACCACATCTGGGGGCTCATTCAGGATTTGCAAATGAAGGTCAGAGAAAGTAGCATTTCATTACCCCTTCCAGATCCCCGAGGAAGCTGGGAGGACGTAGGTGAACCCCTAATCTGGGCGCCCCTGGACTATGTTTAGTCCAGAAAAGATGTGGGGTCCGCTGGAATCCTTCTGACAAAAATCAGGGGCAATGGAAGGTCTGGAAAAATTCTGGGAACGAAAAAAGACTCTGAACATGGAAAAAGGTAAGACTCCCCCAGGGAAGCATAATGTCAGGAAAACCCTAGCTGTAATTGTTAGGAAGGGACGTCTGATCAACTTCCAAGAAAACCCCAGTACCTCCAGAAATTCGGGGGAAAGCCATTCTCTCAAGGTCTGAAAGAAAAAGAAAAAAAGGGGGGAGGAAGCCTCTTGTTTGGATTTGGCTAACTGAGTGCTAGCATTTGGTTAGCTCCTGCCTCCATTAAGGTAGTGAAGGCTTGATTATAATAGGAAAGGATGTTTATAGGTTCGAGTCCTAACATCCTGAAAATTGGTCGGGATTTAGAAAATCCTAGTTACAGGAAAATGAATCTGCTTTCTAGTGAAGCTTGGTCTGAGTGTAAAGTCAAACATGAAAAGGTTTAGCCAGAGTCTTTTGTTTTGGTGCTGAATTGCAAATGAACTCACTTTGTAAACAGCCAGGGTAAGCAGAAAATCCTGTTAAATTTTAGTATTGAAAGATCTCTCTTTCTAAGGTTTGTAATGGTTGCAGGGGCAGCCATATCCGAAAAACAGAAACTGTAAGTCAGGTTAATAGGCTTTGTGCTTCTGTCTGTGTTAGTCCAGTGCTGGTGTTAAACTGTCTAATTATGTACAGTAGTGAACTTGGTTAAGATGGAACCCTCCCTTGCCATTAGCAAAGGAGTGAAATGATTGTAGTTTATAAGGCAAAACTGCGGAGTCTGAATGTTTGTGCATGCTCTGCTGTCTTGTCTCTGGGTCTGTTCCATTTGCCAGGGCTCAGGGAATGTCCATGTCCACACAGCGCATCCAAGTTTATCGAAACTGGCCCCAGTCAGGGTAGCTGGTGAAAACAGTAACTTAAATCATAGCCCTGCCAGGGTGGGGGGTCCCAGGGGAAGACACAAAGCTTGGAAGGTTCTTTTTCAAGCCATTTTAAGCAGCCTGGAACTCACCACCATTACCTTCCCCTCCTCCTCCTCCCTTTAGGAGGATGCATAGCAAAAGTGGAGAGCCAGGAAAAGGGGCTAGTGGCTTGCCCCTTTCCAGTGAGTCCACGCCTTCTATTCGTAAGCCACAGTCTTATCTAATTGCTGATCTACCTGGAAGGGGGGAGGTGAGGGGGGACACTGAGCAGGACCAGGATAAATGCAATAAAAATTCCCTCCTAAGAGGCAAAGACCAAAATAAATTTGCTTAATTAACTTCCCCCAGGTTCTGTTTTTCTGAATCTCTCTCTTTGCAAGTCTATGAAAAAAAATGCTTTGAAATGTTTTAAAGCTGTAAAACTGGTAAAGTACCTTTATCTAAAGGAAGGAGGCTATTGCTTGAAACAATAAACCTCAAATCACTTGATAGCCCTTTTAATGGTTTGGCTGAGAATTATCAACAGTAAAGGTCATAAAAATTTATGCCTAAAAATCATGGTAAAAAGTAACTTAAAAATGAATCTTTAAATGCTAATGTTGTCTTGCTGGTGAATCAAATGCATAGCTCGCAAATATATCTGTTCAGTTACTAGGAAAAAAAGCAAAAAACTTCACAGGATTGTTACTAATACAGCTCTTGTAACTTAATCAATAAAAGTATCCAATTCACCTTAAGGTAAAAACATACTAAAAACTGTAAATAAGAATTAAAATCAAATATCTTTATATATATATATATATAAACTTATAACTAAAGCTATTACAACAGAGTAAATGTGGCCCAGATTTCGGCTATTGTAATAGTAATACTGAATTAATTTGCCTCTATTTATGGCTGCTTTGGGTTTATCTAGTGCCTACTATGATGATGGTAGTTATTACTTAAACTTACTCTATCATTATTTTGGAACTAATTTCACTCCTGGTCTTCAACTATTGTGATGGTAATTATAAACTGCATTTGCATTTGTCTTAACTTATAGTTCCACCCCTTAACAATTCAACTTAATAATGAAACTTTAAAAACTTATAGTTAAATTTTTTTTAAAAGGGGGTTATGCATATCACTTTTGTGCCATTCTAAATATTTTTGGTCTTCTTATTTCCTCTTTAACCTTTTAAAGGAAAAGTTGTCTTTTTCCTTACCCTTTAAAATAATATAAATTAATTCTGATTGGCCATTTCTACCAAGAATCAGAAATAACTGTTGCCAAGTTTTCCAAAAGTAAGCAATACTCTTCCCAATGTGCCAGGCCTTACTAAACAACCCCCATTGTTCAGACTATCTCAGAGAAAAACAAAGAGTAAAAGCTACCCGGTTTTTTTCCAGTCTAAACAAAAGCCCAAATGCTTGCCAGGTTCCCTCCAAACAGCAATATAACCAGGAAAGCCAGTGAAGGAACTATATTTTGAATTAACCAGCAAAAAAAAAAAAAAAGTTTTAAATAACTAAATGGTGTTTCTGTATCAAACTATTCGTGTCTGCCTACTTGCTCAAATTATTAAAAGTTAATTATGCCGTTATATAATATATATTCCTAAAACCCAAATTAAACTAAACAGTATAAAAGTTATGTAAAAATCTAAATACAGAACTGTTAAAAAGCTATGAAATCCTTATTAAATTATAATTAAAACAAGTTAAATAATTGCTTTATATTCCAGAGCCTAAAAATTAGTATGGTTTTAAAATTATTCACAGTTTTAGAATTATCAAAAACAAAAGTTTTAAGCCCCTGTAAAAAAAGAAAACAACATTCTTTGTTTAATCAATGACAATTTCAACTTGTTTAGCTTAAGTATTATCTCTTGGGTTTATAAAATACCAGGTTAATAAGTTAACATTATATGTGTTAAGTCTTTAAAATAATAAAAACTGTAAGCATGTGTTTAATGAAATTAAATACAGAACTGCTCTCTCTTAAATGCATAAAGTAAATTCCATGAGTCACTAATTATAATCTAAAATAAATCTGCCAGTCTATAATTGTGGTCAATTGTAAAAAGTTTATAAAAGCATCTTCCAGACTGAAGCATTTAAATGGTTCTAGTTCTAAAAAGCCATTATTAACTAAAAACCTGAATTAATATTAATAACAAGAAGTAACTTCATAGTAATAAAACTTGTCTAAAAGTCACCTCAAGGTGCATATTTAAGTGAAGGTAATAAAAAATTACCTTAATTCCATTGGGAATCTTCCATTTTCATTTTAATAATGAAAAATATTTTTTCCTCCATTACTAAAATAAAATACCTGCTAATATCTTCACAATAAAATTGTAAAGGTAAGCAAAGTACTAAAAAGTTAAGTTCATTTAATTTGCAACACATTGCATAAAAAAACGTTTAAAGGGTATATATAAAAATCAAAAGATAAACTTCAACATTGTCCAACTCTCGTGTGCATTCAAACCAGGCCTTGAATACATTGCAGGTTGCCTCTCCATATGAGTTATTGACTAGTTTGGTCACTGACCTTTAAAACGATAAAGATCGACTACCTTTCTGGTCATGCTCCTGAAGTGGATGGAACCTACTTTGCAGTTTCAAGCTCCTGCAGCAGCCAATAGTGGCTAAAAACAGCCAAATGCACAAGGAATACCGTCTTCAAACTGGCACTGTTTCATAGTGCCAGAGAGCACTATGCACCACCTTTAAAAGAAGTGCCATCTTTGCAGGCACCTATCTCTCTAATCCAGTGTCCTCTTTTAACGAACAGGCATTCCAAATATCTAATTAAGTTTGTTTCTATCAGAACGGACATCTTATTAGCTCTATGAAAATTTCATCCAACTTCATACAGAATGCCAGATCCATTTTCTTCCAGTCAAAATAAATAACAAAGTTTTTACACCTAGCAGCAAGGGCTACAACTCATGGCGAGCAGGAAGAAGTTACAGAAAAAAGACCATCTCCCTTCATCACCCCTTTAAGATGAAAGGTATAAACTCTCTAAGGGTAAAAAAAAATTAATAGATGGATCTGGAGCCTGGTAAGAAACCCACATAAGCACCAGTAACCCCCCAGGATGGCTGCTAGGGGGGCCCCACCCCCAGGATTCCTCTGTCCAGAATAAGAACTTCTTCTGGAAACAGAATAAACCCCGGATGTCACCCAGTAACTTTGTCTTTAGGCCCTCACTGGGAAATTAATAACTGGGATAATCAATCAAAACAACAAACAGCCACCCACCTCATAACTCCAACAATAATTATGCCAACGCTTAGAAGTTTAAGCAGGCATAAAGGGAGGAATGATATAGGCTATGGGTGGGGTTATCTTCGTAGATAACCTGAGCTGTGTGTGTCCCAATGGGGAGAGCTGCAGCCCTGCCCTTGGTAACCATGGCAACAACTCCAGTCCTGGAAGAACAATTAAGCAATGTAAATCCTATAAACTTTAAATATTCACGGAAAATGCAAACCAAATGTGTTAAAAGCTTACATGGAATGTATGAAGTTCATGCTAAAAGCTTACTTAGAATGTGGGGGATATTTGTTAATTCAAACTTACTGAGCACTGAAACAAAGGACCGTTTAACTCTTCCTCTGTATAAAAGGAACTCGAAAACCTTATTCAGGGCTCAGGTTCTGAACAGAAAGCTTCTGAGCTCGGCTAGTCGTAAATAAATTCTTTTTTTCCTTCCCAAAATTATTACTGAGTCCTGGCCTTTTCATACACAAATAATTGGACACCTCTCAACCTCTACAACAAAAGGGCACAGATAACCATGGGTAAGGTGGGTTTCCAGAGGAGGAGAAAACCTCTCTAGAAAAGGCCATTTTAACCAACTCTTTTTGCAAAACAATGAGCCACATAATGTTACCAAAGGGCATTTTGGAGCTTCCTAATTCATTCTATTTTTAATAAAATTTTTAAAAAGGCAGATGACTTAAAGGCAAAACTTTTCTAGAGCATTTTTTTAAAAGAAACAAGTTCCAGACACATTATCCATAATCTTTGTGGCCACATTATCTACATCTGACCATGAGTCATCAAATACAAAATCAAACTATTGTGATGGTCAGTTTTATGTGTAGACTTAGCTGGGCTATCATCCCCAGCTATTTAATCAAACTTACTCATCTAGGCATTGCTGTGAAGGAATTTTGTAGATGTGATTGCCATCTACAATCAGTTGATTTAAATAAAAGCCCTTATCTTTGATAACCTGGGTGGGTTTGATCACTATCATTTGAAAGGCCTTATGAGAACTGAAGCCTCCGTGAGGAAAAAGAAATTCTAGTTGTGGACTGCAGTGTCTGCTCCTGCTTCAGTATTTCCAGCCTGCCCTCCCTGAAGGCCTGCCCTACAGATTTCAGGCTCACCTAGCCAGCCCCGACAACCATATAAGCAAATTCCTTGCATGTGTATGTATACTTGTGTGTGTATGTATATGTATCCCATTGGTTCCATATTTCTGATGGAACCCTGACTGATACAACTGTGCTCAGGTAGTCTTCTATGAGGGCATATAGAGTAGAGCACATTAAAATTATTTCTGCTAAAAATTTTCTATTAAAAAAGAGTGGAGACTCTATCATTGTGATTCTCAAGAGTGTGTGGCAGAAATACAGAAGTTCTCTGACAAAGGTGAAAATTGAGCTATGACACTAAACCCCAGTTTAGTAAATAACTTGCCCAAACTAAATTTCATGACAACCAAGTTTATCCAATCTAAATTAAATTAACTGCCAACTGATCAATGAATGCTTAGTTTCTCTACTACAATATTCACCATTACAAAGAGAGTCTATCAGAAAATAGTACTTAGAGAAAAAATGATGAAGCACTGGAATTTCATAACTTAGTAAAATAAAAAGAGGATATCTGCCTAAGACAATTTAAAATATAGGACAAAGTAATGCTTGGATTGTTTTATTTGCAGGATTTTCTCTTTAATCACAAACATGTCAGTAGGCATACTGAATAGATGAATAGAAAGAAGCTTTTAAAAGTGATTCAGGCAAAGGTGTCAATGTCAAATTTTCCCTCTTAGTTCTTGGAACTGGAAGCCCTGGTTAGATCCAGTGCATTCCTGAATAAAATAACCACCTGATAGCCCGGAATGATTGCCAGAGAAAGGGCAAGTTAACACTCCCTGTCACTGTGAGAAACTAATTTCAGCAACTTCCACACCATTTCCTATTCCATTTCAATAAAGCTTCATTCAGAAACAACCAGCTGCCCTCTAATCCTTGTATTTTATACTCTTTTCTCTAAGACATGACCCCTTCCTAAGGATAAGTCCATGAAGAACAGAGAATAAGAACACATCTCTAATGTGGGCTTCACTTAACCTGGGCCCCAGGTAGAGTTCTGACTATGCAGAATTCAGTGTGATCCGAAGGTTACAGTTACCTTTACCAAGAAAGGGCAGGACTGGTTACATTCAATTTACCTTCTAATCTTCCTCATCAGCAATAAGCATACTTTTTTTTTAAAAGATTTATTTATTTCTCTCCCCTTCCCTGCTCCCCACCCCCTCGTTGTCTGTTCTCTGTGTCTATTTGCTGCATCTTCTTTGTCCGCTTCTGTTGTTGTCAGCAGCACGGCAATCTGTGTTTCTTTTGGTTGCATCATCTTGCTGTGTCAGCTCTCTGTGTGTGCGGTGCCATTCCTGGACAGACTGCACTTTCTTTCGTGCTGGGCGGCTCTCCTTATGGGGTGCACTCCTTATGGGGTGCACTCCTTGCGCGTGTGGCTCCCCTACCCAGGGGACACCCCAGCATGGCACGGCACTCCTTGTGCGCATCAGCACTGCACATGGGCCAGCTCCACACGGGTCAAGGAGGCCTGGGGTTTGAACTGCGGACCTCCCATGTGGTAGGCGGACGCCCTAACCACTGGGCCAAATCCGCCAAGCACACTTTTGTTTAACATAATTTATTTTTAATTTGTTTAACATAATTAACAAACTTCGGTTTTTCAGCTTTCAAAAGATAATCATGGGTGTATACTAAGGAATATCAAAATCAGAATCTGTAAAGATCTGCCTGGCTCACCCCAATCCACACAAACCCCAAAGCTGAGGGCATCCATCTCAAGTCTCCTTTGACCTGTGGACCCACATAAAAGGGTCCTGCCTTAATCACCTGGACAGTCCCCTACTCCCTCCAAAACTGGGCTTCTGTCCTAATTGGACTTCAGGCCCAGCCCCAGCCTATCACCGTGGGGCCCCAGTATCTGTGATCAGACCTCTGTTTATCTGCCTGGATATCACCTGCTTGCAGATGCTGTGTTATCGCAGCCCGCCCACCTGCTGGGACACCATCTGTTGTACCTTGCTAGTCCTCCTGTTCTCTGATTCCTGAGCCAGGACCACCTCTTCTTGCCATCATCATTCTCTCTGGATGAACCCGCAGGCTTGGCTGGACTTTATACCATCACTTGAAACTAGTTCCAACTCCGATGGTCTCTTTCACCTTGGTGGGCATACCCTAATTAAAAACAAACTAATCTATCCCTCTACCACCAAGCTCTTAGTCTGACAACGTTAGATTGCCCCATCTCCTATAAAAATATTCCAATTGAACAGGTTTTAAGCATAATTACAAGAGACAGTGGTCTGTTTAGCAAAGCATATGGGTATGCAATAAACCTCAAAAAGAGAGAGGTCATGAAGCCACCTACACTGAAGAACCTGATAAAAGGTAGAATATTTTCACTAACAATACAGAGGTGAAAGGCGATCATCAAATTCAGTTTTCCAAATAGCCTGTCATCCACAGCACATTTATAAAGACAGAAATTGAAAAATTAAATGACAATAACCCTTTAGAATATAAACTAAATGGCTACACAATGCAAATATAAGTTCCAGGCCCAGTTATAGGGGTTGTCAGTCTATAGAACTATGAGATGTGTCTAGCTTTTAAAGCAATTCTCTACAAATGTATCTTGATTTAAAACAAATGACACAAAAAGGAATCATCAACATTAGATTATATAACCATTAGTATTCTGCTTTCAAACAATGTTTTCACCAGTTAATACATTTAACGTGTATTGAAAACAAAGGCAAGAAACAGACTTACAATGATGAATTTCTTCAAACTGGAAATACAGTGAAAGATATCAAATCTAATGAAGTCCAATTACATTAAATTATTTATCAGTTTATGTAAGGACAATTCCAAATGCTTTACCAATTCAATATAAATTTATCCATTTATACTATCAATATAAATATTAATTTATAAATCTTAATCCTATGAGAAAGGTACATTTTATCATTCCCGTTTTACAAATGAGGACACTAAAAAGGAGAAGGTAATATGCCCAAGGCCACACAGTTTATCAATATCACAAGTGGGATTCAACCCCAGCAATCAATGATTTGATCCACTGTATCTCCAAGCTGAGACTCACAGAGCTGGACGGTGGGAAGGCAAAATTTAAAATAGCAATTTGACTTCCAATATTCAGAGCTCTTTCCACCAAATCTTTTGTGCAGTTCAATTGAAAAACAGTGAAATTCCTTATGGTGGGCTAGCAGTTTGCCAGAAGTAAAAATAGCAAAAGAAATATGGAAAGTACCATTGATACTACAACTTTATGTGAAGTGATTAAACTATGGTATATATTTAAATACTAACAACAGAGCCCCCTCCCCCCCAACTAATGCCTATAATAATTTTAAACAAAGCTTATTTTGGGGGCCCCTTAGCAGTTGGCTTTGAGAGATACATTGTCTTTTTTAGCCATTCTGCCCCATAACACCAGCAGAAACAGCCATGTCCTCACATATGACTGTGATACACAGAGACTTTAATACTCAGCAGTTAAAATAGTCATGACATCTTCCAGCAATTTGAAGATAACATCATCTGAAACAAATAATAATTAACTTGTGCAGGTTTTGGATGTTGATTTCTTTTTAAAAGTTATTTCCTTGACCTTTTAAGCACTGTGTTTAAAAACAAACACAAGCAGTTATATTTTCCTCCCAATGGAATTTGATTTTTTATGCCTCCAGTTACAATGTCTATGATATTTACAATGTAAATGATAGGTAGAAATAAATCAAAAAATACTATATGTTCTCAAGCATCTGTAAATTAGGGTTTTACATGCTGGACTTGTAAAAAATCAAATCCCTTACGTTTTTTAATGTAATGTTTTGTGTGATCTATTTATCTTTCTTTAAAAAGACAGTATTAAAAAGTAAATTTAAAAAATAAAAAAAAATATTTTAAAACACTAAGTAGGGGGAAAAAATCAAATTACCATAATTTTATGAAGAATATAATTAGGTGAAACTCGATACTATACACAAGATAAATCTTCACTTTCAATATATCATTTAACTTATACAGAATACTTGAGCAATAAAATATTTATCTCTAGTAGGTAATCAGGAATATTGATTTTATCTTATAGTTGTATAAAATGCCTTGAGAAAACAAAAACAAATTTGAAATTAATAAAATTTTAAAAGCTACATGCACATCTTTTAATTCTAGGACTTGTACTAGTTTAGAAAAATAAAATAAAAATAAACAAGGAATTATTTGTCCTAATATTATGTGTCTAGAATGAGACAAGAGCAAAACTACTTTACTATGAAGAACACTCGAGACTGGGCCAGGTTAAAGGAAATTGCAGACCAAAAATGGAACTGAAAACCCCTGGTCTTCAGGCTGTGGGTCAGTGAGTCACATCCTCTGTCTCCGGCACAACCCTGGCACACCCAAACCTCACAGAGACAGACTTGCCACTATCATGAACTAGCCAGAAATCGAGCCAACTCAAGGGCAAGCTAAGCTGACAAGTCATTAGAAAAGTGACCACTTCTAGATGAGAGGTGGAGGCGTCTTCGGGACATGGAGCTGCCCTGGATGGTGCTTCAGAGGTAATCACCGGACATTGTAAATCCTCACAGGGCCTACATGATGGAATAGAGGAGAGTATGGGCCATGATGTGGACCAATGTATATGAGGTGCAGAGGTGCCCAAAGATGTACTTACCAAATCCAATGGATGTGTCATGATGATGGGAACGAGTGTTGTTGGGGGGGGGGTGGGGTTGAATGGGACCTCACATATATATTTTTAATGTAATATTATTACAAAGTCAATAAAAAATAAAAAAATTAAAAAAAAAAAAAAAAAGAAAAGTGACCACTTCTAATCACTGGTAGAACCTGATTTACTTGCCCACATTCACCTACCCATAGGGCAAATGGGACAAAGTACTTTACTCAGTGGAAAGAGGCAGTAGTTTACCTGGTCAGGGAAGAGAGAATCGTAAGGAGAAAATGATAGATTCAAGCCATGCTGAAACCAGCCTTTCTGAAAGTAAAGTATCCAGGGTTCTCTTGATCAGGTGGCCTAAAGAATCCATTATCTTACCTCCCCCTACATAGATTTTAAACATAAGCAACATGATGGAATGAACAATGGACTGGAAAGCTTTCTACATCTTGCACCATAAGATTGTTTGATGTTTAAATTCAGGCTGGGGATTTCCAGGACTGCCATAACTAGCTGTGTAACTCAGAAAACCACTTAACCACTCATGGCCTTGTTTTCCTCATATGCAGGCAGATCCTCCACTCTGGTTTGCCTGGGAAAGTCCTCGTTTACTGGTGTTTTCCTGACTTTTCATCCGGCTTAGCTTTTGTCATTTTCAAAAGGCCCCATTGTGCACAATATATAAGGACATGAATTAGAATGCTATGTTTTTTCATAACTTTTCGAGGAATAACATCCTGTCATCCACAGGCCCCATTTGGAAGTAAGGAGGGCCATCAGGTGTGAGACAGCAAATGCCTGATCAAGTGAAACACAAATTTCACAAGGGAGAAGGGCAGTTAAAACTATATATAACTTCATGGATCTCAAAACATAGTGTTGCTAAAAACCAGTATAACTATTTTTGTAAACTTTAAAAACACAGATCAGGACTAACAAAGGTAATGGTTCCACAAATTTATTTGTGAAAAGTATGATGTGAAATGGAACAATACATACCAACAAATAGATGCTTTCAAGAAAAGACAACTACTTACAGTGTTTTTATTTCTTTAAAAAGGAAAACTTGAAGCAAATATCATAAAACAATAAAGTATCAGTTCTGAGTGGGGGTTGATTTTATTCTTCTCTGCTTTATTTAAATATCTCAATCTGTAAATAATAATTTTTAAAAGGATGAAAAAGAGGCTGTTGGGACTACCAAAACAAGGAGAAGATGGAGCTAATCAAAGATAGGCCTGGAAAAGAGCAGAGTGAAATAGCTCATTTACTACAGCTGTTAAGTCTATAGGTAATCAACCACTGTCTGTTAAGCTGATGTCAGACAGGTGATCACTAATTGCTTTCTTTGGTCCATGTTGGCATAATCTGGCTATAAAAAACCACCTTAGTCCTTTTGGCCTTCTAAATGACTAATTAAAATCATTCAGTGGTTGATAACAACATGACTGAAACACAAACAGAAATTGATTGTAATATAGATTCCTCATTACAGCCAAAGCCCCGGCAACTTTCAAACTCATCCAACATATATAAGCAGCTGTCTTTGAACAGGTCACAACACATTGTCCAAGATCCCTTTTGATATGACCAGCTGGGGTTGACAATGCGGGTCATTTAGCATAATGAAACAAAAACAGCTAGAGAAGGAGCTAAAAAAGAAATATTTCCAGCATCACAGAACAGACAAATAAGTAAGCATTAACAAAATAGAACAATTGGCCTGATGGGTTTTCTAATGCTGTATGTTTCCTATTCTTGACCACACATTTTATCAAGAAATCCCTGGTATCATTTTTACAAATCCTAGGGTAGGAAGAGAGGGACTTTGTATATTAATGGGTATCCTTTTAACTTTCTGGATTGCTTAAGGCAGTCCAAGTGCTTTCCAAGATGCGACTCCAGTTCCCCATAATAATAGTACCGTTTATTGACTACTACATGCCAAATGTTAAATATCAGTTCATTTGCACTCATTTTTTAATTCAATCTTCAGCATAGTCCTGTGAGATATATACTATTACCATCCTCATTTCTCTAATTTAGGAACTAAGGCTCAGAGAACAGGGATTTGGCCAAGGCCTAAGAGTTCAGAGGAAAAGCAATTGGGTCTGTGCCCAGGTGGCCTTGCAGCCCTCACAGTATTGTGTTGAAGGGAAGCCCCTCCCTCACCACTGATTCAATAACCAATCTTGGAACTTTGGTCCTCAGAGATAAGTTAATTTCTGACCCTCTAACACCCTCACTATCCCATGCATGAATCTCTTGTGCCAAATCCCTTCCTAATGATGCCAAGCTTCTGGAACCACCTCGGGAAGAAGTATCTCATTATAATGTCAGACGATCTTTCCTTTGCTTGTGCAAAAATGTGCTTCTCCATCACACTGAACAGACTGAATTCTTGCTGCATATGCTATCCCTCAGACAACTGAAGAAAGTCAACACATCATCCCTAGGACCCCCCTCCATAAAGCACCTGCCACTCCTGATACGATGAGTCTCCTTGCTGACCTCTACTCAATTTTTCTCTTGATTCCCATTTCAAATCTGGTGGCTCACAAACCCTGGGGAACTACAGTGTCTTCAACGCTGCATCCCTGGTGCTTGCAACAGTGCTTGAAGCAGGGCAGACAGGATAAATGAGCAATAAATAATTATTAACAAAGGAATGAGAAATGAGTTTTGCAAACACTACCAGCAACTCATGGCAATTATCTTGATCACTAATAAGAGGAAACTGTCACTGACCACCTACATTCTTTGTACTTTTTCCTTTAAGGTAATCTGGCTCTTCTCAAGGATGTCTGCCTGTTCTGTTCTTTTGCTTGCTGGCATTTTTGTTTTGCTGTCATTTTACCCTCCATAATTCACTGCTTACAATCAGCTTTTAACAGTCTTCAAAAGTGACAGTCTTGCAAGCATGAAAAGTAACAAGATTTATTTCTCTTTAAGCTTGTATTTGATTTAAAATTTTTTTTTGTTTCAAATAAAACAGCTAACCTTCTCTTTTGCTTTCATTACCCGTAAGACAAAAATATTTTATATATTTTTTTACTAAGTCCCAGGCCTTTTTTTGATGGAATATATATATGCATATCCATGCACTAAGTTAAGCATGCATATCTCTGGAACAAATGAATTTACATGTTTAAAAACCAATGTTTGTCAAGCATCCTAAAGCTTTCTAAAACTGCATTTTTTTTTTTGATTCGAACAAATACAGGTATGTCTCATGAGCCAACAGGATAGATCGATCTGCCAGGGATACAACTCAATGAGTACCTAAGGATCTGTGGTATACTGAATCATGACCGCCAATATAAATACATTCTTAATCTTAGTACACACCCTGTGAATGTGAACCCACTGTAATCAGGACCCCTGGTCAGTGATTTTTGGTTAAGATGTGGTCCAACTAAAGCAGGGTACTCCTTAATCTGTATTACTTAAGGCCTTACAAAGAGAAGAAACCAGAAGCCAAAAGTTGGAGGAAACCTGAAGGAGAAGCTGGAAGTCAGCAGAAAACCAGAAGAGCAGACAAAAGGAGAGGATATCATCACATGAGGGGAAATAGAGAAACAGGCCAAGGAACCCCGAGGACTGTCAGCAACCAGCACCACAACAGTACAGACTCCAGGGGAAAGCAAGCCTTGCTGATATTTGATTTGGGACTTCTACCTCCAAGCAGTAAGCCAATCAATTCATGTGGTTTAATCCAACCCATTGTGTGGTACTTGTCATAGCAGCCTGGCCAACTAAGGATCCTCATAGTAAGGACACTGACGGTGGCTGCTGGCCAAACCCCAGCATTAATTAAGCTGCTGGGGAAAAGCCAACTCTAAGCAGCCCCAGCCCTTGAGTAAGAGAGAGAAGAAATTCTTTAGGGTTGATGGCTCAAGAGTGTTAAAGTAACAAATGTGATTCAGGTACCATGGTCAGGGTTAGGAAGGAGCAGCAGGGCTAAATGCAGAGCACTGGGCTCTTCAGGCCTGGACACAAAAGGACAAAACAGATTGGGGCCCATCTCAGCTGCAAGACTGCTAGCAGAAAGGCACAAAGCAGGGGGCAATAACCTCAGGAGGAATAGCAGTGGTCAGGAATCAGTGCATTGACCAGTGACAGGAAGTCAAGCAAGCTCATGAGCCCATGGGTTACTTTTTCCTGTGAGATATTTGGGACTGGGAGTCCAGCAATTGTGCTAGTATGGCCAGGGACAAAAAATTGTGACTGTCAGTGTGACCTGATTTGTTGTACAGGCTGAGATTTTTACCTAAATTAAAACTTTTTTTCCCTTTATTTCATTGTTCACTGATCATTATCCCATGTGTAACACTTGCTCTGGGGCCCCAACCTTGAAGGAGAAAACAACTCCGGAGGGAGGTGAAGAAAAATAATCTTTCACTCATCATTATTATAATAAAATAGGAAGTTTCTCTCCAAATTATTAATATATCATTGCATTACTCTGCTCCAAGTATCCACGGCATAATTCAAAAGAGGAAACTGGAAATATTTCACTTTTATTAGAGATGACTTACGTTGTAACGCATTGTAAAAAGTCAGACATTACTCAAGGGTGTTGCTTTTGTTGAAATAAAATGCCTTGGCACATCTAAGAATTATAAAACTGGTTGAAAATCCCCTGTTCTCTTAGATACTATAATTCAAATTTAGTTAATCTTTTTAGGTGGAGCAATTCTACTTTCCATGTTATCATCTTGTATTTTCTACAACTCTATCTTTATTTTTAGCTAAGACATACCATATTTTCACCCTAGAAAAATTTCTGATTCTCTGTATGGGCAAAGTGCAAGGGTACAACACCAAATTAGTACTATGCCATGCCAGTCTGTGCAATATTCACTATCTAGTTTCATCCAGTTCTATTATTTCTCATTACTTTTATTTTATAAATTTTCTATTTATTGGTATAGTCTATAAATAAAGGATACAACTTTACCTTTATCCCCTAACATTAACAAATCATTGCAGTTGTGTTCACTGGAATAGTCAATGCCTTCACCAAAATGATATATCAGCTTTATTATATATTACTTTTATATGCTTAAATCTGCTTGGGAATTTTTAAAGTTGATTTTGCTACTCTAAGTCTCTATTTCAGTTTTTTAAAAAGTACTATACTGTGTTAAAAATTTGTAATTTTATTATATGTTTTAATACCTTAAAATAGAAAGTTTCTTCTTTATCATTATTCTTTTTCTACAACTTGCTTTTCTCAGGTTATTCATTTTTCCAGATGGGATTTTAATTTTTGCCAAGCTCCCCCCAAAAATCTCTCCCGGGTTTGAAATGGAATCACATTAATTTTATAATAATTCAGGAAACCTAACCTCTTTACAACATTTATTCTTTTCTTGCAGAAACAGGATAAATTCCCTTAATGCTAGTCTTATTTTGTGTTCCACAAAATAAAAGTTTTCTTCATTTAAGTTCTGAACATTTCTTAGATAGTTTATTCATAGATATCTGATATTTCATTGCTATTATGAAGGGGATTTTCTTCTATCATGTTTGCTACTTATTACTGCTATGGAAAAAGCAACTGATTTATGAACATTTATCTCTAATATGGCCACTTAACTGTACTTCAGTTCATTCTATTGGGATTTGTAGTAAAAATATTTTTTAAGGAAAAAATGATGTCTCCTATCTAATAATTAAAGCCTTTGAGAGATTAGCATTACATAGTGTTATGATTAAAGACTCACAAGTTACACTGTCGGCATTCTAATTCTATTCTGCCACGTATTAGCTGTGTGACCTTGGGCAAGTTCCTTAGTCTCTTTGGGTCTCAACTTCCTCATTTATAAAATGAGAATGATAGTAGTCCATATTTTTTTGTGGTTGTTTCATTCTTTTATTCCATATTTTTATAGTATTTTTTCACTTATTGGCCAGAATTTATAGAACATTAACTAGAAGTGATGAGATTTGGGCACAAAATAGGTTACTCAAGTTTCTTCTTGAACTCTTTCTTCTTTACATGTTAACGACAGCTCATTCTATTAATTTATTAATAATATGTTGTAGCTATGTGGGTTTTCTAAAAGAAATTTAGTTGTATTTTGTCAAATACCTGTTGGAATCTATAAGAAAGAAAAATAGGGCTTTATTCTTTTGTGGTTGACTGAAATTATTTTAATAAAGTCCCGAAATATTCAACCACTTTCACATTCCTAGAATAAAAATCATTTGTTGCATGGAATAATAAAACAAATATTTTGTTGACTTCCACATTCATTTAGCTAGTATTTCAAAGAGTTTTTTCTTGGTTTAACTTTTAATTTTGAAATGCATTCAAATGTACAGGACAGTTTAAAAAATAATAGAAATGCTATAGAAAGATTTCCAACATAGCCCTACTCCCCAGAAACCCAGATCTACCAATGTTAACATTTTGCCACATTTGCTGTATAATTCTATCTATCCATCTATCTGTCTGCCTATCAATCCATTTTCTGAACACCCAAGTGTAGGTTGAATACTACCATTTACCTTCCTAAGAACAAGGATATTCATTTATGTAACCATCTGGAGTACAGTTATCAAGCTCAGGAATTTAACACTGATAGAAAGCTTACAGTCTATATTTCAGTTTTTTTCATGTTTGAATAATGTCACTTTTCTTCTCCCTTCCTAGATCTCATCCAAGACCATGTATTACATTTAATTGTCATTATTCTCTTTAATTGCTCTTTTTGCTAAATTGTAGGAACATATATACAAGTTTCTCATCTCAATGACTCCCAAGCACACCATTCAATGGAATTAATCACATATTACAGTATCCTCACCACCCTCACCACCTTCCATTATTAAAACTTTCCCAACTCCCCAAACAGAAATCCTACACCCATTATGCCTTTTCTCCCCATTCCACCTACCCTGGCAACCTGTACTCTAATTTCTGTCTCTATGAGTTTGTGAATTCTCCAGTAATTTCTTTGTACTTACCATGGGCTTAAATTTAACATCCTAAATCTGTAACACTCTCATTTTCTTGATACCAATTCAATTTCAATAGTATACACAAACTATATTCCTATACCTCTCTAGCCACCCATCTTTATGCATTTCTTGCCACAGATTACATGTTAATACTTTGAGTCCCAAACCACTGACATATCATTACATTTCATGCATTTGCCTTTAGATCCTGTAGGAAGTAAAAAGTTTAGAGTTACAAACCAAAAATATAATAGTACAGGCATTTATATTTACCCATGTCATTACTCTCACTGGAGATCTTTATTTCTTCATGCAGCTTCGATATACTGTCTATTGCTCCTCTTCTTTCAACCTGCAGAACTCTTTTTAGCATCTCTTATAGGGTTAATCTAGTGGTGACAAGTTCCCTAAGCTTTTGTTTAACTGTGAATGTCTTAATCTCTCCCTCAATTTTGAAAGACCATTTTGCCAGAAATAGAAGTCTATTATTAGCAATTATTTTCTTTCAGCACTTTAAATATGCCATCCTGCTGCATTCTTGACTCCATGATTTCTAATGAGAGATAGGCACTCAGTCATATTGAGGGTCCCTTGAACGTTGACACATTGTTTCTCTCTTGTGGCTTTCAGAATTCTCTATCTATTGGTCACAGGACGGGAATATTTACATTTACCTCATTTGGAGTTCATTGAGCATTTCAGATTTGTGTATTCATGTCTTACATTAAATTTTGTAGGTTTTCAGCCATTATTCCCGAGAATTTTCTCTTTGCCCCTTTCTTACTTCCTTCCCCTTTTGGGACTCCTGTAATGTGTATAGAGGTATGCCTGATGGTGTCCCACAGGTTCCTCAGGCTCTGTTCACTTTTCCTCACTCTGTCTTCTTTCTGCTCCTCAGACTGAATGAATCCTATTGTCTTATTTTCAAGTTGCTGATTCTTTTTTCTGCCACCTCTAATCTGCTGTTGCACCCCTCTAGGGAATTTTAAATTTCTCTTACTGTGATCTTCAGCTCTGTTTGATTGCTTTTCATAATTTCCATCTCTCTACGGATATTCTCTTGGTGTTCATCTATTGTATTCTTGATTTCCTTTCTTTTTTTTTTTACATTTTAAAAATTAAAGTTAATAGATCACAAAGAATGTTACATTAAAAAACATAAAATAACATAAAAAACATAAGAGGTTCCCATATACCCCACTCCCCATCCCCTACCCCATCATTTTTGTAAATGGTATTTTTTTTGAAGATATACATCATTAAAAGAAAAGTTACATTAAAAAATGTAAGAGGTTCCCGAATACCCCCTACTCCCCCACCCCATTCCTCCCACACCAAAAACCTACTCCATCATTGTGGCACATTGATCACACTTGGCAAACACATTTTGGAGCATTGCCACATCACATAGATAATAGTTTACCCTGTAGTTCACCCTCTTCCCCAGTACATTCAGTGGGTTACGGCAGGATATATAAGGTCTAGCATCTGACCTTGCAATATGATTTAGGACAACTCAAAATCCCAAAACTGTCCCCACATCACATCTCTTCTTCCCTCCCCCTGCCCTCAGCAACTACTGTGGTCAACTTTCTCCACCACAATGCTACAATTTCTTCTATTACTAGTCACAATAGTTTTATAGTAGAATATCACTAAGTCCACTCTAATCCATATTTTATTCCTCCATTCTTTGGACCCTGGGATGGTGATGTCCACTCCACCTCTAGATCAAGAGGTGGGCTTAGATTCCACATGGATGATGGATGCAATTCCTCTGCTTGCAGTTTGTTGGCACTCTTGATTCCCTAGCATGGTGTTTGACCATTTTCACTTCCCTGTTAGCTGACCTGGGTAAGTCCAATGAACTAGAGGGTAGGAGCTGCAACTCTGCTGAGGCTCAGGGCCCAGCTGGCACATGGGCAGTTCAGAGATTCAGGTCCCCTGAGTATGTACCATCCCTAGCACCAACCACAGGTTCAGTAAAAGTGACAGAAGAGGCATGTGTAGGAAGGTCACATCTGAGTCCAGCTCCATCACACTCAGGAGCACAAATTCTAAAGTAGGGCCCTCTGACATGGCACAGAACTCCAAAATCCATCTGCCATGACCATATACCCTGTGGATCCCATAGCCTTCAGGAGAACCAGCACCTAGGGTTGTATCTACTTTGGTTCTCTCTGGGGTCCTGCTGAGGTGTGCGTAAGCGTGACCTCTCTGATGACCTTCCATTTATGTTTTTCTTTAGCTGTTTGAGCATACTTAAGGAGTTTCCTAGGCTGCTGAAAGCAGATACCATGAAATGGGTTGGCTTAGACAACTTAGTTATTTGGCTTAAATAACTTATTAACTTACAGTTTGAGGTCAAAAAAAAAAAGTCTAAATCAAGGAAGACATCATCAAGGCAATGCTTTCTTTGCCAAGACAGGCTGCCTGCAATTCTTGTTCCTCTGTCACATGACAAGGCACATGGCAGAGTCTGCTGGTCTGTTGCTTCTCTTCCAGTTTCACTGCTTTCAGCTTCTTCCGATGCTTTTTTCCCCCTCTCTCTGTATTCACCTGTTTATAAAGGACTCCAGTAATGAGATGGAGACCCACTCTGAATGAGGTAGGTCCTACTCACAATGGGTTTAAACCCACAGGAATGGATTTGATTTGCAGTACACACAACTTCAAACCACCACAAAGAACAATATTTTAATGTCCCAGATCTTGTCTTCTTTACTGATGGTTTCTAATGTTTTAATTTTCTCCTTTCCATGGGTCATTTCTCTGTATGTAGTGTGACCTTTTGTTCAAACCTGACTATCTTGATATTTTAATATGCTATCACTGTGATTTAGAATCTGAGGCATCTGTTCCTAAAGTCTGTGCCCAGCAACGATTATGACAGAGCTTTTTCTAAAAGCCAGGAGCCAACCAGGGGGAAAAAAAAAGGAAAAAGGAAAATACCTTTCCCAGTCTTTGCAGATTGACCTGTGCAGGTGCGATCCTTCAGGGATTATCCATACAATGACTTTAGAGAATATCTGAGGGCCAAAGCATAGAAGCCTCCGTAGTCCTTTTGTACACGCATCTTGTCTTGGGCATGTGTCTGGAGCCCTTGCAATTCCCCCATTTAGAGGGATACAAATGTCCCCTCTTCCCTAGGAAACTGTTTCCTTGTGTTCCCAGGTACTGCACACTATGTACTAGAGCCAGCAATCCCTTGCCCCTGGCAACACGGCTTGACTGCTCTCCCACAGTATTCTATAGGAGAACTTGGTGCTATGGTTTTCTTTTCTTGTGCTACTGTTATTAGTTTTCATTTTTTGGCTTTTTAGTTTTTCTTCTTAGTCATATTGTTCTTTATTAAATAAAATAAGAAAAACTTCTATCTTTTTTGTCTTCTAGAAGAAGAGTTCAAAGAACATGTGGGTAATACATTCCTAAAATGTATATTTTAAACAACTCATTTTAAATACCTGATAAAAACAAGATACTTTGCTCATCAATGAAGGGAGTATTTTAGGTCCTGCTGAACTTTCCAAGCTGGTCAAACACATAGGCTTAAGCATTAGACAGAATTAAGTCCGAATGCTAACTTTACCACCCACTAGCAAAATGTGTGCATCTGGCAAGATACACTTTCACTACTGGGAATAATCATAATTCTTTTTTTTACCTTTCTCACAGAGTTATAAGGACATAATGAGATTGTGTTAATAAATCAATGAACACCCAGCCCTTATTACTAAAGATAAATTAGGTATTACATATTAGTTTTAATTTTAAGTACAAAACTAGTATTTATAATTCTACTTGCTAGTCTTTCCTAATATGAATATTTTAGTTGTTTATTCAAAAATATAAACACCTTTGAAAAAATTATTTTTTTCAATTACTTTATAATAAAAGGTGGATTTCAATTAAGACATGTAGTTCTCTGTTAATAAATTTAAAGTTTAAGAAAAAATGCTGTGAGACATGGAAATGAATCCATCACACCAAAGTCTAACTGAAATCACAGTACGTTAACAGGAAAGTTGTTCTTATTTTGAAAAAAAACAGGCAATAAGCCTAAACCAAGTTTAATCTCTTCCACTCTTTCCTGTTTCCTCAGAGCTTTGTTCTCAAGAGAATCCAAGAGTAGAAGAATGTTAGACCTTTACGCAGGCCAAGCCTTTCTCCGTCTACCATCTCAGCTGCAAAAGGGAAGTGTGGCTTTCACTCCCAGTGGAAGGAGGTGGTTCTAAGGGACTGAGGTGGCACATATACAAACTCTAGCAACATAAAAGACATTTGTGAAATATTAATAAGATTGCTACAGATGTGTTCTCAATTTTCAAAGATATTCTATTTGTGTAGGTAAATATGAAATTAATGTACAAGATTCCATATGTAATCATGATCACCTACACACAAACAGTGTGTGCTCTGGGGGAAAATCTCTTTCTATAGATATATATATATTTATATAAACATCAAGCCACAGAAACCTGTTTATTTCTCAAGAGTATTAATTTGAAGTATATTTCTAAAGATCAATGTCATCAAGAATACTTGTATGCTTTGATTAGAAATACACATCTATAAATCTGTACTCTCTGAGGAGAGTAATAGGTTTATAAGATATGATCAGTAACACTGAGTTTCTCTTCTGAGTTTAAAGTCTATAAACTTAAAACATATCCTGTTTGGCTAGCTGCCTCTACTGACGACAATTTAAAATAAGCACAGCTGTGCATGGAAATATCAACCCAAGCTCAGTCTCTCTACTAATCGCAGCTCCCTGGCAGACAAAGACATGGAATGTATACACAGATCTTTCAGTACATACTATCTGCTGTTAATTTGAAATTAACAATTGATTCTATCAAGCTTGAAGTATATTGATTTTTTTTAATGTAGACCTCCCACCATACCTTTTCTTTGCTGTGCTGTCCTCTAATTTTATAACAAAGACAATTTCAGAGATATCCTCAATACAGGTTCAATAACACAAAAGTTTACCTACCTTTATCGTTTTGGTCCCTGGGGTGGCCTCTTTAACTTGATGGTTTCAAGTTTTCCTCAGATTTCTCTTGTTTGAGTGCCTTTTCAGTATACCATGTCCTCTGAAGGAAACAGAGGGGGAAAAAAAGATTTACTAAGATAAACATCTTTAGTTCTTTATCTCTTGCAGAAAAGAACAAATGGTTCCTTGGACAAGCACATCTAATTTAATGATTGAATGCCACACAATTTAAAAAACAATGTTCATTGTTATTTTTTTGCTGTCCTAAACCCATATTTTTTTTCTTTTGGACTTCTCTGCTTTAAAGCAGAAGTAGTGCATATTTCCTTAAATCAGAAGCACATACTCCCTTTTAAATGAGTAGGTTTCTTTTTTATTATTTTGTTTACCACTCAAACCCATTAACTGTTTTCTGAACAATCTTTCTTGTGTTCTCTAAAACTATGAACATGAGTAGTCACAGATATTCTTAGTAAACAGTAAAATTAACAATATAGCAAGATATATATTTTTTCTCCAAATGTTCTTCAAATATTCATTGAAAATACATTTACTTGCTGAGTCACACCTTTCTAAGATGTGTAAATTGAAAAAAAAAAAACACAATATTCCCTGCATTTCATCTTTTAATTCCAATGCCAAGGAGCAAGGACATTATTTTCCACAACCACATGACAGAGTGAGCAGAATTCTGGAAAAGAAAATGAACCCAGTGAAATCCAGCCTACATACAATGCCCCTGTATCTAGAGGTAACTTGGAAATTTGCTATGAATAGGCATCAACCCAGTTGTATGTTTTCCTACCTTTACATCTTTATATAACAAAAGCTCCCATTATAAATCTATTAATATAATTATTTTCATCTCCAGATATACTCTGAAAGAGGTGGTTACAACTGATCACTGGGTCAACCAGGCTGCCTTTCAACCAGACAGACTGTGTATCTGAACAGACACACAGTAAATGTTTAGTTGGACTAGATGGGAGAGGCATATTTTTTCTCTTAAGTGTGCGGCCCATAGTATCAATATCTCTGTTATATGTTCTGTCTACCTCAGCTTTTCAAACAAAAGAAGGTCCAGTTTCATATTGTGTATTCCAGGGAGCAGTACTGTCTTTTTCCTTTCCCTTCTTCCTTATAATCAATCACCAAATTCTGTCTATTCCAGGCTCAGAATGCAGCGCAGCTCCCTCTCCTTCCAACCCCATTTCCACAGTCACGATCTAGTTTGACACAACCACCTACAACTTCCTCCATTCCATTAGTTCTCAAGAGGATCAGTATATGTCTCACTAGGCTCCCTGGTTTGGGGACACTCTCCTTCCAATTCGTTCTCCACAGACCATTCGCTTTGATACAGGAACTGACATCTTAATTTGTATAAAACACAAGAATTATATGCGGTGGAAATATTTCACCGTGTTTCAGAAACAAAGTATCTTTTGTCCAAAATACAAAGAGCATTGTGCTAGCCACTCTTTTCATTCCTTTTCAAATTTAATTATGTTCTACTTTGTTTCTCACATTTTCTCATAGCTCACAAGCAAAGCAGTCAAAGTCCTAAGGGCACTAGAGTTTGGAGACAGAAGCACTGAACTTAGTTCAAGTTTCAACTCATCATTTCTCAGTTTTTGACTTTGAGTAGTAATTTCCTTTCTTGTGGGCAAATGGCAGTCTTGTTCATCAGAGGGATAATAATATTTATCCCGCCTATCTCTCCAGGTTGCTCTGCAAATTTAAGCAGGTCACACACAGGAAAATACTGAATGTACAGTACTTTAACTACTCTCCTTGAAGAATTACAAGAGTAAAAATCGTGTATCTTGGGTTTAACACAGATGATTCAGATTGGGATCTCAGAAAAGTAGCTGTGATTCCACTCCTAAATCTTAGAGCTTCCTTTTGGGAATTTGATGTTCTAAAGAGTTTTACTTTACCCTCCAATGAGAAAGAGCACCAAAGGAATCATACTCTAATATATCTGGGCTTCAAGGACATTCTGAATCTAAAAGAGAAAGGGGCTGAAAAGAGGAACAAATCTCAATAGGCTAAACCTGCATTAATGAAAATAGCTCACCTGTCATTTGTTGCACAAATATTTAAGCATTCTCCTTGAAGCCCAGCTACTGGACAATTTCTATTAGGAAATGTGTTCCTAGGGCAATTATTATGGAAATAAAAAGTCATGTATGACCACATAGCAGGTTTTTAGTTGAAGAATATGGAACATGGATAATAGAATGAGTTTCTTTGTTTTGCTTCTAAAGAGGAAACAGAAGGTATCAACTCAAATATTACTTAATATATAATTAGCACTATAACCTCAGCTCTAGCAAGGTTTTATTTTAGAATAAAAGAAAACAAAAATGCTGCCAGGCCCTATTTCTCTCATCAACACCCTGAATTTCTCATGAACCTTTTATCCTGCTAGCTTTCAGGCAATTTTTACATGGGCAATATACAGGAAGACCAAAATTTACCTACTCTTTTAACCTCTCTGCTACCTTATGACACCGTTAGAACATAGGGTCAATTAACACTCAAGCAGGATACCAGAGATTAGAAAATGAAAAGGAAAAGACAGAGAACATCAGTATAGTATTGATTCCAGGAGACTAATGGAATTTAAAAAGGTCATTTGATAATACCATTCTTTTAAAATAAACCTTTTATTTAGAATAGTTTTAGACTTATAGAAAAATTGTAAAGATAGTATAGAAAGTTCCTATATATGCCACACCCAGTTTCCTCTTCTTTTTTGACATCATACATTAGTATGGTACATTTGTCACAGTTATTAACTATAGTCCATACTTAAAGATTTCCTTAGTTTCTATCTAATGTCCTTTTTGTGTTGCAGGTTCCCATTCTGGATACCACATTACATTTAATCATCATATCTCTTGTCTCTCTAGACTCTTCTTAGTGACAACAGATTATCAGACTTTCTTATCAGTTTGTATATGTGTGGTCATTTCATTTTATTTATTTTTATTTGTAAAATAAAAGCTCTTAATTTGCTTTCTATCTTTTGTGTATGTATGTGCGGTCATTTCATTTTATTTTTATTTGTAAAATAAAAGCTCTAGTCTGCTTTTTATCTCTGCATATATGTTGTTTCTAGTCATCTCTTATAAGTGATAGCATATAAATTTTGTCCTTATGTATCTTGCTTAATACCTTGAGCACGTTTTCAAAGTTCTTCCATATTGCAGCATGTCTCAGCCTTATTTCTTCTCATGGCTAAATAATATTCCATTATGTATATGTATCATAGTGTATAATCCAACACTACTTTCTTCAGGTTCTCAAATTATTCCAACTTAGATCATTAGTAGTCCTTCTAGTTGACTCCTGTAGTACTCATCCTTCTAATGCAATATGCATGTATTGCACCCAGTATCTCAACCTTTTCATACACTAGAATATACCTCCCCAAGGAAGAGTTTATTCAGGTGCAAAGGAAAAGGGAAAACGCTGTGAGGCAGATGCAATGGACACTGTGGTGTGTCACCTGAGGCCCCTTTCAAAACTGAGCCACCCCTATTCCCACCTGAGAGGAGTGTTGGTGGCCCTCAGGCATGACCTTCTCTAAGAAGTGGACTCAGACCAAAAAAAGTTCACATCCTCTGAATGGCCAACACTGGATATAAAGAGCTGGCCTGTGCCTCCATTTGGGCTGATTCTGAGGGGACATCACAGCTGCAGAGTTCACTGAATCAGCTTTACCCTCTGCCTAATCCGGCTTCCTTCATGCCTTGCACAGATTGTTCCAGAAAGCACTCCTGAGTCTTCTAGACCATTTGCTAGATACACAGTCAACAACTCTGAGTAGCATCAAATAATATAGCTGAGGGGAGAACAGGCATAATGTGAACAGGAAACTGTAAAGAAATGGGCCACCCTGAGAGGAGAGAATTGAAACTATGAAAACTGTCCTTTAATCAGCTTAGGCCAGATTATAAGGAAACCTGAAATGTAGGAAGTAAGGGTGAAGACTGAATTGGTAAGCAATGGTAAGTCTAATTGGAAATTGGTCTAATAAAGTATGGTGTATCCAAAGGAAAAAATACCATCTTACCATTAGAAACATGAAAATTTAATAGCTAACGTTTATGCCTTACTATGTGCTAGGCATACTTGACATATATTAGGTCATTAAACCTTCACTACAATTCTTAAGATCTCCATTTTACAGATGACAAAACCGAAGCTCAGAAATAGGCAGTAACTTTTCCCAAAGCACAGCTAGGAAGCGAAGTGTAGGCATTCAACTTCAATTAGTATTACTCTTAAATTCTATGCTATTCAGCAATTTGAGAAGCCTTAATGAATAGTTAATGATCGGGCACAGATATTTTTTGTAAAATGTTCAATTAAACAGCTAGATGTACATATATATGTAACAATCACAGTATTATTTTTAAAAAGTATATGTTAATCCCATACACAATTTTGTTTTTTAAAAATATATGTTGGTGGAAGGAACAAGATGGTGGCAGAGTAAGGAATCCTAGAGCTCCTGCTCCTGCTTACTTCAGGGCAGTTAGTAATCACCCAGAGCTATCTAAAAAGCACCTGTTTGGGGGACCCAGGAGACCAGAAGAGCATCCTGCAACACCCTTGAAAGAATGGAGGGAGAAGACTGCCCATTTGCAGTATAAGTTCGTGAGTAGAGCACACCACACTGCAGAGGCTGTTGTTACCCATTTCCCACGGGAGCAAAGGCCACCTTAGGAACTGTTCCATGGTTGGGATTGGAAGTTCCATTTCCCAAAAATGGGAGAAAAAGGGACAGCTGAGTGCTGACATCAGCTAAAGAGTAGTAAATTGGCTAGCTAAGATATAATCCTAAGAGCAGCTCATTTTGAACCTGTCCAAGTCAAAAAGAGGCCTTGAACTGCCATTTAAACTCCACCCACAGCATTAGGGGAAGCTGGACCAACTGAAAATGACAGAGACTGAAGGCATCCACACAGCATTGCAGCTCTAGCCTAGTCTCCAGCCCCACCTCCAGCAGGGTGAAAGCTGGGCAGGCCTGCACCAGTCTCTTGGGGTAACTGCAGGCACTTTCAGCCAGCACAGACTGGATAGTCGGACATCTGAGGCTCCATCATTGCCCCCCATAGGATAGGAGGCAAGTATGCTTCCTCGGCCTCTCTGGGCAACTGCACATGCTTTTGGCCAAAACAGAATGGTTGTTGAGCACCTGGAAAACCACCCCGTCCTGCCCCCACTGGACAGGAAGGTTCTAGTGTTTCCTTAACCTTTCAGGGCAACTGCAGGCACTTTTGGCCTGCACCAACTGGACTGATAAGCTTTTATAGCTCCACCCCCACCCCTGAAAGGCCAAGAAGGGTGTGGTGTCTCCCCAGCCCGTCTTAGCAAGGGTAGCTGCTTTCAACCCACACAGACTGAATAGTTGGAAACCTATGCTCCACCCCCACCTGCCAATAAGATAGGAGGACGCTAGTGATTCCTCAGTTTCTCTGGGCAACCACAGACAGTCTTGGTCTGCATAGCTGGGATTACTACACATGGCTGCGACTCTGTCCCTACCCCTGACAGAAGAGAAAGGTAGGAGAAGTTGTATCAGGCCCTAGAGCATCACAGGCAGCATTAGCCTCTGTAGTCTACAGTACCAACTACATCCTCAGCTCCTACTACACAACCAACAAGGAATAAAGGGCAAGAAAGCCCTAAACTAAAGAGAGAAACTGCACCCTCAATAAATACATCTACTAAGTCACATGCCAAGACACCAACAAAAAATTACAATCCACACCAACAAACAAGCAGCTATGGCCCAGTCAAGAAAAGAAGATAAGCCTACAGATGACATAACAGAGTTGAGAAAATTAATCATAGATGTTCAAAAAAATCTCCTTAATAAATTCAATGAGATGACTAAAGACATTAAGGATATTAAGAAGATAATGGGTGAGCACAAAAAAGCATTTGAAAGCCTACAAATAAAAAGAGCAAATCTTATGAGAATGAAAGGCACATTAAATAAAATTTAAAATACACAGGGGAAGCAGACATGGCTCAACTGATAGAGTGCTGCCTTTCTACCATATGGAGGGTCCAGGGTTTGATCCCCAGGGCCTCATGACCCATGTTGTAAGATGGTCTACGTGCATTGCTGCCATGCTCAAGGAGTGCCGTGCCATGCTCAAGGAGTGCCATGCCACGAAGGGGCGCTCCTGCATAGGGGAGCCCCACACTCAAGGAGTGCATCCCACAAGGAGAGCTGCCCTGTATGAAAAAAGTGCAGCCCACCCAGGAGTGGCACCGCACACACATAGAGCTGATGCAGCAAAATGATGCAAGAAAAAAGAGACGCAGTTTCCCAGACACATCGGATAACGCAAGCAGATGCAGAAGAACACACGGCAAATGGACACAGACAGCAGACAACGGGGGGAAGGGGAGAGAAATAAATAAAATAAATCTTAAAAAAAAAAACCACACACACACAGGAGGCATGTAACAGTAGATCTGAGGAGGCAGAAGAAAGGATCAGTGTGGTTGAAGACATGGCCTCTGAAAGTGAACGTACAAAAGATAAAGAAAAGAATGGAAAAAATTGAACAGAGTCTGGGGAAACTAAATGATGGTAAAAGACTCACTAACATATGTATCATCAGTGCCCCAGAAGAAGAGAAGGGAAAAGGAGCTGAAGAAATAATGGTTAAATACTTCCCAACACTATTGAAGGACAAAGACACTCATGCCCAAAAAGTACAACATACTTCCATCTGAATGGATCTATATAGACCTATTCCAAGACACTTACTAATCGGAATGTCAAATGCCAAAGACAGAGAATACCTAGAGCAGCAAGAGAAAAGAGATGTAACACATACATGAGATACTCAATAAGATTAAGTGCTGATTTCTCATCAGAAACCATGGAAGGGAGAAGGTAGTCAGATGATATATTTAAGAGTGTAAACTACAATGTAAACTATAATCCATGCTTAGTGACAATGCTCCAAAATGTGTTTATCAATTGCAATGAATGTACCACACTAATGAAGGATGTTGCCAATGTGGGAAAATGTGGGAGGCGTGGGGAGTGGGTATATGGGCATCTCCTATATATATTCTATATAACATATATGCAATCTAAGTATCTTTTAAAAAATAAAAAGTTATAAAAAATTTTTAAATTAATACAAGTAGAGGGGGAAAAAAGATACTGCCAGCTAAGAATCTTATATCCAGCAAGACTATCTTTCAAAAATAAGGGTGAGGTTAGAATATTCATGAATAAACAAAAACTGAGAGAGCCTGTAATCAAGAGACAAGCTTTGCAGAAAATAAAGGGAGTGCTAGAGCCTGAAGAGACAGGACATAGAAGCTTGGAAGGCAGTCTAGAAATAAAGATATCAGTAAAAGAAACTTAAAGGGTAAAAATAGTGAAAATAAAATATGGCAGATAAAAGCCAAAGGTCAAAATGGGTGAAGAACTGCTTTTACAGTAATGACATTGAAAGCTAATGGATCAAAATCCTCAATCGAAAGACACAGACTGGCAAAATGGATAAGAAAATATGAGCTATCTATATGCTATTTACAAGAGACTCACTTTAGGCTCTAGGATACCAATAGATTGAAATTGAAAGGGTGGTAAAAGATATTCCACACATGCAGTAATCAAAACAAAAAAAGCCTGAGTAGTTATACTTATATTGGAAGAAAAAGACCTTAAAAGCAAAATTGTTATTAGAGACGAGGAAGGACATTATATATTGATAAATATATTTCAGGAAGAAATACTGATCATAAATGTATATGCACCTAACAAGGATGCCCCAAAATAAATATACATGAGGCAAACCCTAGAAAATTGAAGGGAGAAATAAATGTATCTATTATAATATAATAGTTGGAGACTTCAATGTACCACTCTCAGCACTGGATAGAACATCTGGGCAGAGGATCAATAAAGAAACAGAGAGCTTGAATAATATGATAAGTGGACTAAACCTAATAGATATATACAGAACACTGCATTCCAAAACAGGAGGATATGCATTGTTCTCAAGTGCTCATGGATATTTATCCAGGATAGACCATATGTTGGATCACAAAGCAAATCTCAATAAATTCAACAAGATAAAAATTATACAAAGCACATGATCATAATGGAATAAACCCTGGAAATTCACACAGGCAGAAAAAGGGAAAATTCACAAATAAATGGAGATTAAACAACACTCTTATTCAGTGGATCAAAGAAGAAATTGAGAGAAAAATCAAGAAATATCTCAAGAAGGATGACAAATGAGAACACAACATATCAGAACCTATAGGATGTGGTGAAGGCAGTCCTGAAAGAGAAATTTATAGCCCTCAATGCTTACATTAAAAAAGAAAGAGCTAAAATCAATGACCTAACTACACAGCTGGAGGAACTAGAAAAAGAACAGCAAACTATTCTCAAAGCAAGCAGAAGGAATGAAATAACAAAGGTCAGAGCAGAAATAAATGAAATTGAGAACAAAAAATTAGAATTAAAACCAAAAGTTGCTTTTTCAAGAATACTAACAAAACTGACAAACCATTAGCTAGGCTAAGAAAAAAGGAGTAAAGGGACAAATAAATCAAATAAAAAATGAAAACTGGGACATTACAGAGACCCAACAGAAATAAATGAGATCACAAGAGGATACCACGAACAACTGTATGCCAATAAATCAGACAATTTAGATGAAATGGAAAAACACCTAGGAACATACAAAACCTACATAGAAGACCCTGACAAAGCAATCACAAGTAAAAAGACTGAAACAGTCATCAAAGAACTCCCCAAAATGAAAAGTCCAGGACCAGAAGACTTCACAAGTGAGTTCTACCAAGCACTCAAAGAAGATTTAATAAGTCTTCCTCAAACTTATCCAAAAAAATTGAACAAGAAATGCTGCCAAACTTACTCTATGAAGCCAATACCACTTTAAAACAAAGCCAGATAATAATGAAAATTGCACAATGATTTCCCTAATGAATATGGATACAAATATCCTTAAATAGTTGCTAATAGAATCCAAAAGCACATTAAAATAATTACTCATCATGATCCTGAGTTTTTACACCAGGCATGCAAGGGTGGTTCAATACAAGAAAATCAGCATAACACACCAGATTAATGTATGAAAGAAGAAAAATTACATGATCCTATCGATTGATGCAGCAAAGGCATTTGTCAAAATACGGCATTCTTTCTTGATAAAAATACTTAAAAAGGTAGGATGAAGAAAACTTTCTCAACGTGATCAAAGTCAAATACAAAACATGCACAGCCATCAATGTACTCAATGGTGAAAGACTGAAAGCTTTCCCACAACGATTGGGAACAAGACAAGGATGTTCACTGTCATCACTGTTGTTCAATATAGTATTAGATGTTCTAGCTAGAGCAATCAAGCAAGAAATAAAAGGCATCCAAATCAGAAAGGATTCACAGATGATATGATCCTATACCTAGAAAGTACCAAAAAATCTATAATAAAGCTGCTAGAGCTAATAATTTCAGCAGAGTGGTAGGATACAAGATTATTACGCAAAAACCAGTTGTGTTTCTATTCACTAGTAAGGCACAAACTGAGGAGAAATTCACAGAAAAAAAAATTCCAATCACAATAGTGACTAAAAGAATCATATATTTAGGAATAAGCTTAACCAAGGACATAAAGCACTTGTATTCAGAAAACTAGAATCCATTGTTAAAAGAAATCAAAAAGACCTAAATAAATGGAAGAATATTCTATGTTCATGGATTGGAAAACTAAATATCATTAGGATGTAAATTCTACCCAAACTGATATATAGATTGAATACAATCCCAATAAAAATTCAACCAGCATATTTTAAAGAAATGGAAAACATAATTACCAAATTTATTTGAAATGGTAAGGGGCCCAAATAGCCAGAAACATCATTAAAAAGGAAGAGTGAAGTTGGAGGACTTTCACTTCCAAACTTTAAATCATATTACCTAGCTACAGTGATAAAGACAGCAAGGTACTGCCATAAAGATAGACACACAGACCAATGGCACCAATCTGATGGTTGAGAAACAGACCCTCACATTTACGGTCAAGTGATTTCTGACTAGACTGTCAAAACCACCCAGCTGGGGCAGAACAGTCTATTCAACAAATGATACTGGGAGAACTGGATATCCAAAGCCAAAAGAAAGAAAGAAGACCCCTATCTCATACCTTACACAAAAATTAACTCAAAATGGATCAAAGACCTAACTATAAAATCTACAACCATAAAGCTCATAGAAGAAAATGTAGGGAAACATCTTCAAAACCTGGTGGTAAGATAGTGAATTCTTAACCTTACATTGAAAGCGCAAGCAATGAATGAAAACATGGATAAATGAGAACTCCTCAAATTTAAACACTTTTGTAATTCAAAGGACTTCTCTAAAAAGGTGAAAAGGCAATATATTCAATGGGAGAAAATACCTGGAAACCACATATTCAGTGAGGGTTTGTTTTCCGTTCCATATAAAGAGATCATACAACTCAACAATAAAAGTACAAATAAGCCAATTAAAAAATGTACAAAGGATTTAAACAGACATTTTTCCATGGTGGAAATATAAATGGCCAAAAAGCATATTAAAAAAAAAAAGTTCAACATCACTAGCTATTAGGGAAATGCAAATCAAAACAAAAAATATCATCTCATCCTCAAAGAAAGGGCTTTTAAAAAAAAATCAGAAAACAATAAGTGCTGGAGATGATGTGGAGAAATAGAGCACTCCTTCACTGTCAGTTGGAATGTAAAATGGTGCAGTCTCTGTGGAAGGCATTTTGGCAGTTCCTCAGGAAGCTAAATATAGAACTGCCATATAACCCAGCAGTTTCTCTAGTACATATTTATCCAGAAGAACTGAAAACTGTGATGTGAACAGACATTTACACACCTATGCTCTTAGCAGTGTTATTCATATTTGCCAAAAGATGGAAATAAACCAAGCGTCCATCAACCGATGAATGGATAAACACAACGTGGTATATACATACAATGGAATATTATGCTGCTTTAAGAAGAAATGGAATTGTGACACATATGATAACATGGATGAACCTGGAAGACTTTAAGTGAAATAAGTCAGACACAAAAGGACAAATATTGCATGGTATATTAGTCAGCCAAAGAGATACTAAAGCAAAGTACCAGAAATCTGTTGGCTTCTATAAAGGGTATTTATTTGAGGTAGAAGCTTACAGCTATCAGGCCCGAAAGAGTCCAACTCGGGCGGCAGACTTGGCCCAGTGGTTACAGCGTCCATCTACCACATGGGAGGTCCACGGTTCAAACCCCAGGCCTCCTTGACCCATGTGCAGCTGGCCTATGCACAGTGCTGATGCACGCAAGGAGTGCCGTGCCATGCAAGGATGTCCGCCATGTAGGGGAGCCCCACACGCAAGGAGTGCGCCCTGTAAGGAGAGCCGTCCAGTGCGAAAGAAAGTGCAGCCTGCCCAAGAATGGCGCCGCCACAAGGAGAGCCAACACAACAAGATGATGCAGCAAAAAGAAACACAGATTCCCATGCCGCTGATAACAACAGAAGCGGACAAAGAAGATGCAGCAAATAGACACAGAGAAGAGACAACCGGGGTAGGGGCGGGGGAAAGGGGGGGGAAATAAATAAATAAAATAAATCTTTTAAAAAAAAAAAAAAAAAAGAGTCCAACTCAAGGTACCAAAAGAGATTCTTTCTCAACCAACATCACTTATCATGTGTTGAGCAAGATGGCAGGCAATGTCTTCAAGGGTTCAGCCTTCCTCTTCCACTTAAGGCTCCACGGTCCAAATTGCTTACAATCTCAGCTGTAGGCTACAATAAGTGTATTCTCTCTCCCGGGCTCGTTTTCCTCCAGGCTCAGCTGCAGCTGTAGGCTATGAGGCTCAGTCTCTTCCCAGGGCCTCTACTGTGCCTACTAGCTGTCTCTACTCCTCTGTGTTCTTCTCCTGTGTATTTACTTCCCAGGGCTCCAGCATCAAAACTCCAACACGCACTTCTGACATATTGTTTTCTTTGAGTCCCCACCCACCAAGGGCAGGGATTCAACATCCTACTGACATGGCCAAATTAAAACCCTAATCATAATTTAATCAAGCAAAAGTGAAACCTCTGAATTTAATAAATCTAATATGCCCAGAGGAATGAACCAGTTTACAAACATAATCCAATATCTATTTTTTGGAATTCATAAACAATACTGAACTCTTAGACTCTACCTCTGAATTCCAATAAGACACTACAATATTTAAAAAACCTTATTTCAGTAGCAATGCTATATACAAACCCACATCACAATCAGTTTTTAGAAATACAGTTGGTCTTGGAGCAAAGTCCCATTTGGCTGTAGACCTCTCAAACTTACAAAATAATTTCTCTTCTTCCAGTACACAAATGGACAGAAAAATGATAAACACCTGCATTACCATAAGGAGAAATTGGGAGGGAAACCATTAGTCACAGGTCAAGAACAGTTTTTCTGAAAATCTGCAGGACCTATTTCATTAGATTTCAAGTCTGAGAGTCATTCCTAAGATGATGGTTTCTTCTCCCTGGGGCCTTGTGAGGACCCACCCTTTCCACAGGCTTGCCCAATGGTCAATTTCTTGGTTCCACCGTCATCAAGCATCTGGGTGTTGACCAAGCTCCAAACCTCACCCACTCAAACTCTGGGGTGGAGTCTTGACCCCACTAGCACAGTAAAGTGAAGACAACATCCTCCCTAACCTTTGGCATATAGGCCCAACCTTCTCAGAGCAACAAGTTGGAGACCTCATCTTCCCTAATCCATGGGGGACAGGCCCACCCCTCTCAGACTTATGGGGTGTTTACCTTACAACCCCTAATCCTTGGGGAATGTGCTCCATCCTCTCTGTACCTTGGTGTGGCAAAATTCTCCTTAAACATCAGGCAGGAATGTCCGCCCTCTTAACTGCTAAGGCAAACTCATTCTTTCTGTACACAGGTCTCTTGGCCCAAGGAGATGTCTTAATTTCAGATCTCAGCTTCCACGGTTTTCCTCTTAAAGCATTTTCCCTCCCACATATCCACTGACATCCCTTTTTTTTTCCTCTCCCTTCCCTACCCATCAAATGTCTGCTCTCTATGTCCATTCGCTGTGTGTTCTTCTGTGTCAGCTTGTATTCTTGTCAGCGGCACCCAGAATATGTCTCTTTCTGTTATATCATCTTGCTGCGTCAGCTCTCTGTGTGTGTGGTGTCATTCCTGGGCAGGCTGCACCTTCTTTCGTGCTGGGCGGCTGTCCTTATGGGGCACACTCCTTGTACGTGGAGCTCCCCTACACGGGGGACACCCCTGCATGGCACCACACTCCTTGCACACGTCAGCACTGCGCATGGGCCAGCTCATCACATGGGTCAGGAAGCCCTGGATTTGATCCTTAGAGCTCCCATGTGGTAGCCAGATGCCCCACCCATTGGACCAAATCTACTTCCCCCATCAATATCCCTTTTAGTCCAGGATGACAGTGGTTTTGTTCATCCAGCTCTCCCAGAAAGCTTGTTGGTTTAGCATGAAGGAAGCAGGGGTCCAAGCCATCAAACAGTAATACTTTCCACAAGTCTTTCTTAGATAATTGCATTTTCAATCATAAATTACAAGTTCCATGCTTAATTACTTCCTCAAATAGGGCACTATTGTCTGGGGGCTTGATTACTAGAGACTTGGAATTTCCGGAATCAGTTTTTGTTTTCTTTGCTCCCAACAATTCAATTCTCAGCTTATCTCTCTCATCTAGCATTTTATTATAAGCTGCAAGGAGAAACCAAGCTGCATTCTCCAAGTTTACTTTGAAAAATTCTTCAGCTAAATGCCCCAGCCTCACCATTTTCAAATTCTGCATTCCATAAAACACCAGAGTTAATCTTGCTAAGTTCTCTACAACTTTAAAACAAGGATTGTCTTTCCTCCAGTTTCCAATAACAGTTTCATCGTTTACCTCTAAGTCCTCATAAAAAGTCTCTTTTGCATCCCACCAACAGTCTCTTCAAAGCATGTAAGGCCTTTTCTATCAAGCACCTTAAAATTTCTCCAAAAAAAATAAAGCTTACCCATTTATAAAACTGTGTCAACATTTTGGTCCTTGCAAAAGCACCACCCTACTCCTGGTACCAAATTCTGTATTAGTCAGGCAAAGGGGTGCTAATCAAAGTATTAGAATGCTGTCAGCTTTTACAAAGGGTATTTATTTGGGGTAGAAGCTCACAGTCACAGGGCCCTAAAGAGTCCAACTCAAGGTACCTTCTCACCCAAAGTCATTGGCCACATGTTGGAGTAAGATGGTGGGTAATGTCTGCCAGGGTTCAGCTTTCCTTCTTCCTTTTAAGGCTCCATGCTCTCAGCTTCTTCTAATCTCAGCTGTAAATTCATATAAGGTTCGTCTCTCTCCCTGGGGCTCATTTCTCTACTGACTCAGCTACAGTTGTAAGTTAACTTAGGCTCATCTCTCTTCCCAGACCTCTGCTCTGTTTATAGAGCTGTCTCCATTCTTCTGTGTTCACTGCTGTGTATTTACTTCCCAGGGCTCCAGCATCAAAACTCAAACTCTCCCCTCTGCCAAGGGGGCAGGGACTCAACATCCTAACTGATGCAGCCAAATCAACACCCTTAAAATTTAATCAAGTAAAAGTGAAACCTCTGAATTTAATATAATTTAATATGCCCAGAGGAATGGACTTACAAACACAATGCAATATTTATTTTTGGAATTCATAAACAATACCAAACTGCCACACATGGTCTCACTAATATGAAGAATAAATGCATGGAGTTACAACCTAGAGTATAGATTATTAGGAGATAAGAGGAGGGTGAGAAGGACTACTGACACTTAATATATGTAGAAGTTTTAATTAATTTGACTGTGAAAGTGTGGAAATGGATAGATTTGACAGTAACACATTATAGTGAGTAGAACTAATGCAGCTGGTTTATAAAGGGAATTGTGGCTGAAAAGAGTAGTCTAGGAATATAAATGTCAATTGAAAGAATGTTAGGGAATAATCTAGGAACTGAACAACAGAGTGAATCCAGAGGTGGATGAGTATTGTGGTTAACAGCACAAATGCAAGAATGTCCTATGAACCAGAAAAATCTACAACACTATTGCAAGGTAGTAAGAATGTGGAGAATCTTAGGAAAATACAATTAATGTAACCTATGGACTATAGTTACAGCACTACTATAATACTCTTGCATCAATGCCAAAGATGTACTGTGTTAATAATAGGGGAGTATGGAAAAAATATACCAAATGTACACTGTAGAACATAATAGTGGTAATAGTCTGATGATTTTCTCTCATTATCTATAACAAATGTTCCACAACAATGTAGTCTGTTGGTAGAAGGGTGTACACTAAGGGAATTCCACACATGTGCATAACTGTTCCGTAAGTTCATAACCTCTCTAATAAAAAATACACATTTTTAAAAGTATATGTTAATCCCATACATAACAAAATGTTAATAATAGCTCTCTCAAATAATAAGATTATTGGTGATTATTTTGTGAAGTTTTGTTAGAGAAGGTCTAGGTTTATAAAAAGGTCATGCATGGGAAGCGGATTTGGCTCAACCAATAAAGCGTTTGCCTACCAAATGGGAGGTCCAGGGTTCAAACCCAGGGTCTCCTGACCTGTATGGTGAGCTGGCCCATATGTACTGCTGATGCAAGCAAGGAGTGCCGTGCCAGGCAGGGGTGTCCCCGTGTAGGGTAGCCCCACACGCAAGGAGTGCACCACACAAGGAGAGCTGCCCCATGCAAAAAAAACACAGCCTCCCAGGAATGGTGCTGCACACACGGAGAGCTGACACAGTAAGATGACGCCACAAAAAGAGACAGATTCCCAGTGCCATTGACAAGAATACAAGTGGACACAGAAGAACACACAGTGAATGGACACAGAGAGCAGACAACTGGGGGGGGGGTAGGGGAGAGAAATAAATCTTTTTTTTAAAAAAAGGTCATGCATAAAATACAGTTTCCATATACTTCCCACCCTATTATAAACACCTTGCATTAATGTGGTTTATTTGCTACAATTAAAGAACATTTTCATAATTGTACTATAAACTATAGTCCATGATTTACAAAAGGGTTCATTGTGTTTTAAAGTCCTATATTTTTAACAAATTTTATTGATACATATTAATAAAGTATAAATCCATCAAAAGTGTACAATCAATGATATTTGGTATAATCACATAGTTATGCATTCATCATTTCAATCATTTTTAAAGCATTTCCATTATTCTGATAATAATAAATAAAAACAAACAAAAACTCATCACTTCTCAACGTCTCCATGCTTCCCCTGCCAGACATCACTGCTATTCTGTTTCCATCTCTCTCATTTGCGTTCATATATTTCTAAAAGTCTTATATATGCATTATCACCTATATTCATATTTAACATGAGGTTTCATTCTATTATAAGTCCCAAGTTACCTTTTCTTTAGCTTTCCTTCTAGTAATATACATGACCTTAGACTTTCCCTTTCAACCACTGTCATACCCATATAATAGCTATGCTAGTTACAAACACTATGGTGTGCTTTCACCATTTCTATTTACTCCCAAAGACTTACAAACAACCTTTTTTACCAGTTCTGCATATATTAAACCTCAGCTTTCCATTCTCTACCCTCATTCTACTTTCTGGTGACCTATATTCTAATTAACTCCATATATTTACACAGTGTATTCAGTTTATAATAGCACAATCATACAGTATTTGTCCTTTTGCGTCTGGCTTGCTTCACGCAGCATAATGTCCTCCAGGTGCATCCATGTTGTCATATGCTTCACAACTTCATTTCTTCTTATAGCTGCATAATATTCCATCATGTGTATACAGCACATTTTCTTTATCCATTCATCAGCTGGTGGACACCTGGGTTGTTTCCAACTTTTGGCAATCGTGAATAATGCCACTATGAACACTGCAGATGTCTCTTCGTGTCACTGCTCTTCTTTTTGTACATCAGCCCCTTTAACTCTTTTCCATGGTTTTGAGGAGTCTTACTGTCTTTTGAGATTCCCCTGCCACCTTTGCCTGAGAGAAATAACCACCCTCAGAGCCAGGTCCCAGCAGTCTGAAGCAACTGATCAAAAGTAGTGATCAGTGATCAGACCACACACCCCTGGGATTTGAAGAACTGGGTCTTTATGTCCCATTCTGGCACCAGCAAGCTGTGCCAGGGGCCCAACCTGCAGTCCCCAGTGCTGCCCCCACCCAGAAGCTGGGGGAGGGGGTATGGTAGCCACAGAGGGGGTGACACTCAGGGGTATTTACTGCAAATTATCAGCCACTTCCTCCTGTTCTTCCTTGGATGCTGTACAAGTGCTTCCTTAGACTCTGGTTTCAAAGTGGTTGATTCAGACAGTTCCCACCAGTTCAATGGTTGTTTTGGTAGAGGGAATAATTTCTGGAACTTCATATTCTGCCCTCTTCCAAATCCTGTCTTGTGATTTTACTTATTTATTTTCTGTTCTCTTATTTCCCAAAATAGTAGCATATTCTTTTCTGTTAAAAATATTTTATAAAAAGAAGCTGTAGTTTTCACAATGGAAGTGTTTTAGGATGTTGGACAACTGCAAGACTGAAGGAAAATTAATGAAGGCCACTTAGGATAATAAGCCAGGTGTTGCAACTTGTGACCCAAGTCTGATAAGGAAGAACTATATCAAAAGAATAAATACAAAGACTTAATCCGGAATTTGGGTGAAAAGGGGTAGGGGAAGAAAAGAGTCAAATATACACCACCATTTCTTATTTGAAAACAGCAGCCAGAAAGGAGATAAAGTTGACAAGAATTGAAAGGGACATTGTAAATTCAAATTAGGATATTCAGTTATTAGTGAATGAAAAGATGGTAAATAGTAAATAAAATCAATGACCAAATTCAGGGAATAAATGAGGGAATTATAATAAAGGGTATATATGAACTCACACATCTAAACAAGCCAACTGAGATATCAAGTATAGAAAGAGAAGAGCAGAGGACTAAAAATAAAGACTACAACTATATTTGTTTTATTTAGGCGAAATGAATGTTTAAAAAGCTGCAAAGTTTAAATTTTCCTTTGAATTGTATAAGTACAATGGGTAAAGAAAAACAACTCTTAATGGAACATATTTTTTTAACTTAAATGTCACTGTCCTATAATAAGAAGAATTTGTAAATTAGTTCATTCATACATTCATACATTCAAACAAGGTATAGGAGGATAGGAGGTGCTATTTCTGAGTACTTCCTATCCCTGAGACCTTGTATAAGATAAATGCTGGTTTGATCCACATGGGGCTAACAAGAAATGCTAAAAAAACAGCACAAATAGAACACATACAAAACAGTCTGCTTCATCTGCCTAGAATACTTGTCTCCCTTTGCTCTCACTAGTAGACTCTAGGTCATCCTTGAAGATCCAATTCATGAACTGCCTCTGCTGTGAAGCTTTTGGAATTTCTACAATTGGGAATTACTCGTATAATAATTCCCGTCCCTAAATCACTTTGTTCACAACTTTCCGATGCACTTAATTACTTTGTGTTATGAATGTGTGCGACCATCTTCCCCAGCAACCTATGACCATCTTGAATGGTAATGTTATCTTCCATCTCCAGACCTTAGCACAATATACTTTAGGTTCTCAATAAGTGCTAATGAAATGGAAAATTCATACTTCTTTATTGCATGAGCCAAAGGCACATCATAACTTTAACATAAGGAAGATTTGCAAATGTGTTTTACATTCTTGCTCCATCTAGTTCTGGCAGGATGAATTTATATCTTTGCAAAAACATGGAAAACCTGAGAGTATTCACTGATAAGTGATCAAAACAAAATTAACATTATTCTCTTCAATTTTTCTTATTTATTCTTCAATTCCCCCCTTGTTGACACTTAACCTATTCTCTCCTATTTTCTTCTTGATTTCTACAACTCTGAGTTTTAAAATCCTTGGCAATGGCTACATTTTCAAAAGTTTTTAGAGTTACTGAACGCATATAAAATTGCAAACAATCTTTTCCCTCCGTTCATTCATTCAGCAAATATCACTAATTGTCTTTCATGTAGTAAACAACAGGGAGGTAATATAGACCCTGTTTCTGGGGAGGTTACAGGCAGACTAGTTAAGAAATATACCCAAATTAGCCAAATCAAAATTATATTGCAGTCTTATCTCTAATTTATCTGAAATTTTAATTTAGCTTCAGAAGCTTAAGAATAATTTAAAAGGAACTGATAAAAATGACAAAGATTCAGATATTTTCATGTTTCAGAAATTACTTAATATAAATAGCTAAATATCCAGGCTAATTGTCTTCTTAGGTTCAAATCAACGCTGTAAACATTTACAGTGGGCAAAATAAAATCAGTTTTCCCAATTAAAAAGGTAATGTTTGCATTGTACAACTTCTCTTACATAGCAATTCTGCAAAGTACACCCAGAGTCTCAAAAAGGTTGACAAACTTTGGCCTTGTAATCCCACAGAAAAACTTACTTTACCATTTAAGACCCCAAGATAATCTTTTTTTTTTTTTTTTTTTTTTTTGCTGTTGTTGCTATTGGGAGAGGAGAGTAATGATGGATTTTAGTATTTATGAAACACCTGTTCTGTCCTTGACACTTAACATTTTCATTTTCTTTCATGTAATCATTACAATTAATCCACCACATTCTCAAAGTTTAAGAGATGGTGAGATACATCCCTAAGATCACACAACTAATAAGTCACACAGTCAGGTTCAAACAGCCCTGTCTTATTCTAAACCCTGCAACTGATCTACCACACACCATGATAACACAATATTCTTGGACCATTGCAGCTTTTCTATGTAGCTATTCCCCTATATGATTTTTATCTTATGATTGAATGATGGCTCCTTAATACTTATTATGATAATTCTAAGATACATTAATCAAATTAACTTGCTGAAGAATTAGTTCAAAAGCAGTTCACAAACTTATACTTTCTCCTTTTTTTTTTTAACCATTTCCCCTTTCTCCATGACAAAAGTATATTTTCACATCTCATACCAAAGTAAAACAACCTAGAAATGCTAAATAACTGCCATATTTATTTTTCATGTTCATAAAACGTGGACGGACATAAAGAACTTGATTAGAAAGGCTTCCTGCTGAGGACTAGAGGCCCAAAGAATAAAATAAGCAAACCTAGTGACCTGAAGAATTTTACAATCTGCATTCTCATTATATCATCATAATTTTAAAAAAAAAGTTTGTTGTGAGTACCAACAGCGTGGCCCTCATAATATATACTTACAATATAGTATAGATTAAAACCAGGGTCTCTGAAGACATAATTTCTGGTTATAATTCCTTACTGTGTACACTTGGCCAGTTAACATTTCTGGGTGGGCCTAGGCTTCCCCAAATGTAAAAGATTCATAATAACAATAGTTGTTGCATAGGGTTGTTGGGAGGTTTTAATGCCATACCAAATTTAAATCATGTAGAACAATGTCTGGCCCATACTGTGCTTAATAAGTTTCAGTTTTATTAATACTCTTCTATAACAAAGACAAACAGAAGGCTCCTTCCAATGACATACATGATAAAAACAGTAACAAGATTAAAGTAACTTTAAAGACTCTTAGAAAAAGGCTTAATTATTGTATTACTATTGTTATAATACCTCAGTAGCATTCTAATAGAATGGCCTTAGATACATTAGTTGTGAGTGTGTATGTAAAACAAAATTTGTATGCAAGATTTGAGAGGAATTTTTACATTTTTAAGTATTATTTTTAAAGAGGATACAGGTCCCAAAGAGAGTGCAGAACCCAATACCAACAAAGAGGCTTCCACTTTGTACCCAAAACAAAACCCCACTTCCTGAACTCTTAGATGAGTAGGCAAACAGTTACAGCTCAAGGCCAGAAGTACCAGGTGAAAATGTAGTGGGAGGGAAGGAAATAAGGAAGGTTTATGTCACTTCTTTCTTGCTGACTAATGTTAATTATTTCTCAAATCTGATGGTTGCACATTCTTCTACTTCACACTTGAGCCTCTGATGTAACTGCGTTTTATTACAAGATACTGAAAGAGCTATGTCTTGGCCTTTAAAATATGTGCCTGGATCTGGAAGAAAAGTAATTGCTCAACCTGGGTAACTTTAAATCCTAAAAGAAGAACTCAATCTTCTGATGAGATAAAATGTGTCAACATTTTGTCAACTCCTCTGTATTAAAGATTAAAAGTGAAGTAAAAGAAGACGTGGGTCTTGGTGAATTGTTATTTTCTGACATTTCAATTGAGGAAGTATACTTGAAGCAGTATCTCAAATACTAGTGCCAAGTTCTTTCACTGCTAATGAGACAAACATTCTGCCATCCCAGTTCACTTAGTGAGAACAGAGAAAGTTAGCTTGTCGGGTTTTCTCCAATGTAATTATTTGCTTTGGCTAAATAACGTAAATAGAAAAAGTTACACCCCCCCAAAAAGAAATCACTGCATATTCCATATACAATAAAGAAAAGTTATCACCTATTGACCCAGAAAACTCACCTTGCAACTGCCTTGAAAACGAATAAGAATGCAAGTATTTGAAAAGAGAACTTTAGCTGCCCAGCCACCTGCCTTGCCCAAGTTCATGTTTAATTAAATGTATATGGTAATTCCACAAATTACTTGCATAAGGACATAAGTTATCTTCTTTGATTATAAGGTCAAATACTTACTGCTAACAACTCTCTTGTCTCTGAGGGAGGCCTGGTCCCCTGCCAGACTGTTCTGCTTCACCCCCACCTGAGGGCGGCCCACCTCCGCTGTAAAACTCCGGGAGGGGGGTGGGGGGGCGGTCAACGCCGTCACCACGGAGCCCTCCTCCTCCGCCCCCCCCGTTGCCTAGCAACAGCCCCTTATGACCGCTCCACCAATACCGCAGGCACCAGCGCTGCCTCTGAGGACCCAGCAGCTCTGAGGACGCTCCCAGCTCACTGCTTCTCAAGAGCGTCAGGTTAGCAGGAGGCCCGGACCCTAAGTGACTAGTTACATAATCTAAACATACATTTCCCGGAATTCTCTTCAACTACCTCTAAATAAAAATCAGAGAGGAGCTAGTTCCTACCCTTGAATATATCCTTACATTTGAACTTTGGGTCTTTCCTGTAGCTGAGCGAAAAGCTAAATAAAGCATCAGGGCCGATATTTGCGGGGTAAGAAACACTAAATAGTTTAAAAATAAAAAAACAAAACTCATTGCCAAAATGTGTAGAAAGAAAAGTTTAAGTAGTAAAAAGAAAAAAAAAAAAATCCCACATATACAGGACCCATTTTCTTTGTAAATGGTATTCAAAATATAACTTTCAGAATTTCAAAGAATTTTGCTATTATTTTCCATTAACAGTCAAAAAACTGGGGGAAAATATAACGAGTTAAATCACATTACCTTTATGGCAAGCCTGTTCCTAAAATGTTTAAACATATAATTAACTCATTCAGAATAAAAATTTCTGTAAAAGGCTTTCAATTCTTACCTGGTTGGACCCACATTTACACCTTCAAGTCTCTATGGCTCCTGAGTTCCAGATCCTTCATTCAAACTTAACAAAATCTAAATTATGAGTCACATGTTTCTGTCCATATCTGACCTACCTCTTAAAACAACAGCACCCACCCAGTCAACCAAGCTAGAGCCCTAACCACACATGGAAACATGAAACCAGCCTTGCCCATATTTGCTCTAACTTCCTTTGCCTCTGTGCTTGTGCTCCTGGAGACAAGGGTTTGCAGCCATTATACCACAGTACAATAGGGTCACATTACTCTAATTCAAAACCTTCAATCAAGTCCAAGCTATTTAGCATGGTGGCAAGGCACTGCAGAATCCATTTCCAGTCCCTTAACTTCCCAGCCACACCACATCTCCTGCTGCTGCCCTGTTGTCTTCACACTCCACTATTTTGAACTGAATACAGTTTCCTAATTTCCCTTTGCCTGGCAAATTATTGGCTCTTATTAAGCCAGAATGTCACCTCTCTGAGAAATAGTCCCTGATTTTAGAATTACTCATAAGCCCTTTTGAGTTTCTTTATACCTCAGTCATACTGCTACTATAGGTTTCAGTCACAATGTTTTTCAGTTGTTTTCTTGCCCCAAATTGAGTGCTCTTCAAGGGCTAGGACTTTGTTCTCTTCAATCTGGCTTCCTCAGTACCAACCATATTTCTTAGCATTTAGGTGTTTATACAATAAAAATTTTTTAGGAGACACCAGAGTTTGAACCCAGGACCTCATACATGGGAAGCAGACATTTAACCAACTGAGCTATACCTGTTCCCCTGTACAACAATTTTTAATGATTAGAAAACAGTACTCCTAGGCCAAACTGCAAAATACATGAGGATTAGGCATCCTTCCCTTTTTAAGCTCTTCAATCTCCCATAAGTCCACTGACCTATAATAGCAGGGATGGGTAATAAAGGAATTGACCAAAAAATAAAATGAATTATCTATCTCCTGACTTGTGGATTGGGCCCTCCTTCCACCCCCAAACTGTAAGGAATCATTGTACAGCAAACAAGCAGATGCCCTTCCAGTAGTCCAATCAATCCAGTAATATGGCTAAAATAATCAGATTGCCCATGCCCCTTCTATTGTAATCATAAAAACAAGAAATTTAAGGGAGCTAATGCCCAAATAACCAAATCACCAAGAGCTGGTCCAGGCCTGGTTTCAGGGATGACTAATTTGACCTTCAGATTAGCAACTCAAAGCATTTTATGGAGGAATTGTTGGTGCAAATAAAATGGGACTCTTTGGGGGGAAAAAAGAAAAGAAAAAGAAAAAACAGTAATTTAGGGCTAAAGAATAAAATAAGAAAAAGTTATTCTAATTTTAAAGCCTCTTAATAATAACTCATAAGTAATTCAATAGATGCCTCTCAAAGCACTAATTGAAAAAATGAATAGGAATATGAGCAAACACACAAAAGCCGCCAAATAAAGCAGTCAAGTGTGATATCAAGATGCTGCTCACCCCATTTTTAAATACAGAAATGCTGTTATGCTTTCTCTGTAACTTCTTTATTTCATATGCTTATGCAACCAAATTGCCAAATATTTTGATATTAGCAGTAAGATGATTGCATAAATTAAACCAAGCAATGCAAATTGTAATAATAGAAATCTGAACTGTTAGCCTATCTGTGTTAAGAAACTGAGAGAGAATTCTTAGAATATTAGAAACTTGTGAGTTCCATATACTGCTAAATTTGTGCTTTTTCAACTAGGAAATTTACACTTTTAGGGATACCTGACTATCCCAGAAGGTACTCACAAACCACATAGTACATTTTGTACTGCTAGGCAATTTTACTTGATGGTATACAGCTTAAAACATCATTTATGTAATGAAACACTATAAAGTAGAATGCAAAATTTAAATAAATTCGTAAGACAATACAGAATTTCAGAGAAACTCTGTGCTTTCTATGGAACACTATAACTCTAGATTTCTGGCAATCGTTTGACAGAGAAGAGTGAGATGCCTTTTCTTGGATTGTATTGAGGGGAAGATTTCTTCACTTTAATGTCTCAGAAAGATAGAGACTTGGCTCTTGGTCCTCCGCCACCCCCCTCAACGCAGAACACTACCCGCACTAAAACAAGCGATTACTTTTTGCTTCAGATTAAACCTTTTTAGCATCTTTTTTACTTCAAGGTAAAAGTCTTTCTCTCTCCAACATTAGTCCTAAATCTTCTGTAGATACCTCCCAGGATCAGTCTAAACACCGATATATGTAAGATAGTCCTTCAGATAATAATAATGGCCACGAATAATAGAGGTGTACTGGGTGTCAGGAAATGTGCTGGGCACTTGACAATCATTAACCATCACAATAAAATTGTAAGTAAATAGCACCATCTTTACATTACAAAAAGAAAAAAACCCTGATACTGCAATAAGTTCAGTGACTTGCCCAAAATAATAATGCTAATAAGTAGCAGAGCTGAGATTTAAACCCAGTTCTCATTGTAAATCCTGTGTTTGTTTCTCTTTTTTCACTCTTTTGTACATCACGTAATGCTACACTTCCATGCCTTCTTCACTATGTGTTCATTTCTCCTAGCTAAATATCTCCATTTTATAACTATTCCTACTATTACTTCTGCAATAACTCACCATCCATATCACTATGGATAGATAAAGGAATGGCCTGGATGATTGGATGGACTCTTTTTGATAGATGATAAATAGAGATAAAGGATAGGTATATATATATGTGTTTGTGTGTATATGTATATATACTACAAAGAGAGAGAGAATAGATTTGTACAATAGAGCATCCAGAACAATTTGTCCTGGGCACAACAGAGGTGAACCATCACCTCCCTTGTTCAGGATAACCTACTACTATTAATATAGTTTAAAAATACCCTAGCTTTGTTGAGCAACTTGACATTACCAACTTCGTATTGGATCAGCTGTAAGCCAAAATCTTCTAGCATTTTCTAATTGATACTGCTATTATTTATTCTGTCATGTTTCTTTAAAAACATGTATATGACTCTTGGATTTATCCACAAATAAACAACCTGCCAAAATAAGTTTGTCACTAAGTCCAGCACTGATTATATGGCTCCCTATTATAACACTTTCCAGGATGCCCATTAGTTACAGATTTAAATCCAAATTCTTCATCCTGGCATTTAAGACTCTCACTAGAGACCCAATCTATCTTTCTACCCTCTCTCCTTCCAGCCTCCAAACCTCTACACAGCTCTGCCTTATTCTCATCTGTCACTGTACTTTTGTTCATGCTGTTCTCTCAGGCAGAAATGTTCTGCCCACTTGTTGAAATTCCAACAGTCTCTTTAAGGATCATCCTGCATACTCTGTCCTCTCTAAAGCCTTTCTGATTAGTCTCAACTTTCATCTTTCTCTTCTTTGATACCCTTACTTGAGTTCTTTCATAGCACCTAATGCCATCTGCCCTGCAGTACAGTTTTGTGTTATCTTTCCTCACCTCCCCCAAACATGGTATTCTATTCTTGTAGAAAGAACAGTCTCACTCATTCCTATATGTGCTACAGCACTAAAAACAAGTACCCTGCATCCAGAAAAGTGTTTTTTTAAAGAGATATTTGTTTAAATTGAGTTAAACTATTTACCTCAGTGACACATGAATTAAGTTCTAGAGTTCATTACGAACGGAAACAAAGGGCATCTATTAACTGCCCTCAGTCATGAATCTGAAAATGAATGGGCATATGTGACATTAAAATATGCAAGTATAGAATCTGTTTAGAATAACAAAAAGTATTTTTTCAAGGTACTCATGAAGAACTGAAATCATGTGACTAATATCCATGTAATCATTTTGAATTTCAAGTTTCTCTAAAATCCCATGACTAATTAAAAGTTGAGCTGGCCCTACCAATAAAGCTTTTCTTCTACAGTAGTGATTTTCTCACTTTTATTGCCCAATTCATCTGTCAATATCTTTTCTATAATGTTAGCTATGAAAATAATTACATAAAAAGAAAAAAATCCTCTTCTTATTTCTCTTCAAAATATCTGAAGAGGCAGAGGTTGTAAAAAAAAAATCTATTAATGCTGGCTAGAGAAGATTATATAAAATAAAACTGATTTATACAAAGTTCATTTATTTTGCAACTTCAACTAATAAAAATACAGTCAAGAATCTGGGTATTAAAAATATACTATTTAGCAAAAATAAATGTCATACAACCCTATACACTAATAATATTCACAGTTTTTACTCATAAGATAGTCTCACAGGTTTAATCAGAGCCTATTTATACGTTTTTACTTTTTCACACCTGTTTGCTACCAGCTGGAGGGGAATAAATAATTTGCCTGCCCAATATCCATTTCACCTTTGAGTAGCCTTCCCTCCAGTACTCTCATCTGATGTGGTTCAGCTATTTCCAGCAATGACAATGAGACCCAAATACGAGCTCCAAATGTCCCTAGTTAAATGACCGATTCAGAAGTGGCACATGACTCAAATCTGCCCAGCAGCTTATTACATTTTCCCAACCATACTGATTGCTTCAAGAATGGGACTTTGAAAAGTTTTGATAATGGATGGTGGTGACAGTAGCACAACATTGGGAATATAATTAACACCACTGAGTTACATAGTGCATGTGATTAAAGGGAAATTTTAGGTGATATATGTTACTAAAAAATTTTTTAAATTGTAAAGCACCATAAGACTGTACAACATAGTGAACCCTGATGTAAACTAACTGCTATAGTTAATAGCACACTTACAATAATATTCTCTCATCAACTATAACAAAATGTTGCAGTTTTGAGATTATTTTATGAAACCCCAAAAGATAGATTATGTTTGTAAACTAATGTAGTCCTGAGTATAATAATACCTTTTGATTATATTAATTTCAGTTGAGGTCCTTTGAGTAGACTACTTGTTAAGATTGTTTTAGGGATTCCAATTCTACTGTCAGTAAGGCATGACTCAGATCAAGTCCCCACACCTTTGCTGGGTCCAATATAAACAGACACTCACTCAGACAGACAACACAAGGAGAGAGAGCGCGCTGTCATTTTTGATCCTGTCATGTGACAGAAATGAGAAGGCTCAAAAGCTGAGACCCCTGGGGAGAGATGTGCAATCTCCCTGATAGCTTAGGGCTGACCTTGGTAAGAGGGCAGAACAGCAGAGACGTGATATAGGAGGCCTAGAAATAAACAAACCCTATGCCCTGAGAGAGGACTACAGGATCACTTAAGCATGAAGCCTCAAGAGACTCGGCCCACCATGCAGCTCAAGAGGAAAGAGTGAGCCCTGAGGGGAAGACAGAGATCGGTGGCCATCTTACTTCAACATGTGGCAACCGACTTTGGTGAGAAAGCACTTCTTAAGATGCCCTGGGTTGGACTTTTTACAGCTTTGGAACTGTAAGCTTTTACCCCAAATAACCCCCCTTTATAAAAGCCAACGGATTCCTGGTACTTGGCATTGGCAGACTAATACACAGAGATACCACACTAATGAAAAATATTAATAACTGGGGTGGATATATGAAACCCCCTATTTTCTACATGATTTTTCTATAAACCTACAATTTCTTTAATAATATTAATAAAAGAATGGGCCTTTGATCCAAGTTGGTCCATCCTAGGGCTTGGGCTAAAGGTTCTGAGCAGGGTCACTATTTTTCCTTTGAATTTAAACTTTAGCAGTTATGACTGGAGTCGCTGATAGCCATTTTGACACAAAGCAGAACCTGAAAATGAAGTCAAGTTGAAGGAAAGCAGAGCTAAGAGGTAGAAAAAGTCTAGCTTCTTTTAAAATATCTGAGTTCTGGACCAAGCAATGACTGAATGCTGAGTATTTCAGTTACATAAGATTGATGTTTACCTTTCTCCATAAGCCAGTTTGACATGGATTTTCTATCATAAGCATTACAATTGTCCTAACTATGTACTTAGTTATCTGAGTTTCTCCACCCACAAGAGTTTAAAAGGGTAACACAGAGACAGAACAGGAAGAGCCAGCAAATAGTTTTACATGAAATAATAGCTTACAGTTTGATACTAAAGATAAAGGCAGGTGATATATAAAAAGAAAATTAAAAATTAAAAAAATTTCATATGTATAGTGTCTTTTAAGTCAAAGCCTTAGCATCTCACAAAGCATCCTGGAAAGCCCCTTAGTCCAGGCAAACCAGGACGGTTGGTCATCCTACTTGGGAATACAGGGCTTCTTAAATGATATGCATAAACAAGATGAACGACATAATTATGCCCTGGTGGACTCAAAGCAGGTGGTGGTACTGAGGCAGAGGAGGCAGTGGTAGGGGACTAGCCAGAAGCATATAGATTTATGAGGTTCTCTGCTGACTTCTGCTGATAGGAGCTGGAATCCACTGAGAAAGAGGACTCTGACTCCAAGCCCTGAAAGCATGGAGAATGAGAATAGATGGGTCAAAGAAGCAGTCATCGATGAAGCCAAAGGACAAGTGAGGAAGTAAATCCTTAAATAGGCATAAAAAGAATATAGGAATGCCAAGCCCATAGAGTTTAGGAATTTGAGTTTTTAGGAAAGGAACAGTTTCACGTGATAACCAGCCCAGGGTGTGGCTACAGAAATGGCTGAATGAGGAAGGATAAGAGAAAAAATGAATAAAGACAAAAAAAAAAAAAAAAGAGAGAGAGAAAGAAGTAGTGGAGATCAAGAAACAGAAATTCCTGGTGTTGGCTATAGATGGGAAGTCACCCAGAATGAGGAGAAGTTTGCAAATGACTACACTATTTGCCAGAATGTTCAGGGAAAGAAACGGTTGTTCAGGTGGTGGCTAGATGTTAGGAACGAGCAGGTATAGGACAGTATAGGTGGTGGCTCAAAGGATCAGGAAAGAGGGCGAAAAACTAATGGTCTAGGGGAGTGGATGTGATTTAAGCAACTGAGTGCCTGCCTCCCACATGGAAGTCCTGAGTTCAGTGCCTCCGAAAAGAAAAAACAGACAATGAGCAGACAACGAGCAGACAATGAGCAAAGAGCAGACAATGAGCAAAAAACGATTAGATAACAAGCAAAAACAATGGGCAGACAACACGCACAAATAACAAAAGCAAAAACAAGCCAACAGAAGAGGGAGCCATTCAGGAGGAGGGAGGGGAGACAGGGATGGGGATAATTGCCTAGAACTGAGCCTGGGACCCAATTTGAGCCTGTGGCCTACCTCCCTGACCTGAGACTTATGGACTGTGAAAGAGCAAACAGCCTCCAATAGGGTGGACTCAATGACAAGTGAGACCTCAGGGCAGAGCCAAGTTTCATAGTAGGGAAAATGTGAAAGTTAATGATAATGGCTGAATGGACCTCATATATATATATATATTTTTTTAATGTAACATTTTTACAAAATCAATCAATCAATAAATAAATAAACAAACAAATAAATAAAAGTTAATGATATAGGGAAGTTTGCCGTGATCAAATAAGAGCTCCAGAGGGCAGGATGGAATGAATGGTTTTAAAGGAAGAAGAAAAATGAGACACTGGGTCAGGTGAGAGGCGGCACAGGCCATAATAAACTTAGAAAATGGAAAAATGGCCAGGGACCTAATTGGGTGGCTAATGATAAAAGCAGAGATTTGAAGCATTATAAAATTAGCTGTTTTGCAGAACTAACAAAATTGGATGTTCTAAAACTGATAAAACAGAAATTTAGGAAAAGCTGTCAGCTATGATGTGGAACATGAAATTCTTTTTCATTCTAGGACTCTAATGGCAAGTGACAGATATGGATGGACGTAGCCAGCCAAGAGCAGGAATGGTGGCCAGCAAAATATGTGGATGCAAAGTCTTGGGATCTCACAATGGTGGGTACACATGTAAGGGAGCCAGGAGCCAAGACAGGTGCAGGAATGAAGAGGCATGGGATGTTATTCCAAATCAGTGGAGAATCAATTACAGAACAAATGTATTTGAAACAGTGAACCAGTATTGAAAAAAAAATGCTACTAAAATAATTTCAAATGGATTAAAATTTAAATAGAAATAAAAGACACAAAAAGGCATATGAAATGTAAAGGAATATTTAAAGTAGACTTCTCAAACCTAAAACGTCCACAACTTGGGAAAAATTGATAGCTTTGACATAATTGATAGCTTTGACATCCACTACAATTTAGAGATTTTACAAAGCAATGCACTATAAATGGGAATGACAAACAAGAAGCTGGTAAAAAAAAAAAAATTCAACTTAAGTATATAAAGAGTTAACATTACAAAATAGGCCATGAATATAAAGAACTCAATTCATAAAAATAAATCCAAAATAGCCAATAAAAATCTAAAAATATACAGCCTCACTAGCAAAGAAACGCAAGCATGAGCTATTTTTTTTATCAATTCTTAAATTTAAAAATTTTGAATGATGTTAATATGTTAGCAAGAACATGGTAAAACTTGATTTCAAAAATGCTATTTTAGGGAAACGGACTTTGGCCCAGTGGTTAGGGCGTCCGTCTACCATATGGGAGGTCCGCGGTTCAAACCCCAGGCCTCCTTGACCCGTGTGGAGCTGGCCATGCACAGTGCTGATGCGCGCAAGGAGTGCCGTGCCACGCAAGGGTGTCCCCCGCGTGGGGGAGCCCCCACGCGCAAGGAGTGCGCCCGTGAGGAAAGCCGCCCAGCGTGAAAAGAGAGTGCAGCCTGCCCAGGAATGGCGCCGCCCACACTTCCTGTGCCGCTGACGACAACAGAAGCGGACAAAGAAACAAAAGCAGACAAAAGAAACAAGACGCAGCAAATAGACACCAAGAACAGACAACCAGGGGAGGGGGGGAAATTAAATAAATAAATAAATCTTTAAAAAAAAAAAAAAAAATGCTATTTTAAATACAAATTGCTACAGGCTTTCTGGGAAAAAAATTTGCAAAATACATCAAAAGTCCTAAAGAGTGAATATCCTCTGGCCCAGCAATTCCGTTCTTAGAAATTTATCCAAAGGAATTAACCAAATACATGGATACAGTGTATAAAGATTTATGAAGCAAGTTATCCACTATGATACTGCTTATAAAGCAAAATTGAAGAACATTCTGCATATCCAAAAATAGGAAATTAATTATTTTAGTAGAATATTATGCAACCATTAAAAATTATGTTTATTGTCTTAGAAAGATTTATGAAGATGACTTATTTAGTGGGAAACAAGATATATAACATATATATCTTGTGTGTGTATATATATTCATAGTATGCTATCACTGTTTAAAAAAGCTATATACATATGCAAAGAATAACTTTATAGTAATTACTTCTAGTTCAAAAGACAGATGGTCTTATTTTCTTAATACTATTCTGAAACATCTGATTTTTTTGAAATGTACTCAAAAATACTATTTCAAATTTTTAATGTTTAAAAATTTGTGGTATTTTAAGTGGCAAACTTGTCTTGCCCAGAAAGTAACAAGCAGAAAAACTCAATTAATGTAATGATGGAGCGGTGAGACATAACTTCACAAAAGAATGAGACTAAAAGAAAAAAAAAAACTTTACTAAATTTTCACCTCTGTGATTCTTGATGAAGAATTTAAAATAGCAAGCATCTACTGTACTTAAAAAAAAAACAAAAAACCTGAACTCCACACTTAACCACTGCTAAATCACTATATTCCAATGGTTTACATAGATTTTTCTTTTATTTCCCATTTCTGTGTTAAATCATTGACTACCACAGAGACCAGTGAAATTAGAATGTAGTCTTTCATTCAACAGCAAAAATACTGTTCATATCCTCAAAATCTGAAATTTCATCTACCAAAGTCTGTTTCATGGGTTACTTTACATAATAATGGAAAATGTTATTTCTTTTATTTGCTGTCCCTATTCATTTCCTTTCTGGCAATAGTAATTCTAAGAGAAAAAGTAAGATACAAACTGAATTGTACAACTATTATTACATTAAAAAGTATATCTTTCCAAGTGTACAAAGACTGGAAGATAGCCAATATTGAAACAATTATGGTTATTAGAATTGAAATGAAAAATATTTAAATATTCTGTACTAATGTGATAGTTCTATGATTTAAAAAAAAATAGAAAGAAAAAAGCTATCAAATAAAGTAAACCTTTGGCAATCATTACATAAAGTAACTTGAAATTAGATATAATCTAAACTGCTGTCCTTAGATTAAATCTTATTTCAGGTGGATCACATTGAGACAAAACCTACAAAGTGAAGAATGAAATCAAATGACTATTAAGACCGATAACAATTACTAACAGATAATATGACAAATTGGTATAAATTTAAACACTTAAGAAAGTTGATAAAAATAAAAGCCTACAAGTAAAAAGTGCTTTGTTTCCTCCCAGTTTTCAATTAAAACTGAACTGAAAAGTTTATGTTTCCTTTCAAAGCATTCAAACCCAGAACCCAACATATGGACTTCTCAGAGTTGGAACAAACTATGCTGGTTTTACACTTGAAGCTTACTATTCTTTAGCAAAAGTTCACAAAGATCCCTGGTCACTGAGCCAGATCTCATCCTGTAAAGAAAGTACTTCTCACTTCCCCACCCTTCCATGAGGCAAAGAAATCAAATCCCCCCCATTGTCATATACTGGTCCCATTTCTCCAGTCAAATGCATATGGTACAGGGAAGCGGACTTGGTCCAATGGATAGGGCATCCACCTACCACATGGGAAGTCTGCAGTTCAAACCCAGGGCCTTCTTGACTCATGTGGAGCTGGCCCACACGCAGTGCTGATGTGCGCAAGGAGTGCTATGCCACGCAGGGGTGTCTCCCGCATGGGGAAGTCCCATGCGCCACACAGGGGTGTCCCCCATGTAGGCGAGCCCCACGCTCAAGGAGTGCACCCTGAAAGGAGAACCGCCCAGAGCGAAAGAAAGTGCAGCCTGCCCAGGAATGGTGATGCACAAACGGAGAGCTGACACAACAAAATGACGCAACAAAAAGAAACACAGATTCCCGGTGCCACTGAGAACAACAGAAGTGGACAAAGAAGATAAAGCGAATGGACATAGAGAACAGATAACCGGGGGGGGGGGGGGAAGGAAGGGAAGGGGAGAGAAAGAAATAAATAATAAATCTTTTTTAAAAAATGCATAATGGAACAAATAAATGGACAACCCAAAATGACCTGGTTAACTTCAGTGCTATAGGACTTTGACCATGTCAGGATACTACAGACGCATAACTCAAATCATCACACTGTTTTCTTTATAACCGTCTTTGCAAGTGATACTAAGGAGGAGCCACCAGGTCTGCATGCTCAGAAGAGACTGTCAAGAATATCCAATATGAGCAAGTCAGCTGGGCATTTTATTCAGTTCAGATTAAAATGGCAGACACCAGATTAAAATGGCTTTAGACACCAATCAGAACTGGCTTCCAATCTCATCTTTGCCACTTTTTACAAATGACTTTAGGTAGTTACTCTCTATGCCTACTCACCTGGAAAATGAAGCCACAACACCAACTCTGCAGGATGGAGAATAAATGAAATATGTGAAAGCATCTAACTTGGAGCATGGCATATAGCTGATGTTCAGTAAATGGCAGTTTCCCTTCTCAACACGTACAGCCATTTCCATGGAGAGAAAAAAGTAACTATTGTCCCTTAGAATATTTTAAAGCTTCTATTACAAATTGAAAATTGTAAATGATGTTTAAGGCCTCCACCTTTGCCTTAATCCCATCTCCTCCTTTGGAAATCAGCTCCATGAATAATTTCCCATCTTTTCTGTACCTAAGCCTCTCCCACACTAATAGCTCCTTCATGGCATCTCAAGAGAAGAGAAGGTTCTCTTTGAAATATTAAATAAAAATTCAATGACTCTGTGTCAGGATCCCTCAATCTCCCCAACTTTCTTTTCTATCTTTTACCTATAATCAAGTTAACATTTGCTGACCCCATTTTCTAACTTTCCATTTCCTCTCATCCCACAAAATCTAGCGGCCACCTCCCTATCATAAAACCATTAATCTTCCTTTCTACTGGTCAAATCAGAAGTCTTGGGAAGCAGGGTGTAGCTCAGGGTTTAACTGCCTGCTTCTCATGTATGAGGTCCTGGGTTCAAGCCGTGATACTTTCTAAAAAAAAAAAAAAGTCTTTTCAGCCCTTCTGATGCCTCTTGACCTGTTTATTATGCCACATATTTTGAAGCTGCACATACTCCTTGTTGCTAGCAGAATGCTCTCTCCAGCTTCTCTTCTTGGGCTCCCAGGAACTCCTCTCATTCCTTAAGCTTCCATTTTCTTCCCATTTCCTTTCTCACTATAAGTACTCTCCATAAGAGGCCTCATCACTTTTTTATCTCTTGGATGCCAATGTCTACTAAATCTATGTATCTTGAACTTGTTATGCAACAAGTCTTTTGGATATGTTAAGTATCCTCACCTCTGATTCATCTTTTACCAACATCATCTTCCTCCATACCCATCAAATCTGCCCTCATTCTTATATTCCCCAACTACCAATCTCAAATCAAGAATCTGAGAAGCACTCTTCATTATCCCCTCTTCCTCTTCCAAGTCAAAATAACATCAAGCTCAATCATTTCAGGCTTCTAATATATTTAGACCCTGAATAATCTTCTTCATCTCTAATTCTATTGCCCTAACTCATTCTTTAGCACCTCTTGCTAGGAATACTAAAACAGTCTGTCCAATACTCCCCAATCCAGCTTCCTCAGAGCTACAATAGTATACATATATACATACATACATACACCTTCAGAGCATGTTAGAAAGACATAGATAGATAGGACTGGTTTTTTTTCCTAATCCTTTACTGTATGACAAGTTCTGCTTCTTTACCATAATGCATACAATTATGATAGATGTCCTTCTGCAGGGATGGAGGATATGAGAGTCAGAGTGGTTTCCGTGGAAGCTCTTGCCTGTGAAACTTCTTCTTTTGGCTTGACAGACGTATTACAAACCTTCAGAATGAGACAAAATCCATCATACCTAAAATCTACATTTTCATTAGGTTTCAAGGACTCTTGGGGGAAAGGCAGACAAGAGGGGTTCAATTCAAGGTATGAGATTTAGTATTATACCTAACTCCAAAGGGGCTTAGCAACTGAAGTCCTTTTTCTCACTTTTAAAATAAACAAACATAATAGGCTAATGTAATTGCATGAACTGCAAGACATCCTTATTTAAACATAAACACTGATTTTAAGAACAGTGTTTCCACTGGAGACATATTAGTCCAGCCCATAAAGAACAGACCAGGAATAAATTATTTTATAATCATTAAAACATAAGAATGCTTGGGAAGACTGATAAACTCTTTCCTGTCTTACAGAGTATGATGGATATGCTGGTGTGTCAATTTGGCCAGGTAATGGTGCCTGGCAGTTTGGTCAAGTAAGCAATGACCTATTTGTTACTGTGATGACATTTTGTGGACTTAAATCATTAGTAAGTTGATTGCATCTATGCCTGATTACATCAACTGAGAAGATTGCCTTCAACTACCTGAGATGTCTCATCCAATCAGTTAAATGCCTTAAAAGAAAAGGTACTAACTTCAGCTGTCAGAAGAGAGAATTTTCATCTCTACTTCAGTCAGCCAGCTCCTCCGGGGAAATTCATGGAGGACCTTCATCGGAGTTCCTGGTTTACCCTACAATATTTAGACTCCCGCACCCCCACAGTCATGTGAGACAATCTTACAAAATCTCGTAACATTTACAGGTATCTCCTACTGGTTCTCTTTCCCTAGCGAACCCTGATTAATACACATGATTTTATTTCTAAAGTTTCTCTGGACCTCAGGTTTCCCCCTTCAATCACCAAACCTGAAAACCTAGAGTTAACCTTGCTGATTTCCAGACTCCCAAAAGGTTTTGTCTTTCATCAGCATAACAGATTTTTGTTTTAATTAGAGAAGTTGTGAGTTTACAGAACAATCATGCTTACCATACAGGATTCCCATACATCGTCCTACCATCAATACCTTACATTCTTGTGACACATTTGTTACAGATGATTAAAGAACATCATAATATTACTGTTACCTATAGTCCACAGCTTATACTTGGTGTATTTTTCCCACAAACCATCCTATTACTAATACCATGCATTAGTATGTATACTTCTTATATTTCTTAAGAGAACGTTCTCATATTTATACTGTTAACCACATACCATCATCCACCACGGGATTCTCTGTGTTATACAGTCTCCTGTGTCTTGTACAATCCAACAAAAGTGTACACTCAGTGGTTCTCAGTTTCATTCCAGAGTTGTCAACATAATAGACTTTAAGGCCAAGAAGGAAATTGGGACTGAAAGAAGGGCAAGCCCAGGAAGTGGAGGCATTTAGCTCCATTTTTAGGTAGATTCCTCTGCTGCTGCTCCCTAAGCAGTACTCAAGTTGTCTGTTGTCCACACAGGGTCTTAAAGTGTCTCTGCTCCCTTGACCCTCTTACCGGTCTGAACAATCATATTCTATCTGATCCAGGATTGTAGGTGAGATTATCTCCTCCTGTTCAGAATATAAACAAATCTGAAAATCATTTTTCTCATCTAGAATACCCCAATTCTCTTTTCCAACCAAAGCACCAAATACCTGGACACTATCACATTTAAAGAACAGGAGTGGCTGAAGAACACGAATTCACTCTGCTTTATAACGTCCTTGGTATGCACCTCATGCAGAAAACTGTTACTTGCCAATGGGAGCTAGAATGAAAAGCTTATCTCACTTGAGTAAAAAGTAGAGTACCTATCTGATCTCTGGAAATCAGTTGCACTGCTAATAACAAGAAAGAAAATAGCCACTTTTGGGTTTTTTAGGTATGCTCAAATGCTTAAACCAGAGTTCTTTTTATGTAATGTCACTAACTGATAATAACTTATAAAATTACACTGAGTATATTAACATGCAAATGTCTTAGAACAAGAGGATTGAGAAAAGCATATACTAAAGGGGAGAGGTTTCAAAGCAAGAAAAGAGGAGGTCTGGATTTTTCCCTAATGTGTGATTTTTATACATGTAAACACTTAATCTTGGGCCTTCTATCTCCTGAATAACAGAATAGTTAATGGTTATTTAAAAAGATTATGTGACATCATAGATAAGAAAGTTTATTTTTATCATAGGATTAGTTCTGTGTTTTTGATATTAAAAAAGGAACAATTTTTCTCACTCAATTAAAATCTTGCATTGAAGAAAGAGACAACCACTGAATGTACTGTCAAGGCAAATACAATTTGCAAACTGTTTTCCTTCTCATTTTTAGTGGATGTTGAAGGAAATTTAGTCCTGATTAAGCCTAATTCATTCTCATTTACCCTATGTTACAACCCAACTCCTAAAGGACATGAGATGGTACAGCAGCAAGACTAAAGAATGCACCTAGGATTGAGCCAGGCATAAGGTTTATTGGGACTTATGGACAGGAGAGGCTCTCCAATTACAGCATTTCAGAGAATGAAGACAACACTCCACAATGAGAGATGAGATGGGAAAATAAGAGGTGATATAAGGGGTAACATACATTCCACGGGGTATGAGAACAGAGTTCTTGTTAGGGTACGGTACCATGGCGGCACACATGGGGTCTGGTGATGTTTTCACTACGCTTGTAGGAAGGATGCTTACTGCTTTGGCACTATTACGGTTTTTTTATACTATCTATACATTCTCTCCCCTTTGGGGAGGGTTGTTAACCTTTAACTTATGTCTAGGTGATGCAGATGGCTACATGCTAAGGACTTGAGGTGGGGAGTCCTGGGTCCCCACACCATAAAAAAATCTGTTAAGCAAGAAATTATCTCTGAGAAACAGTGTAACATTTTTTTTCAAAATTGTTGGTTGTACTTGAAATTAAATCTGAAAGGAAGCAATGTGTCTCCTTCCACAAGCTTCTCTCTACTTACATAAAATGATACATGATCCAGCAAGAAGTGTATTTCTCCAGAATTTTCTACATCTTGTAAATGTATAACCTCTACAATAATAGCCATTCCAAAAAGACAAATACTGTGATTTCATTACTAGGAAACAAATAGATTGTGTAACATATTGTATGATTAAAAAAAATTTTTATAGATATACAGTACATTTAATTGAGAAATGCATGTTTTATTTCAACTGTGTTTTCTTTCTAGTTTTTAATTGTTTATATTTTCAATTATTAAACGTACAAAATAAAGTTAAAAAAAGAGGTAATTATCTGAAGTAGAAGGAACCACAAAAAAAGAACAAAAAAACGTTTCATGTGGTCTTTCAAAAGTTAAACATAAAGTTATCATACAACCCAGCAAGTCTACTGCTACTTATCTAGCCAAGGGAAATGAAAACATAAGCACTCCCCAAAACATGAATATTCACAACAGCATTATTCATAATAGCCAGAAAGTGGAAACAATTCAAATGTCCAGCAAACTGGTAAATGGACAGATGAAATGTATATCCATACAAGAGAAAACTACTCAGCAATAAAAAGGAATGAAATACTAATAATACTCTGAAATATAATGAAATACTAAGTAAAAGAAGCCGTAAACAAAGAATATATAACAGTATGATTCTATTTACATGAAATGCATAGAAAAGGCAAATCTAAAGAGATAGAAAGTAGATTAGTGATTGTCTGGGCCAGGGAATGAGAATAAACATTAACTGTAAGTGGGCATGAGGGATCTCTATGGGGTGATGAAAATGTTAGAAAACTAGATTATTGATGATGGTTGTACAACTTAAATTTCAAAAAAAAAATTCATTCAAAGACAAATTATCTAAAAATCTTACCTTTGAAAGGGGTGAATTTTATGATATGTAAATTATATCTCAATGAATTGTTTTTTTAAAAACACATTCTATAATGCAAACCAGATAAGGATTTAAATAACTGAAAAAATTGTGAGGAAAATGAAATTGATCCATCACTGACAGTAAAAATTGACTAAAGAAAGTATTCTCAACCATTCTACTTTAACATCCTACATTTTTTTCTTCCATTATACATTTTCTGGTAGAAAACATTCTACAACAGAAATGAAATTTGACACATTTTTAAAATTTTCTACACAAGGTAGTCCATTAGCCCTTGATTATTTTAAATCATTTCAATGATTATTTAAAGCTGTGGTAAAGTTAAGACTAAAAAGTCAATTACTAAAAACTTTTCCAATTTTTTTTCTTCCAAAGTATAACTTTGATTCAAAATTGAATCACCTAAAATTCCAAAACACCGTTTTAGAAAGGAACTCTATTAAAGAAGTGTCAGTAGACCGGAGCGAGGATATTAACCAGGACAGGACATTTTGACAGGCATCACAGCAGGTTTTAAAAATGCTAGTCTAATCAACGGCGATCCAGAACCTAAGCATTAAACAGCTTCCTGTGAGCCTTATGGACATAAACTCTCAGTTTAAAAGTCCAAGTCTTGAGCTTTCTGAATGTTAAATCCTAGGGGGATTTTTTTTTTTTAAATAACAGTGAATGGCAATGTCAGTAAGAAGGCCTCTTGTGAAGACAAAGCGGACAGATGGATTTTGAATCCACATGTACACAAAGAGAAGTGCAATAGCGAAAGTAATTCTAATCCAATACAGTCTTATCAGTGTCTAAAGCATGGACTGGAGTGTTTTTAGTTTTTAGTGTTTTCCAGAAAAACTGTAAAGTGGGCAAATGCCTTCTAACTCCTCTTCCAGGCCAGCGATGGATTTTGAATCCACATGTACACAAAGAGAAGTACAATACTGAAAGTAATTCTAATCCAATACAGTGTTATCAGTATCTAAAGCACGGACTGGAGTATTTTCAGTTTTTCGTGTTTTCCAGAAGAACTGTCAGGTGGGCAAATGCCTTCTATCTCCTCTTCCCGGCCAGCACAGACTCCAGCTAATAATAACAGCTCCTTCCGTTTATTTCGTACTTCCCATGTGCCTAGCGCGTTTCAAGCGCTTTTCCAAAGGAGCGAGCTCGGCTCCGCTCTCTGAGAAGAGCTTCGGGAAATCGGGACTAGCCAGGGCACCTCAGCGTCACTGGGCGCAGGCCCCCAGGCCACCCACAGGGTAGCCGACCAGGCAGCGAAATCTCCCTATTAGGGCACTCCTAGGGCTCGCCAAGGGGTTGGAGCAGCAGCAGCAGCCTGGACCCGGGCTCTCCCCGCTCCTTCCGCTCCTAAGCCGGGCCGACCCCCTCGCCCTCAGGTCGTGCCCTGGCTGCCCGCCGGGTCCTAAGTGCCAAGAAAAACACAGTAGCTAAACGTGACCCTAGGGGTTATTCGGTCCATCCATTCCCATATTTTATCAAAGAATGGGCGAAACCCGAGATGTGAGGTGATTTTGCTAAAACCCCACAGCTCGACGCTGGCAGAGCCGGTGAGCCCTCGGGTCTCGGCGGACCCTGTGGCCGCGAGCGGCTGCCTGGAGCTTGGAAAGCGCCGCCCCAGGGAAACCGCGAGGCATTGGTGGCGCGAGAGGCGAAGGGCCAGCTACTTGTGACAGGAGGTCACGAATGCCCACCTTCCCGTCAGAGTGAGCAAAAAGCAGGTGCACGTACCTCCCACTTGACGCCTGCCGCCCTGCGCGCCCCCTTTCGCTCTAAGACTGCCCGGGTTTGTCTGACGCCTGAAGAGGTGGCCCCAAGCAAAAGGAGCATCCGCTCGGAATTCCCCTCCACCCCCCCAGGCTTGAGCTGACCCGGCGGGAAATGGGAAAGTTGCACTTCCCACCCCTGCGCTCGTTCCGTCTCCGCCAAGTCTCTTTCCCGCCGCCGCTCACCTTCCGCTGGCTACGGACCGGTGGCGCGCGGAGCCGCCCGCCGAGCCTGGGCCAGGTCCCCGCGCTGCGGTTCTCCCGGCCTCTCAGCGGCCCGCAGCTGCGACGCGGGCTCTAGACCGCTGCCGCTTCTCGCGTCCACGAGGATGCCGCGGCGTCTGAGCTGCCCGCCGGCGCGCAGCCGGGCGCCGGAGGCAACGCGGGGGGCGGAGGGAGCAGCCGCCGGGACCCGCCCCCGGGCGCAGGGCTCGGCTCCTCGCTGGTGCCCGGCCCTGGTAGCAGCCGGGCTGCAGCGGAGCGCCCCCGAGCTAGCTAGCGCGCCTCGGGGTCTTTCCCTCTGGTGCCCTGGGAGGGCTTTCTTTCCTTCGTGCGCGTTAACAGCCACTAATCTTCGGCGATCATTCCGGGCCGCGAGTACTCGGCGCCTGCCACTCCCAGTCCCGCTGGGTGACTGCTCAGGTGCTGTTTAGAATGTGCTGATTAGGGCTGCGGGAAATGCACTCCCATCCCCCCAGTGCGCGCACGCAGCATCTTATTTTCCGTCCGGTCTGTCTGTGCGCGCCTGGAGGGTTTGTGCTCCAAGGGTCGTAGCATTGCCCTTTGAGCTAATCGTGCCTGTTTGGAGAAGATAGGAATGTGAATAGTTTTCTTATTTGTACCCGGAATCTGGGTCTTAGCGTTTATTTGGAAGCCGCACGCAACGCAGACAACTTCTTGTGCAAAGGCAAAACTGCTTATAGAGTTCACGTGCAGGTCCTCACTAAGAGGAAAGAGATCCTTACTGGTAAGGTCTCATTGCGTCCTTTGAAAAACCACATTAAATACATGATGATACCATTGACAGATTTAAGGAGCGTCTTCTGTTTCCTCAGAAGGTGGTTTCTCCTCTGTACCTAGAATAGTACAAACACGTAGTAGGAACTTAATAAATGGCTTTTTAATGAATTAATATTCACCTTACTTTCTTCAAAGAAGAGGAAAATGACTCAAGAAACTACTATTTATAGAAGGCTTTTGTCCATTTAGAGTGGACAGATTTTTGATGGCCTCTCATTTACACTAAGAAAATAAGAGAGGCAGGTAAGATGGCCTGAGGGTTTGCAGTAGCTGCTGTTGGAAATAGTATGGAGAACCTCACTGTAAATCCAGAGAAGTATTTTTAAGGTCAGGAGTTGATGGTAGCAACAGTTTTACACATTTGTGTGAATTTGTGTAAAATGTAGGGCTAAATGCAGAAAGTTGAACTAATCCAAATTTGTGTTTTTTGCCAAGTGACTTGATGGAAAGACTAGTGACAGGAAGACTGGGCTTTAAGGTCAATTTAAGACAAGATGGGAAAACAGGTGAAGAAATGAGAGAGGAAAAGAAGTTAAGGAACTACACATCTCAACCAAATGAGAATGATAGTAAGATAAATAAATTGTACTCAGGAGGTGGGAAATTTTTCCTTAAAGTTGCAGTAGTAGAGTGATGGCTGGTTTGTGGAGTAGTTGTGGATAGACTTGGCTGACATGGAATGGAAATCAAGAAATTTTAGGCTAAGGTACTGAAGAAGCCATTCACATGGACAGTGAAGCTACCAACAGTGATTCCAGGGTCATGGGGTAGAGGAGGCTGTGAGTCAAATACCAAAAGCCTTCCATGAATGTGGAATGATCCAGAACTGAATGCATGGCTGGGGAGGTTGGAGCAGAAGGTACAATATCCAGGATAAGATACAAGATACTTATACCAGACCAAGGGCTGCTGTAAGAGGAATTTGGAAGCAATATTGAGGAGCTACAAGGATGCCAGCACTGCCTCTCGTGATCCAAGGGTGTGTGCTAATGAGTAGTCTACACTGGAGAGATATCTAGGGGGATCTATTCTCTGGAGAAAGCTGATCTTTACTTAAAGACATAACTCTTGGCTTAATGCTCCATTGCCTCCACCTTGAGACTCTTAATAATTTTTGAACGAGGCCCCACCTTTTTATTTTGCATTAAGCCCTTCACATTATATAGACAGTCCCATTAAGAGGGAGTGGAGAAATGAAAGCATAAGTGAAGCAGAAAGCAGCACAAACCCACTGGGGATTCAAATGTGGGAGAGGCAAAATGGAAGAGATTATAAAGGAGTGGAGATTATTTATAAGAGAGATGAAGCATGGCAGGGAAAAGAGTTGTGGCTGCAAGGTTTCACGTGAAATCTAGTTTCCACACACTTCAGAGTGAGACTGGCTAGACCTGGGCATGAGAGGAGAACATCAACCTACTCCACGTTTCTGTGGACCACGTCAACCGAGGCCACAGAAAGAGCCCAACTGGATGACACTGGCTGACAATGGCTTTTTAGCAAAATCAAGATACCTATAATAACGTGAAACCTATCAATATTCCTAAAACTTTCCAACTATGAAATTTAATACATATAAAATTTTGAATTTTAAAACTGCCCAGAGATATTTTGCATTTGTAGCTAACTGTTCATGGGAACAAAAGACAATGGGTGTGAAGTCATATGTCTGAGACAGTGCCAACTGTGATTACAAGGAATGGAGGAAATGGGATTCTCCACTCCTTTCTCCCCGCCCTCCATTCTAGAGGACATGGGGGTTCCTTCATACGAATAGAGGGTCTAGAGGATTACCATATTTCATTATCCCTAAAAGTATGAAATTTGGGAGGGCTGAAGGAGTGATCTTGTGCGTTTGTGGTAAAGGCGGAGCTAGTTTCCCAAGCTCTCTCATAGAAAAGGGGAGAAGGAAATGCTAAGGGCACTACCCCATCTCCTACCCCAGCTAACAGACACTCTAAGAAATAGTGGAGTAGCTGGCAGAGCCAAATGGAATGCTCCTTAAAAAGCATAACACTCTTGGGTCCTTTCTCCCTTCTGTTCAAGGCAGAACAAGTGCTATAAATTCCATCAAAGATTCCCTCCATCATTTACTCAATAATGAGAATGAGAGGATCCTAAATTGTGACAGTGGGGCAGCAGCATAGCTGGGCCAAGATTTGGAGCAGATAACTAAGAGCACCCAGAGGAGGGATCCCAGAGACCAAGCTTGGAAGATGTAGTGACTTAAGGCAGAAGGGGCAGAGTGCAAGCCTCCAGGCAGTGACCCTGTTCCTGCTGTGCAGCAGAGACGTGGCCTCATACACATAAGCACGAAGGGAGAGGTTGAATGAAATGATTGGGGCATGATGGGCTTTTAGAGCAGAGACTATAGAGTGAAAGGCAGAAGGAAGAACCAGAAAGAGACTGGTTTCCTTTTAGTATTTAAAGTACACATTTCCTAAGAAGATATTCCTGTATTATCTTTGTAGCCTTGCGTCTCTCCTGCTCCTGGTCAATCAGGCATCATTTTGCAGAGTAGCAGGGAGTATGAAAAGAACACTGAAAACAGGGAATCTTGGACTCTGATCCAGGCAGTGCCACTCGTAGTTGCATAATCTCAGTCAGGTCAGTTTCCTTGTGCCTGAAAGGCAGGTGTAGGGCTCAATGATTATCCTGCTCTAAAATTCTTTTTCTCTGAATTGGCTTCCTTATTAAATTCAAACTTCTCAGACAAAATTGAGAACATATGACCCCTCCACCTCCCTCTCATGTTTAGTCTTATTTCCCGTCACAAATCCTGTTTTCAGGATCAGCTAAGCACTTTGCCAATCCACGGGACTTCCTTTTTCCAACATTCATAATTGGTGCAAGGCAATGTGCTTTTTAAACCTACCTTCCACTCTTAAGCAATGTCCCTTACTTTCTTCAAAATCCTGTTCACAAATCATCTATTTTTGGAGCCCTATTTATTGCTATTTTTCCATCTCTGCTCCATTCATCCAAACATGTGCCATGCTGCTATCCAGATTTTATAGTCCCTCCTTAATGTATTTAGGGTGTATAGAGATTTTAATTCAAAAGAAAAATATTGTTCTCTTAAATTTGGGGCATGCTTTTAAGAGCTTTTCATGTGCATTGTCTCGTAAGCATACTGTAAATCTTAGCACAAAGTTCTTATATTCTTTAGGAGTGTTTTCTAACTTCTTCCAGTAAATGAAACAACTCAGTGTTTTAGGAGCAAAAAAAAAATAGCTAAACATCTAGCCATCAATTGATACAGCATCAGCAAAGTGCTTGGCACAGAGTAAGCATTCAATAAATATTTTTGCATGAATGTACTTAAATTAACCCATACCTTCCTTCCTAACCACAATTACACATATGTGTGAATACATGTATATGTGCACATATATATACAGATGCACACATACATGAAACTATAAACCCCAACCATTGTCCCTCCTATAATCAATATGATGATCTTAACATCTGATAAAAACATAGAAAGATATCAAAGATATCTAAAATGTAACAAAGATATCTTTGTGCTTCACCAATATATATTAATTCATTTGCCCAAATAAATTTATTTTTTTACTTATTTTTAAGCAGGCACCAGGGACTGAACCCTGGTGGGGGTTCCCATGTGGGAAACAGGCATTTAACCGCTAGAGTGACATCTGCTTCCCCAAGCTTTATTTTTAATACTATACATATATACATGAAATAACTGAAAATGTTTCAATATACTTTTAAATGAATTGCTTCTGTACACAGATTATTAAAATCATAGATGAGAACTCTAAGATGAGAGCTCTAAAATTAGATGATCAACATAATTAAAAAGCCAATTTGCAACTTCTAACACAGGGGATCTTGGTGTCTCTAGAGTTATTATATTAGAAAATTTTATCAGAAAGCAGTATCATTTTTATGCTATTTATTCATGGAGGACATTTATTATGGTCCTGAATGACTTAATAAGTAGATACTATAATGAATGCCAAGTTGCCATAAATGAGTTAGGTCTTTGGATTTAGGACAAATTTTTATTTAACCTAATTTAACCCAAGTATCATTAAGGGAACTTGAGGTGGGTAGTGTCTCCTAAAGAAAAGAAACCACTCTAATGATGCCAGGGCATTGTACTTGAAGGTAGCCTATTTTAAAATATTTCTTTGGAACCTAGAATTTAAACTTAGCTCAATTAGGACACTTCAGGGGGAATTTTTCTTTATACAGTATAGAAGTTATAAAAGCTGTAAAAAAAAATTAGCTTATAAAACCAAAGTAAATAACAACAAAGAATGTATTACTAAATTTCAATTATCTTGACAGTCAAAATAATAATCTTTGGCATTCACATTTCTCTGGGTTTCCTGGATAAGATGCATCACATTTGTGATGCTCCTCATTGGTTGTAGCCCTGGGAAGAATTTTAAAGAAGGTAAATAAAGCCTGTCCCCTTTCTGAATCTTTTTTGTCTTCCCATTCCCAAACATTTGAGGGTCTCTGGTAAACAGTGAGTGGTTGTATATGTGCACTGACCCAAAAATATCAATAGCCTCTTATGTAACACTTCTTGGGGCCAGGGATCGGGAAGTGATGAGAGGTCATTTATATTGCAGAAGAGAGCATTAGGAAATGATCATTCCTGAGACCAAACAGTTCATTTCTAATAGATAGAGTTTAAGCACCATTCTGATATCTAGGAGGGGACATCGTCCTTTTAAAATTAGGCCTTAGCAATTAATACATATGCATAATTTAAATCTTTTTCCCAATCTTGTATTGATTAAGAGAGGAAGGGAGATGTTTGGAAGGAAAGATGGGGCAAATGCAATCAACTACTTTGAAGATGCAGAGGCAACTCTGTACTTTCTAATATCCAATCTACCTGCTAAAGATCTCTTTCCTTGAATAATAAGGAAGACTTTTATATGGAATTCTAGGTTGACATTTTTTTCAATACTTTAAGGAAGTTACTGCATTGTCTTCTGACTTACATTATTTCTGATGAGATGTCTGCTGTCATTTTTATCTTTGTCCTATGTACTTATTGTCTTTTTTTCTGACTGCTTTTTAAGAGTTTCACGTTTATCAGTGCTTTTAGTAGTTTTATTATCATACACCTTTATGTAGTTTTCTTCATGTTTCATGCACTTGAGGTCTGTTGAGCTTCTTGGAATGGAAGCATTTTAGTCATTTCTTTAAATGATTTTTCTGCCCTTCCCTCCTTTAGGGACTCCAATTACACATATGCTCGGCTGCTTGAAGTTGTGCCACAGATCACTGATGTTCTGTTTATTTGTTTTTATTTTGTTTCCCCATCCGTGTTTCATTTTAACCATTTCTATTGCTATATCTTCAGGCTTATTGATCTTTTTTATTTTGTGGTGTCTAATTTGCTGTTAATCCTACACAGTGTATTTCTGTATTAGATACTGTATTTTCATCTCTAGAAATTTGAGATTTTTTACACCTTCCATGTCTTTACTTAACATGCTCAACCTTTCCCCTACTTTCATGAGCATATAGAATATAGTTACAATACCTCTTTTAATGTCTTATGCTACTAATTCTTTTATGTGTGTCATTTGGGAGGTCTGCTTCTATTGATTGATTTTTTCCCCTTCATTATAGGTAATATTTCCCTGTTTCTTTGCATGCCTGGTAATATTTTATTGGATGTCAGACATTGTGATTTTACCTTGTTGGTGGGTGATGGATATTTTTGAATCCCTATTAATATTCTTTGAACTTGTTCTTTGTCATAGCTAGGTTACTTGGTTAGAATTGTATTCTTTTGAGGCTTGCTTTTAAGCTTTGTGAGATAAGATCAGGAAAGTGTTTAGTCCAGAGCTTTTTTTCCTGTATGACTGAAGTAATACCTTTCTGAGTACTCTACCTAATGTCCCTTGAATTATGAGGGAACATGAACTATTCCTAGGTCTGTTTAACCTTTGGTGATTTTTTTCCTGTGTTCCTTTGGGTGGTTCATCACCAGCCTTGGGTAGTTTCATCTCATGTGTGCCCTTATATGTACTCAACAAAAGAATTAAGGGGCCCTTCTGCAGATTTCAGCAGCTTTTTCTCTGTTCAGTTCTGTCTTCTTGGAGGCTCTTCCCTGCAACTTCTAGCTACCTGAATCCCCAGATGCTTAGCTCTATTTTTCCAGTCTGAGAGACCACCAGGATCTACCTGGATTTCCCTTCCCTGAGCCTGGAAACTCTGCAGGTGGTAAGCTAAGCCAATCATAAGACTCTCCTAATTTGTTTCCTCTTTTGCAGGGATCACTGCCCAGTGCTGTCTGATATCCAATGTCTGAAAACCATTGTTCCATATATTTTGTATGTGTTTTAATGACTCCAGGCAGGAGGGAAATTTGGTCCCTATTACTCCATCTTGACTAGAAGCAGAAGTCTATATAATAATGTTTTGCAAATTTAGTTTTTTATTTTTTCATATAAATTCTTCTCCACAAAACACAATAATAGCATAGTGAACACAATGTTCTCTTAATAAATATTTTGGACTGAACTAAATCTTTTGAAGAAAAAGGGAATATTCAAAATATTTATATTTTGCAGAGAGGAAAATTTATCTGGAGAATTTTGTGGAGGACGCAACACTGAGATTACCAGTGTATTCTCAGCTCTGTTCCTACCAACTTCTGTGACTGTAAGTTTTTATGACCGAATTTTCAGAGAAAATGGAAATGGATATTGAAATTCTGCCTTTAAATTAAGCAAAGTTTTTTACATTATATTTGAACAGGGATCATCTTAACTAGGATTATATTGAAATTCTTCCTAACTGGCCCTTGAAACACTTTAACCATTGTGAATATTACCTGGTTATAAATTATTCATTACCAATAAATGAGCTGAATTCCAAGCTATGCTCTTGAAATCATCTGATAAAGTCACCATCAATGGCAACACTGAGGCCATATCCCAGAAGGGGGACAAATTAAAAAATCCCTCAGTTCAAGGGTGATAATGTCAGCTTTTACATTAACTTAACAAGTTAATGAACTTTTATTAACGAAACTTCCCACAAAGAAAAAGCATTTGTATGATAGTTATATATAAACAAACTATAAAAATTTCTTCTGTTACTTCAAAAGAAATGAAAGAACATATAAATTTGTTGCAAGCTTTTCTTTTCCCATACTGCCCCCTGGTTCATATCAAGCCATCTGGGGCATTCAACATGAGGAAAGTTAAATAGCACGGTTACATAAAATAATTCTGTATTTGCCCTAAAACCCATATGCACAAATGTGTAACATAGTTGGAATAGTGTTTTAGAAGATTTAGTTTCATTTCAGTAAACAAATCATCTCAATAAAGGGACAATTGATGGCTGAAAATATTAGCTTGGTACTATACACCTTCACCATCAATAATTTGTCTGTGAAAGTCCAGGAGAGAAACTGACCTCTAAACATCCTTAGATTTCAAATCAAGAATATTAACCTAACCCAGGGTTTTTTTACATCCTTGCTACTCAAGATCCTCAGTTCACAAGGGAACTGTTAGAAATGAAAGATCTCAGGCCCCACCTGAGATCTCCTGAGTCACAATCCACATGTAACAAGATATCCAAGTGATCAATATGTACAATAAAGTTTGAGAAGGACTGGTGTCCTGCCTTAATAGGTAAACTCATGAGGTTTGTCTCTGGATACACTGGGCTTCTCTTACTCCTCTCATCCTTGTATAATAATCTCAGGTAGTATTTAAATTAATCCGACTTCTGTGATGTCAAATGTAACTTTCAGATAGTTTCAGGTGGATGGGGGAGGCGCTAGGGCAAACCAGTCACATGACAGGCACACTAGAGCAAAGGTCTTTCAGTCTTGAAAACATGTGTCTGATTTCTTGTTTAAACAATCAAATACTGTATATGACTAGGCAATATTAAAAATAAGGTTCCTCCATGATTCTTTCAGTGATTAGGATTTTCAGGAATTTATCCATGTTCCTAATTTAAAATAAAATTAGGTTTTATTGTTCTGGTAGAAAAGGTGGATATAGTTGTTCATAGTAATAGAAATTTAGATCTAGAGGAGATGTTAAAAGTTCTTTAATTCAGCTACCTCATGTTGCATTTAAGGGGAAGTGATTTGCAAAAGATTGCAGATCCAGTTATTTATTCTCTACATGGTTGATACCCTGCCAGGTTCCAAAAGGAATTTAATAGTATAGAAGACCACATATATGAAATAAGACTGTTCAAATTAGATTTGTTAAAAATAATGTATAAACGGAATGAAATATATCAGCCACCTGGGCTGTGTTTACTTTGATCATCAGGCATTTAATTTGGATCTTCACTTCCTGGAAATGAAGGGGAAAAAAGGAAACGTAAAAGTTTCTTTAGCAAGTTAGCATTTAATCCCATGTATAGAATCCTAGTTGAGGAAATTAATAACCAAATAGTTCATTTTGCTTCTTAAAATCTTATTTTACAGATGATCAAATTGAACCAAACTTTTATCTGAAAAGTTATGCTTCAATAAACAAAAGATGATTACATTTGATTTGTTGTTATTCTAACTTAACTATATTTTGAATAAAGTCTAATACACAAGGGAAAAAAAATTCATGGGTCAAATCCTGAAAATATGAACCAGATAATAATGAAGATACAGTAAAAAACATTAACAAAAAAGTCTTTATTATCTCATGTCTGATAAAGCTATTTCTATATGGACAAAATGCTCTAATCAAGTTATCATGAAACCATTGGTGTTATGGAAATAAAATGCTTTTGTCCAATACAAATATTCATTTCTTCCCCAGGTGAGGACTTTTAGAACCAGTCGTTTTTAATGTATACTTGTAGTGGCTTCCTTTATGGAAATGTTGGTATTGCAATCAGAAACATAAAATACTAAGTTCTTGATTTGGTTTTCAACTAACATCTAGACAACTGGTTTTGAATAAGTTCAAATCTATGAGAGTTATACAAAAGACGCGGAATGGGGTTTTGTCATTTCTAGTAAAGGAAGCAGTGGAAATCAGTCTACTGATGCAAAAAAGAGTAATACTGAAAAGCAATAATTTCCAGTAGTCCTATTATTCAAAAGAAAATCATGCAGTCATAAAAAGTTTTTCCAGCCTGGCAATGTGTGTGGCTCTGTGATGTGCATGTATATGTGTGTGCGTGCAAGTGAGAGTGTGTGTTGAGGGAGACAAATTAGAAGAAAGAGAGCCCTTGGAAATAATTCCATAGAATTATTTAAGAAGGAAAAACAGGAGCATGTGGAAGTTTCTACCTTAGAGCTAACTTTAGGAGGTAGATAAACCATAATCTGCCCAGATGGCTGAGGTCCGTATCTTTTTAAAGTAAAGACTGTGATAGATTCCTCCACGGACAGGGGCAGATCTAAAAGAACCAAAGAATTGTGGAGTAGCGTAGCCCTAGCAAATACATTCCTCTCTTTTAGCTACTGCCATCTATTTTCTGCCCATATTCTTGTCAATAGAAGTCAGTTATCTCTGAGCAGTGGAAAGCTATGTGGACAGGACACTGAGCATATGTCATTTCCCTGTATCCTCTTTATCTCCAGCCTCTCCTTGCTGTATTCTGATTGTCCCCTTCTCCTTGACCAGGCTAACCCAAGAAACCTTATCTAAACTTGAAAATCCCACTGTGGAAACTGAACTATCCTGTCTTTGGTGTCGATATTCACCAAATTAACTAAAGAACTAAATAATCTCCCTTTAGTTTTGTAGAACACTGGTATAAGGCTATCATTTACTGACTGTCTATGCTTATAAATGTCCACTGAAGTAACTCTGGCAGCTTTTGGTGTACTTTCTAAGCTAAGTGCTTTTCTTCCACTGCCTCATTTATTGTCTCCTTAAGCCAATTTGTGAGGTATGCAATATTATTGCCTTTAACAAAGAGTAAACTGAGGAACGGATGAGTTAATAATTGACATAAGATTTCAAAGCTTGTAAGTGGTGAAAGATTTCAAAATGTGGATATGTGTGAGCCCTCAGCCTGTGATCTTAACCTCCACACAGTATAACTTCCCATAAATAAAGATCACAAAGTTTCACTATGAATCATATTTGATAAAAAATAGCAACTCATGAAGTTGTCTTCCTAAATAAGCCTTCATTTTAAGACATATTTGCTAGCAGCAGTTCAGAGCTCAGTAAAATAAACATTTTAATCAGATACCACTCATGAAAACAATAATTTAGCATTTATGTAGCCCTTAATGTTTCCCCCTAAATATATGTATAAATATCGCATTTTGCTCTGATCCTGATTTTTACTTATTTCTTTTGGTTCCTTGATGTCAAAACATGCATAACAATTAAGTACAGAGGCAACAGAAGGTAGACTATTTCAGAATTTCCAAAGTCTGAAAATTCTTATCTTTTCCAGGGAATATGGGATATTGAATACTTATGGATCACTTATTTGGGCTTGAAAAAATGAGTTTATCATAAAATTGACCCTTTGTTGGTAAACATAATCATTTTTACTGTCTTTTTTTCCCCCTTTACTGTCTTCTGCCCCCTTATTTTTTAGCATTTTCTTTGTTTCCTGTAATTCAGTGACAGTAATTTATTTGTTATCTCCTTTGTAGAACATGAGTTGGCTTACAATGACAGCTTCCTCCTGCAAATATGCATATTTTCTACCAATCCCTAAGGTAGCATAATGTCAAAATAGAATAGAAACAGTAAGCTTTAATTATATAATATTTTTGTATATGTGTATGTTTTCCATACTGAAAATATTCTGTAACCTTCATTTTTTATTGTACTATGTCTTAGGTTTCTGTTGTTAATGCCAAACATAGGCCTGACACAGTCTTTTTTAACTCTTGCATAGTATTTCATAGAATAAAAATATCAAAATTTAACTTGTCATTCCTTTGTACAAGAATATTTAAGTCATTTCCAGGTTTTTACTATGATAAATGTTGCTGCTATAAACATTCTTCTTAATGAATCCCTATGTACATGTGCTATTCTAGGGTAGATACCAAGAAGTAGCATTCCTGGGTCATGGCGTATGTCTTAATTCAGGAGATATTTCTGTCCTAAGAGGTTATAGTAGACTCATAAAGCCTCGGGCACTGAAGTAAGAACCTCCTCAGCCCAGGTAGCAAAAGTTATAAAAAGACTTGATTTAAAAGCAGTTGTATTCTTGCCGGTAGAAAGCCCACTGTCGTGAGAATCAAAGCAAATAGATGCTAACCCCCTGTCATGACTTGAATGGTGACTTCAAAAAGAAATGTCCACTTGGAAATTGTGAATGTGACCTCATTCGGCAAAAGGGTCTTTGGCTATATAATTAAGTCAAGGATCTGGGGATGAGATCATCCTGGATTAAAGTGTGCCCTAAATCTAATGACAAGTATCCTTATATGAGAAGAGAGGATGCACAAAGGCACAGGAAGAAGAATATGTGACAATAGAGGCAGATATTGTGGTAAGGCATCTGCAAACCAAGGACTGCTGTCGGTCACCAGAAGCTGAACAAGACAAGGAAGAGTTCTCTAGAGCCTTTGGAGGGAGCATGGCCCTGCCCTCACTTTGGTTGTGGACTTCTGGTCTCCAGAATTGTGAGAGTTAAATTTCTGTTGTTTTTAAGCCTCCAACTTTGTGGTAATTTGCTACAGTAGTCCTAGGAAATGAATATACCTCCTTCTGCCGTTAATTAGAAGTCAATCAGCCTTTCCAGAATTCTCTTTCCTTATCTACAGTATTAAGGAATGATGATTTGTCAGAATTTTTTCAGCTCTAAATGGTATATTTCTGTTCTCATTTATGTTTTCAATCAACAATCATATACAAACAGAATTTACAATGTTTCAAAGTACAAAATTCAATTGGTTTTGTATTAATTTTGCAACTGTCCTATAAGTTTGAAATTATTTTAAAATAAAAGGTTTCAAAAAAAAAAAAAAGACCTTACAATGTTTTCATAAGGACTTACAAAAATAATGCCAGGAAACAATGCAATGTATAAATAGACATCATTTAAACAAATTTATCTACGCAACAAAATGTCTGCTTTCCAAAAACAAAAAACAAAACAAAACAAGAGATAAATACTTATCACGTATTCAGAATAAAGCAGCTTCTTTGTATACCTTTATCTACAAACAAATTCTAGAGTGAAGTTATTGCCCCCTCCACCACCACACTCAGACAGAGGCAGAGGGAAATTGGTTCTAATAGCAGCTTAGACATTTCCTGTAGCCCCAAATACAGGTCCCCTCATCTGCTGCATTATCAACTGTAAATAGTAAATAAATATGCTGAATAAAAAAGGGTCGCAAAGGTGAAGTAAAGGGAAAAGACTTACTGAGAAAGAGACTTCTGCATTTAATACTCACTGAAGAGCAAAAAGAAAAACACAACCATTTTTAATCCAGGTTTTTGAGATGCCTCTCCTTTAGCACTGAATCTGTATCTCTTCATTTGTTTAAGTTTTCTTTGGAGTTAGAGTAGCTTCAGAGGCAAAGGATAAAGACACAAAAATAAAGATGAATGAAAATACAAACAAACTATAGTAATTTATAAGACTGAATTGTTGAGATTAGCTGAATTATAAATGATATAAAGCATAATCATGTAACAAAGAAAATCATTTGACAGTATCAAGAGTGCATTTAACAACTGCAGCATAAATGATGAAAAAACTAACCAGGACAGAACCAAAATAATTTCCTCCTTGACACTGCCATCCTTGGTTCAATAGATCATGGTTTATTTTCAATTTACCCAATGTCTACCCACGTGAAGTGGAAAATTGAAGCGTTTTCTGAATAGGTGATTTCAAACCTGATTTCACAAAACTCATGCCAATAATATCAATTTAGCTAAGCTCAGTTCAGCTCAAAAAACAATTTTTAGACACCAGGCATACTATATTAGTTGCTGGTGACATGTACCTTATAAAAGGTGAGCTCTACCAAAAAGAGGTTACCTTCCACTGGATGTCTTTCAGAGATTCAAAACCTCAACTTTCTAAGGTAAATTAATTTTAGAACGTGTCATGTCTAACAAAGATAAGAAAAACAAAGAGGAAGAGAGAAACAAATTATATAAATACTTTGCAAGGACTTAGTATAATGAACATAGAAACGAAATAATATCTTCAAAAACATTAGGAATCACTGTTCTGGGTAATTTTTAAGGCAGTATTTTTTTTTTTTTTTTTTTTTGCCCAATTTTAACAATTTTGTAACAAAGTAACTTGGGGGAAGCAGGAGAGTAAGGTGGAAAGAATACTGAACTGGAAGTGAAGAGACTGGGTTTTGGCTGCTAGATCATTAACTTGCAGTTTGTACTCACATAATTTAATTTCACTCCCATAGACTTTACTTTCTTTATAAATTATGGTCCCTTTGCATTAACTTAAACAACTGAGTCAGCTTTGGGCTTCCAGTTATTGGTATAGAAAAGTGACAGGTGAAGGTAGCCCAGATAAGTCAGTGCTAGAAAGCCACCTGGAGTTGAGAGGTGTTCAATTATTCAGCAGACCATCTGTTCCTCTTTGTATTCATTACCTTGCCATATGGGATAATACTCTTCCATTGATCACAATACTTGGTGAATAGGATATTTTGTTAATTTAATATTTTTGGATAACAGTAAATTAATCAGACAACCCATACTTAGTTTCAACTTTCCATTTTAAAACCCTTCCTTAATAGTCTGAGGCCAGTTTTCCATCCATGAATAAATAATATGGTAAGTATAATTTAACCTTTCTTTGGTTCTATCCACAGTTAAAACTGTACTTAAGACTACATAATGTAAAAGTTAATAATATCTGAGATAGATTTTTAAATATTTTTGCATCTTTCTTCTAACACATAGAATATAGCAAAAACACTTCACAAGTTCGTTAATCATTATATCACAGGCCCCTAATCTGGTGCTATACTATTTATCTACTGAACTCATTTAAGCAAAGATAAAGCACCTGGTAAGAATTCTATTCACATTAGAGTTAATTAGGATTACTATTACAATTTCCCACAGATATCTCAATTTTGTTTGACATGTTTACCTTCTGGTTTATAGATGTAAATCTTAAATTTTTTTCATTTTATTCTTCCAAGAGATAAGAAAACCAATACTTATTTGGAAAAGTATGTAACAATGAAGTGGGGAAACTACTCTGAGATGCTGTACCATGTTCCATCATTTAACCATTCTTACATTCTTCCCTTTCCTGATTCCTTTATGATTAGAACTGTGCATTTTTAAATTAGATCTTCTTTTATATTTACTGTCAATCTTTAAATAGCTATTTGCCTCAGTCACCATCATTAATGATATTACTGGTAATCTCTTACAGGTTAAACTAGGTCCATTAGCCTTGGTTCTGTATATTCTTTGTATGCTGAGTGTACCTGTTATATGGTTCCTTATACTCCAGTGGAATTCCCCAAATTATCCATCCCCATCCCTTCCAAGAACAATGCTGGGCCCAGCACTGAATTGTATCTTCAAGTGAGTGTTGTACACTCACCACCGAAAGCTGACCTTGTGAAGTGAAGATAGCACAGTAAGGTAAAGGCACAAATTTAATCTTAGGATCTGACTAGGGCAGAACTAGTGGTAGCAGTGATTCTTAGATCTAGCTAGTCCAGCAGGACTGCAATTTCTTCTCTCATTTTTCAAACTTTCAAGGGTTCTAGTAAAAGACATCCATTCATTAGCTATAGAAAACCTAAGAAAGGCTTTAACTTATCTGACTCGCCTCCTAATGTCAAATCAAATACATTCAACTATATTCGAAGGAGGAAAAAAAAACAATAGACCACCAGCAAAATAAGTAGGCAAGGCTTCCCCTCATTCCTTCACGACTTCTCAGTGGCAAATCCCCCATACTGCAAAGACACTAAATACTACCTCTCCAACTCTCCATCCAAGTGAACCCACCAGAAGGGATGAAGACTAAGAAAAGAGAAAGTCCAGCAAGCCTAACAGCTGACATCTCTACTCTCTTCTTGCTGTCTCAGTGGACCCTAAGGAACTGTTTACCACTCAAGTCAAAAAACAGTAATTTAAGTTTAAATTTATGAAAATAAACAAACCATTCCAGAATAGGTTGTTTTTATTGTTACTAATGTCATCATCATTATCTTTATTGGTGTCCATTAGAATTGGTATTTGTGCCTAGAAGAAAACTGAAAAGGCACACTAAGATTAGCATTGAGGAATGTATTTGTGTTTGTGCATGTGTGCTTTTTTTTAAGTGAATGGTGAAAAGGGGTGCGACGCTAGGTAGCACTGTAAAGTAACAGCAGCACAGATTTCATGGGGCAACCTGGAAAGCAAAGAAGTATGATAAAAGTATTTCAGAGAATGATTTGTGAATGATTAAATTTTGCAAGATTAATTACAGGTCACACCTTCAATATATATCTACTGGTTTATTACCTATAAAGAAAGAATTCTTTCTTTACTAAAAGAAAAAATTCTCAATTCTAGGAATAATTGAATATTACTCTTAAGAATGTGTAATACCTTCCATAGACGTGCTTTGGCATGCCTGGTTTTGAGAAGCTCTATCTCACCATTTACTGTCTGTATAACACAACAGATATTATTAATATTTCTGCCCTAAAGGCAGTGATAAAATACGTTTTTGAAATATATTTTGCAAATAAAATTAGTAAATACTCTATTAGCTCAAAATAATCTTGATCACTGATTTTAATAGTGTACTATGCTATGAGAAATCAAAACAGCAACCCAGGCCAACAACTTATTTGAAAAAACCAGCAAAATGGAAAATAAAATAAAATGCTTGTGAGGAAATGTTTTTCCATTTTGTTTGCTAAGGTTCTATATCATCTCTCTTCATATTGTTCTATAATGAATAATAGTAGATGATTATGAAAATAAGGATAACAAGGCACAAACTTTAGAACCAAAGACAATAAAATATAATGACTGAGAGCCAAAGGCAACAAAATGTAATGAGAGTGTGTCCATATTTCTAATCTTTCATTTAATAACTATTTCCTTAGTGACTACTATGAATTCGGCACTCTTTCAGGTTAGGATACATAAAAAAACAGAACAGGAAAAAATCCCTGATCATATGAAAACTATATTCGCATCTCTTTAAAGGTGTTTGTATATAATAACGTTAATATATTCATCAGTTCTTTCCTTTACCACAGGCCACACAAAGGAGCTGCACCTTCTACAAATACCATATATAGCCACAAAGAAAACAGCTCTCATCTCAGGAACATAGAAAAGAAAAAGAGTTGGTCACAGGGCTATCTGTCCAGACCCCTCTGTCTGGTAATTACACTCCTAGCTTCAGTCTCTCTAAAAGGCATATTTACAAACATTAGTAAGCAGCATTTGAGAAGAAAACAGAATTTATATTCAGAATTTTTATTTTATAATAACATACTCTGGTATAAAAACGTCTTTTGGCCTTTGGAATCATTGCCGACCATTCCCATCTGGATGAGAGCCACAAGCCAACAACTGGGCCAACAACTGGGGGGGTTGTTAAATAGTAACCACATCTCCTTACTCCTATCGTACATTCCCTTAGTCACTTCTCTCTTTGGGTGGCCAATTGGAGGAAGAGAAGGGAAGCACAGTTGTGTGACTGCTTCATTTGGCTGAAAACAACCACTGAATTCTGGGAAGACATAAGACTGCTTAAGGATAGCGCTGATGATTCTAGGACTGAGGCTTTTTTTTCTAATGTAACTGTTACCATATTAGTTCCAGAGAGATGATAGAAAACAAGCAACTACAAAGAGACTCCTCTCATCTACATCAAGAAGCACAAACATTTTTTGAGCAAATACCATATATGAGCCATGACCCATAACAATGTATAGTTTATAGCATAAAAGATAATCCCTGCCCTCAAAAAATATCCACACACATTGCAAAAGATGGACATAAATATTTTTTTAAATTACAGAACGATGCCGTAATCCACACTCACTGCCTACCATCCATTCAGACCACCCTCGCCCATGAAGACAGCAAGTTAGAACAAAAACTGCAAAATTGTGTAGGGCACCAGCAGCCATGAAAACATAAGTCACGGCTCAACCAACTAATATTTACTCAGTAGTCAGAAACATCTGGCACAGTTGAAGATTTGCAGTGCTCCCTGCCCACAGAAGAGATTAAGATATAATAAGGAAGATAAACAGAAAAAAAATACTATCAATGCAAATGCATGTAGATACACCACAGAATTATAAGAACAAAGCACACTGAAAGGAAGAATTATGCTTGTGTAAGGGAGAAAATAAATTTCTTTTAAATCTTTAATCTTGGTCTTTGAAAATTTAAAGATTTGGTGATTGTTTTTCAACATTTATTTGGCACATTATTTAAATTTAATGTTGTCTTGCTATCTTCCATTCCCAAATCTATAGTCCTTTGTAAGCCACTCTGACCAATTTGCATTACTTCTTTTCTGTTCAGTTCTGTGCACAGAAATGCCTAGTTTTGATAATAACTTGCAATCCTAAATCAAGATGAAAAGGAAAATCTTAGACTGTAAAAGAAATGTTATAACGAAAACAACTCTGAGATCACCAGTGGTGGAGAAGGATATTCTCTAAGTAGGAACTAGCATTTCCCAAGAGATCTTAATCAGTATCAAGAAACATCTTCAGACCTAAAAACTCTATTCTCTATACAGAAAAATTGTGATAACATTATAATGGTTGCATTCTTCGAAACCACAGTGTGATATAGTAGTTAAATATCTATTTCCACAAAATTGCCACAAAAATTAGAAGAGTAAGTTGATGTCCTGGCTGAGCAATAATCAAAAATCCCTGCCTCTGCTTTGGGAAGCAGATTTGGCTCAACTGATAGAGCATCTACCTACCAACCCAGGACCTCCTGACCTGTGTGGTGAGCTGGCCCAAGTGTAGTGCTGATGTGCACAAGGAGTGCCCTGCCACACAGGGGTGTCCCCCACATAGGGGAGCCCCACGTGCAAGGACTGCACCACGTAAGGAGAGCCACCCCACACAAAAAAAGCACAGCCTGTCCAGGAGTGGCACCGCACACACAGAGAGCTGATGTAGCAAGATGATGCAACAAAAAGAGACACAGATTTCTGGTGCCACTGACAAAAATGCAAGTGGACACAGAGAGCAGACAACTGGGGGGGGGGGGGTAGGGGGGAAAGGGGAAGAGAAATAAATTTTTTTTTAAAATCTTAAAAAAAGAAGTCAAGCTTTATCTCGAACCTCTGACTGATGGAGGATATACTAAGCAATTGCCAGGCTATACAATGTTGTGTAGAATCAGTGCCATCCACCTAGTGCTAGCCCAGACAACAAGAATTGATGATGATTGTTTCTCCATCAGCCATAATTCACATGTTTTCTAGAGGAAGCAAAAAAAAAAAAGCAGATTTACCTGGGGTAAAGGCCAACAAAATGTTCAGCACAATTCAGTAAAAATGAACAAACCAACCTTACTCTTCCACTTCAACCATGAACTTTTTTGTTTGAGGTTCACTAAAACAGATTCAATCTTAAAAAAAAAAAAAAAGTTTTTGTGACTGGACCCAAGAAGATACAAACCAAGTAATGTTCTCTGCTGCTTGCAGTGTAAGGCACATGCTGTTACAATGCCAGAAAACTCCAGAACCAGTGTTGTGGTAAGAAAAGCCTGGGGCTTAAGGAGGCCTAACTAATGGTGCAAGGCTGGGTGAGCCCAGCCTCAGCAAATGATTGACTTTACCAACATACTACAGAAGAAGCCAATTAGTTAGCAATTTAACAGTTACCAACGTGTTAAAGAAGAGAATGTGGAAAAGGAAGATGTAGAAGAAATTTATATCTAATCCAATTAATGAATTACATACTAATGGCAGTGGGCTAAATAAGTACCTTCTTTTAACAGAATAGATGAAAACAAAATCAATACATGCCAAAGTCATTTTCCAGGGTTCCTAATCTCCCATACAAATCAACAAACTTCCAATTTTTAGATCTTTATTTGTTTTATGTTCTTTATAATTAAAGTTAGGAGGGGACTGCTTTCCCAAGTTTAGAATCCATTTGAGCCATCTCAGCCTAATAAAGAATCTTCAACCCAATGATTTTAATGTTTCAATTTGAACACCGCATTCAAATGAAACCTATTTTCAATGAGAGAAAAACAAATTTTAAAAGCTTTACTATATTGGACCAGTAAAACCAGGCAAATATAAAGTAGTGAAATTATTTCAGTATAAGTTTGTTGAATAGGCTTTTGTACTTTAAAAATTAAAATAAGAGATGTGTCTATATTACTGAATAGAAACACTTTAAAACCTATTTTTAATATTATGAGAACAAGGCTGACTACAGTATCAATCTATGCACTATGTCTTCTTTTCTTTGCACCTGAATCTCTCTAAAGAAGTAGCTGATTTTGTTTAACATGTACCATTTGTTTGATGTAACTGCTTGTCTGAGACTAATTCAGATATTCCTAAACTGAACTACGAATGGAAAAGATGCCACTTTATTTTCAGTAATAATATTTAGCATTCATAGTCTGATCTTGACACGTAAGACCTAAAAAATAGGGAAGCGACCTTGGCCCAATGGAAGGGCATCCGCCTACCACATCGGAGGTTCGCAGTTCAAACCCAGGACCTCCTTGACCCATGTGAAGCTGGCCCATGTGCAATGCTGATGCGCGCAAGGAGTGCCGTGCCACGCAGATGTGTTCCCACGCAGGGGAGCCCAATGCGCAAGGAGTGCGCCCCATAAGGAGAGCTGCCCAGCGCGAAAGAAAGTGCAGCCTGCACAAGAATGGCACCACACACGTGGAGAGCTGACACAGCAAGATGACACAACAAAAAGAAACACAGATTACTGGTGCCACTGATAAGAATAGTAGCAGTCACAGAAGAACACACAGTGAATGGACACAGACAGCAGACAACTTGGAGGGGGGAGGGAGAGAACTAAATAAATAAATAAATAAATAAATAAATAAAATAAGACCTAAATATATAGAACTGACACATCTTAAGTTTTAAAATTCAAATGAATAAATGCTCAAATGCATCGTGTTTTAAAAATAGTACTTTGCTTTGGTACTAATTATTGATTAATTAGTGCTCACTCAATTCAATAAGTGGTTAATCATATGTAAGGAGACACAGAGATGAATGATGAATAATACACAAATCCCTACTTTGGAAAAGGCTATAATTTAGTAAGGAAAATAATAATTCTTATGTTTTTGTAATAGAAGATAAAATAAAGGAAGTGGCATAAAATATAAAAATAATATGGTGAGAGTTCAAATGAGTGAAAGCTCCAAAAACTTTGATGTGTCAGAGAAGGGCTTCATAGAAGGATATGAAGATGGATTTTGAAGAATAGGTTAGGGCATGTGGGATAGAGGGGAAGGGGAGGGTCTTCATGAAGAGTGAACACAAAGCAACGACAAGAGGATTTTAAAATATGGGTTGTGTCAGTGTATCAATGAGAACTCGATTTGATTAGAATATGAGAAAAGGGGAAGCAAATGTGGTTCAAGTGATTGGGCTCCTATCTACCATATAAGATGTCCAGGGTTCGATTTCTGGGGCCTCCTGGTGAAGGCAAGCTGGCCCACATGGCGAGCTGGCTGAGCAGAGAGCTGGCCCGTGTGGAATGATGGCCCATGTGGAGTGATGGCCTTTGCAGAGTGCTGGCACAGCAAGATGATGCAACAAAAAGAGACACAGAGGCGAGACAATAAGATACACATCAGACCAGGTAGCTGAGGTGGTGCAAGAGACTGAGCACCTCTCTCCCACTCCAGAAGGTCCCAGTATCAGTTCCTCGTGCTGCCTAAAGAGAAGACAAGCAGACACAGAAGAACACACAGTGAAATGGACACAGAAAACAGACAGTGATCACAAAAACAATGAGGTGGAGAAACATATAAATAAATCTTTTTAAAAAAAGAATATATGAAAGTAATTAGAAATAAACCTGGGAAGGTAAGTTGTAGGTAAATTATAGCAGCCTTGAACTCCTGATTTTATTCTGAAATAAGGAGTCATCGAAAAGGATTGATATGATCAGATTTGACTCTCAGAGGATTCACATCAACCATATACATTGTAGGAGAAGAGCTGGAAGGCACTGAGAGCCTGGGCAAGAAATAAGAGACCAAGATCAGGACAGTGACCATGGAAATGGCAAGGAGGAGGAGGGAGGGAGGGAGGGAAGAGAAGGAGATGGATTAAATGGTGGAACCTAAACAATTAGGCAAATAATTGAAAATAGGAAATGGAAAAGAAGGAATAACAGTTTGGCATGTGAGAGACAAGAAGATTGACATTATAACTAATAGCAATTAGTTTTGCATAGAAAATTGATAAGCTCCATTTTGAACAAGTAAATTTCAAGATGTAAGAAAGATATCAAGAGGGAAAGATCAGAAAATAATATCACTATTTTTCCATGTAAATAGCAATCTTATCACTTTGAAACTTCCTGAGTATTGCTAACTCATTTGCCAAATCCTCTAAAAGGTCTTGGTTGAACCCTGATTTTATTCTGGCCTTAGCTCCCAGTTTCATTTCACTCACTTTTGAAGCAAAGTCCATCTTCCTGGCTCTTATTATTTCTATCCAATTTCCTTCCAACTCACAGAGTATTTGCTAATTTCCTATCGATCAGATTTCTCCTCTCTTTTAATACCATCCTAAAATAATTCTTACCCACTATGTTTTCCCCTTTATCCTAAATTGTATAGAGAAATTATCTTTTTTTCCTACCTAATAATGCTCTTCTCTGTTTCACTATATTTAGGGCATTTTAAATAAATATTTCCCCATTTAAAATGAGAATAAACCATTCCATTTTCCCTCAATACTGGTTTCTGTATTGTTTTTCTTCATTGACATTTGAAAACTAATCGTCACTGTTCTTCTGGGAGTATTTGATTAACTCACAAACCTGAAAATCTTTATCTCCTTTGTCCTTCAAATATGCTTGAAAAACAGTATGGTTAATTACTATACAGTCTTAGAAGGAAACAACAGATAAACAAAATAAACATAAATTCAAGGACAATAGTAAGAGTCTTGAAAATTTATTTTTTTTCTCTTTGTCATCTCTCTAACCCTGCCTTCCTAACTCGGGGAAAAAATTATTCCACCATAGATTTCTTTACTTAAAGTAACACAGGTCAAGTTTTAATCTCATTTTACTCTCTAGAATTCCTAATTTGGAATCTACTTATGATATTATTTGGTTAAATGCTCTAACCAAGCTATGAGTCACCTGGCCTTTAGGCGGCCATACTTTTTAGGTAACACCATTTACAATGTAGTGTGATCATTGTTTGTCTTTCCATATTATTACAAGGTCCTTGAAGACAGGGAGATCCTTCTTAATTCTTATGTGACTCATACGTAGCCCAGTACCAACACGTAAGTGGCCAAATGTTTGATGAACAAATTCATGAAGAAATGAACATACAAATGTTAGAGATAGGCCTCATAGTCATCCTGGGATACTTTTGACACACCACACTTAAAATGTCATATCTAGTTCCTTGGATCTCTGACCTTCTGGTAGTTTTCCTTTGGTTTAATAACACATGAAGTCCAGCAAGTTAGAATTAATTTTTAAATGCATGAGTTAATGTCATATGCTTAATGAAATCAAGTTGTGATATGTTACATGTAGCTTTTTAACCAAATAAAGGTTGTCAGTAATGTTTCTTACTTTAAATTAAATTATGTTCTTTTCCATCATATTAACTTTATAAACTTCCTTTCTGATTTTGAAAGAAGTGTTATTTGTAGTAGAAGACATGGAAACTATAAAAAAGCATAAAGAAGAAAAAAAAGTCATTCATAATTCTACAGGCTAGAAATAACAAAGATTTATATTGGATGTGTTTTCTGCATACTTTTTTGATATATGAGATCATAATTTATAAACAGCTTTCTTTGTATCCCGGTCATTTTTTTCCTTTTAACATATTGTGAATAACTCATTGTCATTGCAAAGTTTTAGAAAAGATCCTTTTTTTTTAGATTTATTTTTTATTTATTTCTCTCCCCTTCCCCCGGCCCCCCAGTTGTCTGCTCTCTGTGTCCATTCACTGTGTGTTCTTCTGTGACTGCTTCTATCTTTATCAGTGGCACCGGGAACCTGTGTTTCTTTTTGTTGTGTCATCTTGCTGTGTCAGCTCTCCATGTGTGCAGCGCCATTCTTGTGCAGGCTGCACTTTCTTTCGGGCTGGGTGGCTCTCCTTATGGGGCGCACTTCTTGCGCGTGGGGCTCCCCTACATGGGGACACCCCTGCGTGGCAGGGCACTCCTTGCGCGCATCAGCACTGTGCACAGGCCAGCTCCACACGGGTCATGTAGGCCCAGGGTTTAAACCGTGGACCTCCCATGTGGTAGGCGGACGCCCTAACCACTGGGTCAAGTCTGCTTCCCTAGAAAATATCTTTAATGGTTATTACTATTGCCTTTGATGACAGTACCCAAATATTTTTTTTCCTATGCCTCTATATATAGGGGTTTTGGATAATGTCTACATTTGTAAGATTACACATAGTGCTCCAAGAAACATCTCTGCCATTAGAATGGCTATCAGGTAAATGCTTTTGAACATTTAACCCTATACCAAATTGTTAATTGCATTATTTAACTAAAGCTTCATGATTATCTATAAGATATAGTTATCCTTATTTTACAAACATTGAGGAAATAGGCACAGTAAAAAGGAGAGTAGAGAATTCAACCAAAGCTTGTATTGTGCCCCAGCCTCTACTCTGACCAGAAAAGCCACAGCTCTGATGGGACCTTTACAAATAAGTCTTGGAAGACAAATTACTGAATCAAAGGGAACCAACTCTCTAAAATACTATGTACAGGGAAGCGGACTTGGCCCAACGGATAGGGCATCCGTCTACCACATGGGAGGTCCGCAGTTGAAACCCCGAGCCTCCTTGACCCGTATGCAGCTGGCCTGTACACAATGCTGATGCGCGCAAGGAGTGCCCTGCCACGCAGGGCTGTCCCCATGTAGGGGAGCCCCACGCGCAAGAAGTGCGCCCCATAAGGAGAGCCACCCAGCCCGAAAGAAAGTGCAGCCTGCACAAGAATGGCGCTGCACACATGGAGAGCTGACACAGCAAGATGACACAACAAAAAGAAACACAGGTTCCCGGTGCCGCTGATAAGGATAGAAGCAGTCACAGAGGAACACACAGTGAATGGACACAGAGAGCAGACAACTGGGGCGGGGGGGGGGGGGGGGGGGAGAGAAATAAAGAAATAAATCTTTAAAAAATAAAATAAAATAAAATGCTATGTACACACAAAATGCTTTGTATCCCCATCAGAATTAAGAAATATTGTTTTAAATCTTTGCAATGTTAGAAGTGAAATTGTAACTTGTTTTTTATGCTTTATTTGATTACTAGTAAAGTTAACGACTGAAAAATTAAGCTAGTTCTCATGTCTTGTAGCTATTTTATCTGCTTTTTGGGAGGTGTGTGTTCACGTTCTTTTGCCACTGTTCTATTAGGGTCTTACTGTTTTACTTATTGATTTGTGTCAACACTATATACTAAGAATATAGTATTTTTAATGTTTTTGGCAAATCAGTTCCCAGTTTAGAAAATTTTCTTCCAATACTTTGACATTTAAAATTTTACATTTTTAGAGTCAATTTTGTCAGATCTTTTTATTTCTGTTAACTGTACATGTAATGTTATTTTACTTTAAATATTAGATGCATGTTTCTCTACAAATATTGGAGTTTTCTTTACAAAGGTTTTGATTTTATTTTATATATTTGATCTCCTTAGATAATCATGTTTATAATGACATATTTTGGACATACAAAAATCATATGCATATTGCTTTTTTCATTTAATAATAGTTTTGAAATTTATTTATGTTGATACAACAAATAATAATTGACAGCTAATTTCCTATTAAATAGCCAATCAAAAAAATTAAGTAAAGGTAGCCAGTGCTGATATTTAGCTTGGGTTCTCCCAGAAGCACGCCCTGAGATGAGGCTAAAAGTGTAAAAGTGTAAGTAATTTGTCTGTGCAATGCAGAGGAGTAGGGACACAAGACAAGGAAGGGAAGTCTGCCAGCTGCGGGTGCACTAGTGAAGCCAGCAACCACAGTGAGCAACTAGAGTTTAATGCTGCAGAGAATGATGGAAAACGCATACCTCTCTAACTTGCATCAGTTATGTTTTGAGGGCTGCAGCACACACTGATCAGAGATGCCTCTGCCGTCCCAGAGAAAGCCCAAGCACAGAAGTACAGGGGTCCGCAGTCGGAAATCATCTGAGCATACTGAAATGGTAGGGTCCAAGGAATCTGGGCAGGATGATAGCACCTACTACAGCCAGTGGGGATGGAGTGAAGCTGGTAACTCTATGGATTGCTAAGGGCATTCCAAATTGCCATAATTATTTTTGAAGGACATTTCACACTATATAGCAAGAGCCTTAAAAATATTCATGCTAAGGCTAAGAAAGTCATTATGCATGTGCTCCTATAGTGTTATTTATAATGTTAAAAAACAAAAATAATCTAAATGGTCAACCATAACAGTGTCTGCTAGATGAAACTGTGCAACCATTAAAGTTGAAAATTATGAAGATTATATAGCCATATGAGAAAATGTTCACGGGAGAGAATGGAAGTTATATGTACTTTTCAGTAATATGCAATAAAAATAACATAGAATTTCATATGTAACAAATCCACTGTTCTAAGCAGCTTACACGTATTAACTTATTTATCCTCACAACAATCCTGCTAGGTTGGTTCCATTTTACAGATGAGGAAACTGAGACATAAATTAAGTTCAGGATTACATAGCTAGGAAACAAGTGGTAGACCATGGATTTGAACTCCAGCAGTCAAGCTCCAGAGTCTGTGCTTCTACCAACAATTTCAGGAAAAAGGAGAGAGAGAGAGAGAGAGAAGAGAAGAGATTAGGGAGAAGAAAGAAGAAAGGAGGAGGAAGAAGAGGAGGAAGGAGGGAGGGAAGGGAAGGATGCAAGGGAGAAAGAAAGGAAAAAGAGAGAGAGGGAGAGAGAAGGGAGGGAAGGGAAGAAGGAAAGGAGGGAGTTTTAAAGGAAGAAGAGGTTAAATATTTTTAAATCTTAAAAACAATGATTGCTCTGGGGGTGGGCTTATTTAGCTATATTATTTTGATAATAAAAGTAACACTTTCCATCTTTATAAATTGATTTATATTTTATATAAATGGAATCATACAATATGTAGTATTTTGTGTCTGTTTTCTTTCACATAGCATAATAAATTTTTTGCCTGATATTAATATCTTGTAACATTAACATACATAACATTTGTTCAGTTCCAAGGAAAATCAGTTTTATATATGTAATAATACCCATATTCATATATCACATGAGGTTTTATTGTGCTATACAGTCCCAAGTTACCTTTTTTAGCTTTCCTTTTAGTAATACACATGACCTTAGACTTTCCGGTTCAACCAGTCATACCCGTATAATAGTATTGCTAGTTACAAGTGTTATATTGTGCTTTCACCTTTTGTATTCATTTCCAAAAGAGTAACACTTTTTAAATGCAACATATGCATTACTAAAAAATCATCCAAAATGTTTAATTTTAATGAGAATATCTGATTTCTATATTTCACTGCTGAAGTAATATATAAAACCTTACCTTGTCACAAGATGTTATAAAATAATTGCGTTTTAGGAATAGTGTCCCCATTATACACATGAGAAACTAAGGCTCAGAAAAGGCCAAATGGATAGATAATGGGACTACAATGAGAATATATTCTTCTGATTCCTGGCCGACTGCTCATAATAATGGTGGTAAGCATCTGTTATGTTTGCTTTCCCATTACCCCTCTTGCATTAGCTGATTTTGTTTTATTTTCACAAACCTTCACAACCCGTTCTTCAGGGGCATGAGGTTGACGCAAGTCTGACTAGTCAGAATCTGCAGTGATTGTACTGGGCTGGGGTTTGTTAGGTCAATCAAAGTTGACCCAGGTTTTTTGCTGGAAGTTTTGGAAAAGAGATGGCTTTTTCCATTGAAAGTTGCTGAAAGAAAGGAAAGCTGGGAGTTGCCTGCGGACGTATTTGTCAGCTCATGGGACAGTCTGCCTAAAAATGAAGAAAGACAGGGGTAAGCAAAGCTAGAAATGGGGAAAGACAGATTCCTGGTGACATTGTTAAAGCACTCAGATCTTCTGATCTGGCCTAGCCTCAAGCCAGGGTCTGCCCTTGACCTTTTCAGGTCTGCAAATCAATTAATATCTTTTCCTCTTAGTTCAAATAATTAGATGGGGATTTCTGTCATTTTCACCTAATAACACCCTGGCTAATGTGGAAGTCATTTGTTGTCACTGACAAATCTTAAAGTGTTGAATTGGCCAAGTTTAGGTGGGCTGCAGGGCATTGAATGTGGCATTGAAGTGGTCCATCTGTGCTATGCAATAAAAAAGCAGATGGTTAAACATTAGCTGTCATAACTTTGGACTCAGGCTATGTGTCTACTGAGGCTAGATCTTCAGGGAAATTGGCAGAAAATATCTGGATGCTGGAATATGTTAGCTAATTCAAACTGGTCTGTTTGAAAGCAAAGAAAGAAGATAGCACATACTTGCTTTGTGTCTGCATCTAACAATCCACTGCAGCTGAGATTCCAAATAGCCAAGCGGTATGCAAAACTGAAAGAGCTAAATTCTACATCCCAAGAAAAAGTTAGTGCAAGGAAAGAATATAAGAATATGATTTAGAAGAAGCTAGAATATAATTCCCCAGACTGTTCCAAACAAGTGCTGCTCCTTGCCAGATATCAGCCAGGATGTTTTTAAGTGGAAATGGAAGAAATCCCAGTCTAATTACCTTAATTGAAAGTGGTACTGCAGGGACAGATGCTGGACATTGTATGTCCTGCCATGGCCCACTGGGTGGACTGGGGGAGAGTGTAAACTACAATGTAAACCATTATCCATGTGGTGCAGCAGTGCTCCAAATGTATTCACCAAATGCAGTGAATGTCCCATGATGATGAAAGAGGTTGTTGATGTGGGAAGAGTGGGGTGAAAGGGGTAGGGGGTATGTGGGGACCTCTTACATATTTTGAATGTAACATTTAAAAGAAAATAAAGAGAGAGAGAGAGAGAGAGAGAGAGAGAGAGACAGTGGAAATTGCTTTCCATTGTCATTCCACCTAGAGATAATAGGAGAATTATGACCCCCAGTCCCAACCAATTGTTCTGCACCAAAACTTAAGCCGAGTTGGAGGATGGGTAGAGAGAGGATTGAGGCCTCACGCTAAGAAACAGAAACTACAGTATTGGATTTATCTTGAGACTATGATTCAAAAAAATCTCAAGTTCCTCCTACTAGTCAAAATGCAATTTAACTGGATTCTTCCCAAGATTTTAAATTGTCCTGCCAGAAAAATCCCAAATCTGGCATGCAAATACTTGGAAGTACTGAATCCCTAAACCTTCCCCACCACACTAAAACTGCATCAATAGTAAATGAGTTGCTAAAGTTTTACAACCACCAAATGAAGAGTCCTTCCCAATGTCAATATCAAATGTGGTCATGAGAAAATAATCATTAAATAAAATCCTCCATGATGCAAATTGGCTAACCAAGGAATTCACTCTCTTTCTAGGTCAGGATGAACGTACTATCCCAGATGAGTAGAACCACCATTTATTAATTTCTCCACTTCTTTCCATTTCAAATGAGAATTTTATTAAATTTATTCTTTATTTACTTCACCGTTATCTATCATGTTTGTTGTAGATGGTTAAACAAATATATCATTTAGTAGCCACAGACTGATGGATCCTGAGAAGCTGTAACTGAGTCTGACAGAAAGAGCAGCACATCTCCCAAAGATCTCCTGGTGCATAGAACAACTGGAAGGAACACAATTGTACTTTTTATAGAAAAAGTGAATGTGTTTTTGCTGTATATAGAATAGCTGCATTATGTTATATAGAAGCATTTATGTATCAAAGGAAAGTGTTTGATAGACAACAAAGGGGCATATAATAGGTAGAAAGATAGATGATAGATAGATATATACATAGATACATAGAGAGATTTTGCCTACCCAGCATCCCTAGCAACAGAATCCCTCTTTCCTTTGTGGACCCCACCAATTTCAACGTATGAGGTTTGAATGAGCTGCCCTTGTTCTAGGGTGCCTACTCTGATCTTACCATCACCAGTCATAATCCACAATGAGTGGTTAAGAGATGGGCATGTGACCCAAGCTAGGTCAACTGAAATCACCACAAAGACTTCAAAACAAAACAAAAATTAATTAAATTGAAAAAAAACTCATTACAATTTTTAAAGAATTAATTAAAAAATAAAATAAAATAAATTCCTGGAAAAAAACTTAAAAAAAAAATTTAAAAAAATAAAATAAATTCCTGAAAAAACTTTTTTTAAAAAATTAATTAAAAAAAATAAATAAATTCCTGAAGGGGAAAAAAACTACCATGAAGACTTTTGCTAAAAATATTGGAAAAAGGGAAATGGATTTGGCTCAACTGATAGAGCGTCTGCCTACCATATGGAAGGTTGAAGGTTCAAACCCAGGGCCTCCTGACCCATGTGGTGAGCTGGCCCACCCATAGTGCCCACAGGAGTGACATGCCATGCAGGCATGTCCCCCACATAGGGGAGCCCTGCGTGCAAAAGTGCACCCCTCAAAGAGAGCTGCCCCATGCAAAAAAAGCACAGCCTGTCCAGGAGTGGCACCACACATACAGAGCGCTGACATGGCAAGATGATACAACAAAAAAGAGGCACAGGGAAGCAGACTTGGCTCAATGGATAGGGCATCCGCCTACCACATGGGAGGTCCGCAGTTCAAACCCAGGACCTTCTTGACCCATGTGGAGCTGGCCCACGTGCAGTGCTGATGCGTGCAAAAAGTGTCCTGCCATGCAGGGGTGTCCCCGGCGTAGGGGAGCCCCATGTGTAAGGAGTGCGCCCCATAAGGAGAGCCGCCCAGTGCGAAAGAAAGTCCAGCCTGCCCAGGAGTCGCGCCACACATGCAAAGAGCTGATGCAGCAAGATAACACAACAAAAAAAGAGACACAGATTCCTGGTGCCACTTACAAGAATGCAAGTGGACACAGAAGAACACACAGTGAATGGACACAGAGAATAGACAACCAGGGGCAGGGGAAGGGAAGGGGAGAGAAATAAATAAAAATAAATCTTAAAAAAAAAATAGTGGAAAAAGGAGATGAGTCTCCCTGGCACCAAGGGATTATTACCAAGCACCAGTCAGCAATGCAACTGGAAAATGAACTTGACCAAAATGGGGAGAAGGTAAAGACCAATGAGTTTATATGGCTAAGAGATTTCAAAGTGAGCTGGGAGGTCATTCCAGAGATTACACTTATGTACATCTCAGCAGGATCTCACTGACAGTCAAAGTAGGTACTACCCCAAATAGCAGGGATCTTGAGGGCTCTGGAGATATCCAGACACTGTAGTCAGGACAGATAGCTCAGGAGTTTGATGTCTGGCCAGTGAACCCTACTTTGGAATTTATGCTCCACAGTGTGACAGAGTTGGACTCAGTTGTGGTTTCCCTACACATGACTCTACTGTCCCTTCTATTTGAACCTATAATTAGTACTAGAGTTGGTAAGTGTACATCAAGAGGCAAATCTTTGGGCTGCCCATGTGCCAACTGGGCCCTGAATCCCAACTGAGTTGCAACACCTACTCTCCAGTTCCTTGGACTTACCCAGGACAACTAACAAGGAGGAGATGACAGACAGCCACCATGGCAAGGAAGCAAGAGAGTCTACAACTTCAAGCAAGACAATCCCATCCATCAGCCATGTGGGATCTAAGTCCCCTATCAATTAGAGGTGGAGTGGGCATCACCATCCCAGAATCCTCAGGATTGGGGAATGACCTATGGACTAAAGTAGATTTACTAGTATTCTACTGTAGACTTATTGTGATTTTACCAATGTAAGAAACTTTATCATTGATATGGAGGCTGTGGCCCCTGGAGGTTCTAAGGGCAGGGAGAGGGAAAACAGGTATAATATGGGGGCATTTTGGGGACTTGGGAATTGTCCTGAATGACATTGCAATGACAGATACAGGCCATTATATATCTTGCCATAACCTACAGAATTGTGTGGGGAGAGAGTGTAAACTACAATATATACCATAATTCATGCTTAGTGGCAATGTTCCAAAATGTGTTCATTAATTACAATGAATGTACCAATGAAGGATGTTATTAATGTGGGAAAATGTGGGAGGTGTGGGAAGCAGGCATATGGGAATCCCCTATATATATTTTTATGTAACATTTATGTAATCTAAGTATCTTTTTAAAAATAAAAATATATATTAAAAAATAAAGAAATGAAAGTATTGGGAAAAGAGCACTCATGTTCCACTGGCATTGCTAAGTTGGTAGAATATAAACCCAGAACAGCCAGTGCTCATCTTTGCTACAACTTAGAGAATTTCTGAGAATGAAACTATCTAAGAAAGCACTGCTAAGGTGTAGACAGAGATTTCTGGTAGCATTATGTGATGACCTGAATGCATCCATGCCTGACACCTATCTATAATTCTCAATTATTTGAGCCAATAAATTCCTTTTTCTGCTTCAGTAAGATTACTTCTCAGTTATTTGAGCCAATGAATTCCCTGTTCTGTTTCAATAAGATTGAGATGTGTTTCTGAAAATTAGAATCCTGGTAAATATATTTCCAGTCCTGCTTTCTATTTCAATAAGTCAAACTTATTTTTAAGTCTTTCTGAATAGTAATTTTATTAAATTTCTCAGGAAAAGAAAGCTCACAAAGAAAGACGTAATCCCTTCAAATTCACTTAGTCATCTCAGAGAAGTCTATTCACATATCTCTTCCCTGTCACCAATTTTCTGTTTCTTCTAAGTCTCTGACGGTCCAGCCAAATATTAGGTGCTGCTTATAGATCAGGGTAGATCTACATCTCTGTCCATCTCTTCTTCCAGGCAAAATGAACAGCCAGGGGCATTACTCTAAGTTTTGCCCATTGAAAAGATTTCCCTCCTCCACTGTCCTTTAGGACTATCCCTGAGTGAATCTGTAGCCCTTTCTACTTTAGAGAGGTATCATATTGTACAGGACTATCTGTAAAGCAGACCTCCATTTGTTCTTCCTTAGTTAGTTGGTCATTGGAAGATCCCCATGAGGCCAGAAGTACAGGTCAACAGGAAGGAGGCAGTGGGGCAGAAATGTGGGCCATGATCACCTGTGACACCTGCTCATGCAACTGCCTGTTGCTCATGCATGTACTCACTCGATCCTGATGTTATATATACCACTTTCATTTTGATGATGGAGTGCCAAAGTTTTGGCTTGGTGTGACAGCCATCACTCGGTCCATGATGGGCAGCTCAGGTAGCTTGATAACTTAACAGCCCTTGGTCAGGTTTTCAGTTACTTGTAGCAAGCCAGGAGCTGTTTCTCAAAAGGAATAGAGTTTTTTGCAAAGGGTGGCAAAGTTTGGCTCCAAAATCCTTAAAGTTCAGTACCGTGATTTGCTGGAAGGGGTTTGCCAAGGCTCCCTACAGCATGCCTACATACCTCTAATACTTCAAGCACCATTAGATCTGCTTGGTCATGTGGACCAAGGGGTGGAGCAGCTTACATAGCAACCTGGACCTGATAAAGAGCCCTCTCTTCCTGAAATCCTTCTCAAAACTGGCAGTCTTTGGAGATACTTGGTAAATGGGTCAGAATAGCATAGCTAAATGAGATATGTGTTGTCTCCAAAAATACAAAGAGGACAAAGAAGCCCACAGGGCACTGTGCCTCTTAGTGCTCGATGGGGCCAGATACAGTAACATGTCCTTCATCTTAAAAGGGGTATGTTGACAAGCACCAGACTACTAACCCTTCAGAAGTTTCATCAAGGTGGCAGGTCTCTGAACTTGTGCCTGGCATTTCTATATTACATACACCCTTACATTTCCAGGTAGTGAATCTTCTTTGATATTTTAAGAAGAGACCAGGCCTTTTAAGAGGTATCAACAGTAATATATAATAGCTAAATGATAGTAAACAGAATCTTCAAACCAGCTTATCAAGTAATGTACTGAAAGAAAGCAGAACACTAAGATAAGAAATGTGACTGGAGACTAAAATCCTAATGGCAATTTGAAAGGCAAAGATTGCCTCCTAAGTAGAAAACCACACAATCAGGACATAAAATTATCCCTGCACATGAAAGGGAGAACACTACATTCAGAACTAGCTCTGAGGATCCTTTTTTCTCCTTCTCTATATTCCGTCCTTACTTTTAGCACTCTGTATACCTTCTAATCTCAACCTAAATGCTCAGTTTTATCAATTATCCCTGACACACTCTGTCAAGTTCCAATGCTTCCCTGCTGCCTATAAGATAAACAGTGAACAACTCATAGCCCAAAACACTCCTTCAGTGTGGCCGCCAACTATCTTTTCAGCCTTGGCTACCAACACTTCATCCCATACAACCTACCCTTAAGCCACACTTAATTCCTCACTTTTCCCAGAATACACTGTATTTTCACAACTTTAGGTCTTTGTACACGCTGATATCTGTTAGGAATGACCTCCTTCCCTTCTCTTCTCCTGGATTACTCAATTCATCCTCTAGAACCAAGTCAAATATCACGTCTAGGATTTCCCTGATTGCTGCAAACACTTGGGTCAATCCCATCCCTAGGACTCCCCAGCACTTAGCTCATAATGATGAGAACACTCTCCACAAGGGGTTTTGTTTTTCTATCTCTACGTGCCTTTCTTGGTGATTAGAACAAAGAAAGAACATAAACATTTGACCCGTGAATTAATAGATGGATTTATTACTTTCTGGTTGGTCAGATCCTATAATCTAACATCCTGCCTATTTACCTGCTTTGAACTGATTTTATTTAAAATCTTTGAGGAATTATTTTCCCAAAATAGTTGTGCAAGCAATGATATCATTACGAACAAAGTGCTTCTTTGAATTGATTTGCTTAGAGGTCACTTAGAAGTCTGGTATTTAGTGTTTAGTTAGTTACTTATTGGTGGCCCAGCCTTTAATGAGACTCTATTAATAGAGAAAAAAAAGGAACAACAAAATGTTGGTCTTCTTTTTATAGTATATTCTGCCAAAGTTGTGAACTTATCCCAGAGTAGTAGACAGACCTCTCAATCTGAGTTCTTGTTTTCCAATGTTAAGTGTGTGACCTTTGATAGATAACACTTCTAGTGCTCAGTTATCTTTCCATTGTAAAGTGATTATAATAATTCCTTCCCATATCACAGATTTATTGTAAGTGTCAGTTTTTCAGGTGGTAAAAGCACTATACAAATGCAAGCATTATGAGTATTCTGTGTGCCTACTAAATAATTTATTGCATTTAGTGAGGCATTCCAGGGACAATGTCTGCATAACAAATTTTATTTGACTTTATATTTCTATCAGTCTGCACAATATCCAAACAAAATAGAAACCTAATTAACTGATATTTAAATATCTGCAACATAGAAGATCATTAAGAAAATACTTGGAAAATTTAGGAATCTTTCCTTTGTTGTCAGAATTATTTTTTTCTGTCATTATTTGAAGCTACTATTGAAATTTCACTGAAAAAAAAAAAAACACAAGTAGTCCTAGAATCTAGGCCCAATTCATCCCAGGAAAGCTCCAGCTTAGTTTTATGGAGTTTAAAACTCTCTATTAATTTCTGAATTTATTTTGAGAACTACAGTCTCAGCAACACCTGTTAACCTATAAATGCAAATGTCTACTGGAATACTGGCATACACTGACAATTGGTTTTCCCTAAATTAGAAGCACCTGTATCAATTTGCTCAAACTTGTGAGGAGCTTCAACCTTTGAAAAGCTCCAAGTTAACCCCAGCTACTGCTTTGAAATAGTGGAATAGCACAGCTGTAATGGTGGCCACAGAAGTGGATCAGACTGCACATCAAGGGAAAATCATCCTACCATTTAATATTTTCCCTCTCTGGAATCTCCCCTTGACCTTGGTTTATATTCATAGTTCAGTGTTCTATGGCAGAAACTATAAATGAGATTCCTTAAAAAATTAAACACGGTCATTGCACAAAGATGTATTGAATTCTTAATACATAACTGACAAAAAGATCAGCATGGTAGGTCTGTTAATATCAGGAGGGATAAAGAGTTCATGGGAGTGGGGTGAGGGTGGGGGGGTATATGGGGACCTCATATTTTTTTAATGTAACATTAAAAAAGAAAGAGAAAGAGAGACAGGAAGGAAGAGAGATAGGAAGGAAGAGAGACAGGAAGGAAGAGAGACAGGAAGGAAGGAAGGAAGGAAGGAAGGAAGGAAGGAAGGAAGGAAGGAAGGAAGGAAGGAAGGAAGGAAGGAAGGAAGGAAGGAAGGAAGGAAGGAAGGAAGGAAGGAAGGAAGGAAGGAAGGAAGGAAGGAAGGAAGGAAGGAAGGAAGGAAGGAAGGAAGACAAAAGCAATTTAAAATAAAAAAAGTTCATGGGAAACTCAGGCGGAAATAACTGTGAATGTCGTGTGTCCTAAGGAGAGCAACAGATTTCACAAACAATTTCACAAGAGTGAAAGGGTAAAAAAGATGGCATTTGAGCAATCTCTAGGGAGAAGTTTGCCATGCTGATGAGTTAAGGTATTTCTAGAGTGTGAGAATTGCATACACTTGAATCCAGGAGTATCAATCTGCTTTTGTATTCTGAAAACTGTAAGTAACTTAGTACTCTTTAAAAAGAGAGAGAGAGAGAGAGAGAGAAAGTGGTGTGTGTGTGTGTGTGTGTGTGTGTGTGTGTGTGTGTGTTCAGAGATGGGAAGCAGAGTACAGGGTGGTCTGAATAGCCAGGAAATAATTGTAGATCTTCAGGGGCAAATTAAATTAAAAGCAGTGCACCCCATGTTATTATCATGTGGGTGACAGCCTTTTGGGGGCTTTAAGTGCAGGAATTACTGTAGCAGTGCGGGCCTAATTACAGTCATTTGAATAGGGAAAGTTTAATATAAAGAATTCCTAACTTTAACAGGGGGTTGGAGTAAACAGGGATTAGCTAGCAAGAAGTTAAAACAACTCTTAAGAATGTGGGAATAGCAGATACAGGAAATAGCCACTACCCCTAGAGAAGCAGTAGATCCCAAGGACAACCTTACCTCTGCCACACTCTGCCCCATCAAAAAAAAAAAAAGGCTGAGGTCCAGACCTTGTTGGAGAGGACACAGTCATGGTTTACTGGATGCAGAGAAGATGCCATTATGCTGCCCTGGTAGAACTTGCTGGAAATTTACCCTCTAGATTGAAAAGTATTCATGGGGCAGTATCTCACTGGAGGCAAGCTGTGATAAAACCACCTGTGGGAGGAGGCACTGGAGGGAGCTGATGACCAGATACTGGGGCCTCGCATGAACTGCACAAACCAGGCATGGGAGAGTTATCTGCACCTTAGGAGCCTAGTGCTGTAGACGCCGTCATGCCACAGGGGTCTGAGGAAAACAACACACAGGAACCGGGAAGGGAAGCCTCTTTGGCGTGCAGTGTGTCTCCAGCATCCTCTACTGACAAAGCTTAACATCGTGTCAGCTGCAAAGGCAAATATTTAAAAGGCCCATTTCCATTTTCAAAAGGCAGATAAAAAGGGGTGACTTTATAGCAGAGAGGCAGCAGTGGAGAGCAGAGAACCAATATGATTTCCATCAAGAATGCACAAAAGGGTCAGGGACTGACATCACCTCTAGAACTGGCAGGGAAGTCAGAGCTAAAAATGGAGGATTAGTGGAAAGCTCTTTAAGAGGTGGTAAGGTCCATAGATTCCTTCCATCCCTCTCTGCAGCCAGATGATTGTCCTTCAGCCCCGCAGAGGACTGAAACAAAAAGACAAAACAAAGGGTCTTTGCACTGGGGAATGCCAGGCACAGTGTGAAAGTTGGGTGATTAAGCGTATCGACTGCTGCATACTGCATGCTGAGACCCCTGTCTTCCCTCTAGGCTTCCAGAAGCCTGGCTCTTCGGGCTTTTCCTCCAGGAAGGGGACTGAAAGAGGCTTTCCTGGAAATGTTGACCATTCCAAAAGGAAAAACTTTGTTAGGTGCTGACATCAAGGGTTCCCCAATAAGCCACCCACTCAGATAATCCCAAAGCAATTCTCTATAGTGACAACTTTTTCATTCTCCATTCTTAGGAGGGAGAGAAGACAGGGATACTGGGATATGTGAGGATGCCGCTAACAGAAAAGATAGAGACAAGAAGAAATAGCTGAAACGAAGTGCATGAAAGGAAAAGGAAATTAAAGTATCCTCAGAGAAATTAGAGAAAAGACTGCATTCATGAAACAAAAACAGGGTGCTTGAATAAAAAGGAACTTTCAGGAAATAAAAAATAATGATAACATGGTTTAAAGGATGTTTTTGGCAGAGTTGAAAAACTCAACAGCAGTAATGAAAGAGTGTCAAAGGAAACTGCAGAAGTTAGAGCACAAAGACAAAAAATGGAAAATATGACAGAAAAGATAAGAAATTATGAAGAATGCCCACATAGTCCAATATTTGAATAAAATAAATTCCAAAAAAAGAAATCAGAAAAGAAAAAAAAAACCCTCAGGAAATCATTAACAAATAATTCAAGAAAATTTCTCAAAACAGAAAGACATGAGTTTCCAGGAAAAAAAGGGCCCATCAAGTGACCGCACAAAGGAACAAAAATCAATCCACACAAAGGCTTATAAGGGAAATTTCAGGATAAGAAATACAAGTTTCTAGAGATAAGGAAAATAGAAGACAGTATGTCATGCAAAAATCAGGAATCAAAAAAAGTCAGATTTCTTAACAGCAATACTGGGCTCTAAAGAGAATGGAGAACCCCCTCAAATTTCAGAAGAAAAATCATTTCAACATAGAAATTAATAGCCTATCTACTAGTATTAGGATAAAATAAAGATTTTTTCAGATATGCAATTTCTCAAATCTGCATTTCCCATACTATGTTTCTCAGGAAGTTGTTAAAGGATGTACTCCACTAAAACAAAGAAGCAAAAAGAGAGAAAGAAGAACCAAGGAAAAAGACATCCAAATTAAAAGAAAAGCAAGAGACATTCTTAGCATGTCAAGGAAGGAGACAAGTCTTTCTAGATGATGCTTGTTCTATGTTCCTAGACAAGTGCTATTCCGTATCCCTAAAGAGCTATCAGTTCAAATGGAAAAAGAATGTACATCTCCAGATGGATGACTCCATTTTAAAAGTCAGAATTAATTGATTACCTGGTAAGAATGATCTTGGGGTAAATGTACAGAACAGCTCTTGGAAGATGTGTGAAAAATTAGCAGTAGGTTTAAATGAAATCAATCTAATGAAAAATCAAGATAATTATTAAAGTAGGGGAAAATTTTTAAAATACAAAAAGAAATTATTTTAGTACATTCCTACAGCGCTCAGCTATATGTAAATATTATTTACATAGGCATAATAATATAAACAATCAATAGAAATTTAACCAAAAACCTTCAATATAACTCTACTGGGGAAAATAAGGGAGGGCAAGTAGAGAAGATGAAGGTTTCAGGGAAGTCAAGTCCCAATTATCACATTAGAAAGGTAATAGATAACACCTAAAATTGAATAATCAAAACAGAGCAGTATATGCAATTTTTTTAGAAATATTGACATGTGTAAAGAAGAAATGTCTAAAGGACACTAGAGAAGAGTGTGGCAGAAAACGACTGTACTTTGTTATGTATCGTTTTGTCCTATTTGACTTATAAATTATGTGGAATGGTTGTACAGTCATGTATTAAGAATTTCCTGTGTGTCCAGCTCAGTGCTTGCATTGGGAATAAAACTGAAATAAGACAGAGTTCCTAACCTCAAGGTACAGGCTTAAAGGGTGGGTGACACCAGGTGTAGCAAGAGAGACACAAAAAATAAAGCAGAGGACAGTGTACTAGATGTAGAGTATGGATTGCAGCATGAGGATTCAATTGTCAAATAGAAACGTAAGAGACAAAAAATTTCTTGCAAATAAATGTTTTTGCACTTTAAAAGAAGTTGCTAGAGCAAGCTACAGAATAATAGTGGTAATAAGAGCTGTGATTGCTTTTCACTGCCTCATATGTTCAAGCCACTCATACTAGGTCTTTTACCTGCATTCTTTGATTTAATCCTCCTAACTAATGAGGCAAATCTTTTCAACCCGATTTTACAGATGAGCAACATCTTAGATGTTTTAAGAATAGAAGACATTCATATCCGTGCTAGTGTCTGGTACATGACTCTGCCTCAAAGGGAGGGAATGAGCTAGGCTATCTTCCTTCCTCGCTTACTTTAGTACTATGATTCAACAGTGTCTTTCTTGCCGTGGGATGCAGTCAAGAAAAGTTGGGAAGTCACTGCCGTGGGTTTCCAGAACCTCAGTAGTATAGGAATGGGTCTGTGTGCTCCAGCAGGAAGTTATCTTTATCATGCAGAACATCCCCTTAAAAACTGGAGTTTTGCTATTTATCCATACAGCTATATATAGTCACCAAAGAAAGATTTCTTCTTTTTCTTTAAACTTATTAAAATTTCCATGTGAATGAATTTGAAGCATTAAAAATATACTTAAGTGCTCTCTTCTTTTGTAAATTTCAAAATGTTAAATTGTTAATTATGCTCTTAATATATTCTGCACAATGCAACTTAGGCTTTAGCTATTTAACTCCATTTTCCTGCTATTGTCATTGTACACCTGCCATATCTGTCCCTCTTTGTAACTTAAAATAAAGGATGAAAAACGAATAATAAAAAAATTGTTTAACTCTATTTTGTATTCATTCTGCCATCCTATTTTTGAAACATTTTGAATGGTATCTACATGTGACCTGTATAATTACCACAACACTGTATTCTAAATTGAAATGGAATAATAAATAATATAAATATTTGATGTCCTCTTCCCCTATTATTCTCTATGTATGCTTTCCATCTTGTTCTCAGATGACCACTTTGAAAAACATAGGATGAGATTTCATATTTGCTAAGAGATTCCTTTTTTATAATCCTTTAGAAATGCTCTGGAAATCAAGGGTTCAGCTTGAAAATCTCTAAACCATTGTTCAAATGATAGAAGTTTTTGAAATCCTTACCATAAAGGTTATTTTCATATTTAAAATTCAGTGTGAATTTATTTTTTGACCAGAAATGAATTGAGGGTTGTTTTTAAGCTGCTTTAATTCCCAGGTGAGTTTCAAATTAATTAGTCATGTCAAAACAGGCCTGTTGAAATTAAATTACCCTTTGTTTCTTCCCTTACCACACATTTCCAAATCTGGGAGAGAAGAGATTTAAAAAAATATCAACAAGGTTCCTATTCTCTAAAATATGAATGGTAAATAAAATGTTCTAAAGGTACACACAGGTCTATTTTGTGGATTTAGCTTTGCTATTCACTGGTCTAAAGCAGATTGTATGCATAAGAAGTAAATAACATATGACGCAGGGCAGTTTGTCATAATCCTGTCTCCCCCCCACATCTTTGCCACACTGATTCTGAGCCCTGCTATATTGATTCGGAGACCTCCTGTATTCCTTGTTACTTTCAATAATGTCTTATTAAGCAAAAAGTCTCTCATTTCTCCTACCACAATACAGCTCTGTACGGAGGGGGCCCTTCTCTTGTTTATCTTTTTATGCCCACAATACCTAGCTCTGATCTTGCACATATTCAGTGCTCAATACATTCTGTTTATTAGTGCTTTTTTAAAAAAATAATACCTGTCTGTTAAAAAATACTTGAAAAGCACAGTAAAGTAAAAATTAAAAAGCCAAATTTAGCACAATTTCATCTGAATATGAGAGCGCTAATGTTTTAAAATATTACATCCCCATGCCTATTAAAATATTACATCCCCATGCCTATTTTCTGGTTTGTGGGCTATTTTTTACTTGGCAGAAGCATGAAGTCTTTATATTTTGTATATAACATTGGACATTATAACCTGAACATTCTCATGTTATTTTTAATGCATAGTAAATAGTTAAATAGCTAGATAATATTTCATAGTGGCTATTACAACATAATATTATTCATCATTCTTTTGTTTTGAGGCATGAAGTTTGTTGCAAACTAAGCTGAGCCCCTAAATCTCTGCCTTCGGTCTTTTTAAAGCGCTGTGTCATTTTGAGGATAGAAGTGTAATAAGACCACATCTCAAGATGACGGTTTTAAGATGTGTCCAACTATAGGACCCTCATGTCATCCACAGTTCTGAAGCGTGAGAGCCTGGGGTTCATTAGATATTATTGGCAGTTTATTCCTCCACGTTTCCACCTTGATCAACCGAAAAACCTGCCCTTCCTGAGAAAAAAAAAGCAGTTTGCAGCTTTTGACAGCTGAAGGCTTACTTGCCCCAGCTCCTTTCTAGTTTCAATGAAGTCACACCACATTTTCCCTGATAATTGGGATGCTTCTATTAAGGACAAAAGAGCCTTTAAGAGAGGACCGCTGTTCTGGGGCTTCACCACCCATAGACGAGGCCCTTGACTGTATACAAGAGCACCCAGTACACCCTCTCTAGGCTCTACTTCTTATCCACGCATTTAGCCTCATTACCCACCCTGCTGTCCTAGATGCCAGGTTCTTTAGTTTGTGCTATGTATTCACCTTTCTGTTTGGCCCCTTTAAAGCAGGTAGGCTTTATTTGGGGAAGGCTATGCAATCTCCACCGAAGTTCGTCCCTGGCCGCTACATTTCCCAGCTTGCTTCATTCTAATAACCAGTCCAGATTTGACTCCCAGGTTAGAGCCCTGGGCCACCTTCTTGTGCACGAAGGTTAGACTCGATTATTTGGGAATAATCACAGTTCCAAGTGGTTATGGATTTTTATCTAAAAAGTTCCTAATTGCAAAACATGTTCAGACAATTTGGCCGGGGTATTTTTAGTTTTTTAAAAAATATATTGACATTTTCTTTAGAGCCAAGCATATGATTTTTCACTAATTGTTCCTTGGACATTTGAAAAGGAGGTGAGATATAGGGATATACGGCATAAAATTTGTGTAAGTTTACTAATTTAATATCCTTTAAATATGTATTTTAAATTTCAATCATTACTCTCCTGTTGATTGTTCCTGAACTGTTAAATGTTACCTTATGATTTTGGTTTAAAATTTTTCTTTGTATTTAAAAAATTTTTCTGGGTCTCTGTCTTTTGATAGCTGAGTTTATGTTATACTGTCTTCAATATTGGTTTTATTGTAATACATATAAAACATTTACCAGAGTTTTGGCAGAGACTAGGGTCTCAATGAATACTCTTATTATTATTGTGAGCATATTTAACAGAAAAGAAGTAGAGATTTGGGAAAGAAGAAATGAAATATCAGGTGCAATGTATATATATATTTAATATAAAATGATATTCTTATCAATTTGGCATTACTTTCTAAGGCAGATAACAGATATCCAACAACAATGGATTAACCATATATGATTTTATTTTTTCCCACTTAAATCCAGAGTTCATCATCTAGGGCAGATGTAGCAGCTCCACAGTGCCTCAATCACTTTCTCTCTTTTTGTTATTCCATCCTTAGCAGTGAATATCATCTCCCTAGTCACCCCAACCTCTCACTTATGAACTAGGTTTCAAGCAGGAAGGTGAAAAAAGAAGTAACTAAAGGGAAAAAGCAACACCTATATAAGAAAAAAAAATTTTTTTTTCAGCAATCCACAGCAGACTCTGCTATGTTACATGGAATGGAAATGTTATATAGCCACCTTAGGCATTGAGGGAGGTAGAAAGGTAGAATTTTGGCAATTTGACATCCCAAACAAAAATGAAGGTTCTATTATTGGTAAAGAAGAGGGCAGATAGGATATTGAGTGGGCAATAAACATTGTCTTTTTTGCCTGCTTTTTGTTCCTTTAGATGACTTTCATTTTCATTTGTCCAACTTTTACTATTGTTTTCATTTTCTCTCTTTTTAAAATAGCTTACCACCAAATCATTGCTTTATGGTTTTTAGTCATTACTTGACTTTAGTTCAAGTTATAGAAAATCTCTATTCTAATTAAAACTTTTAACCCATAAAGAAAATCCACAATGTCCAATATATTTTCAGAAGGGACAGTAATAAAGGATTCCTTCAAGAGTCCAGGCACTCAAAAAAAAACAAAAAAAAAAAAACAAGGTAAGTTTCTTTGTACTTTAATTTCCTTGGCATTCTCCAATTTAAACTAGGCCGAATGCAAACAAAGATGTCCCTTTACAAAATGTGATGCCTTTCTAATAATTCCTCTTGATGGGTCAGTTTCTAGAAGTCATACCAGAACTGATTACCAATTGTAGCTAATAAAGTAGAAGCATTTTATGTTTTTTAAAGTAAAGCAATGCCTTAATAACAAAATGTTTCCACTGAGTTTTTTTGGTTTTTTGTTTCCCATAAAGACAATTTTCAAGGTGATATAAAGGAAATTACAAGAGAAAACATTAGGGCATTATGTTCCCAGAGCCTCTGAAGCCTATCAATTCGCCCAAATTGACAAGTACAGTACTAGTACTGTATAGATATTAGTTCACTAATCCTCAGATTAAAAACCTGACTGATCTCACAAGTCTCATTTTGAGGATGAGGAAACAAGACTCAGTCTAGTTATGAAACTTGCCCAAAGTGGCACTGCTAGTGACAAGCAGAGCTAGGGCTTAAATTTAGGTATGTCTACTTCCTAACACCTTCCCAAGCTTGTGTGCTTAACCTCTCACCATTTGCCTCTCCTCAGACCAGATGGCACGGTTATTTTAAAAAGGCCAACTGCAGCCAGCAGGTGCAAGGAGGGCTAAAAGAAGAAAGAAAGGAGGCATCATGTTGGAAGGTTTGCAAGCTTTTGAACCAGGCATTGCCATTGTTAGATATATAAACACGTGTAAGAATTTTTACCATAAGGGTGAAAATTTCATAATCAAACCAAGCCATATTTTATTAATAAAGAACTAACAATGAGCAAAAGCAGATATTGTTTAAATGAATAGTGATTATATGGAAAGAACTCATAATTGAACCTTTTTCAGGGAAGAAAGGGAAAGGAAGCAGGCAGTGGTTTACAAAGAATGTTTGAGAACATAAATTTTAAATTTGGTAACTGTAGTCAAAACTGTTTGAAGAGTTAGTGTCCTGAGGAGTGAACCTCCTCCCTAGATTATAAAGTTCCTAACAATGAAGATAAATGAATTACCTAAAATGACATCTGTGTGATGGAGCTGGACTCAGATGTGATCTTTTTTCACAAGCATCTCCTGTTACTTTTACCAGAACTGTAGTTGGTGCTGGGGTTTAATATATACCCAGGGGATCTGAATCTCTGGACTGACCATATGATAGCCAGGACCTGAGCCTCAACAGACTTCAGCTCCTACACGCTGGTTTATTGGACTTACCCCACTCAGCTAACATGGAGTCAAAGAAGGTCAACCACCACACCATGGAGCCAAGAGTGCCTACAACTGAAAGCAGGAGGATTACATCCAGCATCCATGTGGAATCTAAGCCCCCTCTTGATATAGATGTGGAGTGGACACAACCATTCCAAGGTCCACAGGATGGAGGAATAGCATATGGATTAGAGTGGACTTACTGATATTCTATTCATGAACTATTGTGATTAGTAATCAAAGAAAATGCGGCATTGGTGTGGATAAAGTGGCCATGGTGGCTGCTGGGTGTGGGGAATGGGAGGAAGAGATGAGATGTGGAGGCATTTTCGGGACTTGGAGTTGTCCTGGGTGATGCTGCAGGGACAGTTACTGGACATTGTGTGTCCTCCCATGGCCCACTGGATGGAATGTGGGAGAGTGTGGGCTATGATGTGGACCATTGCCCATGAGGTGCAGCAATGCTCAGAGATGTATTCACCAAATGCAATGAATGTCTCATGATGATGGAAGAGATTGTTGCTATGGCGGGAGGAGGGGGGTGAGAGGGGTGGGGGTATATGGGGACCTCATTTTTTTTAATGTAATAGTGAAAAAAATAAATAAAGACAAAAATTAAATAAAATAAAATGACATCTTACAAAAACCATACTGGTTTTGCAGACACAGATTAAGAAGAGATTGGGAAACAGATTTGGCTCAACTGATAGAGCATTTGCCTACCACTGGGAAGTCCAGAGTTCAAACCCATGGCCTCCTGACCCGTGTGATGAGCTGGCCTATACACAGTGCTGATGTGCTCAAGGAGTGCTGTGCCACACAGGGGTGTCCCCTGCATAGGGGAGCCCCACACACAAGGAGTGCACCCTGTAAGGAGAGCCACTCAGTGCAAAAAAAGCGCAGCCTTCCCAGGAGTGGCACCACACACACAGAGAACTGACACAGCAAGATGATGCAACAACAACAACAACAAAAAGACACAGATTCCTGGTGCTGCTGACAAGAATGCAAATGCAAGTGGACACAGAAGAACACACACAGTGAATGGACACAAAGAGCAGACAACTGGGAGCGGGGGGAGACAGGGGAGAGAAATAAATAAACAAATCTTTAAAAAAAACAGATCATCATGCCAAGATTTGTTTTTACAAGTCCTTTCAAAACCATTTATTGGAGGGGGGAAAAAAAGTAACAGAGAGATGAGACCAAGTCTTTCAAATTTTGGCAGAGAAAAAGGGACTTGCTAAGGGTACTCCATAAATTATGCCCCCCAAATCCAAAAATGCATTACTTTCAGTACAAGCATAGTTGATGGTTACAAACTTATGGCATTAACCATGAAATTTCTGTACTAGATAATATATCTGAGTTGAGGGGAGAAAATAGCACTAACGAATCTAGAGAAAATATGAATGAATGCTCACTGGAACTCTTTTCCTGGCTTCCCTTTCTATTAATCCCACAAATGTAGAAATAATATCATGGTTTTTTTTAATGACAGTTACCCTTCCCAAATCTGTTCCCTCATTTTAAAATGGCTATAATAATACTCAAGAATGGTTTCTGTGGGGATTAGCTGTGCCATATATAAAAATTTTACCAGAACATGGGAATAGACTAGATTATCAGTAACTATGATTCTTGTTGTGCTTATAGTTTACAGAAAAGAATTAGAATGTTTGAAAAGAAGAAATCAAATAACAGATGAAATTCATATAAAATGGCATGCAGAAGAGAGAAGAGGTGAGAGAGTAGGAAATTCCAAACATAAGATGTGACCAACATAAAATGAGGATAGAGTTGGTGATAGATTGAGACAGGAATTGGGAAGCAGAAAGAAGATATACAGAGAATAAGAAGTAAGTACTAGAAGGATTGAGGGGCATACAATATGATATAGATAAGATTTTAGAGGCATATCTACTGAAAAATAGTTTTAAGAAGAGGCAACAGATGAATGGAAAGAAGGCAGGAGTCCAACATTATCATAATACAATCAGGCAATGTTTTCCTGAGTTAGTTTTATAGTTGTAGATTGTTCATGTTACTTAAGTAATCAAAGTTCAAAATAAACTCACCTTAAATATTGTTGCTGTTCTCACAAGGATATTAAAACACAGCATGAAAATTCTACAGATAAAGCAGTACCTGAAGTCTTGTATGCTATGAAAAATAAAATGCATTGCAATATGTGAGATTAGAGAAAAACATTTTTGTTCCTTTGCTAAGCACTTATTTTAAACACATTATTTCAATCGGCATCAGTACTGATGGTAGACATTTAAAAATTAAGTAAGGATTTAAACTTCTTACCATGATAGAGTAACTAATACTGAACTTGCCCTCCCTCCATAAACAAATAGAAAACTGGAAAAAATATGAGGCAATGGTCTTCAACATAGGTCAACAGGGAGTACAGGACTGTGTTCCCTTTGAGATTAGTCAGAGAAACAGAGCCAATAGGTTATATATAAATAAAAGACTTATTACAGAGGAGTCTCAGGCAAGATGGCATCAGTTTAAGTGTTCACTCATCATCTCTTTCACAAAAAACGGTTGAGTGGGGGCAAGATCCTGCCTGAGTGAGCTGTTTTGGAACCCACAGAGTAGGAGACTTCAGGGCATAAATCTGGAGAGAACTGGACAAAGAGATAAATTGCTCAAAGTAAAATTGTGAGTTTCTTGCCACTGATGCTAGAAGTGTGGACACCTAAGCCCCACCCTCAAGGCAAATAGCCCCTGGAAGCCTGACTCCCAGCAGTCATCCAGCAAGAGGGAGCATTCTCTGAGAGTGGGAGGGTTATGGCAAAGGGTGGAAAGGGGTTTCCTTTCTGTGGGTTTGGTTGCCTGGACCCCCTTTGAGCATACCAGCTGGCTCGAGATGGCACCAGGAAAGGGAGAGGGGCGAATCTGCTGAGGCAGCCTGATTTAACCAACTGCCCTGGAATAGAGAAACTTGGCCTGGGAGAGGGCAAAGTCAGGCAATTGACTAGTCCTGTACTGAAAACTATCAAAATTTCAACTCCCCTAAGGGAGGCAGGCAGTAGGAAATGCTTAATAAGCTTCCAAGAGCCTATTTCGGGTCCCCTGGGAGGAGGGGGTGGTCTGGAAGAGGGTTGAGAGCCATTTTTCTGCAGTGAGTTCAGTTGCCAGGGTCCCATTTGAATTTCAAAAGGGAGAGGTGAAGGGGCATCTGCTCACCCAGGCTATTGCTGCAGCCCTAGGAGAGAAAGCAATAAGAAAAGAAAGGGGGCAGGGACAGACTCCTAATCAGCAGGAATCTATTCAACTGCAAAGAGTCAAACCTGTCTGAGGGAAAGTGAGTTGAGAGATTTCTGAAAAGCTAACTGACCCAACAAGAGGTTTAGCTCAGTGGAGGAGTTTCTGCTTGAATATACCGAGGTCCCTGGTTGGGTTCCCAGCTCCTCTTAGAGTAGTGACCCACTAGGATATCAAACATCCAGCTGATACTTTAGGACAGGGAATACGTAGACAGGACAGGGAATACGTAGACATTATTTTTGTATTAGCCTCTTTTGGGTCCCTTATTTTTCCTTAAAAAAAAGGTTATATTTTTAAAAATTTAACTTAGTTTACTTGCTAAAACCTACTTCAAAACCTGCAGAGGGCAGGCTGCAGGGTAACTGATTGATGAACACTTGCAGCCTAAGAAGCTCCTCAGGGGCTGAAGAAGGAAAGCTGTTTTTCCTTAGTTGTTGTTGGACTGTTTGCTTGTGTGTTTGTTTGTTTTGTATTCTTGTTTTTCTTTCCCCTTTCTTCCCACCCCCCCCCCCACTTTTAAAAAAATTAGGTGTCGCTGGCTTCTTTCTTGTTTGCTGTGTATCCTCTTCCTTGATTTCCCCTTTTCCGTATATACTGATTTTGTCTACCAATGCTATCTCTATTCCTTCCTTCATCTATCTTCCACTTTCTGTTGTTGTTTTTACATTCCACCTCTCTTTGTTTAGTTCTCAATTTTTCTGGCTTTTATTTCTATCTCATCTATTCTGTTTTCTTTCTTTTATAAACTTCTTTTCTTTTTGTCCTTTTCTCTTTCCCTCCCTCCTCTTCATCCTGGTCTTTTAATTCATTCTATGTATTTTTCTATATTCATTTCCCATTTCATTGTAGGTACTCCACTTTTTAATTCCTATTACTCTACACTGCTTACATGAGATAAATATTAATTTTCCTAGGTCTTATATGATTCCTCTTCTAACTTTTACTGTTATTATGGCTATTATCCTTTTTCCTTTTCTTACCTCTTTTGCTTTCTCTGGCCCTAATCTTTTTCCTTCAAAGGAACATAGTAACAGCAGGGAAATAGAATAAGAACAAAGTACCAAAGAGAAAACTTAACACACACACACAAACAGTAACTAAATAAAACCCTAGAGGGCAGCAGATGTAGCTCAACTGATAGAGCATCTGTCTACCATATGGAGGGTCCAGGGTTCGATCCTCAGGGCCTCCTGACCCCTGTGGTAAGCTGGCCCATGCGCAGTTCTGTGTGCACGAGGAGTGTCATGCCATGCAGGGGCATCCCCAAGTAAGGGTGCCCCATGTACAAGGAGTGTGCCCTGTAAGGAGAGCCACCCTGCATGAAAAAAACACAGCCCACCCAGGTGTGGTGCCACACATGTGGAGAGCTGACATGGCAAGATGACGCAACAAAAAAGAGACACAATTTCCCAATGCCACTGGACAACACAAGCAGATGCAGAAGAACATACAGTGAATGGACTCAGAGAGCAGACAAAAGGGGGGATCATTGGGGGGGGGGGGAGAGAAATAAAAAAATCTTAAAAAAAAAAACCTAGAGTAGAGAGAAAAGCTAATCAACTGAATAAACTTATCAAGATAAAAAGATGACCAGACATCAGCAAAAAATTACAAACCATACCAAGAAACAGGAAGACATGGCCCAGTCCAATGAACAAACTGAAAACCAGGAAGAGATGCAGAACATTGAACAACTAATCAAAGCTGTCCAAATAAATATCATGGACCAACTTAATGAAGTGAAGGAAGAGATTAAGGGTATTAAGAAGATACCGGGAGAATATAATGAAGAAATTGTAAGCACACATGAAAAGATAATGGATATGATGGTGATGAATGGCACAATCCAAGAAATAAAAAATACACTGGAAGTACATAACAGCAGATTTGAACAGACAGAGGAAAGAATTAGTGATGTTGGGGACAGTACATCTGAAATCAAACAACACAGATAGATAAAAAGATAGAAAAAATCCAGCAGGGATTAGGGATTTGAACAGCTACACAAAACACACAAACATATGCATTATAGGCATCCCAGAGAGAGAAGAGAAGAGAAAGGGGCAGAAGAAGTGTTGGAGAAAATAATGGCTGAAAATTTGCCAGCCCTATTGAGGGAGATGGATGTACATGTCCACAAAGTACAGAGCACCCCAAACACTATAAATCCCAACAGGCCTACTCCAAGACAAATTCTTGTCAAACTGTTCAATGCTCAAGACAAAGACAAAATGCTAAAGGCAGCAAGAGAAAAGAGACACATCATACAAAAGGGAAGCTCAATAAGATTAGGTGCTGATCTCTTACCTGAAACCTTGGAGGCAAGAAGGCAGTGGTATGACATAGTTAAGGTACTAAAAGAAAAAAAACTTCCAGCCAAGAATTCTTTATCCAACAAAGTTGGCATTCAAAAATGATGGAGAGCTTAAAATATTCACATATATACAGAAAATTAAGAGAGTATGCCAAAGAAACCTGTCCTTCAAGAAATACTAAAGGGAGTTCTGAAGGTTGAAAGGAAAAAAACAGAAAGAGAGAGGTGGAGGAGAGTGTTAGAACAACCAAAAAAAGAAATAAAAGCAACATATGGCATACATTAACCCAAAGAAAATATGGCCAATATAATTCCTTGAGAGTAATAACACTGAATGTTAATGGATTAAACTGACCAGAAAAGAGACAGAGATTAGTAGAAAGGATAAGGAAATATGACCCGTCTATATGCTATCTACAAGAAATCCACCTTAGTTAGACCCAGGGATTCAAGGAGGCTGAAAGTGAATGGCTGGAAAACAATCTTACAAGTATACAATAAACAAAAAAGGGCAGAAGTAGCTATACTAATATCAGACAAAATAGACTTTAAATGCAAAACTATTGTAATAAGAGACAACGATGGACACTATATATTATAAAAGGGTAATCTTTCAAGAAGAAAGAAGAATCATAAACATTTATACACATAACCAGAGTTCCTCAAAATATACGAGGCAAACACTGGAAAAACTATGTAGAGAAATAGATGCCTCTACAATTATAGTGGGGGACTTTAATACACCATTATCACCATTAAACAGAATATCTTATCAGAGAATCAATAAAGAAACAAGGACTTTGAATAATACATTAGAAGATCTGGACTTAATAGACATATACAGAACACGACACCCAAATATAGTGGGATATACATTCTTCTCGAGTGCACATGATCAGTCTCCAAGATAGACCACATGCTGGACCACAGAAAAATTCTCAATGAACTCAGAAAGATTGAAATTATATAAAGTAATTTCTCAGATCAAATGGAATGAAGCTGGAAATCGGTAAGGGCCAGAGAACAAGATTAAGCACAAAGATATGGAGGTTAAACAATACACACTTCGACAAACCATGGGTCAAGGAGGAAATTTCAAAAGAAATCAGTAACTACCTTGATACAAATGAAAATGACAATACAATATACAAAACCTAAGGGATGCAACAAAAGCTGCACTGAGGGGGACATTCATAGCCATAAATGCATATATCAGAAAAGAAGAAAGAGCTAAAATCAAAGACCTAAATGCATACCTGACAGAATTAGAAAAAGAACAACAAACTAACCCCAAATGAAATAGAAAGAAGGATATAACAAAGATTAGTGCAGAACTAAACAAAATAGGAAATAAGAAAGCACTAGAAAAAAAAAATAAACAAAACCAAAAGCTAATATCACATACAATGGTGAAATCCTAACTCTTTCCCTCTAAGATCAAGAACAAGACAAGGATGCCCACTATCACCCCTCCTTTTTAACATTGTGTTACAAGTACTTGCTCAAGCCCTGAGGCAAGAAAAAGATATAAAAGGCATCCAAATTGGAAAGGAAAAAGTAAAAATATTTTCAGATGACATGATCCTATACATAGAAAGCCCTGAGAAATCTGCAACAAAGCTTCTAGAACTTATAAATGAGTTCAGTAAAGTCACAGGTTATGCGCAAAAATCAGGAGCATTTCTGTATACTAATAATGAGCATTCTGAGGAGGAAATCACACACACACAAAATACCATTTACAATAGTAATTTAAAAAATCAAATACCTAGGAATAAATTTAACTAAAGATGTAAATGATTGGGAAACGGACTTGGCCCAGTGGTTAGGGCATCTGTCTACCACATGGGAGGTCCGCGGTTCAAACCCCGGGCCTCCTTGACCTGTGTGAAGCTGGCCCATGCGCAGTGCTGATGCGCACAAGGAGTGCCACGCCACGCAGGGGTGTCCCCCGCGTAGGGGAGCCCCACGCGCAAGGAGTGCACCCGTAAGGAGAGCCGCCCAGCACAAAAAGAAAGTGCAGCCTGCCCAGGAATGGCCGCCCACACTTCCCGTGCCGCTGACGACAACAGAAGCAGGCAAAGAAACAAGACGCAGCAAATAGACACAGAGAACAGACAACCGGGGGAGGGGGAGGAATTAAATAAATAAATCTTCAAAAAAAAAAAGATGTAAATGATTTATATACAGAAAACTACACAACACTGTTAAAGGAAACCTTGGAAGATAATGTAGGGAAGCATCTATAGGACCTTGTAATAGGAAACGGCTTCATGAACCTCATACCAAAAGCACAAGCAGCAAAAGAACAAATAGATAAATGGGTGTTCCTCAAAATTAAAGGCTTTTGCACCTCAAAAGAGTTTGTCAAGAAAGTGAAAAGACAACCTATCCAATGGGAGAGAATATTTGGTAACCATATATCTGATAGGAGCCTAATATCCAGCATATATAAAGAAATCCTATATCTCAAAAATAAAAACAAACAACTCATTTTAAAAATGGGCAAGTGGTTTAAACAGACACTTCTCCAAAGAAGAAAGACAAATGACTAAATATCACCTGAAAAGATGGTCAACATCACTAGCAATTAGGGAAATGCAAATCAAAACTACAATGAGATAGTACTTTATACCCGTTATACTGGCAGCTATTAAAAAAATAGAGGATTACAAGTGTTGGAGAGGATGTAGAGGAATGGGAACCTTCATTCCCTGCTGGTGGGAATGTAGAAAATTCCAGTCATTGTGGAGGACAGTTTGGAAGTTCCTCAAAAAACTAACTATAAATCTGCCATATGATCCAGCAATTCCACTGCTGGGTATATACCCAGAATTGAAAACAAGGATATGAACAAATATACACACACCAATATTCATAGCAGCATTATTCACTATTGCCAAATGTTGGAATCTACCCAAATGCCCATCTACAGATGAATGGATAAACAAAATGTGATATATACATACAATGGAATATTACTCAGCTGTAAGAAGGAATATAGTACTTACACATAGGATAACATGGGTGAATCTTGAGGACCTTATGTTGTGTGAAGAAAGCCAGGCATAGAAGGACTCTGATGTGAATTAAGCAAATTGAATAGACTTAGAGAGCCAGAGTCTGGAAGACAGGTTTATAAGAAATAGAAGGGAATTAAAATGTTGTGAGCCAATGCCTGAAAGGGCAAAATCTATAAGATAGGAGGGTGTAGTTGTTCATTGAAGGCATATGATAGGGTGTAGAGATACTATTGTGTTGGATGGTGCAAAATTAACAGGGGGGTAGGATGGGGAAGATGAGTTGGAAAGTCCATGGAACTGGGGGGAGGGGGAGGGGGAGGGAGCAAGTGAACACGGGATTAGCAGGCATTTGGGATAGGGTGCATCTGGAACAGTCTTCTAGAGAATGTGGGAGTGATCATTTTGTCATAGTGTATTGTATTAGTGAGGGGAGCTCCACATAATGAGTGGGAAGGAGTTGAACTCCCGTCCAGGGGAGATCTGATAAGTTTTCAAACAGAGGGGAGGGTGTCTCTTGAGAGCATGGGCAGTTCCTAATAGAGGAGGACAGACTACTGTGTCAAGCCCTCAGTGTTGTTGCAAAGATCTATGAGTATTCTCTTTCAAGGAGTGAAGCCGTGTGGTCACTGTGGGCCTCAAGGGGTGGGGGAAGTCAGAATAGAATAGATGGAAGATAGGGTATTTAGGGGGCAATGGAAGTATTCTGCATGATCTTGCAATGATGGGTACAGGCCATGTTAAATTTCATAAAAAATTTATAAAAGTGCATGGTCTAAAATGCAAACCGTAATGTAAACCATTGACCATGGTTAGTAGCTATGTTTCAATATTTGTACATTAGACACAGAGGAGAGATGGTGGAAATGCAGCAAACCAGGGAGCTGAGGTGGTACAAGAGAATGATTGCCTCTCTCCCACTCCGGAAGGTCCCAGGATGGGTCTTGAAGCCCCCTAATGAGAATACAAGAAGACACAGAAGAACACAGAGTTAATGGACACAGAGAGCACACAACAGAGGGAGGGGGGAGAAATTAAAAATATATATATTTGTATATCAATTTTAACAAATGTACCATCTACATGTAAAAAGGTTATTAATACAGGAAGGGGGAAAGGGGGAGGATGTTGGATATATGGCAGTGCCCTATATTCTGTATATGACTTTACTCTGACCTAAAATTTCTTCGAAGACAAAATGAAAAAAAAGTAAAACACTGGGGAAGAAATGGAAGAAAATGCCACTGTATGTAAAAGACAGCAGATATTACAGGGATGAAAGGCAAAACCTCAAAACATTTTTTTAAATATTTTCATTATTTTTTTAATATCCCAATTTTTAAACTTTCTTTTAGCTTTAGTTTTTCTAAATTATTATATATTTTATTTCTTATGTGTAAACTATCATTATTACTTCATTTTCCTATTAATTATACTTGGCAATATTCTTGGCTTCATTTTTGAAGAACTTTTGGATCACAGAAGGGTTACAGCTATGGCAGGGAAGGATCTTTGGTGTGGGGTGTTAGTGATGGGAGATACATGGGAGGAAGTTCACCTGGGTATACATACAAGGTATATAAATATGTCCAAATGTTCATGGGGTATTGCCACAGTGGGTAGAGATTCACACAACAACCAAAAGAATATTGAATTTCCATTCTGAAGAGCTCTGCCACATTCTCTAGTGGAACAGCAACAACCCCCAGGTACAGGGGCAATGACTAGTGAAGAAGGGTGGTCCATTGATGGGCGCTTCCTGTTGACAACTATGCATATGAGCCTTTGCTCTTGAAATTGCAACTTAGCCTAGTGCTGTAGGGTGCCTAAGAGTTACCCCCTGAAAGTCTTCATGTTGTTCAAATGTGGCCTCTCTCTAAGCTAAACTCAGCATATAAATGTATTACCTTCCCCCATTGTGGGACATGACTCCTGGGGATGAGCCTCCTTGGAAACGAGGGATTACTACCAAGCACCAGCTGGTAATGCAACTGGAAATAGACCTTGAATAAAAGGGGAAAAGGTAAAGACAAATGAGTTTATATGGCTAAGAGACTTCAAAGTGAGTCAGGAGGTCATCAGAGAGGTAATGCTTATGCATGTCACAGCAGGATCTCATAGACAGCCAAAGAGATACTACCCCAAATAGTGGAGCTACTGAGGGCTCTGGAGACACCCAGGTCCTACAGTCATGGTAGATAGCTCCAGAGTTTGGTGCCTTGCCAGTGGGCCCTACTTTGGATTTTGTGCTCCCACGTGTGAGAGAGTTGGGTCAAATGTGACTTCTCTACACACCCCTTTTCTGTCTTTTTTATTTGAATTTATAGTTGGTGCTGGAGTTAGTAGTCCAGTTCATTGGACTCACCCAGGTCAACTAACAAGGGGGTGAGGATGGACAACCATAACACCAAGGAACCGAGATTGTCTACAACTGCAATCAGGAGAGTCTCACCATCAGCCATATGGGATCGAGGTCTTCTCTCAATTAGAGGTGGAGTGGGCACCACCATTCCAGAATCCACAGGATTGGGGGATAAAATATGGACTAAAGTGGACTCACTGGTATTCTACCATAGACTTATTGTGATTCTATCAATGGAAGAAATTTTATCATTGATGTGGAGACAGTGGCCACTAGAGGTGCTGAAGTCAGGATGAAGAAAAAGCAGGTATAATGTGGGGAGATTTTCAGGACTTGGAGTTGTCCTGAGTGACATTGCAATGACAGATACAGGCCATTATATTTCCTGACATAATCTACAGAATTGAGCGGGAGAGAGTGTAAACTACAATGTAAACTATAATTCATGCTTAGTGGCAATGCTCCAAAATGTGTTCATCAGTTGCAATTTTATTTTATGTAATCTAAATATCTTTTAAAATAAGTAAAAATATATTTTAAAAAACACATTAGAGTGCATATATAAGTCCACAAAATATAAATACAAATATACTAGAGATAAGGAAAAAGAACAGCAGCTATGTATGGCAGGGGAAGCTTAGAGAGATTGAAAGGTGAGGTTTTTTTGTTTTTTGTTTATTATTATTATTTTCATTGGAATAATGAAAGTACTCTAAGAATGACTGATGTGATGAATGCACAAATATGTGATTATACCAAATACCATTGATTGTACACTTTGGATGGATTTATGCTTTATTAATATGTATCAATAAAATTAATTTGTTTAAAAAAAAGATTTATTACAGGAACTGGCTCATGTGATCATGAGAATTGGCAAGTCTGAATTCCATAGAGCTGGCTGGAAGTTGGAAACTAGAGGAAGATGAAATTGAATTTCCCCAGAAGAAGCAGCAGGTTGGAAACTCTGTTGAATTCCCCAGGAGACACTGGCTGGCTGATGTAGAGATAGAAATTCTATGTCTGAATAGAAGTTCTGACTTCCAAAATCCTGTTCTAACCTTTAGGCTACCAACTGATTGGATAAGGAGACTTCTCTCATTGCTGAAGGCAATCTCCTTTGCTGATTGTAGATATAATCAGCCTTAGATGAGATCAATTGATTAAGATTTAAATCCATCTATGAAACACTGCCACAGTAACAGTCAGACCAGTGCTTGCTTGACCAAACAACTGGACATCATAAATTAGCCAAATTGACACATGAAATTAGCCATCAGAGGAGACAATTGAGGTCAACCTCACAACATGGCCTTTTTGAGGCCATGCTGGGTAAGAGGACTCACAGAGAGCATGATGATCCCCCTGGTTGTGAACACAGAAATAGGAGTTTGGGTTGGCTGAGGCAGCTGGGCTTAATGCTGTGTTATGCATGCATAAGTAAAACTTCATGAGGCAAAGAATTGGGTGTCTGTAGGCTAAACTATTTTCATGGCTGAGATATTTCATGGCTCAGATATCCAGAGTAAAGAGAACACATTGACTATCCAGGCATTCAATAGATACCCTGCAAGTGTAATAGCTTGTCTTAGGGCTAAAACTAGCACTAGTATAGAGGCTACGTGTGTTGGTTTGAGTCTTTTATGTGGACCCCAGAAAATTCTGTTCTTAAGTTGAACCTGTTGTGAACCTTTGATTAGGTTAGGTGAGTTAAGGAGCATTTGATTAGACTGCTCCAGTAGGGCGTGACCCAGCGTAGGTCTTAATTATCTTACTGGAGTCTTTTTTTTTAAGATTTGTTTATTTATTTATTTTCCTCCCTTCCCCTCCTCCCACCCTGTTGTTTTTGCTCCCCATGTTGTCTTCTCTTCTATTTTCTGTCTTCTAGGGTTCACCAGGATTCGATCCTGGAGACCTCTGATGTGGTGACAGGTTCCCTGTCAATTGCACCACCTCACTTCCTGATTTCTGCTGTGCTTCACCTTGACTCCCCCCTTGTCTGTCTTTAGATGCATCTTCATCTTGCTGCATGACTCACTTGTGTGGGCACTGGCTCACTACGCAGGCACTCGTGCTGGTACTGGCTCATCATGCAGGCATGCTTTCTCTTCTTCTTTTTCACCAGGAGGCCCCAGGAATCAAACCTGGGTCCTCCCATATTGTAGGTGGAAGCTCTATCACTTGAGCCAAATCCACTCCCCTGGAGTCTTTTCTAGACAGAGGAATGAAAGCCTCAGATACGGAAAAAAGCTACAGAGACAGAGATGAACCCCAAAGGTGAGAGAGAAGGCTCTGGGAGTCTAGGGAGCCACTTTACCCAAAAGCTAAAAGAGACAAGGCTTGGAGGAGAGCAGAGAGATGAACCTTATGCCTGATCTCCCACAGCTGAGGTCAGAGAGTAAGTGAGCCTGGAGGAGATGGCAGAAACTGGCAGAGTCACCATTGTGCTTTGCCATGTGGCAGGAGTCCAGGATCATCACCAACCTTCAGGGAAAGAGCTTCGCTTGATGCCTTGATTTGGACACTTTTTCCAGCCTCAGAACTATAAGCTTTTTTTTTTTTTAAGATTTATTTATTTATCCTCCCCCTCCCCTTGTTGTCTGCTCTCTGTGTCCATCCGCTGTGCACTCCTCTGTGTCTGCTTGTCCTCTTCTTAGGCAGCACCAGGAATCAATCCTTGGACCTTCCAGAGTGGGAGAGAGGTGCTCAATCTCTTGCACCCCCTCAGCTCCCATCTGCTGCATCTCCTATTGTCTCTCCTCTGTTTCTCTTTTTGTTGTGTCATCTTGCTGTGCTAGCTCACCACGTGGGGCAGCCTGCCTTCACCAGGATGCCCCGGGAATTGAACCCTGGACCTCCCATATGACAGATGGTAGCCCAATTGCTTGAGCCACACATCCTCTTCCCAGAACTTTAAAGTTTTAACCTAAAAATTTCCCATTAGAAAAGTCAACCCATTTCTGGTATATTGCTCCCAGCAGCTTTTAGCAAGCTAAAATACTATGCAAGGCCCAATGCTAAAAACAAGTCTCAGAGGACTCAAGCTGATTCACAACTAACTTAACTGCCTATCAAATACCTCAAGCCAGGCTTTGTGGAGAGTGTAGCATTTAAAATTAGATAAAGACTGAGTGGGATTTAGGCCCCATGGAATAAAGTGGAAAGACATTTCAAGGGGCAGAAACTAAGCAACAAGGGTTGGAGATAATGAAACTCAGTTAATTCAGTTGAATAGTATCACCATCCATATAGAGGGTAATATTAAGAGCTAAGATTATTTTGGTAAAATTGGGGTGAAATTGTGATAATCCTTGATAGTTCTCTTTCCCTTACTTCTCCCATCCAATTCATTAAGTTCTATCTACTCTACTTCCAAAATACATTCTGAATGTTACATTTCCACTAAACCCAATCCCAAGGAAACATTAACTCTCAAATGATGAGTATAGGATATCTGAATTCCCCAAAAGTAGAGTATACACCATCATTAAAGTTAATGATATGAAATAATACTTAAGACAAAGAAAAATGTTTCACATACAAGCAAATGAAGATCAGGTTTCGAAGCTGTATTACACAAAAAGAAAAAAAAAGCAAAGATGAAAGACTTAAAGGATAGTCAATAAAAGGATATTTGAAAGGAGAAAATATATGAAATTGTGATTGAAAAGGTAGGAAAACCAAAGGATTTCTAGATAATGTTGAGATTTGTGACAATGAATTTAACATGAGAGTAAGTCTGCAAGGTGCAAGTATGAAACAGGCAAATACTGGAGATATGATTGGGATTTACCAAAAAAAAAAAAAAAGAATCTTAGTTAACTTAAATGATGAGTGAATGAATAAATACCATATTATTTATAAAATTCATGTAAAAATTATAAATATTAGTTTAAAGACATTTCAAATTTCATTTATACTTAACTATCTGCTAGTGTTTTCCTTCTTTAGGCTTATGAAAGGATTAATCACATCTTTTATGAAAATAAAAGAGATACCAAATATATTATGAACTTCTCAATCAAAAGAATAAAAAACAAGCAAATTATTTCCATTTTTCAAGCTTGTTTGACAGAGGAAAGAAGGAAGGAAAGGAGGGAGGGAGGAAGGGCGGGAAAAAAGGGAAGAAAGAGGGAGGAAGAAAAGAGGGAGACAGGAGAGGAGATGGGAGGGGACAGAGGGAAGGAAGTAAAGAAAAATGTTAATGCTTGGTTTATATCCAATTTCTTAACTATATTTTCAGAAATCAGAACTGCTAATTCAAAGATAACAATTTTTCAAGAAAAAGAAAAAACTTCCAATTTAAAATGATTCATCACAATTTTCACAAGTCACATGCTTGAATTTTTAAAGTTATAGTTTATTTTTATTTGATATGGTTGAGTTTTTGTTAAGATCCCAAGATGCATGGGAAGTGCCGTACAAACCATGAAATGTCATGATGAGAATGATAATGGCATTGAGAATGAGGACGGAAGATTTATGATGACAATGAAGAGGAGGAATGTGGTGGTTTGAGACTATACTTACCCCCAGAAAAACATGCTCTTAAAGTTAACCTGTTCCTGTGGATGTGGACCCATTTTAAGTAGGATTTTGTAATAAGGCTACTTCAGTTAAGGTGTGATCCACCTTATTCAGAATGGGTTTTTAATCCTCTTCTAGAGTCCTTTATAAATGGGATGAATACAGAGAGAGGAAGCCATAAGCAAGAACCTGAAGGCAAAGAAACCTTGAGGAGGAGGAGAGACCTGCAGACACAGCCACGTCCCTTGCCATGTGGCAGCTGGTCACCTGCAGCTGGTCTTGATGATTCCTTGATTTGGACATTTTCTCAGTTTCAACATTGTAAACTAATAAATTCCCATGGTTTAAAGCCAACCCATTTCATGGTATCTGCTTTCAACAGCCTAAGAAACTAAAACAAGGAAGAAGAGTGTGGTTCAATTGGAAGACCCATATCAATATGTCCCTTTCTATGTGTTGAAGCTACATTTATTTTTTTTGTTGTTTTTTTGCTATTTGCTGCGTCTTCTTTGTCTGCTTCTGTTGTCAGCAGCACAGGAATCTGTGTTTCTTTTTGCTGCGTCATCTTGCTGTGTCAGCTCTCAATGTGTGCAACACTGTTCCTGGGCATGCTGCACTTTCTTTCACGCTGGGCGGCTCTCCTTACGGGGCGCACTCTTTGCGTGTGGGACTCCCCTACACAGGGGACGCCCCTGGATGGCATGGCACTCCTTGCACGCATCAGCACTGCGCGTGGGCCAGCTCCACATAGGTCAAGGAGGCCCGGGGTTTGAACTGCGGACCTCCCATGTCGTAGACGGATGCCCTAACTACTGGGCCAAGTCCACCGTCCTGCAGCTACATTTAACATGTACAATAAATACTAAAATCTAGAAATATCACTGGCAATTACAGTTTGCCAGTAATCTAACCAAAATTTTCTCCCTTGATGTCCAATTTGGCCAGTTGTGTAGCCTCTGTCTAATTCATATTTCTTTAGACAATAAGTATTATTATATGGGCTCTGTTGATTGTGAAAGAAAAGAAGAAAAAAGTGATAGAAAACTGACTTACTGAAAGATAAACATTTGTAATGATTCACTTAGCTCCCATTTCAGGATATAGTGAATAAACTTTCAGGAAGCAAATAGATGTCTTTATTTTTCCTATTTAACCTTAGCTGATTATTATCTGCAATTTAAAGATAAAAAGTATATCTTAAAGCTACCATTTTCTGCATGCTGTTTACCTGCAGGCTGGTAATCATACCAATGTTCTACATGCGACCTCTCAATTAATCCTCATAACAAACATTTGTGGAGGTAGTGCCTAATTTTAGAGATGAGAAAACTGAAAGACAGAACATGTAAGCATCCTGGGTCATAGGGCTGCAGAGAAGCCAGGCAACCTTGCATCACAGAGCTGGCAAATGGAGCAGCCAGGACTTAAACTCACATCTGACTCCTTGCTCCTATTCACTCAACAAACATTTATTATATTACTTTGTTCCAAGTGCAATGCTGTATGCTAAAGTTACAAAGAGTAATAGGATAAATTCCTGTCCCTTAAACAGTTCACAATCTAGTATGAGAAATAAATTTTTTTAAAAACCAGACAATTCAAGGACGGCATGTTAAGTTTTTAACCATGGAGAAAATAGTGCACCTAGCTCATGCTCAGAAAACACTTACAAGAAGGAAAAAAAAAAATCTGGGGTGAGTCTTAAAGCCGAGTAGGACTAAGCTAGGAAGAGAAACAGGAGGATTGAAAAGTTATGCCCGGGAAGCAGATGTAGCTCCAGTGATTGGACTCCTGTCTACAGTATAGGAGGTCCAGGGCCCTCCTGGTGGAGGCAAGCTGGCCTGCGCGGGAAGAGCTGGCTTATGTGGAGTGCTCAGAGAACTGGCCCGCACAGGAGTGCAGCAAGCAGGCCTGAGCGCAGAGCCGGTGCAGCAAGATGATGCAACAAAAAGAGACGTAGAGGAGAGACAATAAGAGACACAGCAGACCAGGGAGCTAAGGTGGCACAAGAAATTGAGTGCCTTTCTCCCACTCCAGAAGGTCCCAGGGTTGGTTTCCAGTGCTGCCTGAAGAGAAGACAAACAGACACAGAAGAACTCACAGTGAATGGACACAGAGAGCAGACAATGAGGTGGGGCAGGGAGAAATAAATAAATAAATCTTTTTTTAAAAAGTTATGCCATTTCACAAGCAGAAGAATAAAGAACATTTGGAGAACAAACAAGTTGTTCAAGTATTCATCTACAATGGTTCCCAGTTGAGAAAGGAGAGGATTGAGTCTGGATACAAAAATGAAGTAGAAGCTTCACAGGCAATGACAATTATGAAACTTTCCAGTTAGTACCCTCTTCCTGATACTCTTTGTGTGCCAAATGGTCCACAATTTTCTCTAAAAATCATAGACCAGTTCAGCAATCTGTGAATGTTTTTATGTCTCTGGAGTGTTATTCTATGCATATGAACATGATGGGATTACAGAAGCTGGTAGTTATTTTATATTTATGGAGAATTCCCACTCTTTCAAAAAAATTGCAGAATACATGTTTTCTCTTTTGAGATTAAAAGAGACTATATGGACAAGTTTTATATAACTTCTCTGCAACATTCAAATGTTTTTCTGTACAAGTAATGATGTTAAAAAGTCACTTATTCTTATCCTGGACACTGATGTGTTTATATACAGTGCTTCCTTGAAGAGAAAAGATAATGGAAAGGAAACTTGAGCTCTGTATCTGAGGATAGAGATAAATTTTATTTCAAATTCAAGCAAGGAATGGAGAAGAAAATTGTGATAACACTGCACCAACTTTATGACAAAGAATTAGTAGTTGGAAAGATGTTTTCAAAGTGGATATAGAATTCATGGGAAAGACCTCTGATGGGAAAACTTATGTTTTCACCAACGAATTGAATGCCAACACACCACACTGCTGGCACTTAATGAAGAAACCCCTGAAGATAAATGAGTGGCCATGGCGATGGTAGTCATGGAGGTGGTGAATCTTGTCTGCCTTCTCCTGGAGAAATAAACATATTCACTGTTTCAGCAGAAAGACTTTCTTCAGAACAGTCTGATGGAAAAGGCCATACCAATCCTGTGTAAGCAATATAGGAGGTGGTGTGCCTACAGAAAGAGTCCAAGAAGGAGAAAGAATCATTTCTTCTAGAGAAGGGGTCCAGCCTCACTGCAGGATGGTGAGCCAGAAAGGAAAACCACATGTGCACTTAGATACTTGCTAATGATCTCCATTTTAAACCATCTGCAGAATGAGTCCTATGATAAATGGAGATATTTGATATTCAGGAGGCCTCTCCTAAGGGGACACATTAATGATTTATTATGATAGGTTCCCGTATCCACCTAGAACATCAGAAAGTCACAAACCAAGCCTGCATAACTTGGATTCCTGACTCAATAGGCTTATAGCCATATAAAGGATCAGCAAACATTTAATGGGTACTAATTTTTCTAAGTATCAGGGACATGATGATTAGCAAACAGGCATGGTGCTTTTCCTTGAGAAGCCTATAATCAGACTAAAGAAACTGACCAAAAATCGATAATTTCAGCACAATACAGTAAATGCAGGGATGAGGTATAAACAGAGAACTAGGAACACTGACTAAAAAGGCATTTGGCCCAGCCCTCATTTAGGCAAGTCTTCCTGGAATTGATGCCTAACTTCAGTCTAGATGGATGAATATGACAGAGTCAGAAATATAAAGATACTTTTATAATGAAAGGTACGACAGTCAGAGGAATTTTTGGAAGATAGGATACTATGTGAGAAAAATGCAGCAATTCAATGCAAAGGTGAAAAGCGAAGATATTAAAAAGATTATCAGGACACCCTGTTTAAGATGGTAGAGTAAGATGCTTCAGGGCTCCATTCTCTCACAGAAGCTTGGAGCAACCAGAAATAACTGGCAGGAACATCTTTCACAAAACTCCAGAAAGAACTTAAATAACTACAGTGACCAGAAAGAACTGGCAGGAATATCTTTCACAAAACTCCAGAAAGCACTTAAATGACTGCAATGACAGTGCCAAATCAAGAAAAAGGAAACTTAAAAGTTGCAGGATCTCCTGGCACCCTGGCTGGTCCCTCCCTCACCCCTTATTGACCAGGTGTGGAACTGACACTTGCACTCAGTGTGAATCCCTGGTCCTGGTTCCAGATGGAGCAGAGTAACCTCATGCACATACTGACAGCATGTATGCCTGGACCAATCATTCTGGTGATGACCTGAGGCACTCATTATCCCAGAACTTGCCCTGTGTGTAGAAGGCAGTTCAGTGAGCTCTCCTACACAACAGTCAAGTTGTGCTGCCTTGGGCAACAGATTATTGACTGTAGGTCATACAGTGTAGTGTGCAGGACTGAGAGGAAATGGTTTCTCACAGAAGAGAGGGCTTTGTGTAAAAAGGGGTATATTCCTAGGGCCACATGCATATGTCTAAGATAAGATGCATGCACAAAAAGGATCAGGAAGGACCACGTGCTTTAGTCTGGAGCTATTTTCTAAATTAATTGTATGGATTAGTCCTGAAGAAGGACTCTCCAATAGGTCAATGTGCAGAGACTGGTAAGTGTATTCTCTCTTTTTTTTAACTGTTAATTCCTGGTAATCAAGAAAGGTACTGTCATAATAATAGCTGGCTATAACCTTAAGAAACACAACCTCAGAGTACAAATTCCAGCAATAACACATTAAAATACCAAAATGCCCATGGTCAGTAAAAGGTCACAAAACATATAAATAAACAGAAAGTAATGGCCCAGGAAAAGGAGGAGATTAAAGTAGTAGAAACCATCAATGAGGAGGAACGAACCTGGGAAATATGTGACAAAGATTTTTTTAGATGACCCTAAATATACTTAAAGAGCTAAAGGAGAACATGGACAAAGAACTAAAGGAAATCAGGAAAATGGTAAATGACACAAAGAGACTATCAAAATAATAACAGAAATTATGAAAAAGAGCCAAAACTGAGCTGAAGACCACAATAACAGAAATTTAAAATTTCCTTGAGGGGTTCAACAGCAAATTGGAGCAAGCAGAAGAAATAATCAGAGAACTTGAAGATGAGGCAATTGAAAATTTTTAGTCTGAGGAGAAGAAAAAAGAAAGAATGAAAAAAAGTGAACACAGCCTGAAAAACCTGTAGGACATCATCAAGTGTACAAGTATATGCATTGGCAGAGTCCCAAAGGCAAAGAAAGAGAGAGGAGTAAAGAAAATATTCAAAGAAATAATGGCTGAAAACTTCCCAAATTTAATGGAAGATATTAATCTATATATCTAGGATGCTCAATAAATTCCAACCAGGATAAACCCAAATGGACCTATACTGCAGCATATTATAATCAAACTGTTGAATGCTAAAAATAAAGAATTCTGAAAGCCAGAAGACAGAAGCAATGTGACATATACAAGTAAACATCAATAAGATTAAATGCTGATTTCTTATCAGAAACCATGAAGGTAAGAAGGCAGTGAGGCGACATATTTAAAGTGCTGAAAGCAAAACAAAACAAAACAAAAACCTAATCAGGAGTTCTGTATCTGGCAAAGCAGTCTTGCAAAAATGAGGGAGAGAACAAGACAGTCCCAAATAAACACAAGCTTAGAGAGTTCGTCACCACTAGACCAGCTCTACAAGAAATGCTAATGAGAGTTCTGCAGGAAAGTACAATAGATAATTTATCAACACCATATTGAAGAAATAAAGATCTCCAGTGAAGGCAATAGCATGGGTAAATATAGATGTCTGTACTATTATAATTTTGGTTTGTAACATCACTTTGTACTTCCTATAGAATCTAAAAGGAAAATGCATAAAATGCAATAGTAAATCAGTGGTTTTGGACTCAAAGTATAAGTATGTATTTTGTGACAAAAACTACATAATAGAGGGGGAACAGAGAGGTACAGGAACATAGTTTTTGTGTATGCATTTGAAGTTAAGTTGGTATCAAAGCAAATGTGATTGTTATAGATTTAGGATGTTAAATTTCAGGCCCATGGAAACTACAAAGAAAATGTTGGAAAATATGCAAGCTCATACAGACAGATTTAGAGTACAAGTTGCCATGGATATGGGGTAAGGGAAATGGAGAGTTAATGCTTTATGGGTATAGGGTTTCTGTTTGGAGAAACGGGAAAATTTTACTAATGGAAGGTGAAGAGAATATTGCAACATTGTGAATATGATTATATGATTAATACCCTTGAGGAAAACGGACTTTGGCCCAGTGGTTAGGGCGTCCGTCTACCATATGGGAGGTCCGCAGTTCAAACCCCGGGCCTCCTTGACCCGTGTGGAGCTGGCCATGCGCAGTGCTGATGCGCGCAAGGAGTGCCTGCCACGCAAGGGTGTCCCCCGCGTGGGGGAGCCCCACGCACAAGGAGTGCGCCTGTGAGGAAAGCCGCCCAGCGTGAAAAGAAAGTGCAGCCTGCCCAGGAATGGCGCCGCCCACACTTCCCGTGCCGCTGATGACAACAGAAGCGGTCAACAGAAGCGGACAAAGAAACAAGATGCAGCAAATAGACACCAAGAACAGATAACCAGGGGAGGGGGGGAATTAAATAAATAAATAAATCTTTAAAAAAAAAAAAATACCCTTGAATGGTATGCTTGGGAGTGTTTGAGATGGGGAAGTTTATGTTGTACATATGTTCCCACAATTAAAGATTAGAAAGAAAGAAACAATGGCAATTAAATGCAATACAGGGAAACGGACTTGGCCCAGCGGTTAGGGCGTCCGTCTACCACGTGGGAGGTCCGCGGTTCAAACCCCGGGCCTCCTTGACCCGTGTGCAGCTGGCCCATGTGCAGTGCTGATGCGCTCAAGGAGTGCCATGCCACGCAGGGGTGATCCCCATGTAGGGGAGCCCCACGCACAAGGAGTGCACCCCATAAGGAGAGCCACCCAGCACGAAAGAAAGTCCAGCTTGCCCAGGAATTACACCACCCACATGGAGAGCTGACACAACAAGATGATGCAACAAAAAGAGACAGAGATTCCCCTGTCACTGACAACAACAGAAGCAGACAAAGAAACAAGACGCAGCAAATAGACACAGAGAACAGACAACCGGGGTGGGGGTGGGGTGGAGAGAAATAAATAAATAAATCTTTAAAATAAAATTTTTAAAAATTTAAAAAAAAAATGCAATGCATGATCCTGGATGGGATATCTAGCAAGGGAGGAAAAAAAGCTCAAAGAGACATTATTGGGGCATATGAAAAAACTAGACTATATACCGTAAGTTTTATATCAATGTTAAACTTCTTGAACTTGATAACTCCACTTAAGGTGGTTACGTAAATGAATGTTCTTATTCTTAGGAAATTACACACTTATACTCAATGTTCAAAGAGCAGATATATGCAAGCTACATTGAAATGTTCAGAAAATGGATTGATAAATAGTTGACAGGTGCATGGACAAATGAATAGATAGATTGATAGATTGACAGATGACAAAATGATATGGCAAATGTGGCAAAAAATTAAAATTGGTGGATCTGGCTATCTAGGGGTGGGGGTGGGTGGTTAGGGATATGTTGGACTTCTCTGTATGAGGTTTGTATTATTTTTTGTAACTGTCCTGTAAGTTTGAAATCATTTAGAAATAATTAAAAAAAAAAAAAAGAATATCAGGTCTAAGCTGTGTTGGGCCTTATGAACCAATATGAGGTCCTCTGCTTCCATATGGGTTGATATAAAAGATGTCTCTGTAACTGGGGGAGGGGGGATAAATAAATAGATAAATCTTTTTTTCAAAAAAGGATGTCTCTGTAAAAGTGTTTTTAAGGAAATCATTTATTTATTTTTTTTAAAGATTTATCTTTATTTATTTAATTCCCCTCCCCTCCCCCGGTTGTCTGTTTTCTGTGTCTTTTTGCTGCATCTTGTTTCTTTGTCCGCTTCTGTTGTCCTCAGCAGCACAGGAAGTGTGGGCGGCGCCATTCCTCGGCAGGCTGCTCCCTCCTTCGCGCTGGGCGGCTCTCCTTATGGGTGCACTCCTTGCGCGTGGGGCTCCCCTACGCGGGGGACACCCCTGTGTGGCACTGCACTCCTTGCACGCATCAGCACTGCACATGGGCCAGCTCCACACGGGTCAAGGAGGCCCGGGGCTTGAACCGTGGACCTCCCATGTGGTAGACGGACGCCCTAACCACTGAGCCAAAGTCCGTTTCCCAAGGAAATCATTTATTAAGTTTTCTTATCTCTTTTATATAAAGGTTCAAGAGGGATCACTACCAAGTACCAACTGATGATGCAACTAGAAAATAACCTTAAATTAAAGGTTCAATGCGGATCAGCAGAATATCCCTGTCTACATATAATAACATGACTTTAAAATGCTGTTTGACCTAAGGTAAGGGGGAAATGGAAAGGACAAATGAGTTTATATGGCTACGAGTCTCTAAAAAAGAGTCTGGAGGTTGTCAGAAGGATTGCCCTTATGCACAACTGAGCAGAGTCTAAAAGACAGATAAAGTAGATACAACCCCAAGTATTGGTTCCTTTGAAGACTAAAGAGACCCACGGGTTCTATGGTCATGGCAGATGGGGTTCACTGCCATGTCAGATGGCCCTTCTTTGGAGCTGGTGTTTCTGCATGATGAAACTGGACTCAGATGGGATCTCTTTTCACAAGACTTTCATGCTACTTTATTGGAATTGTAGTTGGTGTTGGGGTTTAAGATATATTTAGGGGATTTGAATCTCTGGACTGACAATATGATAGCCAGGCCCTGAGCCTCAACAGACATCAGCTCCTACACTCTGATTTATTGGACTCACCCCACTCAGCTAAGATGGAGTTGAAGAAGGACAACCACCACACCATGGAGCCTAGAGTGCCTACAACTGAAAGCAGGAGGATTGCATCCAGTATCCATGTAGAATCTGAACCTCCTCTTGACATGGAGGTACAACGGACACAACCAATCCAAGGTCCACATAGAAAAGGTGGCATTGGAGTGGGAAAAGTGGCCATGGTGGCTGATGGGTATAGGGAATGGCAGGAAGAGATGAGATGTGGAGGCGTTTTTGGGACTTGGAGTTGCCCTGGATGGTGCTTCAGGGGCAATCACTGGACATTGCAATTCCTCCCAGGGCCCACTGGATGGAACATGGGAGAGTATGGGCTATGATGTGGACCATTGACTGTGAGGTGCAGAGATGCCCAGAGATGTACTTACCAAATGCAATGGATGTGTCATGATGATGGGAGTGAGTGTTGCTGGGGGGGGAGTCGTGGGGTGGGGGTGGTGGGGTTGAATGGGACCTCATATTTTTTTAATGTAATATTTTTACAAAATGAATAAAATTTTAAAAAATAAATAAATAAATAAATAAAAATAATTAAATAATTAAATAAAGAGGACCTAGAGCCAGAAAAAATTGTCTTTTAGCTCACAGAGTTCTACTGGCAAAATTGTACTTTGCCTTTTATCAGTCAGTGAGGGCGATGTTTTAACCCAGCATATTTTTTCTTTGCTTTGGTTTAGAAAAAGATTAAAGTTCAGTTCTTCATTTACCGCTTGCAGCTTGCTTTATCTTAGGTTTTACAGTCTAAATCATCTCTCTTCCTAACTTGGCCCTTTCAATCAAATTACTTTCTTTTTTGGTTCACGCTTATATAACAGCACTTTCTTCTTCTACTAGAAGGGAAGTTCCTCCAGAGCAGGCATTTTTCAATTTCATCTTAGTATGTCCATCGTTAAGTAAAGAGGTTGGCGTGTAGTGGGTGCTCAGTTTGTGCTTGTTTTTTTTAACAATATCACTAAAATTGAGTATTTTAGCTGGTGCTTTTAAAATAAAGTGGATAGCATATAATGTAAAAACAAAATATATTTGTGTTAGTGAATATGGGGACTCATAAAATGAATCTCTTTACTTGCCCATTTGTTTTTTCCATCTAAAAGGGATCATGGTAATTCTAAAAACAGGTGCCCTTATTGAGTGCCTGAAACCCACTAGGCACCTGCCTTTTCTTCGCTATTCCAAAGGCCCTTTCAGCACCTTCTCCTGTGCTGTTCTTTCCGCTTGGGAGGCACAGTCTCAGATCTCCCACCACTGCCCCCTCTCCATCCTTCAGTTCTCAGCTCAAATGGTTCCTCAGCAGATTGGCTGCAACAATCTCCAATTAAAGCAGGGCACTGCTCCCCCATTTTACCCTATGAAATCTTCCCTGACACACTTGGGCTTTGGTAGACCCTACCACCATGAGATCTAACGGAACTATGTGCCACTCTAAAAATATTTAAAACATTGCACTGAAATAAGAGTATCTGTTTTCCTCTTTCTCATTGCAGGTTTTGAACTTTTAAAGCAGGGGTTGGCAACCTACAGCCTGCAGGCCAAATCGAGTCCACCACCCATTTTTGTACAGCCCAATGAGCCAAGAATTGTTTTTACATTTTTTAATGGTTGGGGGGAAAAATCAAAAGAATGTGATGTGATGTGAAAATTATATAAAATTCAAATTTCTGTGTCCGTAAAATAAGTTCTTTTGGAACACAGCCGTGCTCACTCATTTACGAGGTTGCTTGTGCACAGCAGTGGCAGAGACCATGTGGCCCACAAAGCTGAAACTATTTACCAAAAAAGGTGGCCAATCTCTCTCTCAGAAGGTAAAGATTTTATTCTGTTTTCTATTAAGTTCACATTGCCTAGTCCACTGTCGGTGCTTAGGGAATATTTGTGTAACAGTTAATCGTATCCTTGAAGTGTTAGACTTAGGAAAGTAAAGTACAGTATTTTGTAAAATCCTTTAAATGGAAATCAGATCAGTGTTTACCTTTGAAGTTGAACAATGCCTGGGAATGAACATGAGAGAGGCTTCTGGGGGCACTGGAAATGTTTTATAACTTGCTTTGGGTAGTGGTTAAGATATGTTCACTCTAAAAATTCCAAGAGCTGTGCATTTATTTTCTGGGTTCTTTTCTGTAGGTGTACTATGTTTCAGTAAAAAGTCTGCCCACCAAAATTGGAGTGAATAGAAGATTTCTAAAGATCCCTTCACTGCTAAAGTCTGGCACTCTAAGAATCCATTCAATGAGCATTCAGATGACCAATACATGACCAGAGCACCTGTATCATTCTGGGCCACAGGGGGGAGCAGGTTATCAGCACCATGGAAGGTAGAATAGAAGCTACAGTCAGGTACCTGCTCATCTCAGCTTTTTAAATGACATAGAAGGTAGAATGGAAGCTACGGTCAGGTACTTGTTCACCCCAGCTCAGATATACCTGGAAGAACTTAAAGGCCAGACCAGATCTTGCTCCAATATTCAACCAGGCTCTTTTCCCACTATTCACTGTTCCCTAACTCTTTATTCCTTGGCTACTCCCATTCTCAATTCTTGCTACAGAATTGCCTTATTTGGTGGAAACTCTTTTCCTGCTTCCTGATATTATTTTGCTCTATGTGATTCTAAATTTTTCATATCCCCTCAGTTTCAGCCAACCTGGCTCCTGCAACAAACTAGATCTGGAAGAGAGCTGGTCAGGTGGCCGACTAGGACACACAGAAGCTGGACAAGCCTCTGGCTTTCTTTCCAGTGGAGGGGTCTAGGAAGCAGGCAAACTGGATGCACATTGCAAAGATGGGAAGAGGCCAGGTCTGAGATCTGCAGCTGAGTAATTAGACCCAGGGACTCAAGTGAGGCTTATAGGATCAGTCACCTATTAAATATTAAAAATGAAAGGGAGATTCACTGAAGCATTTGGATTCTCTTAGCTACTATATATGAAGTCCAATTATAGTGGTACATTTTACAGTTAGGGTTTTACAGTAACTTCTATATTTTAATAGAAATGAATTTCCAGCCCCCTCCCCATTTTAGGGATTTAAAATTAAGTAGAACAAAAACCCAGTGCACCTGTTAGGGTCGTCACTATTTTTATCATGATGGGAATCAATTTTCATTAAACTTGAAGCAGTTGTGACATCAGCAGTGTTTTGGTTCAGACACCTGTTCACAGAAAAGCATGACAGGAAAATATTTTCTGACTTGAGTATTCCTTTTTAAATGTAAATTTTTATTTATTTTTAATTATTTTTAAAATATTTAAACCTTTTTCTTGATCATAAAGAGCATGTAGATTCAGGTTGGAGAGGGATGAGAAGTGAGCAAGTCTAAGGATAATGAAATAATCACTGAAACCATTTTCCCATCATCCTTTGTTCTGAGCAATCCATTTAAGATATCCATCTTTTTCTTTTTAAAATCCCGGTTTTTCACTTGAAAGGTTTTATTGTGTAAAAAGTTCCACAGGTCAGTAAACACAGAGGAAAATGAGTATTTGGTTCAAATACATTAGTTTTAGAGGCATTGTTGGTTTAGTGTGTGTGTGCAGAGTCCATTTCCCACATATTTTCTCAATTTTCTTCTATTTTTATCATGAATTCCCTTTTAATTAACTATAAGTTATTTAAAATAAATTCCTACAACTTAATGGGGGAAAAATGAAAGGTAGAATATAGTCATCATCCAAGAATCTTAACAGAAAACACAATGAGACTTGGAATTCAAGGGCAAGAACTTGGGCAAGTGACTGAGCATTTGTGATCAGAATCGTGAAAGATGAATATGCAAGAGGCATAGAGAACAAGCAGCAAAATCTTTGAGTCATCTTGAGATCTCCTATGTGAAAGCAAAAACCAATCCCCAAAAAGACTGCTCCAAATCCTGAAGGTGAAGGTGATGCAAGGAACAAAGGACTGGAAAAGAGGACAGCTTTCTGTTTACTCTGTGGTCATCCAGGAAGCCAGAGATAGGTTTACTCTTCAGCCACAAGTAGTTTCTTTTTGTACTCTTTGAGATTTATATTTTCTATGGCAGTATACTAAATTTTATTATAGTTAGATTCTACAGGGAACAAATTAGTCACTAGCCTTTCAGTGATAAGGATTTCACCTATGAACCAGAATCACAAAAACCTATGAAAAAACGGTTCGCTAAATTTTTAACTAATAAATAAGATCTCAAGTGGGAATTGTTTTTACCTATTTCAATCAATAAACTACTGATATACTCATTTACATGTGGTAACTACTAATCTTTTCTCTGTTCTTAAAGCAATTTCCCAGGGGTATCTGTTAAGAAATATTTTGTTCTTCAAGTGTCTGTGCTATATTTAAAAGCATGAAAAGACCTTGTCTTTATTCTCAAGCATTATCTAATTCCAACTTTCTCTGATAAGGGCTAACTTGATCTTCCCATGAATTTGAATTAATAAACTTTTTCTAATGAAAATTATCACTTTTGTCCTAGAGTTATAAAGTATTAAAATATTTAATCAGGTCATTTAAAAATTACCCATTCACTGCAAGTCACAATTATTGATGTTTAATGTTAACCTGAGTTCAAAGAAGTCAGAAACAGAAAATTAAATTTAATAGACCTTTTTGTATTTTATTGTTTGCCCTTCAAAATATACCATTATGCCTTGGACAAATGGCTCAATTCCAGAGTAATATCATGAAATAATAGTTCTGGGGATGGAAAACATTATCATTGTGTATTGGATTTTAATTTTGGTGAGTTTTTAAATGTTTTCACAAAGAAGAAAACGAATTTATAAGAAATGACACCAATGCTAATTATAAGATTAAAATGCTTTTACTGTTAGATTATCTCTATTAAGCATAATATAAGAGAAGGAATTGCATTGAAACTGTACCATACACTCTTGCAAAGACCTTAATAACAGAAGCATAGAATGAAAGAGATGCAAAACCTAAATAAAACTACTCTCCAGAGCAGATTTTCTTATCTTGGTGTCCATGGAAAAGAAATTGGTAAAGACCCTGAAACTGCCCTCTTTTCTTCCATTAAATATATTAAACATTTAAATATCTGCCATCTTTGTTAATCTGATTCTTCATGTGATTGTTTCTGCTAACCTTTGCTCAAGATGGTTTGTTTCTCCAAGTGCTTTTAAAATATTTTTATGAGCTCATGTTCCTTGGAGCTTAGCAGTGGGACTTCTTTAAGGCCACAGTGTAAAGTGCATTCCTCTAGAGGGGATCTGAGTTTATTTTTGCCAGGACCATCTTCCCTATATAGGTAAATTTACAATTTTAGAACTTTTTTTTTTACCAGTAATGGAGTTGTTCTGTACTTTCATTCCAGTATCCAGGAAGAAGAATACCTCATGTGGGACTTGAATCTTTCAACGTAGAGAGTACGAGCAAGAACTACTGAAACCACCTGATGTCTGTAAAAGGTTCTGTTCTGACTGGTGTACTGTCATGTCTACCTGGATTCCACTGGCCAAAACAAGTCAATTGGCCAAGCCTGATATAAATGATATGGAAAAGAATGCTCCTTTTAAGAAAGTACTGTCTAAGTTTATGTCAGTGGGGGGAAATGAATGATCCTTTTACAAGGAAGATGAATAATTGGGGATAATAATACTGTTGGAGATTTGGACCCGAAGGGTATCAGGAATGAAAGAAAGAGAAAAAGGAGAGTGAAAGAAAGAGAAAGAAAGAACGAGAGACCTGGGATCAGAGAGTCTGCAAGTAGACTCATCAGACAACTTTATTGTTTACAAGGGGCTCTCTATATACCCCAGCCTACGTGACAACAAGCAGCAACATGCAGTTAACTATTAGCATTACTAAGGAACTCGAAAAATCTTATCTCAAGGTGCGAAGTCTAAGTGTTCTATTTACTACAAAAGGTATGTGCTCATCTTTTCTTTGAGCCTTTAACAGCTTCATCCTGTTTGCCAGGAATTAATTACCACATTCCTTAGGGTACAAGCATAGCCATGGAAACGTCTCTCCTTGTGAGACCACTGTGCCTCAGTTTCCAACAAATACCATCTACTACAATGAGATCACAGGTGGAAAAGCAATTTGGAAAGTAAGATGATGTAGTAACATCAGACATGTTACTTGAGTTAAAAATATATGAGTCCCCACTTTGGAAAAGTACCCTTCCCTGCTCAAGCTGGGGGGTGGGGTGCCAGAAATCACAAGACCCCTCCTTCTTGGCCCAGGCCTGACCAATTATGGCCCTCCATTGCCTTGATCATGGGAAATAGCACAGGAGTGGGCAAGATTATCGTTAGGCTATTTGGTCTTTCTTGTAGTATCGCCAAATAAACAAGTGCTGTCTTTCTTTTGGGATACTAACTGGGCTGACAAAACCCAAAGTTACCTGCAGCAGGCTCCTTTTTCCTCCTGAAGGAAGCTTGTGAAGCTTGGAAGAGAATGAAGCCACAACCATAAAAGATGATAAATAAGTGATGGAAAAGAGAAAATCCTGAGACCTCACTTAAATCCCTGGATCCATTCACTTTAAAATAGAAAATAAACTTTGTTTCCTTAAGTCAGCTTGAACTGGGTTTTAAGAAATGGAAATGTCAATATAAAATAACGTCAAACAGAAACTATCCATATTAATTGTAGCATTTGTAATCCATAGCATAAGTAATCCATAAACCTCTTATGGGGCATGTTTTTCAAATTCCTCTGTGCATTTAAATCTCTACAAAAGTTGTTATATGAAAATTTCAGACTCTCAGTACCCTTTACCTGACTCTTTGAAGGAAGACATGTAATTAGCAATGAAAAATTACTGGGAAAAGAGCATTGAGAGAAAAGAAACCAAGATCTACATACTTCACAAGCTGTAGGAGTAATCTCCAAAAAAAAAAGTCTACAATTGACTATATTTAATGTATAAAGAAAATATGTTTTCACATATCTCACAGCAAAATGAGTTTTCCCAAATCTCAGAAAATGCAGTAATTTATTTTATACAAATCAACCATATATAGGATACTATGGATCTGACAAAGAGTAAGTTCTTAACTCTCAGGGCAGCCAGAACAATTGCAAACAGCATTGTTGCATGAACTTCCAGCTACACAGTATAAAGGTTTACAATTAGCAATGCTGAGACAATTTTCCTGTCTACTAAATGTTTTCCTGAGGTAAAAAGAGAAATGAGCTGGAGAGGATGTGGAGAGATAGGAACTCTTATTCATTGTTGGTGAGAATGTAGAATGACACAGCCACTGTGGAGGACTGTTTGGCAGTTCCTAAGGAAGTTGAATATAGACTTGACATGTGACCTGGAAATATGACTACTAGGTTATACCCAGAAGAACAGAGAGCATGACACAAATACATACCTACACACCAATGGTCATAGCAGCATTATTCACAGTTGCCAAAAGACGGAAACAACCCAGGTGTCTATCAACCAATGAATGGATAAACAAATAGTGGTGTATACACGTGATGGGATATTATGCAGCTGTAAAAGAAATAAAGTCATAAAGGATACGACAAAATGGATGAACCTAAAGGACATTATACTGAGTGAAGCAAGCCAGACACAAAAGGACAAATACTACATAATTGCACTACTATGAACTAAGTATATTGTGTAATCTCATGGAGTTAATAACTTGAATATGGGTCACTAGAAAATAGAATGAGGTTAGAGAATGGAAAACTGAAGGTTAACTTGTGCAGAATTATTAAAAGGATGTGAGTTAATCTTTGGAAATGAATAGAAAAGGTGAAAATCCAACATAATGTCTGTAACTAGCAGTATTATTATGTGGAGATGAAAGGGGCTTAAAGGGAACATCTAAGGTCATGTATATTACTAAAAGGAAAGATGAAAATGTAACATGAAACTATATAGCATAGTAAAACTACATAAGAAGTATGAAAATGGGTAAAATTGCATCTAAAATCTGTTTTTTCTTTGAAATTGAACAAATGTATACTACAAGATGTTAATATCAGACCAAAAAAAATATATTAAGTGAAAGAAACTAGACACAAAGTGCTATATATTGTACGAGTCCTTTATATAAAATGTAAACATAAATCAATTTATAAAGATGAAGTTAGATTAGTGGTTATATAGGGCTGGGGAAGGTCTGGTAAACTGTGTGGAGTTCTTCTTTTTGGAGTAATGAAATTGTTCTAAAATTTTTTGGGGTGATGAATGCACAACATTTGGATTATACTAAAGCCACTGATTACGCACTTTGGATAGTTCATATGGTATATGAATATTGCTCAATAAAATAGCTTAATAAATATATAAGTAATTGTGCAAGAACAGCCAGAAATAGTAACTATGTACAGCAGAGAGACCAAGGGGTAAAGAATTTTCTTCCTAGTTTTTTTTTTATTATTACTATTACTATTGAAATAGTGAAAATGTTCTAATGATGATTGAGGTGAAGAATGCACAGCTATGTGATTATAGCAAATCCATCGATTGTACACTTTGGATGAACCGTATGCTTTATTAATATGTATCAATAAAGTTGATTTGTTAAAGAAAAAGAAGATATAGGAAAGGAGGGATAATCTGAGCCAGAATTTATAAGTTAAATTAGATCTCTGCTCTGCTACAAGAAATAGGTAATTGGTTGAATGCCAGCCTTGGCCTCCAATATCACTAGTTTAACAGCCTCTTCCTTGGAGTAACCTCTTAAAGTTTATGTACTAATGACCTGAAAGCAGAAAAAAAAAAAAAATGGGGCGAATAAAGAGATTGGCTGGATACAATAAGTTGAATGATTTATCAATTTAGACCTGATAAGATAAGCCAATAGCAGCCATAGGACATGACCTTATAGAAATTGTCCTGAGCAAGATTATTCTATCGGTGAAGGTTAAGATGGACTAGATTGGATAAAATATAGGCAGATAAGTAAAATTCTTGCTATTTCCTTGATGTGAGTTGATAAGGACAAGAGCCAAAATGATAATTGTTAATTTTTTATCACTAGATATAAAATTCTAACACTGACTTGAGTATTGTAGTAGAATACTGGACTATTTTTTATAGAATGTATTACTTTATTTTTACCTTGTATTATATTTAACATGTATCAAAGCACTATCACAAAAAAAGAATGAGCACAGAAACTGATTTAAAAAGTCTAAAAAATTATTAGCAATATGGTTAAAAATTAATATACAAGGTTGTTCACTCTAGTGTCATTTATAGTAGAAAAATGTTGGAAACATCTCAAAGGCCCAACAACAAGGAAATGATTAACTTGGGCTACATTTGTCAAATGGGATATTTTCATATTATGCAGTATTGAAAATAATGTTTTCAAAGAAAAATATAAGGTGTTTTATTTGATGATCTGTAAGTCTTCTTGTTCTGTTATAATTCTAACGCTATAATTATATTAATTGATCAAATGATAGGAAAAGGCCTTTTTAATAACTTTATTCAAAACTATTGACACTGCTATACCATATTCTTATTAAAACCTGGGCTTTTCAAAAAAAATGTTTCAAATTCCAGAATTACAACTAAAAAAAAAAGAAATGAAATCTTTCAGACTCTCTGTTTGTTTATTTTTGGCCATTCCTTTTCAACACATCTGGAACCAGAGGACACAAAATATTTTAGAGTTTAGCGAAGTTTATTGATCATCTGCCAATCTTTTTCAGCAGGGTGGAGGGTCGGGGTGAGGGGCATCATTGGATTTTGGGATTTTGGTTTGGACAATTCTGTGTAATGCAACACTATTCCATGCATTACCAGATACCTAACGTCCAGGCCCCTGCCCCACAGCATTCTTTAGTCATTGTGACAACTAAATCAATCCCCAGGTATTTCCAGACACCAGTGGTTGGAGAACCACTGGTCTAAACCCTGTTGGTAGAAAGGTATAAATAGAAACCCAGAGAAATTAGATAGCTGGATCAAAGTCATGTAGCTAGGAAAGTTGAAACTAGCAGGAAATCTTTTCTCAATCAATATTCCAAAGGCACATGAATGTTATTTTAATGCTTTAGCATTCCTTCCAAGTTTTCTAAGTTTTTAATGTTTGGATTTAGTGTGAATTAATAAACAAAATTCTCAAACAAGAAAACTCAAGGCCTGTGTGGACTTAAATTCGCCAGATATAAAGTTGGGTTTAGTAAGTGATTTTGAATTACTAATAATGTTTGTTGTTGTTGTTTTCATTCTCCATTAGCATGAGCATATGCCTTATGACTCTTAAGGACAACTTAGGAAAACAAAGACTTAGAGGCAAGCAATTAAGCAAGCAGTGGGGATGGGAAACAATCCCATTTCTATCCAGCAGAGCCAGAGTAGATAAAGGACTGTAAGAACAGGATTAGTGGGAACAACCTGCTCCCTGTTCATGGATCTGAAAAGAAAATTTCTTTACGTCTACAGAGAAGGATATAGAGAAGAAAGCCAAGGTCAAATCAACAAACACTGAACTGGCTAGACCTCTCCTCATATGAAGATGATTAAGGAAATTTGGGGCCTATGAAAAGGTACTAAAGAACAAGGGAAAGGAAACATAAGCCTCAAGCCTCAGAGAAAGGACTAGCCTATGAATTCTGTATAATCCCAAAACAGAAAACGTTTTAGAAGACTCTTTGGAGTTTTCAATCTCATGGAGGAAGACAAACTAGAATCTCAGGTAAAAGGCACAACCTGTATCAAAGTTATAGAATAATGAACATTTATGTACCAAAAAGCACAGCATCAAAATATATGAAATAAAATATATTAGATACATGTAGTGAAATTAAGGGAAAAAAAACCCACACAATTTCCAAAAAAAGATTTTAACCTGCTCATGCTTTTACAGTTCAAATAGATTTTTTTTTTATTTCAGAAGATTTTGGAAAACCTAATCAATAAGATTGTATTTAGACAGATAGATAACTTATAATAGGAAATACATCCTAAGAACATTCTTATAAATAATTGTTGGATTAAAAGAAAACCACAACCGCCATCAACTAATATTAAGAAAATAAAAATTTAAGAATGCTTCATGTCAAAATGTATAATATGTGACAAAGGTATAATCTGTCAAGTTTATAACCTCTTAAATTACTTAATAGAGAAAAATACATAAAAGAACCATTGCTTTAAAAATGTATAACAAAATTTGCTAGAGCAATGAAAATAATAAAATCAAACTAGAAGCTGAGGGGAAAAGGTTGTATGATCAAAAAAAGCTAAAGCTGGTTCTTTGGGGAGGGGAGAATTCATTGAAAGAATGCTATCTTTTATAGCTCTTCATTTGGCCTAGGAATTATTGGAAGAGAAATACAGGTATATTTCTAGAAAAGTCACTGAGACGCTCTTTCTTCCCATGTTGTTCTCTGGGCTCTCAAGTAAGGCTAATTTGGAGTCCAGAAGTGACCGTTGTTTGGCACACAGTTCCTGGCAAGCTCATGATCTGGCTCCTTATCATGTGGGTTCTATTTGCTTTCCCTCTGTTGATAGTGTTTGCCCATGAGTGCTACCCATGAACAACTGGTGATTCTCCCAACACTCTTTTTCTTCAACCCAAGCATCTTCTCCTGTTTTTATCATAAAGTCACAAACTTAGATTATCAGTGATACCCCTGTCCAGGCTAGAATCAGTATCCTAACTTTAGCACACTTCTCTCTTGGCCCTCTGCTGCCCCCTCTTGATTCTAGACTGGACTTTCTTAGCATTTGGGGACAACAGGCTTTTTTAAGCCTCTAACCAATGCCTCCAAGTGTTTCAGAAATACCCGTGTAACTGACGTAACGTCTGTTGGTATTAGCTTTTTTTCCCCCGAAAGCTGCTAAATCATTTTATTATTTTAATTAATTAAATTTTTTATTGTATTTTTTGAAGATACATAGATCACAAAAAAAGTTAAATTAAAAAATATAAGAGGTTCCCATACACCCCACACACTCCCACCCCCCACTCCTGCATCCACAACCTCTTTTGTCATTGTGGTGCATTCATTGCATTTGGCGAATACATTCTGGAACACTGCTGCACTGCATGCATAATAGTTTACATTGTAGTTTTTACTCTCCCCAGAAACTAAAAGAGTGGTATTAGCTTTTAGTAATGTAATGGAATTACAAAGTATTTTTGGGACTCATAATCTTCACATATAATTAAAGGAAATTTGCCATCAACTGTAAAAACAGCATGTTTGTTTTTACAAAGTAGTTTTAAAACTTAACTTCAGTCCAAAGTTTTCTGGACTGGCTTTGGCCTTCTAGATAAAAGCAGTTAATGTACAGACATAATGAACTTCCCCAATAATTCAGAGATTCTTGATCTTTTTGACTCAAAAACAGCATTGAAATCAGATGAAAACTACAGCCCAGAAAAGTATACATTCAAAGGATATCCACCAGGACACCGTGATACTCCTCCCTGAAGCTTTTTCAAGGAAGGACTTTAACCAACTTAGGGAGCTTTGTCTGCAGATAATGTTCGTCCCCACAAGAAGCCTCACATGTCCACGTCTCGTGGCCCCTTCCAGAGGCCTACATCAGATCAGGGAAGCAGCAGTGGCTCAATCAATCGGGCCCCGTCTACCATATGGGAGGCCCTGGGTTCATGTCCCCGGGCCTCCTTGTGAAGGCAGGCTCGCCCGCATGCAGCGGAGTGCCCCCAGCTTGCAAGCCCTGCAGAGTGCTTTGGGTGCACAAGCACCGCAGAAAGCCGACTCAGCAAGGTGACGCAACAGAAAGGGAGACAAGCAAAAATGCAGAAGAGCACGCAGCGAATGGAAACAGAGAGCAGACAGCAAAACAAGCTGCAAGCGGGGGGGAATAAATTTTTTTAAAAATATAGACACAGAAGAACGCGCAGTGAATGGACACAGAAAGAAGAGAGCATGCAAAAAGCCATAAAGGGGGGGGAGATTTAAAAAAACTGAAGCCAATAAGAGAGCCAAATACAATTAATAAGAAAATGAAATAATAAAGATTGTTTAAAAAAAAAAAATAGATCAGTGTAGGAAGAGAAAGGCTTGGCATCTCTGCCTCACTCAGGCAAACTTAAAGGGTCATTCTGGCTCCAGAGCTTCCCCACAGGGTCAAAGGAGGCTACGGTTGTGCCTGCATCACAGTATAGCTTCTCCCTCTGCACACTTCTTCCTTTCTTGCCACAGGCATTGATCCCAAGGGTACTCTTTAATAAATATCCTCATACTAAATTCCATCTCAACGTCTCCTTCCTGGGGAAACCAACGTGGGACAAGTATGAACATGGCTGCATAGAGTAGCATTTTCTCCTTCTCCTGGAAATTACTCAAAAGCACAAGTAGTTTTAAAATCACATACCCCAGAAAAACATGTTGCTATACTAATCCATTCCTGTGGCTGTGAACCCATTATAATGGGACCTTTTGATGAGCTTACTTCAATTAAGGTGTGGCCCAAGTGAATGGGATGGGCCTTAACCTTATAATAGCAGACCACATGGAGAAGGACACAAAGCACAAAATCTGTGGGAAGATCCGGGGCTGGAAGTCAATGGAACCTGGAAGGCAAAGAAGACACCACCATGTGCCCTGCTAGGTGTGGCAGTTTGAAATTATTTTATGAATCTCAAAAAAAGAAAGATTATGTTTTTGAACTAATCAATTCCTGTGGATATGAGACTGGACTACGCTAGTGAGGTGTGACTCAAGTTGAGTCTCTGCCTTCTTGCTGGATCTGATATAAACAGTCAAAGAGAGAGACAGAAATACACAAATAAAGGAATCCACCATATTTGATCCTGCAATGTGAGAGAAAGGACTCCAGTTTCATCCACAGCTGAGCTGCAAGGAGAGAAGCCCCTGCAAGGCTCAAAGAGCTGGGATCCAGGGAGAAATGAGCCATGTGCCTGCTGGCTTACAGCTGAACTCAGGAAGAAAGCAGAGTAGCGGAGACTGATAGAGGAGGCCTAGAAAGAGAAAAGTCCAATGCCAGGTTGTCCACAGCTGAGCTCTGGGAGGTGGAAGATTCTGAAGGGGAAGGCAGGGACTTCACAGAGATCAGTGGTCATCTTGCTTCACCACATGGTAGCTGACTTTGGTGAGGAAGCACCTCTGATGATGCCTTCATTTGGACATTTCATGACCTCAGAACTGTAAGCTTTTCCCCAAATAAATTTCCCATTATAAAAGCCAACCCATTTCTGGTACATTGCATTGGTAGCCCTTTAGCAAACTAAAACACTAGGTGAAGGAAATTCCAAGGAACCCCAAGGATTGTTCTCCAGTCAGAAGATACTGACTCTGGGAAGAAGCAAGCCTTCTAGCTCTGAAACCATAAGCCCATAAAATCCTGTTGTTAAGGCAAACAATTGTCTGGTCTTTGATTTGGCCACTGAGAAACTAAAACTCCATTCTTACAACTTTCTGTATTTTGGACTTATTTCAAATAAGAAAATTTAAAAGGTAGCACTTTTAACAAGCAAAAACTATTCAGCAGAAAAATGTTGTGGTACCAATTGCAACTGATCATTTGGACATGAAAGAAAAAAATCACAAAAAAATTTAGTGATTATGAAAAATAAAACTGGAAACAACATAATGGAAATTAGTAACTACTGAAACATAGATGTTAAAACTAGAAAATAAATAAGTGAAACAAAAACTTAAAATGGATTAAAGACAAAATTATAGAAATAAATGACAGGAAAACAATCTAACAATTGGAATCCTCAGAAAAGAAACCAAAAGCAATGAAATAAAACAAATGTTTAATAGTATAGTTGTCTTTTTAAAAACTTAAAAAACTCTCCTGGAACAAAAATGGAAGAATTGAGTCTATTTATTATTATAAGTTGACACTGTGTCCCTGGAGGAATTGACCCTAAATTGGTAAAACTAAGCTTAATACAAGTAAAATTACTCATCATTGAATATAAAGAAGAATTCTTTGGCAAGCAAGCAAAACGATCTAGTCTTTTTTTTTTTTACAAATGCTTTTTTTTTAAGATTTATTTATTTTTTATTTATTTCTCTCCCCTTCCCCCCCTCCCCCAGTTGTCTGCTCTCTGTGTCCATTCATTGTGTGTTCTTCTGTGACCACTTCTATCCTTATCAGTGGCACCAGGAATCTGTGTTTCTTTTTGTTGTTGTTGCGTCATCTTGCTGTGTCAGCTCTCCATGTGTGCCGCGCCATTCTTGGGCAGGCTGCACTTTCTTTCGTGCTGGGCAGCTCTCTTTACAGGGTGCACTCCTTGCACATGGGGCTCCCCTATGCCCCTGCAGTGGCACGGCACTCCTTTCATGCATCAGCACTGCGCATGGGTCAGCTCCACATGGGTCAAGGAGGCCTGGGGCTTGAACCGTGGACCTCCCATGTGGTAGGTGGACGCCCTATCCATTGGACCAAGTCCGCTTCCCTGATACTAATCATTTTTAAGAGAAAAAGTATCATGTTGACATTAGATTTTGTTACAGCAGTATTCAATAACAGAAGATGATGGATCAACACCTACAAGATAATCAGAATGTATATAATCAAAGGATATGATAGAGAGCCAAAAGAGTAAAAGCTATAGATAAATAGTCCTGAACATGCAAAAACCTAGGAAATATTACCAAAGGACAATTTCAGTTAATCAAGATATGATTTCAGCCAACTACAGAAAAAGGATTGGTAAATGAGAACTAAATATATTTTATAGTAAGTTTAATATTAAAACACATTAGAAGATTATGATGAAAAATAGAAAATATTGTATTTGTGAAAATAGAAATGACTAACAATAATTGACTTAAATAAGGCAGTGAAGTGGAACATATTCGCTGATTCCCATCTGAATAAACTGGAGCACAAAATGTTTCCTTTTAAAACACACAAACCAAGCCAATAGAAGTAAAAGCATATACTGTGGGGAAATAAAAATTTTTAATCAAAAAGTAGCATTTAAAAAATATATATCTTCTGGGTTTAAATATAAATCTTACCTCACATATATATTTTTAATGTAATATTATTACAAAGTCAATAAAAAAATATATATATATATAAATCTTCCAAAACAACCAAAGAATTATACAAGAGACACACCCATACATGTACATACACACAAATACACCAAAGAACATATAGAACACATACAGAGAAACTTTCTAAACATTTACAACTATGGAAAACATAAGAGAAAATAATATGACAGAAATTAGGCCAAATCTATCATATCAGTGAATGTCAACTGACTAAACCCAATGATTAAAACCAAAAAATTTCAGGATGTATCTCAAAACAAAACCCAACTTTATAATGGATATATGAGAAACTCTTAAAGCAATTAAAATAAAAAGTTAAGAAAACAGAAAGAAAGCAGAGCTTCTAACCTCAATATCTGAAAAGATAGAAAGCATGCCAGAAAGTATTAAATAAGACATAATGGTAATTTATAATAGTAAGATATGCAATACAATATGACAATATATCACATGAAAATGTAATGATTATAATATGTAGACAGAAACAATGTAATATCAACAGCAGAAACTATGAGACATTTGAGGAAATATAAGAAATGCATTAATAGTATGAATTAACATAATAATTACTTAATTGAGACTGGTTTCAGGAACTAAAATGCCTGGAGGACTGAAACATGTCCAGAAAAAGTGGTTGGACCAGATCCAAGATATCTTGCATTTCCAGGGGAAAAAGGAGCCCAGTGAGTTTAAGCAGACAGTGGTAGGCAAAAATGAAGTGGCTTTATTTTAAAATGTGCTTGTTCATTGACTGACACAGCAAATAGTGCCTCAAGCAGGGGTGCTCCTGAAGAGTTTAGAGATATCTAGACTCTATAGGGAGAGCCAACAACCCCAGGAAATCAGCTCCCCATTGGTGGGCCTTACCTCGGAATACATGACAACCAATCTCCCCAATGTATCAGAGTTAGACTCAGTTATAATTTTCCTATACATGGTTCTTCTGCCTCTTTTATTTGAACCTGTAATTAGCACTCTACCCATTAAATATACATTCCAGAGACTTAAATCTTTTGGCTGTTCATATGCCGGTTGAGCTCAGAATCTCAGCAGAGTTGCAGCCAACACCTACTCTACAGTTCACTGGACTCACCCAGGACCGCTGAAAAATGGATGACTGACGATGGACAATGCCTATAGCAGTTTGATATTGTTTATGAATTCCAAAAATAGATATTGGATTATGTTTGTAAATTGGTCTGTCCCTCTAGGCATATTAGATTATATTGGATTCAGAGGTTTCATTTTTACTTGATTAAATAATGATTAGGGCTTTGATTGGGCCATGTCAGTACCACAGAGAAGGGAGTTTGGAGTTTTCATGCTGGAAGTAAATAGCACATAGAAGAATAAAGAGAAGTCTCAATTAGTCTACAGCAAAGGCCCCAGGAAGAGAGAGGAGCTGTTTGCTTGATAGTCTATAGCTGGCTTTGTTGAGAGAGCACAGCAGCTGAGCCCAGAGAGAAACAAGCCCCGGGAAGAGAGGAACTCAGGAAGCCTGAACCCTTGGCAGTTGTCTACAGTCATTTTACTCCAACACATGGCAACAGACTTTGGCGAGGGAAGTAACTTATGCTTTATGGCCTGGTAACTGTACGCTCCCACCCCAAATAAATATCCTTTATAAAAGCCAACAGATTTCTGATATTTTGCATCAGCACCACTTTCACTAACTAATACAACACTCATGGCCAAAAACAGAGAGTCTCTACAACTGCAAGCAAGACAGTTTCAATCATCTGCCGGTAAGCTCCCTATCAGTCAGAGGCAGAGTGGACATCACTATCCCCAAATCCTCAAGGTTGAGGAATGAAGAAACATAAGATGGGAATGCAACTATGGACTAAAGTAGACACTGATATAAGACGGTGGTCACCAGAGGTTCTCAGGGGAGGAAGGGAGAAGAATAGGAGTAACAAGGGGTATTTTGGGGACATTGGAATTGTTCTGCATAATATTGCAACGACAGATACAAGCCTTTATACATTTTGTCAAAACCTATAAAATTGTGCAGTGCAAAGGGTAAACCATAACGTAAACTATAGACCATGTTTAATAGCAATTCTTCAATATGTTTTTATCAATTGTAACAAATATACCACACTAACAAAAGATGTTGTTAATGGGGGAAAGTATTGGAGGGGGATGTGGAGTATATGGGAATCCCCTATATTTTTGAAGTAACATTTGCGGTCACCCCTCGGGCTGAAGTGTGGTTTGCTGGCCTGGCGGGGGAGCAGCCCCGGCAGGCCAAGCCGCTGCCCCCATAATAGGGTGGCTGGTCGGACTCACCACCACCCCTGAAGGGAGCTCGGCATGGGTGCAGAGTGCCCTCGAGTCTCCCCTTCTCGGCAGCCATGCTTCCGCGGCCGCCCCTCCTCCCGGATGGCACCACACGATGCCTGTGGGGCGGCACCCTTCTTCTTCTTTCTCCCTGCGCAGGCGCAGGGCGGAAAATTCCAGTCTGCCCTTTTCCCCTCCCCCGACAGCAGCAACAGCCAGGCGTGGGCGGAAAAATCCAGTCTGCCCTTTTCCCTCCCCCCCCCCCCACAGCAGCAACAGCCAGGCGTGGGCGGGAAACTCAAGTCTGCCCTCTACCCCAGCAACAGCAGCCACCAATCACTAAACCCTGCCACTTCCCCCAGCAACAGCAACAGCCAATCCCTAACCACCACCCCTCCCCGGTCCAGTACCGCCCACTGACCTTTCTCCGGCAACCAATCAGAGCAGGGCGTGGCTTCAACCAATCAGCCTTCCCCAGCCCCTATAAAACTGTTGCCTCTCCCTCAATAAAGTGGACTTGCGTGTTTACCTTGTCTCCGCGGTAGTTCTTCTGCCGTGCGCCCTCCAGTCCTAAGAGCCCCCGACAAGGGCCTGGCCTCCCTTGTCCCCAGTTCCGCCTGCTTCTCTGGGTGACCCCCTCGTCGCCGGCTTCGCCGGGCGACCCCATCAGCCATACCGCGCAACCCCTGTGAGACCGACCCCTTGTCTGCTGCCGGACCGACCCCTCGTCCCAAGCGGGACCGACCCCTCGTCCGCAGCCAGACCCCACCTCTACCGACTGAGCAAACCGTCGCAACATTTATGTAATCTAAATCCTTAAAAATAAAGAAAAACTGTGCTTGTTCATTTTTCACTTACACTTTTATGTATGTCTTTGTCCATGAATATGGTTTTAGAAGACAATGACCTTGCATCAGAGGTTGGGAAATTGAAGGGAAAAAGTGAAAGAGAGACTTAATTTTTGGTAACCAACAATTACTGCCATGCTAAAAGAAAAAGGCCAATTATAGGGCAATATCCAAATGTTGTGCTGAATCACCAATCAAGCACAGTCATTGCTATTTCACCGAAAGGAGACATCAGCAGATGCAGTTTATTCAATCCTCAGACATTCTTCAATCTGCTAATAATTTCTGTCACCACCCTTGAGGTCATAAATCTGAATGTCTTCATCTTCTGCTCTATTACTACTGCCTTTTATGTTTTTGCTGTTAAGCTAGCAATCCTTATCTGACTCTGCTCTCTTCTTGCTTTGACTTGGAAATGAGTTTCCCACTCTTTTGTTCTTTAATTTATTTCCTGTTTGCTATGTGCCCTTCCTTAGGATCCCATTTTCTGTATTCTGGTCATAGTCTATGAATATATCCTGACTCCTAATTTATCCATCTGAGAAATTAATGTTGTTTGTATTGCTGATATATCTGACTTTTACCTAAAGCATGATGCTCGTTTACTGCCTTAGTTTGCTCTAATATTTGAACTCACAAATCCCAAAATAAATACTTTATGATAACTATCTAAATTAGTCAGCCAAGGAGGTGCTGATGCAAAATACCAGAAACTGGTTGGTTTTTATAAAGCGTATTTACTTGGGGTTGGAGCTTACAGAGCCAGGCCATAAAGCATAAGTTACTTCCCTCACCAAAGTCTATTTTCACGTGTTGGAGCAAGATGGCTGCCAGTGTCTGCAAGGGATCAGGCTTTCTGGGTTCCTCTGGGCTCAGCTCCTGTTTTCTCCACAAGGTCAGCTGTAGACTATCAGGCGAATGGCTCTGTCTCTTTCCCTGGGGCTCCAGCTTAAGACTTCAGCATCAAACACCAGCATCAAAATTCCAACATTAAGAACCCCCAACTCTTCCTTTTCATGCCTTTTATCTGTGAGTACCCATCCCCCAAGGGGTGAGGACTCAATGCCCTAATGATGTGGCCCAATTAAAGCCCTAATCATAACTCAGTCAGGCCCAGGTACAGATCAGATTACAAACATAATCCAATATCTATTTTTGGAATTCATAACCATACCAAACTGCTACACTATCTGAACTAATTTTTAAATGAAACTATAACCCTCCTTTAGGAAATAATGTCAGTGTATAAATTTTTACTTAGATATCTTTTTTACAGCCCATGAAATAGATTGATCCAGCTTTCCTATTTTGCAATGAAAATGTTGAACACCTGGCTACTACATTCTGAATAACAGTATATTTTAACAGTGTTTCCCCAAGTATGATATATGGGATGTGATATATGTTAATTGTTTTGTTTTATTTCAGGGTATAGAAAGTTTTGAGATCATTTAAATTTGAGAAACTTTGGTTTAAACAATGTTAAAAATGTCTTTTTATCACAGGGTTTCTCAGAGCATTTAAAATATAAGTTGTGTTATGAATCTCTAATAAGGAAAGTATAAAACCTATTTGAAAAAGATTCCTTTACTTTAGGACTGCCCCTTTTTATTTCAGGATTTTCTTCTTTTAACAGAGAAAAATAGCCCTGTCTCTTGTAACAGTTCTTCACAAAATATATTTTCAAAAATTTAAATCAAATTTATTCTTTATGGTTGCCTAGGTACTAAGAGTTGTTGCAAATGAATCAGTTAAGATATAAAATGGACTCATTTCTATGGCAAAACCCACTTCTTTTAAAGAAACATAATAAACTAAGTAGTTAAAATTATTTTATATGTTTGAGTTTGTGTTTATATTGTTTTCTTCACTTTATGTTTTAGATATTTGATAAAGGCAAATAATCTTAGAAATTTATTTAAAAGTGTGCATGTATATTTGCTGCTGAAAATCATATGAAAAATGTTCAATGCATGAGCAAATGCATTAATGCATTCAGAATTGTTCATTGAGCCCCTCTTTGGTTTCATGCACTGGGCTAGAAAATGGCAGTAAAATAGTGCACAAATTAATTTGGCCTCTGCCCTCATGGATCTTCTTATGCAGATGCATTCTATTGCAGCTATATACCCAAAAATTTGTCTGAGGCATCAAGGTATTTGACAGATCATTACAAAAAATGATTTTTTCCCTTTTTAGTCATGTTGAATCTAAAGCATTCATGGGATGTTTCAACCTGTATTTAAGCATTATTAATCTCCCACAATTAAAAGTTATATGGAAAGTAATATATTTATATTTTTGTAAATGTTTTTTCAAATTGTTTGCAATTTGGGAGTTGAACATAATCATCATAATTTGTTAATTATATGACCATAAATGCTAAATGGTCATTTTCTATCTGGTTTTACTTTAAAAATGAAGAACTACAAACCAAAAAGAAATAACTTCTTGAAAATTTAATAATTCAGTCAATAATCATTTCATTCTTTTAGATAATGTGTAAGTTCTGGTGTATTGGGAAGAGTTAAGATACAATAATTCATTTAATTCTCATTTCTTTTCTTCTTAATTTTCTTTAAATTGTTACATTCAAAAAATACGAGGTCCCCATATACCCCCTACCCCCCTCACCCCACTCCTCCCACATCAACAACCTCTTCCATCATCATGGCCCATTCATTGCACCTGGTGAATACATTTTGGAGCACTGCTGTACCATACGGGTAGTGGTCTACATTGTAGTCTACACTCTTCCCCAGTCCACCCAGTGGGCCATGGCAGGACACACGATGTCCAGCATCTGTCCCCACAGCACCACCCAGGACAACTCCAAGTCCTGAAAATGCCCCCACATCATATCTCTTCTTCCCTCTCCCTACCATCAACAACTACCGTGGCCATTTTCTCCACATCAGTGCTACAATTTCTTCCATTACTAATCACAATAGTTCCACAGCAGAATACTAGTAAGTAATTCTCATATTTTTTATACCAGTTGACTATGGTTACAATATGAAACCACAGCAATATTTTTTCAATTTTCTTTTGAACTAATTTCAGACTTGTAGAAAGTTACAAATGCCACACAAAGATTTTATATATATCCTTTGTTTATTATTCCCCAAATATTAACATTTTACTGTGTTTGCTTTTATTTTTTATTTTTTTTACTTATTTAAAATTTTATTCTTTAATCAGCAACCTTGGGAACAAAATATTCATATGAGGATTCACAGAGGCAACAGTAGAAGCCCCCAAACAGTTGTTTTTTTCACTTACTTTGTCAGCCTGGAACAGCATTTAAACCAGGCCTGACCCACTCCACAACCTACTCTACTTCCTGGTATCAGTCGCTTTGGCTGGAACTTGGCTTTACTGTGTCCACGGGCCTAGTTCGAGGGCATTCATGGCTTCCTCAAGTCTGAGCATCCCTTGCCGCTGGCTGTGCCGTTTGGCCAGGGACTGGAGCTTCCACTTGTTCCGAAGCTTGTACAAGTAGTTGCCTTAAACCACCACCTCAGTGAGATCAGAGGATTCCAGAACCTTCACCTCAAGCATGGTCTTGCTGACTTGCTCAATGTACGGGATTCGAGATCCATGTGGGCCAAACACGGCTTCCAGCAGCTGCATCTGGACCTGGAATACCTTGGGATCTTTCAGGTCTTTGGGAACTTTCACCCACAGTGGGATATCTTTCCGTTCTGGGAGCATCCCCATCTTGAGTTGCTGGAAACCACCATGCTGGCTGAAGAGAGGCCTAACCACACCATCGGGTGGCACCGTGCGGTGGTAAGTCTAACACCTGGGAGACCCTGCCCCCCGGGCCGCCCTGCCTCTATGTTTGCTTTTATACTCTGCATATGTGTGTATGTGTGTGTCTCGGTTTGCCAGGCTGCTATGACAGACCATATAATGGGTTGGCTGAACCAACAGGAATTTATTTGCTCATGGTTTCAGAGACTAGGAGGCTTGTTCCCTCCAGGAGTCACTAGCATTCTGGCTGGCTGGCAATCCTTGGGTTCCTTGGCTTTTCCATCACCTTGCAATGACCTTTCCTTTTTCTTCTGGTGCCATTGATCCAGCTTCCAGCTCCTCTCCGTGGTTTTCTTTTTATAAGGCTTCCAGTAATCCAGTTAAGACCTACCCTCAGGGAAGCAGACTTGGCCCAGTGGATAGGGCGTCCGTCTACCATATGGGAGGTCCACGGTTCAAACCCCGGGCCTCCCTGACCCATGTGGAGCTGGCCTATGCGCAGAGCTGATGCGCACAAGGAGTGCCATGCCATGCACAGGTGTCCCCCGTGTAGGGGAGCCCCACACACAAGGAGTGCACCCCATAAGGAGAGCTGCCCAGCGCGAAAGAAATTTCAGCCTGTTGAGGAATGGCGCTGCACACACGGAGAGCTGACGCGTCAAGATGACATAACAAAAAGAGACACAGATTCCCGTGCCGCTGACAACAACAGAAGTGGACAAAAGAACACACAGCAAATAGACAAAGAACAGACAACCGGGGGAGGGGGAAGGGGAGAGAAATAATAAATAAAATAAATCTTTACAAAAAAAAAAGATCAACCACCTACCCTCATTCGGTTGGAGCACACCTTAACCAAAGCCAACGTCTTCAAGAGGACTTATTTACAATGGTTCACAAGCACAGCACAAGGATGCAGATTAAGGTTAAGAACATGTCTCATTGCAGTACATAATTCAATCTACCACAATGTGTGTTATATATACATATACATATGTACGTATTATTGTTTTCTAAACCAATCACATAAATTCCAAATGTGATACCTCTGATTTCTAAATACTTCTTTGTAGGTGACAATATTCTACCCAATCACAGTACAACAATCAAAGTCAGGAAATCAGTGGGGCTAGCTACTAGTGATCCTTTGGTTCATGGCTCCTCTTGTCTCATCATCATGTCCTCTCCTTTCTCTTTCAGGTTCCATTGTCTTCCAGCTACTCCTCCATGTGGCTTTGTCTTACTATTACTAAATTTCTTCTACTTATAAAGGACTCTAGTAATCCAGATTAAGAGACATCCTGTTTCAGTTGGACGCATCATAACTAAAATAACTTATTTAAACAACCCCATTTATAGTGGGTTCACACCCACAGATATGGATTAAGATTAAATATGTTTTTCCAGATTATGTAATTCAGCCTAATACCACCCCTTAGATCAGGAATAAGAGAAGGATACCTGCTGTCACTACTTTTATTCAACATTTTCCTGAAACTTCTAGCCAGAGCAATCAGGCAAGAAAAAGAAATAAATAGCATCCAAATTGAAAGTCCCAAATAAGCCACAATAAATCTACTTGAACTAATAAATGACTGCAGCAAAGTTGCATGGTACAAGATTAACATGCAAAAATCATTGTGTTTCTATACACCAGTAATAAACAACCAGAAAAGAAAGCATTTCCATTTACAATAGCATCTAAAATAATAAAATATCTGTTAATAAATTTAACCAAGGAGATGAAGGACTTTACACTGAAAACTATAACACATTGCTGAAAGAAATTAAAGACCTGAATAAATAGAAAGACATCCTGTGCTCATGAATCAGAAAACTTAATATTGTTAAGATGTTAACACCACCAAAAGCAATACATAGATTCCAGGAAATCCCTATCAAAATTCCAGCAGCTTTTTTTACAGAAATGGAAAATTCATATGGAAGGGCAAGGGACCCTGTATAGCGAAAACAATCTTGAAAATGAAGAGTGAAATTGAAGGGCTCACACTTTCTGATTTAAAAATCTTACTACAAAGTGACAGTAATAAAAACAGTGTAGGGAAGCAAACTTGGCCCAGTGGTTAGGGCATCCGTCTACCACACGGGAGGTCCGCGGTTCAAACCCAGACCTCCTTGACCCATGTGGAGCTGGCCCATGCACAGTGCTGATGCGCGCAAGAAGTGCCATACCACGCAGGGGTGTCCCCTACATAGGGGAGCCCCACGTACAAGGAGTGTGCCCCATAAGGAGAGTTGCCCAGTGCGAAAGGAAGTTCAGCCTGCCCAGGAATGGCCCGCACTCACAGAGAGCTGATGCAGCAAGATGACATAACAAAAAGAGTCATAGATTCCCATGCTGCTGACAAGAACAGAAGCACATGAAGAAGTACACGGAGCAAATGGACAGGGAGAACAGACAACTGGGGCGGGGGTAGGGGGAAGGGGAGAGAAATAAAAAAATAAATAAATCTTTAAACAAACAAACAAACAAAAAAAAAAACAGTGTAGTTCTAGCATAAGTTTAGACACATAGACCAATGGAGTAGAACTGACAGTCCAGAAATAAATCCACACATTTAGGGTGTGATAAGTTGAATTAAGTACCCCAAAAACCACATGTTCCTACTCTGTGTTCCTGTGGGTGTGAATCCATTGTAAATAAGACCTTTTAAAATATTATTATTAGTTAAGATGTAGTCAACTGAATTGAGGTAGGTCTCAATCCACATTACTGGAGGCCTTATAAAGAGAAGAAATTGGGAGCCAGAAGTCAGAGAAACATAAAAGGGGTGAGTAGCCAGCAGAAGAGTGGAAGAAAGGAGAGGACACCACCATGTAACTGGAGGGAGTTATACAAGTCAAGGAACTCCAAGGATTGCTGGCAGCCAACATAGGATGCTAGACATTAGGAGAAGGCAAATTTTGTTTATATCTTGATTTGGGACTTCTTCTAACCTTAAAACTGTGAGCCAATAAATTCTGATGGTTAAGTCAGCCCATCGTGTGGTACTTGTTATAGCAGCTGGCAAACTAAAATACATGGTCAGCTGATTATTAACAAGGGTGCCAAAACCACTCAATGGAGAAAGAAAAGTCTCTTTAACAAATGGTAATTCACATGAAAAAGAATGAATGTGAACCCCATACTCTCTACATATAAAAATTTTAATTCAAAATTGATCAACAACCTAAATATAAGAGCTGATACTATAAAGCATTTATTAAAAAATAGGGAAATAGCATTTCTCTATTTTTATATTAGGCAGCAGTCTCTTAAATTTTGCACTAAAACACAAGGAACAAAAGAAAATATATATACATTGTGTTTCCTCTAAATTAAAAACTTTTGTGCATCAAAAGATATTTTCATCAAAGTAAAAAGATAGCCTACAGAATGTAAGAAGATATTTGGAAACCATTTATGTGATAAGGTTTTAATAATCAGGATTTGGGAAGTCCTACAACTCAACAACAAAATGTGGCCCAATTAAAAAATGGGCAAAAGACTTAAATAGACATTTCTCTAAAGAAGATATACAAATAGCCAATAAGCACATGAAAAGATGCTTAATATCATTAGCTGTTAGGGAAATGCAAATCAAAATCACAATGAAATACCCCCTCACAACCACTAAAATGGCCATTATTTTTTAAATGAAAATTATAAGTATTGATAAGGATTTAGAGAAGTAGGAACCCTCATACCTTGTTGGTGGCAATGTAAAATGGTATAGCCACTGTTGAAAACAGTTTGGTGGTTCCTAAAAAAGTTAAACTAAAAGTAGCATATGGTGTGGCAATCCCGCTTTTAAGCATATACTCAAAAAAATTGAAAGCTATGCCTTGAACAATATTTGCACATCGATATTCATAGGAATATTGTTCACAAACAGCAAAAGATGTAAGCAACCCAAGTGTCCATCAGCTGATGGACAAATGGGTAAACAAAATGTGGTATATGTATACAGTGGAATATTATTCAAGTGTAAAAAGGATTAAGTTCTGATGCATTCTACAGCATGGATGAAACATGAAGATGTGATGTCGAGTAAAATAAGCCAGACACAGATATAGTATATAATCTCTCTTATATTAAATACTTAGGATAAGCAAATTCATAAAGACAGAAAGCAAAATAGTATTTCCAGGGGCTGGGGGAAGGAGGGAATGGGTAAGATTGCTTAATGGGTATGAGTTTCCATTTGGGATGATAAAAATGTTCTGGAACTAGTGATGAGGTTATGCAATATTGTCAATGTCCTTAATGTCATAGTACACTTCAAAATCGTTAATATATTTTTATGTTATGTTTATTTTGCCATAATAACAAAAAGAAAAAAATCAAAGGTATTCTTTAAAGAGAAAAGGAGCACAGAAGGGAAATCTGAAGGTTGTGCAAGTGACAAGAACAGGAAATGACTGGATTTGCATGACCCTCAGATGCTTTTTAGGCTCCCTCTGTATGTAACCATCCTTTCTGCATTCATTCCTCCACAGCTTCCCTAATTTTATTCCTACCAGCTATATTTAAGGCTCACTTTTTGAGTCAGGATTTGGCTGTGTATAACAGAAAGCATTGGAGCTATTTTAAGGAAGCAGGCATTTAACACAAGAATAGTGGTCCTTTAAAAATCACTGGGAAGCTTAGAGTGATATTATAACAATAGCTCCCAGAATACTACCCCAGAGCTGGCCCCTAAGGCAACTGCTACTGCTGGCACTATCAGGAAGCAGAAGGGTTAGAACTACTTCCCTGCTGCTGCCTCCACGATCACACCTCCTTTTTTGTCATTTGCGATCAGAAAGTTACTGTAACAACTATTAGTTTCAGGAACACCAAGTCTTAGCTCTGCTGTGGGGCTCAAGAAGCTGCAGCTAGAACTGGTAGTTCCTGGAATACATCTTGGCTGCAGTTGGGGGAAGAGGAAGGTGTCACCAGAACTCTTGGTGTTAGGGCCACACTGCGCCTGCTTAATAGGCACGAATAAAGCAGATGCCTTCCAGGTTGCACCTCCCCTGCCACGTGAATGAGTTCTGAATTCAGGGCTAAGGAGAGTACATCAGAATGGTAAAACCTCTGACCTCTCTAGAACAATAGTGTATTAGTCAGCCAAAGGGGTGCTGATGCAAAATACCAGAAATTGGTTGGTTTTTATAAAGGGTATTTATTTGGGGTAGGATCTTACAGTTACCAGACCATAAAGCATAAGTTACTTCCTTCACCAAAGTCTACTTTCACGTGTTGGAGCAAGATGGCTGCTGACGTCTGCAAGGGTTCGGGCTTCCTGGGTTCCTCTGGGCTCAGCGCCTCTGTTTTCTCCACAAGGTCAGCTGTAGACTACGAGGCTCTCTAGGTCAGCTGTAGACTATCAGGCGAATGGCTCCGTCCCTTTCCCTGGGACTCCAGCTTAAGACTTCAACATCAAACTCCAATATCAAAATTCCAATATTAAAAGCCCCCAACTCTGTCCTTTGCCATGCCCCACCCTTTGGTGCGTGGGGACTCAATGCCCTACTGGCACAAGAGGTTTACATAATTACTTAGTCAAATAAACCTATGAATCCAATATAATCTAACATGCCCAGAGGAAAAGATCAGTTTACAAACATAATCCAATATTTCTTTTTGGAATTCATCAATAATATCAAACTGCTACAATAGCTTTGCGATTCTTTGGAAAATATGGTTTTCGGTTTTCCAATCTTTGTATTAATAGTATAGGAAGACCCATTAGAAGGACACTGGAATAGATGGTAAGCAAGGCAATAAACTATATCCTCTGCAGCATATTATAACCTAAAATTGTTATACTTTGAAGGTGATGTATAATAATGAAAATGATGCTCACCTTTCCTTTTTCCTCAGATTCATATTTTTAAAAATTAAATGGTTAGTATTTTATTTCATTTTGAAATTGTTTTCAAACAAATATTCAGTAAGTTGGTGACTGTATCCTTCAGCAACATCAGTTCTATTTAGGAAAATACAAGTAATTGGCAAAGTAATGGCATGACTGGCTATCCTGATAAGTTTTAGGCAATGGAGTTTTCAGCAATGGGTCTCTACTAGTAGTTTCACATTAGCTTATTTAACTAAGACAGAAATCAATCCCCCCAAAAATTACATTTTTTTTTACACACTCAGATGTCTATAAAGTTAATATAAATGTGTGACTTGGCTTAGATGCAAGAAAAACAAAGTACCAAAAATAAAATCAAAATGTGTTTTATTTTACTGTTATTTCATCTTAGCAGATAACATAATATAAACATATATGGTATTAAAAGTTTACATTTTAAATTTCAAACTCAGGAAGCAGATGTGGCTCAAGTGATTGGGCTCCTGCCTACCACATAGTAGGTTCCTGGTTGGGTTCCCAGTGCCTCCCAAGGAAGACTGTGGACTGGTATGATGGGCAGATGCGGCAAGCTCATGCAACAAGATAATGCAACAAGAGACACAAGAAGAAAAACATAATGAGAGACACAAGAAAAGCAGGGAACAGAGGTGGCTCAAGTGATTAGGAGCCTCCCTCCCACATCAGAGACCAAGAGTTTGGTTCCTGGAGCCTCCTAAAGAAACAGGTAAGACGAATGGACACAGAAAGTACAAATGATGAGGGGATGGGGAGAAATAAATAATTTCAAACTCAGAAGTGAAAAATAACGGGAATATTGTGTTAAATTTTTTCTTTCAAAATTTGTTACTCGACATATTTAGAGCACTCATCTAATACTTCCATATGAGGATGTCGATGACAGGTCTTCAATTTTCTATTATAAAATGTAGTACAAATTCAAATATGAATTTTTATATAGAGAAAGATACTTTGCTTTATGCAATTTCATAGAAGAAAATATTTACAAATATGACTACTTCCATGAATGGATAGAAATGTTACATGGTCATTTTTATATGGAGAGCATATTTGAGGCAAAAATGTTTGCTAAATTCTGGTATTCCAATTGTAGTCACATTTAATTTTCCCTTCTATGATGCACTGCAGTTCAGTAAAATTCCATTTTGGTTTTTCAGCATGCTATCATTATTAATTGAGAGAAATAACATGAACAATATTTATTCGAGAATGTTCTTAGGAATTCAATCTTCAACTTTAAAATCAGGAAATTGTTTTGAACATAGAAAAATGGGCAGGATTATTCATTGTAAAATAAGTTTAACAAAGGCTGTATCAAAAATAATTACATGTAGAATTATTTGTGAATGCCTATATATGAAAATAAATTGGGAAGCCAAGAGTAGGCAAAAGAATGAGAAAGAGTCAGTTGCAGGTTCAGCAAATAAAAATACAGGACATCCAGTTAAATCTGAATGTCAAGCAATGGATTATTGTTTAATATATATCAAATATTGCATGGGACATTGACTAAAACTTATTCATTGTTTATCTGACATTCAAATTTAACTGGGAATCCTATATTTTATTTGGCAACACTCATCAGGAAGAATAAGGAAGAAAGAAGATCCAGAAGAGGGTATGTGTGTGTGTACAGGAGGAGGGAGTCAGTTAGAGGAAGAAAGCATCTTCTAAGATGAGTGAGAAATTGGAAAGATGGAAAGGTGGTGAGGAACTTAGAATCATTGCTTCGTGCTGTTCCATGTCATTTCCCCTTTGTCATCTCCTCAAGAAAGCTGCAGTAAAAGCCTACACATGACTTTTCAATGCCTTTTGAAGTTGAATTTGTATTCTTTTGGATTGGTCATGTTTCTCAGATGGGATTAAGAATTCCCAACATAAGAACATTATACAACCAATATCCATCGAATTCCTGTTATGTCAGACACCAGGAATGCAACAATGAAAAAAGCAGATGTGATGGTGTGGTCCTAAGCTCAAGGAGCTTATAGTTTGGAAATAGGGTATACAATAAAACAAATAATTATGCAAATAATCAGACAATTATCATTGTGACCTGCAACCCATTCCAATAAAATTTGCATCCTAAAACAAGCAAGGAGAAGAGGTGTGCTTGGAAGAGAAGAGAAAAGGCCCTAGACAGGAAAGAGTTCAGCATCCCAGAAGAACTAGAAAATATTAATGAATAGAAGAGTGTCATGTTTGGAGGGATGGGGGGGATAAAAGGGTTAAAGTGAAGTCATAAGTCATGGTACAGCCCACCTTCATCATCATTTCTGTTTAAATCATACCTAAATATTTACATCTTGCCTAAGAATGGCAACATCCACAGGTTTGTTTTTTTTAACTTTCAGACCTTAAATGCCTGTATTAGACCAGGAGCTCCTTGAAGGCAGGGATAATTTCCTACCAATTTTTTAATTCCCCTGAGTATTTGGCACATCTGAATCAAAGCCTTTGAACATTCAGGAAATTGTTTCAAATACATCTTCAATAGCCTAGGCACACATCCTTCTTGGCATATTAATGTATGCCGTGGGTAGAACTTACCCAAAATTACATATTTCAGGGTTAATCATAATCAGTGTAACATGTCTCATACAAACACAGTCATCCACCAGGAAAATACATAAGATCAAATTCTCAAAATAACAACACAGGGTTTACTAGCAGGCGGTCATTAGGCGTGGGCACTCTGGAGTCAGGCTACCTGAGGTTCTGCCACTAACTGGCTGGGTGGCCTTGGAAAGTCACTTGATTTCTCCAGGCTTCAGATTCCTCATCCAATATTAGTATAAATACTAATAATATTTTCCTCATAGAATTGTTACATGGATTGAACGAGTTAAAATACGTAAGTACTTATAACAATGGCTGGCATATAGTACATGTACATGTGTTGGATTTATATATATATATATATGTATATATATATATTTAGAATTATACTTCATCCTACATAGTGTTTCCTTTACAAAGGCTTTATCCCAGGTAATGTACCTAGGAGCATTTGTGTTTCTTCTTTTTTTTTTTTTTAAGATTTATTCTTTTATTTATTTTTCTCCCCCTCCACCCTCCCCCGCAGTTGTCCACTCTCTGTGTCCATTCACTGTGTGTTCTTCTGTGACCGTTTCTATCCTTATCACCAGCACCAGGAATCTGTGTTTCTTTTTGTTGCATCATCTTGCTGTGTCAGCTCTCCGTGTGTGCAGTGCCATTCTTAGGCAGGCTGCACTTTATTTCACACTGGGCGGCTCTCCTTATGAGGTGCACTCCTTGCGCGTGGGGCTCCCCTACGCGGGGGACACACCTGCGTGGCAGGGCACTCCTTGCACGCATCAGCACTGCGCATGGGCCAGCTCCACACGGGTCAAGGAGGCCAGGGTTTGAACCGCGGACCTCCCATGTGGTGGGCGGACGCCCTATCCATTGGGCCAAGTCCACTTCCGGATTAATATAATAAGTATCATGAGTATGTTAAAAGTCAGATGGAGGAAGAGGGGCTAGATGATTCCTTTCCTTCCTTTCCCTTCCCTGGAATAAATGTCTGTGCCTCCAAATTAAATGCAAGACCAGAAGAGATACTTGGAAGATGGATAAATAGCTTATTAAAATATTCTTATTTGCTTTTGCTTCTGAAAGGGAGTATCACCCAGGACTATCAGTTTTCTTAATTTGATATTCATGTTTGAAAAATAAATATATGAAAAGAGTCACTAATAGGAAAAAAACCCCACACCATTAATTAAAGCACTACCTAGATAGAGTAATCAGAAGAAAACCAAGCTGGTTATCATATAAAGCCATGATTCATGTCTAATTGCCTTGGGTAGAACGAAATCTCACTACCACAAAAATAATATATAAGAGAGACAGCAAGATGTCAGCGGAGTAAGGAGTTCCTAGAGTCAGCTCCTGATGCAGGGCAGTTAGCAAACTTCAGGAGGCCAGAAGGGCATCCTGCAACATCCTTGAAGGAGTGGAAGAAGGAGACTGCCCATCTGCAGAGAAAACTCCTAAGTAGAGTGCTCCACGCCGCAGAGGCCAGTGTCCATCCTCCACTGGAGGCACAAGCCGCTTGGGAGCTGTTCCGCGGCTGGAATTGAAAGCTCCACATCCCAAAAATGGGGGACAAAGAGACAGTTGGGCACTAACTTCAACTAATGATGAGTAAAATTCAGTGGGCTAAAGTATAATCCTGAGAACAGTTGAAGTTTGAGCCTGTCCAAGTCAGAAAGAGGCCAGGAACCGCCATCTTATCTCCATGCCTGGCACAAGGGGAAGCAGGGCGGACTGAAAATCCCAGTGCTGGTGGGGACGGACTTCTTTCCATCCAGGTCAGACTGCAGGTCTCGCCTAGGCCCCAGTGCCACTTCCGGCAGGGAGGAAGCTGCAGGAACCTGCACCAGCCTCTCTCGGAAATTTCCAGACAAGCTGTGGAGGCCGGTGATTGTCCTACTCTGGTGTCACGAGCCACCGCAGGAGCTATTCTGTAACCAAAATTGGAAGCTCCATTTCCCAAAAACAGGGGAGGAGGAGACGGTTGGCTGCTGATTTCAGATACTGATTGGTAGACTTGGATGGCTAAGGAATAACCCTGGGAACAGCTGGGGTGTGAATTTGTCCAAATCAGAAAGGGGCTCGTTGCTGCCATTTTAACTCCACTCCCAGTCTAAGGGGAAGCCAGCCTGACCAAATATCACAGTGAAGGTAGGAACCAGTTTCTTTCACCTCAATCAGCCTGTAGCCCTAGCCTAGGCTTCAATCCCACCTTGGCAGGGAGGAGGCTGGCTGGCTCAGTACCACTCTATCCAAGGTAACTGAGGGTACCTTTGGCTGGCACAATCTGAATAATTTAAAGTCTACTGGGGCAACTGCCGTCACCTTGGACCCACACTACATAGATTGCTGCCCACACCTACAGCTCCATCCATGCCCCAGGCAGGGGAGAAAGGGGCATGAAGCTTCATCAGTCTCTCTGGGCAACTACAGTCTAGGCCTGCATGACTTGGATTGTTCCATACAACTGTGACTCTGTCCCTACCTCTGGGAAAGGAGAAAGTTGGGAGAAGCTTCTTGTGTCCCTGGGGCAATGAGGGCAGCTTGAGCCTCCACAGTTTATAGCACCAATTACATCCTTGGCTCCTACTTTACAACCAGCAAGGGAGAAAGGGCAGAAAGCCCTAAACTAAAGAGAAAAACTGCACCCGAATAAATTCTCTAGTAAGCCAGATGCCAAGACACTAAACAAAAAACTACAATCCTCCCCAAGAAAGAAGAAGCTATGACCCAGTTAAAGGAACAAGATAAACCCCCAGATGACATAAAGGAGTTGAGACAATTAATCATAAATGTTCAACCAAATTTCCTTAATAAATTCAATGAGATGGCTAAAGAGATTAAGGAGGGAAACGGACTTGGCCCAGTGGTTAGGGTGTCCGTCTACCACATGGGAGATCCGCAGTTCAAACCCCGGGCCTCCTTGACCCGTGTGGAGCTGGCCCATGCGCAGTGCTGATGCGCGCAAGGAGTGCCGCGACACGCAGGGGTGTCCCCCGCGTAGGGGAGCCCCGTCCAAGGAGTGCGCCCCATAAGGAGAGCCGCCCAGCGTGAAAGAAAGTGCAGCCTGCCGAGGAATGGCGCCGCCCACACTTCCCGTGCTGCTGAAGACAACAGAAGCTGACAAAGAAACAAGATGCAGCAAATAGACACAGAGAACAGACAACCGGGGGGGGGGGGGGGGGGAATTAAATAAATTAATAAATCTTAAAAAAAAAAGAGAGAGATTAAGGATATTAAGAAGACACTGAATCAGCACAAAGAAGAGTTTGAAAGCATGCATAGAAAAATTGCAGATCTATGGGAATGAAAGGTGCAATCAATGAATTAAATAAACGTTGGAATCATAATAGCAGATTTGAGGAGGCAGAGGAAAGGATTGGTGAGCTTGAAAAAAATGGCCTCTGAAAGCGAACATACAAAAGAACAGGTGAATAAAAGAATGGAAAAATTGGACAAGGTCTCAGGGAATTAAATGACAGCCAGAGATGTTCAAACATACGTGTCATGGGTATCCCAGAAGGAGAAGAGAAGGGAAAAGGGGCAGAAGAAGTATTTAAAGAAATAATGTTAGAAAATTTCCCAACCCTATTGAAGGACATAGATATCCTTGTCCAAGAAGCACAACATATTCCTATCCAAAAAAATTCAAATAGACCAACTCCAAGACACATACTCATCAGAATGTCAAATGCCAAAGACAAAGAGAATTCTGAGAGCGGCAAGAGAAAAGCAATGCATAACATATAAGGGATTCCTAATAAGATTAAGTGCTGATTTCTCACCAGAAACCATGGAGGCAAGAAGACAGTGGTCTGATATATTTAGGATACTATGAGAGAAAAACGTCTAGCCAAGAATTTTATATCCAGCAAGACTGCCTTTCAAAAATGAGGGCAAGAGTAGAATATCACAGATAAACAGAAACTGTGAGAATTTCTAAGCAAGAGACCAGATTTTCAGGAATACTAAAGGGTGTGCCTGAACCTGAAAAGAAAAGACAGGAGAGAGAGTCCTGGAAGAGAGTCTAGAAATGAAGATTATATCAATAAAAGCAATTAAAAGTGTCAAAAGAGTGGCGAAAATAAAATATGACAGGTAAAACTCAAGTAGTCAGGAATAAAGTTAACCAATGATGTAAAGCACTTGTATTCAGAAAACTGCAACCCAGTGTTGAAAGAAATCAAGAAAGTCCTAAATAATTGAAAGAACATTCCATGCTCATGGATTGGAAGACTAAATATCATTAAGATGTCAATTCTACTCAAATTGATATACAGATTCAAAGCAACCATGATAAAAATTCCACCAGCATTTAAAAAAAAATTGAAAACACAATTAGCAAATTTATTTGGAAGGGTAAGGGGTACTAAATAGCCAGAAACATCATAAAAGGAAAAACGAACCCTTATCTCTGAACTTTAAATCATACTACCAAGCTACAGCGGTAAAAACAGCATGGTACTGGCATAAAGACTGATACATAAACCAATGGAACCAAACTGATGGCTCAGAAACAGACCCTCACATGTATGGTCAAGTGATTTTTGGCTAGCCTGTCAAACCCACACAGCTAGGCAGAACAGTCCATTCAGCAAAATGGTGCTGAAAGAACTGGATATCTATAGCCAAAAGAAGGAAAGAGGACCTCTGTCTCACACCTTATCCAAAAATTAACTCAAAATGGATCAAAAACCAAAAAATAAAAGCAATAACCATAAAACTTCTAGAAGAAATTGTAGGGAAATATCTTCAAGAACTGGTGGTGGGTGATGGATTCTTAATGGAGATAAGAGAAGGACTGAGATGGACTACTGTTGTTTAATATATGTAGAAGTGTTAATCAGCTTTACTGTAAAAGTGTGGAAATGTATAGAATGGATGGTAAAAATAGTTATAGCTAGTTTATAAATAGGGATGTGACTGAAAATGGTAGTCTAGGGATGTTAATGCCAATTGACAGAATGCTAGAGAATAATCTAGGAACTGAATAGCACAGTAAACCAAGAGGTGTTTGAGAATTGTGATTGATGGTACAGCTGCAAGAGTGTCCTTTGTGAGCCAGAGCAAATGTATATCACTACTTCAGAGTGTTGGGAATGCATGGGAAAAATACAACTGGAATGACCTATGGACTGTGGTTAGCAGTAATAAAATAATATTCTTGCATCTATGCCAAACATGTACTGTGCTGATGATAGGGCAGTATGGAAAATGTGAGCCAGATGTATACTATTGACATGGTAACAATCAGTTGATATCGTCTTATCTGTAACAAATGTTCCACCACAGTGTGGTGTGTTGATAGAGGGGTATTGCTTGGGAGTTCTGCATATGTGCATGATTGCTTTATAAGTTTATAACTTCTGTCATAAAAAAAACATTTAAAAAATAATAATAAGGTATGTTGGGGGGAAAACACACCAATGTAAGATAAGGACTATAATTAGTAGTAAGATTTTGACAATATTCTTTTGAAATTTGTAACAAACATCTCACGACAATACGAGGTGTTGGTTGTATGATGTTATGCATGTTTGCTTTTAAGTTCACAACTTTTACTATATACTTTTTTTTTTTTAATTTTTTTATTTTTTATTGACTTTGTAATAATATTACATTAAAAATATATATGTGAGGTCCCATTCAACCCCACCCCCCCATCCCCCCTCTCCCCCCCCCCCAACAACACTCGTTCCCATCATCTTGACACATCCATTGGATTTGGTAAGTACATCTTTGGGCACCTCTGCACCTCATATACATTGGTTCACATCATGGCCCATACTCTCCTCTATTCCATCATGTAGGCCCTGTGAGGATTTACAATGTCCGGTGATTACCTCTGAAGCACCATCCAGGGCAGCTCCATGTCCCGAAGACGCCTCCACCTCTCATCTCTTCCTGCCTTTCCCCATACCCTTTGTCCATTATGTCCACTTTTCCCAATCCAATGCCACCTCTTCTATGTGGACACTGGATTGGTTGTGTCCATTGCACCTTTATGTCAAGAGGAGGCTCAGATTCCACCTGGATGCTGGATGCAATCCTCCCATTTTCAGTTGTAATCACTCTAGGCTCCATGGTGTGGTGGTTGTCCTTCTTCACCTCCATCTTAGCTGAGTGTGGTAAGTCCAATAAATCAGATTGTAGGTGCTGGAGTCTGTTGAGGCTCAGGATCTGGCTATCACATTGTCAGTCCAGAGATTCAAATCCCCTAAATATATCTTAAACCCCAACATTAACTGCACCTCCAGCACATTAGCTACTATATACTTTATTGTTTACATATGTTCATATATAAATGACATAAAGATAATAATAATAGGGAAGGTTGGGGGAAAATACTTTCATTGTAGTAATGCTTTGACAATGCTCTTTAATCATTAGTTAAAAAGGTTTAACAGCAATGTAAGGTGTTGTTGGTAGGGTGAGTTATGAGAGTCCTGCATGGCGTTACATATGTTTGTTTTATAAGTTCATAACTCTTACTATACACTTGTTTTTTATGCATGTTTGTGTGTGGTTGATATGTTTCAATAAATTAATTTTAAAAATAATAATATATACAAACTTTACACAATCTCTTTTAAATGCAGGAGTCTTAGACTTAAACATTCTGACCCAATTTCCAAGTATTTAAATGTGTAGTTTCAAGACAAAATTTGAACATCTTTGTCAAATAAAACTCTTACTTGGAACTGAACAATTCATTCAAAGATAAAGATATACAGATCGATGACCTATTTTTAGAAGAGATTGTTAACTGTTCTACTTTCTCAGACAAAACATTGATTTTATTTATACAAAAGCTACCATATTTATTGGTCAGCATAAACAATGCCTACACAAATCTCTCAAACATTATAATGCCTCCTTTTTATGAAGCCTATATTCTGGCTTTAAATGCAAGACGAAAGTCAAACTGTGAAAGTCAAAAGAACTGATGACATTGTTCCAAGACCAGGGCATAAAAAGAGGGTTATGAAAGAAATATTTAAAAGTTGTTAAAGAATAAAAATTTGATCAGTTTTCAACTAATATTAGCTGCAGGCACCTTTGGAAGAGGTTTCAAATACACTAGAAATATTTTAGTTTTTCTTATAAGTAAATACAAAATTAAAATTCCTCTGAGAGTTTGGGAACAACAAATGACAAATGAAGGTGCCTATCATGATATAATTATTTGCAATCAGGTAAGATGTTTCATTTTTTATTCATTTAATTAATATTCACAACCAAGCTTTCAGTTCAATTTATTTTTCTGCTTCTCTCCTCGAGACTGCAAGTGTAGATGAGTTTTGTTGTTAAAAACATCCATACTTTCTACAAGACTTTCTTCCTTCTTCATCTCTTTAGTCCCAACTTTTTCAAGTAAAAACTGATACCGTGTACAGGATGATTTATATGCTGGAAATGCTAAAATTAAGCTTGATGGATATTTTTAAAAGAGGAAAAACATTTTTAAGTGTTTCAAGGCTGCAAGATATTTCTTACAATCTAAGATAAACCACAGATTCATGTTTGGTTTCTAGGACAGTCACTTGTTCTACCCACTCATGTACAAAAAAGGGCAAATGTTTTCAGAACCCATTCATTAGACAGGTGGGGTTTTGTTGAGGTATTTGCATCATACTGTACCTTTTAATATTTATATAACCATACTTATTACTCTTTCTATCACTGAGGAAGAAAAAATAGAAAAATGACATTTTGCTTGGTGAAATATAGTTCAGTTTAATATTGTTTTGCACTAAAGCCCTTCTATTTTGCTGGAATTGGAGGACAGCAGGATGGAGGTAGGAATGAAATCATCAGACAATTTCTCAATAGATAATGTTACAGATTGCTTTTCTCTAGACTTAATGAGTTTAAATAATAGCTACTCATTTGGGACTATCGAAACACCTGCTGGGGATTTTTTCATAGAAAATAATAGTCAATCTAAGCAAAAATAAAACTGATTTTCAGATTTTGGTATTTTAGACTATTGCAGAGAAAATAGCTTTGAAAGCGGTAAGAGCTTCTGAGTTTTCTAATTCTTCATCACCAGGATCAAGAAAAGGTTAAAAAGTGACTCTGTGGGGAAACGGATGCAGCTCAAACAATTGGGCTCCCATTTACCATATAGGAGGTCCAGGGTTTGATGCCCAGGGACTCCTGGAGAAGGCAAGCTGGCCCTCATGGTGAGCTGACCCACACAGAGTGCCAGCCCATGAGAGAGTGCCACTTCATGTGGAAGTGCCACCCTGTGTAGGAGTGCCAGTCGACATGGAGAGCTGGTGCAGCAAGATAACACAACAAGAGACACAGAGGAGAGACAATAAGTGACATAGCAGAACAGGGAGCTGAGGTGGTGCAAGAGAATGATCACCTCTTTCCCACTCCAGAAGGTCCCAGGATGGGTTCCCAGAGCCGCCTAATGAGAATACAAGAGGACACAGAAAAACATACAGAGAATGGACACAGAGAGCAGACAATGAGGGGTGGAGGGGAGAGAAATAAATAAATCTTAAAAAAGAAAAGTGACTCTGTGGTGGTTTGAAGCTGTATGTACCCCAGAAAAACATGTCTGTAAGTGTAATTCATTCCTGTGGGTGTAACCCATTATAAGTAGGGCCTTTTGATGATGCTACTTCAGTTAAGGTGTGACCCACCCCAACTAGGATGGGTCTTAATCCTCTTACTAGAATCTTTTTTAAGCAGAATGGAATTCATACAGAGAGACAGAGAAAGCCACAGGAAGCAAGAAGCTGAAATAGAACCTGGAAGAGAAGGAAGAAACCAGGAGACACCCCATATGCCTTGCCATATGGCAGCAGAACCAAGGGTCACTGGCAGCCTGCCCCAGAATGCTGCAGTCTTCAGGTAGAGAGTATCGTCTTGATGATGCATTCGTTTGGACATTTTCCCCGACCTCAAAACTGTAAATGAATAAATTCCCATTGTTTAAGTTGAATCATATCATGATATTCGCTTGAGCAAACTAGGAAACTGAAACAGACTCTAAGTAACTAATCATTGTCCTCCAGCTCCTCCCTCATTTATTTCCCCCTCCCATCAAATTCACTCTTACATTCATTCATTTATAAATACTTGTTGACTGTAGATTATGTGCAAAGGCATGCTCAATACTAGCAGAGCATAAAAAATAATCCTTATGGAATAACTTCATAGAATTTACACTGTAGATGGAGATTAAAGCAAGGATAATTCATGGAAATAGAACCAAAAGGGATGGTAAAGCTCTTCCAGACCAGCTCCATAACTCACTAATTAATTTAATAGACCTTATAAAATTTAATAAACACCTACTATGTAAAGGGCATGTTTTCATTTTGCAAATGCAGTAATCCTATAAGTATGATGTATTTAACGTTGAGTATAGCGTTTTGGGCTTGGTGGGGACCATACATTAATCACGTGCGGTAGCAGTATGCTTCTCCAAAGTAGGCCTTAAGAAAAGAAACCAGGCACTGGCCATTTTATCCAGGTCGTGCCCGTTCTTGCAAGATCATTAATAAAATTCTTTTCTCCACCACAAAAAAAAAGAAAAAAGAAAGAAAAAAAGAAACCAAACATGTCATTAAAAATTTCAGATAAATACCTTTCAATTAGTTATTTATCTTTGAATAATATTGATATTTTTTTCTTAAAAGATCATGTGATTTTCCACAGACAAAAATTAGAGAGATTAAAAGAGTCAAAATTCCATTACCAAGCAATGATGAACTCTGTAATTGTTGTAAAAAATCACAGAACTTTAACAGACTGAATAATGGTCCCCCAAAGATGTCATGTCCTAATCCATGGAACTTGTGAATGTGTCACCTTATTCTGGACAGTCAGAGTGGACCCAATACAATCACAGGGAAAGAGGGAAACAAGAGAAAGAGCATGACTATGAAGAAGTCAGAGTGATATGGGGCCACAAGGCAAGTGATGAGGGAAGCTTCTAGAAACTAGAAAAGGCAAGGAAATAGATTCTTCTCCCAAAGGAACACAGCCCTGCAAATTACTTGATTTTAATCTAGTGAATTCTGTTTTGGACTTCTGATCTCTGGAACTGTGAGATAACAAATCTGTGTTGCTTTAAGCCACTAAATTTATGGTAATTCATTACAGCAGTAATAAAACAATTTACCATCTTTCTGGGCATTTTCTGTGTGTCACTACACATTTTAAATGTATTATCTCATTTAATCATCTTTAAAACCCTATGAAATACATACTATTATCTAATATAATTATTATTCCTATTTCTCAAATGAAAAAATTGAGGCAAAACCATTTAAGCAATTTTCTCAAGAGACTTGTCTTCTTGTCAAGGCTGCTATAACAAAGATCTATAGACTAGTTGGCTTAAATAACGGGGAGTAGTTCATTGTCCCAGTTTTGGAGGCTAGAAGCTGAAAATGAAGGTATCAACAGAATCATTCTTTCTCTGAAGTCTGTAGTGGCTGACAATCTATAACTCAATCTCTATTTCCATCACATGCCATCTGTCTCCTTCTGTCTCCTATTACTGTGTCCAAATGTCTTCTGTTTCTAAGGACTCCTGTTCTATTGGATTAAGGCCCACTGTGGCAATTTGAGATTATTTATGAATTCCAAAAAGAGAAAGATTATGTTTGTAAACTAATCTATTCCTCTGGGTGCAATACTCTGTGACTGTATTAAATTCAAAGGATTTAAGTTTACTTGATAAAATCAGTTTAGGACTTTTGATTCGACCACGTCAGTAAGGCGTGACTCAGGTTGAGTCCCCGCCCCCTTGGTGGGCCTATATAATGGACAGTCACTCAGGAAAACAAAAGAAGAGAGAGAGAGAGAGAGAGAGAGATGGCTTTGTCCTATTTGATCCTGGGGCACTGGGAAGAGATGAGTCATTTGCATTTTAGTTTGCAGCTTAAGAGAGCAGAGCCCTGAGCGGCTGAGAAGGCCAGTAAAGAAACAAGCCCTGTGCCAGAGACTGATACTGGAAGCCCTGAGAGACCAGGCAGAAATCAGCGACTATGTAGCTTCAGCATGTGGCAAATGACTTTGGTGAGAAAGCAACCTGATTTGGACTCTTTACGGCCTTGTGACTGTGAGATTTTACCCCGAATAATTACCCTTTATAAAAGCGAACAGATTTCTGGTACTTTGCATCAGCACCTCTCTAAAATACACCCACCCTGATTCAATTTGTCCTCAATTAATAGGATTGAAGATCCTATTTACAGATGAGTTCATTCACAGGACCAGGGAGACATGATGCAGTCCATAACGGGACTGAACTCTTAATCACCACTAGAATGCTTCATGAACAAGCAAGTTAATGTGGACACATGAAACAGGAGAACATTAACGAGGGAGTGATTTTGTTGTTGAAGAGTTCTACCAAAGTGCTCACAGCTTTCCTTGGATTTTATTTTCTATCTTGATAAAAAAAGGCTGTAAGTCCACACTATTGTCGATTTCAATGATAGCTTGCATTTCACAAGTGCTGTAGTTGCTTTGCTTTCTTTTTGATGGCTGTATCCCATTTCAGGCTATTTTTTATTTGTTCTACTTCTGGGAATTTGGTGGGATATCTGCCCACCATCTCCCCCCCTCTCTGAATTGTCTCAAGACCACCAAGTATCACCATATACATGCCATATTTAAACAACTTAAGGTGAAATGATTTATTTACTCAAGGTAGAGCTGGTACTGTTTAAAAATAGAAATATTGAAGCAGAATATATACACCAATTTTATGGTAAAGTAGAAGCTTTAACTCAATCTTTGCTCTAAACTCAATCTTTCTCTAGGAGTGAAATATGGAAAATTATTTTCCAGCATATATACCAGCAAATTCCTGTTTAGGCACCATATGTATTTGGCAAAACATGTAAAACCTACAAATTTAGCTTCTATTAGTCTACACATAAATGAAGATAAAGGAGGCACTTGTAAACATATTAGAACTTCTTACTATGTAATTATCATGCAACCTAATTTTGGCTACTCAATAGCTAGGTTTTGGTATATGTTTTATTTAGTTAAATATTAAAATGTGTTCTTTTTATTTACTGTTTACATTATACAGTACTACCTTCTTCTCAAAACAAAGCAAAACAAAAAATGAAAGATTATATGATCGTCTTTTTCACATACCTGCCTTTATTTCCAAAGGGTTTATAGAACACAGTTCAGTGCAGTTTTGCTCGTGCACTACTAAGAAAGCTACACATCAGGGATATGTATTCCAAGAGATTAAAAGGGAAATGCTGTACCCTTAAACTTGACATTAAGATATCAGTCTATTCTATATGACAGTAATACTTGCTTTTTTTTGCTTGAAAACTTTTTCCAGTTTATTGCAGAAAGAATAATAGACTATTTCTCATATGCTGCAGAATAAGAATCATCAGCTAAGAGCCAATTGCAGTAATTATTAGTGATGAGGATGCAAAAGACAGAAATAGTACTACTTACTGGCATATCACAGGTGGAGCATGAGTTACTGGCAGCTACAAAAATCACATCTCAACTCGTAAAGCAAACCAACTTTCTATGGAAATCTCTGACAAATAAATAGACCTACTCATTGGATTCTCTTGCACCACCTCAGCTCTCTATTCATTAGATTCTTATTTATGCAAACCTATATACTTCTTGAGCCGAATCACTAAAGTTTTTTTATAGTTATATCTATTTAATACACAAAATTTTTCTAAAAACCTTATATTACAATTAACATTTTATGTTCAAGAATGTGATGTTACTGATTTCCAGTGCACCAATATTTTAAGTGTTTTTAAATTTTCATTTATTTATTTAGTTAGCATTACTGATCATCTATCAAAGACTTAGCATTTTTCTATCCCAAGAACACAGAAGTCTACAGGGACAAGACACTGTCTAGTTTTGGAGACAGAAACACAACTGAATACAATACAGTGAAGTGCAGTGATAGAAAACTGCACTGGGCACACAGAAAGTGGATATGCAATGGCATTTCATTTTAGTGGAGAGCCAAGGGAAGAGGGGAGGTTGTTAAGGAAGTTTCTTAAAAGAGAAGCACCTAAGCTGAGTTTTCATGGATGAGAAGGTATCAGCTAGATAAAAGAAGTTATGGGGGTTTGTCCTGGGAATATTTCAGGTAGAAATTCATACTTGAACAAAGGAAGATAAGGAAGTTCATGAAATATTAGGCAAAACCCAAGACGTGTGCAATAGTTGAAGCCTAAAACTAAAGGTAATTTACCACAATGGGGTTCCAGTTTCAAGATGGATGTGGAAGTTATCATTTTCCCCATTTTGTTCCTGGAAGTCATTCCATAGAATGAGGAGGAAGAAAAATAAGACCACACAATCTCATTTCCAGTAAAATTAGGAGACAGATGAAATTGCAGAAGGACTGAAAAAAATTATTGGGCAGGAAGTAAAGGTCCATTCAGGAGAAAGCAAAAGGGAGAATTCCTGGGCTACAGATCTCAGAATGAAACTGCAAAATCTATTTCTCAAGGGGAGAGGGCATGCCTTGGGAAGGAAACCTAAATTCCTCACTTGGAACAGGGAAATCCTAATAGTAAGCTTCTCTGGATCTGATTTGAATGTGAAAAGCAGAAGTAGGATTAATAGAAGTATTATGCAAACAATCCATATATGAAAGAGAGAAGCTGTTATCTCTATGTTAGCAGAAGAAAGAGAAACTTTGGAAGGGTGGTGATAGATGGGGATGGGTACATTCTGCACTGGCTAAGGAGAAATAATCTAAATTAATCTCCACCCAAAATTAAAAACCCTAGGTCAAAGAGAAGCTTCAGATAGGGTGGAATGTGGTCCTGGCCATTTCTCTCTATTAATCTCCTTTAATTTCGAAGACCAGGAAAATATCATTATTTAAAAGTAGGTAAATAAAAAAATTATGAGTACAGAATCTATATAAAATATTATAAGGAATACATAAGAAAAAGAAAAAGAAATGGCAGGTGTTGATCATGTATCAGAAAAACAGTGCCATGGAAGAGAGAAAAATGTCAACTATGACCTTAAACAAATAAATTAACTTCTATGAAGCAAGAGCACAAAGCAAAGTTGGATACAATAACTTAGTGAAAATATGGGGAAATAACAGGAAGAAAGGATGTGTGAATTAGAAGAGGCACTAAGTAGAAGAAAGCTGTGTAAAATAAAAGGTAATTAAGGAATTAAAAAGCATTATTAAGAAGATACTACAATATAGAAAACAGTCAAGTGAGATCTAAAAGGCAAAAAGAAAATCATGGAAAATGGCAAATAATTAAAAATACAATTCAAGGCAACTTTCCTGAAAAAAAAAATCTTTGAATCTACCCATAAAAGGTCAACATGCTGCCAGGAAAGTTGGATATGCAATAATAAGATATATCTTAGTAAAGTTACTGGACTTCAAATTAATAAAATCATTATTTAGAGACAAAGGTAAGAAAGATTAGGTCACTTAAAGGGATAAAAATCAGACTGACCTCAGACTGCTTCGCAGAAACATTCCCTTAGAAAAAGACTTAAGAAACACCTAAAAATTCCTTGAGAAAAGAGAAGGCAGTGCAGTAATTTCATTTCATTCAAGTATAATATTCTTGAAATATTGCATTATTTATATAGCACTCCTCTCAAATACTTTTATAGCTTTTAGAATATATTTAGCTGTGACAATATTATCTGTCAGTGGAAAAAGGAGCTTCTTGAAAATAAAACTTATTAGCAACTAAGGTATACAATATCACAAGGAAGACAGTTAAATCTGGCAATCATTTCTGCAGAAAATAAGAAATTTGTAAGCTTTAACACTGTCAAAAGTACTTAATTTTCCTAGAAAGGAAGATGAGTAGTGGTTTTATAATAATTTAATGAGTTCTAGTGACTTGAGTTCTTAGTTATTTTAAAGAAAAAAATTCAAATTTTCTTTTTATTGTTTAACATTTTGATTCATATAATCTATAAAGAATGACACTTTTATAGTAACTTTTTATATTGAGAAATAGATAATACCCCAAATTTCAAAATGTCTTGGAAGGAGTGCCTTCTAGAATTGAGGAGCCGCAGTAACAGAATTTGAATTTAGTTCAGGTATGACTCAAGACTTTTTCCTTCAGGGGCCTGTGAGAGAACACCAATGAGAAAGTCATAATGATTGTTGCTCTCCCCCTCCCATGGGGAGGACACAATTCTTTCAATGAGGCTGAAGATGAGACTGCTGGGGGAGGGGGAAACTTCTGGGAAACATTTTCTTCATTAAGGAAAAGAAATAACCACTCTTGCTCTCTCAAAATCATCATGCTTAAAGTAACTAACCCCAAACTTCTGTCCTTCCAGGACAGATTCTGTATACCATCATCCTCACAAAATCCTGAGATGGTGTCTTTGGTAAGATAAATAAACAAAAGAAACAGATTTTCTTAACAAGACAACTCATTGACGTTGTACTTTCATAACGAACAAAAGAAAGTGTTTTGATATTGTAACTGCGTCACTTAGAGGTAAAACCCAAAGCCCCACTCTGTTACATCGTACATTCCATCTAGGAGAAAATTAGATATAACCATTTGACTTAGAGCCGGATATAGGTTTTACAAGATTAAGAGAATGGGGGAAGGAGAGGCAGATTAAAGAACAAAGACATCAAAAAGAAAGAAGTCTCTAGATTTATCAAAAAGTAGTAACTAATATTTGTTGGAGACTTACCATGGGCCAGGCACTGTTTTGTGTACTTGGCTTATTTTCATTTAATCTTTACCGCAACATTATGAAGAAAGCTGAGGAAGCTGAAGCATGGAAAATAGAACTTGCCCAAGATTGTTACACAGCTTGGGGTGGATCTAGCATTTAAACTGTGGCAGACTGTTTCCAGATTTAAGCTTGTCTCTAAGACACTAACCTCTATTGACATCTAGCCCAAGTGTCTGTATGGAGATAGAATGGAAAAAATCCATACTCTGGACTCATTGCATATGTGATTACATTAAACGACTTTGTTTATATATATATAAATACAGATCCATATGTGTATATATATATTCATATGTATATATATCCATATACATATATACACACACACACACACACACACAGATCCATAGAGGATTCACAAACTAAACTAGTCTACTGGAAAGACTGGACTCTGCTATACGATAAAAATCAGGCAGACCAGTTGAGGCAGAAAATTCCCTGCAGGTTCATACACAAGCTTCATCTGACACTAAATATTAAAAGTAGGTAGTGGGGGAGGGAGTAGGGCATATGGGAATCCTCTACATTTTTTATGTAACATTTATGTAATCTGAAGTTTCTTTTGTAAACAAATAAATAGAGTAAAAGATAAATAAATAAGCAGGCAGGTAGGATTGTTTCAGGAGTAGAAGCATAGATCCATGAGAAGTATGGTAGAACTAGGGGATGCCACATTGAGCTAGCTACACCAGGATTCCAAATGAAACCTTGAGAAAATCAATAGAACAAATGGCATAGCTGGATGCTGTTATATTCAGTGGCTAAGACTAGAAGTTTTACAGGTAGTGCAGAATGGATTCGAGAATATGCAGATCTTAATACTAGGAAATTTCGGCTCATTATGGAGAAATTAAGACCCTACCAGTTAGTGCTTGGGTTGGATAAAATCTGGAAGCCTTTCTAAATTTCTGTTTTAATCATTGTTGAATATAAGCAAATCTTCTACAGGATAAAAGTGGTGAAGAAAGAGTACTCTAAAGTTTTGATCACTCAGTAGAAGAAGAATGAAAGTATCTCAGTTTTATGGAAAAACGTGCAGAGGTTTTATATGCTCTAGTGGAGAATGAAGGCAGTGGAATGAGGTGAAGAGAACTGGGTGAGAACCAACAAGCACTGGCTAGAGTCAATTGAGATCAGGCTGCATAAAATATCGAAGGCCTCCCAAGATCACCCTGTAGTAACAATTGATTTGGAAAGAAAGAAAACTAAGACAACAAAGCTCAAGTGAAGAAAAGGATTAGGATAAATTGACTAAAACTGAATTGTGGAATATTTGGGTATCTTTAAAATAAAATAAATCTGGCAAATTTCACACATATAAAATAGCAGTATGGAAGACTAAAAATTATAAGAACGTACCTCATACAATTATTTGTAACATACATTTGCCCTTCTTATAAAACTTTTAGATTTGATTTTTATATAAAAATCAATTGAGATAAAGCATTTTAGATACCTGAAGTAACTGTCACAAGCTTAAAACTTCTTTATCCTGAAATATATAAATAATGAATGTAAATAAAAAATGTTTACTTGTTTGTTTAGCTTGGATCATCTGGAGAATTGCCGTGATTTTCTCCTTCAGCATTTAGACCAGTGCTGCCCAACACAGCAGCCACTAACTGGCCATCTATGGCTACTGAGCACTTGCAAAGCAGTTGGTCAAAATTGAGATGTGCTATAAGTGCAAAATATATACCAGATTTCATATGAAAAAAAAAGAATGAAAAGAATCTCATTAATTTTTATAATAATGTCATGTTGAAATGTTAATATTTTAGACGTGTTGGGTTAAATTTGATATACTATTAAAATTAATTTCACGTGTTTCTTTTTCTTTTTTTTAATGTGGTTACCAGAAAATTTTAAACTACATATGTGGCTCACCTTGTATTTCTCCTGGAAAGTGCTCATGTAGATATTGTCTTAATAACATGTTTAGGCGGGGGACTTGGCCTAGTGGTTAAAGCATCCGTCTACCACATTGGAGGTCCGCGGTTCAAACCCCGGGCCTCCTTGACCCGTGTGGAGCTGGCCTATGCGCAGTGCTGATGTGCACAAGGAATGCCCTGCCACGCAGGGGTGTCCCCGCGTAGGGGAGCCCCACGTGCAAGGAGTGCACCCCATAAGGAGAGCCGCCCAGCGTGAAAGAAAGCGCAGCCTGCCCAGGAATGGCACCGCACACAAGGAGAACTGACACACAAGATGACGCAACAAAAAGAAACACAGATTCCCATGCCGCTGACAACAACAGAAGCGGACAAAGAAGACGCAGCAAATAGACACAGAGAACAGACAACCAGGGTGGGGGGGAAGGGGTGAGAAATAAATACATAAATAAATGTTTTTTTAAAAAAAAAATATTTAATAAGAATTCCAAAATCTAGTGTCAAAACAGAAGTAGTTGGCTTTCTGTAGCATAATAAATAACATTTTTGACAAATGAATGCTTTAATAGAAGTTCTTTAATATATGACCCTATTACATTTTAACAACTCCTAAGTGAGGCCAATATCTTTTTTATTATTATTAAATTGTCTTTTTTTTTTTAGAGATACATAGATCACAAAAAGTTTTACATTAAAAAATATAAGAGGTTCCCACATATCCCACCCCCGCACTCCTCCCACACCAACAACCTCTTTCACAATTGTGTGAGGCCAATATCTTAACAAATATATTTTAGCTTACTGCCCTTGAGATGCAAAGTTTTACCAATGCCATTAATATTTCTTCAAGTAGTCACTCCCTTCTCAGTGATTAAAAAACAATATATTAAACGTTAGAAATACATCTGAATTTTCTAACCATTTTCATTATTTAAAAATGAATATTTGCTTTTTTTTCCTTAAATTTATAACTGTTCTTCCTGAAATAAATATATTCTTTCAGTCATTTACTTTACCAGCATAAACATTGGTGGTTGTCATGGGGAGCTTAGACTTCATGGACAAAAAAAAAAAAAAAAGAAAATTTGTGTGGAAAGAAAATTGTTTACTTGCTAACTTAATAGTAAGGTAAATAGTTAAAAGAATTTTTGTACACTCATCCAGTGTACCTTTAAGATTATATCTCAGTTTCTGAATTTTTTCCCAAATAGCAAAGTTTCTTCAAATTGACAAAGGCCAGTTTTTAATCAGGAAATGGTCTCTTTCAATTGTAAGTTTATACTGACCCCTATGGGTTATTATCAGCCAATCTATTTCCAGTTAATTCTTACAGAACACATGGTAAATATTTAAACATTTTTACATTTAAGATTTAATTGTTTTTGGGTTAAAACCGTAATATACTTCTTATAGGTCCTTTCTCTCCTTAAACTGTACAATTTAAACTATGGGCAAATTGTATTCATTCTGTAAAACAATTTATCTCAGGGATTCAAGATGTTTTAACCCTCATTAGTTTCAGTGTTGGCCTACTGAGATAAAGAAACTGTCTCAGTGTAATTCTAATTTCCAGCAAAATATGATCAGATCATTTTCCTCAAAATCAGTATTTATGGGTATAGTACACTAAAAATTATCTTTAAAGTTCATACAGAAATGTGTATAACGGCACAATAGACACAGGAGCAAGGATAAACCTGATTTCAGTCAAGCCCTGTAAAGGGACACTGTTTCTACATTAGAGACTGGGAACATCTAATTCAGACTATTTCCCTTTTTTTTTAAGATTTATTTTTTTATTTATTTCTCTTCCCTCCGCCCCCCAATTGTCTGCTCTCTGTGTCAATTTGCTGTGTGTTCTTCTGTGTCCACTTGTATTCTTGAATCCCTGAGATAAATTGTTTTACAGAATGAATACAATTTGCCCATAGTTTAAATTGTACAATTTACAGAGAGAAAGGACCTATAAGAAGTATATTACGGTTTTAACCCAAAAACAATTAAATCTTAAATGTAAAAATGTTTAAATATTTACCATGTGTTATATAAGAATTAACTGGAAACAGATTGGCTGATAATAACCCATAGGGGTCAGTATAAACTTACAATTGGAAGAGACCATTTCCTAATGGCACCAGAAATCTGTGTCTCTTTTTGTTGCACCATCTTGCTGCGTCAGCTCTCTGTGTGTGCAGTGCCACTCCTGGGCAGGCTGCACTTTTTTTGCACAGGGCAGCTTTCTGTGTAGGGGTGCACTCCTTGCACGTGGGGCTCACCTACACGGGGGACACCCCTGCAATGGCACAGCACTCCTTGTGTGCATCAGAACTGTGTGTGGGCCAGCTCCACACGGGTCAGGAGGCCCTGGGTTTGAATCTTGAGCCTCCCATATGGTAGGCGAATGTTCTATCAGTTGAGCCAAATCCGCCTCTCTCCTTATTGTTTTGAATGAGGAATGACAGGAGCTGGTAAAAGGCTACAGAACATTGACTTCTGGGCACAAGCCTCTCCAGCAACAAGTAGTGGGGAAGAACTGTCTGTGGATGACCATTAGCATAGAAAGGAGCATGGCAGCAGCATCTAGCAGAGGTACCAGGGAAAATTGTCCTACAGGTCATCGCTGACAGCTTGCAATGGGAACTCTATACACTCTACACAACTTCCTAGAATTGTTAGCTCCTGCATGAATACTGTATTAGATACTTCTTCCTAGTCTTCTATACTTTGTAGATGTGCCAGTTTGAGATTATTTTCGTGAATACCAAAAATAGAAAGAGTATGTTTGTAAACTATTCCTCTGGATGTGACACCCTTTCATTGTATTAGATTCTGCTGAGATGGCATTGCTTAAATTACCTCTTAAGATTAAGGCTTTGATTTGTGACTCAGGTTGAGTCCCCACTTCCTTGGTGGGCCAATATAAATGGACACTCACTCAAGAAGACACACAGAGGAAAGCGGATCTGGCTCAAGTGTTTGGGCTCCCATCTACCATATGGGAGATCCCGGGGTTCGATTCCTGGGGCCTCCTGGTGAAAGTGAGCTTGCCCACACAGACAGCTGGCACAACAAGATGACTCAACAAAAGGAGATACAGAGGAGAAACTAAGGGAAATGCAGTGAACCAGGGAGCTAAGGTGGCTCAAGTGATTGAGTGCCTCACTCCCATACCAGAGGTCCTGGGATCGGTTCCTGGTGACCCCTGAAGAGAAGACAAGTAGACACAGAGAGCACATAAAAAATGGACACAAAGAGTAGATAGTGAGCACAAAAATACAATGGGATGGGGGGTAAGAAAAAGCAAATCTTAAAAAAAAGAAAAGACACACAGAGGAGAAAACTTTGTGTGTTTTGATCCTAGTGCCCCAGGGAGAGATGAGCCATTCATCTGATAGCTTACAGCTGACAGTGGGAAGAGAGTCAAGACTGATAGAGGAAGCCCTGAGAGACAAGCCCTATGTCAGCTCACAGTTGAAATCAGGAAGAGGCTGGGCCCATGGAACCCTCAAGAGGAAGAGGAAGCCCAGAGGGGAAGCTGAAGCCCTGCAGATATCATCTGCCATCTTGCTTCAACATGTGGCAGCTGATTTGGTGAGAAAGCAACCTTAAGCTGGACTCTTTAGGGCCTTGTAACTGTAAGCTTTTGCCTCAAATAAAAACCCCTTATAAAAGTCAATAGAAATAATGTAAACTATTATCCATGCTATGCAAATAAATAAATAAATAACAGGGAGAAAGTATTAAGACAACCCAAATGTCTACATAGGGGTTTACAGTTAAATGAATTGTGATGTGTGGTTATGAAGTATCAGATGGACAATAAAATGATTTGTAACAAGATAAAGGACATGTAAATAGTTTTCAATATAATACTTAGTGGAAAAGGAATGATATATAATGGCATATATATTATGATCTTAAGTCTAAAAATACATATATTCATAGAAACAGATATAAAGATTATACACTAAAGGCTAATAGTCCTTACCTGAAACGTGGGATTAAGAAGGATTGTTATTGCCTTCATTTATAAATTTTCTGATCTGATTTTTCTGTAAAGAGAATTTATTGCCTTTGTAGTCAGCAAGATTATTTAATAAAATAATTTTTATTGCTTGTCTCAAAAACAAAAGTCACTAGATTTCTGGTACTTTGCAGTGGCACCTCTTTTGCAGACTAATAAAGCAGGAAGATAGGAAGAAAGGAAATTTCTGGCCCCCTAGGAGAAAAGAAAATTTTCAGCAGTGCCAGTTCTCAGGGAGCAGGAACTGGAGCAACCCAGGAGTAAGTCTGAGGCAGCTCCACAATGCTACAATGCCATGAAGTATAAAATGTTGTCTCCATTTTTCTCTATGATAAATCTTTAATTAAAAAAAGATAATTACTGTGAAGTGTTATAACCAATTTTTAAAAATCTCTCTCATTATTCACACTTGTTCTGTAGAAAGAACCAATTATGGACTACACTATATGTATCCAATATGATATGCGGGGGACCATTGTTCCCTTAAATTTGTGTTTTAACTATAACCTGAAGATGATAGGAATAGGCTCCTTACAAATCACATTGTAATGCCCAGGGCAATATAAAGCAGATATGTTTTTGGCCTTTCTTATGATTTAAAGACAGGTATGGATCACCATAGAGAATATAAATCTAAGTTTTCTTTTACACTGAAATATGGTTTTAACTGCCATGCAGATAAATTCTAAAACCAAAATTATTGTTTGTGGTACGTATTCCATCCTCTCCCCACTCCCCCCCCCCCCCCCCCCACATAAATGACTGATATCCAACATTTCAGAGTAATTCATTTAGTTTTGTCAGAGTAAATTTTGTACTTAAACTGTTCTGGGATAAATTGGTTAAAATTTATATTTTTTTAATGCATTACTGAAACTTTTACTAGGACTAGGATGTACTTAGTAATACTGCTTTAAATATTTCTCAGGTTAAAATTATCACAATCATGCTCTACTTGGAGCATCAATTCTTCATTTATTCATGTGTTAGAATGAATCCACACTATTTTCTGAGGAAAATCTTTAGCTTGCCCACAGAATTCCAGCATTCTCTCTCAGTCCACTTCCCTGCATATCCATTCTGATAAGTATCTTGGTCTTATTCCTGAATTTCCCTTAGAGATTATTAATTTTGAGTCCTACTGATGTCATTATTAAAATTATATAAAATTATTATTAAAGCTTACATATCATTCTTAATTGGCAACATAGGGCTTATGTATAAAATTCTAGCCAGAAAATATAACCTTGAGTTCTCTGATGCACCACACTGATCACAATTTTAGTTATGAAAATTATTTTCTTGGAGGATTGCCTGAAGAATATACAGTTCAGCCTTCTCTCTATCAATATTTCTTAAGCCATGTTCCACAGGATAGTAATTCTAAAAGACATTAATACATGTTTCATGGGAAAGGAAAGGGTTTTCTGCGGTCAAATAAGCTCAGAAAACAATGGGTATGCAGAAATTCTTAGGTAATTCAAAATACTGTAAGAAATAGCCTGAACAAACAGTTCCTACTCAACAGCTGATGTGTACTAGAAAAACCATGCTGTGGTTTATGCTTGGGTTCAAATCTGAAAAAGCCACCATTTAAATTTTCTTACAAGTCTGCAAGGAGAAAAATAAGGTTGCTCTTTAAGACTTTCTAATAAAAGTCTCCATGATTTATATGTTGATATATATTGAAAATTAATATTTTATATGCAACAACTTAAATGAGCAAATTCCACTCCATATAATAAGCAAAGTCTATAGATTAAATGAACAAAACAATGTTTTATGTGTCTCAAGGATGAACGTGACTTTTCAGGGAGATTAATCAAGACTTTTGTATTTAATACTGAATGAAAGTATATAACAGGAAAACAAACAACAACTCAGTAGCACAGGAAGAACTTACAAATATTTCAGGAACTTTTTTGAATGGAGCCAGATACAAGATTCTGTACAAATTTACACTGAAAAAAACACATAATTCGTATGGTTTAACCAATTTGTTCCTTACGATCCTAAAGTTATCAGCCTATACATGTTTTCAATTAAGAAGTTTATAGTCAAACTTATGACATCTCTAAAATATGGGCAGAGCCTTATGATTACAGTGACCACGTAATTTATCATCCAAACTTGATCTTGACATCCTGACTCTAAAAAAATATACAGAAGAGCAAGGGTCCAAGAACAGCCAAAACAAATTTGAAGAAAAGAACAAGGTAAGAAAATAGACCCTACCAGGACCAAGATTGATTTTAAAGCAATTAAAATGAACATTATGTATTAGAGATGCAAGGATATCCAATTCAACCAACAAAACATACCAGAGTCCAGAAACAACTGTGTCTGAAAACATGATATAACAGCAACATTGTTGCAGATCATAGAGAAAGGATGGATTTTCTCTAATTCATTTTGGGTAAATTGGCTATTCACATGGAAAACTAAAATATAATTGGATGTAGTGATTAAATAATCAAGAATTTCATGTCATGTTGTTAAGTGATTGGTGGTTTGAAATCTGCTATGGTGGGAATATTTACACCACAGAAATCAGCAAATTCCATACATATATCATGCCTTTTTTTTCCTCAGAGAGTCTACATTCCAGCACATCACTGATTGGATTTCTACTTCACACCATGAACAAAAATCAGCTAAAGGCTAGTTAAAGCCTAAGTGTGGTGTTCCCTGGTGGTCTAGTGGCTAGGATTTGGCGCTTTCACTGCCGCTGCCCGGGTTCAATTCCCGGTCAGGGAAAATCTTTACACACACAAAAATTATTTAAAACCTAAGTGTGAAGAGAAAAACTTTAAAACTTAGAAGAAAATACCTAAAGGAATATATCTTTACAATCTTTGGGATTGGGAAGGAGTACTCAACAATAAATAAAATAATAAAACTTAAAGGACAAGTTATCTAAATTTGACTACTATATTATGGTAATAATAAAAAATCATAAGGTGTCATCAAAGGATACCAAAAAAAGTAAAAAAAATAAGCTCAGATTGAGGGATGAGTTTTTCTATGCATATAAAGAATTCATATCCAAAAATATATTAAGACTATCTCTAAATCAATAAAGAAGAGATGGACAACCCAACTGATAAATGAGCAAAAGACTTGCATGGGCACTTTTTACATAAGGGGATATCAAAAGTGGCTGATAAAAAAAGAAACATTCTCTACTGGTTATTGGGAAATGTAAACTAATAGCATGAGACTTTTCTCTTCTACTATGTGGGCCAAATTAAGGTATGATAAACTCAGGTATTGGCAAGACTGTGGCGCAGCTTTCATCCACTCCTGAAGAAAGAGTATATTGGTACAACCACTTTGAAGAGCTATTTGGCAGCAGTCAGTAAATCAAAAACCCTGTAGCATAGATTGTTAATTGGTCCCTAATATTTGTTCATTTTTTAAAATCAAATCAATTTTATTGATCCATATTAATAAAGCATACAATGCATCTAAAGTGTACAATCAATAGTTGTTTTTGGTTTTTTGGGGGGGAGGGGTTGTCTCTTCATTTTTTAAAATGTTTTTAAAGATACTTAGATAACATAAATGTTACAGAGAATATATAGGGGATTTTCATAAGCCCTGCTCCCCACACCTCCCACATTTTCCCACATTAGCAACATCTTTCATTAGTGTGGTACATTCATTGCACTTTATAGACATTTGTTCATTACGAGAATCTCTTGGAGGAGAAGGAGGAGCAATGTAATTAGGAGCAATTCTATTTGTAATGTTTTCTTTCTTAAGGACAAGTTCCAGTTATGAAATTATTTTCTTTACTGTTTTTGTAGGTCTAGAATATTGCAAATTTTTTAAATGTTTGCAGTTTGTGAGTAATACACTCTTTATTTTTTGACATGTTGCATTTGAAGTGCATGCTAGGCATCCAGATGGATCTCCTTATAGAGATGAAAATGTGGATCTGGTACTCTTTTTTGAAATTCTCTACTCTATGCACTCCAAAACTTCTTAATTGGTTTTCCTAGATCCATTTCTGATCTTCCATAATTGGAGATTCCCCCGAATGTCTTTCCCAGGCTTGTGATGGAACCAAATTTGTTGTATGGAAGAAACGATCTTTAGGTTTATAGTATAGCTAAATTGTTGGGTCTGTATGTCCGAGGTAGATCTCATATGAATAAGGTTTGTCAATTACTATATGACTGTCTGAGGAAAAGACAAGTCTCCCAGATCAGGAATTGCAACTGAATAGGAGATCTTTAGATGATCAACAAAATTTAAAGTACTATGTGAGACTCACCCATGACCAAGGTACCTTGGGAGCAAATTTCCATGTTGTGGATCACAAGATGATATCCTTCCAAAGGATATAGACCAGAAAATGTTAGGGAACGTAGGGAAATCATTTGAGAAATAAAAGTAGCCCTTTGGGGCTAGACTATGTCTGTTCTAAATTGTCAAGCCACAGGAGCTAATCTGTCTTGGTATCAAAAAAGGAAGGAAAGGAAGTGGATTTGGCTCAACTGATAGAGCTTCCACCTATCACAGGGGAGGTCCAGGGTTCAAACCCAGGGCCTCCTGACCCGTGTGATGAGCTGGCCCATATGCAGTGCTGATGTACACAAGGAATGCCATGCCACACAGGGGTGTCCCCTGTGTAGGGAGCCCTACGCACAAGGAATGCACCCTATAAGGAGAGCTGTCTCATGTGAAAAAAGTGCAGCCCACCCAGGAGTAGTGCCGCACACACAGAGAGCTGATGCAGCAAGATGATGCAACAAAAAAGAGATGACGTTTTCCAGTGCCACTGACAAGAATATAAGTGGACACAGAAGAACACACAGCAAATGGATACAGAGAGCAGACAAGTGGGGGAGGAGAGGGAGAGAAATAGCAATCAATCAATCAATCAACCTTTTAAGAATAGAAAAAAAGAAAAGGAAGACTGTACTGATTGTCTACCATATGCTATGCAGAGTGATATCATTTATAAGGGCATGCCACATCATTTAATCCTCACCCCCCTATAAGGTACATATACTACTGATGAGGACACTGAGATTCTAAAGTCAAATACCTTGCTAAAGACATTTTCATAACTCACACTGGAGCAGAGTTTTATCTCAGAACCTGGAGAGTAAGGGAAGTTGGGGAGATGACATTGACATTCTAAGTAAGAAGGTAAAATTAAGTCAGTAGATTCTCCCTACCTGATAATTCTTCCAGTGTTAACATTTTTTGTTCAGTATTAAGTTCTCTTGTCGTTGTACATTGCTCTTTGGTTATCTTCCTTAATCCCACATCTCAACTATAACATCAATGTAAACTACTTAAAATTTTGCATCTCATTAACTCCTGGTCTTCAAGGTTGTATTTTCAAGGCCTGAGGGATAGCATTTCAGAGATTTTAAATTCAACATCCTCAAACCCACTACTTTTCAAAATTTCTTTTATTTTGCCTTTGGAAGACTTCAACTTATTATTGTTGCTAATACTTGAGATGCTGTTGACACAACATTAAATTTTAAAGTGAACAACTCAGTGGCATTTAGTTCACAATGTTGTGTAACCACCATCTCTATCTAGTTTCAAAACATTTCATCATCCCAAAAGGAAATGCCCCCTATACCCATTAAGCAGTTGCTCCTCACTTTCTCCTTCCTCAGCACCTAGCAACCACCAATCTGTAATGTGTCTATGGAAACACCTATTTTGGATATTTCATATAAATGGAGTCACATGACATGTGACCTTTTGTCTGACCTTTTTCACTCAGCATGTTTTTCACATTCACCAATAATGTAGCACCCATCAGTTGCTTTTTATGGCTGAATAATATTCACCAATAATGTAGCACCCATCAGTTGCTTTTTATGGCTGAATAATATTTCATTGTATGTTCATTCCTAAACCCATTATATTTATCCAATCCAATTCCTTCTCTTTTACTCCCTATCAGTTAATGGTTTTTGTCTTCCCAGTTGCCTAGATGTTAAGCACCTTTACCCATCCAACTTTTGTAGATTTTACAGGGCACTTCTTGGTATTAATGTCAATGATATTGTATTCAGGAGCAGCTCATTATAAAAATAAGAACTTCTACGTGAACATAATCCTCGCAGATGTCCACTATCACTTAATAAGGGTTCCAAATGTCTCTACAGATGAGAACATTTAATAAAATCCACGTTTGAGTTCTTGTAATTAGCATGATTTCTTACCTACTTTAAAATTTTGACTGTGCAAACTTCTTGCAACATCTTAACAGGAAGAGAAATTAAAATATACGTCATTATCAAACACAAGTGACCCAGAGAAATAAAAGCACCCACATGACTAGAAATTTTACTAATAAAACTGGTCCCGTCAGCGGGCTGTAGGAATAAGCTGCAAATATAAGTTGAAAAATAAATATATGGAAAAGATGGGGGGAGGGGAGAAGAGGGGGTACAATGGGAATTAAGTGGAGTAGATGGGTTGGATGAACTTCAGGAAAAAGAAAGCAATAAGAGAGGAGGTTCCTCTGGTGGCGTTGGGCAAAATGCCAACCCCCAACTCCGCTCTACTGACGCCCCAATTCAAGCACATAGTATGAGTTTTGCTCTGATCGTTTACTTAGTTTGGCAAACCGAAGCCAGTCCTACAGCAGCCGGACGCTCTGGACCAGGCTGTCTCCTTTCCCCCTGGAGCAACCCCGCTCCGCCGTCCCGAGCGCGCAAAAGCAACCTCAGCGACGGACTGTCGCCCACCAGGCCGGCTCCCAGGCCTCGAAGGAAGTGACGTGCGACTGAGGGGCGGGGCAGGCTCTGCGCCGGAAGTGGCTTGCGGATGGTAAATAAGCCTCGCAAGGCAAGAAAGGCGCCGTCTCCATCTTGTTGGGGCCTCCTGCTCCTGCGACGTCTGGAAGATGGGGAGTGTCCTGGGACTCTGTTCCGTGGCGAGCTGGGTAAGTTACCTTCTTGCGACCAACGGGGATTCGGCGTGAAAGGAGAAAGAGAAAGGGCGCGAGCCGGGCAGGGTGAGGCCCGGCGCGAGCGTTGTAGCCCCACCCAATGGGAAGTGCCTTCTGTTCCCCTTTTTTCCCCCATCTCCCCTGGCCACTCCGACGCCGTTTCGGGGCTCTCGGTCTTGCGGAGAACTGGCTAGGGTGGTGATCAGGTGCAGTGGGTTTGGTAAGACTCCGATGCAAGAGGTGAAGAAGAGACCCGGAGCATCCTTCCTTCATCCCTCCTTCGTAAGAGGTGCTTATTATTCTTCCAAGGCCCCTTTTTGTTTTCTCTTGTGTGTGCCTCGGCCATTTCTACAAAGATCTTCGGCTCAGTTCTTTCTGTGGTACCCCATATCTTCTCGTCACCTCTTCCCTGCGGCCTCAGACTGCAGCACTGTCATCCCTGGAGGCATGTCGGACTCTTTGTTCTGTCGCGCAGACTAATTAAAGTGCTAGCAGTTTTCGTTTATTCGCTATGTGGGACAGCCTGGCAGTAACACTGATGTATTGGTTTTGAAGTAAATAGTCCTAGGTCTGCAGCTAGATCCCTTAAAGATATAAAGGAATTTTACTGTACTGCTCAATAATTAATGTTCCTGGTCAGTTCAGTGATATCGAATATACTGTCTTTCGAAAGAGAGCATGCATGTATAATTTGAAATTTCATGCTAAATTAGGCAGATGTTGCATTTTTATTATATACCATGTTGTATCAGTGGGACCATTTTCATCATAGTGGCATGATTTCTTATTCTGGGTGACACAAGTAAGCTTCAGTTTAATTTGTAGGGGGATACCATCCCTTCTCCAAAAAAAAATAGGAAAAACATCGGCCTTATAGAATAAAAGTATTTTAAAATTTTGAGTTAAGTAATCTGTGATTTCTAAATTCTACATCTAACAATTGAGTTTTTGATTGCCCAAATAATGATTAACTGGCATATTTATTTTACTTGTCCCACCTCTTTTAAAAAGGTTTTGATGTGACTTGCACAATAAATGTTAAATTCTAATAAGATAGTAAGTGCATGTTGTTCTTCCCAACCCCAGGCTTAGTTATATTGTACTCTTGCCCCTGGCGATGGAAACCTGCCATCTTTTATATAAAAATAATAGAGCGCTTGCTTGAATAGAATAAATAGTCAAATAGGTTTTTCTGTTGACTGTTGTGTCAAAGGAGACATTTAGTGTTAGCAGATATAAAACTATTGCAAAATAATAAATGATTGTCATTAGATTGTGTTTATTTTTTTTTCCTGGAATATGTATAATTTAAATTTTACTGTCATATTTTGTCCACTTATGAAGTTGACATATAATTCGCAGAGTTTTAAGAGGAGGTATAAACATTTTTCATTTTGTTGTCAGTATCCAGATTAGTGATAAGCAACCTTTTTTACCTCAGGGACAATTATAGTAAAATAAAAAATGTTTTAAGGATTTTTAAAAATATGCATATTGTGTTTTAAAGCAAAACAAAGGTAGCTTAAATGAACTTAAAATGGGGGAAATTATAGTCTTAATACTATTCTTACAACTTTGATCACCATCTGTATTGACTAGAAATATGTCAGTGATAAAATTGTTACTGCTTATTAGACAATGTTTAAATATCAGATATACTGGAAAGGTAGCAAGTAGGAGGCAACTTTTTTTTATCTTCCAATAATTAGATCGCTGGCAGAAAGAGAAGCAAGGAGGCCCAAGATGCTCATCACTGCTCTAGGTCATTGTGTCCAATTTAGGAATTGATTTATTTTTTTTTTAGATTTATTTTTTGTTTATTTCTTTCCCTTCCCCCCTTACACACACACACACCACCACCACCACCACCACCACTCTTCCCCCTTGTGGCACTGGGAATCTGTCTCTTTTTGTTGTGTCATCTTGCTGCCTCAGCTGTCCATGTGTGCAGCACCACTCCTGGGTAGGCTGTGCTTTTTTTGTGCAGGTCACACTCCTTGCTTGCCACAGCACTGCACATGGGCCAGCTCATGACATGGGCCAGGAGGCCCTAGGTTTGAACCCTTGACTTCCTGTATGGTAGGTGGACGCTCTATCAGTTGAGCCACATCTGCTTCCCTAGGAATTGATTTTATACATGCAATTTGGGTCATCTTTCCCCCTTTTTTTCCTTTTGCTCTGTCTCTTTTTCCCCTGAATTTTTCAGTGTCAATGCAAGTGAATAACAATATGAAAGAAAATAAGCCTTTTGATAGACAAATCCATATCTTCAATATTCTGGGTTTTTTTCTTTTTTCAAAAATCAGCTTTATTGAAGTATAATTTACTTATCCCCCTACCAATTTTACATGTACAATTCAGTGAGATTTTACAAAGGTCTACTGTCAAATAACCACCACTTGAATCATGGTAGAGTATATTTCTGTAATCTACCATTAGGTCTTGGAGTATTCATCCGTCCTCCTTCACTAAGCGCTGTCCATGTACTTTAGAGGTTCTTGCCATTAGAGAATGTAGCAGTACTCCCCGGGATGGGAATTCAATATTCCATAAGTTATTGTGTGGGTTCACTATCCACCAAGACAACAGCCCATGACCACTTGAACACATTCATTTTCCATAGAGACATGTTCTAGGTCCACCCCTCCCACACATCCCCCCACCACTGACACCCTGCACTGGTATTCTTCCCCTGCCACAGTTGCAACCCTTCTGTAACTAGAGCATCTCCCAAAACAAAGCCAAAAAATAATGAAAAAATTTTAAAATAAATAATTGTTTTTTTGCTTTGTTCCTTTTGTCACCATAAAATCCGTTCTCTTTTATGTGTATTGACAATTTCTTCTCTGTTCCTCCAGTGTCTTTTTTTTTTTCCCTTTATTTTCCAAGAAGCCTTAGGTTACAGAAAAGTCACGTGACATATGAGATGATTTACCCCACCCAACACACACGTGAACAAATATTGAAACATTGCTATTAATCATGGTCAGTAGTTTACATTATAGTTTACATTTTGCAATTTTGCACTGTACACTTTTATAGATTCAGACAAAATGTATAATGGTCTATATCCATCAATACAAGATAATGTGGAACAATTCCAGTGCTCCCAGAATGCCCTTTGCTCCACCCATTCTTCCCTTCCCCTCCCCTGGAAGCTATGGCAACCACTGAGCTTCAGTTTTTAAAGAATAAGGTTCATAGCTACATGCATTAGTATTGAGGGCTGAACATATACTGGCCTGTTTTCTTTTATTAGGCACTGCCTATGTACTTCTGACATTCTTGCCCCTTTCTTTGAGAATATGGCAGGACTCTCCAGGATGGGAGTTTAGTATTTTCTTGTTTATTGTGGGTCTCCACCTACTGAGATGACAGCCTTTGACAAGATGAATACATTCATATTCCATAGAAGGATGTCCCTGGTACACCCTTTCTCACATATCCCCCCACCACCAATGCCCTGCACCAGTGACCTTCCCCTGCTATATTTGCCGAGAGAACATTCCCACCATTGTAGTTTCAACTACAGACCTACAAATCCCCAGAGTTTACTGTTCCTTCCTCCAGCCCTCCCCCCAGTTTCTGGGACAGTCTAACCCAACCCCCTCACTGTGTTCACTCTCACATTCCAGCACCATCGAACCCAGTCACATCACTGTACAACCATTTCCCTCATCCACTGCCAAACCACTCCCTTCCACCTTATCGTGGGTTTTGCCTACATTGGGCATGGGCTCATCACAACTCTACTCCCTTTCTATCTCCCAATTACCTATCTTGGAGGCTTTGTGAGTCTGCTCAGTATGCTTATGTCATATCAGTGATCATGCAATATTTGTCCTTTAGTGACAGGCTTACTTAACATAAGGTCTTCAAGATTCATCCATGTTGCATGTTCCAATACTTCATTCCTTCTTACAGCTGAGTAATCTATTGTATGTATATACCACATTTTGCTTATCCATTCATCTGTTGATGGACACTTGGGTTGCTTCCAACCTTTGGCAATAGTGAATAATGGTGCTATGGACATTGGTGTGCATATATCTTTTCATGTCCCTGCTTTCAATTCTGGGTATATACCCAGCAGTGGGATTGCTGGATCATATGGCAGTTCTGTAGTTAGCTTCTGAGGAACTGACAAATCATCCTCCACAATGATTATACCATTCTACGTTCTCACCAGCAGTGGATGAGGGTTCCCTCTTTTATATCCTTAACAAGCAGTATTCTCATTTACTTTAAGAGAATTTGGCAAATTTATTCAAATTTTTCAAAAATGGCACTTCATTTAAAAATTGTTAGATCAGTTAAGCCAGAATTTTTTAAAAATTTAAGAAAACATTTTTCATTTGCTTAAGTTTCTGCCCGCTTTATCTAATTTTTAAAAATTTTGTTTTAAATTATAAATACTTGTAGAAAACTTCTGATATATGAAAGAATATGAAAGAAAGCATAGGTTACATTATTATGAATTAAGATGTGTACATTGTTTTTATAGGCATGCTATTGCACATTTAATAAACTACAGTCTTATTGTAAACATAACTTTTCTATGCACTGCAAAACCAAAAAATTCATGTGACTTGCTTTATTGCGATATTTGCTTTATTGCAATAGTCTGAAACTGAACCCACAGTATCTCTCCAAGGTTTACCTATAGTATACATATTACTTCAGGATTTTGCAGCCTTTTCCCCATTGTGCTCTATCTTACTTACATCAGCCTGATGTCACTCCTCCACCACACCCCACACATATACAAGTAACTTATTTCTTCTGCATGAATATCTGAAGATTTTTTATTTATCTTTGAAATTAAGTAACTTAACCAGGATATGCCTGAGCTTAAATCTTAATCACTTTCTTTTGAGCTACATATTTAGTTCTTTATCTTGTATCTTTGAATGCTCTTTTGTTTTATTTAGAGTGTTCCCTATTTTAAGGACACCAGTTACCGTTTTAATTGTCTTTGTTTTCCTTCCATGTTATTTTTTTCTTCTGTATTCTTTTTTGACTTTTAAAATTAAGGTATGAGTTACATACAGCAAAATTCCTGGCTCCCCTTGTATACCTTAAAATTTTGCCTTTTCCAGAATGTCATAAAAATGGAGTCATTTAGGTTTTGAGTCTGGCTTCTTTTTCTTAGGGTAATTCATTAGAGAGATACATCTATGTTGTTTTGTCTATTAGTAGTTTGTTTCTTTTTATTGTTGTATTCCAGAGCTTGTTTATCCATTTACTAGCTGAGACATTTCCATGTTTTGATGATTACAAGTAAAACCACTATTAGCATACACATATAGGTTTTTGTATGACTGAGTTTGTATTTCACTTGGGTAAATATCTAGGAGTGGAATTGCTGGGTCATATGGTAAGTGTATGTTTAACTTCATAAGAAGCTGACAGTGTTTTCCAAAGTATCTGTACCATTTTGCATTCTCATCAGCAGAGTAAAAGTTCTGGTTACCCAGTATTCTCATCACTGCTTTGGTATGGTCAGTGTATTTGATTTGATTTTAGCCATTGTAATATGTGTGCACTGATATCTCATTGTGGATTTAATTTGCACTTGTCTAATAACTACTCACTGAGCGTTTTCCATGTATATATTTGCCATCTATATATCTTCTTGGGCAAAATGTATGTTCTCAAATATTTTGGCTATTTTTTAATTGTTTGTTTTATTTTAATTGTTTAATTGTTTGTTTTATTAAGAATTCCTTGAAGAGTCTAGATACAAATGTTTTACCATGATTTGCAAATATTTTCTTTAAATTTGTGGCTTGTCTTTTCATACTTTTAGAACAGTATCTTTTGAAGAGCATTCATTTTGATGAGGCCCAGTTAATCAATTTTTCTTTTTTGGAGGTTGTGCTTTACATATTATATCTAAGAAACCTCAACTTCATTTCACATATGGTTTGATTATAGCTCTAGGTTCAGCTTTTACAAATATGTATGGATATCTAGTTATTTTAGCACCATTTGTTTAAAAAGATTGTACTTTCTATATTGATTTATTTTGGGTCCTTTGTCAAATCATTTGAACTTATTCGTGTAAGTCTATTTCTGAACTCTATTCTGTTCCTTTTATCTGTATGCCTGTTATTTGCCTGTATCACTGTTTTGCTTATTGTAACTTTAGAAATCAGGTATTATGAGTCTTATAATTTCTTTCTTCTTTCTCCTTTTCTTTCTTTTTTTCCGCTCTTCTTTTCCTTTTCTTTCTTTTCCTGTGTCTTTCCATATAATTTGTAGAAGCAACTGCTTTATTTCTCTAAAACTTCTGCCAGACCGGTGATTGCAGTTTGGTTGAATCTGTTAAGCAGTTTGGGGAGAATTGACATCTTAACAATATCCTCTCCATGGTCATGCCCAATACATTTTGCCATTTATTTAGAACTTTCATTTCTTTCATCAGTGTTTTATAGTTTTCATTGTTGGATATCTTGTACCCTCTGACCTTACTCAACACGCTTGTTAGTTCTAGTAGCATTTTGTAGATCTTTGAGATTTTCTGTTTAGACAATTATGTCACATATGTATAGAGACAGTTTTATTTCTTCCTTTCCAATTTGTCTTCCCTCTCTCCCTCATTGTATTGCCTAGGACATCCAACATGATGTTGGATGAGTGAGAGCAGATACCCTTGTTTTATTTGGAATTGTAGGGGGAAAGCATTCAGACTTTTGTTGTTAAACATGAATACCAGCTGTGGATTTTTTTTATAGATGCGCTTTATTAATTTGAGTATGTTCTTTTCCTTGTTTGCTGAGAGTATTTATCATGAAATGATATTGAATTTTATCCAGTTGTTTTTTTCTGTACCTATTGAGAAGAATGATGATCATAATGGTTTTTCTTCTTTAGTCTACTGATAAGGTGAATTTAATTGATTTTCAGTATCAGACTAGCCTTGCTTTCCTGAATTAAATCCCACTTGGTCATATACTTGGTTATATATTGTATATATTATTGGTGTCAACTTGCTAAAATTCTATTAAGAATTTTTATGTCTCTGTTCATGAGAGATACGGTCTTAACATTTATCTGAATGAGTTTGGTTTTATGCTGGCATCATGCAAAGAAGACTTGGGAAGTGGTCCTGCCTCTTCAGATTTTGGAAGAGTTTTTATAGAATTGGTATTATTGTTCCTAGTGTAGAATTTATAAGTCAAGCCACTTGGGCCTCAGAAGGTTTTTAACTACAAATTCAAGTCCTTTACTAGTTTGGGTCTTTCATGACATTTGTCCATTTTATCTAAGTTTTTAATATAGTGACAGAAAGTTATCCATAATTGGCTCTTTTATTTCTTTTATGTCTGTAGGATGTGTAGTGATTCCATCTAATTACTGATGTTGGTGGTTTGTATCCTTTTTCTCACTCTCTCTCTCTCTTTTTTTTCCTGATCATTCTGGCTAGAGGTTTCTTCACTGTGATGATCTTCCAAAAGAACAAGCTTTTGGTTTCACTGATTTTCCTCTTTCATTTTTCTGTTTTCTATGTAATCGATTTCTCCTCTGTATTGTTTTCCTTATTCTGCCTATTTGGGGTTTAATTTTTTCTTTTAATAATTCTTAGGTGGAAGTTTAGATCATTGATTTGAAACTTTTATTTTTTTTCTGATGTAGCCCTTCAGTGTTTTTAATTGTCTTACTTCATTTTTTAAAAATTTGGTTATTATCCTTGCTTCATCTTTGGAAAGGTTTTAGGTCACAGAAGGATCACACCTGTGGCAGGGGAGGAACATTGGTGCAGGTTGTTGATGGGGGGTTATACTGGAGGGAGATCATCTGGGGCATGCCTCTAAATATTATGAATTTCCCTTTAATCTCTGCTTTTTTATAGCTTTATTCCACAATTTTGATGTGTTATATTTTTATTTTTATTGCATTCAAATTCTAATTTCCTTTTTTATATCATTGATTGATCTGTGGGATTGGTCTGTGGGTTACTGAGTTTCCAGATATCTTTCTGTTATTGACATCTAATTTTATCCTGTTGTGGTCAGAAAATACACTTTGTATGACACTAATCATTTTCTGTTTATTGAGAAATGTTTTATGACCTAGAATATAGTCTGTTTTGGTGCGTGTTTCATTTGTTCTTGAAATAATCTATACACTGCTCTTATTAGATGGAGTGTTCCCTAAATGCCAGTTTGGTTGATAGTTTTGTTCAAATATTCTACAGCTTTACTGATTCTTTGTTCTTTTTCAATTTAATGAGAAAGGGTTATTGAAATCAAGCATAAATGCGGATTTGTTTGTATCCTTAAAGTTGTATTTACTTTTGCCTCATGTATTTTGAAGTTTTATTATTAGGTGCATAAATATTTAGGATTGTTATGTCCCTTGTAAATTGACCTTTTTTCTTTATGAAATGACTCTCTTCATCTCTGGCAAGATTCTTTGTTCTGAAATCTGCTTTATCTTATAGTACCATAATATGGTATATATTTTTTCATCCTTTTACTTTTAACCTATTTGTGTCTTTGTGTTTAACTGGGTTTCTTGTGGGAAAGATATAGTTGGATCTTTTTCTTGTCCAAAGTGATCATTTCTGCCTTTAATGGAGGTGTTCAAACCATTTACATTTAATGTGATCATTGATAATATTTAGGTTTAAATCTAACATCTTTTATTTGTTTTCTGTTTGTCTTATCTGTTCTTCATTCTCCTTTCCCTACTTTTTTTTTTTTTTTTTTTTGCCTTATTTTGGATTAATTGGTCATTTTTAAGGTTCTGTTTTATCTCCTTTGGCTTAGTAGCAGTACCTCTTTGGTTTTGTTGTTTGTTTTTCGTTGTGTTTTTTTATGGGCTCCTTTAGTGTTTACAGCATCCATCTTTATTAATCACAGTGTACCTTCACGTGTCATCATACCATTTTGTTTATAATTTAAAAGCTTTAACAATATTTAGTTGAATTTCCTCTCCCAGCTTCTGTGCAGTGACAATAGTTGTCATACAGTTTACTTTACTTTTGTTTGAAAACCCCACAATATGCTGGTGTTATTTTTGCCTTAAAAGTTATGTTTTAAAGTAATTTTATTAAGTAAGAAAAATATATTTACCATTCCTGTTTACCAATTCTTCATTCCTTTGTATGGTAGATCCAGACTTCCTTCTGGTATAATTTTCTTCTTCCAGCTTTTCTAATGATTTAGCCTACTAAGTCTGGATTCCTTTGTTTTCTGTGTCTGTAAAGTCAATATTTTTCCTTCATTTTTGAAAGATGTTTGTGTAGATTTCTAATATTGACACTTTTTTATTTCTTTCTATACTGATTTTTGGCTTGTACTGTTTCTGACTAAAAGTCAGCTGTCTTCTGTATGTAATGCATCTTTTTTACTCTTGGCTTTTACGATTTTCCCATTTATCCTTGTTTTTAAGCAATACAGTTATGACTTGACCTGGTGTACATTTTGTCATATTTATTTTATTAGGGCTTCATTGAGTTTCTTGAATCTATGAGTTCATAGTTTTCATCAAATTTGGGGAAATTGTGGATTGTTTCCTCAAAAGGATCCTCCTTTCCCTTCTTTACTGCAGGGACTCCATCTCACTTATATTAGGCTTTTTTAAAAAGGTGTCCCACAACACACTGATTTTCCACTTTTTCCCCCCTCAGTCTTTTTATCTCTCTCTCATTTTGGATTATTTCTGTTGCTGTCGTCTAGTACATTCATTAAAACTTATGAAACTTATGAAAGTTTTTCCACTCTGGCTAGTGGGAATACCAGATTTTCCCAGTATTGATTAATTTATTCAAATATCTGCTGATTCAAGTTGAACTCTGCATATTTGCAGAACTGTGTATAGTTTTCTCCTCTCTAGGATTGTGCCCTATGAACTCCAGCTGTTTCCATCTCCCCAAACATTCCACTCCATCTCTTCAATTCATAGAGATTGCCAGGCTCTTGAAATACCTTCTCTGTATTGGAAATTCTCTGAGGAGAAAGATGGGTCAGTCATAGAGCTTATATTTTTCGTCTCTCTCTCAGAGGTCATTGCCATGTATTACCTGCCATTCATTGCTGAAAAACCATTGTTTCATATATATTTTCCTTTGTTTTTCGTTGTTTAAGGCAGGAGGTTAAGTTTGGTCATGTAGTCCATCTTGGTCTGAATTTATGGTAATTATTTCAAGCCTTTTTCTGTCAATTTTATTTTTAGTCTTGTCTGCTTTGTTCCTTACTAATTTATTAATTAGTTCTTTAGGTTTGTTCTTCTTCTCAATTCTTTCTTTAGTCCTATAATCCCATTTTCTATCTTGTTTTGTTCTTTTATCATTTCATTTTTTATCTTTTTTATTTTCTTTTTATTTTCCTTTAGCACAAATAAAGCACTTGTGGGGCATATCCTCAGGTTTTATTTCAGACTAGACTGGATTTTTCAAATATCTTCTCCTTTTTTCCCCATACTTTTTGAGGGGTTGTGTTATTTTTTGCTAGAGTATGTTTGCATAGTTGCTGTGACATTTATTAATATTATGGTTTAATAAAGGCCATGCAGGTCTGTCTCTACCTTATATTGGTTGCTATGGTTTATCTTTTTTTCCATTAATATGCCCTTCCCACAGAATCTGAGACTCTTTTCCCCTAGAGCTGTAGTTCTAAGGTGGACTATCCTAGCCTGTTGAAGAAATGGAAGAGCTCAGCTCAAGTTATGTGCATTCCTCCTGAGAAGAATATTGTAATATCCCTGTACCAGTGTTCACCAGAGAGAGACCCTGTTCCCCTGGAGTATACTACTAGTTTATGTGAAACTCCTTTGGAAAAAGTCAGCACCAGTGTTCAGCTATTCTTGTACTAGTTTCCACTATTACTACCACCCCATTAGAAAAGGGAAGAGATAAGAATAACAATTCACTTCTTTTTTTCTTTGTGGGTATTTGAGAATTCTCAAGTTTTTGTGGGACTCAACTGTATGCTGGGGGCTGATGGGTATAGGCTGGATTTGGTCTTAGCGATGCTATTCATGAATATTTTTATTTCTTTTCTAAATTTCTTTTGCTGCAGGTGATTTCTTTTGCTTTTGTTGTTTTAACTAAGTTTATTCATTTCAGTTGATATAGAGGGAAATGGCTTCTTTGTTTGAATTTGCTCCATCTTTACCCACACGTTACTAGGTTTTATAGTTTGGAGATAATGCATGTAAAAACCAAATACCTTTTGTCCCCTGGTATTTACTTTAACTTAAGTCTTTTTTTTTCTTTTCTGAACAGGTAGAATGTAAATTCTCATTGTATTATATCATAAACTCTACTGATTTCAATACTATTTTTTTTCTCAGATACCATGTTTGTGTGGCAGTGCCCCATGTTTGCTATGCCGATGTTGTCCTAGTGGAAACAACTCCACTGTAACTAGATTGATCTATGCACTTTTCTTGCTTGTTGGTGTTTGTGTAGCTTGTGTAATGTTGATACCAGGAATGGAAGAACAACTGAATAAGGTTAGTCTTTTTTCTTATTTATTGATGAGCTGAAGCTGTAGGATATATATGCATAAATCTGATTTTTGTATTTTGGAAATAGAATATGTGTACATGGCATATATATAGAGTTAAGAGCATATGTGATCACAATTTTAGCCATTCACAGTCTTTTAGTGAAAGCAGACAAAAACGGTAAGGCAGCTTGTTTCGTTTTGTGGTGGGAATACAGAAAATACTCTGTTTAGTACAAGGAAATAAACAGTTTTACCTGGGAAAATGTCAGAACATCAGTGGGCCTCTTGAAGAAAGGGTCAATCTAAGAATGAGTAGGACTTTTAAATGCATAGATTAAGTAATAAGGACAGGGAGTGGTGCAGCACAGTGGTTGAACGCCTGCTTCACATGTAGGAGGTCCTGAGTTCAGCCCCAGTACCTCCTAAAAAAAAAAGGACACACAATGGGATAAAGCTGGAAAGTTAGGAATGGATCAGATTGTGGAGGGTCTTAAATGTCTTGCTTGAGGATTTTCTTTAGATACTTGGGAGCTATCAGAGCATTTTTGTTTATTTATTAGAGCTTTTTGAACATAATATCTGTGCTTTAGGAAGAATAATCTGGTAATAAAGACTGGAAGTCAAGGAGATAAGTGTGGGGGCTATTGCAGTGGCATAAGCAAAGAGTATAGAGGGCCTGAAGTAGACCTTCTGGACATAGAGCTGTTTGTGCCTTGCATTTATAAATGTTGACAGTGATGGAATCATAAATATTAACCATGTTCTGATCCTAGACAACTGAGAGGAAAGTGTTGCTGTTAATCCAGAAAGAAAATTAAGAAAGGTGGTATTTTGTTTATGGGGTTTATATTTTTTCAGGGAGTTGGGGGAGTGAAAGGAGAAGGGGTTTGTAATTGACCTGGAAGTACTGTATCGCATACATGTATGAGTGTTCAAGGGGAAGTAGAAAATGTAGGTGTATAACTCAAGAAATAAGAGAGATTTTGTTTTGAGGATTGTATACATGAAAATTTGAAGGTTGAAACAATGGGGGAATGTATGCTGAAGGGACCATTCAGGGTAAGCAGAGCTAGAACTTTGACAAAATCTCTTACTTAAGGAGTTGGTAGAAAGAGGTAAACCTCTGAAGGAACAATGAGAAAAGGAGAATCAAGAAAATGTATTGTTGGACAGGCTTTAGGTGAAGAGAGTGTTAAGAATGACAGGACACGGGCGGCAGACTTGGCCTACTGGTTAGGGCATCCGTCTACCACATGGGAGGTCCGCAGTTCAAACCCCGGGCCTCCTTGACCCGTGTGGAGCTGGCTCATCCGCAGTGCTGATGCGCTCAAGGAGTGCCCTGCCATGCAGGGGTGTCCCCGCGCAGGGGTGCCCCACACGCAGGGAGTGCACCCCATAAGGAGAGCCACCCAGTGTGAAAGAAAGTGCAGCCTGCCCAGGAATGGTGCCACACATACGGAGAGCTGACACAACAAGATGACACAACAAAACGAAACACAGATTCCCGTGCCGCTGACGACAACAGAAATGGACAAAGAAGACACAGCAAATAGATACAGAACAGACAACTGGGGTGGGGGGAAGGGGAGAGAAAGAAAGAAAGAAAGAAATCTTTAAAAAAAAAAAAAAAAGAATGACAGGACAGTATCAGTGTTAGTGACCTGGATTCTTCAGAGTTCTGGAGATGAAGGAGTGGAGGAAGAAGGAAGGACAGGGAAGAGAGGAATTCACGTGGCCACGAAGTGTATCCAAAGGCTCTAAACTGCTAATATGAGGAGTTTTGTACTGAAGATAGTAGCTTTAGAGGGAAACTGGCTTAAGGAAAGGATTTTAGAGGAAGAAAAATATGAAAGCTAATCTGTGAGCAAGAGAAGTTGATCAGGAGAAAAAGTTTTAGAAATTAGCTTTCCTTCAAGAAAAGATAAATGATAATACAGAGAATGCGAGGATGTAAGAGCATATTTATGTCAGTCACATAATCTCAGTCTTAATAAAATAGAAAGTATAGTCATCTGCTTGGGGTTGGCTTCAGGGTAGGGAATAATGGTAAAAGTTGGGGGAGTGAGATTATGATGATGTCAAAGCAGTTAAAATGATTCTTGACATATAGTAGATATTCAATGAGTACTAGTTACCAAAAGCAAAAGACATACCAAGAGGTGTTATCGTGGTTTTGTCATGGATTCAGTTAACCATAGTTACGAATGCTGTTATTGGTAGACATTAGTTCTTATCATCATATATTTATATGCTCTGCTTTCTGAAGTCATCACAGAATTGCATTCCCTGTTATTGGAGACATGTCATTTCCTCTATAAAGACACATTCAAATCTTAGTCTGAGTTTCTGTAGGTGTGACCTGATTTGTAAATAGGATCTTTAAAGATGTTATTATTCATTACAGTGTGGACTCACTCACGAACAGGATCTACAAAGGGATCCTATGAGGTCAAAGTGAATCAGGGTGGGCCTTCATCCATGGAGCTGGAGTCCTTATGAGGCAGAGGGAATTCAGACACAATAGAAGCCAGAGTCAGCAGAAATCAGAGGATCAGGCAAAGGGAGAGAGATCATGTGACGGCGGATTGCTGGAATGCTACAGAGTCCAAGAGAAAGCAAGCCCAGGCAGTACCTTTCTAGCCTCTCCAAAACTGTGAGAGAGTAAATTCCTGTTCAAGCCAATCAGTTGTGTGCTATTTGTCATAGCAGTCTTGGCAAATTTACACCTGGCCTACTTGTGACTAGTTCTGGCCAGTGACTTGTGGCCAGTGAATTGTGAGTGAAATCATACACATCAACCTTTACTTGCTTGTCTTTCTGTCACAACTGGGGCATCATTTGAGATGGTGGCTTCTCTACCAGCCTGGATTCTGGAGTGACTACTCAGGATGAGTGATATATATGTAGGATGATCAAGAAGTATATACCTTGTCTGTTTTAATCCTCTTTTAAGACTTGGGGGTTGTTTGTTACTGAACCAGCTTAAACTGATAGATATAGATGGTTGGATTAGTTTAATGCTAGAAATTGGAAAAATGGTATGATGCAGGCATATAAAGGAATGGAATAATTAAGGATGCTAATAACAAGTGAGTATGTGTATGTAAATACTGCTGTGGATTTTGACTGGTTGTTAGGTAGGATTTAAGTGAGACTTATAGACTAGTAAAAGGACTTAAGACCTACATTAGCCTAAATATAAGTTATTGGTTTTTAAAAAGCAAATTAGTTGTATTTTAGCATAACTTTAACATTGCCTTGAGGAAATAATTCATTCTAGTATGTGTAAAGAGTATATGTAGTTCTGACCACTACTGACAATTACTTCATTTAAAAATATTTTTTTTTGCACTCTGATTTCAGTGTGACTCTCTAAGATGATCACCAGGATTTTCAAGATTCTAAGTTAAAAAATAAAACCACCATCACTTAATTATGTCATCAAGCCAAAACTAGTCATTATCAAAAATAGACTTTAAGAATAAGGGACCAAAAATTGAAAACGGATTTAAGTAGCATTGGCTTTGAAAAACTATTGTGTTGTTTACTGCTTAGATACAGACTTAGTTATCTCTCTGATTCTTTAAACTTTTATTGATTTTTTTTCTCTTATATATGCAATTCAGGACATCACAGAAGAGTGCAAGTTTTAAAGTCTGCAAGCTTAATAAAATAACCATCCAGTTTAGGGTTAGCATTCATTGGTAGTTTATTATTTACTGACATTATCTTTTTGTTGCTTTAGCTGATTAAAATTTAGCAGACTTACCTTGATTACGTATTTATTGTATTAAAGCAAACTTCATTTTCTAAACTTTTATTTAAACTGATTACACTCAAGTTTTCATTTTACTTACTGGTGAAAAACTTAGATCACAAACTTGATTTTCTAGATTCCTGGATTTTGTGAGAATGAGAAAGGTGTTGTCCCGTGTAATATTCTGGTTGGCTATAAAGCTGTGTACCGTCTGTGCTTTGGCCTGGCTATGTTCTATCTTCTTCTCTCTTTACTAATGATCAAAGTAAAGAGCAGCAGTGATCCTAGAGCCGCAGTACATAATGGGTAAGTTTTTTTAAAAACTTCAGTAGAAAAGTCTGAGTAGCCTGTTGGCAGTAATTTTGAGTCTATCTAAAAAAAAAAAAAAAAACAGTGAAGTAAGCTTAACACAATTTGTAGAATTTTTTTGACTATATGTGAATGACAGGGTAACAAAATATTCTTGCCCTACTAGAGCATGTTGGACTTGGAAAACATAAATAATAGCTTTGTGTCATTTATTGACATGATCTCTGATTTATAATGTTTTCTTTATGCTAAAAAGAGGATTTCTGACATCTTTAACTATTAATGGGTAACTATTCCTCATTGTAGCTTTTGATGGATAGACTAAGCTCAGTTCCCAGACCTACAGTACTACAAAATGAAAAACTTTATTCCTAAACAGGGTGACTGATTTTCTAAATGGTTGGACTGGATAACCTATAAAGAAATTTCATGCTTCATTTTATCGTAACAGTCTCCCTTAATTTAGAGCACTACTTCTGGTATTGGCACTTTGAATGTTATCTCTGAGTTTTGTTTTTATTTTCCCCCATTTAAAAAAAAAAAAACATCCTGGAGCTGAGGTAGCTCAGTGATGAAGCACTTATCTACTACCCTGTGTAACCAATGACAGAAAGACTGAGAAAGTAGAATATAAATATTAATCAAAAAAATGTTTTAACAGGTTGACTTTATTTTGTTTATTTTGTCCCTTTTGTCATTGGTTGATTTAGCTTTATGATTTTTAATTATTATTTAGATTATTTTCAATAGAGGTATTTATTTTGTGTCTTTTTAAGTATTTGTGCAATGTGCCTTATACTTTTTTATAACACTTTCACATATCCTATTATGTAAAATAAACTTGTGAAATAAAACTATTTTAACATTAATGAATTGGTATTAAATATTTCTTCTTAAAATTGTCTTAAAAGCAGGTGGTATAAATCTTTTCTTTCCATTTTCCAAATGGATATCCTCAAAAAGAATAGAACAATCATATAAAGTGTAGCTATTATTTAGGATGCTCTTAAAAGGATTTCATAAGTGAAATTGTTGAATGAATGTTTATTAGCAAAAAATTGTGTTTCTTTTTGTTTTAGATTCTGGTTCTTTAAATTTGCTGCAGCAATTGCAATTGTTGTTGGGGCATTCTTCATTCCAGAAGGAACTTTTACAACTGGTAAGAAATCTTTTTCCTTTTTTCTTTTTATAATTGTGTGATATTGGTGTCTTATAAGGAATCTGAAATAATGACTTCTAGGAATTATAACTATGCTTGTTTTGTTTTTTATTTTCTCCTGGTTGGCAAAATCAAGATGTATATATAAAATGTTATGTTCCCTTTTGTGTACTGTGATTGTGATAAGGAAACAATAAAAATTGAATCAGCTGCTCACTTGTATGTATACTTTTTTCTTTCAGTATGGTTTTATGTAGGCATGGCAGGTGCCTTTTGCTTCATCCTCATACAGTTAGTCTTACTTATTGATTTTGCCCATTCATGGAATGAATCATGGGTTGAAAAAATGGAAGAAGGAAACTCTAGGTGTTGGTATGCAGGTAAGCTCTTGTTTCACAACATTTTCAATATAGTTGAACTTTGAAAGTGGGAGCAGATACGTGGACTATAGAGAAATCACAATTTTTATGTTCTAATTTCCTGTGAAGATGATTTTAGTATAAAAATTTATGAGTGATGTCATATCACATAATATCATCAGTTTTATTTGTTGAGGAATCTTTTGGCAAGCCAATTATGAACATACACAAGAACCAGGAGAGACTCAAAAAGAACCTTGATTAGCTAAAGTAGATGTTCCAAAGCCTATAGCTGAAAATGGGCATTTTATAATTTTTTTCATTGCACATTTATTTTATGTTAAATATGTTTTTTACAGCCTAGTTTTCTAGCCTACAGTAAATTAAAATACTAAAGGGAAGAAAGGGCTATTAGAAATTCGTAAACATACAATGGTCTAATTCATCAGTGATAGTAAAGAGAAAAACTAAAAAAGCAAATCTAGAACATTTATGTAAGTGCAGAGGATGCCTTTACATGTATCAGTAGCAGAAGGGGATTCTGTAGTAATGTAATTAATGTTTACTTAAAACAAAGATCTCAAATCCTGTGGTTAAGTAGCAGAGATCAAAAAAACCCAGATGTTAACAGGGTCCAAAAAAGTAACAAAAATGAGGTAAGCAGACCTCATTGGGAAGTTACTAGGGACTGTAATTAATTTGAGAGCATGAATGTCCCATCTAAAAGGCATAACTGTGGTTCGCCTCCTTCTGATAGATTCCTTGAGGAAATGTGAACACAGTGTTAATCTGTCCTAATGTATTTTTTTTTAAAGATCCTACTAATGTGTATTTTTCTGAGGTTCTAACATATCTCCTGGCCTAATGTATCTCACATAAATCTAGCTGGTGATGGTGTTAACTATAGTGGTTAAATTGAAGAGTTTGGTGCTCAAAGAAATAACCTTTAACTGTTTGGAAAATTCACTTACATTCTTAAATGTAAGATCTAATGCAGGGATTGCTGTCTATTTTGTTCCCTGCTCTGCCCCAAGGCTTGGAACATTGTAGATGTTCAATAAATATTTGTTGGATGGATCCCCAGTCAGTGAGGCAAATCCAGATTAATACATATATATTGAGCACTTATTAGAACAAAGATTAAAATGTATTGTAAATGTTAAAATTAACATAGATGAAACTTAGATTATTATACTAATTAGTAATGCCTTACTCTTGTTTAATATGCTTCTTTAAAAAGATTTTTGTATTTAAAATAGGGAAAAAGCATTCTTGTTTTGTGGGCTTAAGAATTTACAGGGAAACTAAAACTTTTATGTTTCTTAATGCCCTGTTTAACTGAATAATTATGGTTCTTTTAAAACCTTAAGGAATATTCCCCTTCTAGTTATTTTTCTTTAATTTTAATACAATGGCTTATGTACATGAAAGTGTTTTGTAAACTCTAGAATAAAGATATTACTACTCATAAAAATCGTTTAAGTATGTTAACTGATTTCTTGTCCTTGATAATATATCTAATAGTGAGCTATGTGTAAAGACTATCAAATACTTCAGTTATAAATTTCAGAATTAATTTTCTTCCTTACATTTGTAGCCTACAGAATGCAGACAATGGTGGTTGCTTAAAAACATTTTAAAATGAAGTGATTATTTATGGTACAATCTAATTATTATCCAATTATATTTTTTCACAGCCTTGTTGTCAGCTACAACTCTGAATTATCTGCTGTCTTTAGTTGCTATAGTCCTGTTCTTTGTCTACTACACTCATCCAGACAGCTGTTCAGAAAATAAGGCCTTCATCAGTGTGAATATGCTCCTGTGCATTGGTGCTTCTGTAATGTCTATACTGCCCAAAATCCAGGTATGCACTTTACATCTTTAGTTCTTTTGAAGCCTCTGCATTTCTGAGTTTTCATAAATCTTGAATGACATGAGAATATTTTATCTGTGCTCCTTAATTCTCTTTGTAGGAATCACAACCAAGATCTGGTCTGTTACAGTCTTCAGTGATTACAGTCTACACGATGTATTTGACATGGTCTGCTATGACCAATGAACCAGGTATATTTTGTTTGTCTCAGTTTACTTCTTTTCTGTGAGTCCTGTATTTTTTCTTTATTTTGAAAATGTCATATTGTGAGATGAAGTTGTTTAAAAATTAATAAGCTCCTAGAAGAATAAAGAGTATGGAAATAACACCATTTTCATCTTTAATGTATTGCTCTTTTTTTCATTTAGTTTCTTCCTTTCCTAACAAAATTATAAGGTCTTAAGAAATATATCTAATTGGCAATAATGCATAAGATAGGTATATATAAGAAGAAAAAGCTGTTCAAATACATACAAAATTGTGAAGTATAAAATATTTTCACATTGTTATTCTTTTTATCTGTGACTGCCTTGCAATTGAATATAATTTGGCTGTGTAATGAATTTCTTTATACAATTACATTGTATTCCATGGAAATAGAAATCAATATATGCTCTTTGAAAGGAAACAGATTAGTGAGAAATTAATTATTTCTTTTAGGAAGGGAAGAAAACCTTTCCTTTTCCAAAAAAATAATATGATAAAATAAGTTATCTGAATCTTGAATTTACAAAATCTATAGTGCTTTATCACTAGTTGGAGTAAGGTAGGATTTTTAAAAAAATATTTATGGTTGAGAAAACTTCCGTACTGTTTTTTTCCAGGTAAGTAGTTAATTAGTTGTAATTTGCTTTAGAGTTCAGTCTTATATGATTGGCTTTCAGAATTTTTTCATAAATAATTGACATATCTGGCTTCATGGGAGGAAAAACAGTATTTTGGGAACACTTCAGTGAGTACTTTACCAACCCTACTTTAACTCTTTCTTACACAAGAGTAAAGGAAACTGAAAAAACATTAGGTCACTATGCCTCACTTAGTCAGTTCAACAATGTATTCCTAGGATTCTAAAAACTGTAGTATGCGTAAGCTATCTTTTTTTAACAATGTCCCCTTACAAATTGAAGCCTTTGGAAAGTCAATATTGTAACTTTAGAATATATAGTAGAAAAGCTCGTGGATTGTATTTTAGAAAGTCTGGATGTTGTTCCTACCTCACCTAGAATTTTACTTACTTTAGAAAGATGTCATCTGAATTTCACCTATTTTCTTATCTATAAGGAGATTATAATACCTGTCTTGATTACTGCACAAGGTTGAAAATGAAGTGATTTAATTTTTCCAAGCCCTTGTAGAAATCAAAAGATCTCATTGTTACAAAATATCTTCAGGTATTTTGTTGTTGTTGTTGTTGTTGTTGCATTATATTAGGTTCTTTTCCAGCAAAACCTTTTGAATTTGCAAGGGTATTATAGCATTTTAGAAAATTCCAGGTATGCCCTCAAAAAAAAAAAGTATTTTTTACATTATTCTACCATTTTAATTTGACCTTAATTCATCACAGAAACTAACTGCAACCCAAGTCTGCTGAGCATAATTGGCTACAATACAACAAACACTGTCCCAAAGGAAGGGCAGTCTGTCCAGTGGTGGCATGCTCAAGGAATTATAGGACTAATCCTCTTTTTATTGTGTGTGTTTTATTCAAGGTAAGAAAAACTATATGTATATATTTATTTTTATTTTTTTCCTAACAAGAGTTAGGAAACTAAAGAATTTCTTAATTGTTTAAGAAAATGCCTTTTTTCCTTCTCTTTTCCTCAACTCTGTCTCATGAAGCATCCGTACTTCAAACAATAGTCAGGTTAATAAACTGACTCTAACAAGTGATGAATCAACATTAATAGAAGATGGTGGAGCCCGAAGTGATGGATCACTGGAGGATGGAGATGACGTTCACCGAGCTGTAGATAATGAAAGGGATGGTGTCACTTACAGTTATTCCTTCTTCCACTTCATGCTTTTCCTGGCTTCACTTTATATCATGATGACCCTTACCAACTGGTACAGGTACTTATATCTCATGAAAACTTTGGATGGGGAATTCTGATGGCTTTTCATGACACCATTGTAAACCTATGTGGTATGAAGTACTTTTTATCCTCCAATGTTCATTTATTCATTTAAAAATGAATAGTAAGATCAGTATGAGAAATGCAGATTTTACTTCCTGCCTTAGCAATAAATACAGAAACATTGAAATAGTTAAAAATCATGAGTTTAAAAAATAAAATTTTATGAAACCAAGATATTTCTTACAGGAATGCTTTTGTATTACTTCTAAGCTAATTTATAAATTTTTTTTCTGTTAAGAGGTAGGCAGCAATTTATAGTGTTTATTTTGGAAAAATTCTGATTGTGTCCAAATGATTACTGAAAGATTTAGCCTAAGACTGAAAGTAATCTCTTGAGCAGAACTATTTTGAATTGCTTTTAATTCATAATCCCCAATTTTTAAGAAATCTTTCAACAGTAGCAAAAGATGTAGAGAAAACATTATTCTCTGCCTCATTTCTCTGAGAGCCCTCTTTAGTGATATTTTTTATTTAAAAGAATGTTTTTAAATCTCCACACTGCAGCATATCTAGCTATCAAGAGTCAAAATAGTTCTCAATAACAATAAGCTGTAGTTGTCAAGTAATAGAGATTTTAAGACTTTAGACGAAAAAGATTTTTGCTGTTTTATTAACACAGAAATCAGCTACTCTTGGGATGTATTTTCTTCCCTGTCTTTTAAATCTGAGAAGGCAGTGGAAAGGGGGAGAAGAAGGGAATTACATACACTTTGAATAGCAGGTTATGTTCTTTAAAACAGAATAGGGTTGGTAAGACCTTTATGTAATACTAACATATCCAGAGATCACATTTCATTTTCCTGTCATATAATGAACAACTACTGAGCCAGAAGTAATATAAAGAGCCTCTGAGTATTATGTAAAAGAGCTGCTTGAAAGGCCTGTGTACTTTACTCTTTAAAAGAAAATGACTAATTTTCACCTTCATAGTAGCCATTAAAGCAGTATGGAAAGCAAGGCGTAAATTAGAAGCAGCAACTATGTATCTGCTATCATAACTTGTATATAAAGAACACTTCTGACAAATGGAGCTTAATAGCTTGGTGACTGATGATCTACTCCCACTCCCACTCCCTTCATTTTGTTCTCTTTAAATTTTAGGTATGAGCCTTCTCGTGAGATGAAAAGTCAGTGGACTGCTGTCTGGGTGAAGATCTCTTCCAGCTGGATTGGCATCGTGCTCTATGTTTGGACACTGGTGGCACCACTTGTTCTTACAAATCGTGATTTTGACTGAATGGGGCTTCTGGCATGAAAGTCTCACTTGGATCATTGCATATTTGAAATTAACAGTATTCCAAACTTTTGTAAAGTTTGTGTGTGTGTGTATGCTTCCCACATAACTCTGCCTCTGCTGGTCTGGCATGAATTAGAGTTGACCACTGACATTTTATTCAGTATTTTCTTGCATATCCCATTGATAAGTGTGTTAGACTTAATTAGAAGGGGTGAGTTTTATGAATATAGTGGTGACTTAGGAAAGTTGAGCACTGTTAGGTTTATCCCCTGCTCTGTTCTAATGAAATAGAGTGAAAGCAAAACTATGTGCTTGGCATTTTGAATTTAAAACTATGTTAGAACTTAAGCTACTTTAGGAAGTATAAAAGGAAAGTTATGATTACTTTTTGAAATCTTTGATGTTTTCATTTACAAGACATTGCAGAGAACTTGGCTAATCTAAAATTACATGAAACAAGTTGCTTCAATACCACTTGTCTAAAGAACCTTATCTTTACCCCTTCATGTAAAGATAAGGGTAGGGAGTGTTCCCTGGACAATGAGTATAGGTTGTAGATGGTGACTGAGGTACAGAGCCTTCATAGAAAGTAAAATTTATGGCAGAAAGTCAGGAAGAAAGTTACACTGAAATCTTCTCCTGGTAGGATAACTGTATTTCGTGCCTATGAAGTGAACTTTGTTTGGATCATGATAAATACATGCACAAGTATGAATTTAATGGAGATGTTAGGAATTCTGAAGGATTTAGACAAAGGTTTTGAAAAAAATAATCATAGGTTAGAAGGAAGTTGTTTTAAAATCCTTTAAAGGTTAATTTTGAAAAACAGGTGGTAAACTTTTGACAGGGCAAAAAGAAAGTGCAAAAACTAGGCTTCATTGGTATTAAATGAAATGTAGGGCCAGTGTTCTCATTTTAAACTGAAGAAATTGAAGCACAGACTACAATCAATTATACAGCTAATTAGTGACAAAGCTAGGAAATTCCAAGTCTGCCAAAAATAGCATTCTTTCTGGCATTCAAAAATAGTTTCTATTCAAAATATATGTATAATAGATTTTATACCTCATTAGTGGTGGATAATTGATGTGATTTGGGCTGCTGGTTTCCAGCATGCCCTCTACCTGTAATCTGAAGCCAGAAGAGTGATGGAATGCTGTAGAATAAGCAGTACACTGTGTAGTTGAAAAGATGTTTAAAATGCTTTTGTATTTGCTGCCCTGTGATAAAAAATATATAGGTTTATTATAATCTGTCAACCTGAAAATCAAGCACTATGACAATTAATGTAGAAATGCTAATACTTGGTATATGTCATTTGTGTCTTAATGAAGCTTTTAAAATATTCATTTGCTTTTTAAAATATTTATTAATGTATATGGAATATAACAATTCAACTTAATTCCTCAGCCTTATTCTGTGTGTTAGTATTGTATTCCAAGATTTTGAATGGCTATGTGCTATCTCTAAATAAATGAATTCAGAGAAACCGTGTAGTGCATTAATTCTCAACCACTCAAATTTAGGTGACTGAAATACTAAGACTTTCTTCCTGTGTAAAACGGAACCTGGTACTAGAAGGATAACCATCCATTTTCTGTTCTGAAAATTGAATTGTTTTGAAGGTGATCTTTATTCCTTTGATCATCTGTAAGTAACTGCTGAGGATGGATCCCAAATGTTATAAGAGCAGTGTTCTCCTAAAGAGCCTTCAGTAGATGGACCAATTTAGTTTGGAGAGTATTTTTCATCCATTCAGTAGATACTGTACACCTATTGTGTCCTCCAGGCATCTTTGTAGTTGCCAACTGATGCTTTTCTTCTTTTTCTGACACTTAAGGTAGTATTAAACTTTTTCTTACTAAAAAAAACAAAACAAAGTTATGTAATTCTACTGATAAAGTATTCCACCCCATGGAAGAATCACCAAGTCTTAGTTCATTTTATTCAATAATTCATTTTAAGTGGTCTGAGCTTCATAAAAATGGAAGTTCTACGACTACATTTGTTTGCTTCAAAGTAAGGGGGAAATGAGTACAAACAAATGTTTATGTATAAGCAGCAATTCAAGGATATTAATGCTGGTGGCAATTGCAGAAGATAGGGATATGGTTATATTCTTCTATTAAAAAATATTTCATAAAAGCTACAATACAACCTAAATGTTTTTTCATTTTACTTACCTCATTCCTAATTCTTTTTTTTTTTCTTTTTTTTTTTTTTTAAAGATTTATTTATTTATTTAATTTCCCCCCCTCCCCTGGTTGTCTGTTCTTGGTGTCTATTTGCTGCGTCTTGTTTCTTTGTCCGCTTCTGTTGTCGTCAGCGGCACGGGAAGTGTGGGCGGCGCCATTCCTGGGCAGGCTGCTCTTTCTTTTCACGCTGGGCGGCTTTCCTCATGGGCGCACTCCTTGCGCGTGGGGCTCCCCCACGCGGGGGACACCCTTGCGTGGCGCGGCACTCCTTGCGCGCATCAGCGCTGCGCATGGCCAGCTCCACACGGGTCAAGGAGGCCCGGGGTTTGAACCGCGGACCTCCCATATGGTAGACGGACGCCCTAACCACTGGGCCAAAGTCCGTTTCCCCTCATTCCTAATTCTTGGAGTATTTTATTCTAGTTTAGAAAAAAAAAAAATAGCTGGTTATATGATCCTTCAAATAAAAGATTACCAGACATGTCAGGCATAAATTAGAATATTATGAGGAATATGATACCTTAGACTTCTTGGAATGTAGAACTTTTTCTTTACTAGTTTATGTCTACCCATGCTTGGTACTAAATAAAGGACAGTAGAATAGACTAACCCTTGGCTACCCTTATTGTAAGCTGTTGGTACAGGTATCTCATGTTGAGTTTCTAGATAGATTTCTTCAGTGACTATGTGAAGGAGAAATAGAACAGTCTATCCTTAAGAAACTTAGGGTATTATGGGATGTAAGGTAACAGGGAGAGAAAGTACTTCTGATCTGTGAAGTTTTAAAATATTTCATGGAGGTGCCTGAACAATAGGGTTGGATTATAACAGCTGGAATGGGAGGGGCCTGGACAAATGACTACATGGAAAAGGCACTGCAGGGGCTAAACAATAGACACTTATTTAACTTGGGCAAATGGGAGGAAGAACTAGAAATCCTGGAAAAAAATTTTAAAATGCATGCTCTACTTGCAAAACTGTACAGATAAAGGGTCAAAATTGGGAAAAAATGGGTAAAGTAATTTGATTTCCTGGGGGCATATTTCCTGGTCTCAGTAATCAAACGGCCTGGGTTTAAAAAAAGAAAAATGACAAGAAGCAAGATAGATTGGTTGAGAGGTGCAAAAGTAAGGATTCCAAAGAGCTCAGTGAAAGGGTACTCTAGATAATGGATTCACAACCAGCAGAAGGAAAGATGAGAGAATTTGTCAAGGTTTTCTTATGGTTGGGAAATGTCTCCACTGCAAATTTAAACAGACTTTCCCTCACATTGATTTGGGGTTTTAATATATAATTATATCTAGTACCTGAATGAAGGAGTGGATGAAGCTCAAGTGGTTGAGCACCTGCTCCCCATGTATGAGGTCTAAGTTCAATCCCCAGTACCTCCTGAAGAAAAGAAAAAAAAAAACAAAGATTCAAGACTTCCAAGTTGAGATATTCACTAGCAAAATGGTTCCAGTCTGGTAACACTAGTAGAATCAAAATAGATGAATGTGACTCCACACCCTCAACCTATGTCACACCCAATTCTAGCTTTCAATCCAAATTTTTACAAGCATAAATATTAGGGGGAAAAAACCACAGATTTTAAAATCAAATTACCATGAGTCAAGAGAAACCAGAAAAATAGAATTAGAGCCAAAAAATATTAAACCTTAAGATAGGAATTAGATACGTAATATAAAATAAAAGTGATTAGATAAAACGAAATGGAATATGAAAAGTATATTTTCAGCTTCAGGAGTCACTGAGTTGCAAGCAGTTCAAACGAATCATATTTAGTCTTAGAATACCCAAAGAACAACAAAACTAAAGGGGATATCTTAAAAGCCACCAGAGTTTCATTTCCGGATATAGAAGGTCAAGTCGACAATTACCCCTACAGTAAAAAACTAAAGAAGTCAGATAAACTTAAAAATTTTTAAAAATATGATCAGAAAGCTGTGGAAGTCTAAAGGAAAGTTTCTCGAGAGCTTGTTTGGAGGTTCTAGCAGGGGAGCGCAGCTACTCGCATTCCCATGACCCAAGAATGATCCTCCTCCGGTGGGGAAGGTCGTCCTTTTTGACCCAGCGCGCAGCTTCGGGAGGGCTGCACAGGGAGCCGTGAGGGATCAGCTGAATCAACCCTGGTGATCAGTGGGGTAGTAGATGTCGCAGTGTGATCGCCTTCACATCTGAAAGTTTCTAAAGAAGGAGGAACACTTTTCAGATAGCTAGAGATCAGAGGCCACATTCCCCTTGGAGGTGTGGGGGCAATTGCTAAGTCTGGACATGAACAAGAATAGAATTTGACTTGATGAAGACAAAGGGACTCAGCTGGGAGCAGGAGAAACCAGCTTGGCTTTTAAAAGTTCATATGACCAGGCAAGAGAAGATCAGAATCTGGAAGAGAACCCAAGTGCATCTGATTTTCCTGCCCATCAGTTTTCCCCATTTAGAACATTTGCTGAGGGCTAGATGGGGTGGGGGTGAGGGCCAGGGGTAGGCTAGAAAAACAGAGCTTTTGCAGCCTTAATGTGTTTGATAAAGTTGGTGGAGGGAGGGACCAGCAGGTAATGGTAATACCACTTGTATTACCATCAAGACATTGAAGGCAGAAGCAAATTGACTAAACTGGAATTTGATTCATTTTCCAGTCAGATCAAAATGACCAACACCTCAACTTGGCATCCTGACAGAGGAAAGGACTTGCCCTCTCTGGGGGAAAAGAATTGATTCAGTCATGAAAATGTTACCCATAATTATGAGAGGAAAAATATAGTGATTAAAAACAGTCCTATAGACAACCAGATAATAGGATTAGAAGAAAATGACTTTACACCACCCGTGATAAACCTATCAAAGAAAAAGAAAAGAACAAAATGAGTAAAAGGTTGTTGTAGTTCAACTGAGAGACTTAATTGCTAAAACAGAAATAAGTGGATATTCTAGAACTGAAAATATATGATATCTAAAATTAACTTGTAATCAGAAATGTAATAATATAAAAATATCTGACATTTCTTTTGAATATAGTACTAGAGGTCTAACCACCACAATAAGAAGGAAAAAAGAGGTATAGGAAGAAAGAAACATCACATAAAAATCCAAGTGCACCTAGAGTCAAATTATTAGAATTAATAAGAGAGTTCATCAAATTGGCTGGAATAAAGATAAGCATAATAATTATAGTAATAGCTAACATTAAGGATTTTATGTGGACTATTTCTTTTAATCCTCAAAGCAAATCCATTTGTTATAATCATTATTTCTATTTTATAGAGGAAACCAAACCACAGAGCAGTAAAGTAATCTGCACAAGAAATTGCAGGGGAAAGGGACGGAGATTAGGTTGTCTGACATCTGAACCAAAAATCAAATGTGTCTCTATACATCTACAGCAGAGTTAGAAAACATAAGGTAGAAACAACCCAGGTATCCATCAACTGAAGAACAGGTAAACTGGTTTATGCACATGATGGAATGTTATGCAGCTGTGAAAGGAATGAAGTCGTAAAGCATATAACAACACGCATGAACCTGGAGGACATTACAATGAGTGAAGCAAGCCAGATACGAAAAGACAAATACTGTATGATTGTGCTGTTATGAACTAAATGCATTGTCTAAACTCACAGGTAACTAGAATATGGCTCACCAGATAAGAGCATGAGATTAGAGAATGGAGAGCTGAGGGTTAACTTCTGCAGAACTGGTAAAAAGGTTGTGTGCTATTCTTTGGATATGAATAGAAAAGGTAAATGCACGACATAATGTTTGTAATTAGTGGTACTATTATATGGGTATGACAGTGGTTGAAAGGTGTAAAAAAAAAAAAAAAAACCCGAATGGACCTACTCTGAGACACACACTAATCATAATATCAAATGCCAAAGATAAAGAGAATTTTGAAAGAAGCAAGAAAGCAATTCATCATATACAAGGGATCTTCAATAAGGCTAAGTGCCAATTTCTAATCAGAAACTATGGCGGAGACAAGGAAGTGGTATGATATATAAGAGAAAAACTATCAGCCAAAGACTCTTTATATGGTAAAACTGTCCTTCAAAAATTGAGGGAAAGTTTGAAATATTCATGGATAAACAGAAACTGAGAGAGTTCGACAAAAGACCTACCCTACGAAGAACTGCTAAAGGGAGTTCTTCAGTTTGAAAGGAAAAGATGGAGAAAGTGGCTTGGAGTAGTGTGAAGAAGTGAAGATTTTCAGTAAAGGTAACTAAAAGGATAAATGCAAAACCCAGTAGTACCAGATCATCAATAATAACTCTACCCTTGAATTCCTATAAGGGTCAGAAAACAATTTAAGAAGAAAAAGAGTATTTTCTGATAATGGACATTCAAAATATAAAGAGGTAAAGTGGGACATAAACAACATAAAGATGGGAAACAGAGACATGAAAGCAGAGAATGTGTATGCTTTTGAAGCTAAGTTTGTATCTTCAAATTAATAGGTTACAGATGTATGTTGTATAATACAATGCCAAGGGTAACCACAAAGAAAATATTTAACAAAATATACAGAAACAGAAATGAGAAAGGGATCAGATACATCACAAAAGATCAATAATACAGAAAAAGAGGCTGCAATAAAAGAAAATAGGCAAAAATTTAAAAAGATATGACATATAAAAACCAAAGGACAAAATAGCTCAAGTATGCACTGCCTTACAATAGTAACAGTGACTATTAATGGACTAAACTCCCCAATCAAAAGACACAGATTGGCAGAATGGATAAAAAGCAAGATCCAGTTATATGTTTATAAGGATTCACCTAAGACCTAAAGGGCACAGATAGATAGAAAGTTAAAAGGATGGAAAAAGACAATCTATACAAATAGTAACATAAAAGAGCTTGGGTAGCTATACTATTACTGGGCAAAATATATTTTAAGACAAAAGCTTTTACAAGAGACAAAGAAAGACACTACATATTAATAAAAGGGTCCATCCACCAAGAAGAAATAACAATCATAAATATTCATGCACCTAACCTTTGTGCCCCAAAACATATGAGGCAAACACTGGAAAAACTGAAGGCAGAAATAGGTACCTCTATAATAAGAGTTGGAGACTTCAATACATTACTCTCATCAACAGTTAGGACATCTGGACAGAAGATCAATAAGGAAAGAGAGAATGTGAATAATATGATAAATGAACAAAACTAACAGACACATGCAGAATATTGCACCTCAAAACAGCAGGATATATACATTCTTCTCCATCATTCTTCAGGATAAACTAGATGTTGAGTCTCAATAAATCTTAATAAAAACTTCCTAACAAAGAAAAGTCAATTGTCAGATGGCTTCACAGGGGAATCCTACTAACTATTCCAAGAAGAATTAATACAATCCTGCTCAAACTCTTCCAAAATATGAAGAGGGATTGCTTCCTAACTCATTCAATGAGGCCATCATTACCCTAATACCAAAGCCCAATAAAGATACTACAAGAAAAGAAAATCACAGACCAATTTTTCTTGTGAAAATGGATTAAAAAATCCTTAACAAAACATTAGCAAATTGAACACGAGAGCACAGTAAAAGACTTTTACACCATGATCAAGTGGGATTTATCCTAGGTACGCAAGGGTGGTTCAACATAAGAAAATCAATTAATGTAATACATCAATTAACAAAATGAAAGGGGAAAATGACAATCATCTCAATTCATGCAGAAATGGCATTTGATAAAATCCAGCACCTTTTCCTAATTAAAAAAAAAACCAAAACACAAAAAACCACACACAAACTTAGAACACTAGGAATAGAAGGAAACTTCCTCAACATGATAAAGTGCATATATGAGAAACTCACAGCTAAATCATACTCAATGGTGGCAGATGAAACCTTTCCCTCTAAGATCTCAAACAAGCCAAGGATGCCCACTGTCACCACTATTGCTCAACATTTTACTCTGGAAGTTCTAACGAGAACAATGTGGCAAGAAAAAGAAATAAAAGGCATCCTAATTGGAAAGAAAAATGTAAAACTTTCACTCTTTGGAGATGACATTATCCTATATATAGAAAATTCCCTCAAATCTACAACAAGGCTACTAGAGCTAATAAATAATTCAGCAAAGTGGTGGGATACAAGATAAACACAAAAATCAGTAGGCTTTCTATATACTAGTAGTGTACAATTTGAGAAGGAAATCAAGAAAAATTGCATTTACAATAGCAACTGAAAGAGTCAAATATCTGGGAATAAATTTAATCAAGAATGTAAAGTTTTCGTACATGGAAAGCTACAAAATTTTGTTAAAAGAAATAAAAAAAATCTAAATAAATGGAAGGACAGCCCATGCTCAGAGCGGAAAACTAAATATTGTTAAGATGTCCGTTCTACTCAAAATGAGTTGCAGATTCAATGCAATCCCCCAAAAAATTCCAACAGTCTACTTTGCAGAAATGAAAAAACCTATCATCAGATTTATTTGGAAGGGTGAGGGGTCCCAAATAGTCAAAATCATCTTGAAAAAGAAGGACAAATTGGAGGGCTCACACTTCCTAACTGTAAAACCTATTACAAAGCTATAGTGATCAAAACAGCATGGTATTGCCACAAGAATAGATAGACCAATGGAACTGAATTGAGAGTTTAGAAATAGACCCTTACATCCATGGCCAATTGATCTTTGACAGGGCTGCCAAACCCACTCAGTTGGGAAAGAATACTCTCTTCAACAAATGGTGCTGGGAGAAGTGGATAACTTTATGGAAAAGAATGAAGAGGGACCCCTATCTCACACCTTCCACAAAAATTAACTCAAAATGGATCAAAGAAATAAATATAACAGGCTGGGCTATAAAAGTTCTAGAAGATAATGCTGGGAAGCATCTTTAGGATTTTGTGTTAGGCAATGGTTTCTAGATAAATGGGATCTCATGAAAATGAAAAACTTTTGTGCACCAAATGACTTTATCATGAAAGTGAAAAGACAATTTACTCAATGGAAGAAAATATTTGGAAACCATATAACCAATAAGGGTTTAATATCCAGAAAATAAAAAGAATTCCTACAGCTCAACAACAAAAAGACAAACAACCCAATTAAAAGATGGGCAATAGACTTGAATAGACATTTCTCCACAGAGGATACACAAATGGCTAAAGAGCACATGAAAAGATGCTCAGTATCATTTGCTATTAGGAAAATGCAAATCAATACCACACTGAGGTGCCAATTCACACCTCTAGAATGGCTACTACTTTAAAAACAGAAAATTACAAGGTTTGGAGAGGAAGTAGAGAAATAGGAACACTCTTACTCATTCACTGCTGTGGGAATGTAAAATGGTGCAGCCACTGTAGAAGGCATTTTGGCAGCTCCTCAGAAAGCTAGGTATAGAATTACCATATGAGCCGGGAATCCCACTAGTAAGTATATACTCAAAAGAATTGAAAGGAGGGACTCACTCAAACAGATATTTATATGTTGATGTTCATACCAGCATTATTTACAATTGCTAAGATGTGAAGCAACCCAAGTGTCTATTAACCAATGAATGAACAAAATGTGGTGTATATAGTCTCAGATGAAATACCGTTCATTTATAAAGTGGAATAAAGTTCTGAAACATGTGACAACAGGGATGAACCTTAAACACATTATGTTGAGTAAAATAAGCCACATATGAAAGGACAAATATTGTATGATCTCACTGATATGAAATAATTAAAATAAGCAAAACGCACAGGGGCAGAATCTAGAATATAGGTTACTAGAAGCTGGTAATGAGGAGTTAATGCTTAAATACAGAATTTCTATATGGGTTGATTGTAAAGTTTTGAAAGCGGATGGTGGTTATGGTAGTACAGCATTGTGAATGTAATTAATAGCTCCAAATTACATACGTGAATGTGGTTAACAGGCGGCATTTTAGGTTGTATGTATTTTATTTGAATAAACATTAAAAAGAGAAAAGTATAGGACTATATGCACAGTGAACCCAATTATGAATGATGAACTACAGTTAATAGTACAGTTATTAAAATGTTCTTGCACGAATTACAACAAGTACACCACACTAATGCAAGATGTTAATAAGAGGGTTGTAATGGGGAAAAAAATAAACCCTAATGTGAACTATGATCTATAGTTAATAGTACAATTATTAATATCCTTATATTATTTGTAACAAAGGTACCACACTAGCGTAAAGTGTTAATAATAGGGTAGTGCATGGGTACTCTCTTTTTTCATGTCTTTTCTGTAAAACTACAATTTCATACAAGGTTGCATGCATGTCTGTGCCAATCTGTCTAGTAGCAGCCTGAGGAACTGAATGAATCAGGACACTCATCATAGGCTTATCATCCCACATGCCCTGTGTGTAGAGAAACTTTAGTTTCTTTTTTAGTGAGAACAGTCCTAGAGGTCGAAATGCAGGCTGGAATCCTTACATGTGTTTTGCACTTGGCTACTGGGTATAGGCAGGGTGGTAACACAGGCTGTTTGGGTTACTCTTGTGACAGAATGAAGGGTGCCTTAGGGGTACATATAAATGTTCCAATTGACAGTCCAGTTTACTAAGTCTTTTCTTGATTTATTTTAATATAAAAGATTTTATGTTCGCTTCTTTCTCTTTCTGAAGAAGCTATAAGCTTATCCTTCTTGTTGTCTGCATCATCCTCTCACTAGTTTTATATAGGGACATACAGAATGGCACCATTGTTATTCAAAGCTTTAAAAGCCTCAATATATAAAAATGAAAATAGCATAATGTTCAAGCATTTTAAAAAGTAATACCGACAGTACATAAGTCATTCCAGCATTCTACCTGGCTTCAGGGAGAATACAGTACATAGATACAGTGTACGTGGGAATAGTGTGGCGGTTCTATGCCTTTCTCTTTCAGATGTCCACCCAAATGTCCTGAAACAATGTATAAATTCTCACAATCTATTGTACTAACATAAAAAAAGTCTCAGTAATCTGAAAAGAGAAGGAAAATCCAAATTTCTTCCAAGAGATAATGTGGAGAATACAAAACCTTAGAAAATCTAACAAAATAAGAGATCAGACAAATGACAGGCTTCTAGAACTTCATTTCTGAGGGGTAAAATATATACCTATTTTTATGTTTTTTCCTAAACAAATCAATTTTATTGATACATATTAATAAAGCATACAACTCATCCAAAGTGTACAATCAATGGTTTTGGTATAATCACATATTTGTACACTCACTGCTACAATATTTATTAGAGCATTTCCATTATTTCAATAATAATAAACAAAAACCAAATGTAGTAGTTTGATATTGTTTATGAATTCCAGAAAATAGATATTAGATTATGTTTGTAAACTGATTTATTCCTCTGGGCATATTAGATTATATTGTATTCAGAGGTTTACCTTTACTTGATTAAATAATGATTGAGGCTTTGATTGAGCCACCTCAGTGGAGACTCAAAGAGAAACTGCACTGCAGAGAAGGTTGGTGAGAATTTTGATCCTGGAGCCTGGGAGGGAAACACATAGAGAAGCAGATAGGTGAGGAAGGAGAGAAGTCTCCATTAAACACAGGCAGAGTCCTTGGGAAGAGAGATGAGCCATTTGCCTGATAGTCTTCAGCCAGCCTTGTGGAGAAAGCAGAGCAGCTAAGCCTAAAGAGAGGAACCCAGGAAGCCTGACCCCTTGCAGATGTCGGCAGCCATCTTGCTCCAACATGTGGCAAGAGTTTGGTGAGGGAGGTAATTTATACTTTATGACCTGGTAACTGTAAGCTTCTACCCCAAATAAATACCCTTTGTAAAAGCCAAAAGATTTCTTGTATTTCACATTGGCACCCCTTTGGCTGACTAATAAACAAACAAGAAAATTCTTCACCTCTCAATCTCTGTTTCCCCTGCCATATATAGCTGCTCTTGCTGGCTATGCTTGCCCATTTATTTATTTTTTAAGCAGTTTTATTGAGATATATTCACAAACCATATGCTCTATCCAAAGTGTATAATAAATGGCTTTTAGCATAATCACAATGTTGTGCATGCATCACCACAAAAAATTTTAGAACAATTTCATTACTCCAAAAAGAAAAACTCCACACCCTTTAGTCACCTCTCAATGCCTCTATTCTTCCCTAGCCTTACATAAAGACTAATCTAATTTCATCTTTATAATTGGTTTAAATTTACATTTTATGTAAATGAAATCAAACAATAGGTAATACTTTGTGTCTGATTTCTTTCATTTAGTGTAATGGGTTTTTTTTTGTCTGATATTAACATCTTATACTATTAACATATATTAGTTCAGTGTCAAAGAAAAACAATCTATAAATGCAATTTTATCCATAATCATAATTCACATTTGGTTTTATCATACTATACATTCCATTTCACATATTTTAGCTTTTCTTTTAGTGATATACATGATCTTACTTCCCCTTTAAACCACTGTCATACACATTTACTAGTACTGCTACTCACAATTATGTTGTGCTTTCACTTTTTCTATTCATTTACAAAGATTAACACACATCCTTTTACAATTTCTATTCAAGTTTACCCTCAGCTTTCCATTCTATAATCTCATTCTATTTCCTGGTGACCCATATTCTAGTTATTAACTCCATGAGATTACACAATATATTTAGTTCATAGTACAATCGTACAGTATTTGTCCTTTTGTGTCTGGCTTGCTTCGCTCAACATAATGTCCCCCAGGTCCATCCATGATGTCATACGCTTTTTAAATTTTTTAACTTTACTTTATACATTTAATAATTGAAAATATAAACAATTAAAAACTAAAAAGAAAACACAGTTGAATTAAAGCATACATTTCTCAATTACATATACTGGATACCAGTGTTAGTCAGCCAAAGGGGTGCTGATGCAAAATACCAGAAATTGGTTGGTTTTTATAAGGGGTATTTATTTGGGGTAGGAGCTTACAGATAGATATCAGGCCATAAAGCATAAGCTACTTCCCTCACCAAAGTTTATTTTCACATGTTGGAGCAAGATGTCTGCCGATGTCTGCGAGAGTTCAGGCTTCCTGGGTTCCTCCCTTCTAGGGTTTTGCTTTTCTTTCCTCTGTGAGCTTGCGTCTCAGGGCTCCAGCTTAAGGCTTTAGCATTCAAACTTCAACATTAAAACTCCAACATCAAAAATCCTCCAACTCTGTCTTTTGCCATGACTTTTATCTATGAGTCCCCACTCACAAAGGGGCAGGGACTCAACGCCCTACTGACACAAGAGGTTTACCTTATTACCTAATCAAGTAAACCTCTGAATCCAATGTATTCTCATATGCCCAGAGGAAAAGACCAGTTTACAAACATAATCCAGTATTTCTTTTTGGAATTCATCAATAATATCAAACTGCTACAATACCTATAAAAATTTTTAAAAATCATGCAATATGGTACACAGTATATTTGGTTCATAGTAACTCAATTATAGAGTATTTGTCCTTTTGTATCTGGCTTGCTTCACTCAACATAATGTCCTCCAGGTTCATCCATGTTGTCATATGCTTTATGACTTCTTTTACATTGCATAATATTCCATGGTGTCAATACATCAGTTTGTTTATCCATTCACTGGTTGGTGGACACCTGGGTTGTTTCTAACTTTTGGCTATCATGAATAATGCTGCTATGAACACTGGTGTGCAGATGTCTGTTTGTGCCACTGCTCTCAGTTCTTCTAGGTATATACCAGTAGTGGTATTGATGGGTCATATATATTCAACTTCTTTAGGAACTGCCAACCAGTCCTCCACAGTGGCAATACCGTTCTGCATTCCCACCAACAGTAAATAAGTGTTCCTATCTCTCTACATCCTCTCCAACACTTGAAATTTGCTGTCTTTAATAGTGGCCATTCTAATACATGTGAAATGATATCTCATTGTACCTTTAATTTGCATTTCCCTAATTGCTGGTGATATTGAACATTTTTTGTGTTTTTTTTCCATTTGTATTTCTTCTTTGGACAAACATCTATACAAGTCTTTTGCATTTTTAAACCGAATCATTTGTCTTTTCGCTGTTGGGTTGTAGCATCTCTTTATATACCATGAATATTAATCCCTTACTGATTATTTGATTTCCAAATATTTTCTACCATTGAGTCAGCTGCCTTTTCACCTTTTTAACAAAGTCCCTTGAGGTACAAAAGTATTTATTTTTTGTGGTTGTTGCTTGTGCTTTGGGTGTAAGGTACAAGAAACCATCACCTACTACAAGGTCTTACTTGTTTACCCTCTTGTTTACCTTTCTTAAATTTCCTCACATGTACTTCCTTGGTCTACCAGCAGATTGAGCTGTTCTCTTTGGCAGGCTTCTCCAGTCAAAGCCTAGTCTGGCTGGAGTGTGTTCACTGCAACATTTGAATAGAGGATCCTACCTGGAGACTAAGAGCCTGGTAATTGAAACTTTCTCAGAGGCAGTTCTCCGACCTTTGCTGGCAGCCCCCTCCTTTCTTCAGGGTAGGAAATAATTCTACTTCCCTCTGCATCCTCAAAAACCAGTCCTGGTCAGCAAAGAGAGTGAGTGAGTCAGATCTTTTTAGCCCCTTGCAGGCTCCCAGGGCAAACAGTGGCACAGTCCCATCCAGCCTGGGCTTGTGGGACACAGCAGACCAATTTGTGGTTCAAAAGCTTACTTCAGCCTTATGCTGTGCCCTTCTCTCATCCCAATTCTGGGAAGGTGGATACCTGGGGCCCCCTTTTTCTGTAGTCCCAGCCCCAAGGCCTGAGAATTCAAGTGTCTGTAGGGTCAGGGAAGATGCTGGCAGTTGCAGTTGCAGCTTTTAACTGTTTTGCCATCATGATTCCTTTCCTTTGCCCATCTATCTTCTGGGCAATATCCAGCCTGATGTCCTAAACCCTAAATTTTTCTCCAGGCCATTTTTGCCCATCCCCTGGCTATTTTTCTAGGAGAGAAGTCTTGGGTCTTTCTAGTCTGCTATCTTCCCAAAGTCCACTGCTTACTACTTTTATTTCACTATTTGATTTGGTTCTACTTTTCTTCATATTTCATTTTTAATGATCCCAAAACAAAACACCAAGCAGTTTTAGTTTTTAAATTTCAATTTGCAGTGTGCTCTTCTAGCCTAAATCAATAGTATTTAAACATAAAAATTATTAGTAAAGAAACATCAATTACACCTTTTACACTGAAATGCAAGTTACAAAAAATTATATACATACACTTTTTACAGGTTCATCCCACTTGAACTAATTTACAAAAAACAATTCTGGATTATAATAATTTCTATTGCAGTTCCAGGTTCGTATTATAGAAACACACTCCCTACCCACACATGCATATATAACGTTAGAATTTTATTAAAGAAAAGTAGGAGGAGCAGAGAGCTACAATCATAGTAAATTTCAGTCATTTGTCTTGATGCAAATACCTTGGTCTTTATATGTAATGAAATAGCCATATGTGTTCTTCCAGTTTTTAAATTTTTCTGGTGCTTAATTACATGACTATCATAAAATGGAATAACAATCACTATTCAAGAATCAAAGTACATAAACACCTTAACTCACCAAAAAATGTTTCCTCTAGCAACTCCAGTTAATAAAATCTGAGAAATATTAAACTTCTTTGCAATATTTTCAATCTTTTCATGAATGTACAATACTTTTTATGAATTTTGAGGTTTACTCAAGAGCATTTAATAATCCCCAAGTATGGAATTATAAATTTCATAACAAACTCATGTGGGATTTTTATCAAAGGAAAATACCCCATAATCATCTTGTTTTATTCGGAAGTTCTTTTACTTTTTTCTGGATTTCAGCTTTGGAAATACTGGTCTGAAAAACACAGATTATTCTGTTTCTGCCAATTTATTATTCTTTTAATCTTTTACTGCGGTATTATCACCCCCAATTTACTGAGTCTAAGGTATTTTTCTGAGTAAAGTTATGTGGAAATATAAAATGAGTACTTTAAAACAAGCTAAAATGGTATTATTGTGTGGCATCCACCCTATTTCAATGTAGTTTCAGAGTGTACTTTTCACACAGAATAATCTCTTTTCCTCAGTAGGATACACATAGATACTTTTCAAGGACTTCTTATACTTTGGTATTTCCAATGAGATATTTTTGCTTCTTTATAAAATACTTTTAAAGTATTTGAAATGAACACTTAATGAACTATAGCATACATGAATATATATATATATAGGTATGAATTAAAGATTAAAACTTCTAATTACGTTTGTGCATAATTTTATATATATATTATATATTCAATGAATTTATATAGCAATTTAAGAGGATTTGGCATCCTTTTGTTATTTCTGAACATATTTACTTTCCACATATTTTAATCTTCTTTCAAAAAAAGTCTGATAATTTTTCCATAAAAATCTAGCATATTAAAAAAAAAAAATTTAGTAGGGAAATTCTAGGTTAACAGAAAAATCATGCATAAAATAGACTTTCAGATATCCCATTAACACCTTGCATTGATGTAGAACATTTGTTACAATTGATGAGAGTATTATACTATTAACTATAGTCCATGGTTTACATTGTTTCCCTCTTCATGTTGTGTAGTCCTCTTTTGTCTTGTGTTTAACTTTTCATTCTAGCAATAATAAACATATAACCTGAAATATATATATAACCTTAAATTTCCCCCCTTTAAACCATATTCAAATATGTAATTCAGGGCTGTATGTTTACAATGTTGTGCTATCATAACCACCATCCATTATCAAAATTTTGTACCTTGGTAAACTATATTCTAGTTTCTGACTCTATATATTTATTCTAATTATTTCCTATCAGTGAGACCATACAATATTTGCCCTTCTGTGTCTGGTTGATTTTACTCAACATGATGTTGTCAAGGTTCATGTTGTTGTATGTAATCAGACCTTTATTCCTTTTTAGAGGAATAATATTCCATTGTATGTACATTCCACATTTTCTTCATTTACCCATCAGTTGATGGACACTTGGGCTGCTTCCAGTTTTTGGCAATGAGGAGTAGTGCTGCTACAAACACTGGTATGCAAATACCTGTTCAAGTCTCTGCTTTCAGTTTTTTCAGGTAGTATACCTAGAAGTTGGATTGCTGGGTATACAATAATTCTAATATTTAACTTTCAGAGAACCACAAGACTGTCTTGCAGTGGCTGCACCATTTTACATTGCCACTAGCAAGGAATGCGTGCTATTCTTCCATCCTCTCCAACACTTACAATTAAAAAAAAATATTAGCCATTCTAGTGTGTGTGAAATGGCATCATTGTGGTTTTGATTTGCTTTTCCTAATGGCTAAAGTGTTGAGCATCCCTCCATGTGCTTGATGGCCATTTGTATATACTCTGGAGAAATACAGTAGCATACTGAAAGAAGTACTCATGGAGAAGGGCATTTTTGTCTTATTCTTGATTTTTTTTTTTAAAGATTTATTTATTTATTTAATTCCCCCGCCTCCCCCGGTTGTCTGTTCTCTGTGTCTGTTTGCTGCATCTTGTTTCTTTATCCGCTTCTGTTGTCGTCAGCGGCACGGGAAGTGTGGGCGGCACCATTCCTGGGCAGGCTGGACTTTCGCGCTGGGCGGCTCTCCTTACGGGGCGCACTCCTTGCACGTGGGGCTCCCCTACGCGGGGGACACCCCTGCGTGGCGCGGCACTCCTTGCGCGCATCAGCACTGCGCATTGGCCAGCTCCACACGGGTCAAGGAGGCGAGGGGTTTGAACTGCGGACCTCCCATGTGGTAGACGGACACCCTAACCACTGGGCCAAGTCCGTTTCCCCTTATTCCTGATTTAAACGGCATACTTTCATTTAACATTTGAATATGATGCTAAAGGTATTATTTTAAGTATGAAGTTAAGTTCTCTTTTATTAGGTCGCTAGGTTCTTTCACAAATTATAATAAAATATTAGCAACCTTTTTCTGTATATACTGAGAAAACCATATGGTTTTCTCCTATAACCTGTTAATGGATTTCAGTCATAGATGTTTCAAATCTTGAGTCAAACTTACACTCCTGTTTTAAACCCAAATTGGTTGCAATGAAATTTATTTTTTATAATACTGATGGATTCTATTTGCAAATATTTTGTTTAGGATGTTTTGCATTTGTGTTCATGACGGCATGCACATATTTTTTTCACCTTATTGTTCTTGTCTGGTTTGGTCCCATGGTTATATTAATTTCTTACAGAGGGGAAGCGGACTTGGCGCAGTGGTTAGGGCATCCGACTATCACATGGGAGGTCAGCGGTTCAAACCCCGGGCCTCCTTGACCCCTGTGCAGCTGGCCCACTCGCAGTGCTGATGCACGGAAGGAGTGCCGTGTCATGCAGGGGTGACCATGCGTAGGGGAGCTGACAACAACAGAAGCGGACAAAGAAGAACACCCAGCAAATAGACACAGAGAACAGACAATGGGGGGAGAAGGGGAGAGAAATAAATAAAGGAATCAGGTGATTCCTAGTAAACACTCTGGATATGGTGTTTTCTTTAAGAGAGATTTTAAATGACCAATGCAAGTTATGTAGTAGTTACAGGATTATACATACTACCATTTTAAAAATTATTTTTCTAATTTATTAAAGTTAATAGATCACATAGAATGTTACATTAAAAAAAACATGAGGTTCCCATATAAAGCACACCCCACCCCCATTATTTTTGTAAATTGTATTTCTTTGAAGATACTTACATCACAAAAAGTTTACATTATAAAAAACATAAGAGGTTCCCGTATATATTACCTTCCTTGAAACAGTTTGGGTATGTTTTTTTCTAGGAAGTTGTTGGTTTTGGCAGTTTTCAAATTTATTGTTCGTAATATCTTTTTCTTGTATTTTAAAATTTCAGCTGCATCTGTAAAATTGTCTTTTTTTTATTTCTTGAATGATCTTGAGACTTTATTCAGTTTTTAGTCTTTTTAAATAACTAAATCTGGCTTTATGGTTTCAATTGCATCTTTCTTTAATGGCTTTAGCTTCCACTCTTTTTTATATCCCTCCATTTTATATGGCCTCATTCTATTGTATGATTTGAATATTTAGTTCATTTTAAAAATTTTTAACAGAAGCACTTAAGACCAAATTCTTCCCTACATATCTCTTTTAACACCTCATAAGTCTTGGTGCATTGACTTTTAAAATAATTAATGTTAGGATTTCCAATATGATTTTTTCTTTGATCTAAATGTCACTTAGAAAGTCTTACAATTTCAAAAAAATTTAAAGTACATCTGATACTGGCTTCTAGCTAAATTGTATGGTGGTTAGGTCTGATACCAGTTCCTTGAAATTTGTTGACTTACAGCCAATTCTCAAAAAATGTTGCTTGAAAAGAAGGTATTATCTCTATTTCTTAAATGTAGCATTCAATGTATGTTCATTTTAATGGATGCCATTGGGGCATTTTCCTATTCTGCACTGTTATTACACTGCATCCTCTAAACTCCTGAGTATAAAACTCCTTATGTAAACCACGTATTGTTGGATCTCTGTAGGTCAAAAACCATTTTCTATGCAACTACCAGTAGACTTCTGAGGCAAAAGCTGGAGGTGGGAGGAAGATGGATGTACTCCTAAGTCAATGTCTTCAAGACATTTCCAAAGTAGTAGACTTTCTCTGTTAAATGCAAACTAGACTATTTTGAAGGAACTAGTTTCCTGATATTCAATTTCCATGCATATATTTTTATGAAATTACATGTTTGAAATCCTTTTCAGGAAAAGGCTTTGGCCTTTTTCATCATCATGTTTCTCACACTTTACAAACGATATACCTTTCACTGACTCTGAATCTTACCAAGGCACTTTTGATAAAATATCTATAGACACACAATAAAAAGACAGTTTCAAAAATTGGTGAGAGTTCAAACCCCAGGCCTCCTTGACCCGTGTGGAGCTGGCCCATGCAGTGCTGATGTGTGCAAGGAATGCCGTGCCACACAGGCGTGTCCCCGCGTAGGGGAGCCCCACGTGCAAGGAGTGCGCCCCGTAAGGAGAGCTGCCCAACGCGAAAGAAAGTGCAGCCTGCCTAAGAATGGAGCCGCCCACACGGAGAAATGACACAAGATGATGCAGCAAAAAGAAACACAGATTCCCGTGCCGCTGACAACTACAGAAGCGGACAAAGACGACGCAGCAAATAGACACAGAGAACAGACAACTGGGGTGGGCGGAAAGGGGAGAGAAACAAATAAATAAAACCTTAAAAAAAAAATTGGTGAGAAAGAAAGTAACATTGGCAAGGTAAAACTTTTTGCAATTAAGGTGGTTTCTAATTTTTTCCTTTCAGCAAAACTAAAGTTTGATCTAACTGATAGATCATAAAAATAACCTAATAGCAAATTCATGTATGTAATTTTGAAGGAGTTCAAAGAACTGAGCAACACTACTGTAAAATTCTCATCCACTTTTTTTATCAACAAATATTCTTAGGGCTTCACCTTTAGAAAAAACAAACAATAGAATTAATGTACAGAATAACCCTTATTAAAGCAATACTATAATATTCAACCACAGATACAAGAAAGCAAAAAAGAACCAAGCCCTGTTTATCCCAATAAAAGAGAATTTTCTGATAAAATTTTAATTTTTATGTTTAGTAACAATTCACCCAAATTTATACTATATTACTGAAAAATACAAGCTGTTAACAGATCAATTTCAAAAATCTGAGGAAGAACAATAGAACATAAAAGTTCGTTGTCCTCTCACCTGAAATCTAAAATGGGTGTCCAGAATTGATGCGTAACTGTCCTCTAAGCAGTGATTCAGGAAGTCAAGTTCTTTCCCTCAAGTGTATACTCAGGAACCACATACTCCTCTCTATCAAGCCAGTGGAATAATGGGCACAAAAAATGCTGACCTGAAAGTGTAGCATATCACATCTCCTGTTTTGTTAGAACTCAAGTCACATGGCTACCTCAACTATAAAGTTGGAGTCTAACTTGTGTGATGGGAGGAGGAAAGGTCTGGTAATTGGTTAACAGTCTCTGACACGTATATTTACTCTATTTTGATCAACTGTGCATTAGTAATTGGAGAAGTCCTTTTTTTAATACTAAAGGTTACAGGAAACAATCTAAAATTCAGTTGCACAGAAGTTGATCAATTTACACTTTCATGAATAATAAAATAAAATTCTTTGGGGAAAGTGGAATGAATCATGATGCATATCAAATTAGTATTTAAATTCCTTTAGATACATTTAAAAGAACCACATAATTTTATTTTAAAACATCAATATTGACAATATCCTAATATTCTAAGTTCCTTTCAACTATTTATACTCAGGAAAAAAAAATTATATGTCAACTTAAAAAGTGCTGGGGAGTATTAAAACTTTTTAAAATTATTTTAAGTGTTTATCAAATCAAGCACCAAGCTAGTAAAAGCTAAGGTCTCTGAGAGCTCCAAAACGCCCCCAAGGAGAAGAAACTTGATCAAATACCATAGTGATAAAGGGAAAGGGAAGAAAAAAAACCCTAAAGTTTTCTCAGCCAATGAAGTCCTCTTTTCTTTATTTCAATAGCAGTCTCCAGGAAAAGTGATCTTTACAGTTCATGCATTAAAGCATTGGGGTTTGCATTCATTCACCAAAGATCCAACTGTTAACAGCCAAGTACCTGTTAGCCCTGCTAACTAAGGAAGAGTTTCTGCTCCTCATGAGGTCTTACTTTAAAACTTTTTACATCAGAGTAAGAGAAATTCTAAGACATCAAGAGACAGAATATGGTCAATTGGAAGGCCTTGTAATTTTTTAAATCAAATAGCCCTATACAATATTCAAATATTAACTGCGATATGAGTTGAAGTTTTTCAAGTGATAAAAAGCTGCCCTGGCATAGCAATCCTCATGAGGAACTGTTCCAAAGGGAAAATGTGATCTGATGGTTTCTCTAATCTCTTAGCGCAAAAGTAGTGTGGGTCCCAGGTGGCATCAAGTGATAATATTCTTACCTCATTTGGGACAATGAGAGGCACAATTCTTTCAGTTCTTTATCAAAAATATAGAAAGACAGTATAATTTTTAAACAAAACAGAGCTTTCAAACATTAAATATAGAGACATTATATATTCTTCTGTTGTTGCAATGGACAACCTATCCTTTGAGATGAAGCACAAAAATCTTGGTGTGACTCATTAGTAAGGCAACTGGCACAGTCTTAAGTCCTTCTGCTGTCTGTAAGAATGAAAAATTGTTACATGTGGATTTCATCTCCAAAGAAGACACACAACACACACTAGTACTCAACATTCGTTATATTTATTTTACTAAATAGTATGGTTCAAAAAAACACACAAACCAGAAAACTTCTACTTAAAACTATTCCAACTGAGTGGATGGGGCTGATTCCATCCCATCCTCCTTCTTTCCATTTGTATGGTGATGCAACCATATCAGACCACGAGCTCTAATGAACATTCTGTCTTTCCTGCTGAGCAAAAATGAACTTCTCTGAACATAAATGAACTTCTCTGAACCAAGAGAGACAAATGACATTTTACAAGATACAGGCACTTTATGTTCCCAGTTTTAAAAATAAGCCAAGTGAAAAATATTTAATAAAAGTAAACTGGAATAGAGAAAGCTTTAGGAGTTTAACCATTAGTTCTAGAGACTTACAGTCAATGCAATCAGGTAACATCAAACGAGTAAAACAAAAAAACAAAAGTTAAACTGGGGTTAATAGGCATATATGTAAAAAAGAAATCCAATTTGCTGCCATTGGAGAAAAATGGCCTTTTGAATCCAACTTAAATTTATGCCAATAATGTGCATTAAATTTTGTGTACCTAGTATTTGAGTAACATCTGAAAGCTTTGTAAGAGAGTACAGTTAGTGAGAAAAACAAAAGGTGCTTTAGATTCCACAATATCTGACTAAAACAAAACAATTTACAAAAAAAGTACCAAATGATACTTTAAAATAAATAGTTCATCATTTTGATGAATATATACACGTATAGTCCAGTTCTTGGAGATTTAGCTATCTAAAAGTGGCATATCACTATCCAGAGGTGCAGGAGCAAGTTCACATAAATAAAACAGTGTGGCTTCACTAGCTTCAGCTTCAGTCAATGGCTCCAGGCGAACAAGCTTACTTTGGGTTGGTTCTGGGTCCAGGCCGCTATCCAGAAGCTCATCAACTTCTATGGGTTTATCTACAGAGGACATAACTTCTGATGATCCTGTGCTTCCCTGTTCAACAGCAGAAGCAGGGTTCCCATCAAGGAATGCAAGAAGTGGAAAGGCAGTGTACTGGATAAGCTGCTTATCTACAAAGATTAGAAAAACACTCTTTTGTATCAGTTTATACAGAGCTCAAGCTGGGGGGTGGGGGAGGAAACAAAAATGCACATGTATGTATCACCACCCTTATTTGTCAAACAAGAAATTATATGATAGTATCAGTGGATTTAAAAAGGGCAAGTCAAAAAAGTTAGCCTTTGTTCAACAATTATAAATGAGGGCTAAGTTCTCTAAAATCCCACAACTTAAATTTTAAGAACTGTTTTCTCAATTTTCTCTATATGCTGCAACTTTTGACATGCTGAGCACAAAACTGAGGCTAGGATACTCTATGTTCAATTTTTAAGTATGGCAAGACTATCTCTGGCTCACCTTAGTTTTTGTGTAGGACTCTAACCTTTACAAACCTATAGAAACTAATACTGTATCTATACCTACCTGGTTTGGGTTTAGATTTTCTTCCTTCTTCTGTAACTGGCTGTACTATGTTGTTCTTAGTAGTTTCTAATCCTTTATTTTCTGACTAAAAGAGAAAAAAATATAAAAATACCTATATGTTTCACATTTTCTATGTTCTTAAAAATAGCAAAAAAATAAAATTGGTACAGTGTGTAAATACTGGTATGTTATCTGAAATATACGGGAAATACACAAGGAAGGATGGACTGACAGAGGAAAAGATTTCAGTTAAGGTATGGACACTGGCTAAAAAACAATTGCTGTAATCAAGGGGATGAAAAAAGCTCAAGCTCAACTAGGATGATAAAGATAAGTATCAAAAGGAGGAGATATTTTAGTGTAGAACAGAACTTTGTCAAGGATAAAAGAGGGGAGCAAATCAAAGATGACTGGTTCAAACTGCTAATTAAAAGAATTCTTTAAGCAAATTCATTTTAAACATTTTGATGAAGAATGTATTACATATTTTCCTTCATTCACAAACAGAATATTTAACATAAGTGAATATATTTGGAATAGCTCAGGCTTAGCTATACAGTGACATTCTTAAAATTATTTATCCCTATACTGGGAGGCTCAAAGTTGAGGTACATATCTTCTTTTCCTTTTTGTGGCTCTTTCAATTCTTTTCAAATTTAAATCACTTCTTTCAACCACTGTCTTCTCTCCTGACATATGTTGTAGTAGGGGGATTAAATAATGCTGTTAAGGTCTTCAGTACTTTTTTTTCAGTGACGTTCAAGCTCCAAGGTGCAGAGGTTCGTAATTTTTCCTGGATATCTTTGTGCTGGTTATTTAAGTCACAGGTGTCTGCATTCTGGTTAAGTATATACAGTATAACAAATCTTTGTATACTAATTCCTATAATCATGAAGCAGTACAAGTTTCCAGGACTCAGAGAAGAAAATGGCCCCAAAATAAAATAAAAACTACTGAAAGCAAATCTTTAAAGAAGAAAAAAAAACCCCATACACATTAACATAAGAATGTTTTCTCACTTTAGCATACATAATAAACACTAATGAAATAATAACTTATTTATGTTTCCTAAAGTAGGTGATTTTCAAGAATGCCACTGATGTTCTAAAACAGATAAAAACTAGGATGACAAATGGGTTTAATCTCCCTTACAAATTATGATTAATTAGCAGTGGCTACCTGGATTGTTATACTAAAAGAGTATAAGGCATCCTGATTTATTAGAAAAGTATGTTATAATCCATCAGAGATTTCTGGCATAGCAAGGGAACAACAGCTGATGTACCAATTACTTGAAAATGTTCATTTATATTCTATAATAACTTATTCTGAAAAGTCCTCTCACATTTAATTTTTCCATAGTATTGTAGAGCATTATGCAATTCACTGTTTTAACTACTACTGGCTTTTGGAATAAGGCAGATGATCCAAAAATAAAGAATGGCTCATTGTCTAGCAATTAAAAAACAGGAAAACACATTCACTAAGTGAATACTGATACAGGTCCATTCAACTTAAGGTCCTTGACTCAATAACAATGGTATCATCATATTTACTAAAACAAAGAGTTGACATGGTCCAAAGAATCTTATCTGATAAATCCAAGCAAACAGGCCAAATCTGGCATTGCACCTGTTTTCATAAATAAAGTTTTATTGAAACACAGCCATGCTCATCCTTTTACATAGTATCTCTGGCTGCTATGGCACTATGATGGCAAAGATGAATAGCTGTGACAAAGAATACATGGTGGGGAGCAGACATAGCTCAGTGGTTTGAGTGCCTGCTTCCCATGTATGAGGTTCCCGGTTCAATCCCTGGTACCTCCTAAAAAAGGACACTTGGCCTATAAACTCAAAAATATTTAACTAGTTAAATATTAGTCTTTTACAGAAAAAGTATGTCAACTCTTGATATAAATCATCCAAATACTAACTGTATAATCAACTACATAACTCACAAATTCTTTAAGCTCTAAGTTACCCAGACTTTAACTCTGAAGATGTAGAAAATATGGTCAGGCTATCCTCAAACATGACAATAGTCATTGTGACCCCCTCCCCCCTCCCCCTCAATATTTGAGATTGTGCTCAATTTTGGAATACAAAGAACAAAAATCAAAAGAAAATTTAGACTCTACTAATCTGGAAATTGTACAAATTCTGGAGGACTTGATTTTACCTTTGTATTCAATGAAACACAAGGGTTACTAAGCAATTTTGTATAAATACAAGACAAAGGGCACATATAACTAAGAGAATAAACTGTAAAAAATAATAGAATGATTTATAAACATCTTCTCTAAGAAAATTCAAATTGTACTTAGTATTCATTAATAACCACCAGTTCTGAAGAATCTCCTGTCAACACCTGGCTAAGCTCAAATGGAGTTCTTTGGTTTAAAAAAAAAAACACGTCCAAAATCCATACTTCATTGTTTCAACTTGCCTTATCTCCAATTAGTACAAATTTCTGAGCTTTTATTCTACTCTAGTAAGAAAGAACTGACTGAAGAATGAGGGTACCAGTAACTTTTCAGAAACAACGCTGAAAAGTTGTTTATAGAAGGAACATGAATGAAAAACTGAATATAAAACAATATAAAACAATATAAAATACAAAACATGAAAAAATCTTATTTTAATAATTTATTTAATGGTATACCTTTACATGCCTAAGTTTAGTCTGGCGAATGTCCAGCTCCAACAAAGGGCTGACTGCATACTGGTAGTTAATTCCATAATTCCATAATCTACTGGTAGTTAATCCACTAGAACTGAACAATGATTTACCCCATAACCAAAACCTAAACCCAAAATTTTCTAGTTTTTTTAATCTAGAATTTTACTAGCTTCATCACACATATTAAGAAAGAAAGTAAAATGCTTTTTGTAACTTGGGGTGATAATGATCTCTGCTTATTAGGACTTTTTCTTTTTAGATTCTTATAGCTTTGGGTCCTAAGCAATATGAATTAAAACTTACTTTTGTATTATTGATGTAATCTGTGGGATTCATCTGCACAGAACTAGTGAAAAGCTGAAAGACCAAACAAGAAAGATCATAAGTTTAAAAAATATTAAAAAAGAATTGTGTGTTCACAATTTTCATACAGCCATGTTGTGTGAAAAGATGTAGCTCCTGCACTAGGAAGTTTCCACACAGTAAAACAAGTTTGGAAGAGGAAAGCAGAAAGAAAAACAAATAAAGGAAAGCAAGCTAGCCCATGCATTTAGATGGAATTTCATTGTAAGAATTTCTCTATGAAACAGTGGGGTAAATTACTTGAGACAAATGGTGATTTCTCTGCCTCCCATCTCTCCTTCATTTTCTCCATTCAATTTCATTCCTTTATTTTTTTTCTCCCTTTGGACTTAAGTGGCACCCAAAAGTGTAGCTGAGTACTCTACCTTGCTGCTAACTAAGTCTTCACTGAATACCTGTCAATTAGTTGACACATTTATAATGTGTTCCATGACAATGGCTCCTAAACTACATCTCAAGCGGAGCTCTCTGACAAGATGGCATACCTATCTGTTGGTTCTTTTTACCTCAACTAGCAAGGAAAGTCATATGCGCTAAGACCATTGCTTACTGTACTACTCAGTTCAGCCAATTTATAGACATAACTTTTGTTTATAAGTCATTCATTTCACAGGGATTTACTGAACATCTCAGAAATAAATGGTATCATGAAGAATACAAATGAAGACACTATTCCTGCTCTCCAGGAGCTTACAATCTAAAAGACAAAAATAAGACCAACATTAAATAGCCACATACCATCAGGTACAATCCAGCATTATAACAATGAGTGGTGGGGTTTGAAAATACTAAGGAATTAAGAGAAAGGAGGAAAGCACACACACACGTGTGCACTGTGCACACTCACACACACCGGATGGAAAAGAAAGGACATGATAAAGCTATGCAACATGTGTCAGTCCCTGGAGAATGGTTAGGACTTGGAAAGAAGAGGGAAACGAGCAGGAGTACAGCATTAGCAACAACAAAGAAGGAATGGTTGTGGAGTATGTTCTAGAAAGAGATAAGAAAACCAGTTCAAGTAACAGAGAATTTCTAAGTTGGACAGTAAATTTTATACATAAGGTTATTAAAAGTAGAGAGAGGTCAGTAAGTAGATGAGAGCTGGAGTACATGCTATCAACAATAAGAGCTTAGGGAATGGCTTGAGTGGCAAAATTAAATCACCATTTTAGGATAACAAGCACACCAAATGATTTACAGGATAGAATGAAATGCAGAGTAGCCAGAGGTAGATTCTTCCTCCATCCTCTCTAGATATCTACTCCTCTCTTTAAAGTTCCATATTCTAGGTAGCTCTCCTTCCTTTCCTTTCTTTCTTCTTCCAAACAATTGACTCATCCCTGAAGAGGATGAAAGTTCAAGGCCTTACATCATTACTAATCTGAGCAGATAGGCTTGACACTCAGAGGCCTTACCAGATACTGTCCCCACTGAGAGTAGTGTCTGAAGAGGGCCAGGAGTGCAGCTCTTTTCTTTCCCCACTTTACTCTGCATGCTACCCACTGACTAAGGGACACCTTATGTGTATTCCCTGCAGACAAATGGTATGAAGTAGAAAAAAGTAGATCATCTGTGAATAGTTGACATGACTGGTTCAACTCTAGGCCAGGCCCTTCCTGCTAACTATACCGTGGGTCCTCTAGAACTGAGCGCTCAAGAGAGAACCCATGAACTCCTCAGCATACTTATCATATAACCTTACTACCTTTGCTGCTCACAGAACACAGGTAGATTTTTTTAGTTAGGATATTACAGTATAATTCAGACATAATGAAGGTTTTAAACGAGAGGCAACAGAGGAAATAGAAACCAGGGAACGCTTTTAAGTGCTATTTGGAGAATACACAGGACTTGGTGAATGATGAGATAAAGAAAATGAGGAAAACCAAGGTGATTCTGTGATAACTAAGCTGGGTGAGTAAAGAGAAGTATGATACCATTAAAGAAAATAAGGAACACAAAAAGGTAGCTAGGTTAGGGAACAGAGTTTGGGTTAAACACAAATAAGCTGAGGTAAGTATACCTGATGATCTCAAGGGCATGGAAGTAGAAGTCAAGCAAATTTACTTTAAAAAATGTTCAGAGCTATAGATACACATTTGATAGCAATCATACAAGCCAGAATCTCTTCACAGAGGAAGAAAGGAAAAAGAAGATAGGTAGATGGAAAAAACTGGATAGAAGACTGGGTCCTTTGGGATACCAACAAGTAGAAGACAGGAGGAAAAGAAAATCACTTAAAGGAAACAGAATGGTTAAAGAGAAAGGAAGAGAACAAAGGTTCAGTGCCTCTAAAATCAACAGAACAAGTTCTGTTGTGGAATACCCAATAGTGTTAATATTACCAGTATTATTTATAATCTAACAGCTCTTCATGTAAGGTATTCACCACATGTGAAAGAAGAGGAAACTGTTTGAGAGGTAACTTTCCCAATATTAGTAATATACCTAATAATTAACGTAAGTCAATAACGGAACTAAAATCTGTCTGACTCAAAGCAAACCTCCCACTAGCCCAGTGGCATGATTTGTCAAAATTTATTTGTTATGGATAAACCAAAGGCAGCACAGAATTAGAACAGAAAATAAGACAATAAACTGTTTCCGAAGAAATAGTAAGAGTAAAAAAGAGGTAACAAATATGACCACTCATTCCCAGAGCTTTGTAATGAAACAGAGAAGCAAAATGGTAATTAACAGAGCAAAATATCAAAATGTTTTTTAAGATGGGGAAGATCTGTACCTATTGGAAAAACTCAAGGGTAGAGATACAGACAACAGAAGTGGAGGACAGGTAGGCAAATTAGCGTTAAAGTAAATTCCTCTAAAAGAGAAGGACAAAAGATTGGAAATAGAGCCACAGCTTACAAGAGAACCAGGGCAAAGTGAATTATCCACTGTGAATAGAGAGGAGCTGGCTAGATGAGGTCCTGAGGACAAAGAAAGTGTGGTAAATGTTGCAAATTTGAATTAGCAGATAGCAAAACAACATAATGACCTACTTGAAGACTGCAAGGATTTGTAGAGGACCAGACTTATGGGATTTTATTTCATTATCAGTGACTGAAGGAAGAGATATTCTGAAAAGTTTCTGGATTCAGAGTGGAAACAGAGTGATAGAACCAAAAATGGATTTTGGGAAGTAGATGTGGCTCAAGTAGTTCGGTGCCCGTCTACCACATGGGAGGTCCTGAGTTCAGTTACTGGTGCCTCCTAAAGAAGATGAACAAGACAGTGAGCTGGTGCAATGGGCTGGGCACGGTGCACTGACACAACTAGCCGATGCAACAAAGAAACACAACAAGCAGGGAGGAGAGGTGGCTCAAGGGATTAGGTACCTTCCTCCCAAACATGAGCAATCCTGGGTTAGGTTCTCAGTACCTCCTAAAAAAAGAAGACGAGCACACAATGAATGGCTACAGAGAACAGGCAGCAAGCACACACAATGTGGGGTGGAGAATAAATAAATAAATCTTTAAAAAAAAAGGGATGTCACGTTAACTGTTAACTTGTTGAAGTAGGTCATGAGTATGGATTCTGAGTTTAGAGGTCAGCATGAAACAAAATCTTCAAAGAAAGTGAAACCCATCCAGTGAGTCACTGATAATTTGTAAAGGGTGTAAAGTCATGTGACACTGATGAACACTGACAAGAAAAAGAGAGGGAAGGTGTTAAAATCAATGGACTGGAAGAATATGAACTTACTGAAGAGTAAGAAAAGCAATAATTCCTTTTGGTATGGTTGAGAAGCTCCTAACAGGCCAAGACTGTAGAACCTCTTGATATGATAGAAGCTTCATTTTAAAGCAAGCTATGCAGAAAAAAGACAGAGAAACATTCACAACAAAATATGGAACTGAAGAGAGAACAAGATTCAGCTGAAAGGGTAAGAGATGAGAAGTGGTAGGAACAAGAGAGACGAGAGTACAAAGAGTGGTTAGTGCCAGACAGGGTAGATAAGAACTGATACCAGACTATAGTAGAATAAAACTCAAAGAGGTGGTAGAGGGGACTGAAGAAATGGAACCCTGGAAGTCAGGACATTAAAAATATAAATATAAAAACATAAAGCCAATGTTGAAAATTCATTTGGGAGGAAATGTTAATTCTCAAACTATTAAGAACTGTCTCCATACCATTTCTTGGCTAAGTGCCTCTATCACTAATTTCCGCAAGTTTCTATTCAGTAGCAGTTTATTTTAGAGCAAGACATAATACAGCAACAAAATCACACACAACTTAGATTTAATAATTCTGTTCAATACAGTTGAAGTTAGAGGGGATTAACTGAACTGCTACTCAGAAAATGGCGGTGATCACCCCTCCTTTAATGTCCTAAACATATCTGTTCATTCTTTCTGATAACTAAAAAAAAAAAAAAAAGGGAAAATACAAAACAATGCAGAATACCAAAAAAAGCTGTAGTGATTTATAAATCATATGCATAAATATAGAAATTACCAATACAGCAAAGAGTATTCAAAATACCTACATCAACCAGCAGATCAGGGTCTATGCTAAACTGTCTTCCTGACAGCATGGCCTGGAAATCCTCTAAACTGCAATCAATACTGTCAAGATAATCCAACAGCTCAACCCTAAAGAAAAAAGATTTTTTAAAAACCAAATATTAGATTTCCTTGTTTTTATGTTTAATATCGCATTGTAATCTGGCTAGACAAAATATTCCTAGTAAGTGCTTGCTCCTAACCAGTTTTTATTCTTAAGATATACTATTTAAAATTCAGAATTCCTGAAAATTTGGTTACTGAGTAATGACAGCCTTTACAAAAACCTTTTAGTATTTAGAGAAAAAGGGTTCTGCAACAACAGTCTGATTTATGCTTTCCTCTACCCTAATTTTTAAATTATAAAATGTTTACCCTCATTACTTGTTATTACTATCAAATTACTGGTTTTCTTTTCTTATGCTTTAACATAATTAGTCTCTTAATAGAGAATATATCTTTTCATAATTCCAATACAAACACAAATATATACAAGCACACACATTTTATGAACAATCAAAATAAGTATTTCATTAAAAGAAATCTGTGGAATTCCAAGAAAATTCCAAGACTGCTTTTGGGATGATTCAATCCTCCTCAAAATACCATTTGCAGAGTGTAACTTTGACTAAGAGAGAGGAAGGTGGAGTACATGGGTTCATCATCAGAAAGGAAGCTCACTCAAAGAGAAATAACAATGTGAAATAACCAAAGAAAGCAAGTAATTTCACACAATATCTACATGAGCACTCACTTTCCCAAAAGATTGATGTTATCATTCAAAATGGAATCCATCATGGTCACAGGATCATCTGTGGTCAGACTGGAAGAGCCATTTAGCTGGATGGCACTGGACATGAGTGGGCTGGTGCCCTCACTTTCTGAACTTTGGGATTCTCTGGCTGGTTCACTCTGCTCCCCACTCTGAATAACAGGAGCATACTCATCTTCATTGTCATCTTCAACAATGACAATATCAGGGTACTGGGTACAGCTAAATTCATCAATATCAAAAAAAGGAAACAATTACATGTTCAGATAAATTCAATAAATTTATTCCTTTCATTCATTCATTCATTCTTCATGAAAACTCACTTCCAAAACCACACATCACAAGGCTTAAATTTCTTGGGTAAGTAGCTTATTCACAAATATTGATACTTCATAGGACACGAGGTCACAAAGAATTAAAAAAGTATTGAGTGACATCTCCCACTCCCCTTCCCCAAATCAGAATTCTCACTTCTGTTTCATTGCAAGGTCTTTAATTTGATTGAATAACTTGGCTTCATTATTCAGTTTAATACTCTAAATATGTTAGGTATCATTAGTTTATCAAATAACAAAGCTCTTTTAAATTAAGCTTTTTGATAAGAAAGATAATCAATATTTTTGTAAATTTTATCTTATAATCTCCTTACTTGGAGGGATCAGATATAACATCTTCATTAGTTTCTGGAATAACTGGGATATTTTCTTCATCTGCATTATCATCAGTAACATCGTAAATAATGATGTCATCAGAAATCCGCTCCCTTGGTTTTAAACCTTCAGTCCTGTTATGCGGAACCTAAAAATAGCAGGGAGAAAAATATATTAAAAAATCTAAGTCATAGTAACGACTTTCAAACAACATCTCATTTTAAAAATGTAAGTCGGGCACCTAATATTTACTAAATCTTGGGGATACAAAGATGATCAAAACAGTTTTCTGCCCTTATGGGACACATACACTAATTGGTATTAGTTGTAACAATTCACAGAGGTATGAAGTGCATGATCTTCACAGGCAACTACTACTTTTATTTTAAGGTACTTCCCAAAGATGACACACCTCAGTGTGTTTTTGTGGAAAGATTTTCAAATTCTAGGATTTTTTAATACCCAAAGGACAAAAAATTCTTAGAACATCATCAGAAATTTCTAGCATAACCTGACAGCCATTGTGCTAAAGGGGATTATTTCATCTCAAGCTACTCTGTTTCAGGACATGTTTTATTCTGTGTTAAATAGTTTCACTAATAGAAAGAAAGCACTTCAATTATTACCCAGTTAAATGTCACCTTGACTTTTCAGCAGCAATTTTTTAAAAAAAGCTACAGATATATTCAGGCCATAGATACATTAATAAAAAAGCTTTCAGTTTGCTAAAGGAAACTAAAATCTATTAAAAAAATCTATAAATTTCAATGCTAGATAATACAGAGTGAAGTACTGTAAAATACATACTGTTAAATTTTAAAACTTTATCCATTTATACAAGCCTTTAACCCTAAGAACAAAAAAGTTAAGTGTAACTGGTTACTTAGAAGCAATAGTAGGAAGAGGAAATCTTGATACTTTAGTAAATCTCTGACAGTATTTAGAATCCTGATATTTGAAAGTAAGTATAATAATCAGATCTTAGAAGAGAGATTTAACACAATGGACTAATTTCCCTTGGGTATGAGTTTGACAAATGAATACAAAGAGCCTGTGACAAAAATGAAGGTAAACAAAAACAATTTTTTAATTGCTAGAGCAAAAATCAGTCTACTCAGTATACATTTATAATTAAAGTTGAAAACAAAATAACTAAAGGAGAATGTATAATTACATTTTCATAATATTCACAGTTGATATTATGGAACTATATCTATATGTTTAATGAATCTTAAAAGCGAGACCAAGTGACAAAAGCCACAATGTAAAATATATAAAATAACATTTATATGAATGAAGCTTAGATATATGCAAAAGTAATACCAAATATACTATTTATGGATACACACATATAAAACAACCTTGAGAATGGCAAATACTAAATTCAAGATAATGGCCACCTCTAGAAATGGGAGAAGAAACAGGGGAAAGCAGAGAGGAAAGGTGAAGGGAGAGGAACATGCTTAAGAAGGTACACCTGGGAAACTATAACTGTAGTGGTTTATTTCTTAAAATAATCTAAAAACAAATAATGAAAAATGTCAAGTTTTGATAAAACTTGGGGATGAGCACCTAAGATTATTAACTAAGCTTCTCTATGCCTGAAATAGTGCCATAGTAAATTTTAGCTTTAGACAATAATATAAATTAGTATTTAACTAAAATATTACTTTATGATGGTGATTATCAGCTGGTTCTTTGACTATATGCTGAAACAGATTCTTCTTTTGGGCTCCATTCGTGTTTAGAAGTAGAGGCCTGAAAACCAAAGAATTTCCATGCAGTTCAGTGAAGCAAACAAATAAAATTTAAACTACTAATACTTTACCTACATACAAACACACTCACTTTAATAATATATTAAAAATTTCAGTGAGGATACACAAGGAACTCTAAAAATTAAGTCTTCAGGAGTAGAAATTGTAAGATCAATGTGTCTAGGACTTTCATTTCCCCACTTATGCACTACATTTGTTATAGTAACTATAATAAGCTGTTCCCTCAGATTTATCTCATGTTGATTTAACCATTCAACTCTTTATGAACTGTACTTACGTAATAAAATAAATAGGTCATATCATAAGAACTAGTTAAGGAAGCAGAGTAAAGGTAATAGGGCTTTGCCAAAATCTTAGCCTTATAACCTTTTTTCTCTCTCCAACTATCCCTTTTGCCCATTATTTTTCTTAAGCTTTAAGAGTGACAATAGCAGCTAGTGACATTTAAAGTATCATAACCCATATTGATATACAGGTTTAAAAATACTTTTATGAGTGGATTAAACATAAGAGAAATTGAGTAAAGCAAACCATTTAAAAAAAAATTTTTCCAACATATATGGCCTCTTTTTCAGAATTTTCCTTGCTCAGGCTTTATGATGTTAAATTGCTAATCTGAAAAAAAAAAAAGGATTCTTTACTAACTATGTGTGTATCTGTAAAGTGGCGAAGTTATTCTTTTCTTTAAAAATTATCAGGACAATAGCAATAGGAAATAATATCATACTTGAGATGTTGGGAGCACAATTTAATAAGGAAGGAATGTTCATCTGGGACACCAGGCATCCACTCAGCAAATGTTGGTCCATTCAAGGTTAAACATGGAATGTTTGGCCATCTACATATAGGCTAAAATGTTTTATTATTGTAAAACTTACCTTTTACGTTTTAAACTCACAAGTTGGTTATTCTGAACCAATGTAACAATAAACTGGACAATCTAAAAGGAAAATATGATTCAATGAAAATTCTTCCATCACAGACTCCCACTGTCTTTAGTGCACATTACCAAGTCTTAGAAAATTAATGCATATACCCTATGTTCCCTATTCTCACATATTAATATTTCTGAAATTTGGGTGCATTTTACAATCTGTGTCTAAAGAAACATACCAGCTTCTGGGCAGAATAATAAACTGTGATAAAGTTGTTACCTGTGCATGGAAAAAGAGATACCAAAGGATCTATCGATCCACTTTTCACTTCAGGTTATTTGTTTTGATGGTAAGTACTAAACTTGCCTGCATGTAGATCCAACTTTTTACTTAAAATACTTTAAATAAGATTATATGATGATATAAAAGAGAAAAATGGTATTTGACAGGTAACATTTTTTTATACAAGGAATACAATTAAAGGTGAAAGAAACTGTCAACTCTCTCAGAAGAGTTCATAAAATTTTCAAAGTTAGGAAAAGGTGATTGATGAAAAATTGTTGAGGCACCGAAGATCAGTCAACAAAAGCCTTCTATTGACAGTCAAAAGAAGCTGGTTTAATCCTCAAAATCCGATTAAATTTAGAGGAAAAACTATTAGTTAAGCAGATCAAGACATGCAAACAAACCTTCATATTTTATGCAGTGTTTCTTAAAGTACAATCCATGGACCAGTAGCATTGGCCTAGTAATGTATTAGATATAAAAATTCTTGGCCCCACTCCAGATTTGCTAAATTTTGAAAATCTGATGGGGCCCAACAATGTGTGTTTTATAGCAAGCCCTTAGGTCATACTGATGTAAGTTAAAGTGTGAGAACTACTGGTTTAGAGTATGTCTGGAAATTATATAATTAACTGACTAAAAGAGTTTAAAAGTAAGGATCACATGGTGCTATGAAAAGTAGTATGTCACTAAGAAGCTATGAATAAGGGCAAAAGGGATTGGACTATAAGGACTAAGAAAACGTACCTGAAGTATAATTACATAACTAAAATAGGGTACTGGCTATTAACAATACATACTATATAGCTTTAGTATTGTGCCTTTCCCCCAAAAGACTTATTAAATGGTATGGCTCACAATCAACATCAACTTTCAATTGAGAAAAATATGGGCAATTTAACTGAAGAGTTAGCATTAGAGTCTATGAAAAGAGGGTTAGCCACTAAATTGCTTATACAAAAGAAAATATTCACAGGAGATGAAAAGATAACATTTGATTTTAAAGGTATCTGTGGACTAATACAACTTTGCTATTTTTGTTAATTTGTAAATAAGTGGTATGGGAAACTCCTAAAAACATTAGTGTTGAATTCATAAAAACATGAATCATTGGCTAAGTTTCACTTGAAATCATTTTACATCTCAGTTCTCTTCTGATACTTCTGCATCACACTATAATTTTTTCCTAAAGAAAAAGATGAGACATCTAACATTTACAGCACCTAACTTCTACACCCGACAAGTCTTATAACAGATACCTCACACATATCATTGTTAATTAATCCAAGACCAAACAGTAAACGGCAGAGTTAGGAACCACTTCTTTATAGATTAAAATTACTGGCTGTCATCGTGCAGTATGTAAACTCCTTACCCTCACCAAAACGCCCAGATTCAAGCTCAAATCTGAGCGGATAGTATGTTAACTTTCATTTTTAAAAAATGAAAATTCAGTGTAATATAACTACCAACTATCTTTGCCTTTGGGGAAAAATTTTAGAAATTTCCACATTTCATAAGTTAATATTCAACCAAAGTACTGTTTTCAGAAAAAGATTAACAGGTATAAAGTACAGGTCAAGGAACAGCTATTATTTTAAAGATGATGTTATTAACATGGTTGCATATTGGAATCAATCTATAGAGGTTTTGAAAATACATTACTGTAGACTAAGCACTTAGAATCAAATCCTACTACATTCAAGTCTAACTTGCATCCTGATTTTTTTTTTTTAAATAGCATCTCTATTTTGGCCTAGGCCAAAGTGAGCAACTGCCATTCATCTCTGTTCTAAGATCTGCTCCACTGCCAGATCCTGACAGTCATAACCCTATTTTTAGCTCAAAGGCCTTCTGAGCAGGAACAGGCTAGCGGTTCCCTCCATCCCTCCTACAATCAAAAAACAAACAAAGAAAAAAACCTGTTGCTCCAACATAAAGTCCAGTATACTCCTGAGCAAAAAATAACCGGGTTAATTACTTTTTGTTTCATCTTTTATTACCACGTAAAAGTTGATACACAAAGATTAAATCACAAGGAAGATGCAACAGAGAGATTTCCAAGTTCCCCTATCATTTCCAGCTCAGATATAAAATCTAAAATCCATTTTACAACACTGTATCAACTGCTTTTCTGCACAGATTAATAATGGCACACACTGGGAAGTCGTTTTTTGAACTTATAATTTGGTTAACTGATTTGAAAATATTAGTCCCAAAATGTTAACTATGTCTTGTGTAGTAAAAATATTAAAAACATTGTGATTCTACGTCTTTCATAGTAAAAAAATTAGGAAATTGCTAGTGTATTAATTATGCTACTGTGAATTACTAAAAAGCTACTGCTATATTATCTGAGTACAGAACGATGATTTTTAGCTAATGAGAAATTTTATTAAAAAAGGTATATAATATAGTTTAATCTGTTTGACTTCACAATTTCCCATCTTTCTTTATAGCCAATATACAAGAAACTTAAGATTTTAAGACCAATCACTGGTTAACAAATAGAGACTTTCTTGGGGTCATAGATATTACTCACTAAACAAATGCAGATTATGGTAATGGGGGAAAAAGCTTCTTACCTTTCTAATAACTTGCTGCTGTTGTGCATGTTTTGCTCTTAATTCTGACACCTCCTTCCAAAGGGACTCATTCTCACTGTGTTATAATTTATTACAAAAATTAACAAAATAAAACCAAGTCTGAAACCCCGGCCTAAATATCTTTAAAGAATATAACTTAATCATACTTATTTTTCCTACATATTTTTAAGAGACCAGGAATACTTTGGTTCACTTACATAGTAATGTATGTAGTTATCACAACTCCAGAATCATCTGTTCAAAGTTATCTATCTTGAGACTCATACCCACATCCAAACAGCAGCAGGTGATATTTCTTTTGACTTTAACCACCTGTTACTTTTATTTACCCTTTATTATTGTGGTAACATATATACAATGCACACTTTTCCATTTTAACCACTTTTAAGCATACCATTCCTTGGCATTAATTACATTCACAATGCTGTGCTACCAATATTACCATCCATTACCAGATTTTTCCAACACTCCAGAAAGAACCTCTATACCCATTAAGCATTAACTACCCATCCCCTGCCCATAACCTGAAATCTACTTTCAGTCTCCATGAATTTGCATATTCTGGCAATTTCTTATACCTGAAATCATACAGTATATGTCCTTTTCTATCTGGCTTAGTCCACTCAACATGATTCTTCAAAGTTAATCCATACATATATATCAAAATGGCATTCCTTTTTACACATGAATAACATTCCATTGTATGTACTTACCACATTTTGTTTCTTCATTCATCTACTGATGGACAGACACACACTTGGGTTGCTCTACCTTTTAGCTACTGTGAATAATGTTAGGAACACTGGCGTGCAAATTATCTGTTTGTGTTCCTGCTTTCAATTCCTTTGAGTATATACCTAGAAATGGAATTGCCAGGTCATGATGGTAGTTCTATGTTGAACTTTTTTGAGGAACCATTCTTCCAGAGGCTGCACCATTTTTCATTTCTGCCAACAATGTATGAGGGTTCATGTTTCTCAACATTCTTGCCAAAACTTATTTTTTAAAAATAATAGCCATCATGATAGTGGTTATAAAGTGGTATTTCATTGTGGTTTTGACTTGTGCTTCCCTAATGGCTAATGATTCTGAGCATCTTTTCATGTGCTTATTCGCTATTTGTATATTTTCTTAGGAGAAATGTCAATTCAAGTCCTTTGCCCATTTCAATTTGGGCTGCCTGTCTTTTTGTTGCTGAGTTGTAGGACTTCACTGAATATTAAATACTGATCAGAAATATTATTTCCTAGTATGTTTTCTGAATCTATAGGTTATCTTTTCACTTTCTTAATGTCTTTTGATGCACAAATGCTTTTAATTTTGATGAAATCTAATTTATCTATTTTTTCTTTTGTTGCTTGTGTTTTGGTGTAAAGTCTAATAATCCATTGCCTAATACAGTGTGGCTTGTTACTTTATATTTAAAAAATAAACTGGCCTTTCAACTGTGGCTACCAAGTTTCAGGCTTTGTGAATCACCTTCAGAAAAAATTTTTAAAGGGAAATGACATCTACTCAGCACCTGTTATGCTCCAGGCACTATCCTAAGACTTTATATGTATTACTTATTTAAACTTCTCTGAACTCCTTCAAGAAATGAATTACCAGCATCTCTACTTTATATTAGCAATTAAGATAACATACCTCAGAGAAGTGAGGGGACTTACCCAAGATCATTTGGATCATCTGTTATGTGTTGAAATCTATCAGATTTTAAAACTATCTCAAGATCCGTTTTAAACATAAGCACATGCAAACACTAAACTGCTTTTTTCAAAAAGCAGCACATCCAATAATATGACAAACCAACAACTGATGTAATAGCAATAGTTTTCTTCATTCCCCAACTTTTATTGAAGTTGCAATGTATTATAAAATGGTAGCAGCACTAATAATGCCAAGAAGGCATCAAAGGTAAGTGCTTTATTGTGGAAAATTAGAATAATGGTACCCAGATTTGTGGTAAAAGAAATAAAAAGCATCTTTTTGTAGATAAAAGGTTTGAATAACTTTCTGAAGACAACGTAAAAGTAATCAAATGGGGCAAGTCTTTTGTGAAACAGTCTTACATGTAGGCCTTAAAAATCTCCATAAAAAAATGGATGGGTAACAAATGCATGATTTTTTATGGCCTGTGCACCCTCATCTGTGTGTAAAGTTCCTATGAAAGCTACTCTAAATAGAATCATATTTCCCACACCAATTTAAAGACCTATTGTTTTCCTTAGTAAGACTTGTACATCAAATTGTTTTGATGTGCCTAGATTTATATATTCTTTTAACCAATATCATGAAAATGTAGTATCAGGATAAAGACTTTGGCCATGAATCAAAATAAAAGGTATCAATTCTTTCAGAGAAACAGACTTTGATCTTGGTTTCAGCAAGGTAAGACAAGTACATAAAACATCAGACAATCTTCAATTCTTAGCACACACGCACACAAACACACACCAACCCCTCTATTAAGATTATATTTGGAAATAATACTTTACCTTTTCAATTCAGAAAGCCTGGACTCAATAGTCTCTTGTTTTATTTGAACCTTCTGAGCACTACTTATAATTTTTGTTAAATCTTCCTGACGAATTTTATTTTCTTCTGGTTTTGAAGATGAAACCTTTACAAAGAGCAAATTTAGGAAATAAAATACTCAATACCAGGATTTTAATTCAAAGCTTCCCTATTATAAGAGTTTTTGTGGACTGTTCAGAAGGGAGATCTGTGCCGAAAAAGCCCAGGAGAGGATTCTAGGGGAAGAATAAACTTCGTGTCTCAAAAGGAGAGGAGGCAAGGTTTTTTGTTTGTCTGTTTGTTTGTTTTAATGTGGAGAGGTTTCCTTTTACAAGAACGTCATAAGGGCTTTTTTTCCCCTTTTGCCAAATTCTCTGTAATTTCCCCAAGCTTCTTTATTACCACATTCCACATTTAATTAAATTTACACAGTAAGAGCTGCATGATATGTCATTTGCTTTCATGGTCTACCACCTTTTTCTATGGTAACTGTAAAAATATCTTATAGATCACTCATTCAAAAATGTATTAATGAGTACCTACTTTGTGCGAGGGGCTTACTCTGGGCATTGGATATACAACAGTAAATAACAGACAAAACACTTAAGGGAGCTGACATTCTAAATCTAGTAGGGGTATACATATTTTTTTAGCTAAATTAGAAGTGAGCCATCCTATTATAGGGATGACTCTTCTCTCTCAATCAGATTATAAACATTTGCCTTCCCTCCAGAAAGTGAAGATTGAGCCCTCAGTATAGCTGAGTACAGGGAAAAGATAAAATGAAGAGATATAATTTAAATTACAGCTTTATAGTCTAAACAAAGAATATCTGTGTATTTCTAAACAATCTTATTTCAACAGCTGAAATTAATATCTTGGCCAAGCATACAACATGGCAATGCCCTAATTAATTATTTCATGTTAATAGCTCACCTTCCTTTTAATGTTTTCCAGCAAATCATCTTGGCCTTGTTTGAAGTAAGGATGCTGAAATTCAACAGGACCATCTCGTTCCTGCTTTACAATTCCAGAGTCAATATGTACTACTTTACGAAAGCCATCTGAAAAGGATTCAAAATTCATATGACTAAAATGACAAAAGTTAAATTTAGTATTGCTTGAATGGAATGTTGTTCTCTTTATCACCCTAATGGGAAAAATGGTTTCATCAGTTGTTAAAAGCAACAGTCCAAATAAACTGATGTCCATACTCACACATATTCAGTTGCCTCACAAAGCTTGCCATGTTATTGTGCTTGAAATATTTGGGAAGAATTTCTTTTGCAAATCTTTGTTCATCCAAAACCAGAAAACTCTGGCCATTCTGAAACAACAAAAAATTTCAATTAGTTAAGGTCTTCCGGTACATGGTGACATATATGAACTCAAAACTGTTGTGGGCAAACTCAAAAACTCTGTGGGCAGTCCTTCCATGATATCTTCAGACCAAGATTCTATTCCTTGGTGACTCTTATCACAGAAGGTAAGTTTCTGATGCCAATCTCAAAAGCTTAGGGGTATGTTTTAAATCAATAACCAGCACCATATTCCATGGTAAAATATTAGAAGAATTTCGATTAAATCAGAAACAAGAAAAAAATACATGATGTAGTAAGCATAATTAACATTGTTTTAAAGTCTAGTCAATGCAATTAGACAAAAATAAATAAGACAAATTTTGAAAAGCAGCAGCATTTTATCATTATTTGCAGGAGACATAATTACACCGATATAATCAATTGAAAACTAGAAGAGACTTCAGTAAGATAATCAGTTATTAAAATTAATAGTCAGTAGTGTTCCTCCACACAAAAAGTTTAGAATAAAAATAGAATCAAAGATCCATTTGTAATAGGAAAAAATTATCTAAAAATAAAGTAAAAAAATATACAGAACTTTTAGGAAAATATTAAAACTACAAAGGGACATAAAGATAAATGCAGTGCTGCTGGAAAACTGTCAGTTCTCTTTAAATTAGCCAATATACTCAACTCTTGCTCAATTTTAAAAATTTTTGGAGAGAAAATAAAGAAATGCTAACATGACCAATTAGGTACTAAAGCTTATTTTTAGAACAATTATATAACAATAGCCAAGAAAATAGTGAAAAGGATGTGGAAGGAGAGTTGTTTAACCCTTCCTATATAGGTGATAAAATCACAGTATTTACAAAAGTTTTGTCCTAAAGAAAGGACACCTGAACAAATGAACACACAGGCCAGAGGGATTAGAAAAAGCAGCAAATATATTTGAAAATTTTACAGTTAATAAAGTAGGATTACAAATCAGGAGGGAAAATCAGTAGGAGAGATTATCTAATAAACTTTCCATTTTGGAGGAAAAAAACAAAAGCTCAATGCCAATTCACTGCTACTTCACTCTTTACAACCAAGCTTTTGGCAACAGTATATACTAAATCTAAAAGTCATACAGATAAAGATTAATGAATTTATTCATGGTGACTGCTACCTGCCTATCCTATCTCCAGTTTCCTCTATTTCCTTACTAACAGAAATGTATTCTTGTGCTACTACTACATTTCTGTTTTACTTGCAAAGAGAGGTGATGAAATAATACGTGTCTGGCAAATAAGCTTTAAGTAGAATCTATCAGGTGAGACTTTCAGAAAAGGTCCTAAAAGGAGAAATGTTAAAAATGTCAAACTCCCACACCCTATCTTCCAGCTTGGAACTTACAGCTAATGGCTAGAGCTCTAGCAACCACTTAGTGAGGTGGAGTAACAGTCTGGCTGAACAGGCTAGAAGGTACCTGGGTATCTTCAAATGTAGGTATAAGAAAAATATAACTCTATATCTTATTTAAGCCACTGTTATTTGGATTTCTATTACCTGTGTCTAAGCCTAATCCTAATAATAGAGTACAAAAATACAATCATTCACTAGTTAAAGAATATTTTTAGCATTTATGACAGAGGGTTAATTATATTAACTAAAAACTCCAATTACTAAGATGGAAATTCCACTGGAAATTTTAGAGGAGCCCAATCTCATTCACACTTGAAGAAATGTACAACAAAACAATCATTTTCACTTATTAAACTGGCCAAATTTAAAATGTTTGACAATAGCCAATGCTGGCAACTGGGTAAGAACTATCAAAATAAAAAATGCATACATCTTTGCCTAAGCAATTCCACTGCAAGGAACTTAATCCAAGGGACAGATCTACACATACGTGAAAGAAAAACTAAGGCATAAGAAAACTCCTGTATCATTTTACTTACTTTTCTATGAAAAGATTGGCCAATAATACAAACTGTCACCCTTTCATTTCAAAACCCTTAAAATGATTACAACAGGTCAGTTATTTAGCTACGTTTTGTGTCTGTTTTTATGGACAAGTGTCATCAGTCTTTGTGATGGATTAAAGCTACTTTATTCCTGAGCTGGGCCTTCAATGCTATTGGTCATATTTTTAATCAATGACTAAGTGTTTTGAACATTTGTACATCTCAAGGCATCAAAAGTCATTTTGCTCCTTTAGTCTCAGCAAGTTAACTTCAAGTACAAATTGGTTGACAACTGAATAGCTTAGCAGAATGTCTTCATTTTTGCCTCGAATTTTCTACAAAATTTCACTTATTTCTACCTTAATTTTACTGCATATTTCCACTTTGTCTACTCAGTCCTTTTCTCAGCCTACAGGTATCATGCTCTAGGTCTCTCCTATCTCAAAAATACTTCCCCTCTACCTTACTTTTCTCTCAATCCTGGTAATAATCCTCTTTAGGATGCTCTATTCTCTTGATTTTGGTACTATACTTATTGGGTTGTCTATCCTTCCTGTTTTCTTCACCCATCAACAAAGTAGGTATGTTTTCTGGGGTCCTGTTCTTGATCATGACACTTTTCACATGCTTTCCTTAGGGAATCTCACCCATACCAGTGTGTGTTACTGATTTTATTATGCATGAAGATGATCACATTTGTTTCTCTGTTCCTGACCTCCTCAAATTTCACACTTGAATTTACAACTGTTAACATTTTATACAATGTTCTTTATTTCAATATGTTCTAAACCCACTGTCTATTTCAAATCCATTTCTTACTCTCCTAAGGTGAAGCTTTTTGTGTCCTCCATCCTGACAAACCCCTCTCCCATCCAAATTGCCTAAATTTTATATTAATAACAAGATAATAAATTTAAAAGTCTAAATTCAAATACCTAGTAATGTAAGGGGAAAGGAAACATTAAACACATCCCCTTTAGCACTTTTAGGGCATTGGAACTGCTTTGTATGATACTGCAATGATGGATACATAACGATATATATCTGTCAAAGTCTATAAAACTGTACAGCACAAACTGTAAACCATAAACTATAGACCTTGATTAGTAGTAATGCTTCAATATTGGTTCAGGAATTGTAACTAATGTAAGATGTTAATGATAAGGGAAAATGAGTGGGGGACGGGAATCATATGGGAATCCCCTATACTTTTGATGTAACTTTTCTGTGATCCAAAACTTCTCTAAAATAGTTTATTATGAATTTTTAAAAAATCCTCTTTAAAATTAAGTAAAAGGTAGGAAATCTTATGTTATTGTTCCTATTCAACACCATAACTGTTGTCATAACCACTGTAAAAAAAAAAAAAAAAAAAAAAAAAAGAAGAAGAAAAAATGAAGGCCTAAGATCCTGAAAAAACAAAGGTGTCATTCACAGGTGCTATGGCTATACTTGCAGAGAAAACCAAATCAGTAAAATGATTAGCTCATTGGCTTATGATTAATACACAAAAATTCCTTGAATTTTTAATTACCAGCAACAGCTAGGAAATACAATTTTTATAAAGGGGCACCACATACAATATCTAAAAGATACTTAGGGAAAATTCTAACAGAGATGTGCAAGACCTAATTGCAAAAATTATAAAACTACTTCAGAACAAAATGAATTCAGAAATATGACTGGTTCATGGGAATACTCATATCATAAAGACATTCATTTTCCCTAATTTAATTTATAATTTAATACAATTCCAACAAAAATTCCCAGTTTTTTAAAACTTGGAATTTGGATTTAAAATGTATATGGAAGAACAAAGACCAACAATAGTCACACATTCCTGAAGAATCTTCCCCTTCAAAATCAAGACCTTTTATAAAGCTATGGTAATTCACACAATATGACACTGCACAATTGATGAGTGCATTGTACTTCTAAGACAGTGAGAAACTGGAACAAGGATAAATTGCCCAATGGAATAAAAGAGAGAACCCAGAAACAAAACCACAATATCTACATGTAGTTTTGACATAAGACTAGGTGGAAATAGAGATCACTGGGGAAAGGAGGAAATATTAGATAACTAAAAATTTACACGGAAAACAATGAAATTGGATCACTCATACCCCCACAAAGATCAATGTCGAGTGGATTCAAGACTTACATATGAAATGCAAACTTTTAAAACTTACAAAATAAAAGAGATGTAAAAGTATCTTTCTCTCCTTGGAGCAGGAAGGGGAAAATATATTGGAGAAAAAAAAAAGGATGAACCACAAAAAAGACCGATATATTAAACTATACTAAAATTTAAAACTTCTACTCATCAGAAGAGAGTAAAAAGATAAGCCACAAACTGGGAGAAGATATATGTAACTCACACAGCTAAAAATGAATATCCAGAATATATAAAGAATTCTGACAAACAATAAACCATCCAATAGAAAAATGGGTAAAAGACAAACATTTTACAGAATAGGAAACAAACGGCCAATAAACATGAACCTGTTTAAACTCAGTAATAAGGGAAATATAAAACCTTAGTGACATAACACTTTACATTCACTAGACTGGTAAAATTAAGATAAATGATATCAAGTTAGAAGAATATGTGACTAATGAACAATCTCATGCAAGCTTAACCGTAGTATGCACTGCTTTGACCAATTTGGAAAACAATTTACACTATGCTGAGGTTGAACTTTTCATATCCTATTGTATTCTCCAAGAATCTATTCCCCACACAAGCCTTGGGAAATTTCTTTTGGGATGTCTCATGAAGACCTTGTGTTCAACTTGTCCCAAACTGAATTCAATTCATTTCTTTTACATCTTACTTTTTAATGCAAACAGCACCAATTTTCAAAGCTTCCCCCGCCCCATTTACTCAAGTCAAACAATTTTGGGTCATCCTTGACTCTTCTTCTCTCTCTCCACAATATCCCAAAGAATCATAAAAGCCCTGGTTGCCATCCTTCCTTCTTGGAAGTTCCACTGTCACTGAGTTCAGACAACCACTACTGTTGCCGAGACTTGTGAATACTTTGTAAGCGGACTCCTAAATTCCAATATCTTATCTCTACAATCTGGACAAGGTTATCTCAAAATAAAAAAAATAAATCTTAAAAAAAAAAAAGAAAAAAGAAAAAAAAAATCCCTCTCTCCCTCAAAACTGCAGTGGTTCTCCAAAACTTTCAGAGCAGAGTTAAATCCTTCAGCATGGAATTCAAGACAATCCCTGATTGTATCATCACTGAGATAATTTCCACCATATGGTCAATTCTCTGACTCCACTGAACTCAACCACTCAGTAGCATTTGGCACAGCTGAACATTCTCTCTTTCCTGAACCATTTTCTTCCACTAACTTTTTTTCCCCCAACTTTTTCTTTTTTTTAAATTAAAGTTAATAGATCACAAGGAATTCCACCAACTTCTATGACATCACTCTCTTGGTTTTCTTTCTTTCTCACTGTCTCTTCTCAGTGTTGGAAAACCCCATCTCTCTGTTCCTTCTATTTTCATTTGTCTTCCCAGATGATCTCATCCATCCAACAGCTTTACCATTTCAGGTTTTTACTTCTAGCTCCAAACTCCAACCTGAATGCCAGAGTTACGTATTGAGTACCATATTCAACATTTCTACTTGGACGTCTTGGAGCATAGAAGTTATTTAGGTTGTTCATAAATATTCCTGTTCTCCTTCCTAACCCTACACTTCCCACCTTCTTTGAGGTTAGGTGACTATGAAATTCAAACAGAATGAAACAGTTTTCAAAGAGTACTAGTGACCCATTTTCAGTCTAGAAGTTAACACAACCAAAACAAAACCCCTAATCATTTCTCCTAATCATCTCAGCAAACAGTACCATCATCCATCCTATTGCTCAAATCTAAGTCATCCTTAATTCTTCTCTGTCCCCTCTCCAACTGCAGCCAATTTACTGGCAAGTCCTGCTGTCTTTGCCTTCAAAATAGGTATCAAATCCAACTATTGAACCACTTCCATTACTACTATCCTAGTATCAGCTACCACTATTTCAAAACCATATTGGAAAACTGTGGTAAGTCTTCTAACCAGGTCCCTCATTTCCAATCTCCTTGCCACAGGCCCCAGCCTGATCTGTTCCTGCCTACCTCTCTGACCATACTGTGTATTCTCCCATTCTTGAAAGACAGTTCCAACCACATAAGCCTTCTTGCTTCCTTGAACATGCTACGTTTAAGCCTTTGCATTTACCATTCCGCATTATCAGTTCCATCCTTTCTAATGATTCAGGTGTCTGCCCAAGCATCACCTCCTCAGAGAGGCTTTCCTTGTCACCCTATCTAAAATTTCCAGAAATCCCAAACAGTTTATGTGCCTTATCAATTTAATGCTCCAAATTCATTTTTTATCATCTTCTCTGCAAAAATGGTTCTAAGCCATTTAAATAGCTTTCCTTTTCTAGTGGCATGATGTTAAGCTTTGTCAGTAGAAGACACTAGAGTGATATTACAAGAAGAAGAAGGTGTTTTCCTTCCTGGTTCCAGTGTGTCTTTGGTAGGCTCCTGCAGTTCAGGCAGCTCATCCTGAGCCTAGCTCCTGTGGTATATGGTATTCAGTAGCATCCAATGGCCAAGAGTTTCCCCTGGCACTCTCCTTACTCCTTTGCGGGGGTTTCAAAAAAGAGTGCCACTGGCAAAACATTTTTCCATGAGGAGCTTTCTACAGCACTCTTAGAGCAATTGTTGACAGACTTTTTCTTATAGGGGCACATAGTAAATATTTTTGACTGTGGGTCGTAAGGACTGCCTTGTGGCAAGAAATAGCTATAGACAATATGTAAACAAATGGCATAGCTGTGGTCCAATTAAACTTTATTTACAAAACAGATGGCACAATAGTTTGCCAACCCATGCCCAAGAAGTCATATTTCCAAGCAAGTTCTGAAGGACAAATTTCCACTAAGTACCATCAGTGTGGCACCACACTGATTTCTCTGCTATTCAGTGAGCCATGGCCATTCCATCTCCAACAAGGTCTGGATCCCCTTACCTTAGCCTGGGGGAAGGGCTCTTAGTTGGGTGCTCTCTCTCAGCCCTAACAGTAATGACCGCTCCTTTAATCTTCCATTCTTACATTTTTTTAGGTTCTTTAGGGTTTTCTTTATTCCAACTCCCCCATTATGGTTAGAAATTCTATTAAACTTTTGCTATTCAAATACTGGGTGGTTTCTATCTTCTGATTGGACCCTGTCTGATACACACTCTCTTTATCCTGCATTATTTTTTTCGTGGTACTTATCACTAAACTACTATTTGTGTTTGCTCATTTTTAAAACTATCAATATTTTAACCATCAAAATGGAACCAGGAAGGTAAGAACTTTGGTTAATTCCAGAATGAATTCCCAGTACCTAGCATACTGCTTAGTCATAACAGATTTACGATATTTGTGACTAAACGATCTGCTGGTTATTATGGACAGAATTAAACTTTTAGAATTTTCAACTCTTAGACTATATCAGATAAAAAGAAATGTCTCAGTCATATCTGCTCTCTCTGCTGTGTGTACATACACATCATTCGCTCATTATTCTGAGTCTCTGCTCATGGTACTCCTTCAGTCTCCATAACAAAATTAGTAAATAACCTCTTAGAGTGAGAACATTCCATTGTACTGCCATTTAAACCTGTGAGGCTCAAGCAATATAACACAGGACTCTCCCTTGTCCCTAACCGTTTTTGTTTTTTTTTTAACGGAGCAGGCAGTTACTGAGTAGGGTGGAAGAGATGGTTAGCTTCTCAATATCAACAAATGCTGTCAATCTTCTAAAGCGTTGTAACAGTCATTACTGCCCAAATTAACCACTTGGTGCTCTTGGTTTAAGACACCCCAAATACTCTTATTACTAATAATCTAATATGTCAGACACATCACTCTGAAACATTTTAATGACAGAAATTTATAACACTTCTATAATAATCAGTCTATAGGTCTGAGTACCTAGCTCGTTCTCTCTCTGCTGTATATACGTTAAAAGTACTTGCCACTGGGAAGTGGCTGCAGCTCAATCAGATGAGCTTCCATCTACCATATGGGAGGCCCTTGGTTCATGTCTCGGGGCCTCCTTGTGACGGCAGGCTTGCCCACAGATGCCATGGAGCGCCACCCGGCCCACAGATGCCATGGAAAGCCAACTCAGCAAGGCAATGCAACAAAAAGAAGAGAGCCAAGTGAAAACAAAGAAGAGCCCATAGTGAACAGACACAGAGAGCAGACAGCAAGCAAGCCACAAGCGGGGAGGGGAAATAAAAATAAATAAATACTGACACAGAAAAGAACATACATGGAATGGACACAGAGAAAAACAGACAGCACACACACACAAAAAGACACAAGGGGGATTAAAAAAAAAGTACTTGCCACTGAATCTTTCAACTTTTCTGTAGGGCCAGCTAAGTTGGATTTTATCCCTATTTTGACACACTTTGTGGTCTTTCTTATTTTCATTTGGGAATACCGTAATAATTCAGTATTTACACTGAGAACTCTAAGAGCCTATTGCTGAAATTAGCCAAAGACAGCTCCAAAACAATGGACAAATTCTGGTTTGTTCCCTTTTTCTACCTATTTATTGCCTGTTTCTGAGATTTGAGAGGAATAGGAAAACTGGGGATGCTCAAGGGCACACAAAGGTGAAACAAATGGTAAAAGTTTATTGGGGGAAATCAGTCTTCTTAAGTAATCTGAGAACGAAGACAAAGGTAAGAAAACTGGCAAAACAATGACCTTTCATTTCTTTCCTTCTTTTATACTGCTTAACTTCAACAAACACCAAGTATCAAATTTCAGTAACAGTAAAGGCTGTTCTTCACTATAGATGGCAAGAACTTCCATTTAACCTCCACAGCCTCTTACCCCTATCAAGTTTCCCCAGTTGCTTCAAAGCTAAACCTGCATCCTTTCTTTATGACTCTGTTACATATAAAACAGATTTAGGCTGTCTGACAGTACTATCTCTGCCCTCGATTCTGGCAATAGAATGCCTACCAAGAACCAAGAATAGCTATGTAAAATTTTGAAGCTTTAGGAAATGTCCCAAAAAAGAATAAGAAAAGAAAAAGCAACTTCCATAAGGAGAATATGGGAAACACTGATATATGTACAACATATGTTTTCTTAAAGGCATTCTAGATCTAAAAATGTTCCTATTATGATAGGATAAAAACACATTTAGTATATTTTGATTACTCAGAATATATTTCTGTATTTTCAATTTTGTCACATGTTTCATAGAAAACTAAAGTTATATAAATCTTTGGGAATATTAAACCAAGCTTTCCAAACTCCAGTTGGTAACAGTTTTCTCCCCTTGCCTTTACACTCAAGTTAGGTGGGCAAATTATTTTTCACGTGTGGAAAATTTTGCATAGAAGACTGCCTGCTTCTAAAAAGTCTTAATAGGATTTTTGCTCATATAGTATAAATACTGAATTACCTAAATAGTAAATTTAGCAAAACAAGTTTGAAGAAAACCAGAAGCAAACCTAAAAAGCAGGTTTTAATTACTGGGAGTAACTTATTTTGTTTTTCCATCTAACATCATTGTTCAAGTTTTACCTTTCAGGGTTAATACTGGTTTTAGAAAAACATGAGAGCAAGAATGAGAGATAGCTGCCCTAAGCATCTAAGATCAGCCTAGACAGTATGTATCCAGAATTGTCCATTGACCTGTGAAGTGAAGGGAAGACATTTTGGTATAAATCTAAATATTGTGCCAACAGGATTAAGTGCAGTGGCACTGACAGATAACCTCTCTGAAAGGTAGGAAATCTATGTTAGAGTCCTACCTACAATCTTGGGTAGCTGTGTAATGAATAAGTAATCTAACCTTTGTAAGCCTCAAATCTTCACCCTTGTAAGAACAAAGCTAAACAAGATATCTTAAGGTTCTTTTCAGGGATGATTCTACCTTTATGATTCCTACCACTTCCTTTACATCTTCCATGGATTTCACTGATTCATCAAGCATTTATTAAGCACCTACTATATCCCTGGTACAGGACTATCCTTTCCCTCATGGAATTTAAATTTTAATTATCCAATCAGTGTATTAGAAGATGAATAGTCAAGAGCATAAATTTAGACTTAGTAATAGGACAAAAATGATTTTAATTGGCTGTTTATTCTTAAATGATGCATTTATGAATTAGCACGAATCTATCTCTCCACGTTTCATATTTTCCAAAAAATAAAAATGCTATAAAAATATTTTGGCTATTAAGGATATATTAGACCTGCCACTGACATAATATCCCTTAATTAAAACCAAATACCAAAACATTTAGGTATGATTTCTAGGCAGTAAAAACAAGAAGGCCTATCCAAACCTAGCTCCTATGATAAAATCAGCTTGGGAGGAGAGGAGGAGCGGGCAGGGTAGTGGAGAATCTCAGACCAATCTCTCTCATGAACACATGGTTGACTAACAACCGCCTGTGCTGATCCATCCTTGTCAACTTTTAATCCTTCTGACTGAGGAGAACCATGAGACATCTGCTTATTTTTAAGTATATGCTAGGCACTGGCTTCCTTATTTTCACCTTTCTTTGAACACTGTACAGAATTCATCAAAAGTTTAGAAAAGAACACACACAGGACATAATGTTAGGTTCTTTAAGCTAAAAAGATGACCCAATTGACCATAATGACCTCAAGAAAATGATATACCAGAAATGAGATAAAAAATGAACAAATGACAGAAACACAAGGCAGAATATGGTGCAGTCAAAACTTTATGTACTCAATATTGTGTTTCCTGTTAGGATAAAAGTAAATACAACCGGGAGTTCCTATAATAGGAAAGGAAGGAGGGAAGAAAGTGAGGAGGAGAGATAACATTTACTCAGCTGTAACAGGTGCCAAGCACTGTGCAGGTAGTTTTCACTTACTCAAAAATTTCACGGGGAAATTTCCCAAATTGGTGATCCCCAAATTGGTGATCATCTATAATCTCTCCTTCACAAAATGATGCCAACATCCTAGGAGTGTATTCTAACGCAAAAGCACTGTTGACGTAAATATCGAATCATCCTGCTTAGAATCTGAGGATTCAGAACTTGAAAGGGCCTTCCATCTCTCCTAGGCCACCCATTCATCTTGATAAGAAGATTCATCAAGATAGGGGTCCCAGCTAAGGTCATCCCTGGCTAATGGCAGAGCAGGGATCAAATCAGAAATCAAGACATCCATACACCACTCTGCTTGTAACTGCTGAATGAGATTTACTGATTCATTTTAACTCTTCACTAAGTTACCGAAACACCCATCTCTTGGCACTTTCATTAAAATAATCACTTTTAAAAACTGTACAAGTGACCCTGAATCCTCAAAGACTAATATGCCATTTTCTACGTAATATTTGACAAATCTATTTTTGATAACCTGGGTATGAACATTCGCCTACTTTCCCTGACTGTTCCCCCATAAAGATTCCAGATACAAAACGCCATGTGTTTCAGCGAGGAGAATCAGGTGAAGATCTCCTCCGACAACCCGCCGCGTCCGGGGCTCTCCATCCCCTCAGCGACTCGGACCCCGCGAGGCGCGCGGGAGAACGCAGGATGAGTGTGCAGGAACCAGGATCCCGCACGCTCGGCTCGGCCGCCGCCCCCCGCGCGGGTTCCGAACGCGCCCGGGGTCGGACCGTTACGAGGCCGCGACGCCCCGCGCGGGCCGCCCCTCCCCCACCGGGGCCTGAGGCCAGCGGCGCCCACCCGGACCACCGCGGTCTTCCCGCGTGAACAATACCGAGGAACCCCCGCGCGGCCGAACTCCCAGGCCCCGCGCGGCCCCGGGTCCCGGGCCTCGCAGAGCGCGTCGCGCCGCAGGCCGCGAGAGACAACCTCGGGTGACTGAGAGAAAAGGTGGCGGTCAGTCAGGGGATTCGGAGGCCGCCGCTGCCCGACCCATACCTGGCTCCAGGTGATGAACTCGTTGGTGTGGCCTTCCTCTACCAGCGTCCACAGCTTGCTGAGGAAGGCCGGCACGTTCGAACTCTGCTTCATTGTTAACCAGGCGCAGGGATTCCAAATTCGACACCAGAACGCGGCGGCGGCGGTAGCGGCAGCTGCTCGCGGAGAATGCCCACCACGCAGGCGCAGCAGCGCTCGGGCCCCGCCCCCCAGTCGCGGCCGCCGCACGTGACGGACAGGTCTCTGCGCTGGACCCGCGCGTATCGGACCCGCACCGGTCTCGTTCCTGGCCAATCCCAGGAGCAGACTACGGTAACACAGGAAAGCGATTGGATGACGCAGACGTGAAGGGGGTGGGAGCAGAAGGGGGAACTGCCTGCTCATTCGCCTTTTATGCAGGAGCTTTGGGTGTAGCGGACTTTTGGTTTAGGAGGCTGTGTTTGGTTGTTTCACGTGGCGACTGCTTTGGGTTCCCAGGCTGTGGCCAAGAGCCTGTAAAAAAGTCTTAAACGGCCGTTGAGTCATTAAGTTTGGCAGGCAAAGTGGAGTTTGCACCACGGGAGGGAGGATCTTCAAGTGTGATATACTAGGCCACAAATGGAAACAGCCCTAAAAATAATGAACCTTGTCTTCTTAGTATTTCATTAGGAGGAAATGACTCCTGTAAAATATGTTTATAAAAAAGAGGAATTTAAATAACTCATTCATGACTAAGCACCTATTATTATGAGCCAGGAACTGTCATAGGCACGTTGTCTACTTTTTGTGGGCAAATATCCAGTGTCCACTATATGCCCAGCATGAAGAGAAATAGCCTCATTCACACAATTGTCAATTAAAATTGTAAAATAAAAGTGAGTCAGAAGGTCATTCTGAAGGTTACACTTAAGCAGACCTCAGCCAGACTTCACAAACTGCTACAGTAAACGAAGTCCCAAACACATGTGCTCCTGAGGGCCCAAGGGTGGTCCAGACACCATAGGTGAGCCACACAGCCTCATGAAATCAACCTACAAACAGTGGGCCCTATCTGGGAATATATGTAAATCTATTTCCCCAATAGTTATGCTCAATTATAAATCCCCTAATCATGATTCTTCTACTCCTTTTATCTGAACCTATAATTTTCAATTTGCCTGTTAAGTGTATTTCTCAGAGACTTAAAGTCTTTGGATTGTTCCTGTGCCAATTGAGCCTGAAACCAAGCACATATGTGGTCAATTCCTACCCTCCAGTTCTTCCCACCTGCCCTGGACAACTAACAAAATAATGAGGATGGACCAGCTCCACCCTTAAAAACAAGGAGTGTATTCAACGGCAAGCAAAACATTTGCATTCCTCTGCCCCTTAATATCTACGTCCCTTCTCAGCCTGAAGCAGTTAGAGTCAGACCTTGTCCCAAATCCTTCAAGAATGAAAGATGGAAAAGGAGGGGTTGGGGAACAGGGAGTATAACCATTGACCAAAGCAGATTTATGGTTATTTGTAGCTATTATCTTGTGTTTATTGAGTAACTGTAACATTGATGTATGAAATAAAGTTTTTAAAAATTAAATTGATCAGTTAGTCAAGCAAATCATATGTGTGGAAGAGAGGGGGATATAGGAATTAATATTTGATGAATGCTTATATGTGCCAAAGGCTTTGTATATGTTATCTCACTTAATCCTCACAAGAACCCAATAAGCTAAGTCTTATTATACCATTTTCCCAGTGAAGATTCTGAAGTTTAAAAGTGAATTAATTTGCCTAAATCTGCAGCTAGTAAATGAGAGAGTGTATTTCAATCCAGGCTTTATTGAACTCCAAAGCCTGTGTTGTTTCCATTGTATGATGATTACACCATCTCACTTCTGAGATGCTTATGTACTAATTCAAGAAATAAGATGAATACAATGATCAAAAATTGTTAATATTTTTTAAAAAGCTAAATTTATTGTATAAAACAAGTCCTAGGAAGATTAGAAAATAAATTTGTGAGTTAAGTGGGTAAGAGAAGACTTCATGGAGGATGAGGACTTCAGTGGGCCTTGAAGTACAAGTGCACATGGACAGCTAAAAAGAAGACAACCCAGTGAACAAATGATGTGGAGGTTGACTGAGCATGGTCTGTCTCTGGATAACAATGGCTCCAGGGTAAGACTGGTAGTCTGGGTGGGTGGGACGTTTAGCTTACATGCATGGCTTTTTATTAATTTCCATCTAAAAAAAAGTGTTGTAGTTGGATGCAAGCAGAAACCTTCTTTGTAGAGCTCCAATTACAGCCAGATTCATGAATGTATGGTCTGTGCAGTCACACAGGGCCCCATGCTTGGTAGCGCCCAGCTCTTGGTTTACTGCACTGCTGTCACCATCTTGAAATTCTTAATATGAGACCCAGCATTTTCATTTTACACTGAGCCCTGCTAATTGTGACAGCTTCTAGACCAGTGATTCTCACACTCAAGCATTCATCTGAATCATTTGGAGGCAGCAAATAGCCAATAAATAAATGAACAAATGCTACTTATTGGGTAGTTTTTATAATACTCATAAGACTGGCTAAAAGAAAAGTTATTCTTCAGATAAGGAAACCATGGTTCTGGGAAATTAAATCATATGTCCAAAACCACATGGTTGGAATAGGAATTGAAACCATATCTTTCTTAGTTTAAAGCCTATGCTTTTTTCCTTTATACCAGTGGGCCTCAAATGTTATCCTACATCACAATCACCTAGAAGACTCCTTCCCTCCAAGTTCTGATTAAGTAGGTTTGGGGTACAGCCTGATAATTTGCTTTTTTAACAAGTTCCCAGGTGATGCATGTTCTGCTAGTCCTGGGACCACACCATAAGAACCACTGTTATAAAGGAAAAATTAGTAAGCCAACCTTCACTTACTAGCATGTACAGACTTGTTGTTACCCTCACCTCTTAACAAAATCTAGAAATTCCAGGAATAATTGAAACTACCTACTGTTTTTTTTTTCCTGTGAACTTAATCCTTAACTTTTATTCTAATTAATAAAACTTTCTGAACACTTATTGACTAGAGACATTTTGGGAGGAAAGAAAATAATTTATTGGCTTGTTTGCACTTACTTATAAAACTGAGGGGGGAAGAATGACAAATCAAGCTTTTTATCTCACAAATATTTGCCACCTATGATACCTCACAAATATCAGAACAAATAGATCTGAGCCCAGGTCAACAGTTTTGAAATGTTTACAGTATTAGAGGATAAAAATAGCAATTTATTAAAGTGTCTTGTCTCCTGTTGACGCCAAAGGAAAAAAGTTGGAATATTTCCATGGGTCATTTGCATGGAGTTTAAGATTTAGGAGATTCAGAATAACATTAGAAAATAGGAGTGACCCAGGCCTTTGCCTAAGAAATAGAAAAACATATTATAGAGTAATTTGATGCTTCAAAGCAGCTGATTCAGATTCCTGTAAATTCCATCCAAAGAGTTATGTAAAACTTAGAATCATTAGTGCAAAAAGAATTCACTTTTAAAGATTATTTTCAAGGATAGGATGATTAACACCAAAGGTAAGCTGCATATAAGTTTCCACTTGCATTCCTACCTGGACAAAGTGTTGATATTCCTCAACTTTGGAATGACCTGTCACTCAGCATTTCTGAACCCTAGTCCCATATATATCAAATGTTAAGAAAAATATCTGCTATAGTTACTTCACAGGATGGTTATGAGGATCAAATGAATTGCTTCTTCCTCCAGCCTACCTTCCCTATATATATATATAATCTCTATAGATGTCATTCTATAAGTCTGAAAAGGTCACTTTCAGCCTTTAAAACTTTCAGTGGTTTCACATAATTTCCAGGATAAATCCAAACCCCTTAGCATGAGCTAAAAGGGTCTTCTCTTATCTGGCCCAGTCAAAGTCTACCACTTAGTCACACCCAATTGCTTGGTCCTTAATTACCAGACTCTTTCACACTTCCACATATTTCCACAAGCTGTTGCCTCTAGCTGGAGAGTCCTGCCCCTGACCCCTTCCACCTTAAGTTACTCCTTAACTTTCACAGTCAAGTACAATTCCATGCAGAAACCACCTCTTTTGAGACCTTCACAAATGACCTTTATTATTGCACTTCTCACATCATGCAGTGGTTCATTTCCATGTATTTCATACTAAACTATGAAACTTCAGCATAAAGACTATCATATTTACATTTATTCTCATTTACACATCTACAATGGCTATCAGAGTGCCTAGTACACATTAGACCCTCAGTAAGTATTTGTTTCTTTTAGTCTTCCCAAGGCTGGATTGGCTATTCCTTCCATATGCTCCCACAGCTTGTAGTACTTGACCTTTCATAGTATTGACTCTACTGGTCTTGCTCATTTACTTCTCAGCAATCCTCACTAGATTGGCAGAGTGTGCTTGTACTGTTCACTTTTCTATACTTTGTACTAAGCACAAAGCTAATGATAAAAGAGCTGCTCAAAAAATATTTGTTGAATGAATAATTTTAGTGTTTTAAAACCCTTTGGATAAAATACACTCTGCCTAATAATAAGAAAAAACCCTTACAACCTATTAAATGTCAGTCAATATAAACTTTTTATAGTTTAGGGAAGAAAATGAAACAAAGGAGAACTTAAGGATAGCTCACCTGAGAGGCATATGACTTGAGTGCTATTAGAAGAGCAAATATCAGAATCCTGGAAATAAAAAGACATTGATAGCTATAGAGGTACAAGTTTGAGGTTACTTATATCATTGAATCAAATTCTTTAGTGATAGTGTCAAAATGCTTAAGGGTGCTTGGGTAGACTTTTTAATAACTAGAGAGATGGAAGACAGTGAAAGTAGATTTCTTAAATTCTTTCCAGAAGTTTAAAGCAGGAAGCTAGAATGTGGGTGCAAGGGGCACTGGAGAGAGAAGCTTTATACTTGGAAAATGTGTCAGTGCTGCTTGGGCCAGGCTTGGGCTGGAACTGCTGTACATTGAACTCTCATTCTATGCTGAAGTTGTACAAGTAGGTCTCATAATTAATTGATCAACTCATCCTGGTTTGCTTGGGACTTTCATGGTTTTGGTACTGAAATTCCTATGAGCCATGCAATCCATAGTCCCAAGAAAACTGAGATGACTAGTGTTAGGAATTGAATCATGTCCAACAAAGACAGACATGTTCAAGTCCTGAACTATCCCCCCCACACACACACACACATACACTATCCTATGAGTGTGTGCACACTTGTAAATAGGATCTTTGAATGTTATTAGTTAAATTGCAGCCAAACATAATGAGGGTGGACCATAATCCAATATGGCTGAAGTCCTTATAAGCAGAGGAAATTTGGACACTGTTAGTGGAAGCCTGAGAATAATACATTTCATGATGTAGTAGAGACAGAGATGCATTTTCAAGCCAGGGAATCTCAAGGATTGCTGGCAAGCCAGCACAAGAACACCATGGACTCTGAGAGAAAGCACAGCCTGGTGATACCTTGGTGCCAGATTTCTAGCTTCCAAAACTGACAAAAAATTCCTGTTTTTGAAGCCAACCCATTCTGTGGTATTTATCATAGCAGCTCTGGCAAACTAAGACAGTTCATCACCTTAACTCTATTCTAGACTAGTTAGTGATGTTGGACAGGGAGGAGGGGCTTATCAAGGAAGCCAGGTAATTGCATAGCAGCTAATGTAGATGAGGGATCTAAAGAATTTAAAGCAGTTTTAGCCTTTCTGGAAGCATTGTGGGGTACTCTGTCGCAGGCCACCCCAGCTGACTAATAGAGGTAATGTGTGCACCCTACAAATCAAGTCCTTCTGGAGGTCCAGACACATGCAGAAGATGCTAATAAGAAAGAAAACTCAAGGCCAGGAAACTTATAAGGCTGGAAACATTAGAAAAAATCGGATTAGGGAAATGGCCTGGTTTATAGCCTTCAGTTATTTCCACTAGAATAGCATGGTGTCAGGGCACAAATTTCCAATCCTCTGGGGCTGGTCCTCTTCTGAGTAGAGGTTGTGGCTAAGATAGAAAGTGTTTGGAGTTCATCTTCCTAGAAACTGGGTGTCAGGTGATTATTGTTTTCAAATCATTTGGTAATGGAGATCTGAATCCCTGTAAAGATAAAATGAGTTGGGTTATACAGCTTGAGTATAAAAACCTACTATAGCTTGAATATGATATTAAACTGGAGGACTAGGCTCCAGTGAGGAGGTAGCCACTGCCTCAGTGTGTGCCATAATCGGAGAGATGTCTAGGGAGAGGTGGCAATGACTGGAACACTTTTAACCACTTGAAAATTTAGTTGGTCTTCCTAGTCCGTGGTTGGCTTAGCGTGGTACAGTGGAGTACAAAGGCTCAAGGGGCCTTCTTCCTGGAGAAAGCAACATAGGACAGGATTAAATGACCTCTGACCTTTCAGAGAAAGGTCTGGTATTGTCGGAATCAAGTACTTGCTAGAGTACATTAAAGAACTGCTAATCGAAGCACATCTCAACTTATAAAGCTCTTATGCATGGTGCTTGTTACCTTTGCTATCATTTACTTTAAAATACTGCTGTTTAAACAGTGCCTTATACCTACACCTGGGAATGGTTGGTTAGCATTTGAAATACCCTAATTGGGAATGCTTACTCCAGAGGTGGTTAGTTAGCATTTAAAAGACTAATAAAAAGCCTAGTCTCTGGAAGCTTTAACTTATTTATTTTATCAGCCCGTTTTGTTAATTAGGAGAGTCAAGTGGAACTGGTTCAGGAAGTGTGACTAGCAACAGCGTGTAGCCTTTCCAGCTCTTGACTAAACTGGATATCAAGATCTCCCGAGCCAGTAGCCTTTGTTCTTCTGTAGGTGTCCTAACCTTAGGGCTGTTGTAGATTCAGTATTCAGAGTCCTTTCCAGGCTAGCTGAGGGCATCTAGGTGGCCCCGGGCAAGAATGCAAATGATGGCCCACAGATCATGTTTCAGAACATTTAAAGTTTACAAATCAAGTTAACAGACTTAAACATGTTTTATCTTCTTGCCTTCACAAATATATGTTCATAATAACAAAATTGAAAGATATATGTAAAACTGTAGCCTTTATAAGACACTAAGTTAGCAAAATATCCAAGAAGACCCAATTTAGCTATTGTCTGGGTTCTGTTGATGGGCAGTGATGTTTTAGATGAGTAGTAAAATGAAGACATATAATTCATAAGTCATTATTTTTCCGCAAATTATTTTTATTGCCTTTATTTCCACGAAATCACTACTTATGTTGCCATAGTCAAGATATTAACATGATTTTTGTTCTATGGACAGTAAATACCAAAGGATTAAAACTGTAATTGTATTCAAAGCAAAATTGTATTTAAAACGCAAGTTTGAAAATATTTTGTGAAATGTAGTCTAAAATAAACGTTAAAAATGGGAAAAGTAAAGTTATATTCATATGTTTTTAAGTTATATTCAGGATTTCTAATAAATTCGCAGTTAAGATATAAATTGAGATTAATAAATTTCAAAAATTTAAGTCAGGATTACTAACATAAATTTGATATTTAAAATTTAATGTTTCGGATTTAATAAAATCTTATTAAGTCTGTTTTAAAACATATACTCTTCTTTCACTCTGAAGCAGCTTCTCTCTCTGTCATGAGAGGTAGCACAGTTTGCATAGAAGAAATACATGTGCAGGTTCATGTATTTCAAGGACACAGAAAAGTGCTTCCTGGGAGCCGGAATTGTATCAATCACTCTAGTGGTGTTTAAGATTATGGCCACCACTACGCCAGCACAGTGATAGAAGTGCCTATTTGTTCCCTAATAAATACATTTTTGTATGTGTTTATGATATTCAAGCCTTCTCAAGTGTTGCGTTCAAGACAGGGGCCCCTCCTGCTAGAGCAGGGGTTCTTAACATTTTTTTTTCCACGGACCCCTTTGCCAGTCAGGTGAAAACCACAGACCCCTTACTAAGTCCATACTATATAGTGTATTTATTTAATAAATATATCACATCCGCACCAACTCTTCCCCACAAGAATAATGTGTTTTTGAATTTCAACTCAAGCCCACTGACCCCTTATTAAGAACCCCTGTGCTAGAGTATAAGGTCAGTACCACCACTACCTACAGTGGATTTGGTCACCTGACTGTCATAAAAATGATCTGAATCCTTCTGTTAGTTTACTGTAACATCTTCTATGCAAATTATGTCATCAAGTTTATAGAACAGATGGAATGACGCTTTGTATCTTCTTGCTAGTACACATTTGTATGTGCAGATTAAACTGAGACCTATTTTCATTGAAATATTCTACCTGGTATAAGGTTATGGAGAGGAACACCTATAACCTACACCTTACCCTAACCCATTGAGGCTACCAAAATAACTCCGTCATTGTGAATAACCAAATTAGCTTAGAGTAGTTCTCAAAAGTGTAAATCTGGCAAAATAGATCCATACATTGAAATTTGAGTTTAAAGTGACTTGAACTATTGGCTGGGAGCTAATGATCATTGCTAGGCTGTAGGTTTTATTGGATGAGATCTTTCAGGCATTAGTGGTTGAGGATATATTTCAAGGTGTCTTATGACTAGGTTGGTGCAAAAGTAATTGCAGTTTTGCATTGTGGAAATTTGCCTTTTGATATTGGCATACATTTTTTTAAAAATGTGGTTATGTTAAACATTTTAATGTGCATTTCTGGCTTTTTTGGCTAATGACTTATTATTTCCTGCTTATTTTATATTTATTTTAGACTGGAAATGATGTTAGACAAAAAGCAAATTCAAACGATTTTATCTGAGTTCAAAATGGGTCGTAAAGCAGCAGAGACAACTCGCAACATCAACAACGCATGTTGTTTTTTGGCCCGGAAAATGCTAACAAATGTACAGTGCAGGTTCAAGAACTTTTGCAAAGGAAACAAGAGCCTTGTAGATGAGGAGCTTAGTGGCTGGCCATCGGCAGTTGACAACGACCAATTGAGAGCAATCATCGAAGCTGATCCTCTTAAACTACATGAGAAGTTGCCGAAGAACTCAACATTGACCATTCTATGGTCATTTGGCATTTGAAGCAAATTGGAAAGGTGGAAAAGCTCCATAAGTGGGCGCCTCATGAGCAGACTGAAAATTTTAAAAAAATCATTGTTTTGAAGTGTCATCTTCTCTTATTCTGCACAAAAACAATGAACCATTTCTTGGTCGGATTGTGACATGTGATGAAAAGTGGATTTTATACGACAACCAGCAATAACCAGCTCAGTGGCTGGACCAAGAAGAAGCTCCAAAGCACTTCCCAAAGCCAAACTTAAAAAGGTCATGGTCACTGTTTGGTGGTCTGCTGCCAGTCTGATCCACTACATCTTTCTGAATCCCAGCAGAACCATTACATCTGAGAAGTATATTCAGCAAATCAATGAGATGCACCAAAAACTGCAATGCCTGCAGCTGGCATTGGTCAACAGAAAGGGCCCAATTCTTCTCCACGAAAATGTCTGTCCACTCATTGCACAACCAACGCTTCAAAAGTTGAATGAATGAAGTTTTGCCTCTTCTGCATATTCACCTGGCTTCTCACCCACCAACTTCTTCCAGCAATTTGACAACTTTTTGCAGGGAAAACGCTTCCATAATCAGCAGGATGCAGAAAATGCTTTCCGAGAGTTAGTCAAATCCTGAAGCAATGGTTCCTATTTTGATTAATAAAGATGTGTTTGAGCCTAGTTATAATGACTTAAAATTCATGGTCTGAAACTGCAATTCCTTTTGCACCAACCCAAATAAATAGGTACTGCTGACAAGGACCTCTCACTTGCCACTCTGTGAAGAGCTCTCATTTCCTGCACTCAGGCTCTACACCATTTATTTTCTGATCCACTTGACCCACATACTATCCTCCTATGCTATATCCAAAGAAAGTAACTCATTTTTGACAACCTGTTGCCATCCTTCCAAATTCCGTAGATGACAATCCTACACTTTCTTCTGTATGTATTCACACATGTCTAGAGGGTTTATTGGCATTATTTAAAAATGCATATTTTATGCATTTTACTTTCCTCACTCAACATTACATGATGGAAATTCTTTCCAGTGAACTGGCAAAGCTCTAATTTACTCTTTTTAATGCCTCCATGGTATTCCATGGTGTATATGCACCATAATATGTTCAGCCATTATTATACAGATGGGCATCCATTTTGTTTTAAAGCTTTTATTTTTTTTTCTGTTATGAACGATGCTTCAAAAACAATCCTAAACATAAGTCCTTAAATACTGGTGCTTTTCTTTCTTGGGATGAGTGAATTAAAATTTTCAGGGAAACGGACTTTGGCCCAGTGGTTAGGGCGTCCGTCTACCATATGGGAGGTCCGCGGTTCAAACCCGGGGCCTCCTTGACCCGTGTGGAGCTGGCCATGTGCAGTGCTGATGCGCACAAGGAGTGCCGTGCCACGCAAGGGTGTCCCCCACCGCCGCCCAGCGTGAAAAGAAAGAGCAGCCTGCCCAGGAATGGCGCCGCCCACACTTCCCGTGCCGCTGACGACAACAGAAGCGGACAAAGAAACAAAAGCAGACAAAGAAACAAGACGCAGCAAATAGACACCAAGAACAGACAACCAGGGGAGGGGGGGAAATTAAATAAATAAATAAATCTTTAAAAAAAAATTTTTCATATATGATTTGCACTGTAATTCAATACTTTCATCATTGTGCTAGCATATAAAAAGAAAATATTGCAAAACAGCACATTTGAGCTAACAGAATGCTCTCATTGACACACTCAGTACCACAACAATCCTGGCAACCAGAAATGCCAACATCCTGCTTCTATGGCAATAGCAAATGTTTATGCTTGACAGAGAAGAGTTCAATGTTTGGTGTGCAGGGTGAGTTTCTTGGAGAGAAATTAAGGGAGATACCTTTATTTTTTGGTATTTTCATAACTCTAATGTGCAAAACCAGGAAACTGTAGGTCTTATTACATATAACTTTGCAGACATTAGTGGCTAATGATATTCCATATAGCTTCTGATCCCATCTAGATCTGGTTGATGTTTCACTGAGTTTGGCCTTGTAATTGTCGTGGCTTGCCTTTCTTATGTGTCAGTGTTAATCCAGATAGGAAAGAAGCTCATCATACCCATCAGATACTGTGATTACGAAGGCTGACCATCCCTCCCAGCCAGCAGCTCACCCTAGTTCTACCTGTTCATGCTTCCTCCTCTGCACACTGACAATGCTGGAGTTCCTACAGCAGAGATGGCTAAATCTCCCTGTGGAAGGTCCAAGACCTTCAACTACACTAAAACCTCAAGTGATCACAGCAGTCCTACTACTCTGCATATTTGCCAGAGTAAACAGCTTCAAGCAGGGGAGTTCTGGAGACACCAAGACACTACAGGCAAGGCAGACAACCCCAGGAAATCGGCACCCATCGGTGGGCCTTACCTTGGAATATATGATACGAGTTAAGAGTCATTTATAATTTTCCTACACGTGGTTGTGTTTCTTATGCCCCTTTTATTTGAACCTACAATTAGCACAATATCCATTAAACATATGTCCCAGAACCTTAAATCTTTGGTCTGTTCATATGCCGGTTGAGCCCTGAATCTCAGTAGAGTTGCAGCCAACACCTACTCTCCAGTTCATCAGGCTCACCAGGACAACTAACAAAGGGATGATAATGGACAACACCCATCTCAAAAAACAAAGGGTATCTAGAACTGCAAGCAAGGGAGTTCCACCCTTCTACTCCATGGATCTAAGCCCCCTCTCAGTTGGAAGCAGAGTGGGCATCACCACCCCAAAATCCTCAAGATTAAGGAATGAACAAACATAAGGGGCGAATGCAACTATGGACTAAAGTAGACTTATTATTATTCCAGTAATGAAAGAACTTGTATCATTGATATAAAGGCAGTGGTCACCAGAGGTTCTGAGGGGAGGGAGAGGGAAGAGTAGTTGTAACATGGGGACATTTTCGGGACATTGGAATTGTTTTGCCTGCCATTGCAATCATGAATACAAGTCATTATACATTTTGTCAAAACCCATAGAATTGTGCTGTGCAAAGTATAAAACATAATGTAAACTGGACCGTGGTTAGTAGCAATGCTTCAATATTTTTCATCAATTGTAACAAATGTACCACACTAATCAAAGATGTTAAGGGGAGAAAGTATGGGAGGGAGAAAGTGGGTTATATGGGAATCCCCTGTATTTGTGATGTAACATTTATGTAATCTAAAGCTTCATTAAAAATAAAGGGAAAAAATATAGCAACATTAAGGTGTTTACTAACCTGACTCATTTACAATGACCATATGAACACATTCTTAATGGTCTTTAATATCTTTTATTTTAATAGCCAAAGCCAAGCATTAAGCTAAGCCTAGGTGAAGAGAGAATTATTTCTTTATGTTAAAATTAAGGTTATCTCTGTGATATTGTCATAACCACAAGAGGTTTAGTGAATATGAAATAATTGAAATGGGAGAAAATATTAATCATTGAAATTCTGGATGTTACCAAATCCTTTTTTCTTCTTATCTGTACATTGTTTTTTTTAAAAGATTTTATTTATTTATTTCTCTCCCCTTTGTCTGCTCCCCTGTTGTCTGCTCTCTGTGTCCATTTGCTGTGTGATCTTCTGTGTCCGCTTGCATTCTTGTCTGTGGCACCAGGAAACTGTGTCGCTTTTTTGTTGTTGCGTCATCTTGCTGTGTCAGCTCTCTGTGTGTGCAGCGCCACTCCTGGGCAGATTGCGCTTTTTTTGCGTGGGGCAGCTCTCCTTGTGGGGCGCACTCCTTGCATGTGGGGCACCCCTGCGTGGGAGACACCCCTGCTAGGCATGGCACTCCTTGTGCACGACAGCACTGCACATGGGCCAGCTCACCACACAGGCCAGCAGGACCTGGGTATTGAACCCTGGACCCTCCATGTTGTATGTGGACGCTCCGTCAGTTGAGCCACAACCACTTCCCATATATTATGTTTTAATAAACTATTATGTAGCTTTAAGCCTTTATTTTTAACTGTAAATGTACATCAGAACATGCCACTCCTATGTTCAAAACTCTGCAAAGGCTCCCCATCTCCCTCTGAGTAAAAGTAAAAATCTTTTCAATGACTACAAGTGCCCACGTGATTGCTTCCTCTCCCTCTTTGACCCTAGCTTTTTTTTTTTTTTTTTTTTTTAGCTCTTTCCTTACAATCCTCTTTCCTTTCCAGTCATGCTTGACTCCATATAGTTTTTCTGACACAAACGCAACACTTTGCCTTATGGTCTTTTCCTGGATTGTTTTCAGTGCCTGAAATGCTCTTTCTGTAGATATCTTCAGAGCTAACTGACTCCTCTCTTCTAAGTCTTTACTTAATGCATCTTTTCTTTGAGATCTACCATCCAGACTATTTAAAATTGGAACCATCTCACTACACCACCCATGGGACCACATCCAATTTTTTTTCTGCAAGGTCAGAGATATTCATGTTTTTTTTTTTTTTTCCTTTACCAGTGTCTCCCCAAATCCTGGAAGACTGGCATTACAGGTGTTCCAGGCTTTACCAGTGTTCAGTAAATAGGTTGTTGAATAAATAAATAAAACGCATGACGGAGAGAGGTAGATTATTATATAACCCTCTATCAACTAAGTTAATAACCAGAGTCAGCTAAAGGAGTTGGCATAAAGATGGACTCTAATGATGCATTAACAATCCCCAGTTAGCAAAGAAATGGCCCACTCATTTAGAAAGGATTTAGGCTGATGCTTAAAAACATGAAATAAATATCCAAGTACTTTAATTCTTATTATGAAATTTGATTACCTCAATAAACAGCTGTCCAAAATTTTCCATACTATGGGTAAGAAATCGTTTGTTTAAGTATTGGAACATTTCAGTATTAGTATGTTCTGGGGCTCTACAATCATTTTGCAGCATTCCAATCTTTTAAATGAGTCAATTTAAAAGATCGGCACTAGGGATCGAACCTGGGACCTACTACGTGGGAGGCAGGAGCTTAACTACTGAGCTACATCCACTTCCAATCAGTCAATTTTTGACATTTAATAGATCCTGCCAGATTTCCTTGGATAACTCAGGAAATATGCATTTGGATTTCCCTTATTCTTACTTTGTATCTCCACAATTGTTCTGCTTATATAGTACATGTATATAGGTAAAAAATGAAAACTATTTTTCCAATTTATCTTGTTTATATCAAGGAAGATGCTATAAAAGAGCACATGCTTGGAGTCAGGTAGGCATCGTTTCATGGTTTGAACCCTACCTCTGTCATTAATAGCAATGTGACCATGGACTTCTCTTAGCCTTACTCATTTGCAAAGCATTGACTACTACTTTTCTCACAAGGTTATTGTGAAAATTTAATTCAATAATGAATGCATATGGAAAAATAGATATATAGTCGTAGCTGTCCAATAAATGTTTCCTAGACTGTTAAATCATCATGTTTATTTCCTTGAGCAGTTCTTAGCTTATTTACATTCTCACTTTCCTCTAATGAATGTGCATGCTTACATTTCATAATATTCACTTACTCATTTCAAGATATGGGATGCTTCACTTAGTTTAGCTAATACTTTGTATGCCTACTAAGGGTCCACAACCATATTAATTCCACAGACAAATCAAGTGAGTATGTGAATATTCTATGGTCCCTGTCAAAAAGGAGCTTATGTTCTAACAAAGATATAAAATGAAAATACACAAAATAATTAGACAATAATTAACTGTTATCTGGGGTAACACTGACTAGAAGTACAGTGAAAGAAAAAGATCAGAGTGTGTTGGAGAGATTTGAAAAAAACATTATGGAGAGAAAATAGAATATTTGAATTGGCCTTTGAAGGCTATATAAGATTTGGAAATATGGAAGAATAGTTGATAATCATCATTGATCTCTGTCATGTGAAGAATGAATATTTAATTAAGAGGGGAAACTGATAACATCTAAACACACTCCAGGGAAGCAGACATGGCTCAACTGACAGAGCGTCCGTCTACCATATGGAGGGTTCGATCCCCAGGGCCTCCTGACCCGTGTGATGAGCTGGCCCATGCGCAGTGCTGCTACGCAAGGAGTGCTGTGCCACACAGGGGTGTCCCCGCACAGGGGTGCCCCCCATGCAAGGAGTGTGCCCCGCAAGGAGAGCCACCCCGAGTGAAAAAAGCACAGCCCGCTCAGGAGTGGCACTGCACACATGGAGAGCTGATGCAGCAAGATGATGCAACAAAAAAGAAACACAGTTTCCCAGTGCCACTGGATAATGCAAGCAGACACAGAAGAACACACAGTGAATGGACACAGAGAGCAGACAATTGGGGGGGGGGGGAGGGGAGAGAAATAAATAAAAATAAATCTTAAAAAAAAAGCAAAAACACATTCCAAGACCCAAGAACCACAATTCTAACCCAAAGAAGTCTCAATAATGGTTCTCAATTTACCTTTAATATAACAACAATAACAGGACTTCTGTGGCCCTTAATATGTGACATGAACAATTCTAAGTAGTTAACATCAATTAAATATTTAATTCTCAACAAATTTTATGAATCAGATACTATTTTATACCGTTTTTATGGAGGACAAAAAGAAAGGTTGAGGATTAGTAATTGTGATATTTTCCAACTACGGAAGGGTGGGAGAGGTTTACCAAAAGCTAGATCATAGTATGAATATTGCAGAGAAACTATGCTTTTTTTGTAATAATAAACTTTATTTCTAGAGAAGTTTTAGAATTACAGAACCATCACACTGAAACTATAGGGAAATACCATATAAACCTCCCCTGCACACCCACACAGTTTCCCTTATTATTAACATCTTACATTAGTGTGATACATTTGTGAAGCATTGCTACTAACCAAAGTCTATAGTTTATATTATGGTTTACACTTGGTGCTATACAGTTTTATAGGTTTTGACAAATGTATAGTGTTGTGTTACATCAAAACTATTATAGCGAATTCCCGTATAATTCCCCTCCCCCTCCCACATTTTCCCCTGTTAATAACGTCTTACATTAGTTTGATACATTTCTCACAATTGATGAACAAATATTGAAGTTTTGCTACTAAGCAAGGTCTATAGTTTACATAATGAGAAACCACTCTTAATGTTTGATAAATAATGTACAAAATCTCTAGCTATTCTTCCACATAAGCCCTATGCTTCAGCATGACTAAATGATTTCCTGCTTTCGGCTTTAATGTAGTATTCATCTTGTTCTCTACACCTAGGATTTTATTTGGTCCCCTGTTTACTTACTGATATTGCATCCATCCTTCAAGACCCCTCACTCCTTATAAACAGTTTTTATGTTAATCTCATGGCCCCAGAGAAAATTATTATGTTTTTTCTTATGGCACTGATCTTACATTGCTTTCATTTCTTATGTATACTCTCTATTTTTTATTGTATTATGAGCAACTGAGGAAGGAACATGCCTTTTTCATCTTCATCCTCCCCATTCATTCCTTATTGCTCTGCCCCAATTATGGCTCCTGGTTTGTGTCTTGCATATTGCAGACTTTTAGTCAGCATTTGTAAAACAAATAAGTCAATGGGTACGATCAAAGTTATTGTTCCCATTTCACGAAAGTGGAAGAGGTAGCTTTCTCAATAAATGTGAAAAGTGGGAGAGAGGAAAAGAAAATTTTTTGATAAGGCTTAGATGGCTTTCCCTTAGAAGAAGGAAAACATGCGTGAAAGAAAAAGTGATGAACAAGGAAAAAAAAGGAAGAAATTATTTAAAAAAGAAATCAAACAGCACTAATAAAGAATGAGATTTAAGTAAGTATGATTGGAACTAATGTTAAAATAAAACAAAATAGGAAAGAACAAATAGGAAATATTTTGGAGAAGGAGCTGTGGAAATGAAAGAAAAATGAAAAGCAAATAAAATACAAGGAAAAGGAAATATCTGAAAAACAAAGAAATGAAAAAACATAAAACAATAAAGAAGAGAGTGGAAAACAGGAATAAAAATCAACCAATTTGTGGCAAAGAGCCTGAAACTGGGTCATATTCAAGAGTCCTCAGTGAAAGTAAGAAGTGAGATTATTTGCTTTAGCCTATCCCCTCTTCCCATCCCACCCCTCCGCCTTTGGAAAATCTTCATATAAGGAGCCCAGACTCTTATCACTGATAGGAATCATGAAAATGCTGGAATATTAGACAATGGCCTGGTTTTCCAAATATTCATAATGAAAGGACAATACATTCTTTTCCTAATTATATTTACCCAAGAAAAAAATATTTGGCAAAATAGGCTCCATGAAGGATAGTTTAATATTTACATAATACTTTTGAGAATCAAGAAATTTCGCAGTTAACTTCCATTATCCGCTTTGCCTCTGACAAATTGCAAGCTCTGTTAAGTCTGTAGTGGAAGTTCAGCCTTAGTGACCGCCTTACTGACATTCACTGGCTGGCCTGCGCCTCCAGCTCCCTCTGCTGTTCATTTTCTGTTACTGCTGCGACCTATGAATGCCTACATTTTTGGCTGCCAAGTTTAAATAACAAGTTACTAATAAATAAGCCACATATAAGAGAAATGTCTATTAAAGAAGCCTAAATCTCATCTTCAGAGGCCCCAAAATAGTTTTTAAAATGGTTAATTTCCTAAGTTTTACTCTCCAAGCACTCTAGAGAGGATCATTCTTAGCAAAACTACAACACTGGATGTAGTTGAGATAGTTTTATTTTCTGGAATCTGATTTTCTCCCCTTAGCTAATATCAGTTTTATATTAGTTAATGATGATATATGAACGTGCATTATGTGCTTCTTTTGGCAGGTATGGTATTTTTAAAAAATTATCTAGATGATGCAGATGATGTTAAAGGCACACACTTTCTCTGAGTTGTTCCAGTGAAGTTGATTAGGAGAATGGAATTCTGGAATATTCTAAAAGTATTGTGCCAGTTTATTTTTTAAAAGTTGTTTTCTTAAATTTAAAAAATGTGGTCATTTCTGAGACCTTAGGAAATCAGGCCACCATTATATTTAATGAAATATTTTGGATTATATTTACTAAATTGTAAGCGTAATATGTATTGCAATGACGACTGTGTAGCAGAGGTGAACAAACTTTAATTTCTGAAGACTATGTGTTTATGAAATTCATAAACATCTATTTCCATGGTCACCAATTCCCTGAGTATTAAATACCCCCAAAGAGGATAAGCCTGTAAGGGCCACCTACATGTTCAAGCTCAGGCAGGGCAGCTGGTATAGAAGGAGAGAAGACAATGTGTGTGCGTATGTGTGAGGGATGAAAAAAAGTGAAAGTGATAAAGAAAGGAAAAATCAAGGAACATAAGAGAAGCAGAGTACCATGAGCCCTTTTACCTAAAAGATGATAGAAGGATGAGAATTCGGCTAGGCTTTCATCACATGAACCCTTCAATCCAATTGACTTTTTATAGCTTTACGAGTTTTATAGCAGAGCTTAAGAGTTAGTTGAATAAAATCTAAATTTTGCACCTGTAGGCTTTGGAATTGATTTTATTCAATGATAGAACATGAATATTAAATTATTTTAAATGTCGAATTTTTTGTTGTCAAAGCAGTATTTACCCCTTCTTAAAAGAAATAAATCAAAAAGGGTAAATAATGAAAACTAAAACTAAGAGCCTTCTGGCACCTTCCCCCTTTTCCAGCAGTATCATTCACCAGGAAGCATCACATATGTATTTATATGTAGCACTCAATGATTCATGAGGCACTTTTATAAGAGATTTACATAGAGAACGATACCAGCTCATTTAATCCCCACAAAAAGCACCATGAAGTATGTATAATTATTCCCATTTTACAGATGACAAAATTGAAGCACAGTGGAGTTAAGTAACTTGTCTAATGTTGCATAGCATGTGAATATTGAAAATACCTCTAAAATATGCATAAACATCCATTTCTAGATTTATCAATTTTAGATATTCTTTATGGCTATTTGCTGTGATAGATGAGGATTTGGCTAATTTTTACCAAGCTTTCCAACATTTTCCCACCTCCCAATATAATTCTGTCAAAAACTGATGCTATGGCTTCAGTTCCTGTGACTTTAAGTTTTGTACTGCCTTGATTTTGTCATTCCCCCAACTATAACTATAGAGTATCCTTTGATTCCATTCTGTAAAACAAGGGCACTGCTTCTGCTCTTCCCTTTAGCTTTCCTACTTTCTCCACCCTCCTGCCAACTTTTGCTCCTGAACTTCTTACTTTTATCAAGATTCATGCCACTTATATTCAAATCTGTAACTGTAATACACTCATGCTTTGTCTACAAGCTCATTCTAACATATGAAATGCCATAGACAGTGTTAACTTACTATGACCATGGAAATATTGTTCACTGGAGAGTCAAGTAATGCTTTATATTTACATTCCCATCCTTCTACAGATGTTCATTTCTTTTAGAATTTCTCAGTGATTTCTTTCTTTCCTGGCATCATTTGCCTTTATTATATTTTACATTTCCATCAAACTCTGCATCACACTACGATATTGTGAGCCCTCCTGGCTGGAGCCCTTCGTCCTCCTGGTCCAGCCCATACCACTTGCTGTTCTGGTGTCTTGCTGTCATCCTGGGACTCGCCTTCACTCTCGTATGAGTTGGATCCACTGCTTCCAGAAATTTCTTCTGTCTTGGCTTATTTCTTCCTTTTTTTTGGGAATATATCCTGAAGGAACTTCCACAGAAAGCATCATGGTAGTTAATCACTGTGATTGCTCACCTGTTTGAAAATATTTATTTTTCTACCTTCAAATTTGGCTGATGGTTTTGTGGTGTGTGGATTTTGAGGTGGAAAAACATTTCCTCTCAGAATTTTGAAAACATTTTTCCATGGTTTTCTAACATTTAGTTCTGCTGATAATTCTGATGAAATTCTTTGTTCCTTTTTAAGGAATATGTTTTTATTTTCACTCTGGAAAATTCAGGTATGCTCTCTTTACCTGTTGCTTTGAAGTTTTACCATGATATGGTTCAGAATAGGACTTTTAAAAAACTAATTAAACTGAGAACATTACGGGCCCTTTCAATCTGCAGACATTCACTGAAGTACTTCAACCAAAGGAGGTCTCTTCTATTATATTATTATTATTATTATTAATTGTTATGATTATAACCTTCCTGCAATCATTTCTTGTGGTGGATTGAACTATGCACCCCAGTTTAGACATGTTCTTGGCTTGGATCTGCATTCCTGTGGACGTGAACCCACTGTAAATAGGATCTGTTGATGATGATATTTTAGTTGATTAAGGTGTAGTCCAACTGAATGAGTCCAGGCCCTAATCTGGATTACTAGAGACCTTTATAAGTAGAAGAAATTCAGACATAAAAAAAGAAAGCCATGGGGCAGAGCTGGAAGCTAGTGGTCAACAAGTACCGGGAGGAAAAAGCATTTGGCGGGAAAGCTAAGGGATCTGAGGACTCTCTGCCAGAAAGAATGCTACTGACCCAGGAGGAAGCAAGTCTTCTAGCCTCTGCAACCATGAACCTATAGAGTCCTGTTGTTTCAACCCAAACCAATTTGTGGTATTTATGATAGCAGCCTAGTAAAATCTCCTAATGTTTGATATCTTTTCTTCTTTTCTCTTCTATTTTCTTTTTTGCCTTTTTCTATTAATCTGATTTTAAGTATTCATATCTTAATTTCCAATAAAATATTTGCTTTATGATTTCTACTTTTTAATAGCAACCTATTCTTGTTTATGTATATTTGCTTTATAGCTGCAATATATACACTATCTCCTTGAATATCTCTGAGGATGCTGTAAGAAGTATTTTTTCCCCTTTAATCCTGTTTTTGTGAATTACCTCTTTCTCCTGAAATCATTTTTATTTTGGTCATTCTGATTCATGCTGCAGTTTTTTTCTCTCTCAGATTTTTGGTAGTTCTTTCTTGTTCACTTATATGTAGGTTGGTGCAAAAGTAATTGCAGTTTTGCATTGTTGAAATTTGACATTTGATATTGGAATATATTCTTAAATAAATGTGGTTATGTTATACATCATTTTAATGTGAATTTCTCACTTTGTTTTTTTTCTAAAGACATTACTTACTGTTTATTTTATATTTATTTTAGAATATGGAAATGATGTCAGGCAAAAAGCAAATTTGAGCGATTTTCTTATTTGGGTTCAAAATGGGTCGTAAAGCAGAGACAACTTGCAACATCAACAGTGCATTTGGCCCAGGAACTGCTAATTAATGTACAGTGCAATAGTGGTTCAAGAAATTTTGCAAAGGAGATGAGAGCTTTGAAGATGAGGAGCTTAGTGGCCAGACATCGGAAGGTGACAACAACCAATTGAGAGCAATCATGGAAACTGATGCTCTTAAACTACACGAAAAGTTGCCGAAGAACTCAACGTTGACCATTCTATGGTCATTTGTCACTTGAAGCAAATTGGAAAGGTGGAAAAGCTTGACAAGTGGGTGCCTCATGAGCTGACTAAAAATAAAAAAAAATTCATCATTTTAAAGTGTCTTCTCTTATTCTACACAACAACAATGAACAATTTCTCAATCAGATTGTGATGTGCAAGGAAAGTGGATTTTGTACGACAACCGACAATGACCAGCTCGGTGGTTGGACCGAGAAGAAGCTTCAAAGCACTTCCCAAAGCCAAACTTGCACCAAAAAAGGTCACGGTCACTGTTTTATGGTCTGCTGTTGGTCTCATCCACTACAGCTTTCTCTATCCCAGCGAAATGATTACATCTGAGAAGCATGCTCAGCAAATTGATGAGATGCATGAACAACTGCAATGCCTGCAGCCGGCATTGGTCAACAGAAAGGGCCCAATTCTTCTCCACGACAATGCCCGATGGCACCTGCACAATCCATGCTTCAGAAGTTGAACGAATTGGGCTATGAAATTTTGCCTCATCCACTATATTTACCTGACCTCTCGCCAACCGACTATCACTTCTTCAAGCATCTTGACAACTTTTTGCAGGGAAAATGCTTCCACACCCAACAGGATGCAGAAAATGCTTTCCAAGAGTTTGTCGAATCCTGAAGCACAGATTTTTAGGCCACAATAATAAACTTATTTCTCATTGGCCAAAAAGTGTTGATTTTAAGGGTTCCTATTTTGGATAATAAAGATGTTTAAGCCTAGTTATAATGATTTAATATTCATGGTCTGAAACCACAATTCCTTTTGCACCAACCTAAAATTTATGAAAGAAGTAGTCGAAAATCTGTGAGTTTCTGTCAGGAAATTAGCAAGCTTTGTTTTCAGCTTGCTCTTGTTTTAAGCTCTGTCAGCACTCGCAAGCTTTGTTTTAAGGTGTGTGGGAGGGAAGCTAAGCATTATAATTTGAGACTCCTAAATGTCAACTTCCAAATTCCACACCAGCTGTCCTAGCTCTTCCCGAATAGTATATACAATTTCTATGACAAAGAATGTCCTCCCTCATCCTCCCTTTTCCTTCCTTCCTCCAGCCTCCTCTCTCCCTCTTTCCCTTCTCACTTCCCTCCCTTTCTTTTGCCCAGAGTTGGGGTGAGGATAAATGCTAGGCAGCTGGACCTTCTGAAAAAGAGGTTGGGTGAGGAGGTGGGTGTGGAGGGAGATAGCAGGTTTTGTCTGAAAATTTTGTATTAATCTCCCCATTTTTAACCCAGCTTCATGTCTGCCTTCCATAGTAGCTGGCACTTCAAAGTCCTAAATCCTATGGATCCTACTAGGCAGATTATCCTTCTACTTTAGCCTTTCTTTGTATATGCTTTAGAGCACCTTCCTTTGCCCTCCTTTATCATTCACCATTTCATCATCTGCTTTCAGTCTTCCTGCAAGTTGTTGAAATCTTTAGTTGAATGTGCCCCTTTCTTCTCTTTCTCATTGTGGGTCTGTATCAATTTTGTTTCTCTGTTATTTTCACTGTCTTGGGATACAGAGGAGATAAACTTATGAATTTTGTCTTTCCTCCTGATTGAAATTTCTTAGATTGAAGACAAAATGACCATTCTTATTTAAGTATTTATTTGTTCATTCATGAACTATATTATTTAATATGTTAAAGAATATATATTAATACATACATATATTATGTATATGCATATGTACATGTTTGTGTGTATGTGTGTGTATATAAATGCTTATTAATTCTCTGGTTCAGCAAAAGGAAAAGAGAAGAGAGGGCCTGATCTAATCCCATGGGCAGGTTCCCTGAGAAAGTGAATTTGAAGTAAGAAATAAAGGAATATTGAGCAGGAAGGTAATTAGATGAAAATTGGATGGGGAGAAATGTGTTGCAGGAAAAAGCAACATCATTTACCAAGTCCCAGGGTTGGAAAAGAGAATGGTGCTTATAGGAACTGAAGGAGTGCCATGGTGGCTAGAGCATGGAGGACAAGGAGAAGAGCAATGTACCATGAAACTGGTGAAGCCAGCACTGGCTAGATGGCTCAGACCTTAGCCAAAGTCAGTATTTCCCTAAGAAGAATGGGGAGCCATTGAAGGATTATAGGAAGGCAGGGGACATGGGTGGGATGGGGGGAGAGGGGCAGGGCAATATGAATAGAACAGCCTAGCTGCTTTGCAGAAAATCTTAGTGATCAATAATGATGAAGAGAGAGGTCTTTGGAAGCTGTGACAATACTGTAGAGCAGAGATGTTGGTAATTTGGACTAGTGTTGTGGAAATGAAGATGGACAGCTGTCAATAGATTTGAGTCATTTAGAAGTTAAATCAGTGGTTTGAACTATGGATTCGATATGGAGAAAAGGAAGAGAGAGCTTCTAAAAATAACTTCCATGCTTCAGGGTGCCACTGACTGAAAAAGGGAAAGCTGGAAGAGAAGCAAGTTTAGGAGGAAAGAACTTAATGACTTTTGGACATGTTAAATTGAAATGTCTTTGAGATATACAAGTAAAGATGCTTGCTTAATTTTCTTCTGAATATATTGAGGTGGGATATGGAATAAAGATATTAATTTGCATTCATTGGCATATAACTATTAGTTGAGACTTGATTTTTGAATGAGATTGATTAGGGAGTGAAATAGTAAGAAGAGATGATGGCATAGAGTTTAATCCTGGTTTATTGCTTTCAATGGAGCATAGTAAGATAGCTAAAGAAAGCCATTTTCAAATTTGCAACATTGTGTTTATAAGTAATAGTAATAGTTATTATTAGGAAATAAGCTGAATATCTGCCATAAAGACAATTTTACACATAAAAGAGGTTTATTCATTGACTATAATGTAAGTATTAATTTAACTCACTTTACTACATAGATGTTATGAGGCCCGCAAAGATACTTAGTGAAAGTGTCCAAAGATGATGTTTAATTCTTTTATTCTCTCTTTTTTTGGTGATAAAACATTTAGCTTTGGAGGTTTTTAAATCTACATTTCAGTTTCTTTGTGAGAAATATAGATTTTTTTTTTTTGGTATAAAAAACCAAGGATAGATAGATTTTTTCTTATGTGAAGTATTTGTTTATGTATTAGTCAGCCAAAGGGGTGCTGATGCAAAGTATCAGAAATGTGTTGGCTTTTATAAAGGTTATTTATGTGGTGTAAAAAGCTTACAGTTACAAGACCCTAAAGAGTCCAACTCAGAGCTGCTTTCTCACCCAAATCTATTGCCATGTGTTGAAGCAAGATGGCGGGTGGTCTCTGCCTGTTCTCTCCTTCCTTTTTCCTCTTAAGGCTCCATGGGCCCAGCTTCTTCCTATATTAACTGTAGGCTGGCATAGGGCTCATTTCTCTTCTTGGGGCTTTAGCTGTTTGAGCCTTCTCTCCTCTGGCATCTATGGAGTTCTCTCTCTTTTGGTGTATCTTCTTCTATCAGCCCACCAAAGGCAAGGACTCAACCCTGAGTTACACCCTATTGAAGTGGTCAAATCAAAGCCCTAATCTTAACAGGTAATTTAATCAAGGCATGCCAGCTGAATCTAATGCATTCAAAAGGTATACCGCCCAGAGGAATGCATTAGTTTACAAACATAATCTCTTATTTTTGGGATTTATAAATAATCTCAAACTGACACAATTGATAATACAAATGTTGTATGTAATTTTCAATAATAGGTTTTGGTTTAATATCAGAAGAAAACCTAGCTGTAGACTCACCAACTTACTAAGGGGAACAAGAGTTTAAATTATGTTCAAGAAAAAGTTTTAAGCAATTGCAATTATAAGTATTGATGCTAGATTCCAAATGATATCTCATTTTTTATAGAAAAGACTGGAAGTCTCATGGTCCAGCAGGACTTTCTGAAAAACACCTCAAGCAGATGAAAATAGTCTCTATTTTATAACTCACATGATGATATTGTGAAATCTGTTTTATAACCAATGCAAATTGTACATGTTCAATATAATTTTTACGTATTTCCTCTAGAGGGTGCACATGACAAAGTTATGTTGGAAAATAAATAGGAAATCCCTGAAGACTTTTTATATTTTTTCTAACTCTGAATAAAACCAAATATTCTTTTACCCATCTACTGTAATTTAACAATTGAAATTTCTGTAATTCATATCTGACAGATACTAGGCTGTATACAAAATTGCTTGGAGTATAGTAAAATGAAGTTCCACTTTTTTTCTTGATATTATTATAAAATTAATTCTTAACCCTCCATGAATATTATTTTGATCTTATTAGAGCCATTCTTTCATTTCCATCAAGTGAATCATGAATATTCAAGTACAATGACTATCATCAACTCTACAACTATCAATGTAGAATGGAGAACAGTCTTATATTCAAGTACTTCAGACTAGCCTTCCAAGTTGTGTATCTTACCATGTGCTTGACATACATTAAGTGATCCCTATCTCTTCCCAAACATTAATGAAAGACACATAAAGTCTTAATGTAGTGGCATCCTACAGCAAGGATGTTTGCTGAACAGGACAGAAACCACCACAAGAGTGCAGGGCAGGCTTTCTGCAGAAAGTGACATGGCAGTGGATTGATGAGCGTAGGAATTGGCAAGGCTGAATAGCATCACTCCTTAGGAACTAAAAGAATTTTATTGATTTTTAAAACTTAGCTTGCTCTTCTGAAAGGAGTAGCTTTATTCAAATAACCCCTCAAAACTTCATTTATTAAGTTTGAACAATTGTTAAGTTTGTACTTTTTTTCTGATTTATTTTCTAGACCCAGAATTTGAAGACTATATACTTGATTAAAGTCAGTGTTTCTCAAATGATCATCTTTATTCTCCTATTCATCATAGTGGATGGTTTGGCACAGATATTGTGTGAACAAGCATCTTTTTCAAATATAAGGTGTTAGTATTGTCACGATAAACATTTCTTGAGAACCTGCTAGTCTTTACTATGTCAAGGAAGACTTTTCTGAATCCCAAATGTGTGGTGTGGACAATAAGTAAAATACCTCTGGAGTTCAGCATTCTGTTGAGTTCTCATACAGGAAAGAAAGTCTTAAAATAGGACTTGAAGAAATGGAATGAGCAGATCAGCAGAGGAAATTTCTTTTGCTTTCTCTTCCCTTATCCTTTCAGTTTCTTCCTCCTCACCAATTTAAATTATAAAACGTGTACATGCTGTATTAGTCAGTCAAAGGGGTGCTGATGCAAAATACCAGAAATTGGTTGGTTTTTATAAAGGGGTATTTATTTGGGATAAGAGACAGATACCAGGTCATAAAGTGTAAGTTACTTCCCTCACCAAAGTCTATTTTCACGTTTTGGAGCAAGATGGCTGCTGATGGCTGTGAGGGTTCAGGCTGCCCGGGTTCCTCCCTTCCAGGGTCTTGCTTCTCTCTGGGTTCAAGGTTCCTTTCTTCCCAGGGCTTGCTTCTTCCTGGGCTCAGGGTTTCTCTCTTTGTGGGGCTGGCTTCTCTTTCCTCTGTGAGCTTACCTCCCAGGGTGCCATCCTAAGGCTTTACCATCAAACTCCAACATCAAAACCCCTCAACTTTGTCTTTTGCCTTGCCTTTTATCTCAATGCCCTAATGACGTGGCCCAATCAAAGCCCCAATCATAACTCAATCATGCCCAGGTACAGACTAGATTACAAACATAATCCAGTATCTATTTTTGGAATTCATAACCATATCAAACTGCTACACTCCATCCTCTGAATCCAAAAATACACTATGATTTTCATAAAAACCTTAAATCAGTAACAATGCAAATACTAAATCATATCACAATCAATTTAAAGAAATACAGTTTGTCTTGGGGCAAAGTCCTATCTGCTATAGACCTCTGAAAATTACAAAACATTTTATTTGTTTCCAATACACAAGTGAACAGACAAAGGATAAATATTTTCATTACGATAAGGACAAATTGGGAGGGAAACATGAGCCACTGATCCTCTATAGTAAACCTGCAGGGCATCCTCCATTCGATTTCAGTCTGAGAGTCATTCTTAAGATGATGGTTTCTTTTCCTTGGTGCCTTATGGGAACCCACCCTTTCCACATGCTTGCCTAATGACCATTTTCTTGGTTCCCCCTCTTCAAGCATCTGGGAGTCAACCAAGCTCCAGACCTCTCCCTCCAAGAGTGTTAGGGTGATTGCTACACTTTATCCAATCTTTGGGTTAGAGTTTTAAGCCCCCTAGTGCAGTGACATGAAGACAACATTCCCCCTAACATTTGGCATACAGGCTCAACCCTCTCAGAGCAACAAATTGGCCACCTGGCCTGCCCTAACCTTTGGGGGACAGGTCTACCCCTCTCAGACCTGTGGGGTGCTCATCTTAACCACCCCAACCCTTGGGGAATGTGCTCCAGCCTCCCTGTACCCTGGGGCAGCAAAACTGTCCCAGAACATTGGGTGGGAACATCAATCCTCTTTAACTGCTGGGGCAAACTCACCCTTTCTGTATACATGGGTGAGGTTCCTCTCTTCACCCAAGGTGATGTCCTAATTCCAGATCTCAGCTTCCACGGTTTTCCTCTTGAAGTTGTTTCCCCTTCAGTCTCTCCTTTCCATGTCCCTTTTATTCTAGGCTGACAGTGGTTTTGTTCATATAGCTCTTTAAAAAATCTGTTGGTTTAGCATGCAGGAAGCAGGGGTCCAAGCCATCAGAGAGTAAGACTTTCCACAAGTCTTTCCTAGATAACTGCATTTTAAATCTTGATTTACCAGTACCAAGTTTAGTTAAGTCCCCCAGTGGGGTACTTTCATCTGGAAGCTTGATTTCCAGAGGCTTGGAATTTCCAGAATCAGTTTCTGTTTTCTTTGTGCCTGACAGTTCAGTCCTCAGCATCTCTCTCTCACCAGCATTTTGTTATAATTTGCAAGCAGAAGCCAAGCTGCATTCTCTGGGTTTACTTTGGAAATTTCTTCAACTAAATGCCCAGGCTCACCATTTTTAAATTCTGCCTTCCATAAAACACCAGGGGTTAATCTTGCTAAGTTCTCTGCAACTTTAAAACATGATTGCCTTTCCTCCAGTTTCCAATAATAGTTTCATCATTTACTTCTAAGGCATCATAAAAAGTCTCTTTAGCATCCATACTGTTCTCAACAGTCTCTTCAAAGCAATCTAGGCCTTTTCCATCAAGCATTTCACGATACTGCCAAAAATACTCCTTACCCATTTATAAAACTGTTCCAATATTTTGGTAATTGCAAAAGCACTTCTCCACTCCTCGGTACCAAATTCTGTATTAGTCAACCAAAGGGGTGCTGATGCAAAATACCAGAAACTGGTTGGTTTTTATAAAGAGTATTTATTTGGGATAGGAGCTTACAGACACCAGGCCATGAAGCATAGGTTACTTCCCTCACCAAAGTCTATTTTCACATTTTGGAGCAAGATGGCTGCTGATGGCTGTGAGGGTTCAGGCTTCCCGGGTTCCTCCCTTCCAGGGTCTTGCTTCTCTCTGGGTTCAAGGTTCCTTTCTTCCCAGGGCTTGCTTCTTCCTGGGCTCAGGATTTCTTCTTCCTGGGGCTGGCTTCTCTTTCTTCTGTGAGCTTGCTTCCTAGGGCTGCAGCATCAAACTCCAACATAAAAAACCCAACATCGAAACCCCTCAACTTTGTCTTTTGCCTTGCCTTTTATCTCAATGCCCTAATGACGTGACCCAATCAAAGCCCCAATCATAACTCAATCATGCCCAGGTACAGACCATATTACAAACATAATCCAATATCTATTTTTGGAATTCATAACCATATCAAACTGCTACATATGCCAATACAAAAAAGCAAATACAGAAATAGGTAAGGTAAAAATGAAATTTTCCTGTGCTTTTCCTCTGGGTTTCCAAATCACAACCCTAAAGGTAAACCATTATTAACAGTTATATGTGAACATTCTCATATTTTCATGCATAAATATTTCTATTTTTACACAAATAAGGTATAACCATAATACTATTTTATAACTTGTTCTTTAATTTTTTGCTACTTATAAAATATTTAATAAGAGAGTATAGAGTTATGTCAATATGTTTTAAAAATGTCTGTATACCCCTTAAAGTACTAAAACTTTTAACTTCTATGTCTGTCACTGCACAATCCTCACTAACATTAGTAGATGGCATTTTGTTTGAACATAGAGAGAGTGCCCTACCTATTTTTAAAAAGTTTTTTATTTTGAAAGAAATATATTCACAGGAAGACAAAGATATACACAGGGAGGTCTCATGCACCCTTTATCCAACCGCCCCCAGTGTTATCATCTTGCATAAAGCACGCTGTCAGAACTGGGAAATTGACACTGCTACCACAGAATTTATTCAGATTTTACCAGTCATACATGTGTTAATTTGTGTATATGTTTGTGTGTGTACTTGAGTGCAATTTTATCATATAAGCGGTTTCTTCTAATTACCAACACAATCAAGATACACGACAAGGCTCCCGTGGGTTTCCCTTTACAGCCACAGTCCCCATCCCTACCTCCTGGCAATCACTAATCTTTTTTTTTAATTAAATTTTTATTTTGAAATAATTTCAAATACACTGGGCAGTTGCAAAAATAATAAAACACCCATACAGAGAACTACAGCTTGCCACTACCAGGATACCAGACCATAATCTTTTTTTCATTTCTAAAATTTTATTTCGTGGATATTCCATAAGTGGAACCTTTTGAGATTGCCTTCTTTTACTCAGCACATTTCTTTTGAGCTTCGTCCAAGTTGTTGTGACAGCTTGTTCTTTGCACTTAACAATAAAGTGATTTGAAGTCTTTCTTCTTTTTAATATAAACATTTGGAGCTATAAATTTCCCTCTCAATGCTGCCTTTGTTGCATCCCATAAACTCTCCTACCTTGTACTTTAATTTTCATTAATCTCAAGATATTTCCTAATTGTCACAAGTGATTTCCTCTTTAACCCATTTAAGAGTAAGTTGCTTAATTTCCACATATTTTTGAATTTTCCATTTTTTCTCTGTTATTAATTTCTAGCTTCATTCCATTGTGGTCAAAGAATATACATTGCATGAATTCATTATTTTAAAATTTATTATACTTGTTTTTTGACCTAACATATGGTCTATCTGGAAAATGACCCACATGCACTTGAGAAGAATGTGTATTCTGTTTTTGTTCAGTGAAGTATTCTATATATGTCTGTTAGGTCTAGTTGGTCTAGAGTATCATTTGAGTCTTGTATTTCTTCATTGATCTTCTGACTAAATGTTTCATCCATTATAGAAAGTGGTGTATTAAAGTCTCCTACTATACCTATAGTATTATCAATTTCTCCCTTCAAGTCTTTCAGTATTTGTTTCATATATTTTAGGGCTGGGCAGTTAAGTACATTTATATTTATAATTGTTACATCTTCTTTGAATTGTCCTCAATATCAGTATACAATGACTGCCTTTGTCCCTTGGAATGGTTTTTGATTTAAAGTCTATTTTATCTGATAATTGTAGTTATCCAGCTCTATTTTGGTTACTACTTGCATGGAACACTTTATCAACTTTCAACCTAATAGTATCTTTGAATTTAAGGTGCATCTCTTGCAGACAGCATATAGTTTGGTCATGCTTTAAAAAAAAAATCCATTCTGCCAATCTCGTTTAATTGACTGGAGAATTTAATCATTTACATATAAAATAACTCCTGGTAATGCAGGACTTTCTTCTGTTATTTTGCAATTTAGCCTTTGTATGTCTTACAACTTTTTTATCCCTCAATTCTTCAGTTAATGTGTACTTTTTTTATTTGATTTTTTTGTGTTGTACCTTATTGAGTGCCTTTTCTTTTCTAGCTGGATATAGTTTTCATCTATTTTCCTTGTTACCATAGGGTTAAAATTTAACACCCTAAATATATAACAACCATATTTAGTCTGATACCAACCTAATGCCAATAGCATACACATGTACTCATCCTATACCCCTCTGTTCTTCCACCTTTTTGTTGAATTTATTTCCATTTATATCTTTGTACATTATATGCAAAAAGCCATAGATTTATCATTACTTTTCATACACTTTCATTTTAGCACTTGTAGGAAACAAGAAGTGTTTATATAACCCAAATGGTTACCTTTACTGCAGATCTTTATTTCTTTATGCCTATTTGAACCACTGTACAGTGTCCTTTCCTTTCTCACTGAAGAATTCCCTTTAGCATTGCTTGTAGGGCAGGTCTAGTGGTAATGAATTTCCTCATCATTTGTTTATTTAATGTCTCAATCTCTTCCTCATATTTGAAAGTCTCTCCAATTTAAAAAATGTGCCAATTTTCACACCTTAGAGCAGACAACCCAAGCAAAAGTGCATTTTTTTTTTTTTTGCTACACTTAGTGTTACTTATAGTCTCATTGGTATTTGAGAGAAGAAAGTTAGATGGAGATATTCCTTTCACTACAGAGTTGCCATGATTTTCTATCCATGATTTCAGTGATCTCAAATCCATGGGTGTGAATGTAAAAACCTGAGATCTGGCTTAACAAGAGTTCATTTTGGCACCCTGTGATACCAGAATTGGGGAGGTGAATCTATCCAAGCTTGCTTTTCCCCAAGCTTAGAAATTATGATGGTGGTAACCTTGGTCTTTAGTTCTCATTTGAGATGTGTTTCTTTTTCTTCTGCATATTCAAACCCTTTTAATTTCCAGTTTTCCCTTTGAGTCTTTTTCCTGGTACCTCTTAATGAGTATGGCCTCTAAAAAGAGGCATAGGCCCCAGTATCTTATAAGCAGGCATTTTCAGCCCTATACCTTTTCATTCCTTTTTGATATGAATTGCCAAAACCCAGAAACTTGCTACTAGAGAAGTCTACTAAATGAGAACCACTCAATTGATTTCTGAACTGAAGTTGCTTCTGATGATTCTGAGACTTGTGTCTCTTGGGTTCTTTTTTTTTTTAATCTCTCTCGCTCTCTCTTCCCCCCCCGGGTGTCTGCTCTCTGTGTCCATTCACTGTGTGTTCGTCTGTGACAGCTTCTATCCTTATCAGCGGCACTGGGAATCTATGTCTCTTTTTGTTGTGTCATCTTGTGTCAGCTTTCTGTGTGTGCAGCGCCATTCCTGGGCAGGCTGCATTTTCTTTTGCGCTGGGTGGCTCTCCTTATGGGGTGCGCTCCTTGCGCGTGGGGCTCTCTTACGCGGGGGACACCCCTGCGTGGCAGGGCACTCCTTGCACGCGTCAGCATTGCACATGGGCCAGCTCCACACGGGTCAAGGAGGCCTGGGGTTTGAGACGTGTATCTCCCATGTGGTAGGTGGATGCCCTATCCATTGGGCCAAGTCTGCTTCCCTCTCGTTCTTAAAGACATTGTACTCAGTTTGTAAATGTTCTTGAGTAACATTTTCCCCCCTCATTTTCTTTTCCTGCAGCTGTACAACACATGCCTCTAGTCTCATTTCTTTTTACTTGTCTGTTACAACTTCAGAAACTCAGGCGAATTTTTAATAATTTAACTTGTTTCATATTTCCTTTCCTTCTCTAGCACTATTGTGTGGGCTAAACCAATCAATAAGTTATTGATTTAATTTTATAAAAATTATCAGCTTAAATGTATTAAATCACTAAATTTAAAATTTAAATCTTTTTAAATTTATTGAGAATTGTTTTATGGCCTCAAATATGTTTTATTGTGTAAATGTTTGGTGCTTATGTGAAAAGAATAATATTCTGATGTTGTTGGACCAAGTGTTCGATGAATGTCTATTAGTTGTGTAAGGCTGAATTAGGTACCCCAGGAAAACATTCTAAATCTTAATCCATTCCCGTGGGTGTGAGCCCATTGTAAATAGGACCTTTTGAAGATGTTATTTTTAGTTAACTGAATCAGAATGGGTCTTAATCCTCTTACTGAAGGTTTTATAAAGAAAGGCACAGGGAAAAAGCCACGGGGAAAGAAGGTTGGACGTCAATGGAAACTACAAGACAAGGGAGAGAATGTTTTCATGTGTATTGCCATCTGACAGAAAATCCAAGGACCCAAGAATTGCCACTAGTCAACCCCAGAACATTACAGTCTTTGGGAGGAAACATAGCCTTGCTGATGCCTTGATTTTGGACTTCTCCTAACCTCAATACCCTGAGCAATAAATTCCAATAGTTTAAGCCAACCCTTTGTGTGGATTTTTTTTTTTTTAGCAACTGGGAAATTAAGACATAGGTCAAGTTGATAGTTAGAGTTGTTCAAGTATTCTATATCCTTACTGGCTTTCTATTTGTTCTATCACTTATTAAAAGATTGAGATCGACCCCTCTGCTTGTGGAATTATTTATTTCCCTTTGCAGTTCTATCAGTATTTGCTTAATGTATTGTGTATTTTGATGTATTCATGTATTAGGTGTGTACAAATTTAGTATTGTTATGTCTTCGTGAAGACTTGACCCCTTCCTTTGTCATCATGAAACAACTTCACTAATTTCTGGTAATATTCTTAGCTCTGAAATCTACTTTGTCTGATACTAGTACAGAAACTACAGCTTTCTTTTAACTAGGGTTAGCATGACTTATTTTTCCTTTTAACCTATTTGTTTCTTTATACTTAAACTGGGTTTCTTGTTGGCACTTTACATTTGGTTTTGCTTCTTTACAGAAAAGACGTTCTTGGCTCGGGTTTGAAACAGAAAGGTCCCGAGTCCAGCCTGCTGTCAATAAATCATTTTTCCTTCTAAAAAAAAAAAAAAGATATTCTCTCCCTTTAACTGTAATGATTAGATCATTGACATTTAATGTGATTATTGTATGATTGCATTTAAATATACCTCATTGTTATTTGTTTTCTATTTGTTTCATATGTTCTTTTTTCTACTTTTCCTCTGCTTTCTTTTGAACAAATCAAGAATTTTTATGATTATCTCCCCTGTCCTTGAGATAGTATCCTCATCTGTTTGCTCATTGTTTGGGCTCATTGTTTATGCTCTTGTCTGCTCATTGTCTGTTTGCTTTTTCTTTAGGAGGCATTGGGAACCAAATCTGGGACTTTCCATGTGTGAGGTGGATGCTCAACTGCTTGAGCTATATCCGCTCTCCTGATTCTTCTTTTTATGATTTTGTGTACTACTTTTTATCATCTGTGTCATTTCTGAGTAAGCTTTGATAGATTTTTTTCCCCCTCATCATTGGTCATATTTTCCTGCTTCTTTACACGGTTGGTAATTTTTGTTTGGTTGCTAGACATTGTGAATTATATTTTGTTAGGTGCTGAATATTTTTGTAGTTTTACCTATTTTTCTTCTATTTATAACAGAATTAGGCAGTGAATACTTTTTAGTGTCTGGCTTCCACATACAACATTATGTGTATTAGAGCATCCATTTTGTTGTCTGTAGTTGAAGGTTACTTATTCTGATTGCTGTACAGAATTACTTCGCACATTCGTACCAACATCTATTTATTTATTCCACAATAGATGAACATTTGGGGAGTTTTCCAATTTGGGGTTATTATGAAAACTACTGTATGACTATTCTTGTACATCTATTTTGGTGAGTGTTTATATACATTTCTGTTGGATATATAATGAGAAATTCACTTGATAGATAATAGAATATGTGAATATTCAACTTTAATAGAGATTGCTATTCAGGTTTCTAAGATAGTTCTACCAATTTCAACTTTTACCAGCAGTGTTTGAAAATTTCAGATGTTTCACATTGTTGCCATAACTTGGCATTTTCTTTTTAACTTTAGCCTTTCTGGTATATGGGTAGTCTGTATATTGTAGTTTAATAATATTTATTTTTAAATAATTAAAAAAAAAAACATTCTGTATCCACCAAGCATACCTCACCCCATTCTCCCTCCTTCTATCCCTTGGTACATCTAATTTCCCTTCTGCCTCTGCCAATTTGGTATTTCTAGTAATCTCTTATAAAAGACATCATACACTATTTGTCCTTGTGTGTCTTGATTATTTCACTGAGAATAATGCTTTCAAGTTTCTTCCATGTTGAAGCATGTCTTGGAACTTCATTCTTTCTTATGGCTAGATAATACTTTATTGTGTGTATGTACCACATTTTGTTTATCCTTTCATTTATTCAAGGACACTTGAGTTATTTCCACCTTTTGGCTATTGTGAATAATGCTGCTATACACATTAGTGTACAAGTATCTGTTTGAAACCCTGTTTTCACTTTCCTTGGTATATACCTAGAAGGGGAATTGCTAGGGCATATGTTATTCTGTATTTAACTTTATGAAGAACCACCATATTGCTTTTCACAGTGCCTGCACAATTTCACATTCATACCAACCATGCCCTAGAATTCCAAGTTCCCCACATCCTTTCCAACACTTGTTATTTTCCATTTTATTTTAAATAATAGCCATCTTTGTGTGTGTGAAGTGGTGTCTCAATGTGGTTTTGATTTGCGTTTCCCTAATGACTAATGATGTTGAGCATTTTTTCATATTATATTGAACATTTGGATATCCTCTTTGTGAAATGCCTTTTTCTACTGAGATATTTGTTTTTTCTTATTGCTTTACATGTGTTCTTTTTGTATTCTAGATACTAGTCTTTTATTGTATATTTTTCAAATATCTTCCATAACTCTTATATCCTTTTTACTTTAATTATCTTTTGATGAGCAGATATCCTTAATTGAATGTAGTCCAATTTATGATTATTTCTTCATCATTATCAGCTTTGTGTCTTGTTTGAAAAGCTTCTGCCAGCCTCAAGATCATAAAGATAGTCTCCCGTGTTTTCCCATGTTAATATTGTATATTAATTGCTTAGTTACTTTAGCCCCTCATTTACAACCCTACTAACTTCTTGAGGCAGTCATTGTATTATATTTGTACTTAAATCTCTAATACTTAGGACATTGCATGGCACATAGCAGTTATTCAATAAATGAGTAATCAAATGATCCCAGTCCTGTTGTTTATATGCTGATCTTGAGCAAGTGATTTAATTTTTCTTAGCTCTTCCCCATCATTAAAAATTTGGCCACTTGTTTTTCAGTTCTAAAAATATATAGAAAGGATTTTAACTAAATACTTATAGTGCCACAATTCAATTAAAACTACATTAATCTGAAAGGGATGGTATATAAAAGTAATTGCTCATTGATTTTAAACAGTTAAAAATATAGGAGATGTTTTGCCACTAAGGATATGGTACTCTCTTTTAATTGTCTTACTTTTTTTTGAAGATTGTCTTCCCATATCTCTGGAGAAGTAATATGGCACAGGAGAAAGTGCCTTTGGAATTTGTCAGGCCATCAACAATTATTTCATAAATAAACTGAGGGTACATTAGTGTATCAAACTAATTTATACCTTCATGGAGATAATATTTAAGTGAATATTTCAGTTACTCAATCTTTGCACTCCAGTTTTCTCAGATCTAAAACGGGGCTATCCTAAAACAGCACTACTATCCCAATTGAATAAGGTAGTAAATGTCAAATTCTTAGTATATAATATGGACTCATGAAATGGCAGCTGTTTTTGTTGTTATATTATTTTTGGCCTATAATTAAGCTTTTCCATTTAAAAATTTTACTAAGTTCCAGTTAGTTGGAGCAGGAGCCTGAGGTTGCTCAGTGGCAAACTGTTGTATGCTGTAGACCAGTAGCTCTCTCAAGCTACTCCAGCAGATAACTTAAAATTACCTCTTGCAAATTGGTGAGCAGCCTTCTTTATAAGTTCTTTGAAACCTACACTTTTCTTTGGAATGTTTTAAAAACACCCTTACCTTTCTTTACCTCACTGCACGCATAGCCTTTTTGGCTCACTGGTCACATGGATGATTTGGCGATGTTTCCACATCTAACACAACTAACATAACTCTAGTTAGAGTAGCCAGATACCAGGTATAAACTGGAGACTTTCTTTTTTTTTCCTCCTCCCCCCTCATTGTTTTGCTCTCTGCTTTCTGTGTCCAATCATTGTGTGTTCTTCGTGTCTGTCTGCTTGCCTTCTCTTTAGGCAGCCCTAAGAACTGATTCTGGGACCTTCCGGGGTGGAAGAGTGGAAGAGAGGTATGCAATCTTTTACACCACCTCAACTCACTGGTCTGCTGCACCTCTTACTATCTCTCCTCTGTGTCTCTTTTTGTTGCATCACCTTGCTGCACCAGCTCTCCGCATGGGCCTGCACACCTGCGTGGGCCAGCATGCCATGCAGGTCAGTACTCCATGTGGACGAGCACTCCTGCATAGACCAGCACTCCAAGTGGGCCAGCTCAGTGCATGGGCCAGCTTACCTTCAATAGGAGGGCCCCAGGAAACGAATCCTGGACCTCCTATATGGTAGATGGGAGCCCAGTTGCTTGAGCCACATCTGCTTCCTGAGACATTCTTTTATAAACTAGAACATTTTATTCTATCCTTGGTAAGTTTTAAACCAAGGGCTGTTGTGAACATGAGGAGAAGAGACAGCAAAATTTCAGCATATAGCAGAGTTTTATTAGTCTGTATTAATTCCATTTCATGATAGCAATATAAAAGCCAAGGAAAATGATTTCTTGTTGATTTATTCAGTTCTTGTGAATCACTTTGCTTTGGCCTGCAGCCTTATAATGGCCACCTGAGGAATGGTCTATCATAACCACTCAGATCTGTGCTGCCTAGCAGGTTTCTATGCTTGAATTATCTAGTTTTGTTATCTCACTCAGCAGTAATGTGGTTTTGAGGGAGAGGAACCCAACACCAAATGTTCTTTTCTAAAGCGAAGCAAAGTCGAGAGTTCTAAAGGAATGGATATCTCATTTTAAGAAGTTTCTGATCATTTATGAGATAAAGGAACAACCAACATTTTCATTCACTTACTACACATAGAAAGTGGTTCTGAATTGAGTGTAGGTTTGAAAGATTTTTCCAACATTTTATGATTCTTGCCTGAGGTTTTGGCAATTGAATATATGTCTATATTTGGGACTAATACATATAGCTAACTTGGGTTTTTGGAGGGGCCATCAAGAGTTCAAGGATTATTCAAGCCATATATTTTCTTTGCAACAGACTGATTTCAGTAAGGCAGGCATGACTCAACTCTTTCTATTTGCTACTTAGTGTTGCATAGAAGCATACACGGTGCCTTGGCCACAGGCTGCATTCATGCCTCTGGTTAGCCAGTCCTTATATACTTGTTCAAAACCGAATGTTGGAGCAAACACATCTATTAATAGAAAATCAGCTTGAAGTTGCTTGCATCTTGTGGCAGTTTTGTAAAATTTCATTTGTGAAATCTTATCATGAACTGTCCCTTCTAAGAGGGAAATAAGGTGTATAGGGGAGGGTGAGGATGAAATAGAGATTAAATAAACATTCAGTAATCTGATTCCTTGAATAGTTTAGGAACTTTTCTAAAATATGCATAATAGTTTATTGGTTGGTTGTGCATTCATGATATTTTTTTTTTTTAAAGATTTATTTATTTAATTCCCCCCCCCCCCTCCCCGGTTGTCTGTTCTCTGTGTCCATTTGCTGCGTCTTGTTTCTTTGTCTGCTTCTGTTGTCGTCAGTGGCACGGGAAGTGTGGGCGGCGCCATTCCTGGGCAGGCTGCACTTTCCTTCGCGCTGGGTGGCTTTCCTTATGGGGCGCACTCCTTGCGCGTGGGGCTCCCCTACGCGGGGGACACCCCTGTGTGGCAGGGCACTCCTTGCGCGCATCAGCACTGCGCATGGGCCAGCTCCACAAGGGTCAAGGAGGCCCGGGGTTTGAACCGCGGACCTCCCATGTGGTAGACGGACGCCCTAACCACTGGGCCAAGTCCGTTTCCCCATTCATGATATTTTAACAAAAAAATAATCACAGGGCTTTCACAGGGTAGCCTGTTAAAATAATTATACCAGCATTTCCTCCCTATCAGTACATGAAATTAAATGAGTGCATATAGTCATTTGTAGTAAAAGCATTAACTCACTTCTAATTCTCATATTTAGTTGATCATCTGCAGTTATTTGAGGCAGCATAGTGGTGTAGAGAGAGAATGGGTTTTGGAATCAGAAAAATCTAGGTTTGGATTCTTATTCTCCCATTTCCTCACTCTCTGATCTTCGGCGGCGTCTTTAGTAATAGAAGACCAAAAATACATACTTCCTAAGATGGCTATAAATATTGTATTCAAAGCCCTTAGCATCAAAACAACAACATAGTAGTTGTTCAATGAATTTTGTCCCTTTTCTTCCTGAGGCTTTCAAAAATGTAGTAAGAGACGCTAACGTATACCTGTGATTTTTTTGCTATTACCATAATAGTTCAGAGCTTACAGCTCTGAAGAAAAAAAGACCATCCAGGCCATTAAAACTTACTAATGGTAAAAAACATAAAAGACACAGTAATTCCTGATGTTGGACATAAATATGAAATACCATCTTACTCTTTCACTATGTCAGAAGTCTGTATCAGTCTCCTCAAAGCAAAAAAACCAATGAGGCTTCTGATTGAAATTCATTTTCTTAATCTTCTAGAGGTATTTTGTGAGAAAAATTGCTATTTATATCTCTATTAAATTTATTTAAAGGTGTATGCACAAAAGGGTTTTGAGCAAAAAGGTTTCCATTCCACTGGGAAACCAAAGAGACCTCAATTACCTTTCCTTTCTACTGATTTACTTGTATTGAAGGCTTGGGAGTCAGATGTTCAAATTTTTATTCTTCCAGTTTCACTATTTGCTCCTATTCTCCCTTTTCTGGGACCTGCTAAGGAACATATTGATCTGGATTCTGATTCCTCACTCTTTCATGCAAAACATTTTTTCCACCATCTTTTGATTTATTTCTGTGTGAAGCATCCAATAAGTGCCTTGCATAAAAACCATGCTAGCTTTGAAGCACTTAAATTAGTGTTTTGGTTTTCAGTGAGGAAGGGCAAATTTCATGTGGGCTGTTGCTGGAACAAGACATATATTTGAGTCTGGAATTTTACAGTGATTTTTATTTTTATTTTTTGCCTTTTTCTAGCAATTGACAGGGATGGAGTATCGTGGGGGTGTTTTGTTGTTTGTTTAGTTTATGTTTCAAAAGAACTGAAGTCTGTAGGCAAAATTGGTTTTCATCTTATTAGGACATCAATGCTGGTGATTCAGAATATGGAATTATTATTTTGAAATAGTACTGAATCAGTATGCAATCTAATTAGTTCGATGTTCCCGGGGATTCTTAAAGTTCTACTTAGAAAAACTTTTGACGCTTCTCCTTGATGGGACTAGTTCTCCAGGAACATTGCTAAGGTGACAATATATTCGAGTTGTGCCTACTATTTTTGTTTTGATAGCTACTCAGCATCATTTAGATTCTCCATGTCCTTTCAAATTAGTAAAGTTTGAGTTCAATTTGTTTTTTTTTTTTTTTTGGCTTTTTTTTGGGCTTTATTTATTTTTTTAATGTTACAATAAAAAAATATGAGGTCCCCATATACCCCCCACCCCCTCGCCCCACTCCTCCCCCCATAGCATCAATCTCCTCAATCATCATGAGACATTCATTGCATTTGGTGAATACATCTCTGAGCACCACTGCACCTCATGGTCAATTGTCCACACCATAGCCCACACTCTCCTACAGTCCACCCAGTGGGCCATGGGTGGACATACAATGTCTGGTAACTGTCCCTGCAGTACCACCCAGGACAACTCCAAGTACCAAAAATGCCCCCACATCTCATCTCTTCCTCCCACTCCCTACCCCCAGCAGCCACCATGGCTACTTTCTCCACACCAATGCCACATTTTATTTGATTACTAATCACAATAGTTCATGAATAGAATATCAGTAAGTCCACTCTAATCCATACTCTATTCCTCCATCCTGTGGACCTTAGAATGGTTGAATTGCTTCAGTGGCTATTACATTTCACTCTAGGAGTATATTTTACAGGTGAAAATCAAATAGTTACATCTTGTAAATGAAACTTAGAAAAAGGATAGGAATCTTATGATGGACATGCAAATGATCAAATACAATTACTGTTAGCACTGAGGCCATGGTTAAGGAATAAAGAAGCTCTGGTGGTAAATTGAACTTTGAATCACTTCTGACTTCTGGCTTCTAGTCTTAGATATGCCACAAATTTGTTATATGATTCTGACCAGTTACTATATCTGGGCCCAGTTCCCTCATCTATAAATTTTTTGTGTGCTTCATGAGATTTTATTTTCTTACTCAACCCTTCTGATTTGGATTGGATAGTAAGACCATCAAACTACCTAGTGCCTAGAAGCATCCTTGAATACAAAAGATTTGTTTGAAATAATATTAGAAATAAAGATGGAAAACAAGAAGAGGCTGTATTTGTGTATGGAAGTCAGATACCCAGGTATGCAGGTAGGATCCAGGAAGGCAGATATGCCAAGGACAAAGTTGACCAGAGGATTCAAAGTCTGGGAAACAGTCTGAAACCACTTGATTAGAGTCTTAAATATGGGGCAAGTAAATAGAAGGATAGATTTAAGACACAAGTACTGAGAAAACTTTGATAGTTGAAGTATCACTGTCTTAGCAAATCAATTATAAACTTCCTGTGCAGGCAAGAATGAATGCCAAGTATGTTTGGCCTAGGAATGGAAATAAGTCATAAAACATGAATATTTCGCTGATATAAACTGAGTCTACATAACAAAGAAGGCAAATTATTCCTAACACATATAAATCAAATCAGTTTTCTTTTTCATTTACGGTTTTTCATGAAAATTGATTTCTTAAATGTCATTGAATTTGGATGTAGCTTGCTGTCTATTGTGAACCATAACTTAATTATTATCTTAGTGATGTTCACTTAATTCTTAAAAAGTATATCAAGTTAATTGCATCAATATTTGAACCTCCAAAAACTCTGTAGCTTGAAATATAAACTAGAATTCTTCTATAAAAATCAAACTCTACTCTCCTCTACTAACTCTACTCTAGTGGTCATTTCCAAGAATCCCTTTAATTTTACCACTTTGAACTTTACATTTTGAAAGGTTATGACAACTGTAAATTAGACTTCATTTGGACATTGATATGGTATTTAATTAATCTATTTATATTTTAGGAATCTGGCATATATAACATGTTACTACAATAAAAGCTTGATCCATAGATAATAATCAGCATAACCTCACCTAGCAAATATGCTCTTTTAGTAGCCTGTGCACTCTTATCATAGGTATGTGAAAAATACCTATGTGGTTTTCCTAAACATTTAAAATTTCTCACAGATATCCCACCTCCACCTCCCTTTGTGACCATCAGGCAACTGGGACCACTGGCTGCATACCACTAGCCTAATCTGTTTTAGTGAAATACTAGTTCCATTATGTCTAAGGGGAACATATAATTTATTTTTCACACCAGATCACTTTGAACAGGAAAAGGAGGATATTAGCAATAAAGATAATTATGCCGGGACAGGGGTATAAACTGGAACTCTCCCAGGCAAAGTGTGAAGTGGGATCATTCCAGTCATATGTTGTAGTCATGTAACAGGTGAAAATGAAATGTAAGTGGCTTTCATCATGTATGAAGAGAACTAAATTTTTTAGCTTAGCATTCATGGGCAGCTTCCCCATCTTATACTTCTTTTTGCTACTTTAGGATCCTCTTCCACCCCCTTTTTCCCACTCTCATTAACCAGACATTGATTAGCCTGTAAGAAGCGCCATAGGTAATATCAAAATGAAGGGATTCCAGAGGCCAGAGACAAGAAGAGGGGAGGTGTTCCTGAAATGAGAGATGCAGACACTAGAGAGACAAGGCTGCAACCCCTGTGGATGCACCAATAGGGTATAAAATGGGGTAAAAGTTGGGATACAGACATGACAATAAGTAGATTGGGATCAAGCTAGAAGTTGGGAGGAGTGGTGACAGTAGAATTCTGAGCCTTGTCTAGCTCTGGCAACTTGTTATTCATAGTGATCCACAGCCCAGCACCATTGTCATTAGCAGGGAGCTTATTAGAAATGTAATCCTTCAAGGTCTGTTCCAGACCTGTTGATTCAGAATATGCAGTTTTCACAAGATCCCTCAGAGACTCTTTTAAGAAGCATTGGCCTAGAGCATCTGCTTATCTTTGCATATGAATTTTGTAGTCTAGCTGGGCCTGTGCATGAGTGGATCTCTGAGTTAAATATTCAGGGGTAACACAGGGGATATCCAGCGTAATAATGGCACTAAGCCTGGATTGAAGTCTGGTTTGTTGAATGTTATGTTTTGGTGATGAGCTGAGTTAGCCTCTAAACTTGAATTAGAGAATACATATTGTTATGTGGGGAGTGGTTACTCTGAAAATTGCCTTAGGGCTTTTGGGAGAATCTAGTTTTATTTCCCCGTAGGTGTTTTAGTGCCTCAAGTGACTGTGTAGCTCTTGTAGAGACTCTTACAATGGTGGGGATGCAGGAGATTTGAACTCAATGTGTGTTAGAATAATACTTCTCATATAACAAACTGTGATTTAATAAAGATTGGGTGGAAATTAACTGAAATAATCTAATTATGGATGAGCCAGAGAATATTCAAGTATCTTTTCATGCCATTAGGATCTGTAAATTTTTTGACCTCAAATATATTCTTGCCAGTTTTAAGTGCTTCAGGACAGGAAAAACAGTTGGCCATCTGGTTTCACTAAACACTTTATCACGTATGAGTACAAGATGTATTACTTGGAGCAGCTAGAAGTGCACTGTTGGAAGAATTTAGGACATTTCTCTATAAAAACTATTCTCCTGTTCTCAAGGATGAAGAGCTTGACCTGCATCAAAGATTGAAGGAATTCAGTCCCTAGATTATTCTCTAGCTTTCTTTCAATTGACATTTACATCCCTAGACTACCCTTTTCAACCACTCTCATTTATAAACCAGCACAGTGAACCCAGAGGTGGATGAAAATTGTAGTTAATAGTACAAATGCAAGAATGTCCTTCTGTGAACTAGAATGGATGTTTGTCACTATTATAGGGTAGTGGGAATGTGGAGAAGCATTGGAAAAATACAATTAATGTAATCTATAGACTATAGTTAATAGCAATACTGTAATATTTGTGTGTCAATGCCAGAGATGTATTGTGTTAATTATGGGTGGGAGATATGGAAAAATATGTCAAATGTATGCTATGGACCATAGTTAGTGCTAATAGTCTGATGGTATTATCTCATAATTATGTAACAAATATTCCACAATGGTTTGGTGTGTTGGTGAAGGGGTCTTGTATGGGAATTCTATATATGTGCATGATTGTTTTGTAAGTACACAACTTCTGTAATAAAAAACTATTTTTTAAAAATTGAAGGAATTTCTGTTGGGAGTACTCCTGATTCTTTCTTCATATACCTCAGCTCTCTACATGGTGTACAATATACATTTACTTAACTAGAGAAAAGAGCTCATGGTTAGAATTACATATACCCATTCACCCGCCTTTCCCTAATGGAATAGAAAGCTTTGGTATCCAAATTTTTGTTCCATAAGTCCTGTTTCATTTTTCATACTATTTTCATTATTAAATAAGAGATGGGATTTGACTAGGTAAAATATTGTTGCTTGGCTGTAAAATAATCAACAAGAAGAAAAAAATAAATTGCATGTTTTAAAAGACTAATAAGAAATTTATGATAAAACATTAACCTTATTGTTCTGTAGGAAAAAAGACAACATAAAATAATAGAAAGTAACAAAATCCAGTATATCGTGCTAAATACATTGTTTTCGCTATAAAGGTAGCAAACTCAGGAGCACCAAAATCTTTCAACTTTTCTAACTCTGTGTTTAAAGTGTCTTTTTCCCCTCATGATTTCATCTAACTAGTTCCTTGCAGACATTATTTTCCCCAATGACCCTTCTACAATTTGTCATGGTGTGCTTTGAGCATAGTTAATAGCAGTACAACAATAGAAGGTCAAAACTACAAATTCGTATCCAGGAGGATAGATTCAATCAGATGTTAGTTGACATTTATATTTGTCCAGCCACAGGCCAGATTACTCAGCAAATACTTAGCAGATTGTGTTTCTTGATTTTTGTATTTAATCCAATTGTTTGTTTAAATAATAATTTTTTCTTGAAGCAACACCAGAAACGCATTTGTCAAAATATTGACTATTGTAAGATAATGGCCAATTGCTAAATTCTAAATGTAATTAAACAGGGTTCAGAACAAGATTTTTAAACTGAAGATCAAGAAAGATGGGGAAAAAATGGCATAATGAATGCCCTCAACTTTGCTAAGATTGGAGTAGATGTATTTATAGTATTTCTGACTCTAAGGACTCCTTACATTTATAATTCTCTTCAAATTTACCCAAACATTGTGAAGTGAACAGCTTGTTGTTACCTATAGTACACCTTTTTGACCCCTTGACTCATGCAGGGGAGGGACAGAAGGAATATTTTACTCTGGGGACCTTCACCACCCCCTCTGCTGGCATCAAGAGGGCCACCCACCTCTGATCTGCAAGCTTCACGTCACATGTCAGGCAGTCCTCAGGGAAAGCAAGACCCCTGATGTGCAACAAGAGTGGATCTTTCAGATGTTCTCGTGGGTTAGGTTGGTCTTAAGCCACAGAGGATAGGGATGCACATTTCTTGTGTAAAGGAGGCCATTCTTGTCCTGCTCTCTGAGTAGGTGCAAGTTAGGAGTGTGGTCAACAACGAGTGAGCTCATGGTCTAAGAATGCAGTGGTGATAGCTTAAAAAGTTTAAGGGAAGACACAGGAAGAATATGTGCTCTACATTTTTTACTATAAAATTATGAACAGTAAGCTTAACATGACCAGTAAATGAATTATTGTCCACACTTTCCTGCATACTCTGGATAAGAATGTATTTGTGGTCAATCATCAATCTTTGAAAAAGAAAAGTAGCAAGTTTTGGAGAGAATCATTGGAAGCAAGAATCATGAGGGATAATTTGGCATCATGAGTAATGATCTAACCAGCATTAAATAAATGATAGTAGGAATTGGAGAGGCAAGAAGATACGTGCTGTTTCAACATAAACAGGCTCTAAAGAACCATGGCATTGTGAGTAGTAATACAATCTCACTCTGGGAAATAGAGAATGAGCATGTTTTACAATGAAGAACAAAGAGATGGTTCATAGACCTGAACAGGAAGAGAGGGAGCCTGGACATTAAGAAGAATATTGGGGTGGGGGGGTGGGGTTGAATGGGACCTCACATATATATTTTTAATGTAATATTATTACAAAGTCAATAAAAAATAAAAAAATTAAAAAAAAAAAAAAAAGAATATTCACATGAGCTGATCTGACAATAAAAAACTACATAAGTATGTCTTTTCTACCCCTTACTCTGCAACTTCATCAATAAATCACTCTTCTTACAAGAGCCCATGAATTTTGTAATACATTTAAAAAAGATAGGGTTTTTATGGATAGGGACCCTGCTGCATAGCACTTTTGGTTTTAATTTCAGATTTTGAAACTAAAGTTTCTTTTTTTTTAACAAATCGATTTTATTGATATGTATTCATAAAGCATACAATTTATCCAAAGTGTACAATCAATGGTATTTGGTATAATCACATAGTTGCACATTCATCACACATTTCCATTATTTCAGTAATAATAATAAACAGAAAACAGACAAACATGAAAACTCCTCACCTCTCAATCTGTTTTCCCTGCTATACATAGCTATTTCTGATCATTCTTGCACAATTATTTGTTTGTTATTAAGGAGTTTTATTGAGATATATTCATACACCATATGATGTATTCAAAGAGTATAATCAATGGCTTGTTTTTTTAGCTGTTAAAATGTCCTTTATTGTAAAATTGTAAAATATATAGAAAAATAGATTGAAAGAAATTACAAATTTTAAAAGAAAGTGCAAGGCCAGGTTAGATTTAATATAATCATTTATAAAAAATAGATAGCATGAAGCTGAAGTTTTAATGTATTAATAGTTCACTTTAATACCAAAGAAAAAGCAAAAAAAAGAAAAGAAACAAAAAAATAGGAAATGTAGATTCACAAAAGAATGGAGGTAGATCACTATTTTGTATTTTATACAAAAATCAACTTAAAATAGATCATATACCTAAAGAGAAGAGCCAGAACTATAAAAAATCCTAGAAGAAAATGTAGGGAAGTATCTTCAGGAACTTGGGTTAGGCAGTGTTTTCATAGACTTTACACTCAAAGCACAAGCAATAAAAGAAAAAGTAGATAAATGGGACCCCATCAAAATAAAAAGTATTTTGTGCCTCACAGGACTTTATCATGAAAGTAAAACAACCTGCACAATGGGAGAAAATACTTGGAAACTGATAAGGTTAAATATCCATAATATATAAAGAAATCCTTCAACTCAACAATAAAAAGACAATCCAACTAAAAAATGGGCAGAAGACCTGAACAGACATTTCTCCAAAGAAGATATACAAATGGCCAATAAGCACATGAAAAGATGCCGGACATCATTAGCTATTAATATTGGGGAAATGCAAATCAAAACCACAATGAGATACCATTTTGTACCCCACTAGAATGCCCAACAGAAAATTACAAATGTTGGAAAGGATGTAGAGAAATAGGAACACTCACGCATTGCTGGAAGCAATGTAAAAAGGTGCAGCTGCCGTGGAAGACAGTTTGGCAGTTCCTCAGAAAGGTTAAGTACAGAATTTCCATATGACCAAGCAATCTTACTTCTACATATATTTCCCAAAGAACTGAAAGCAGGAACTCAAGCAGATATTTACACAAGGATGTTGACAGTGGCATTATTCACAATTGCCAGGAGATGGAAGCAACCATTCATTTGGTTTGTCCATCAACCAATGAATGAATAAATAAAATGTGGTATATACATACAATGGAATATTATCCAGCTGTAAAAAGGAATGAAGTTCTGATATGTAACAATCTGGATGAACCTTAAAGACATCATGTTGAGCCAGACACAAATATTGTCTGATCTCACTGATATGAAATAATTAGATTAAACCCATAGAATCAGAATCTTGAATATAGTTTAGCAGGGACAGGGTGGGGTTAGGGAATAGAGAATTTTTTTTTTTAAGATTTATTTATCTATTTATTTCTCTCCCCTCCACCCCCCACCCCGGTTGTCTGTTCTCTGTGTCTATTTACTGCGTCTTGTTTCTTTGTCCGCTTCTGTTGTTGTCAGCAGCACGGGAATCTGTGTCTCTTTTTGTTGCATCATCTTATTGTGTCATCTCTCCGTGTGGGTAGTGCCATTCTTAGGCAGGCTGTACTTTCTTTCACGCTGGGCGGCTCTCCTTACGGGGAGCTCTCCTTGCCCGTGGGGCTCCCCTACGCGGAGGGCACCCCTGCGTGGCATGGCCCTCCTTGCATGCATCAGCACTGCGCATGGGCCAGCTCCACACGGGGTCAAGGAGGCCCAGGGTTTGAACCGTGGACTTCCCGTGTGGTAAACGGATGCCCTAACCACTGAGCCAAGTCCTCTTCCCAGGAATAGAGAATTAAGATTTAACATGTACAGAGTGTCTATTTGGGATGATGGGAAAAAGTGGGAAAAGTAGACTTTGCTGAACTTCCTCTCTAGTACTTTTAAATTAGATTTGGGCTTTGGAATTAGACCATTGGAACTTGAACTGAAGACATAATTGTGGTGGTTATGTTTGTGTAACCACTGGCAACTTTCATACTACAGCAAGTTTCAGTTTCCTCATCTCTATAATGGAATAATTGCAGGACTTACCTCATAATGGTGGGTATAAGAATGGAATAAAATAATTTGGTAAGGAATTAGCACTGTGCTTGGCACATGATAAGAGCACAATTGTTAGTTATTTTTATGTATTATTATTAGAGAGAGCAACACACCCAGATGGAGTGTTTAAGATATTACAATTAATCATGATAGTTTGTTCAATTCTTACTAGAAAGCTAGATATTTTATGTAATTTCACTTCATGCCTTGAAAAAAGTTAAACACACAGAGTTAGTGCTATTCTTCTGAGTCCAAAGTAACTATTACATTTTATTTGCTCTTTTACCCTGGGATTTGACATATCAGTATAATTCCTGTAGTACCAACGGATGGTAGTTACTGGAAAAGTAGAAGGGAGCTCTCCAACTTCCTCTATTCAGAAAGATTGGAAGCTTATTTGAATGAAATCAATACTGAATTTCACTCTACCTTTCATTAAATTTAAGTTGCTTTCTAAAAAAAAACTTTTTTTGTGGTAACAGATATATAACTCAAATGTTTCCATTTTAATCACTTTAAAGTGTACAATTACATTCACAATATTACATTCACCATATTGTGCTGCTATCACCACAATCTATTACTGAAACGTTTCATCACCCCAAACAGAAACGCTCTGCTTCTTTAGCAATAACTCCCCATTCTCCCATTCTGCTGTAATGGTTCCCACAGTCACATTGTTCCTATCTCCCAATACAATGATGCATCACCCCCATTCTGCCACTGGTAACCTGTAATCTTCTTTCTGTATGTATGAATTTGCAGATTCTAGGTGTTTTTATATAAGCGGAATCACACATAATGGATATTTATCTTTTTAGAAGTGTTGGGGGGCTGGTGTTTGCTGACAGACATCTGAAGTTACTTCTTGTATTTCTGGAATTCCTCACCTAACTTGTCTGGTGAGACACAGAGCCAGGCTTGTATAATAGATGTTTGCTTTCATCTAGGATGTGGGCATATGACCAAGGCTCACCAAACAGACCAACACTTCCAATTTTGATTAAACAAGCTACTGATGCAAAAAAGCAAGCACTGGAAAAAAATCATTTTGGAGATGGGTGGTGGTGGCAGCAGCAGCAGTGATACCAAGTTTCTAGGGGGCAGCTGTGGTTTTCAATATCCAGTGCTAGAAGCAGTGGCAAAGTGACTGGTGGTATCCAAACTTTAGTGGTGGCAGTAGCACTGTCTTCTCTGATTTGGTTCTGTGGAATAGCTCCTTGCCCTCTTTTCTATCTGTTCTCCAACCCTGAGAACTGTGAGCAATTCTGTAACTTTTCAATAAATTATTTTTTCCTTAAAGTCAGGGTTCCTTTCTGTTGTTTGCAATTATGAATCTTGATTGATGGTTACCCCGTATTTCTCTATCTTTATTTTATTTCTATACTAGATTCCTTCCCTGATTTCCTTTCCATTTAAAGCCTTCCTTGATGTCCTTCTTAGAAGCCCAAACTTTTCTGCATCATTGTATTGGGAGATAGGAACAGTGTGACTATGGGAACCATTACTGCTGCCGCTAGAAGTGACACTTTCCAGCAGGTCACTTCTACAGGTCATTGAATGACACACAAAGCAACACCATGATATCTGAATGGATAAAGCTCAGCCACATGTTTTGCAGTATTCAAATTCATTTACATTCTCTAGCAGGCTGATTACTTTTTATGTGGATATTTTGCTCTGCAAATGGTTGACATCCGTTTTTAGGTAATTTCCTTTGTTGAACGGTTGCATTGTGCAGCTCAATTGTTTAGAGACATAAAATCCTAAAATGCTTTAATTTTATTGGTATCTCCCTCAAACCTATGGAAGGTTAAAAATTGTTCACATTCTGATGTTTTCCATTGCAGAATTTATACCGGTTCCAACTGAAATTCTAATTAATTAAAAATTATGGAAAGGTTATTATGCTGACATTTAAACTTATTTGGTGGCAAAAATAACAAAGCTCTCTTTAAATACTATGAGGAAGAAAAATCCTAACAAAATCATTTTATGAGTTTTCAATTATCTTTTCTTAAAAGCCATAATGGTAACACATTTTTGAACACTAAAAACAAACAAAAAAAAGTCACACTTCATCCTCTAGGCAATTAGTTTGAGTAGTAAATCTTATTTTAACACTAGCAAAAACACTTTAGAGTGTTCTTAAAAATCAGAATGTTGAGCTAGCGCAACAAAGTTAATATATTGTCATATGTGTGAATCACTGACTTCTACATAAAATAAGAATGCCTGAAGCACCTAACCTACTCATAGGTTGAAAATGAAGTAGCAACTCAGCTAGGTAAAAAGCCTCACAGAAATATTTTAAAAAAATTTCTTAGGAGAAAGTATTAATACTATGTAGCCCATAGTATTGGCTCTTTAGTTATCGACTGAAAAATGTGGTGAGGATGGTGTATTAGTTACCTATTGCTACTGTAACCAATTATAAAAATTTAGTGACTTAAAACAATGTAAATGTATTGTCTTAAATTCAATAGGTGAGAAGTCTGACATAGGTCTCACAGATTAAAATCAAGATGTAAGCAGGGCTGTGTTCCTTTCTGGATGCTCTAGGAAGGATCTGTTTTCTGTTTTTTTCCAGCTTGTAGATCTTGTCTATTCTCCTTGGCTCCTGGCTCCATCCTTCCTCTTCAAAGCCAGCAACAGTGTATCTCTTTGATATTCTTTAATAGTCACATCTCTGTTTGATTCAGATTCCCATTTCCAGTTTTAAGGACACTTGTGATTACATTGTGGCCACCTGAATAATCCAGGATAATTTTAAGATCAGCTGATCAGCAACCTTAAATCCATATGAAAACTTAATTCCTCTTTGCCAAATAACCTAACATGTTCATAGGTATCAAGGATTAGGGTGTAGACATCTTTGGGGGGCACACTGGTCTGCCTACCACAGATAAGGAGAATGAATGGAGCTACAATAAAATAGGGGACATGCTAGAGCCACACACAGCATGAAACTCTGGGAAACCCTAGGAATACCGTGCACATGTCCCAGGGCCCTGCTACACATAGTGCATTCCATGGGCCAGAGGATGGTCATCATCTGGGTTCTTGTTAGACAGGCAGATCTTGGACCCCACTGTAGACTTACTGAATTGGAATCTACGGTTTAACAAGACCAGGTGAGATCCATCTGCATTTTAAAGAGTAAGAAGCAACATTCTAGGAGAGGAGCTTCAATTGTATCTGCTTCAGTTACTGGATTACCACCAAGTTTTCATTTGAAGAAATTTTACAGGAGCTGAAAGAAATTTGAAAATCACTGCTCTACAGGATACAGAGGAATCTGGCTCTCAGCCATTTCTGATGTCACGGCAGACCCATGTCTTCATTGGGCATTCTTGAGCTCTTGTTTCTTTAAGAAGAATTAGTATTTTCTTTTTTGTGGGAGCGGGAGAAGGGGATGGAACGTGACAGAAAATTGTTGATAGTCAATTATTAAATGTTTCTGGAAGATGGAAAAAGAGTCTTGTGAACATAACATAATCACTGGCAAAATTATAAAATCGAATAGTGAAAAAAAACTGTGACATTTAAGAGAACTTTGGAGAATTGTGACATTACAATTATAAGACTTCAAAATGAGTTCACTGAGAACAAGGCATGATAAACCTTATATCTCTTTGTAATACTGTGGCTAATATGGTAAATCAGGAAAAAAACCCACAATATATTTTAATTTTAGTAAAGTATTTGATAAGCTTGGTGTGATTTTCATTTGTGAATCAATTGATAAAATGTAGGATGAATGATAAAGGTAAGTGATAAATTCTGATCTGGCTGAAAACACTGCATCCAAGGTGTGCTGCAGAGAGGTTGAAGGCCCACTGGCTGTCTGTCCTTGGCTCTTTGACACTCATTTTATAAAGGCCTTTAACGAAGATGAAGAGGGATGTTTTTTTCTAAAACACAGACAAATTATTTTGAATCTCCAAGACTCATCCCAAAGCCTAGCACTTCGTGGATACTCGGTAAATGTTTGCTGAGTAAATCATTCTTGAATTATGTAAAATCTAGCATTATGTCTGATTGCAGCAATAGAAGTTTAGCGCCTGTAGCAATAGATGGCTTACACCCAAATTTTTGTACCTCCTTCCTTTTTTTTAAAAAGATTTATTTATTTTTATTTATTTCACTCCCCTTCCCCGCCCCTCCCCCCCCCCCCCCCCGTCCCCGGTTGTCTGTTCTCTGTGTCTATTTGCTGCATAGTCTTCTTTGTCCGCTTCTGTTGTTGTCAGTGGCATGGGAATGTGTTTCTTTTTGTTGCATCATCTTGTTGTGTCAGCTCTCTGTGTGTGTGGCACCATTCCTGGGCAGGCTGCAGTTTCTTTCGCGCTGGGCGGCTCTCCTTATGGGGTGCACTCCTTGCATGTGGGGCTCCCCTACACGGGAGACACCCCTGCGTGGCAGGGCACTCCTTGCGCGCATCAGCACTGCACATGGGCCAGCTCCACACGGGTCAAGGAGGACCGGGGTTTGAACCGCAGACCTCCCATGTGGTAGACAGATGCCCTAACCACTAGATCAAGTCTGCCCCCTGTACCTCCTTCCTAGTACCATATTTTTAGCAATTCATTGGTGAATTTCTGTGCAGGAGAGAAAGAAACTGGAAATTAGGTTGGAGAAAAACTTGAAACTCTTATGGGGAATATTTTAGTGGGACAAAGAAGAAAAAGGGGACATTTTAAATAATCACTATTTAAAAGCCCTTCTGTAAACACGGGAGCAGTCTTGTTATTCCAGTAGGCGGATCTAGAATAAATATGGGAAAGCTGCGAAGAGGGAAATTGTAGTTTAACATTAGAATTTTCTAACCAATAGGGCTGCCTAATGATGGAATGGGCCTCCCCTGGTGGTGACGCATTCCTGTCCCTGGTGGCTAAAGGACTGTTGGTCGGGGATGCCGGGGAAAGGAGTCTTCATGGCATGGGAGGCTCCCCCAAAGAAACTCCTGATTGCCAAGACATTAGAGCATTGGCTGAAGATTTAAAAAAATAATCTACTCTACTGCTCAGGAAATATTAACACTTACTGATTGGGCATTTGTTTATAGTTATAGAGTTAATGTCTATTCAGTTTGCTTCTGCAAATTTGAAATGAGGGAAGAGGGGACTCGGGTCGAAGAATTGGAAGAAACAGGACTCTTAAGACAATCAGGAGATTCAGAAATTTCTAGTTAACTCGGACTCACTAAATTTCTAGACTGCTTTTCTTTTTGTGTTCACTCACAGATTCAATAATAAATAATTTAGAGATGCTAATGCATTTTCTCTGGGTTTACTTTAGTAATTATAACACATTTGAATTGCTCAAAAATTTTTTGCTCAATCATCCCACTCATGTCCCTTACTTTTAGGAAGAGAAAAATTATAAGATATATCCCTGTGATGGTTTGAAGCTGTATGTACCCCAGAAAAACATGTTCTTAAATTTAATCCATTACTTGGGGTGTGAACCCATTGTAAGTAGGACCTTTTTGATGAGGTTGCTTCAGTTAAGGGTTGACCTAGAACAGGTCTTAATCCCATTACTGGAGTCCTTTATAATCGAATGAAATTCAGACACAGAGAGAGAAAGCCACAGGCAGCAGGAGGCTGAAGAGGAACCTGGAATAGAAGGAAGAAACCAGGAGACATCACCGCATATTTTGCTATGCGACAGTGGAACCAAGGATCACCATCAGCCAGCCCCTGAATATCACAGTCTTCTAGGAGAAAGCATCACTTTCTCACTTTCTAGGTCTCAAACATGTGAGTGAATAAATTCCCATTGTTAAGCCATGGTATTTGTTTAAGAAACCTAGAAAATGAAAGCAATCTCCAAGAACATGAGGAGACAAAACTTACACTAGTAATAGAAAATTAGATATTTTAAATTCATAGATACAAGGATCATTGTCTTTAGAGATGTTGTGCTATTTTTTAAGGATGTAGTTTTTCTTTTGATGTGACATGGTAGTACAAACATTACCTCTTGAATAGAATGATTTCCCAAGAAATACATGTGGATTCACAGAGCTTATCAGGAATGGAAATTGGTGTGCTAAGACACTCAATAGAGGAGGAATTGATATTATAGTTAAGTAACAAAATGTCTTTTGTAAAGAGAATGGAAACAAGATGCTCAATATTTTCTAGGCATATTGTAGTTTCCAATGACCTTCACATTGAATCAAAGAGTAAAGGTCTGTGCCACAATCAGATAACATACAGCTGTTGAAACAAAATTACTGCAAAAATACATAGAAAAACTAAATAAAAACACTTGAGTTGATGTTTGTCATAATTCCCCCTTCCCCATCCACTAGTCCCTGGTAAATTTGCAGACAAAGCCAGTGTTTTGGTTGCACAGAGGGATTATTCTGGGCATGATAATGTGAATTAAAAGATTTTCTGTCTAATTCTTCCCATATGTTAGGCAAACTAAGTTTATTGTTCAGAGCGCTTTGATGGAGAAGAATGGTAATGAAGTAAAACCAAGTAATGAATCCAGTAAGTTCATTATAATTCTGCATCTGCACTGTCCTATGTTGTTATTAGTTGTTATTTTAATGACATTTCTCTAGGGCAGGACCTATAAATTGTGTTCTTATATACACCCAGGTTTATTTTTCTAACACCAACATTTACAGGTGTCATTTTGGGAACATTTTTTCCTTTATTATCTTTAAAAATACATTGCTTGCTACATAATAAAAATATATGTAACATATATGTAAATTCTAAAGCATAATTATGTAATTATACCAAGGAGCTTACTATTCAATAAAAAAAAATGTTACCAATATTTTACATCTAATTGGGTGTGCCTTTTCCCTCTCCTCCTGACTTTCCCCACCAGTCCTAGGATTAACATAGAGATTTATCTTTCTCTTGCTTTAAATTTTAAAAAATTGCATATATATGTATGCCTAACAATATATTATTATTTTTGCTTGTTTTTGATACAAAATTTGTGTCATGCTGTATGTAGCCTTCTTGTGTTTTCACTTGACATTATGTTTGTAAGACATTTATGTTACTGCAATTGGTAGTTTAGGGTTTATACTATTTTATAATTTTCCTTGTATGAACACACCACAATTTATCTATTCCATCTCCTTTGGATGGGCATTGGGTCATTTATAATTCTATTTTATCATTATAAATAGTGTTGTGAGCCTTTTGGTGCACATCTGGAAATGTTTTTCTAGGGTATATTTAAAATTTCCCTAGAAGTGGAAGTTCTTAGTTAGGTGATAAACACCTGGTGCCTTTACAAAGTAATGCCAAATTATTTTCCAAAATGGTTGCTCCAATTAATCTTTTTCCTCACAATATATAATGTTGCAGTTGATCCTTATCCTCTCCCATAAGAAGAGAATTTCTCTATTTTTGCCATTTTAGTAATCTTAAACAAAATATTTTGTTATAAATGTGAAAATTCATAAACATTTTAAACAAATGGGGTATTAATAGCAATCAAAGAAATTTGATGCTCATTCATTCAAATATTTATTGAATGACTATTACATGCTGACCACTATGAAATACATGAGTAAATAAAAAATAAACAAAAAAAATATAAAAAATGTTCCCACTTTAGGGAGATTACAACATAGATAAAATGTAGATTATACATATACTTTCAAATAATTGTACAAGATAGTATTATCATTTTGTCAGTTCTCCCTCTCCTTTCCATTCATATTCTTTGTCCCTCTGTCTTAGGATGTTCCAACAAAGAAACTTAAATAGTTTCTACCTCACAATGATCCGTCTGCTTTTGTTCTGTCTTTATTCTGTCAGCTCACTCTTGATTCCATGATTTTCTATTGAAGGATGACCACAGTATGAATGTGGGCAGAAAAAAAAGGGCTTAATGAATTAGGCTGTTTTACATGAGTGAAAAGATATGTAGGAAAATAGAAGGAGAAGGTTTGACTGGGACCATTTGGTATATGGTCTTTTAAAAATTTTTTATTTAATTTTTTTATTTTTTAAAAGATTTATTTTTTATTTATTTCTCTCCCTTTCCCCCTGACCCCAGTTGTCTCTTCTCTGTGTCCATTTGCTGTGTTGTCTTCTTTGTCCGCTTCTGTTTTTGTCAGCAGCACGGGAATCTGTGTTTCTTTTTTGTTGTGTCATCTTGCTACGTCAGCTCTCCATGTGTGTGGCACCATTCTTGGGCAGGCTGCACTTTCTTTCGCACTGGGTGGCTCTCCTTATGGGGCGCACTCCTTGCGCTTGGGGATCCCCTACTTGGTGGGCTCCCCTGCGTGGCAGGGCACTCCTTGCGTGCATCGGCATTGTGCGTGGGCCAGCTCCACATGGGTCAAGGAGGGTTCTATCTTTGAGACAACAGAGGGAACTAAAGGATATTATGAAAATATTTTCTTAGTTCCTGATTTACTCAGAAGGGATTTCACATGGAAGAGATTTGCTGAAACTAAATGTATAAGGGAAAAAAGAGACATGTATGTAAATCCCAGGAATATTTTTTTAATGATTAAAATAAAAGCAAAATGCATATGGTACCAAAAAACAGTAAGACAATCTCTAAACTATATTTCAACAAATCCAGGAAATTTACCAGACCACACTGTCCTGGAAAAAAAAAGAATAAAATTAACATTCTTTACTTCTTACCTGGCATAAGTTACTCTGGATAAATCATTCTGGATAAATTGGATGCATACCCTAAAGCAGTATTCTGTTTCCAAATAGTTTATTGCTTTATTTTGAAACTTTTGTTTTGTATTGTTTTAATGTCAAACAATATTATCTCCTTTCCTAATTTGTATATAACATGAATTCCTACCAAACCCTCCAGTTTTATATTCACTGATTTGGACTTTTAGTTTACATAGTCAAACATGTTTTTGGGAAGACTATGGAGATCAGCACGAAGACCCAGTGTCCAAAGGAAGTGTGGAATAAAAGAGAAACAGGCAATGGGCTGACTGACATTCAAACTGTCCTGTTTTTCTTATTACTTGTGGCAAAAACCAGTCCGGAAATTCATGCTGTAATACTTGGCATTATCTTTTGCCTCATTATGGAAAATTTACAGACTTAACTTTAAAAAGTGGTTATTAACCTTTCAAATTATAAACAGTAAAACCAAAACACACACAATCTTAAAATTAGAATTACAAGTTTGCCTGAGGCAAACTCGCTAATAATTGAAGGAAGCTGTTTTATGCCTTTATTGAAAGTTTGTCTGTTTTACTTATTTGTTCATGTATACCCTTGTATCCCCATTCGCTTGTACACCCATTCCCCTCTCCCATCTCCACAGTCAACAACTCTAATGTGTTTGATGTTTATCGTTGTATGTTTGAAATACTTCATACAGCTTTCATTATTAAAGCAGATTTCTGAAACTAAAGTACTCTTGATCTTCTAAAAATAGCATTTTTTTTTTCTTTATTTGGTAAGTGGTTATATGTGGTTATGGTCTGGCTGTTTTACATTTTTTGTAGAAAAATGTGGAAAGTGCTAATCAGGATAAAGTATCAGAAAAAATAAATCACACATAATTCCACTGCCCAGTGGGAACTCATTAACATATTGGCTTATTTCTTTTTAACCTTTAAAAATGGCTCTAAAACAAAAAACAAACAAACAGAAAAAGAAATAAAATTGTTCTTTAAAAATAGAGTTAAGGCCTTATTTTACAAGCAATTCTGTCATTTTTCTTTGAGTAACATAACATGAACTTTTCATTTAAATTCTTTTATACATAATTATACTGGCTATATAATATTCCATTATTATATAGATGTGCCATAATTTATTTAATCTTCCTCTTAATGTTAAACTTTTGAGCCATTTCCATTTTTCATTATTATAAAAAGCATTTTATTGAATTTTTTGGTACATGAATATTGCCTTTTATATGTTCCTTATTATTCACAGAAGTGAAATAACTGGCTTTTGATATACAGTGCTTAAGTTATTGTCAGAAAGGCTCTATCAATTGTCTTTCTCACCAGCAATGTATTTGAATGCCCCTCTTACTGAGTTCTTGCCAATATTAAGTATTATCTTCTTTGCTTATTTGGCAACTTAAAATAAAGCAGCATCACGTTTTAATTTTGATTTGCATTTTTCTATATTAATAGGTCATAGTTTTTATATGTTCATCATTCATTTGCAATACCTCTTTATACATATTCATTACCATTGCTATTATCTATAGTGTTTTTGAGCTGTATGCTGAATGTGCAAAATTTAAAAAAAAATTTTTGATGTTCAAATTTTGTTCAGTTTTTGCATTTTTAGTGTTGTGAAGTTTTTAAAGTTTGGGTTATTCTAAATTTTCAGACTTCAGGATTTTTTACAATGCGTTTACTTTAGAATTCTTTTTCTTTCTAGAGATTAGGTAAGTATTCACTTTAAAAAAATACATATAACTCTTCAATCCGTGTGAAGTGTGTTTTGATAATACTGAGATTCTGAAATGTATATTTTCCAAAACTCAAGTATCTCAGTCCTATCTTTTATTTTCTTTGATTTATGATGCCTCCTCTATTGCAGCTGAGATCTGTTCAGAGATTTTCTTGTTCCTTTGTATGCACTATTCATACATGTCTTGGCACTATGCCAATTAACTGGATTTTTATAGCATGTATCAACTCTACCACATATATGTGACATGGCTTGCCATGAAATCTTGCCACTTGAGACAGAGTTTGACCAGTGGCTCATCCTCAGTCTTTGGGATTGCTTAGCCTTGGAGTACTTCTTCACTACTTCTCCCTCAGAAACTGGATGCATCTTCATTAAGTTTCATCCAAGGACAATAAACTAATATCACTCTGGTCAAGTCATATTAGTAGCTCATAGTGGCAAAGGATTCTTGGCTATTAAGAATGAAAACAAGAAAATCATATCAAAATATAATAAAGAGGGTTACCTGTTTAGAATGCTTGGAGGGGAGGGTCTGATGCAGGACGGGCTCCTGGGGAATGTCTAAATGCTCATTCTGCCAGAGTGGGTGACACCATGGGGTAGAAACCCAAGTAGTGAGAGTGGGGGTGGACCCACATCCTGGGGAGGACTAATGCCATCAAATAGAGGGAACTATATCCCTCGAGAGAAAGGGTGGCTCCCAGGGCATTGGGGTAGTTGAGCAAGTTAGGCCCTGAACACTATTCCATCTATCTCTGGAAGTGGCTCCTCGGGAAATGGAGGTTGGCTGTCACTATGGGCACCAAGGTGGAAGGGAAAATGGACGTTAAATGTGTGTAACCAAGGTAAATGGGGGGTAAGAGAGGAGTTTCGTGAGAGTACACAAGGATGGATATAAAACATGTAATATTACACCATAACATATAGGAGATGACAGACTGATAATGTAAACCATAATGTAAAACATAGGATAACTAAGAATGTAAAAAACTGTGTATCCTAAAGTATGCACCACAATGTAAGCACAGATGTCACCTTGTTTGAAAGCTATTGTCTCAGACTCTGTACATCACGTTAAGTAAATATGATGTGAATAGGGTGTAAGAGTATCGCTGTGGAAGGGAAAAGGTTTTGTGGTGGATGTACGGGAGTGCTGTATACTATATATATGCATTGCTGTGGTCTAGGGCTCCTGTGAAGAGAAGCTCAATAATTGGGAAAAAAAAAAAAAGATAGGATGTAGAATTTTTTCCAAGTCAACACGTATTCTTTATCTAACCTTTAAACCCAGGGCTATATGCCATTTCCTAGTAAGGGACCCTGACATTATATTGGGCTTCAAATTTCAGGGAGTTCTGGATCACAGAGTGATTCAACAATGGCAATGGAGGAATACTGGTATAGGATACCATTGACAGGGGATATATGGCTGACAGGGAGCTGTACAGAACATATGTCCAGGGTGCATGGTAATGTTTGGATATACTCATAGTGGCAACAATTAAAAACCACAGCAGGGGGGGTACTGGGTTCCTGGCCAGTGGTGCTCTGTCGTGGTCCCTAGGGGAGCAGCAACAGTCTCCCAGGTGCAGAGGCGGGGACCGGGAGGGAGTGAGGGTTCAACAGTGAGCCCCTGACGCTAATGACTATGCTTGTGAGCTGATAAGCCTAAAATAAGAACAAGGCCTAGAGCAGCATTGTGCCTGGGAATTTCCTCCTGTCAGCCTTTATGTTACTCAAATGTGGCCAGTCTCGAAGCCAAACTCAGCATGTAAATGCAATGCCTTCCCCCCAGCGTGGGACATGACACCCGGGGATGAGCCTCCCTGGCACCGAGGGACCACTATCAACTACCAACTGATGATGCAATTGGAAAATGACCTTATACGGAAGGTTCAACACGGATCAGCAGAATACCCCTGTCTACATAAAATAACATGACTTTAAAATGCTGTTTGACCTAATGTAAGGGGGAAATGGAAAGGAGAAATGAGTTTATATGGCTACGAGTCTCTAAAAAAGAGTCTGGAGGCTGTCAGAAGGATTGCCCTTATGCACAACTGAGCAGAGTCTGAGAGACAGATAAAGCAGATACAACCCCCAGGTATTGGTTCCTTTGAGGGCTAAAGAGACCCATGGGAGTTATGGTCATGGCCGATGGGGTTAACTACCAGGTCAGATGGCCCCTCTTTGGAACTGGTGTTTATGTGTGATGAATCTGGACTCAGATGGGATCTCTCTTCATAAGACTTTCATGCTAATGTGCTGGAGGTGCAGTTAGTGTTGGGGTTTAAGATATATTTAGGGGATTTGAATCTCTGGACTAACAATGTGATAGCCAGGTCCTGAGCCTCAACAGACTCCAGCACCTACAATCTGATTTATTGGACTCACCACACTCAGCTAAGATGGAGTTGAAGAAGGACAACCCCCACACCATGGAGCCTAGAGTGATTACAACTGAAAGTGGGAGGATTGCATCCAGCTTCCATGTGGAATCTGAGCCTCCTCTTGACATAGAGGTGCAATGGACACAACCAATCCAATGTCCACATAGAAAAGGTGGCATTGGATTGGGAAAAGTGGACATGATGGCTGATGGGTATGGGGAAAGGCAGGAAGAGATGAGAGGTGGAGGCATCTTTGGGACATGGAGCTGCCCTGGATGGTGCTTCAGGGGCAATCACCGGACATTGTAAATCCTCACAGGGCCCACTGGATGGAATGGGGGAGAGTATGGGCCATGATGTGGACCATTGACCATGAGGTGCAGAGGTGCCCAAAGATGTACTTGCCAAATGCAATGGATGTGTCATGATGATGGGAAGGAGTGTTGCTGGGGGGGAGGGGGAGGGAGAAGTGGGGTGGAGGTGGTGGGGTTGAATGGGACCTCATATATATATATTTTTAATGTAATATTATTACAAAATCAATAAAAAAAAAAAGAATGAAAACAAGGAAAGAAGAAGCTAAGCACTGTGTAGCATAAGAAGATGAAAACCACGACAGGCCCAGAGGAGTAGGAGAGAGAGTTGCCTGCACAGCCTCAGCCCTCCGTGAGGGAATAATGGCAAAAAAGAGCTCATAGAACCATGTATGGCCTGTGACCCAGCTAGGAAGGAAGGGACAATGGGGAAAATACACACACACCTTGAGAGAGTTCTGTGGGTGGGAGTCTGTAAGGAAAATTTAAGAGAATACAATTGTATTCACTGATTGAAAGAACTTCAGATAGGCACTAGGATAAGCTAATCTCTAGTGCAGTATAAACTCAGGATAGTTTAGTAAGTTATATGATTATTGTAGTCAATTAGATGTGAGATGAAAAGTAAGATGATTTCAATTCCATGGAGTATTGTGTTTTGGATAATAGATTGGAATGAGACAGGAATAAATGATTACTGTAGTGTACTTTCTTAAACATTGTGCTCGTGAAAAGGAAGTAATAGGAAAGAGGACAAAATGTTCTGCTGGCTGTGCATGCAAAAGCAAGGAGGGGTGGCAGCTCAACTGGCATTAAAACACCTAAAGGTTGAAGTTCTTTTGGAAGATGGGATGCATATTACCGTTGACTACTTAATGTAGAGATAGGGTCTTAACTTTAGGACCACGGACTACAAGTTTTCAGAGTGATTCCTATGTACACCTAGACTGTTAACTACACAGAAGTCATCATCCTGACTACAGAGTCTCTTTTATCTCTATTTACCATTTCCTGTCTTTGTCTAAAACAGGAGTAAAGCAGTAGAACGATTATATACCAATTGCAATTTCTCACCCCTAGCAAAACCTACCCAGCAAGATACTAAGTGTATGACCGAACTGAAATTTTGAGAGTTCATTTGGTTTGATTTTTCTAGCATTCCTAATTATCTACAAAGGATTTTGCCAGTATCATGGCAATCGTCTTAATACTTCTATTTCCCATAAGACGAGTCAGCTGCATAATTCTCTTGATGCCACAGAACTAAATTCCCCAATGTTTTTCCTCCCGATAAGAAAGAAGTATTTTAATTTTTCCTTTTATAGCCATCAGTTCTCCACTAATTTAAGACAAAGGCTGTTGTTGGCTTACTGTGATTTTATGTATGCACATAATTGATTATGTCTCTAGCAGATGGTTGCTTCCAGTAATGGCTCACAGTAAACCTTCTTAACAATCATATTATTAGATTATGGAATGGGTGGTCATTATTTCCGTAGGGTGCTGGAAGTTAGTCTTACACAACCATTATCATTAACTAGAGCAGGACAATTTGGACAGGAAATTTTATTTAAAAATTTACATTTTGAACTGAGGCTTACATCATTGTTTAATCATGAACCGTCTCGAGACATTCCAGTATTAGCCTCCCAGACAACTTCAAGCCTCTCCTAGTAACAGAGGACATTGTGCAATGGCCTTACTGCGGTTTGTGCCACATGAGTGGCTCTGACAAAGTTGACACAATGCCAGTATTAGGAGCACCCCGCAATGTAAAAATACTAATGTCTCCTAGTGTTTTCATAGAACATTTTTCTAAAGAGTGGAAAGCACTTTATCAGTAGCAACACACATCCTTTATGGTAGACTTAGTTCATTTCAGCTCATTCAGCATTTAATATCAATTACCTTCTATCTACCAGATACCATGCAGGGTGATGAGATATGGAGAGCAGTACTTAAAAAATAAGGGTCTTACAGTTCAGTGATTCTCAAACTTTAATATACCCAAGTATCATTTGAAGGGGTTTGTTAAAAATGTATGTTTCTGGTTCTTTTCCTCAGATACTAATTCAAAAGGTCTGTGCTGGGCCCAGGAGTCTGTGCCAGGTGAGGTGCAGACAGTCCTCAGGCATCACTTAGTGTTTAAAGAAGGAAGAGTCTTTGGGATCAGGTTGACCTACTGGCTCCCCAGTTACTAACTGTAGGGACACCGAGTTTTAGTCCTTTTTAGTCCTACCTCATAGATTTATTGGGAGGATTGGATAAGTTATGTAGATGTATGAAAAGTACTTAGCAAAAGGGCCTTGTCTGGAATAGAAACTCACTAAGGAGTGTCTTTGTTAGAATTAACAAGCAAATCTGGAGCAGCTTTACTACTTTTGTGCAATACAATTGAGAAATATTCAAAGTGGGAGTCTGGCTATAATTGAAGAGTCTAGGAGGAATTGATTTATGATGAGAGACAGGAACAATTTGGCATTTATAGCTGCATGAAGTTAAAAGGTTTAGAGTGATGGCGGGAAGAGACATAGCTGAAGGGCATAAAGAAGGCATTGCTGACAAAAATGCAGAATGAGATAATTAGAGTATTTGATGCAACTAGACAAAGGAAAGGAAAATTGCCAGTCTTCCTAATATACTGCAGAGCGAATTACTGGTCACCCCAAAGTTGGAAGGAACACCAATTTAAAAAAATTAGTAAAAGATCATTTCAACAAGAGCAAAAATAAAAAAAGTTCTCTGGTCCTTTGTTGACATAAAAAAAGGAAGAAAATACCTAGGAATTTGTCTTCCAAGAGTAAAAGGAATAAAAAATTAAAGACTTGTGGTAGATTGAATCATGTCCCCTACAAAGACATGTCCAAGTTCTAACACCTAATCCTGTGGGTGTGAACTCATTTGCAAACAGGATTTTGGAAGAGCCTATTAATATGAGGCCAAACTGAATCAGGGTGACCTTAATCTGGTATGTCTGTGGTACTTAAAAGCAAAGGAAATTTGGACATAGAAGTACAAGCCACAGAAGGGTACAGGAAGAGACAGATCACCATGTAATGGAAAGAAAGACATTGCCAGCAAACCACGACTAGAACATTGAAGCAGGCTAGATAGGGAATCAACAGAGGGATCTGGAGCCTGGCAGAAGAACAGATACCATTAAACACATATCTTCTGTACCCCCGAGATGGCTGTATCCTCCTGTGACTTATACTTCTTTGTTCAAATTTCCATCACTTTTAAGGGCTGCAGAAAACCCATATGAAAGCCTAACTAGCTTAGAAAGCTTTAAATTAAGTACCAGAAGATAATGAGCCAGTCAAAGACAGCCAACAGTGAATCAAGAAGCCCCCCTGACCAACAGACCCTTCGAAAAATCCCACCCTAATAGCACTTTAATGGAACACTCACCAATCAGACTGTCTTAAGACTTTCTCCTTTCACTCCATAAACTCATTCTTCTTTCGAACCCCTTCCAGTCTTTACCAGAACTGAAGGGTGATAGCTGACTCCCTTACTAAAGTAAACTGAATAAACAGACTTTTATTCATTTTATGTGTGGTCTGCATTCTTTTGGAAGTTGGAATAAGACTTAATTTTCAGGTTCAACTTATTCATGGTCATATTGTAATAGTGTTTTGCTTGAGATCAAAGAACCTATGTGGCAGTATCATCCCCATATGTGTATAGATGCATCACACATACATGTATACAGATTGTTTCAGTGAGGGGGCCCTCTCATTAAAACCAGAATCTAAAATCATCCAATATTTTAACAAGAAGAGCTCTAGAAAGAGCATCCCTCTGATGGAGGGGTTTGGTTCAGAATGACTGTATCATGAGGTCACTGAATCTAGATGGTTTCCCAGGCTGCTGCTATTAACCCAACACTTGCCAGTCCCTCCTCCCACAAGATGGATCTTATTCTCATGTCTTTATTGGTGTGTTTTATGAGGAAGAGAAGAAGGAAAGATTCAGAATAGGAGCAGGAGCGAGTCTTAGTTGCGAGAATGAGGAAAGGTAGTATTAAATATAGAGCACAGCAGAAGTCAATGATGATTTGTAACCAATGGGATAATATTTGCTTGGCACATTGTAAAGTAGTCATTCATAAGAAGAGCATTCTTTATGCTCAAAGTAAGCTAACTTTACTCAATGATCACAAAGTGAAACAGGCATGGGTGGGATGGAGGGTACTTGTTGAGGTAACCTTACCTATAAGCGAGCCAGGTATTTGATGTGCTTTGGTACGACCTGAAACATCTGCTCTCCCAGAATATCTCCTGCCCTGAGTAGCCATGGTGACTAAAACTTTACCATTAGAGGAAGAGACGAATGAATTGTTTCTATCTTCAGGAGAATGTTTTAAAATGTCAGTATCTTGACTGGAAAGTATGACACATTATTAGGTTAGTATCCCTTAGTCCTTCATATTGATTTGCTCATAGGATTACAAGTTTCAAAGGGCATTATTCTGAGGGAATGGTAGTAACCATACTCAAAGAGGAAGAGGAGATCATAAAAGAGTTCTAGGTGAGGGATGAAGGCAAAATTTACTTTTGTCAAAATTTTGAATGAGGTGTTCAAAAGCATTTCTGTACGTTGTTAATTATATGCAGTTTTTTCTTCCTTTGAGAAATATTTAGAATATGTTCTTTCAACTTTTTCCTCACCCTTCTTTCCCTCTCTCCTTCCATTCCTTCCTCCTTCTTAACTTTCCCTTTTCTTCCCTTTTACATTTATTTAAAGTAGATTCTTACAATTAAAAATCCTGTTAAAGGATAAAATTGAAATGCCTGTTGGCACGACTTAGCATTTGTTGATCAGACAGATCAAACTCGTTTAAAGAACTTTGGCAGACCTCACAGAAGAGAATGCAAGATGGGACGAGTGCCCAGCTCACCTCTGGAGAGAAGGGTTCACATAAACATGACCTGAGAGGATGAACAAGTCCCACCCAGAACACAGCAGGACTGACTGCAGTCTTGCTACATGGCAAGCAGGCTTGTCTAGGACTTAGTGCACAGTCTGTTAAATCAGGTCAGCAGTTATGGAGAGAAGAAAGCTTACAAAGGAAAGAGACCTCAATTTTTGAGCACGGTGCAGTAAGTGCTGACAATAAAAATAATGTAAGAGGAGTCCTAGAACTAGGGATTTATTAACAAAAACTAACATTTATTAACACTTGCACTGTTTTAAGGTCAACAGTTTGAGTGTTTACATGTCCTGACTCCTTTCTTTATTCATTACAACAACTTGTAAGAAGGATGCTAATCTTATCCACATTTTATAGACGAGGACACACATGGCCATTAACAATGCCACGATGACCCGTCTTTTGCATGTCTCATGGTGGTCTGTATGAGATTTTTCTCTAGGGTAAATACTTAGGGAAGGGATTGCTGGGTCACAGGGAATGCACATCTTCACCTTACTAGATCTGACCTATTTATTCTCCAGAATGATTGCACCATTGTATTTTCCTAGCCATATGTGAAATCTCATTACTGCATATTCTCACCAATACTTGGTATTTTCAGACTTTTAAGCTTTTGCCAATTTAAGGGATGTGAAATTGTATTTTATTTGACTTTGCATTTCTCTGATTACTTATATTTTATCATAATTTCATATGCTTATTGAACATTCATTTTCCCTTTTCTAGGAATTTACTCTTTTTATTTTCATTTTTTATTGGGTTGAAATATTGTTTCTTACTGATTTTGTGTGATTATGCACCTTGACTCTGAATTTTCTAATGGTTATAGGCAGTGCAAATGTCCTTTTCCAGTTGGTGGCTGGCTGACTGGCCTGCCTGTCTTCCTCGTTCCCTCCTTTCCTTTCTCCAACAACTCCTCCTCCTCCTTTTCCTCCTTCTCCTCCTCCCGTTTCTCTCTCTCTTTCTCAATGTCTTTTGATGTACATTAGGTTTACATTTTAATATAGTAATTTTACCAATATTTTCCTTTATGGTTTGTTCTTTCTATCCTGAAGATTTATAGATATTTACCTGTATACAGCAACCTCATCTTCATCACACCCCAAGTCTTCATATGAGCTTGAGGCTGTTTCTCGGCTTTCTTTTCTTTTTCCTTTTAAGATTTATTTATTTATCCCTCCCCCCTCCCTCCATTATCTGCTCTCTGTCCATTCGCTGTGTATTCTTCTGTGTCTGCTTGTATTCTCATTAGGCGGTTCCGGGAACTGATCCTGGGACATTCCGGAGAGGGAGAGAGGGGATCATTCTCTTGTGCCACCTCAGCTCCCTGTTCTGCTGCATCTCATTATTTCTCCTCTGTGTCTCATTTTGTTGCATCATCTTGCTGTGCCAGCTCTGCACATGGGCCAGCACTCCTGAAAGGGGCAGCACTCCTGTGTGAACTCCACGCAGGTCAGCACTCTGCTCAGGCCAGCACACCACGTGGGCCAACTTGCCACACAGGCCAGCTTGCCTTCACCAGGAGGCTCTGGGCATTGAACCCTGGATCTCCTATATGGTAGACAGGAGCCCAATTGCTTGAGCCACATACACTTCCCCTGGGCTTTATTTTCTGACCTATTTTTCTTTTTCTTTTTTTCCCCTTAAATCCCTGTGCCAATACTACATTATCTTAATTGCTTTTACTTTATAGTGAGCCAATATATCATTTGGGTGAGTCTCCATACCTTATTATTCATCAGCATTATATTTACTTTTCTCTAGTCTTACTATTTTTCTTCAATATTATATTAACTATTCTTGGGTCTTTGCTCATTCTTATACACTTGAGAATCATTTGTTAACTTCAATGAACTGACCTTTTGTGATTTTGAATGTAATTGAATGGTTTAATAGATTAAGTTGGGGGTGTAGTTTTCTGTTCATTTAGATCTTCAATCTTTTTCGATAATATTTTATTTTTTCTTAATGACGTATTTTGTTAGATTTATATCTATCTTATTATTGCTATTATAAATGGAAGCTTTTTAAAAAATTAGGTTTTCTGACTGCTGTTGGTGTATGGGAATACAATTGATTTCCTACATTGATGTTTGCATTGACCATGCATCTGGCAACTTTGCTAAAATTTCTGATTAATTATAGTTTGTGGCTGTCAGTTCTTTTTGTAAAATGGAAGTTTCATTTAATACTTTCTTATATTAATATATATATATCATTCATATCTATGGATAGACATTATATATTATCTATGTCTATTTATCTATTCATCAAGCATCTATCATTTATTATCTATTTTCCTATCCCACAGAGTTAGCTAGCACCTCCAATACAATATTATTGTTGACAGTGTGCATCCTTAGCTTTATCCCAAGGTGCTTATTTTAAATGTTTCATTATTTAGTATCACCTTTGCTTTAGTCAATCAGGAGATGTCCTCCTTCATTAGGATAGCTTAAACTAGGCTTTGGCAACAAATTTAACATTTCAGTGCCTTTCAAACAAAGGCTATGTCTTGCTCACATTTGTCTCCCTTCTCCCATCACCAGGCAAATGGTCGATGGTGCTGCCTCTGTAACCGTCTAGAGGGAAATGGTTGAGGGGGAATAACATGATGACTGAGGGAAATGATTCATGGGGAATGGTATGATGGCTCCTAAATATTTTTCATGGAAGGGGGTACATCTCTTCTCCCTATATTTCATTGGTCAAAGGAGTTCCAATTGTCATACCTGATTCAAATATAGTGGGAACGTACTATCCTTGCTTAGATGGGGACACCACAAAAAGGGGCTCCAAATATTTTGAACATGAATACAATTGCCCACAATGGGTGGAATCAAATTCCTTAATATTTATGTTTATTTAAGCATTATGTTTTGACCACAACTTAAAACTTAGAGCTATTTTATTGCCCCTCTTTCTTTTATTCTAAATCTGAGTTATCTGAATGAAGAAGTAAAATTCCTCCAAGCCTAGAAAGCCTTATTTAAATAACCAATGTCTTTTTTTTCTTACACTTAGTTAAAAAGCTTTTGTGGATGAGAACTCTTATCCTTTATAGAGGATTCCCTTCTGCCTTGGGTAAGGTTATAACTAATGTGATAGATAAACGAAAGCTAAAATATGCACTTTCTTTTTCTTGAAATAAAATCTATGTTCCTCAGATATTTTATATAATAGTACTGGACATTGGAAGATTATCTAAGAGTGAAATTATTATAAGGGAAGGTACTAGGGAGTGTGAAATGATTCAAGACTATGACTGATTGTCAGTGTTCTAGGGAATGAAATGTTTTAAAAATGTTAGGAAAATCAAAAGGAAAACATTGGAAGATTCATTTGTTGAGGAATATAGATTATCACTATGAGATGTGGATTAGTATAATGATGGGAAGGTTGTAAGTGTCTATGTGTGTGAGTGTGAACAGAAAGAGGTCAGAAAAGAGATTATAATAACTGTCAGACTCATCTATAAAAATCAGGATGCAAGTTTTCTGCTCTGTATCAGGCTTAAGAAAAGTCTACCTGATTCTATGGTATATTAGTCAGCCAAAGGGGTGCTTATGCAAAATACCAGAAATTTGTTTGTTTTTATAAAGGATATTTATTTGGGGTAGAGCTTACAATTACCAGTCCATAAAATGTAAGTTATTTCCCTCACCAGAGTCTGTCACCACATGTTGGAGCAAGATGGCTACCAGGGTTCAGGCTTCCTGGGTTCCTCTCTTCCTGGGGTTCATTTCTCTCGGGGCTTGGCTCCTCTGTTTTCTCCACAAGGTCAGCTATAGCCTGTGAGGCTTTCTAGGCTTTGCCTCTCTCTACAAGGTCAGCTGTAGACTATCAGGCAATGAGCTTTGTCTCTCTCATTTGGGTTTCTGCCACGCCTAAGGAGGCATCTCTACTCCTCTCTGTTCTTCTCCTGTGTGTTCACTTCCTGGGCTCCAGCTCAAAATTCCAGCATCAAAACTCCAACATCAAAAACTTCAACTCTGTCCTTTGCCAAGGCTTTTATCTGTGAGTCCCCACCCACCAAGGGATGGGGGACTCAACACCCTACTGACATGGCCCAATCAAAGCCCTAAGCATAATTTGATCACACCCAGGTACAGACCAGTTTACAAACATAATCCAATATCTATTTTTGGAATTCATGAACCATATCAACCTGCTACACATGGCATTCCTAGGAACAATGTTCCTGTTATGAGGTGAATACAATTTCCTAAGATTTTGCTAGGAAGATTAATGTCTTCTTATGCTGAATTAATGTACTTAGAAGTTTCCCAATAACCCTCAGTTTTCATGCCCTAAATGACTTACTACACACTATTTTGTCTGCCTTGATTGCTCATCTGTACCTTATCTTGTGAGCTCTTAGTCAGTCTTTAATTTAATAGCTCAAGCCTTCCAAATCTCCTTAATGAGCAATGTTTGCTAGTTTCTTTTGTGCCTTCACTGTTGCCTAATATATTTTTCTATCAAGTCTTTAATCAAGACATATCTATTTAATTATTAAATAGAGTAATAAAGATAAAAATCTTTACACAATTCCTGGCACATAGTTATACTGAATAAATGCTGGTTTTTATTATAAGGATTATTGTTCATTTGTCTTTTGAGTTTCTTGAGGATAGCCACTAAATCTGGTCTATGATTACATTTCTAATAATGCATAAAGAATTTGGTACCTAGTAGGCACTCAAAAAACATTTGTTTAATTAATTAATTATTTAAAAATTCTTAGAGCCAAAGTCCTTCCTTTTCTTCATTGACCTTGTTCATTCCTTTTGAATTCTTGGTATATTTAAATTTTTTATTTGAAAAGTAAATCATTACAATTCATTTTCATTTCATTCACACACAAATGATTTCCACAGACTGCTATCAAAGAAAACATATGTTACACAGTTAATATGATCAGCATTCCCGTAGCAAGATGATTTGATGTTGCTTTAAAAGAAGACACACTTTGCAAAGGTGTTTTATTTTTGTGTTCAACATAGTATTAGTTTTCTATTGTGGCATAACAGTTTACCACAAATGTTGTGGCTTAAAGCAATACTTATTTATTATTCCATAGTTATGTAAGTCAAAATACCAGGTAGCTCAGCTGGGTACTGTGGCTAAGGTCTCACAAGGCTCACATTAAGGTACTGGCTGACTCAGTTTCTTATCTGGAGGCTCTAGGGGACTACCCAATTTTAGGCTCATTCATGGTTTTAGTAGAATTCAATTCCTTGTGGTTTTAGGACTGACATCCCTACTTCCTTGCTATCTTTTGGATAGAGGTTGCTCTTTTCTAGAAGATACCTTGGTTTGTTCTCCTTTCATCTTCAAAGGCAGTTATGTTATGCTGAGTCCTTATTTCTGACTTATCCTTCTGTCACCAGCTGGAAAAAGTTCTCTTCATTTAGGGCTTGTGTGATTAGATTATGTCCAGATGGAAAAATCTCCCTATCTTGTCAACTGTGCCATAAAATATTATGCAATCATGGTAGTGATATCTCACTATATTTACAATCTCTAGGGATTCGGATGGAACAATTTTGGGGGACCATAATTTTACCCACTAGAGTTTGCCCTCTAGCACCTAAAGATTCATGTCTGTCTTGCATGTAAAATACATTTACCCTGTCCTGAGGTCCCCAAATATCTCGTCCCATTACAACATTTGCTCAAAGCACAAAACCTCATCATCTCAATCTTCTATTGGTGCTGATAAGACTCCTGGGCAAAATTGCTCTCCATCTACGGACCTGTGAAACTCAAGGAACAAGTTATCTGCTTCCAACATACAATGGTGGGACAGCCATAGGATAACAGTTATAGACATATCATGGTTCAAAATGGCAGAAAATGAAAGGCGAAAATGAGTCACATGTCCAAAGGTGCTTTGAAATTCAGCTTGGCAAACTTACTTAGCTTTCAGGGTCTGGAAATAATTCTCTATGGCTCTGAGCTCTGCCTTCTGGGCTCTTGGCCTCCTTCCTGATAAAAGAATATTGGGGGTCCAATAGATTCTCTCATTTTTAAATCTCTCTGTCAATTTCAGTCTATGCCGGGAGTATTTCTCAAAAACCTGTAGTCTCTTGTGGAAAATAAGGGGATTTACCTCATTTGATAGACCAAGCTCACAGATCTTTTTGAGATAATCCCCTTTTCATCTTTAGTTATTGTTGGAATGGCTGAAGGACAATGCCCTTAAGGTTTCTAGAAGCTCATTGGTTTTATTAAGAGGACCTAGGAAATATACCTTGAATCTCTCATGACTTAATATTTTGACTTCTGGATTTTTTCTGAGATTTTGCAAAGTGTTACACAGACATATATTTGTTTTTTTTTCCCTCTATGTCACGATTTCAGAAATAATTGCTTATTTTTAGCAACTTTTGTCATATGAATAAGATGAGAATTTCTCAAAACATCAAGATCTGGTTACTTTTTGTTTAATATCTTTTCTCTCAATTTGTTTCTCTCTTCTCACATTTTACTACAAGCAGCAAGTGAAAACCAAGTCAACACTTTCAATACTTTGCTAGGAAATCTCCTCAGCTAAGTACTTGTTTATTGTCTACAAGTTCTGCTTTGTGCATAAATAAAGGACAAAATTCCACTGAACTTTTTGCCACTATTTAATAATGATCTCCCCCTCCCTCCCACCCAGTTTTCAATAATATGTTCCTCATCTTTTCTGAGGCTTCATGAGCCATGTGTTTAGTATAACCTAAGTTTATACTAACAATTTGGTCAGGCAGTCTAGGCTTTCTCTATCATGCTCCTCAAAATTCTACTCAAGCATCTTCTAGTCTCCTCCTACTGCTCAATTTCAGAACCTTTTCCATATTTTGGGTATTTGTTAAGGCAGCAACCCACTCCTGGTACCAAAATCTATATTAGTTTTCTGTGGCTCTGAAACAAATTACCACACAAATTTATTAGCTCAAAGTTCCACAGATCAGAAAGCCAGAATGGCTTAACTGGGTTTTCTGCTCAGGGTTTCACAAAGTTGAAAGCAAGGTGTTATATGCCTCGGTTCTTCCCTAGGGGATCTGGGAAGAATCTTCTGCCAAGCTTATTCAGGTTGTTGGCAAAATTCAGTGCCTTGCAATTATAAGATTGAGGTTGGCTGTTGATGGGGAGCACTCTCTGCTCCTACAGGTTGCCTGTTTTCCTTCTCGATTGGTGTCCTCCATCTTCAAACCAGCAATTATATATTGAGCCTTTTTCATGCTCTGAATATCTTTGACTTCCTTTTCTGCTTTTCTCTTCTATGTTTGAAGGGCTGTGTGCTTAGCTTGCCTCCATCACAAAATATTGTCTGTATTTTAAAGTCAATTATCTTGGGACTTTAATTACATCTGCAGAATCCCTTTGAAATAGTACCTATATTAATACTTGATTAAATAATCAGAGGTCATGAATCTTGGGAAGGTGGCATCTTGAGAAATCTTCTTACAACCATTACTAGAACTTATATTTAGAGAAATCCCATTGAAATATACAAGTTATTTTTTGAATACAGTGCTTGCAATTTTATATTTCCACAATTGCTTTAATAATGGAAAGCATTCCCTTCTCTCTGGACAAGTAATTAACACACTTACAAGAAAGGAAAACAGCTATGTTATTAATAGGTTTCCTTGAATTTGACTTCTAAAATAACTTCAGTAAGTTCAAAGTTTTGACCTAATTGGAGCACTTTATGATTCTCTAATGTGCATGTGTTTTTATCTTTGTATAAAATAACACAATGGTTTAGATCGTCAAATCAGACTCACAAATTAAACATCTTTCCTGGTATCAAGTCTTACTAATAATTTCAAATACCAATAGTTTGTGTTCTGGAGGCCTGTCATTACCATTTTCTAAGGAGAATAGTCTAGATCTCTTTCTTTCACAGGTAAAGGGAGAGAATGGATTGCAGACCTTTAACTCTCACAGTGCATGAAATTTAAAGGATGAACTATTACTGGTATACGTTCCTGTAAAAAATAGGCTTCTCCCAGTTTACTTACTTTTCTGTGAATTATAACCTTTGTGTTACAGTTGACCAGAAGGTAACACATGTACACACATACACGCACACACACACACACAACTACAGCAAGCAATTTGATGTTAGAATTACAGAGCCAGTGGGAACTCCGCAGAAGTAGCATGTAAAGAAATCTCGTTTTAGAGAAAGGTAATGAAAATAGGCATTGCAAAGATTACTGGTTACCTACCCAAATTCATTTTCATTTTCATACTCAGAGAGTACGGATATTTTGGGAGGCTGCAATGTATTTAACCAAAATCAAACTTCCAGCCAACTTTGCAGGGAACAGAGATCATATAATTCAATTGTGAACAATGATTTATAAATGAAAGTGAGGCTTCTGGCAATGTTCCTATCAAAGGGGCCAAGTTCAGCTGGTGCACATTTTTTTGCCCTTCTTCTCCTGAATGGAATGTGGATTGGTTCAAGATGTGGAGCATCCATCTTACAACTATAAGGTGACCCTGTCAAGGAGAATGGGTCAAGAAGAATGCAAAGACTTCAGTCCTGACATCCTTGGGCTGCTGAACCAACCCCAGTAATCAATTATCTCTGGACATCTCATGATGTATGAAAAACACAACCAATAATTTGGGTCACTATTTTTGAAATTTGTATTACATGGCAGAAATTCCTAATTGATATGGTATTCAGAGTGCTGCATAGAGAAGATGTTTACAACAGTGGAATAAGGAGGTACATGAATCCTCTGACTTACCAAAGTCCTTGGTTTATATCCCTCATGGCATTTTGGGTAGCAGTTGCATAGGCAAAAATATTATCTCCTGTGCTGGTCTAAAATCTCCTCAAAGTTTGTTCAGTCTTTGTCTTTACCACATGCTCACTTAGCCTTTAGTAAATATTTTGGTTGAATTTATGCAAGCTATGTGACAAGAGGGGAGAAAATTAAGTCAATAAGGCAAAAATACTTCCAGTTTAGACTCTTGCAGCTTCTATACTTTGTATCAGTTTGCCAGAGCTACTAACACAAATGACACACCTTGGGTTGGCTTATACCACAAGAATTTATTGACTCAAGGTTTGGAGGCTAGGGGCATAATACTAAGGTCTTAACCAGCCATGCTCTTTGCTGAAGTCTGTTGTGTCCTGGTGCTGGCTTTCCACAATCCTTGAGGTTTCTTGGCTTGCTTCTCTGTCTCTGTCACATAGTCTCCTTCTGTGGCTCTCTCTGACTTCTGGCTTTGACATTTTCTGGCTTCTTCCACTTTCTGGTTTCTACTGACTGATTGCCTTAAATTTTCTTCTCCTTAGAAAGCCTTTCGTAACACAGTGTGATCCAGATTAAGACCCACTTTGATTGATTTGGCCATTCCTTAACTAATAACATCTTCAATTTACAAATGGGTTCACACCATAAGAACGCAGTTCAAGATTAAGAACATGTCTTTTTGGGGGTACATGGCTCAGTCTATTTTTATTTTTATTGTGAGAGGGGACTAGGGCACGGCTAATGCTCTCTGGCAAAGAGGAAATGGGAAAAACTCCTTAAAAAACCCAGGTGACTTTACAAAGATCATTCTAGGAAATCAAGAATAAGTACCACCTTCACACAATCACTAAGAAGTGTACTCAATTTGGAGGAGCCATACTCAGGAAAATATAAAGGACTAACATGGGATTGTATGGAATTTGTCAAGAGACATGAGAAAACATTCATGGCAAACAAAGTGGGGAGCCTTTCAAAGTTATATTCAATATAAGAACTGAATATATAACTGAAAGTTATATTCAGTGTAAGAATTTGACATGTGCTGCAGTGTGATTTTCACAGCTGAATGTGAAAAGGGGGGAATTCTTATTTGTACTTATCTTGTGTTGAGTAACTTGATTTTTAAATTGGGAAAAACAGCAGGATATATTGCTTTGTGGGTGTTTTATTTCCACTTATTAACATTGGTAGAAGGGGCCTACAATTAAAATGGGTGAGTTTATACATTAATACATTAATATGTATTTTTGATTGAGAGAAAATTTGTTATAACTTTAATGGATAAAAGACATGCTTGTTTTTCACTCATTATTAGTTAAATATTTGGTTATTACAGTAAATTTATAGAGCCCCTATCATGTGCCAGGCACATATTTGGAAAATGGCAAGGAATAATCAGGTTTGTTATTTCACTCATGAAATTAATGTCTTCCAGGGAAGATCAGCACTGAAGGAATAATATCACAATACAATGAAGTGTGATAACTCTTAGGATGGGGAAGTATAGAGATGACAGAAACTGATGGCAGGGAGAAACTTATTACAGCCCAGATATTATTATTTTTTTTTATTTTTTTATTTTTTTAAAGATTTATTTATTTATTTAATTTCCCCCCCTCCCCTGGTTGTCTGTTCTTGGTGTCTATTTGCTGCGTCTTGTTTCTTTGTCTGCTTTTGTTTCTTTGTCCGCTTCTGTTGTCGTCAGCGGCACAGGAAGTGTGGGCGGCGCCATTCCTGGGCAGGCTGCACTTTCTTTTCACGCTGGGTGTCTTTCCTCACGGGGCGCACTCCTTGCTCGTGGGGCTCCCCCACGCGGGGGACACCCTTGCGTGGCACGGCACTCCTTGCGCGCATCAGCACTGCGCATGGCCAGCTCCACACGGGTCAAGGAGGCCCGGGGTTTGAACCGCGGACCTCCCATATGGTAGACGGACGCCCTAACCACTGGGCCAAAGTCCGTTTCCCCAGATATTATTAATAGCACTTGCTAGGGAGGTAGCAAAGGATCAGAGAATGGTTGGTCTAAATCTGGGGGAATGCTGAACTGTGCCCCCAAAAGAAGTCTCTTGGTTTTACATTTAAAGACTATTATCAGAGTTCTGGAATTTTCCTCTTCAACAGATGTTTACACGCCAGTTTCTAAGCTAAAATGCTGACATTTGAAATTTAAAATACCTGTATCTAATATTCATATCTCATGAAATAAGTAGGATAATACCAAGTTATTGCATGAGCAAAATTGATAGAGAAAATATATTTCCATGCCTCCTTAATTTATCTTTCTTTCTTAAGCTATTCTTTTCATAAAAACAAACAAAACCACAATAAGGGAAGCAGACAGGGCTCAACTGACAGGGTGTCCACCTACCATATCGAGGGTCCAGGGTTCAATACCCAGGGCCTCCTGGCCCATGTGGTGAGCTGGCCCATGTGCAATGCTGCCACGTGCAAGGAGTGCCATGCCATGCAGGGGTTCTCCTACATAGGGGAGCCCCATGCGCAAGTAGTGCACCCCACAATGAGAGCCACTCCACATGAGAAAAGCGCAGCCCACCCAGGAGTGGCGCCTCACACACCAAGAGCTGATGCAGCAAGATGACACAACAGAAAAGAGATGCATTTTCCCAATGCTGCCTGACAATGCAAGTGGATGCCGAAGAACACACAGCAAATGGACACAGAGAGCAGACAATGGGGGGAAGGGGAGAGAAATAAATAAATCTTTTAACAAAACAAAATAAAACAAAAAAACCCACAATAAGACAGAAAAAGCCAAGCAAAACTAGTCTACTTTCTTGTGAAATAATTTATTATGATATTTTTCTATGCTGTGAAATATTGTAAATATGACTACTTTTAAATTTCAGAAGAGGTTGTAACTTTCTTCTGTAAAAATTCTCAAAGCAGATTCTGGTTCAGTAGGACAGGCTTAGGGCCTGAAATTGTATATTTCTAACAAACTCCCACAAGCTGAGGCTAGAGCTATGGTTCCACGCATTGGCTTAAATTAGAAATACCTTGGGAAATTAAAAACAAAAAATCCACACTGCTGAGCAATTAGGTTAGACTCTTTGGTATGGGAAACCATGCTTCAGTGTTTTTTTAAATTTCCCTAGCATATGCCAAAGTTCAGCTGCGATTGAGAAACCACTGGTTGGAAGATTATTGTCCCGCATCATTGGTATGAGTTGATGAATTCACTCCAGTGGTACTTTGGAATCATAAAATGAAAGTCAAATCACTCCATTACAATAGTCTGCAGCTGAGAAAACAAGACATGCACCATATTATTTAAATAAAACCCATAGGATATGTTTGACTTTGTAGAGCCACAGAAATGTTATTGTTTCTGTCCTTGCATAATTTTGCTCTTGAGTTCCTCTGTCTAAGTACATCTTGGGAACAGTGGTTGAATAAGAAAAATAAACCTTTAACTTTCTCCCTGCAGGAGCCTAAAGTGATTGGAAGGATTGATTTTTTTCGCATCGACTTGTCTGATCTTCTCTGGGATGGCAGGATTTCAGGGTCTAGAGCCCTGGGCATTGGTCCTAGCCTATCCTGGTTCATTCCCTACAAAGCAACTTTCCTCCTAGTGTGGGTCTCCCTATAGCCAGGATTTCCTCTATTTCCCAAATAAACAGGAAATCATCAATTTTAATTTTTAATATATCAGTGACCCTTACACTTGCTCTCCTTTGCTTACTCTAACTGTGCGGTCAATGTTCTTAAGTGCAAGCAACTGAAAAGGAGTGTAGATGAATTAATCAGAGAAGGATAATAGGGTGCTCACAGGATCACTGGAGGTCAGAAGAACCAGACTCAAGGTTAAATGTCCAGGAACAATTACCAAACCGTGTTGTAGAATTTTCTAAAGGGAAGTTGCTGCTGCTGGATGTTGGATTTTCCCTGCTGCCATTTTTGTACCAGGGACCCAATATTGCAGCCACTTTGTAGCTGAAAGCTGTACACATCCCACGTTCAGTCTCACAAGAAAATGGACTCCCTTTGCTTCCTCACATTACTCAGAAAGAGACTTCTGCCAAAATGTCTGACTGGATTTCAGGATTGCTCCTAATTTCAAAGGAATTTTCTATCTTGTCAAGGCAGGACTCATATGGTGGAAAATTCCTCAAACATAAGAAGGGTGCTCAAAAGGTGCTGGTGCAATAGGGAAACATGATATATATCTACTATACTTTCTAGAGTCCTCCGTTTCTAATTCAAATTAGTTTAGGCAACATCAAATTTATTCTATTTCAATACCATTTATTCAGGGTCTACTGCATACTCAAGATGTAAAACAGACAAAGATAAACTGGTAGGAAAAAGTTTCACATGAATTACTTTATTATAGTGTTGCAAAATATAATGGAGTGACATATGTACAGAGGAGGAGACTATAATACCACAAACTGTGCATAGTGCAAAGTGGGAAATACTATGTCATTTTAAAGCTCCTTTGCTTTCACTTAAACCAGGCATAGTGAAATAGCTAACATGATAATGTATTTATGTTTTTCTTTATCTTGCTAATTGTTATAAAAGCTCTTCAAGGGAAAGTATTTTTTATTTTTAAAATTTTGCTATTATCCATAGTATCTAGGCATAATTATGCACATAGTAAGTGTCTTAGCATATTGCAGAATTTTGTAGAAATTTATAGAATTCAGTTCCTTTGGAAAATGTAGAGCTGGAATACCCAAAAATATACCCAGCCATACCATGTAAATAGTATTGTAGAAGAAAACATTATTTTAAATCAAATTGCTTCTTGACCATCACAATCATAGTCAATAATTGACAACTGTTGAGATGGTTATTGATGGACTTAAGGTTGCTATAGTTTTCAGGAGATTAAACTTTTCTAGCTCAAGGTATAGCTGGGACAAGGTTCAAGTGAAAATACAATTTAAAAATTGACATTAACATCTGTCATGATAGCAACTGCTATGTTCATTACTCTTACTATTCTCTATTTAAAGGACACTGCTAGGGCTGAGTTTGTGACTTATTCATAAGTAGGAGAATGAGATTGTCTCATAGGATTTTTTTGTACATGATAGGGATGCTCATAGGTTAGGAAGATGCTTTCATATCAGAGAAGGCAAACATTCCAGTATTCAGAGGAGTAAAATGTATAAAAAACAATACAGTTTTCAAGGAATAGAAATCCACTACAGCTAGCTTAAGAAAAAAGAAGACATTATTAAAGAGATACATTGTATCATCCTCTGTTATCCAATGATAGAAAGCTGAGACTCAAGAATAAACTAGAATCTGAGAATGAAAATCTATCAAGAATCCAGAGTCTGCTGTCTCTCATCTCTGCTTCTCTAGATGTCTGTACAGTTCCCTGGCAGTGTTACTTTTTAATGGTTTCAATGTTTATCATTTTCTGGTTCATACTGAAAGTAACTCTTGTCTTTCAGAATACCTCAATTTCTTCTTCGCTGTAACAGCATAGCTTGCCCAGGATTTGACAGTTAACATGTGATTTCCTCCTATTATATTTTGAAGCTCATCCTTTCTTCAGCCTTGCTTGTTAAAAATACCTTCCTAATACATTATAGTATTTTTTAATAGAAGTGGGAATTCTGAATGTTGCAGGTTATATTACTGTTCACGATTTCTCAACACCCTCCATCTCCATCAATATTTGTGGTTTATAAATCCCTACTTGTTATGTAATTTAGTCTCTGTCTATGGGGAGTTACAAAATTATGGGCATAAAGTTGTTCATAATATTTCTTTATCATTTTAATGTCCTCAGGATCTGTAGTGAGGCCCCTTCTTTCTTTTCTGATATTGGTAATTTTCATTTTTTCCTGTGGTCTATTGACTGTTTTATCTCTTATCACTTATTTTTCCCTCTTGCATTACTAAAAAGCAAGTTTTGTAATTTTTAAAAAAATATTTATTTTATTTACTTTTCTCCCCTTCACCCCCTTTGTCTGCTCTCTGTATCCATTTGCTGTGTGTTTTTCTGTGTCCACTTGCATTCTTGTCATGCAGCACTGGGAAACTTTTTGTTGCGTCATCTTGCCGTGTTAGCTCTCTGTGTGTGCGGGGCCACTCCTGGGTAGGCTGCGCTTTTTTTCACACAGGGCAGCTCTCCTTGCAGGGCACACTCCTTGTGCATGGGGCACCCCTACATGGGGGACACCCCTGTGTGGCATGGCACTCCTTGCATGCAGCACCACTGCGCATGGGCCAGCTCACCACATGGGTCAGGAGGCCATGGGTATTGAACCCTGGACTCTCCATATGGTAGTTGGATACTCTATCAGTTGAGCCATAACTGCTTCCTAAAGTTTTGTAATTTTTGATTGAATACCAGGCATTGTGTGTGGAAGAATAAAGGACAGAAATAAATAATATTTATGCTTTGGAATGTGCATGCATTTTTTTGCTGCCCATTATTGTGGGGATTGAGTCAATGTAGTCAGAAATTTAGGTTTTGTTGCTGTTTCCTTATCCTCAGTGCACTTTGGACTTCAGATTTCTCCCCTGGTGGCCTACCATTACATTGTGTTTATTGTGAGGATCGGGATAACAGATGATTTATCTCAGTATTCTTCCTCAACTCTGACTTTTGAGCAGTCTCTGTACTTGGCCTTCCAGTTCAGCCTCAGACTTAAGTAGAAACAGTACAACTTAACCTTGGCGTTGGGGCCTTCTCAGCAGTTCTTGCCCTCATTCCAGTTGCAGCCAAACTTTGTCTTGTATCTTTGGGAACTCTTGGGGCAGGATAGTAGACCTATGCTTTGTGCCAAGTGGAGAATACTGGGCCCAGGAGAATTCCTGCCTCTCCCAGAAATAATTTTTGCTCCAACATTTCTTCTAGAAGCAGTTGATCTTTGTCTGATTCTTTAGGGGTGGGAGGTAAGTTTCCTGCTATTTCCCAGAAGTAGTGGATCTATGCTATGGCCGTGATGCCAAGAATGTTTGCTGGCCCTCCTCCAGCATCTTAAAGTTTTTGCCTCAGGGAGAAGGGTGGTTGCAATGTTTTGTGCCTGTGCCCAAGTAGCAGCTAATCACCTCCTGCATGAGTTCCCCACTGACAGCTTCTCCCAGGTCTCCTGTCCTACCCAGAATCTTTCTCATGAGTACCTAGCAGATGCCCAAGGAAAAGAGTTTGTGTGTAAGTATGAATTCTCATTCTGCTGTGACTCTCAATTATTCTAAACAATTATGCTAGTTCACACTTGGCCTTTAGGAATTTGTTAAAGTTTTAGCTGACTTGGTCTTATCCATTACCTCTTCCTTCTGTCTTTTGCCAAAGGTAAAAAAGCATTGACATGCCTAATCTCTCTTCAGGGAGGCTGTCAGAATTTGAATTCAGTTCATTTGGTAGCCTTGTTACCTGAGTCTCTGATGCATTCAAGAGAAGTTATGATTTTTGTAGACGTTCTGCCTTTTTCTTATTGTTAGGATAGATGATGTTTTCATGCAGCTTTCTGTACCCTAAGCAGAAGTATAACCCATTATCATTATTTTGTATTTAAACAATATTTATCTTTTAAAGAAATGGAAGAAAAAAAACCATTGACTTTAACGTTTACCCACATAATTACCATTTTCAGGGCTCATCATTTGTTCCTCTTCTAATTTCCTCATTGTATCATTTCTATTCATCCCGAGAAATTTCTTTTAACATTTCTTGTGATGCAGAACTGCTGCAAATTCCATCAGATTTCAGGTATCTGGAAATTACTACTTTTCCTTTATTTTTTGAAGTATATTTTCATCAGATACATAATGGTGGGTTACCAGTTTCTTTTTCCTTTTGGAGTGATAAAGATGTTGTACTTCATCTTCTGCTTCAGTTTTTACTCTTTAGAAGTCAGCTGTTATTCTCATTAATATTTCCTTGTATATATTGTGTCTTTTTTCTTTGATTGCTCTTAAGATTATTCTTTTTATCTTTGGTTTTTAGCATTTCGACACTCTTATGAAAGGACTTGTTTTTTTATCCTCTTGTCACATAAGGAGTGGTTTTCTTTTTTATTTACCCTGCTTGGGGCTTGCTGAGCTTAAGTTTGTGAGTTGTCTTTTTAAAAAAATTGGAAATATTTGGCATTATTTCCTCAAATATTTTTCTGCTCTATTCTTTCTTGTTGAGACTCCAATTACATGTATGTTACACAGCTTACTTTTGTCTCACAGTTCACTCAGTCAGTGTCTATTTTGATTTTGATTTCTTTTCCTCTGTGCTTTTGGTCTGTCTTCTTGTTCATTGCCCTTTTCTTGGCAGAGACCAATTGGCTATTAATTTCATCCAATAAAATTTTGAATTTATATACTGTATTTTTCAGTTTTAGCATTTCCATTTTTTGTTGAGATTCCAAATCTCTCTTAAAATTCCTCAACAACTTACCCACTGCATCCATCTGCTCCTAAAAATTCCTTAATGTATTAATATTTTATAGTCATTGTATACTGATTCTGAAATCTGGGTTATTTGTGGGTCTTCCAAGATCAGACGAGATCAGACAAGTTCAGGGTGGTATGGCCATAGACAGTGGGTCTTCTTATACTGATGCTTTGATTATGAGTCAATAATTCCTGCTTCTTTGAATACTTAGTATTGAACCTTACCGATGATGTGTTGTAGAGAATTTATTCTGTCCTCTTGCTCTGAAGAGCACTGGAATTTGTTCTAATAGTTAAATGATTAGGAAGTCACTTTGATCCTGTGGAGGATTTGTTCAGATTCTGTTATGGTGGTTTGTGTTCATTTAAATTTAATCCAAGGATGTAGCCCTTTGTCTTGGTTTATTTGTAAGGTGGAAAATTCTTAGGTTTGATGTAAATCCAGTTCCTTCTAACTTTTCTGGACTTGAACTACAAGCTTCCTTTTTCTCCAGAAAAGGGCAACTGCTGAAATCACGGATTAACAATGTTAGCCTTCTAGCTAGTTTCTTGTTATCTCACTTTGTACTCCAAAATTTAGAACTCATCCAAATATTTAAGGGACATTTGTATGCAGAATTTAAGACGGACCTTTCCATGGATCCCTCATTTCCGAGGTTTACCTCTTCAGTTGATTAGCTTGATCAATCTTGAACTTTGACCTATACCTCCCCTCTTCAGCCAGGTAAGACTCCTTCTTTCTATTTGAACTCTATCATCCATGCACAGTACAAATTAGGGAATGTCCATAATGGAAAATCCAGTTAATTGTGGATCTCTATTATTTTGCTTCTCTAGTTTCTGCCTGCTTATGTAGGACTGGCATTGTTTATTTTTTCATTTTAAAAAATTTATTTTTTAAAAGAAGCTTTAGATTACATAAATATTACATCAAAAATATAGGCGATTCCCACATACTCCACCTCCTCCTCCACGCACTTTCCCCCATTAACAACGTCTTTCATTAATGTGGTACATTTGTTACATTTGATGAACATATATTGAGGCATTGCTACTAACCATGGACGACAGTCTATATTATAATTTACACTTTGCCCCACACAATATTATAGCTTTTGACAAAATATCTAATGGACTGTATCTTCATTGCAATATCATGCAGAAGAATTTCCATGTCCCCAAAATGCCCCAAGTTACACCTATTCTTCCCTTTCCCTCCCCTCAGAATCTCTAGTGACCACTGCTGTTGTAGAATTTGAGAGAAGTTCAATTATTTGAGTATAGAGAGGCCAGGACTCAGGAATGATTTTGATTACAATTATTAGGCATATATTTAGTACAGGATAAAAGTACAGCACTTAATATTAACTAATGTATTACTTAATGCATAAGGATTCAGAGTTGCAATTATTAGTTTTGAGTTTTAGGTTTGTAATACCTTACATGTTATCTCTCCATGAGAGCAGGCCATAATGCCAATTGTGTTTAAGTTTCACTTACAGTATCCTGGTATCATGGCTCCACTTAGCATGTTCTTCAACGCAGTGAGCAAGTTGCAGCATCCTTCATCTTAGAGAGATTTTCCAGTATTCCACTAGCCTGGTGCATAGTGCTCTCTGGCACTATGGAACAGTGCCAGTCTGGAGGCGATATCCATTGTACACTTGGCTGTACCAAGTCATTATTGGCTGCTGCAGGAGCTTGAAACTGCAATATAGTTTCCATCGACTTCAGGAGCAGAACCAGAGACTGATATAGAACATATTTTAATTGAGGGGTCAGTGACCAGCCTAGCCAATAACTCACATGGAGAGGCCGCCTGTAATGTATTCAAGGCCTGGTTTGAATGCACAAGAGTTTGACAATGTTAAAATTTATTCCTTGTTTTTATATATATTTTAAACAACTTAATGCAACACATATATCAAATGACTGTTTACTTACAGTCATTTTACTATGAAGATAACAGTAGGTATTTAACTTTAGTAATAGAGGAAAAATATTATTTTTCATTGTTAGAATGAAAACAGAATATTTCCAATAGAAGCAAGACAACTTTTTATTACCATTTACTTAAATATGTACTTTGCAGTGGCCTTCAGACAGGTTTATTATCATGAAGTTATTTCTGCTACCAATACCAATCTAAGTTTTTTAGTTAACAATGACTTCTACAACTAGAACTATTTAAACATTTTCAGTTTGGAAGATGTTTTACAAACCCTTTATAATTGACTATAACCACATTGACTAGCCACCTCATGTTTAAATAAACTTACTAAATTACAATTACCAATGAAAGAAATTCACTCTATTTAAGAGAGCATATCTACAATCTTTTTCCTTCAGCCTAATTTCACTAATGTGAACTTACAATTTTCATTACTCTAAAGATTTCATACATAATGTTAATTTAGTTTATAAATTAACTATGGGAGATTACACTCAAGTTAAATAAAATTGAAACCATAATAGTTTATGCAAGGAATGTTCTCTTTTTCCCTTACAGGAAGCTAAAAACTTCTTTTCTTTAAGTTATGAAAATTATTAATTTAAAAGCATACTGACTACCAGGTTTTAAAACACATTACACAATTACTTAATTTTTAAAATCATAACCCAGGAAAGATCTCTCCATAGTTTTTATGGACTTTCCTTAACTTACTGAAATTTGTTAATAGAGCCACTAATTACCTTTATTTTGTTGGAAAGAAATCTTCTGGAAGAAAATAAGGCTCACCAGATTGTGGAGAAGAAAATAATTTATTCTCAATCTTGCAAGAAGGGGTGCAGAGCCAGGTATGGCTGGTGCCACGAACAAAGAAAAATGACACAATTTATACCCCTAAGCCTAGCATGCAAGCTCTTCCTCTGTTTTTCCATAGATTGGATGCTTCAAGAAGTTACAGCTTATTTGAGATTTAACTTTCCCACACAAAAGTTTGATTTAACTGCTTCTTCTATCACATTCCAACCATTTTAGTTTTTACCTGCTCCCCTTTGTCAAATAAGGAATAGAATTTAGTGCTGAAATGGCACCACCTTAGTTAGCTCCTTCTTGGGCATCCTTCCACTGCCCATAGGACTGGCCTAAACTGGTCTCCTCCACTGCTGTCCAACCTGGGAGTGGGAGACTGAGGCAGCAGGCCACCAGGTTACATCAACATTTTTCTTATGTGAAAATTAACCTAATCTTTGTTTTTTTTTTTTTTTTTTTTTTTGCATTTTATGGCTGACAAAGGTTTAAACTGGGAAATTACCAGGCGAACTGATTCTTAATTCCCTAGCCTAGTAGATAGGTTTAATCTGCCACACCTAGTCTTGCCTTAAAAGCTCTTGCAAAGAGGAGGCCCTTTCCCAATTGTTTCCATAATCAGATATCTATGACTTTTTCATCCTGCTTAGTTTAATTTGGGCTTTAAGAATATTTATTTACATATATAACTGCATATTTAACCTTAACAATTTGAGCAAATAGGCAGATATAAATAGTTTGAGACAAAAACATAACTTTAATTACTTTAAACTTCTAATCTTTACAAAACAAGTGTGACTGCAAACATTTCAAAGACTCTTGAAACTCTTCTTAATTTGCACTATGACCATGCAGTTTACCACAAGAATTTTCCTTCTTACTTAATGGACTGTAATAACCAAAATGTTCTCAATGCCTTAGCACCATTTTGTTTCAGAACTTTATATTTTACCTTGAAATTAGCAGAATTTTGGATAAGCAACAAGATTAATTTTATATATATTTACTGAGGCTATTTGAAGCCTCAGGGAGACAGACTGCCTTCTCTCATGAATTGCCACTCTTAGGAACACTGACCGTCAAGGCAGGAGACTTCTCCCCCTCCACCCCCCTTTTTTATTTTGGAGATAATAAAACTCCAGTGGTCATTTAACCTTATTCCATCAGGCAGCCATTTATTTAGGTTACACTTGAATTCATGAGAGAAAGGGTTACTAATACCAGGAGAGACAGTGATGTCCCAGCTCTTCTCAATTATGAAATAATCATAGGCAAAGGCAAAGGCAAAGGGTGAGGTTAGGCTTGAAGTAACCATAAACAAAGGAAAGGTTAGTTTAGAATTTACACTTAAATAATAGTTTCAGGCTAAATTCACCCAGCTATAATTTCAGTTATTGTCTTTCCATTGTTTTTTAATATAAATGCATTTATAAATGATTTTAACTCTTAGTTACAGTTTTTATTAATTTTTTAAAAAAACCTATTAATTTTATAACACCTTTAAATACCTTTCATTCGACTTATAACATATTAAATGAACTTAACCATTACTTTAATTTTTCCTTTAAAGTAAAAGAATAAATCTCTTGCAGTTAGTTTGAAATAAAAAGCTACTTTTCAGGATTTGATTTCTAGAACATAAATGTTCTTTTAAAAGAGGTAAGACTCTTCTTTAAACACTGAGGAAATGATGAGGTTAAAGCACAAGAAGCTATTGATAAAAGATTTTCTTTGTATATTGATCTTACTCAATTTTAATCATAAAAATTTTCCTTCCACAAACCTTCTACACTTTCAGTATTCATTCAGGTTCTGTCCCACACTCTACTCTTTCCAATAATCAATCATTTTATCTTAGGACAAAATCATCTTCTGTTTCCTTAACAATAAAAACACACTCCATATATCCCACATACTAAGTTACCAGGCAAACTTCTTACAACATATAATTGCCATTAATACTAAACAAGCTTGTTAAAATAATGAACTTTTCTTCACTTTAAATACTTAGTAGCATGTAATACCAGAAACAGTTTTTTTTGGAAGCAAGTTGGCAGGGGAGATTGGCTGCCGAATAAGTTTGTTATAAAATTGCCTTTTATTATTATTATTATCAATTCAGTTTTGTTAAATAATGACTTTCTGCAATTAGCCATTTAAATAACTTAATTTAAACAATGCTTTGTAAAACTTTTATAATTATTTATACCCTTAAGACAAATTTTACCTTCACAGAACACATTCTCTTACTTAAAGTTACTACAATACCTTCTAAGAACCTGAGCAGAAAGCAAAGGTATTTTGGCTTTGACACCCTAAGGAGGGAACTTTACTGCATTTATTCTGATTCTGCTTTTCACCCCCTTCACTTCCCCCGCTTCCAGGCAGTTGGGTGCTCAACAAACAGGAATGCAGCTTATGAATAGAAGGGTGGACTCACTGGAAAGGGGCAAGCCACTCCCCCCTTTCCAGCTTTCAGCCAAAATGGGCAGACAGAACCTACTCAAATGTGGCAACTCTCCCAGGAACCCAGCCGCCCTGACTGGGACATTCCCAACAAACTTGGGTGCTTGGCGCGGACACAGATGGCCTCCAAGCCCCAGCAAAGGGCCAGACCAGAGACAAGACAGCAGAGCATGCACAAACATCTAGACTCCGCAAACATCCAGACTCCTCAGCTTTTGCCCCAGAATCATTTCACCCCCTTGCCAATGGCAAGGGAGGGCTCCAGCTCAGCTGTAATTCCACTTTACATAAGGACACAACTCCAACACTAGCATTGAGCTGACACAGACAGAAGCACAAAGGTCACTAATCTGACCCACAAGTTTATATATTTATTTTCACCATGGCTGCCCCCACAGCCATCACAAACCTCAGAACACTTAACATTTGGTATAAAGCGAATTCATTCACAATTTAGCACCATAACAAAAGATTTCAGCTAGACTTTTCTACTGTTTAAACTTTACACCCAGACCAAGCTCCACCAGAAAAGCCGATCCATTTTCCTGTAACCAAGTTTTGTTTTCCTTAATCTAGACCAATTTCCAGGACATTAGGACTTGAACCTATAAATAGCCCTTCCTATTAAAATCGAGACTCCACTCCTTTAGTGGATATAAGACCAGTACCAGATTCTAACATGCAGTTAGACAAACCCAAAACACCAGGGCCTTTCCCCGGTTTTTCTCCTTTTCCCAAGCCTAGAGAGAACGGCTTCCCCCCAGCCTTCTGGGGCTACTAGGGTTCTCTCGGGAGGTGATCAGCCTCCCCTTCCTAGCAATTAAAGCTAGGGCCTTCCAGACTGTGCTCACCCGGGGAGTCTTACCTTCTTCCAAGTTCGGAGTTCTTTTTCGTTCCCAGAATCTTTCTCTTCAGACCTTCCATTGCCCTCGATGTTTGTCGGGAAGATTCTGGTGGAGCCCACATCTTTTCTGGATTAAATTTAATCCAGGGGTGCCCAGATTTGGGGTTCACCCGAGTCCTCCCGGCTTCCTCGAGGATTTGGAAGGGGCAGCAAAATGCTACCGTCTCTGGCCTTCCTTTGTTATTCCACCAGAGTCACCAAAAATGTAGAATTTGAGAGAAGTTCAATTATTTGAGTATAGAGAGGCCAGGACTCAGGAATGATTTTGAGAAGGAAGAATGGTTTATTGAAGGCCGGCTGGACTCGGGAACTTCTGTTTGAATCCCGAGCCCGGAACAAGGTTTTCAAACGTCTTTTATACAGAGAGGAAAGGCCAAATGGTCCCTTTGTTTCAGTTCTCAATAGGCTTCAATTAGCATATGTATCTTCCACATCTTAGGTAAGCTTTTAGCATGGACTCCAGATATTCTAGATAAGCTTTTAGCATATTTACTTTTTGCGTTTCCCCTAAATACTTAAAGTTTATAGCCCTTGCATTGTTAAACTGTTTCGTGGGACTGGAGCCTGTTGTCATTGTCCCTAAGGGCAGGACTGCAGCCTCTTACGGTTCCACACCCACAGCCTTCAGCTTAGGTTATCTCTGAAGAGACAAAGAGCCTTCCACCCATAGCCCACATCACTGCCTTTGTATCAATGATACAAGTTCTTCCATTGCTAAAATAATAATAATTCTACTTTAGTCCATAGTTGCATTCACTCCTTAAGTTAGTTTATTCCTCAATCTTGAGGATTTTTGGATGATGATGCCCAATTTGCTTCTGATTGGGGGTGTGTGCTTAGATTCCATGGGACAGATGGATGAAACTGTCTTGCTTGCTGTTGTAGATACTCTTTTTTTTTTGAATGAGCATTGTCCATCATCATCCTTTTTTTTAGCTGTCCTGGGTGAATCCAATGAACCGGAGGGTAAGTGTTGCAACTCTGCTGAGATTCAGGGCTCAACCAGCATATGAAAGACTGAAGATTTATGTCTCTGAGACATAAATTTAAAGGGTATGGTGCTAATTACAGGGCCAAATAAAAGGGGCATACAGGTTACATGTAGGGCAATTATAAATGAGCCTAACTGTGTTACACTGGGGAATATATATTCCAAAGTAAGGCCCACTGACAGGATGACAAATTTCTGAGACTGTCTTCCCTGACTATAGTGTCTAGATGACTCTAGAGCACTCAGGAGCCCTGATGTTTAAGGCACTGTTTACTTTGGCAGTCAATGAGATCCTGCTGAGAACTGCATAAGCGTAACCTCTGGAATGACCTCCTGACTCACTTTGAAATCTCTTAGCCATAAAAACGCATTTGCATTTGCCATTTTCCCCTTTTGATCAAGGTCTTTTTCCAGATGCGTTGCTAGTCAGCTCTTGGTAGTAATCCCTTGGTGCCAAGGAAGTTCATCCCCAGGAGTCATGTCCCCTGCTGGGGTGAGGGGTGGGGAAGTAGTACATTTATATGATAAGTTTGGCTTAGAGGGAGGCCACATTTAAGCAACAAAGAGGCTTTCAGGAGGTAATTTTTAGGCAATATATAATAATAGGCTAAATTTTCATTTCACAAAGTCAAAGTTCCTAAGTAAAACTATCAGCATTAAAGGCAGAGTGGCATTCTTAAAGCAGATTTTGTGTAAACAGAGCACAGTGCTGAGCAAGGATTTTCTTCTGCACACAGTATGATTCAACAAAATTTTTGTGACTTTTCCACCATTTCTCCCTTCTATTGCTAAGCCTGCGCTTTCAAAGACTACAATGATCTTACTTTTCCTGATTTTTGACACCATGCCTAGTGTAAATAATATTAATAGCTAATTAATTTTTGTGCTTACTCTGTTCCAGGCACTATGATGAGTACTTAGGTCTATTACCTTTTTCGAGCCTCACCACTACCTCTTGAATTAGGTATTAGTGTTCCTATTGCACATATGAAGAGCTAGGGTCTAATGAGATTCAGTGCATTGTCCAGAGACACACCAAATGTGTTAGAATGAGGATGCAAACCCAGGTGTCACAGTTTGAAGCTGGATGGGCCTGAGAAGATTATGTTTTTTTTTTAAAGATTTATTTTATTTATTTCTCTTCCCCTCCCCCTCCCCCAGTTGTCTGTTCTCTGTGTCCATTTGCTGTGTGTTCTTTTTTTGTCTGCTTCTGTTGTTGTTTTTGTTGTGTCATCTTGCTGCATCAGCTCTCCGTGTGTGCGGCACCATTCTTAGGCAGGCTGCACTTTCTTTCATGCTGGGCAGCTCTCCTTACGGGGTGCACTCCTTGTATGTGGGGTTCCCCTACGTGGGGGGCACCCTTGCATGGCACGCCACTCCTTGTGCAGCATAGCACTCCTTGCGCTCATAAGCACTGCATGTGGGTCAGCTCTACATGGGTCAAGGAGGCCCAGGGTTTGAACCACGTACCTCCCATGTGGTAGAAGGACGCCCTATCCACTGGGCCAAGTCTACTTCCCAGATTATGTTCTTAAATGAATCCATTCCTGGGGTGTAAACGTATTGTCAGTGGGACCTTCCTTTTTATTAGATCACCTCAGTAGATCATGACCCAAGGTGGGTCTTAATTCTTTTACTGGAGTCCTTTATAAATGGTATAAATGTACAAAGAAAAAAGGTCACAGAAACAGAAAGGAATCCACAGAAACTGAGAAAACCATGAGAGTTAAAAACTAAAATCAACAGAATGTGGGAAAGAGGAAATCAGAAGCTAAAAGCCATGGAGCCTGGAGGAGAAGGCAGAGACTGGTAGATGCTGCCATGTGCCTGATCACCCACACCTGCAGCTCAGGGAGCGAACGTCTCCTGATAATGAGATAATGACTTGATTTGGTCACTTTCACAGCCTCAGAACTGTAAGCTTATAAGTTAATAAAGCCTCATTGTAAAAGCCAGTCCATTTCTGGTATATTGCCTTGACAGCCTTTAGCAAACTAAAACACCAGGTCCATCTTACTCCAAATCCCAAGAATTTCATCATTCAATATGTTTGATAAATTATGTGCTCATTATTTTATTGCAAAACCTCTTGTAGTACGAAGAATCTGTTTTTAACCCTTAGATTATATTTGCATTGGAATTATAAAATTTCATAAAAATAATTAGGTTTAGACAAAATACCTCCCATTATTTGTGGTTTACTTACAAATTTTATATAAGAATCTTTGTGGTGTGTGTGTGTATGTGTTTGCTTCAGTGTTACAGTTTGGCAGGTAATACTTTTGGCATTAAACGCATAGTAGCTCAGAAAGAGGAATATCAGTTGCCTATATGTGTCTAGATGATGACTGTTCAACTGGAAGCAATTCAAGTTACAAGGTGTCTTCATCTTTTAATAGTTACCATTGCATCACTAAATGACGGTAAGGGGCCACATTTTCCTTACTTTACTAAGAGATATGTTACTATAAAATTATTGACAACAGGCAGCAACCTCCCCTCCCCGCATCTGAAGTAGAGAAACACTCTTTAAGCTTTCAACATAGCTTCTAGAAGCAACATTTACAAACTCCAAAGGACTCTTGGAGGAGAAGATAACACATGACATCACATTTCTCATTTGTTTTCCAATGTTTCATGTCATGAACTTAAATTACTGCTCCCACTAGCTACACATTTTATTTACTATTTCTTCACTGTTCACCAAATAAAGGATAAGGTATTTCTTCTTACTGATAAGGTATTCTCTGTTGGTATTTGCCAAGGGTTCACGTGCAGTTCAGTTCTAATTTTCTCTCTGTCCTGAATAGCCACAAGTTATTTACTAACCAGAATGCCTATTGCTTCATTCTAGCAGTAGGTAAGGTCATTGGGTTGATAGCCAAAATACTTTAGAATTGATCAAAATGCCCTAAGGATAAAAACAACAGCTTTAGGCAGTTAACAAAATGTTTAAATTCTGACTCCCTAGTTCGTCACAAATCATTTTTGACATAAGGCAGACAGATCATTAAAGCCAAGGGAAAATCAACACAGATCTAAATATCAGCAGAAGTTGGCTTTTCAAACTTAATAATGGTGTCAACTTTCAAAAGAGACTGCATATATTGTTTCATTGGCAATTTTACTAAAGAGAATAGAAACAATCAAATATACGTAAGAAATTTCTGTTTACTATCAGATATTTTATGCATAATTTAATTTGAATTGTTAAGCATTGGAAAAAACTTTTTCATAATTTTATTAAATTTTATTAAATTTCTCTAAATTGTCTCAGTATCTTGAAAGCTTTACAACCATATTGTCATCTATAATTTAAGGAAGTATGCATTTAAGCATATTAGAATGACATTAAAGGGTATTTTAACAACAGAATTCATCCATAATCCCTACAACCTATCATATTTAATTTTGCTTTTCCCTTATTATTATAATGTATGTATATATACATAATTTTACAGAATTCTGTATAACCTTAGCAAATATGGATTCAGTTTACAAACACAGATTTTAACTCTGAATTTTTCGTGAAACGACTTAATTTCTGTTCTGAATTTCCATTCCTGTCTGCTGTTCAGTGGGTTGGGACTTGAAATTTAGGTAATCTCCATTCCTTCTGGTTTCTTCCATCCCTGGTTTACGCTAGAGTTCCAGGGTCTTGCCTAGTGACACATTTCTGCTTGTGTATGCGGCAGCAGTGAACATTTTAACACTGTTCTGACAATGACATCCTGTGCTCCCCAAAGTGTGACTTTTTCAGGCCTGGCAGCTCCCTGCTACATCTTTACCACACTTAAGGCATGGTTCTTTTGACAGGCTCCTCATGCCCCATTTGCTTAGATATACCACGAAGCCATTTCTTTCTTGGGTCTTGCTTCCTCTCTGGTGTGCTGTCATAAAGTAGGATACTTTCTCCCTTTTTCTCTACACTCTTAGAACCCCTCACTTCTCCCTTGGTTTTCCTTCCCTTTGCCTGTTTGTGGGTGGGAGGAAAGGAGGAAGGCTGAGTATCTTGCCCTCAAAATTGGCATTGGATTGGGAGATTTAATGGTGGCAGTGGGCTACTGAGCATGGAGTGAGGACTAGTAGTTCATATATTAATCTTCTAAGTCACCTCTATTTTAACTTGTCTTGGACCAGGTCTGAGGTTATATGATTATGGATAAGTTGGAATGAGATATTGCTTCTATGCAATAACTGATGGAAGAGAAAAAAGAAGATGGGTTGGGGGAAGAGAGTCTCCAAGTAATGGAATGGTGGGGGAAGGTGAAAGCTGACAGAAGGAGAACTTATTATTTAGTCAGGCAGTGTACAGTTCAGTGTTTTCCTGTTAATTCAAACATGCATGTATTCATACTTATTAGGAATCTCTTAGAGAATGAATTCCAATATTCTGTAGATAGTTTTTGAAATATATTTGTAAATAATAAAACCTGGTAAGAAATGGCTAAGAAAGGAAGGGCTTACCAAATATCCATGTATTCTTCCACATTTCTCAGTCTGTGTCTAATTATGGCCAGTGGACTGTGGGTAGAAATGATGTATGCCAATTATAGGTCTAACCATAATCTTCCAGCTACATTTTCTGCTGCCATGGCAACCCAAAAAACCATGAATCAAGATGGAGAGAGCTCACTAACTAATATCAGAAAGTGATAAATAAACTTTGGTATGATAAGTCACTGATACTTGGATTTATCTATGTTATTGTAGCATAGGTTACCCTGGTCTAAAAAATGCAGCTTGAAAGGTAAGATGAATATTCTTTGGAACAGTTATTCTGTTACATGAGTCTTTGAGTCATAGAAGTATTCACCACAGTGTTCCTTTTCTTTACCAAGTGAACATACATTGATTCTTTTGGTTTAAACTTACAAATCATTTACTATAGGGTAGGCTTTTGACAGAGAAGCTAAAAGTCAAGTTGCTAGATATTTTTGTCAACTGAAGAATGATTTGGGATCAAGATAAAGCATGTTGAAATTATAAGTTAGTGGGGAAATATGATTTCATTAGAAAAAATACAAGATTTATGAACAAGTTTGTGGTCACATGTCTATTCTATAAAATGAAATATCCTCAAGATCTGAAGGTCATTCAGATATGGGCAGTTTCTTATCATTAAAAATTGATTTAAGTGTTTTCTATAATTATGGTAAAGTTCAATATGCACTTTAGAGAAATCTTACATGGAAGCTCTATATTTTTTATTATTTGATGTGACTATTTCTCAAAACCTGAAAGATATAAGTTTTGGAGGACTCAACGTTTTTGAATATAGAACACTTATATGTTTACAAGTGACAAAAATTAGATTTAGGCAATTAATGTTTTTCTCTAAATAAGAATTTAGTTTCTCTGTTTATTTTCTTCCTCCCTCCCCCTCCCTTCCTTCTTTCTTTGTTTTTAACTTTCTTTTCCTCTGAATATAGAATAACTTATTCTTTGTTTTCATAGTCCTTTGAAATGAAGGTCCTATAAAATACTTTTTTAAAAATATATTTTTTACTTCTTTTTAAAAGATACTTAGATTACATAAAATGTTACATAAAAAGATTTAAGGGATTCCCATATGCCCTACTCCCCACTTCTCCCTGCGACGGTTTGCTCGGTCGGTAGAGGTGGGGTCTGGCTGCGGACGAGGGGTTGGTCCAGCTCTGGACGAGGGGTCGGTCCCGCTTGGGACGAGGGGTCGGTCCCACTTGGGACGAGGGGTCGGTCCGGCAGCAGACGAGGGATCGGTCTCACAAGGGGTTGCGCGGTTCGGCTGACGGGGTCGCCCGGCGAAGCCAGCGACGAAGGGGTCGCCCGGAGAAGCAGGCGACGAACTGGGGACAAGGGAGGCCAGGCCCTTGTCGGGGGCTCTCAGGACTGGAGGGCGCACGGCAGAAGAACTACCGCGGAGACAAGGTAAACACGCAAGTCCACTTTACTGAGGGAGAGGCAACAGTTTTATAGGGGCTGGGGAAGGCTGATTGGTCGAAGCCACGCCCTGTTCTGATTGGTTGCCGGCGAAAGGTCAGTGGGCGGTACTGGGCGGGGGAGGGGTGGTGGTTAGGGATTGGCTGTCGCTGTTGCTGGGGGAAGGGGCAGGGTTTAGGGATTGGTGACTGCTGTTGCTGGGGTGGAGGGCAGACTTGAGTTTCCCGCCCACGCCTGGCTGTTGCTGCTGTCGGGGGAAGGGAAAAGGGCGGGCTGGATTTTTCCGCCCACACCTGGCTGTTGCTGCTGTTGGGGGAGGGGAAAAGGGCGGGCTGGATTTTTCCGCCCACACCTGGCTGTTGCTGCTGTTGGGGGAGGGGAAAAGGGCAGACTGGAATTTTCTGCCCTGCGCCTGCGCAGGGAGAAGGAAGAAGAAGGGTGCCGCCCCACAAGGCATCGGGGTGGCGCCATCTGGGAGGAGGGGCGGCCGCGGAAGCATGGCTGCCGAGAAGGGGAGACGCGAGGGCACTCTGCGCCCATGCCGAGCTTCCTTCAGGGGTGGTGGTGAGTCCGACCAGCCACCCTATTATGGGGGCAGCGGAATTAGGCCTACCGCGGCCGCTCCCCTGCCAGGCCAGCAAACCACACTTCAGCCCGAGGGGTGACCGCATTTCCCCCTACTTTTCAAATAAGGGCCAGGATGGCAGCAGCAACAAGTAGCCGAGGCCCAAGAGGCAGTAAGCAATGAGGGAAGCGGGGCTGAAGAGGGAGGTGAGTATGACGGGGATACAAATGTACAATTTGGGGGGCAGTATCTTGCCGTTGCAAGCAAGGGTGGCCAATGTCCAATTCTTGTTGATCTCGGTGGCTATAAGGTCTATCTGCTTGTTAAAAGTCCAGGATGACAGCGCGTTACAGGTAGTTGATCTCTTCTTGGCGGCGAAGAGCGGTAGAGGCAGACTGTGTGATGGTCTGGAGGATCGCAGCGGTGAGGACAAGTCGCGTCAGGGCACCAGCGACGGTGGTGGCGGCAGCGTCGGGAGTGGTGGAGACGTAGGCGAGGACAATAAGAAGGCCAAAGTCTTCACAGGCACGAGAGAGGCCGATGTTAATGGGGCAGGCCGATATGGGGCGGCCCAATCTGCAACGCAGTAGGGGTTCAAGCGAAAAAAGGAGGGGGGCGGGGGACGAGAAAGGACGCTTTGGATGGCTGAGAAGAGGAGTGAGGTCGAGACAGGAGGAAGCTCCGCAGAAGTATGGGGAGGCAAGAGCAGAAGCATTATTGGATGCTAGAAAGCAGGCCGCGGGCCGGGGAAAGCGGGTTGCGGGCCGTTTAGCAGGGCTGGAGCTGCTTGAGAGCGATGGCGGCATGGGGGGCCGTGGTTACAATCTTCTGGGGTGGTAGCGGCTAGACAGATGGCGGAAAATATTATCAAGAAAGCAAAGGTTATGAGAAAGAAATAGAGTATTAAAGGCTGTGGGGGAAGTGAGAAGATCATTTAGAGGATAGGGTTGAGAATGGTATGTTTAAGACAGAAGCTTTGTGGTTTGTAGGAGACTGCTTTATAAACGAAGGAGAATGAGGGCAGTAAATATAGTAACGATAGATAGGAAGATGACAGTGAGGAGGAGTCTTTGTTTAAGGTTCCAATCGTCCGGCGCAACAGTGGCTAGGCTGATAGCGAGGGGTGTTGCTAAATAGACAATGGCTGCAAAGACAAAATCATCTTCTGTTTCCTCAAAAATAACTTTTCTTTAAATACTTAGTAGCATGCAATATTAGAAACCATTTCCTAAAAGCAAGTTGGCAGGGGAGCTTGGTTGCTGTTAATCTTTCCTGTTATAAAATTACCTTTTATTATTATTATCATCAATTCAGTTTTATATATATATGTTTAAGAATGACCTTTTGGAATTAGCCATTTAATACCTTAATGTAAACTATTGAAGATAAATTTTTTCTTTACAGAACACATTCCCTTACCTAAAGTTATCACAATACCTTTTACACTTGCTGCATGCAAATTAAATTTCAAGAGTTTATGAAAAATTAGCCATCTTACTTTAGGACAAAATACGTCTTTTTGCAAAACTTATTACATTTCTGTTAGCATTTTTACAAACTTTTAACCTTTTTAATATTCATATAAGTTTTACATTCTTTATATTATCCTGTGAAGAAAAATAAGTTATTCATTTTAATCTAGGCAAGAACAACTTTTTATGAAGACGTACAGTTAATTTTGTTAATTAAGACTTACAATTTTTTTTTAAATTGTAGATATCTTATTAACATTTAAACTTATATATTAATATAATAAACTTAAGTATTAATATAAGCGCTTATTTAATTTTTGGCCATTTGAATAGAGCTCTTTTAAAGATTTCTAGTAATTTATATTTACCATCCGGAGGTATCACAATATACGTTGACATTGAACGAACAGACAGACAAACACAGAACAATTACAACACATTAACAGAAATATATAATTTATTTACAGTTGACTCATAATTCTTACTTTTCTTGGTATAGCTGCTTTTAAATCCTTTTTTATATAGCATATCATAGATTATACCCTTCAAAATTTCTTCTGGACTTCATGTTGCCTGTAATAAGCCAGGAGGGAATCTTTTACCTTCCTGCTCCACAGCAAAAGTGACCCTATCTATAAGGCGAGTATAGGTGTCCAGGTCCCAAAGCTGACACGTGGTAAGCCACGGATTAAAGGGGAGAAGAAGGTCCCGATATACTTGAAGCTGTTTGAAAGAGATCTTACACCGGTGAGTGTCTAGGAGACCGGTGAGAGCCCGAACTTGTGGGGCTTGCTTAGCAGATAGGATGTTACCCATTGCTAATGGCCTTTTGGAGCCGATAAGAAAAGGGGCCCTTACCTTGAGAGCGCGGCGATGGGAGCCGAGGTGCGCGGTGAGACGAGGGGTCGGAGCCGGTGGGGCTCCGACGGTGGTCGCGGGCCAAGAGAAGGCCCCGACGAGGGGAGGGCGGGACGACGAGCAGTGGAGCAAGGCAAAGGGGAGCAAGCGCAGAGGGGAGGAGGCAGAGGTGAAGGCAGGGGTGGAGGTGCTCAGGCACGCGCTCCTGAGAGTTTTATTGGCGCCTCTTAATCATAGCGGGTCGGTATAAGCCCCCGACATGGAAGGAGAAAGCCATCCAGCGATTCTCCCAGACCGCCGTGGATCATATGAGGTCACCAAGGTTCAGGAGCAGCAATGCAGAGCGAAAAGATAGGGGTGAGAAGAGAGGAGGGCGTAGGGCTGTGGTAGGGTTACTTCAGACGTGCAAGCGCGCGCTCCCGAGAAATCCAAGGCTCCTCTTAATCATAGCGGGTCGGTATAAGCCCCCGACATGGAAGGAGAAAGCCATCCAGCGATTCTCCCAGACCGCCGTGGATCATATGAGGTAGCCAAGGCTCAGATAGCAGCAATGTTGCACGAGAGAAGTCCCAAGGTGAGAAGAGAGGAGGGCGTAGGGCTGTGGTAGGATTACTTCAGACGTGCAAGCGCGCGCTCCCGAGAAATCCAAGGCTCCTCTTAATCATAGCGGGTCGGTATAAGCCCCCGACATGGAAGGAGAAAGCCATCCAGCGATTCTCCCAGACCGCCGTGGATCATATGAGGTAGCCAAGGCTCAGGTAGCAGCAATGTTGCACGAGAGAAGTCCCAAGGTGAGAAGAGAGGAGTGGGGGGGCCGCCAGGTTATGGAGTGAGGCTGTGGTGGAGTTGCCTTGCCCCACGTTGTGCTGTGGTGGGGTTGCTTTGCCCCACGTTGGGCGCCAGCTGCGACGGTTTGCTCGGTCGGTAGAGGTGGGGTCTGGCTGCGGACGAGGGGTTGGTCCAGCTCTGGACGAGGGGTCGGTCCCGCTTGGGACGAGGGGTCGGTCCCACTTGGGACGAGGGGTCGGTCCAGCAGCAGACGAGGGATCGGTCTCACAAGGGGTTGCGCGGTTCGGCTGACGGGGTCGCCCGGCGAAGCCAGCGACGAAGGGGTCGCCCGGAGAAGCAGGCGACGAACTGGGGACAAGGGAGGCCAGGCCCTTGTCGGGGGCTCTCAGGACTGGAGGGCGCACGGCAGAAGAACTACCGCGGAGACAAGGTAAACACGCAAGTCCACTTTACTGAGGGAGAGGCAACAGTTTTATAGGGGCTGGGGAAGGCTGATTGGTCGAAGCCACGCCCTGTTCTGATTGGTTGCCGGCGAAAGGTCAGTGGGCGGTACTGGGCGGGGGAGGGGTGGTGGTTAGGGATTGGCTGTCGCTGTTGCTGGGGGAAGGGGCAGGGTTTAGGGATTGGTGACTGCTGTTGCTGGGGTGGAGGGCAGACTTGAGTTTCCCGCCCACGCCTGGCTGTTGCTGCTGTCGGGGGAAGGGAAAAGGGCGGGCTGGATTTTTCCGCCCACACCTGGCTGTTGCTGCTGTTGGGGGAGGGGAAAAGGGCGGGCTGGATTTTTCCGCCCACACCTGGCTGTTGCTGCTGTTGGGGGAGGGGAAAAGGGCAGACTGGAATTTTCTGCCCTGCGCCTGCGCAGGGAGAAGGAAGAAGAAGGGTGCCGCCCCACAAGGCATCGGGGTGGCGCCATCTGGGAGGAGGGGCGGCCGCGGAAGCATGGCTGCCGAGAAGGGGAGACGCGAGGGCACTCTGCGCCCATGCCGAGCTTCCTTCAGGGGTGGTGGTGAGTCCGACCAGCCACCCTATTATGGGGGCAGCGGAATTAGGCCTACCGCGGCCGCTCCCCTGCCAGGCCAGCAAACCACACTTCAGCCCGAGGGGTGACCGCACTCCCCATATTAATAACTTCTTTCATTAGTGTGGTACATTCATTGCAATTGATGAACATATTTTGGAGCATTACCACACAGCATGAATTATAGTTTACATTGTAATTTACACTCTCTCCCACTGCATTCTATAGATTATGGCAAGAAAGATAATGTCTTGTATCTGTCTTTGCAATGTCATCCAGGACAATTCCAAGTCCTGAAAATGCCCCCATATTACACCTCTTTTTCCATCTCCCTGCCTTCAGCAACTCCAGTGGCCACTGTATTCACATCAATGATATAATTTCTTCCATTGCTAGAATCACAATAAGTCTATAGTAGAATACCAGTAAATCCACTCTAGCTCATATTTTATTCCCCAATCCTGAGGGTTCTGGATGGTGCTGCCAACTGCACCTCTAATTGAGTGGGGGCTTCTATCCCATATGACTGATGGATGGGACTCTCTTGCTTGCAGTTATAGACTCTCTTGGTGCCTGGGTGTGGTGTTTGTCTATCCTCACCTCCTTGTCAGTTGTCCTGGGTGAGTCCAGTGAATTGGAGAATAGGTGTTGCAATTCCACTGAGGCTCAGGATCCAGCTGGTACATGGGCAGCTCAGATATTCAAGTCTCTGGGGCATATACCTATAAACTCCAGTTACAACTATAGGTTCAATAAAAGGGACAGAAGAGGCATGTGTGGAGAAGTCACATCTGAGTCCAATTCTGTTACAGTCAGGAACGCAAACTCTAAAGTAGAGCCCACTGGCAAGGCAACAAACTCTGAAGCTATCTGCTATGACTGCAGGGCCTGGGTGTCTCCAAAGCCCTCAGGAGCCCCACTATTTGGGGTAGTATCTACTTTGGCTGTCTATGGGATCCTGCTGAGACATGCAAAAATGTTTCCTCTCTGATGACCTCCTGACTCATTTTGCAGTCTCTTAGCCATATACTCACTTGTCTTCACCCTTTTCCCCTTTTATTCAAGGTCTTTTTCCAGCTGCATTACCAGCTAGTGTTTGGTAGGAATCCCTTGGTGCCAGGGAGGCTCATTCCCGGGAGTCATGTCCCACATTGAGGGGAAGGTAACACATTTATATGCTGAGTTTGGTTTAGAGAGAGACCACATTTGAGCAACATGGAGGATCTCAGGAGATCTTAAGCTAAGTTGCATTTTCAAGAGCAAAGGCTCATACACATAGTTATCAATATCAAGGACTGATTGATGGACAATCCTTCTTCATTAGTCATTGCCCCTGTACTTGGGGATTGTTGCTGCTTCATTAGAGAATGTGGCTGAGTTCCCCAGGATGGGAATTCAGTATTCTTTCATTTGTTGTGTGAATATTGACCCACTGTGGCAATGCCCCATGAGCATTTGAACATATTTATATACCTTATATGTATGCCCAGGTGAACTTTCTCCTATGTATCTCCCATCACTGACACCCCACATCAGTGATCCTCTCTTGCCATAGTTGTAAACCTTCTGTGGTCTAAAACTTCTTCAAAAATGAAGTCAAGAATATTGCTAAATTCAATTATTAGGAAAGTGAGATAGTAATGATAGGTTTAAATGTAAGAAATAAGATACATAATAATTTAGAAAAACTAAAACTAAAATAAAGTAAAAAAATTGAAGTGTTAAAAAATGAAAGATATTAAAATTGTTTTGATGTTTTGCCTTTCATCACTGTAATAACTGTTGTCCTGTATGTACAGTGGCAATTTCTTTCATTTCTTCCTCAGTGTCATACTTTTTTTTTCATTATGTCTTCAAAGAAGTTTTAGGTCACAGTAAAGTCACATACAGAATATAGGGGACTCCCATATACCCAACATCCTCCTCCTTTTTCTCCTTCCCTATTAATGACCTTTTTACACGTGAATGGTACATTTGCTACACCTAATGTACAAATATTGAAACATAGCTACTAACCATAGTCAGTAGTTTAAATTATGGTTTACATTTTAGACCATACACTTTTATAAATTTTTGGTGAATTTTACATGGCCTGTATCCATCATTGTAAGATTATGCAGAATACTTCCATTGCCCCTAATTATCCTCTCTTCCATCTATTATATTTCTCCCTCTTCCTTCCCTCAGGGCCCACAAAGACTAGAGAGCTAGAGTCTGGAAGATAGGTTTATAGGAAATAGAAAGGGAGAAGGTTGTGAGCTAATGCCCACACCAGTAAGTTTATAATAAGGTGGAAGTGAGTAGTTGTGCAATGAAGGGATATGACAGGGGTGTAGGGATACTATTGGGTTGGGTTGGTGCAAGCTTGACTGGGGGCTCGCATGGGGAGGATGGATTGGATGCTCCATGGAACTAAGGGGAGGGTTGGGGGAGAGAGCAGGTGAACACGGGCAATTGGTGGGTACGTGGTTGAAACTAAAATGTTAAGAAAACTCTTTTGGCAATTTGACAAGGAAGAGTTACTAGTTTAGGGTGTTGGATCGGGGGGGCATTTGGGACAGGGTCCACCTGGGACAGTCTTCTAGAAAATGTGCGAGTGATTGTTTTGTCAGTGTGTTGCACCAGTGGGAGAGAACCACATCATGAATGGGAAGGAGTTAGACTCCCATAATGGGGAGACCTGATATCTTCTTCTCAAACAGAGGGGAAGTTCTCTCTCGAGGGCATGGGTGGGTCCTAATAGGGGAGGACAGACTAGTGTGTCAAGCCCTCAGTGTTGTTGCAAGTATCTATGAATCTTGTCCTTCAAGGAGTGAAGCCTATAAAATACTTTAAAAGTATTTGGCACCGTCTTTGTAAATCCATTACAACTTTTCCATATACCTTGAAATCTTTCCCACATTTAAAACAATGTAAGAAATACATCATAAGTTTTCTTCCCACTTTATTGTTACCCTTGTTATAACTTTATTTTTTACTGTTTGTTATTACTCATGATATTCAGTTTACGTAGTAAAAGAATTTTAAAGAAATTTTTAGAACTTTCTCAGGCAATTTTATTGTGTTGCCCTTATATTACCAAAGTTATATTATTTTCCCACACCTTATAAATAATAAAACATCATAATTTATAGAGATATTTAGAACAAACTTCCCTTGAGATTTATAATTATATCTTTCTTAACACATCATTTTCTTTAACAGGTATTGTAGCTGTATTTTCACAAATACAGTAATTAGAATTTTGGAGATACATGGTAAATAGTGAGTGAGACTTTAAGAAAGGAGGAGGTTATTTTATGGTGGTATGGGGAAAGGAATAAACTTATTGCTGGTAACAATATTTTGTCTTCTCCCAGCAAACACCCAGTGGTGGGCATGTTGATAAGAAAGGGTGGTGTTTGTTGGAGGAAAATGTTAGGTTCTAAAGTTGGCCCTCAAAGGGAAAATCAGATATCATTACTTACAATTACCTTAAATAAAATCCCTTAAATATCCCATAAATCATCAAGTCAATTTCTTTTGCTTTTTTTCTTTGCATTTGGCATGACTTCCTGGGACAGTGGAAAATAAGGGTTTGTTTAGGATTAAGAAGACAAGTTGAAGAGAGGGATTGTTTCTCTCGCTCTCTTTCTCTCATACACACACACTTTTTCTTTTAATCCAAATAGACATAGTCAAATTTACCTAATGGATTATGCTAAAAATCAACAATTCAACATCAACACAAACACCCGAGTTCTTGATGTCAACATATAGGCAGCACAAAGAGAAGTTGCATGTATGCATCACTTTTGTTTGCTTATTCCCTTTTATAAACTAAGCTTCATCTGTAAGCAAGAAAGGGAAAGGGGGGTGGATAGCTTGTTTTCCATGGTGTAATGAATGGCCAGTTTCTCTATTGGGTGCTGTTCACTACAGAGCTCTGTATCTGATGATCTAGTGCATCTAGTAATCTCTGCTCATGATGGATTCACAAAGCGCTGAAGTCAAATCGTCAGTGTGTGATGGTCCGCAACCAGCTCAACACATTTTGGAGAGATGGAGAGAAATGTTTCTTAGTTTTGGTTTGGTGACTTAGGCTTCTATGCTAATTTAAAGGGTCCTGGGCACTGAAATTGCATTCAACATTCATCATTCATCATCAGTCAGCAGTTACATCAGTCATATTCCACTTGTTACCCCTAATATTCTGTAATGACTCATTAGATAACTGGTTATATACATTTTTATGAGTTACATATTTCCTTTTAAATGCCTTCCAGAGCCTGTTGGCCCATTTCAAAACGTGTATACAAACTTTAAGGTAATCACTTTTAAAAGAAAAATCATGCTTACCAGCAAGTAACATTTATGGCAGGAAAGCTAGTTTTAACACAACTGACACACTTATACTTGCATATTAAAATGTAGCCTGAGGCATCCTTTCCAAGCTTCACTTCACATAAAACATTACTAAGTAAAAGGCATGTATGATATCACTCTACTTAATTGGGCATCACGGTTTCTTGCAATTAACCCAACAAATACTTGCTTGAAAGGGCATGTCTTGAAAGCAATTTTAACATATTTTCCTCTTCAAAATAGGTTTTGCCTCAAATTTTGGAAGTCTCACGAGATGCTTTCCTGGTTTTATTTTATTTTTTTAAAAGATTTATTTATTTCTCTCTCCTTCCCCGCGCCCCCCACCCCGGTTGTCTGTTCTCTGTGTCTATTTGCTGCATCTTCTTCTTTGTCCGCTTCTGTTGTTTTCAGTGGCACAGGAATCTGTTTCTTATTGTTGTGTCATTTTGTCGTGTCAACTCTCTGTGTGTGTGGCACCATTCCTGGGCAGGCTGCACTTTCTTTCACGCTGGGCGGTTCTCCCTACGGGGCACACTCCTTGCGCGTGGGGCTCCCCTACGCGGGGGTCACCCCTGCGTGGCAGGGCACTCCTTGCGTGCATCAGCACTGCGCATGGGCCAGCTCCACACTGGTCAAGGAGGCCCAGGGTTTGAACTGCGGACCTGCCATGTGGTATATGGACGCCCTAACCACTGTGTCAAGTCTGCTTCTCTTCTCTGGTTTTAGAACATATTCTGACCCTTAATTTGTTCTTAAGGCTTTCTAGGACATATTTATTCACCTCTTTGGTTTGGGGACTACTTTGGTGTCTAAACTTCACCAACCAGATTTTCTCATTATATTGAATAACAGAGACAACAAGAACAAGAAGTGTTACCTGCTTTTCCTTGGCAAAATTTATTTGCTTGCTCCTGGTTAGCATTTTGCCACTGGGAACTTGAATTCCTTTTCTTTCAACTGGGGACGATTAGTAGAAGGTTGTCTGCTTCTTTGCTTCCCAGAAAAGGCCTTGGCTTTTATGCTCTTGAAACTGATTTTACTTAAAATTTAACTTTATTTTGAATAAAAGGAGGGGCAGCACTTCAATTTATCTTCTTTTGGTTGAAGACCCATTTCCTTGTCATTCTCTTTCTTTACATTCCAATGACAAATTCTTTTGAATATTAAATTTTAACAAAGCTCAAATGGTAATTTCCATGCTTCTTTTTGCATGCTTCTCCTCCTCTGACCATTCATTCACACAATTTTTCAAGGCTTAGTTTTAGTTTCTTGCCTGTTTTCACTCTTTTACTCTGACCCTAGTCAATCTCATACATGCTTGTGACTTCATACCCTAAGAGTCTCTGCTTGAATATCTCAAAGCATCTAATTTTAACATATTTGAAATCAAACATAAGATCTTCTTTTAGTATCCTTCCACAAACTAACAAATAAATTGTCTAACTACCACAGACACCTTGATCCTTTTTCTGAGTTCTCTGTCTCACAGAATCCGGCTGCTATTTACCCAGTTGTGCAAGCAAGAAAGCCAAGAACCTTCTTAATGTTGCCCTTTCCTTCACTACTCATTTCCATTCCTGTGGATTTTGCCTCCTAAATATCTCTTGAATTCATCATCTCTGTTTCCTTTCCTTTTTCACAAGCACCTACTTCATTTCTTGCTTGGATCTTTAAGTCAACTGCTTCTTCTGCCAACTTTGAAAGGGTAGTGCTCATATTTCACTTTAAGAGAGAACCAACCATGGGGATTACAGCTAATTGCTGAGGCTTGCAGGATCAGTCGTTGACTTTCAAGCTGAAGTCATACTTTTTGTACAGCCCCAGCCAACAACTAAGCACAGCCAGGGCAGGAAGGCCTGGCACTTCTGGCTAGTGTCAAACTCTTCTTAGAGTAGTCTTTTCACTGGAGCTCTTTTGTGGGCTGATTGAGACTTTTTCAAAGTGGAATAGCATTCTGAGAATCTTCTTACCCAAACTCCCCTTTTGATATCTCTCTTTCTTAGATATCAGACTGAGTTGTAACCTGAAGTCTTTCTCTGGTTATTCCACTTCTTCCTCTTCCTTATCATTCACAACCATTACCTTCAATAAATCGCTTGCACGTCTAACTCCATCTTGACATTTGCTTCTAAGAGGACCCAAACTGACACATTCTGACCTGCTCTCCTTTTACTCACTTCTGCTCTCTTCCAATTTTTTTCCAGAAGCCAAAATATTTTTATGTCTGTCTCCCAATCCTTGCTTAAAATCTTTCAGTGGCTTCCTATTTTTTATAAGATAGCAACCAAAATCATTAACATGGTGTATAAAGCTTTACTTATCCTGGCTCAACCTCCCATTCCAGCCTTATCTTTACTCCAAGCTTCACATTGGTCTTCCTTTAGTTTCTTGAATATTCCCTCCTTTTTCCATACAGTTCTAACTACTGGCATCTCTTCTCCCATCTAGTAACTGTCCATTCATTCTTCATACTGCAATGTATTTCTTGCTCAGAGAAGTTTTATTTAATATCTCTATATTATTCCACTTTATACTATGGTAATGATCTGTATCTTTCCATACTATTTATCCATTTGTGCAAGCCAGAAAGCCAAGAACCTTCATAATGTTGCCCTTTCCTTGACTACTCATTTCCATTCTTGTGGATTTTGCTGTAGCTATCATTTTATGTTTATTCATGAAGCTTTGATTAAAAATCATCACGCCCAAAGAACTGCAAGCTCCATGATGACAGGGTCTGTGCTAATAGCTTTTTAAAAATCATAATCATAGAGAAGGTTGTAGCATCTTTACAGCCCACTCCAACCCTTCCTGGCATGGTATGGAGCTGGCCTGCCTTCTCACTGGGGCTCCTTGGGTTCCAGAGAAAGCAGAGTAATCTATGCACAGATTGGAGTACTGGTATGTCAGTGACTATCTATCAGATGATAGCATAAAAGACTGAACCAGGACATTCAACTCAGGCTTTTCTTCCCAGATCTTGCCCTAAAGGCAGAAACAACTTGTGGACAGCTAAACCAATGAAGGAAACAATGAAATGAATATGGCTCAGGGCAAAGGATTACTGGCTTTATGGCATAAAATAGAGGACCTTAGAGTGGGGAGAAAGTCTACCTTATGGGGAGTAGAGGGGCATTTGGATTCCTATAGAGTGAGCTCAAGCCCAGGACTAGACACAGTCTCAGAAAAGATGGAAAGGACCCTTCACTTACACCTTGGGCTGCTCTTCTTCATAGGAGCATTAAACTGGAAGGACAGCACCAGACAACACAGAATCAATTTGCAAAGACAATGAAGGGTTTTGTTTTTTGTTTGTTTATTTTGGTTTTTTGTTTTGCAGCTTCTGGCACTCAAAGAAACCTCTATTATATCACAAGCTGGAAGGAACAGACAACTTAGGGATTAAATCTGAAAGTTAACACATTAAAATATTAAAGTGTACAGTGTGAAAAAAACATTATAAGACAAACAAATGATGCCCCATCCCAAGCAACAAGATAAAAGTTCAGAATTCATCAACGAAGAATACCAGACTTTGGACACAGTAGACAAAGACTTAAAAAAAAAAGATCTTTGATATGCTCAAGGAGATAAAGGAAGAACTAAAGAACATCAGGAAAATGATGAACAAACAATATGAGAATGTAGATAAAGAAAAAGAAATTTTAAAAAGGAACCAAACAGAAATATTGCACAATAACTGAAATGTAAAATTCCCTAGAGAATTTCAATAGCAGATTGAGCCTGCCAGAAGAAAGAATTAGTGAATTCAAAGACAAGGCAATCAAAATGATTTAGACTGAGGAGCAGAAAGAAAAAAAGAATTATAAAAAGTGAAAATAGCCTAAGATACCTTTGGGACAAAGCAAATATATCAATATTGTAAATAAAATAATTAAGTATCTAGGAATAAAGTTATCTGCAGATGTAAAGGATTTGTATGGAGAAAGCTACAAAACACTGCTGAAAGAAATCAAAGGCAAATAAATGGAAGGACATTCAATGTTCATGGATTGGAAGACTAAATATTTTTAAGATTTCAATTCCACCCAAAGCAATTTACAGGACATGATAATTTTTACAGATACAAAGAAATCCCAATCAAAATTACAACAGCTTTCTTTGCAGAAATGGAAAAGCCAATCATCAAATTTACATATAAGAATTTGGGGCCCCCAGAATAATAAAACTACCTCGAAAAAGAAGAATGAAGTTAGAGGACTCATATTTTCTGCTTCAAAGCTACAATAATAAAAATAGCATGCTACTGGCCCAACCACAGACAGGTAGAGTAATGGAATAAAATTGAGTGTTCAGAAATAAAACCTGATATCTATGGACAACTGAGTTTTTACAAGAGTGCCAAGTCCACTCAATGGGGAAAGAATAATCTCTTCAACAAATGGTGCTAGTTAAACTGGATCTCCATTTGCAAAAGAAGACTATATGCACCATATACAAAATCAACTCAAATGGTTCAAAGACTTAAATATAAGAATACAAACTATAAAATTCAAAGAACAAAACACAGAGAAGCATCTCAGGACCTCTGTTAGGCAGTGGTTTCTTAGATTTTATACTAAAAGCATGAGCAAAAAAAAAAATAGATAAATGGGACTTCATTAAAATGAAAAGCTTTGGTGCATAATAGGACTTTATCAGGAAAATAAAAAGACAACCTACAGAATGTGAGAAAATATTTAGAAAACCATATATCAGAGAAGGGTTTAACATTGAGAATATATAGATAAACCCCACAACTCAACAAGAAAAAGACAAATAACCCAATTATAAATGGGAAAAGACTGGAATAGACATCTATCCAAAGCAGATGTGAAATAGCTGAAAAGCATGTGAAAAGAGGCTCAACATCATTAGCCATCAGGGAAATGCAAATCAAAACCACAATGATATAGCATTTCACACCCAGTAGAATGGCTACTATTGAAAAAATGGAAAATTACAAGTGTTGGATAGGATGTAGAGAAATAGGATCACTCATTCATTGCCGGCGAGAATGTAAAATGGTGCCGCTGTTGTGAAAGAGAGTTTGGTGGTTCCTCAGAGCCTAAGTAGGGGGTTACTGTATGACCTGGGAATTCCATTTCTCCATATACACCCAAAAGAATTAAAAGCAGGGACTTCAACAGACACTTGCACACTGATGTTCAGAGCAGCACTATTCACAATTGCCCTAAGGTGGAAGCAACCCGAGTGTCCATCAATCAATGAATGGATGAATGAAATGTGATATTTATGTATGATGGAATATTATTCGGCCATAAAAAGCAAAGATGTTTTGACATACACTATGTGATGGTTAGATTCATGTGTCAATTTGGCCAGGTTATGGTGCCCAGTTATTTGGTCAAGCAAGCGCTGACCTGATTGTTCCTGTGAGGGCATTTCATGGCTTAAATCATCAGTAAGTTGATTGCATCTATGACTGATTACATCTACAATCAACAAAGGAGATTAGTTCTACAAGGAGAGACTTCTCATCCAATCAGCTGAAGACTTTGAAAGGAGAAGTGATGATTTCAGTAGTCAGACAAGACAATTTTCATCTTTACTTTAGCTAACCAGTTTCTCCTGGGAAAATTCATCAAAAACATTCATCCAAGTTCCCAGCTTGAGGCCTGCACCACAGAATTTGTACCTGTGTGTCCCCACAATCATGTGAGACAATTTTATAAAATCTCAGAATATTTACAGATAATTCCTGTTGGTTCTGTTTCCCTAGAGGACCCTGACTAATACATGCTACAGCATAGTTGACCTTGAAGACATCATGTTGATGAAATAAGCCAGACCCAAAAGGATGATCTCGGGTATATGAAATAAATAAAATAAGCAAATCCATAGCATCAGAAACAAGACTACAGATTACCATGGACTGGGGTAGTGAATGGTAAAATAGGCTTAATCTTACAGTTTCTGCTTGGGGTGATAGAAAAGTTTTGGCAATGGATGGTGGTGATGGTAGCACAACATTGTAAATACAATTAACACCACAGAATGTGTTTAAAGTGGGAATCTTCAGGTGGCACGTACATTACCAGAATAAAAAATTTAAAAATCCTATAGAATTGCACAATATACACAGTGAATGAATTATAATATTATTGTTTCATCAATTGTAACAAAGGATCCACAGTATACAAAGTTAATAGTAGGATAAACTGTGTGGGAGAGGAGTTATATGAGGCTTCTCTACTTTTGCATGACTTTCTATAAACCTACAACTTCTCTAATTAAAAAATAAGCTGAAAAAATAAAACATTAAGAAAAGTTAGAAAAATTTAACTCTAAGGAGCAAGGGTAGAAGTAGAGAGGCAAAATCAAAAACAAAAACAGAGAAAAAACAAAAATCCATGACTGGCTGGCATGTAGTAGCTACTAAGAACTTTCATTAAATAAATGATGAGAGTATGTGGAGACATATCCTTTATTCAAGACTTCTTTATTCCAAAAATGTATTTCAAACCAGCACTTGCAAATTAAACCTTTTCATCTTTACCATTAAATTAAAAGTGTTTTTCTATCTTTTCCTAGAGGCAGGAATGAGATTAGTACAAGTGAAAATTTGAGGGTGCCTCCATTTCAAATGGTGTGTTTCCTTTCATTTCATTTGGCTGGACAGCACTAGCCCAGTATAGGCAATGCAGGGTTTGCATACTTGTTAAGGACATTTAGGCATAGAAAAGAGGTGAGAAGTTATTTTATACAAGAGCACCTGGAAATCATGTTAGTTCTGTTGGCTTGGCCTTGCAGGTGATCTTGAATAAGGGTTCGGCTGATTTAAGAACGGGATGGTTGAAATAGATTTATTTTGCAAATTTCGTTTGATAATTCTGTTTCTGTATTCTTTGAGGAGTCCCATTCAGAGTGGAAGAGCATCAGATCCTGCCTTGTGATTAAGAGCATGGGCTCTGAACACTGTGTTTGATTAGAATTCTAGCTCTGTCAAGCACTGGTTGTATAACCATGGAAAAGTTACTCTATGCCCAGTGTCTCATGTGTAAAAGGGAATAAGAACTCCTGCTTTCTATGGTTTTATGAAGATTAAATGCAAAACTGCATGCCAAGTTTTTTAGCGGGGGGCCCAGTACATGATCAGTGTTAAAAATCCTTAGTTATTATCAATATCATTCTGTCCTGCCTTGTTTATTCTGTGCATCTGAAGTTCCTCGAAGAAGAATGTGCCATTCTTTAACAGAAATATTTTTCCATACTGCATGATGTTTTTCTAGAATTGTTTCGTTTGAATGATAAGAGGCAGGAGGCCACCTAGGGTAGAGCACAGAGTAGGGTCAAAGCAGTGTCATCTGTATGGTCAAACTGCCTGCTTGCTCTCGTAACCACGTGACCTCAGTCAAGTCCCCTAAGCTCTGTGACTTGGTTCCTTCAGACATGAAATGAAATGAAGACATTAGCAGCACCTACCTCATAAGTTTTTTGTGAGCATTAAGAAGTTAATAAATGTAAAGCCCACAGAATAATGCCAGGCACGTAATAGCATTTGCCAATAGTAAGTATTGACTTGCTAGCAAGTTTAAAAGCTCTTTGCAGAGAAGGACTGTGACAAAGAATTCTCGTTTTTAAAAAATTACTTACCTTTGTGCCGGGTGCATAGCAAGTGCTCATACAGTATGAAATAAATACTTGCAGCTGATTAGTTATTTAGTATGCATAACAAAGCTTTGATTAAAAATCCAAAACTATTGACTATCTACCTTTTCCACAGATTTAAGACTTAGTAAATCTAATATTCAGCTCTGAAATTACAGCTCATTTGTAATATGGTACATGGTTTTGATGTTATGGTTTTAATGGAAGAAATTTTATATTCTTAAATAGTAGCCCAAATGTCAATAACATATTCACAACCTGGTTTTGTTGTCCTTTCCTGAACTGACTGCTAGGCTAAAAAACAAATCTCAAATGAGTGGTATTTAGTTATGCCCAACAATATGTGTTACCCTTGAAGGAAATAATAAGGTGTAGAAAAAAGACTGAAATTTCTGGATCGCCTTTAAACAAAACTGCAGTGTTTTTTTGAGAAGTCGCATTCAAAGATCAAAAAACATGTAATTAGGAGATAGGCTTCAATTTCCAGAAATAATCTTTAGTGACTGTTTGAGTGAAGAATGTCTATTTGAAGAATACATAATAATTTGAAATTATAATTTGCTTAATATTGGCTCCTTCGAATGAGCAGCAGAGCTGGGGAGCTGAGATTCTAAGTCCCATACTGCTCTCCTCTTACATTCTCTTTACTGTTCCAGCCAAGAGACTCCACTGTCAACCTCCTGAAAATTTTGATGTATTTGTATTTTGTGTGAGTGCATAAAATTTTGATGTATTTGTGTTTTGTGTGAGTGCAGTTCAGATTTACATTTCCAATTTAAGAAATTGAAAGACCCATTAGTTTAGGTAAAAAATAGGTCTTTATGTAAAATGTTTCCTGTAGAAATAAAATAACCATGACTGCTTGGATAACAATACAATATAAAAGTATATGTGATGGAGAAACTTAGTACCTTAGTGTAGCAGTTTGATATTGTTTATGAATTCCAAAAACAGATATTGGATTGTGTTTGTAAACTGATCTGTTCCTCTGGCATATTAGATTGTATTAGGTTCAGAGGTTTCACTTTTGCTTTATTAAATCAAAATTAGGCCTTTTATTTGACCATGTCATTAAAGCGTGCAGGGTTGAGTCCCCACCCCCTTGGTGGGGATGAAACAGGCTCTCATGTGGAAGTAAATGCACAGAGAAGGAGAACACAGAGGAAGAGACAGCTCATTAGGCAGGATCTTGTGGCCCCTGGAAGAGAGATGAGCCTGATAGTCTACATCTGACCTTGTGAAGAGACCAGAGTAGCTGAGCCTGGAAAGAGTCAAGCCCTGGGAAGAGAGACAAGCGGTATGCTAGCCTACAGCTGAGAATGGAAGGAGCTGGGACCACGGAACCTTAGGAGAAAGAGGAAGGCTGAATCCTTTCAGACATCACTCACCATCTTGCATCGACACATGGCAAAAGACTTGGGGTGAGAAAGTACCTTTTATGGTACTTTGAGTTGGACTCTTTAGGGCCTGGTAACTGTATGCTTCTACCCAAAATAAACACCCTCTATAAAAGTCAACAGAGTTCTGGTACTTTGCATTAGCACCCCTTTGACTGACTAATACACTCAGGTACCCCACAGAATTGCTTAATTGTTTATTATTCCTGCATGGGAGGCAGGGTATACAGTGATTAAAACCTGGGGTTGTAGAATCAGACAAACCTGGATTAAAATCCAAACTCCAACCTTTTCTACTTGTGTGACTTTGGGCAATTTAATATCATTAAGACTCAGTTTTCTAATCTGAAAATGGGGGAAATATCAGAACTTTCCTCAAAGAAATATAGTAGAGGTTAAATGAGACAATGCATGCAAAAAACTTACCCCAGTGCTTAGAATATAATATGCTCATAACAAAGTTATAATCAATATTTTTATTCTTTTTCAGAAAAGAGATTTCCAACCTCTTCCTAGAGTAATGATTAGATTGTGATACCTCAAGTTTCCTCTATTTTTGCTCTATATTCCCTTTTCTCTTCTATTTGTTGATATTTTTTATAAGAAATTGTATATTCAGATGATGGGTCAAGTGTCTATGACAAGATAAAACTTGGTTTCTCTCTCATATGCAGAGAAGGGAGATGCTCTACGGCAGTAGTCAGCCCTGAATGTTCAATGAGGTCATCCAAGAATCAGGTTTCCTTTCCTTTTGTTGTCTGCCATCCCTTAAGCCGCTATATTCTCTTACATGGTTGAAGCTTATTCACTACCACCTTGTCCATGTTCTTGCCTTCAGAAAGGAGAAAGAGAAAGTAGAAATCAAGTCCCTTCTTTCTGCCGGTATGCCAATATGCTAAGTGTTTTAGTGTCCCGGGCTACTCAAGCAAATTTGCAATGGTTTGGCTGAAACAATGGGAATTTATTCACTCATGATTTGAGGCAGGGGAAGAGACCAAATCAAGGCATCTTGAAGGCAATGCTTTCTTCCCAAAGACTGGCATTTTGGGGCTGGCTGCAGTTAGCTTATCACATGAAAAGGCACATAGCAGCATCTGCTTGTCTCTCCCTTCTCTTCTGGGTTCTCTTGATGTTCAGCTTCTGGCGGCTTCCTCTGTGGCTTTCTCTCTCTCTCTCTCTGAATTTCATTCCACTAATAAAGGACTCATTTAATAGGATTAAGGCCCATCCTGATTGAGATGGGCCATAACTTTACAAAAGTAACCTCATCAAAAGGTTCTGCTTACCATGGGTTCACACACACAGAAATGGATTAGATTAAAGAACATGTCTTTCTGGAGTACCTACAGCTTCAAACCACCACACCAGGGTTGGTACATTTCAATTCTATATCTACATCGCTTGGCTGGAATTTTGTCACAAGAGCACATCTATCTGCAAGGGGGCCTGTGAAAGAATTTGTAGTTGTATGCCAGGAGAGAATTTAGGGGTTCTATTACTAAAATGAAGAGGACAATTAGAAGTCTTTGACACAAAAAAATTGACATAGTACAAAAGCACTATTGGACCAGGGGCCAAGACAACTGGGGGCATTTCTTGGATAAGTTCCCAGTAATTGTATGACTTTGAGATCACTGAGTTTCCACAGGTTTCCACTTTCTCTGGGTCTCACTGCCTTAATTCTTCACTACCTTGGGTGACCTCTTAATCTTTTATCATATGACATAAAAAGAACTAACATTTAATGAGTTGTCACTGTGTTCTGGACGCTGATCTAATATTTTACATATATTATCTCATTTGATATTCTTAATAATCCTGTGAGATAGGCACTATTATTTTCCTGGCTTTGTAGACAAGGAAACAGAAACATGGCAAAGTTAAGTAACTTGGGCAGTTGAGATTTGATCTCAGGGTTTCTTAACTCCAGAGTGCAATGTGGGAAGTAACAACTAGTCTCACACCTTAACTGCAATATTAATTTCCAGTTGCTGCTGTAATAAATTATTTGAAATAACACAAATTTATTATTTTACAGTTCTGGAGGTCAGAACCTGGAAATGGGTCTCATGGGGCTAAAATCAAGAAGTTGGCAGGGCTGGTTCCTTCTGGAAGCTCTAGAAGAGAATCTGTTCCTTGCCTTTTCCAGCTTCTAGAGGCTGTTCTCCTTCCTTGGCTCGTGGCCCTCCTGCCAGTACTTGCATCATTCCAAACTCTGCTTTCATTATCACATCTCTTTCTCTCACTTTCCTGCCTCCCTCTTTCACTTATTAGGATTCTTGTGATTACTCTGTGCCCACCCAGCTAACCGAGTGTACTCTCCCCATCTCAAGATTTTCACCATCTTAATCACATCTGCAAAGTCCCTTTTGCTATATAAGGTGACATATTCACAGGTTCCAGGGAATAGGATATAGACTCCTTTGGGGGATATTATTCTACCTACCACAAGTGCTTTCTTTAAAGATGCCAGTAACTTATTATTTAACAAATCCTATGGACTTCCTCAAGCTTTACACCTTAACCTACAGGTAACATTTGATATTGTTTACCACATCCTCTCTCTTTAAACTCTTTTTATTTCCTAGTTATAACCTGACCTATTTTCTACATTCTTTGATAATTATTTTTCTCTTTCTGATGTTTTTTCTTGCCTCTCTCAATGTGGATGTTTTTTAAGAACTTCTATTTATTTTTCTATTCTTCTCATTCTCTACTACTTATCTTGGTATCCTCTTGCATTCAATTTATATCAGAATCTGTAACCATTATGCAGATGACACATTTGCCTTTCTAACCCTGACTTGCTCTTAAATTTCAAGGGAATTTTTTCAAATGCCTATTAGATATCCTCCCTTGACCATTCTGACCTACAAATTAGGCATTTCAAACTGAAATTATGGTCTATCTTCCCACACCTGCTCTCTTCATGGGTTTACTATTTTTATTGATGACCCTGCCATCTTAATAGTCACCCTGTCTCATAAACTCATTGTCTTTTTAAGCTACTCTATCTCACTTGCTTTTCAAAATGTATGGCCTCTACTTGTATCATATATTATTCTTATTCCTCCCATTTATTCTATTTCCACTGCCATTCTGATAGTTCTCTTGCCAGGTCTATTAGTAAATCAAACTATTTAATATATTGCTGCCAGATTTATCTGTCTAAATCAGAGCTCTACTCTTATTATACCCCTCCGCCTCAAATACCTATGTTTACAGAATTGTCTAGCTTTCTAGAACCTCCTCATCTACCTTCACATTAATTCTTTCTACATACATTTATAAACTCTCTGCTTCTGGCCTGCAGGATTCCTTGTTTTCTATTCATCATGCCCTTTCCTACCTTTGCCCTCTTGTTCATACTTTCCCTATATCTGGAAACATTTGTTTATCTAAATGTCATCAGTTTAATGCCAATGTCTACCAGGAAGACTTCAGGCAATATCTCCCCTTTTGAATTCTGACACTTTTACGTATTTTATTGAATTTAACACCTTTTACTCATTTACATAGTTGTTTTTGAAAATGTTGAAGAGAAGACTGTATTTGATTCATCATCCAATAGAGGTCTTTAGGAAATATTCTTAAAGGCAGGAATCTTATAAAATGAGCAATGATTTTCAATCTGGAGGGTAGAAAAGGGGTGTCAGAATCTTGGGTGTGTGTAATTCTTTCAAAAGGTATATTAAACATTAAACATTATAAAATACTTGAAAAAATTAACCTTTTGATTTCCAAATATTTACAAAGGGCCTATTTTTGGTTATTGTTGCCATACATTGCTCCAAATGTTAGTAGGCTTTGGAGCCATCTCCTTGTGCTTGAATCTTAGCCAGGTCAGGCAATAGTTGGCAAATTACTCAACCTCTGTTCTTTACATTCCCCCTCTAAAATATGGAGACATAACAATAGGTACCTCATAGGGCATTTCATAATACATGTCGACCAGACTCTGGGACATGGCAAGTCTCCAGTTCAATTAGCCAGTTATTAGGTATCACTATTATTTATCAAAAGTGGGCATAGTTTTAAGAAGATTGAGAAGTAATGGACTAGAAGAACTTAACTGTAACTGCTAATTTTAAAATTTTATCATTCTAATCACCAACATAACTCCACCTAATCTGTACTGTCATATGGATTTATAAATGATAACTCAGTTAAAATTATACCTGAGTGATGTGTTCTCGGTTCCATCTTTATTGTGGACTTATTAGTCATTATGATGCTTTAGAGACTTTTTTTTTGAGAGTTCTTTATTTTGATGCAATACCTACTGATTTTAGCTTTCTGAAAAATAGTTGTACACAGAATTGAGGCAGGTTTTAAAAATTATTATTTTGAAAAAAATCTTCTTCTATTTTTCCTTCTTTTAGTTTAGATTATAGTCTTATCCTATCATACTTATAACTCTTGCATGTGTGTGTATGTGTGCATGTGCTTAGCCCATTAAATTCACACAAAATGTGTTAAATTATTATAATGCTGCTCTTCATAGGTTGATTACATTAAAGCAGCCTACTTTTCCCCATAGGCTATATATTTTGCTACTTTTAAAGAAAAATTTCATTTTTGTTATTTTAATATCAACTAGACTACATATACTGCATGAGGAAGGATACTGTGGAAAGAAATAGGAAAGCATCTGTTTATATTCAAGAACATGATGATTTTTATAGGTGAATGTTGCTCTATAAATAGTAAATCATTTGCTAAAAATGTCCATTTTAAGATTAAGATTGCTTTTGAAAGATACTAGTTTGGTACTATGCTTGTATAATTTGTATTGTAATTGAGAGTATTTTACCCATGCTGAAGTTGTTAGAATTAATTCAGATCTGCAGCTAGAATACATTAAAACCTTCACATTCTGAGTAATTATTGCGTGGCAGGGAGCAAAGAAACTTTTCTGTGATCTAAACCTTCAGATGTATTTTACAATTAATAAACATTCACATTGATATCTTTGTTGCTTAATCCAAAATAAGGCACAGTCTCCATAAATATGACCTTCTGATTTAAAAATTAAAAGTAAACTTACAGACATGTAAAATGCTCAGCCTTTCTAATGACAATTGCTTCTTGCCTTTTACTTGTCTTACCTTGTATGTTATCAGATTATGGATATAGGATTATTCTTTAGTTCTTACTCCAACATCAGCCAGAATTTGGCCAAAGTAATTTACTGAAGAATCAGGCTCGTAGAAATCTCCCTATTCTTCAAACCACTAACAAGCTAAACTGACATAACCAAATGTTCAGGTATACTTTAATTATATAATCTTTACTGGTGAAGCTGCTGGTGGGTAAAAATAAATACAATTTAATTTTTCAATCTGGTGGCAAAGTCTGCTGACTAGAAAAATGGTTTATTTTTATAAAGTGTTTTTGGCATAGTTGTGATTGAATATAAGGCCAGGTAAAGATCACCATCCTGTTGAATATCACAATAAATTTTAAATTCGTGCCTACAGTTGAGTGAATTCATCTATATTTTAGTTTTCTTTGTTATATAATAAAAATGTACAATTGAATATATTGCACTGGTTTTCAACTTTGTCTACACATTAGTTTCACCTGGGGGGGTTTGGAAAAAACAGCCCATCCCTGGGCAACTAAACATGGAATCTCTGGGAGTTGGGGCCTCCATAATTTTTAAGAGCTCCATGGGGATTCTAATGTTCAATCAGGTTTAAGAACCCAGTGGGGTAAATGCTAGGGCTTTACCTACTACGCTGACATGTGGGAATCCTGCATGTATATTGCATACAATTTATACACCTAAAGAAGTAATAAAATATTCTTTGATTTTTGCCTGTGTGAATTTTATTGTGCTAATAATAACAGCTGGCGGCGGACTTGGCCCAGTGGTTAGGGCGTCCGTCTACCACATGGGAGGTCCACGGTTCAAACCCCAGGCCTCCTTGACCCGTGTGGAGCTGACCCATGCGCAGTGCTGATGCGCGCAAGGAGTGCCCTGCCACGCAGGGGTGTCCCCCCCGTAGGGGAGCCCCACGTGCAAGGAGTGCACCTGTAAGGAGAGTTGCCCAGCGTGAAAGAAAGTGCAGCCTGCCTAGGAATGGCGCCGCCCACACGGAGAGCTGAAACAAGATGACGCAACAAAAAGAAACACAGATTCCCGGGCTACTGACAACAACAGAAGCAGACAAAGAAGAAGGAGCAGCGAATAGACACAGAGAACAGATGCCCGGGACGTGGGGGGCGGGGAGAGAAATAAATAAATAAATAAATCTTAAAAAAAAAAACACAAACAACAGCTGACATTTATTGCCCAAAGTGCCAGTCACGGTTATCAGTGCCTTTAATGCATTTTGTTATTTAAACCTCACAATACTCATACGGAATATATGTTCTCTACATTTTAATGATGGGGAAACGAAAGCCCAGGCATGCCAAGTAACTTTCCCAATGCCATACAGCTAATGAGGTTTAGAACCAGAAATTGGAGATAAGCTCTCTGCATTCAGAGTCTGACCAACTAACCATTTTGTCACACTGCATTTTAGAGTAATTTATGGGTTATTAATTAAGTGGTTATAGATGGAAAGCAATTAATTATATGATAGTTAAGACTGCTGTGAAAATATAGATAAGGTCATCAGAGACATGTATTATTGTTTATTGCTTGATACAAGAAAGCTAATTTACTAAAATTATTCTAGATTTTAATATACTTGAAATGATAGAGTCCAACTAATATGCAGAAATCTCAGAGACCTTCTGGAAATTTCTAATAAGCAAGGAGCTTTCTCATATATTCTCTTTTGGGGGATGAAGGCTGATACATCACATGGGTTTACCACAGAGGCTCTTTGTTCTTTGATTTCAGAAAATGTTTGAATATTTAGAAGAAAGTTACATGAAGCCTGTAGATGGCAGCAACTTTCTGCATTGGGCATTTGCTCTTCATTAGCACTTTTGGCTGGAGAGCTGACTGAAGTTAGATGTAAGACCGCAATCTGTGGTGGAAACATACTAAAGTATGCAAGTGGAGGTGTATTCTCTATTTAGCTTTCCAAAAGCAATTTTCTGTTATTGGTTTTGAAAGGCTATCCATGCCCTTTTTTGAATAAGGATTGAATCACATTTGTCTGAAAGGAAAAGCTGAACCAAATGCAGGGCATTTTCAACAAAAGCAATATCAGGGAGCATTCTGCTATTATTCTTTGACATTGCATTTAGGTGGTTACACATTTTTTTTTCTAAACACAGTGACCTGCATGATTTACGTGAAATTCCAAAAGCAATGATCCAGTAAATTTACTAACAGTTCCAGTAAATTTGCTCCATGGATCCCATATATGATGATTGCCTTCTGCTCTTGGCATTTTCTGCCTAATATACCATGTAATATGGTTCAAATAGAGAGTTTTATTTTGTCAAATCATTCACTAGAGAGGCTAGTGAAGACTCTTACTGGGTATTAGACAAATCAAAGCCATCAGTACAGGTTGCTTTGTTTCTGCAGGCTTTATTAGAGTTGTCAAAGAAAAAAGGATTCCATAATCCTTCTTAAATTTATTTCAGTAAATCTACTTAAATGTCTTGGAAGCTGCTTATTCTCATAATAAATTATATAGCAGTATTAAGACTGCTTTACTTGAGATAACTCCTTGTCAGGACTCTCTGTCTTTGGATTGATTAGCTGGTATGGATGAGAAAAGATGGTTCCAATTAATATGCCTTAATAGAAATAGAACATTAGCTTTCTGGCCCCCAAACATTTGGCACTTTTCCAGCACCGTTTGTGTCTACACAAACAGAAATGTTTTATGGCCCTTGGTGAGTCACCCTCTGACTGTTAGTCAGATAAGTTTTCGCATAACTGTATTACCCAGGCTGGTTTCTGATCTGTGTTTTTAGTTGTCAGTGGGCCAAAATATAAAGAAGTATTTTTGGAAGCACGACACCTTGTTCAAAAATTGACAAGTCCAAGTAAATATTCCTTTTTGCTAAGACCAAATGAGAGATGAGTTGAACCAAACATGCTTAGTTATAGGAGCTAAGTGGAAGATGAGAGCTAATGAGTTCCAGGGATTTGCCCCATAATTAGTTTTACCTTGTCATGGATACAGTGAACATAAAGTGACTCAAATTTATATAATAGAATGTCTTTACAAATCTGACATGTAAAGGCAAGAGAAACATCTACTTTTTGTCGATTTAGTGAAGAAGTTTCTACATATACCTGGCTCAAGGGGTATGATTAGTACCTGAATTATATAGTAAGATGTTTTATGGAATGACTTTTATTCTATGGCAAAACTGTCATCCAACCATTTTTTAGTTGTTATAAAAAAAAAAGGAGCACTACCAGGATTCATCAGTTTCTGTCATTTATAAGAGTGTTTAATGAACCAGAGAAAAATATCCTCACTTTCTCTCCTTACCAGCATCATGCTCAATAACAGCTGAAAATACTGAGTCCAACGGAATTGGGTTTCAGTACTGTGAATACAATTTTCTACAGGTCATTTCTTAGAGCCAAAATAGATTATTCCCATTTTTAATTAGATATCCAAAACTTGAAATCCATTAATTAATTCTTTCATTCAATAAATTTTTAATGAGTTACTATTTTATGCAAGGCAATGTACCAGTGAACAAGCAGGAAATTATCCCCACCTACATGGAATTTCTTCCAGGAGAGAGGAAGATTAAACAGCTAATTTCACAAAGTAATTAAAAAATTATAACCATGTTAATTATGTTGAAGGGAAATTATATTCAAAAGAAGGGTCTAACATAGTTTGGAGTTTCAAAGATGACTTCCTTAAAATTTATATTTAATCCTTTATCTAAAATAAAAGAAGATATTGACACAGAAGTACGTTACCTGTTTCCACTGATGAATGGAAGCCCTACTTTTACATAGTATAGCTATAGACCAACCCAAAGAACAAGATATGCAGGGATGAGGAAAAAGAAGTTGCCATATTCGGGTAGCACAAATATGGAGATATTAGTGCTGTGAGTTCTAAATCACAAACCTCTCCCACATGTGAGGTGGATGTGTTCATGTAAATGAGAGAAGATACATTTGACTTTTAAAAGTGAATTTAGGGGAGCTGATGTGGCTCAGTGGTTGGGCGCAGGCTTCACACATATGAGATTTGGATTCAATTTCTGACACTGGTACCACCAAAATAAAAAAGAAAAGAAAAGTGAATTTCACTGCCACTTAAATAAACAAGTCATGTTTGTTTTATCATTTATTTGTAAGATAATCCACAACCATAGACTCATACAAGTGGAGTGAGTTTTCCTGGAAATGAATGGACTAAATATTAAGAGAACATTTCCTAAGAAAAAGCATGCTGGATTTGGGTGAACATAAATCTGAAGAAAAACAAGTCAGGAAAATATGTGTGGCTCAGCTCTGTTTATAGGTTTGTTCAGCTCAGTTTGTTAAGAATGATTTCAGTGGAAAATTAAAAAACACAGAAAAAAGAACCTAAAGAAAACAACAAACAACCAAAATGACAAAATACAAAACAACCAATGACAAAATGCAATTCCTGGAGATAAATGAGCTCTTTTTTTGATGCCAGAAAGCTTTCTTTTATTCTTATATATATGCAAAAATGCCTAATTATCCAACTTTTAGACGTGCTACTTCTTAGTAAAAATTTCTGTTTTTATCTACTTGGTCTTTGTTGTACTCTCAGTCAACTCAGTTAACAGATGTATACTTTTAACATCAGTCTCATCAAAGAATCTTTGATAATGAGTATTATTTTGACTCAGGATTTCAGTTCTCTCTTAAGCTGGACATGAGTTTTAAATCATGGCAAACTTGATGCCAATCATTTTCATTTTTTCTGCAGAAGTTTTTCTACTATTGCTTAGTTAAAATTTCTCTTAAATTTTATTTTGTGTTTAGTTCCTAGAAATCTCTTCTTCAAAGAAATCTTCAAAGATTGATACATGAGGTATATAGATGCCTGCCCCAAAAATCTAAATTTGAGAATGCTTTCTGCACTTTGATAATGACGGATATGCTCTCCTTAAAATTTAATTCTTACTACCATATTCAAACACAGTGCTACTGATGATGTTTAATGAATTAGACTTATTTGTTGCAGTGAAAAAAATAACCAAGGAAAGATTTAGTAAGCCTATGAACACATAAAACATTTTAAAAAATTATTATGATGCAAAGGATAGTGAGCATCTGTTCTCTATCTCCACTGAAGCCAGAAATATTAGGAAATAAATGGCAGTATGAGGTAGTTAGGTTAGAATAATTGAGGAATTTCCTGACAGGGTTGTTAAACACTGAAATGAATCAAGAAGAGAGATTGTGAAATCGTCTTAGATTCTTTTTCTCCCTTATTAAATAGAAAATTATATCTTTGGTTTGTGCTAGTTTGGCCTGTAAGATTAAGTAATAGATTTCTCAAGATTTCTTTGATCCTATTGATGATTTCATGAAATGTGTTTTTTCAAGTGTTAAGGTCAGAGGGAGAACCAAAATAAACTAACAATAGTCAAATAGGCAAAAATTTGTTGAGTTTCTATTGTTTAGAAAGCTCTGTGTGAAGAATTTTACAAGCACTTTCTCATTTGAATATGGTCGTAAATTTGGTCGTTAAGGCTACATAGCTTCTGAAGACAACTTATCATTCGATGATAGCTGCCATACATTGCTGGCAGCAGGTGTATTTATCTCTCAAACTTTATATAAGAATTGAGGAGTCAGGGAGCAGATGCAGCTCAAGTGGTTGAGTGTCTGCTTCCCATATAGGAAGTAAACAAATGGAAAAACCAACTCTCATTGGGGAGTGGATGTAGCTCAGTGGTTGAGCCTACTTCCCACGTACGAGGTCCTGGGTTCAATCCCCAGTACCTTAGAATTCAGGAATCAGCTCCTTTAACAGTGATGATTCCCTTATTTTTGGAAGGATAAAAACATGGCATGGGAGATGACTTTGTCAGGTCACTTGGGTATGTTTATATGCCTTAGAGAACCTGGCGATCAGTTTCATGGAGTTGTATTAGGGAACTTGTTACAGCTAATGCTTCATGTTGTCTCTGATGAGAACCTGATTATAGGCACTTCTGGGTTCAGAGTGTGCCTTGAATAATTCAGTGGACTGGAGATGATGGTGTTTTCTTCCCAAAAGGCAGAATGTACTTTGAAGCCCAAGTACCAAGACCCATCTCTTTCTTTTTAGAAACAGACCTTTTACTTTAGATTTTCATAATAGGTAATGTTTTAGATCGTCACTTGGTTTGCCAATCCTGTGTGATGAAACTTATTTTTTTATTTGCTCTTTGTGTTCCTTTAATTGTAAAATTTAGCAACTGGCCTTGATTTTGCAACCTTGTAAGCATGCCCAGAGATTTCACTGATGGGAGATGCAATAAGTTCAACTGAAAGAAATAATGGTGAAAACGTGTAAGTTGGCAGACAGTTTGTGAGAATCCCCTGAGTTGATGAATGAAAAGAATGTTTCCCTCTTTTGATAAGGCTTCCCAAATGAACTCGTTTTCTTCAGCCATGCTTATACTACTGTTGCTCTTTTTATGAGTTCTAGTCTAAGTTTCATGAATACTAGAAGTCCCCAAGGGTGAGAGCAATGAATAAGAAATCCAGAATTCTGAGTTCTAATAAAGGCTTGCCATTTGATTCACCAAGATTACATTGTCACAGGCCTCAAAATTAAAACAAATTTTGTGTTTTTAAAGCTGAGCCAAATAATGTTTTTCAGATGAGCAACAATCTTCCTCTTTATCCTGTTTATGCTCTTTTTCTTCCTCCTGAGCCTTCTTTTTGGGTTGTAGAATCCTTTGAGAATCTGATAAATGTACTGACTTCAGAAAATGAACAAATACGTCTTTAAAGTTTATATACATTTCAGGCAGTTCACAGACACCTTGAAAATTCATTCACCCATGGAACATAGTTAAGAAACAGAAAGCTCCCAAGTCCAGCCGGCTGTAAATAAATCTTTTTTTTCCTTCCCCCCCAAACAAACAAACACACAAACAAACAAAAAGAAAAACCTTAATGCTGAATAGCAATGATCTGGAAAAAGCCCTTGGCCAAAAGGGGGAAATATTAAATACAAATGAGTTTTTATGGCTAAGAGATTTCAAAGTGAGTCAGGAGGTCATTCCAGAGGTTATGCACATCTCACAGGATCTCATTGCCACAGTCAACAGTGCCTTAAACAGCTGGTCTCCTGAAGGATCTAGAGACATCTAGACACTATAGGTAGGGAAGACAATTTCAGGAATTCAGCACCCTGTCAGTGGGCCTCACCTTGGAATATATGTTCCCCACTGTACAAGTTAGACTTATTTATTAATTTCTACCCTTTTATTTGAACCTGTAATTAGCATTATACTTGTTAAATAGATGTCCCAAGACCTAAATCTTAGGTCTGTTCATATGCTGCTTGAGGGCTGAATCTCAGTAGAGTTGCAACACCTACTCCCCATTTCATCAGAATCACCCAGGACAACTAACAAAAGGATGATGATGGTTAATGACCATTCCACAAAAACAGAGAATATCTACAACTGCATTAGAGACAGTTTATCTATCTGCCTCATGGGATCTAAGCTCCGTCTAAATCGGAAACAGAGTGGGCACCACCACCCCAAAATCCTCAAGACTGAGGAATGAACAAACATAAGGAGTGAATGCAATTATGGACTAAAGTAGAATTATTATTATTCTAGCAATGAAAGATCTAGTATCACTGATATAATAATGGCAGTGGCCACCAGAGATTCTGAAGAGAGGGAGAGAGGAAAGAATAGGTGTAGCATAGGGGCATTTTTGGGGCATTGGAATTGTCCTGCATGACATTGCAATGATGGATACAGACCATTATACATTTTGTCAAAACCTATAAAATTGTGCAGGGCAAAGTGTAAATTATAGTGTAAACTACAGTCCATGGTTAGTAGCAATGCTTCAATATGTGTTCATCAATTGTAACAAATATATCACACTAATGAAAGATGTTAATGGGGGAAAGTGTGTATGTGGGTGGAATATATGGGAATCCCCTATATTTTTGATACAACATTTATGTAGTCTAAAGAGTCTTTAAAAATAAAAAAAAAAAAAGAACTACATTAAGTTAGGCGGAGTCAATTAGGAAGCACATTCTGGAAGTGCTGAGAACACAAAGGTATAATTTCTACATATCTCTCAGAGGTTGCTCTTATCCAACCCAAACTCGTTTCTCCCTCTAGTTCTCCTCCTCACTTGACAAGAGATGTGGATTTGAATTACTGTTAGATACTGTAACACTGTTACAATTTTTGGCACCATCCAGGCTCTTTCCCTCTGAAAGAACTCTCTTTTCCTGTATATTTCTTCTGCCAGACACTGTCCCATTCTGTATGGTCTCCTCACCATGTGGCCAGATCTCCCTAGTCAGTTACTTCCTCTTATCTTTAAATACTAGTCATTCCCAGCCCCAATATTTGCCACCCCCCCCATCTGCCAGTGAGTTGTCCTAAACTCTGCCACAGTCATCTGCCTGAATCAGCAATATCTGTCACTGTTCCTAGTCCTGCTTTGGCAGTTCTACTTTCAGCAGTCCCCTTTACTCATTTGAGATGACTGATTGCTAACCAAGGTCAGCTCTCTAAAACTACAAAAATACAAGGTTTTCTAACAAAAATATAAAAACAAGTGTCAATGATATGATGTAAAATGCCAAGTAATGACAGAAGATCAGAGGTATATTTATGGAGATGTGATAACAATGGCATAGAATTTGCTTTAATAATCAAGAGGTATAGCAGATTCTACAAAGTGCTTCTTTTAGAGTAGCAGGATATGACTTAGAAAACTTACTTGGTAAGTTCTGTTCCTACAAGTCTGATCAAGTTGATGGGTTCTCCAAAGATTAGGAGATAAAATTGCCCTGATCACATAAAGAGAATATTTCCTCATTCAATCTTTTACTTTTAACTAAATAAATATCGGCTGTTTTTGAAAAGCAGTGAGGATCCTTTCATTAAAGAGATACAATTATCAAACTATTGATTCATAATGTGTACATATATGTTAGAAATTTCCATACTTTAAATCTTTAGAGCCTTTTTAATTTTTATTAAAATAAAGATAAAATGACTATAACTGCTTTGTTGCATTTTATATTGCTTATTTATAATTGTTTTATGGTTTATTTTTATTTTTAAATTAATTTTTTATTAAATTTTTATTTTGGAATAATTTTAGATTTACAGAAAAGTTGCAAAGATAGTACAGAGAGCTTCTGAATATTTCTCTCCCAGTTTCCCATATTATTAACACCTTATATAAGCCTGGTATATTTGTCATAACTAAGGGACCAATGTCGGGACATTACTATTAACCACACCTGAGACTTTATTCAGATTTAACTAGTTTCCCAATTTTAGAATAGAAATTGCATTTATTTATTTATTTGAAAAAAGATTTGTTTATTTATTTATTCACACACCCCCCCGACCCTGTTGTGTTTTTTGCACTCACTGTTTACTCTCTGTGTCCATTCACCATGTGCTCTATGTCTCTGCATGTCTTCTCCTCTTCTCTTTTAGGAAACACTGAGAACTGATCCCAGGACCTTCGATGTGGGAGAGAGGCACTCAAGCACTTGAGCCACCTCAGTTCCCTGGTTCACTGCATCTCCTATTGCCCTCCTTTGTGTCTCCTTTACATCATCTTGTTGCTTCAGGTCTCCGTGCAGGCCAGGTCTCTGTGCAGGCCAGGTCTCTGCACAGGCCAGCTTGCTTTCACCAGGAGGCCCCAGGAATCAAACCTGGGACCTCCTATATGGTAGACAGGAGCCCATCACTTGAGCCACACCTGCTTCCCAGAAATTGTATTTAGTTCTCATGTCTCGTACTCTTCCCTGGTCTATGACAATCTTTCCTTTTTTCATGATCTTCACAGTTTTAAAGAATACTGGTCAGGTGTTTTGTAGAATACTCTTCCTTTAGGGGTGGTATATTTTCTCGTGATTAAACTAGGGTTATGGATTTTGGGAGGAAGACCACAGAATAGAAGTGCCATTCTCATGGTATCATATAGAGGTACATGTTATCAATATGACTTATCACTGTTGACGCTGACCTTGATCACCTGGCTGAAGTAGTTTTTTCCAGGTCTCTCCACTATGAAATTACTTTTCCCTCCTTTCCATATTCTATTTTTTGGAAAGAAGTCACTGAGTCCAGCCTATCAATAAGGGGCAGGAGATGTAATTCTGCTTTAGGATTCCTCAAAGGCATGAGGGATAGGGCTTTGAGTTTCTCAGAGAAAAGATATAAAACTGTTTCTTCTGACCTTATTGAGTCACTGCCTTATGTTAGAGTATAACATTCAGAGCAAGACTAAGCAGTCATTAAATTTCATGCTGATATGATAAAGTGACTTCTTCCAAATCTCATTGTAGGCATTGAGCTAGATATTATGATAGTGACACAATATGTCCCACCATCATGGCAGCCATTTATAGAACTGTAGCATGAATTTATGGCCGGCATATTAGTCAGTGTTCTCCAGAAAAACAGAACTGTCAGGATATACATATATAAATATTAAAGGGTTTATTATAGAAATTGGCTTACAAAACTGTGGGGATTGGCAAGTCTGAATTCCTTAGGGCAGGCTTCAAGTTGGGAAATTGACGGTAATGCCTAATTCCCCAGGAGAAGATGCAAGTTGGGAATTCCAATGAAAGGAGAAGCTGGCTGGCTGAAATAAAGAGAGACATTCTTCCTTCTGACAGCTAAAATACTCAGTTTTTCTTTAAGGTCTCCAATTGATTAGATGAGGAGATTCCGCTCATTGCTGAAGGCAATCCCTTTGATTGAAGATGTAATCAGCCACAGAAGCAATCAACTGGCTAATGATTGAAACCCATGAAACACCTTCACAGTAACAATCAGGTCATGATTATATGATCAAACAATTGAACACCATAATCTAACCAAGCTGACACATGAAATTAACCCTCACAGTCAGTTTATGCTAATTTTGGAAGAGATAACAATGGTTTGTCCAGGGTATACAACCCTTTGACCTGGATCCAAGCTAGTTTTTCCCCACTATCATTTATTGAGCTTCTATTATGTGTTAGGATCTTTTGTGATATTATCATATTTTATCATGCTGATACAATAATAACACTAAAAATTGTTTTGGTCATATTTTATAAAGAGACTAAGAATTAAAGATTAAAGTAACTTTACCATACTAGTAACAATTAGGTCAGGCATTTAAAATAAATCCTCTCTACCCCAAAATATGTACTTTTTTCTACTACTTATGAAATATACGTATTTATGTGAAATGTGTAGTATAAAAATTGGTCACAATAGCAAAAGGACTAAGGAGTATGTGTTCTTGATACTTATTTTAATAATCTCAAGATTGTTTCTTAAATAATTTAAGCTAAGGACACAGCAATCTAAAAGCAATTTGGTGATCATGATATCCCCAGATCAAGAAAATTCTGAATTTTATTATATTGCCAAAATCCTCCAGGTGTACAAAAATTCATTACATTAAGAAGCATTCAGCTGAAGGTTCTTCTGGAAGCAATCATCATATTTCATTTTCCTCAGGGTGCATACTTGCTGCTAATTTTATTTTTGTATTGAGAGTCAGCATCAAAAAATGTAGAATAGCCAAGGTGCAGGGGAAAATCAAATCAGAGTCTGTCTTGAATATTGGTAGAGAAGTTAATTCTTTAGGCATTCAGTTCCTAATTTTCAAAAATACTTAAAATATTATTAAAAACTATAGATATGGAAAAATCCATATATTCCAGTGAAACCTTGTAAAATCATTTTCCTGGTAACTGAATAAAGGGCTGAGTTGTATCAAAGTATGCAGATGAAATGTCCATTCCCTCTACCTGTTAAGATGAACTTCACTAGTTGAACATGAACCAGAAAAATTGGTCACTTTTCTCTATTTCTGTGATTTTTTTGGGGGGGAATGGTGATATGCATCCTGAGATTATCCAAACATATCATGAAATAATAATGAATAACATTTGCTATTTAGAAGATGAGTGATTTTAAGTGCAGGGGAAAGGTGACTATTTCCTACAATTGATAGAAAATTATGATAGAAATGAAACAAATCAAAATGACTGGGAGTCATGGAACAGCATCTGTGGGAATCTTTAAAAATAGAATATGTTCTCAACTGGTTTTTCATGGCTCAGATTTTCTGTGCCTTCTCTTAAACCTGCCAGTCTGTGATTCTATACAGAGAGGACACCAGATTTTTTTGTTTTGTTTTTTGTTTTGTATCCACATCCCTTGCCTTACCACCTTTGTTAGTGATTTTCCTTAGCTCAGAGTACTCTCTATTATTACCTAGGTCTGTCTTTTAAAAAAAATGCTCAGCAGTATATTTTTTAAACATTTATTCTAATAAATTAATTCTTTATATCATCGTGACAAATTACTCAATTAACATAACTATAATAACAATACCTAGGTCTCTCTTGCCAAATGAAAAAGGGCTAGTCTTTAAGAATTTGATGTTCATTAGTTAACTCATACAACTTGTGCAAAAAAGTCTATTTTTTTAAGAGAAGCCTTTAGTAAGAAGTTGGATTCTGATATATTTTCATGCACAGTGGCATCCAGATAAGAAAAATATTTTGGATAATTGATCCGTTAAATCATGCAACAACTATCCATCTCTAAAATCCACCAGTGATTCATATTTTTAAAATGATCTATCTTAGTTACAAGAAACAAGTTACTATGTGCCAGACACCGTTGTCGGCACAGAAATCAAAATCAGACAAAGTTCCTGGCTCTCATGGAGCATCTATTCTAGAGGGAGAACTCAACAATAAGAAAATATACGTAGTAAATATATGTCAAATGACAGTAAGTAAAAAGAATTAAAAATAGGAAAATAAATGTTGTATTTATAAAGTGCTGGGATACTGTTTTAGAGGAGTAGGCAGGAGGGTAATGGAAATGATGACAACATAACTTCTTACATGTGGTAATATAAGAAAGCAAATAGAAAAAGTAGCTCTATGTTAGGGACATTTTAACATATGCAGAGAGAAGTCACTATAAATACAGCACTAATCCATGATGCACTCCATTTTATAGCTCATTTGAATTTTCTGTATTTTAAAAACTTTGCACTTTAGATGCTAGGCAATGTTCCAGCATGTTCCATGTTATTTCATTTATTCCTCACAGTCATCTTTTAATGTAGATAGTATTGCCCCCACTGTATTTTACTGGTAAGGAAACTGAGACTCAAATAAGTTAGGTAGTATATCTGAATTACAAGTGGTAGAGACAGGATTAGGACCTGGGGCTGTTTGAGTCCATAGCTTCTGCCTGCTGTTTTCTCTCTGTTAGTTGTCTTCTGTCAGCTCCTGCCCTTTTCCCCGTCTCAGCCTCTCCCAGAGATTGGTAATCCAATCATGTGTTGGCTTCCATCGAAGAATCAGTCTCATGACAATTCCTGAGTTCATATTGAAATAGGTAGGACCCACATATAGACAATAATGTCTACTCGAGTGTTTATAAACAAATCAATCGAGAAAGTAAAAGTAGAGTATATGTATAAGTACTGTACATGAATAGAGAAACAAGTTAAATGAAGCCACAAACAGCAAACAATTCCAGTATGTAGGTGATTTAGGTCATTCTGTGGGATAACAGATGCAGTTTCTATGGTAAGTCAAAGGAATGAATAAAAATTGGAGGAGGAACCACTCTAGATTAAAAGAGATTTAGGAGATGCAACAACCAAATGTAATGTGTTGATATTGTTTAGATCCTGGTTCAAACAGATGAAATTTAAAGAGACAATACAAAGGTATAATTGCCATTTTTGTTTGCTAAGAAAGAATAAGCCCATGTTTTTAGAGATGACACTGAATTACATAATATAGCAATGATATGATATCTGGGGAGTAAAAGGGAAAAATAGATTAAACAAATATGGCAAAATTTAGATATTTATTGAATTCAGTTGATGGGATAAAAGAGTTCATTGAACTATTCTCTTGTGGTAGTATTTTCAAAACAAAAATTTAAAAACCAAAACTAAAAATGTGCTATTATGTGTATTTCTCATACAATGTGCAGAGCAAAAATATGCTGAAGGAGCTGGGTATGTTTTGGAAGCTCTTGGTTCATCAGCAATGTTTATTTCTCTACTCGTCACTTTGGTGTTCTGTCTACTATCTTTAAACTGAGCCTGCTTTATCAAGCAAAGTCTCTGAGGAACATATTGTTCAGGGATACAGCTCTGGAAAATTTTAAACTTGAATGTACCTGTCAGTAAGTCAACAAATAACCTTGCTAGGATTAAGCAAAGTTGGTGGGAAAATCCACAAAGGATGAGATAATAGAAAAAAGCAAAGTGGGAGTGATCGCAAACAAATATAGATAAGTCAGAAATGGTAACACATATACCTTTAATATGTAGATATTTCTAACCATGTGCAGAAATACATGTGCACACAGAGTTTTGCTATTCTCCTCTAAATTTTTTTCTATAAGCAGTAAGTACGGGGCACACATCATAATATTCACATGTATTTAGATTCATTTTTTCCCAGACAGAACACATAACTGACTCAAAATACTCTCGACTTAGTACACCATTCATGCTTATAATGGCACCTTGAATTCTGTAAATTCAATAGAAATTAGATTCTGTTTCTGGAAACAGTTACAGTTGGATGAGCACTCATTTTGGGATTTAGCAAGATTTTCTTGGAATTCTGCTCTTAGAACAGAAATCAAAGAGTCCGTTCACCTTTAATAATTCATTCAACAAATATTTATTGGTCTTCCCTTACATGCTAAGTATGGAAGTTTGATATTATTTATGAATTCCAAAAAAAGATATTGATTATGTTTGTAAACCGGTCTGTTCCTCTGGGCATGATACCCCTTTGATTGTATTAAATTCAGAGGTTTCACCTTTACTTTATTAAATCAGAATTAGCACTTTGATTCGACCATGTCATGAGGGCTTGCAGGGTTGAGTCCCCACCCCCTTGGTGGGCTGATAAAACAGACTCTCACAGAGAAGTAGATACAAGGAGAAGATACATGGGAAGAGAGACAGTTCCAAAGACATGGCAGAGGTCCTGGGAAGAGAAATGAGCCATTTGCCTGCTAGTTTATAGCTGACCTTGTGAAGAGAACAGGGCTGCTGAACCTGGAAAGAAATGAGCCTGGGGAAGAGAGATGAGTCCTATGCTAGCCTACGTCTGAGATAGGAAGAAGCTGGACCCACGGAACCTTAAGAGGGAAGAGGAAGGCTGAACCCTTACAGACCTTGCCTGCCATCTTGCTTTAACACATAGCAACAGAATTTGGTAAAGAAGCAACCTTGAGTTGGGCTCTTTAGGACTTTGTGACTGCAAGCTTCTACCCCCAATAAATACCCTTTATAAAAGCCAACAGATTTCTGGTACTTTGCATCAGCACCTTTTTGACTGACTAAAACACTAAGCCTTGCAAATACATGTTTCCATGCATGGTAGAGGCATGGTTCCTTATGCCACCAAGTTTCCAGCTTAGCAAGAAATAAAGATGATTAATCATTTTAATTGGTAAACGTATCCTATAAGCGAAGTATGGGGTACAAGGAATATAGGTCACAAGAGTTTTTTTAATCTAGTGGCCAGGGAAACATCTCCTGGGGAGGTGGAATTAAAACTGAGACAATAGGTTGAGTCGCAGTGAACCAAAAAGTGTTGAGGGGTACACCGGAAAATAAGGTAGGTAGGGTATTGAGAGTGAACAGAATTCAGCATTTCGAAAATCTGGAGCAAGAGAGAGTGTGTTGTGTATGGGGAGCTGAAAGATTGGGAAAACAGGACTAATTGATGGTAGAGAGAGAGGAAGAGCCCTGATCCTTTTAGACTTTATAGTTTATGTTAAAAATGTTTTTTACCTATTCTAAGGAAAAAGGGAAGTCATGGAAGCCTTAATGGGGAAAGCATATGACACAATTAGGTTGGTGCTTTAAAAAATCAGTTCAGTTTCAGAATGAAAATGAATGGAAGTGGTTATGGTTGAGAGAAAAGGAATCAGTTATGATATTGCATAAATGTTGGTGAGAAATCCTAGTGGCTTGGACTAGGATGATTGCAATGGGGATGGAGAAAAATTAAGGGGTAAGAGAGATTAGAGGCAGAACTGACAAGATTTGGTGACTGAATGTTTATTACATTCAACCAACTTCTCCTTGGTCATGCTCTGGGAAGGAGCTTAAGAATTGGAGGCATTACTTGGTTTTAAATGTGGAAGATACTTCTTAGGAACAGGTACCTGCATAACTTAAGACAAGAAGGTAAAGAATCCAACAAACACTGTCACAAGTGCTGTATGCATTTAGGGTGGCTCCAAACAGGCCCTAACAACCTTATAGCTATTATCATATTATAAGCAGTTTTGAATTAAGTAGAATTTCAGTATTATTGTTTAAAACCTATCTGAAGATTGTATATTTTCCTGACTTTTGAAGACTGCAGCTGCAGCCTAAGCCCCAGTACAATACAGTACAGTGTGTGAGAAAGCCTGCACTTGATTGTAGGGTTTTGGAAGATATTTATTTTTTAAGTCATTTTTAAAAATTTACTGAAGTGGGAAGTGGTTGTGGCTCAACTGATAGAGCATCCATCTAACATATAGGAGGTCCAGGGTTTGGTACCCAGGGCCTCCTGACCCGTGCGGTGAGCTGGTGCACGTACAGTGCTGCCACGCAGGGGTGTCCCCTGTGTAGGGGTGCCCCACGCACAAGGAGTGTGCCCTGAAAGGAGAGCCACCCTGCACGAAAAAAGCACAAACCTGCCCATGAGTGGTGCTGCACACATGGAAAGCTGATGCAGCAAGATGACGTGACAAAAAAAGTGACACAGTTTCCTGGTGCTGCATAACAAGAATGCAAGCAGACACAGAAGAACACACAGTGAATGGACACAGAGCAGACAAGGGAGGGAGGGGGGAGGGGTAAAGGGGGAAGGGGAAAGAAATAAATAAAAATAAATCTTAAAAAAAAGAATTAGATTCCCTCTGTCCATACAAACCAGCTCATTAAAAAAAAATTTACTGAAGTATATCACACATACATAAACAATAAGTGTGTAGTAATAATTGTGAATATACAAAACAAACATACATAACATCATACAGGGCACTCATACCTCACCCTACCTCCAAATACCTTGCATTGTTGTGAAACATTTTTAACTAATGATGAAAGAGCATCCTCAAAATATTACTAAACCAAACTATCTTACATTTGGTGTATTTTCCTCCAGCCCACACTATTATTATTATTATCATTTTTACATCATTTATATATGAACATACATAAACATTAAGTGTGTAGTAAAGTTGTGAGTGTACAAAGCAAATATGCGTTACATCATATAGGGGTCACTTACATCAACCCACTACCAACATCTTACATTGGTGTGGTGTGAGACATCTCTTACAAATTATGAAAGAATATCATCAAAACCTTACTACTATTTATAGTCCATATCTTACATTTGGTATATTTCCCCCCAAATATATTTTTTAAAATATATTTTTATTACAGAAGTTGTGACCTTACAAAACAATCATGCACATGTGCAGAATTCCTATACAAGACCCCTTTCTCAATACACCACACCGTGGTAGAACATTTGTTAGAGGTCATAAGATAATATCATCAGAACATTACCACTAACTATGGTCCGTATCATATACTTGGCACACTTTTTCTTACTCTCCTGTTATTGGCACAGTACATCTTTGGCATAGATGCATGAATATTACAGTATTGCTGTTAATCATGGTCCATAGGTTGCTCCAGTTGTATTTGTCCCATGCTTCTGCACATTCCTACCACTATACAGTAGTAACATACATCTACTCTAGTTCACAAAGGACACTTTTGCATCTGTACAATCAACTGCAATCTCATCCACCTCTGGGTTTACTGTGTTATTCAGTCCCTAGACCATTCTCTAGATTTCTTTCAATTGACATTTACATCCCTAGGCTACCCTTTCCAGCCACTTTCTCATTTACAAACCAGCTGTTACTCACTAGAATGTGTTACCATCGATTCTATCCATTTCCACACTTTTACAGTAAAGTTAATTAAAACTTCTACACACATTAAGCATCAATAGTCCAACTCAGTCCTCCTCTTATCTCCTTTAAGAATCCACCACCTACCACCAGGTCTTGAAGATGTTTTCCTATACTATCTTCTAGAGGTTTTATGGCTCTTGCTTTTATATTTAGGTTTTTGATTCATTTTGAGTTAATTTTTGTATAAGGTATAAGATAGGGATACTTTTTCTTTCTTTTGACTATGAATATACAGTTCTCCCAGCACCATTTGTTGAATGGTCTGTTCTACCTGAGCTGGGTGGGTTTGACAGGCATGTCAAAAATCACTTGACCATAGATGTGTCTATTTCTGACTTATCTATTTGGTTCTTTTTGTCTTTGTGTCTGTCTTTAGTACAATAACTGGGTAATAGGATTTCAGATGTGGAAGTGAGAGTCCTCCAACTTTGCTTTTCCTTTTAAAGATGTTTCTGCCTATTTGGGACCCCTTGCGCTTCCAAATCAATTTGATAATTGTGTTTTCCATTAATTTAAAAATGCTGGTGGAATTTTTATAGAGATTGCATTGAATCTCTATATCAGTTTGGGTAGAATTGACATCTTAATGATATTTAGTCTTCCAATCTGTGAGCATGGAATGTTCTTCCAATCATTTAGGTTTTTTTAAAAATTTCTTTTTACAATGCATTTTAATTTTCTGAATACAAGTGCTTTACATCCTTGGTTAAGTTTATTCCTAAATGTTTGATTCTTTTCATTGCTATTATAAATGGATTTTTTCCCCTGACTTTCCCCTCAGATTGTGCATTACTAGTGTCTTTTAGAGTCTATTTAATCTCATATAAGTATAGGTCAATCTATTGGTATTCTTGGGTCTAAGGTGGGTCTCTTGCAGACAGCATATATTTTCCTATCCATCCCATCAGTCTGTGTCTTTTGATTGGGGAGTTTAATCCATAAACTTTAAATGTTATTACTGTAAAGGCTGTTTTTATTTCACCCATTTTGACCTTTCAGTTTTATCTGTCATATTTTATTTTCACCAATCTTTTGAGACTTTTAGTTGCTTTTACTGATATTATCTTCATTTCTAGACTCTCTTTCTTTTTTTTTTTTTTTTAATTAATTTTTTTTATTGACTTTGTAATAATGTTACATTAAAAATATATATGTGAGGTCCCATTCATCCCCACCCCCCCCCACCCCCCCCTCTCCCCCCCCAACAACACTCGTTTCCATCATCATGACACATCCATTGGATTTGGTAAGTACATCTTTGGGCACCTCTGCACCTTATAGACAATGGTCCACATCATGGCCCCCACTCTCCTCCATTCCATCCAGTGGGCCCTATGAGGATTTACAATGTCCGGTGATTACCTCTGAGGCACCATCCAGGGCAGCTCCATGTCCCAAAGACGCCTCCATCTCTCATCTCCTCCTGCCCTTCCCCATACCCATCGTCCACCATGTCCACTTTTCCCAATTCCATGCCACCTCTTCTATGTGGACATTGGATTGGTTGTGTCCATTGCACCTCTATGTCTAGACTCTCTTTCAATGAATCTCTCTCTCCTATTTTTTCTTTTCAGACTGTAGCACACCCTTTAGTATTTCCTGCAAAGTCATTCTCTTGGTTACAAACTCTCTCAGTATTTGTTTATCTGTGAATATTCTAAATTCACCTCATTTTTGAAAGACTATCTTGCTGGATATAGGATTCTTAATTGGAAATTTTTCTCTAACTGTATCTTTTTTTATTATTTATTTCTCTCCCCTTCCCTCCCCCCCCCCCCCCAATTGTCTGCTCTCCGTGTCCATTCACTGTGTGTTGTTCTTTGTCCACTTGCGTTCTTGTCAGCAACACTGGGAATCTGTGTCTCTCTTTGTTGTGTCATCTTGTGTCAACTCTCTGTGTGTGTGGCACCACTCCTGGGGGGTGCACTCCTTGTGCATGGGGCTCCCCTATGCAGGGGACACCCCTGCATGGCACAGTACTCCTTGCATGCATCAGCACTGTGCATGGCTAGCTCACCACATGGGTCAGGAGGCCCTGGGTTTGAACCCTGGAACTCCTATGTGGTAGGCAGACACTCTTATCAGTTGAGCCAAATCTGCTTCCCATCTAAAGTATCTTAAATATATTGTAGCACTGTCTTCTTGCCTCTATGGTTTCTGATGAGAAATTGGCACTTAATCTTATTGGGTATCCAATTGTTTTTTACAAGCTCCTTTCAGAATTCTCTCTGTCTCTGGCATTTGACATTCTGATTAGTATGTGTCTTGGAGTTAGTCTATTTAGATTTATTCAGATGGGAGTACATTGTGCTTCTTGGATATGGATATTTATGCCCTTCAATAGGATTGCAAAATTTTCTACTGTTATTTCTTCAAATATTCCTTCTGCTCCTTTTCTCTTCTCTTGTCCTTTTGGAACACCCATGACACGTATGTTTGCATGTATCTGGATGTTGTGTAGTTCCCTGACATCCTGTTCAATTTTTTCCATTCTTTTCTTCATCTCTTTTTTTGTATGTTCACTTTTGGAGGCTATTTCCTCCAGCTCACCAATTCCTTCTTCTGCCTCCTCAAATCTGCTGTTATATGGTTTCAGTGTATTTTTAATTTCATTTATTTCACCTTTCATTCCTGTAAGATCTGCTAATTTTCAATGTATGCTTTCAAATTCTTCTTGTGCTCATACAATGTCTTCTTAATATCTTTAATATCTTTAGCAATTTCACTGAATTTATTAAGAAGATTTGTTTGAACATCTATGATTAATTGTCTCAACTCCTTTTGGTCATCTAGAACTTATCTTGTTCATTTAACTGGGCCATATCTTCCTGTTTCTTGGTATGGATTGTAAATTTTTGTTGGTGTTTTGGCATCTGCCTTACTAGATGTGTTTATTCTGGGTGCAGTTTCTCTATTTAGTTTAGGGCTTTTTTGCCCTTTCTTCCTTGCTGGTTGTGTAATAAGAGCCGAGGATGTAATTGGTGCTATAAGCTGTAGGGCCTCAAGCTTCTGGCATTGCCCCAGGTACTGATGATGCTTCTCCCAAATTTCTCCTCTGCTAGGGGTAGGGACAGAGCCACAAATGTGAGTAATAATCCAAGTCGTGCAGGCCAAGACTGTAGTTGCCATAGAGACTATGAAGCTTCAAGCCTCTGCCTCCCCTGCCTGGGGCAGGGATGGAGCTGCAGGTGTGGGCAGCAATCTATGCAGTGTGGGTCCAAGATGACCACAGCTGCCCTAATATCTATTCTGTCTGTGCCAGTCAAATGTATCTGCAGTTACCCAGAGAGGCTGGTGCAGGTCCTGCTAACTTTCATCCTGCCAGAGGTGGGGTTGTAGCCTAGGCTAGGGCTGCAGTCCTATATGGGTGGAAAGAAGTTGGTCTTTACCATTACTGTGATTTTCTAACAGCCCCACTTCCCCTCATGCCAGAGGTGGAGTTAAAATGGCAGCTACTGGCCTCTTTCTGACTTGGACAGGGTCAAACTTTAGCTGTTCTTAAGATTATACTTGTTATATTGTAAATGCTAACTCTGAGTCCAAAATATGCTCCATTCCAGCCCTGCTGACCCTGAACTCAAGTTGTGCTCCATTCCAGTCCTGATGACCCTGAGCTCAAGATATGCTCCATTCCACTCCCTGCTCCCTTCCTCCCTCACTGAACCACAGAACACTCACTCCCCCAATTGATAAAATAGTTCTCAGAACAAAAGTTCCCAAAATGTTACTCCCTACTCTGGGAATGGCAAACCTGGTACTTTTCCATCCCATATCTTCACATCCCCCTCCAATCCCACCCAAATCCTCCAGTTCAAAAGGTACTACCCAGCTTAGTCAGATGGGTTGAAATCTATTCTTCAGACCCCCTCTGCTGGGAGGTCTCCTCAATAAATTTCCTACCTGCAATCATCAGTCTCTATGTCCCAGTGAGAGCCATTTGTCCAATATTTTAGCCTGCCAAATTTGCTAATCAGTAGCTGAAGTTGGTGCCCAACCATTTCTTCCTTCCCTGCTTTTGGGAAATGGAACTTCCAGTTCCAGTCAGGGAATAGCTCCTGAGGTGCCTTGTGCTAACAGTGGAGGATGGGTACCAAATTTCACAGCTTGGAGTGCTCTACTTACGAATCTTCTCTGCAGATGGGCAGTCTCCTTCTTCCATTCTTTTAAAGATGTTGCAGGATGCTCTGCTGGTCTCCTGGAGCCCCCAAACAGGTGCTTTAGGTAGCTCTGGGTGATCACTAACTGTCCTGTAGCATGAGCTGACTCTTGGAGCTCCTTACTCTGCTGCCATCTTGCTGGTTGTCTGGAGGATGTTTTTATTTAGAAAAGTACCAAAATACGCACAACAAATTGAACACTTTCTGAATGACAGCATCATGACTGTTGTGATGTGTAAAATCAGACTCCTGGCACACTCTCCCCAACTTTTGTCAGTGATTTGATTTGGACATCCAACCTTCTGGTTGACAACCTGTCTACTTGACTGAAGGGTTCTGACACCATACCCTCTTGGTGATGCTGTTTCCTGTCTTTGCGGGAATGGCTTCCAAACAAATGAATATGGGTGATTCTTATGAAAATAAGTTGTAACACAAATAGGCAGATGCAAATATCACCAAAAAGTCAGTGAAAATCAGATTGTGGGTAAAAGGACTTGGGGCTGGTACTAAAATAAATGGAATAAATTCTGTTCTTCTTCCATTTGCCTGAGGAATCTATGTTCTTATATTTACAAGGTATGGTCTCTTAGCTTAATAATTTAAGAAACAGGCACAGAAGTAGAAGGATGACCTCGAAGAGATCAACTGTGTTTTAGATATGAGGAGAAGACACAAAAAAGATTATGGTCTGTATGAAATTTTTGCAAGTCATGTGAAATCCAAAACATGATTTGCAAGATTTTACTATACAATAGAAAGTGAGATTTCATAGAACAATGTTTAAATGTTTAATCTTTACAGAACATATGTCCAGGGTGCATGGTAATGTTTGGATATACTCATAGTGGCAACAATTAAAAACCACAGCAGGGGGGGTACTGGGTTCCTGGCCAGTGGTGCTCTGTCGTGGTCCCTAGGGGAGCAGCGACAGTCTCCCAGGTGCAGCTGCGGGGACCGGGAGGGAGTGAGGGTTCAACAGTGAGCCCCTGACGCTAATGACTATGCTTGTGAGCTGATAAGCCTAAAATAAGAACAAGGCCTAGAGCAGCATTGTGCCTGGGAATTTCCTCCTGTCAGCCTTCATGTTACTCAAATGTGGCCAGTCTCGAAGCCAAACTCAGCATGTAAATGCAATGCCTTCCCCCCAGCGTGGGACATGACACCCGGGGATGAGCCTCCCTGGCACCGAGGGACCACTATCAACTACCAACTGATGATGCAACTGGAAAATGACCTTATATGGAAGGTTCAATGCGGATCAGCAGAATATTCCTGTCTACATAAAATAACATGTCTTTAAAATGCTGTTTGACCTAATGTAAGGGGGAAATGGAAAGGAGAAATGAGTTTATATGGCTACGAGTCTCTAAAATAGAGTCTGGAGGCTGGCAGAAGGATTGCCCCTATGCACAACTGAGCAGAGTCTGAGAGACAGATAAAGCAGATACAACCCCCAGATATTGGTTCCTTTGAGGGCTAAAGAGACCCATGGGAGTTATGGTCATGGCCGATGGGGTTAACTACCAGGTCAGATGGCCCCTCTTTGGAACTGGTGTTTATGTGTGATGAATCTGGACTCAGATGGGATCTCTCTTCATAAGACTTTCATGCTAATGTGCTGGAGGTGCAGTTAGTGTTGGGGTTTAAGATATATTTAGGGGATTTGAATCTCTGGACTGACAATGTGATAGCCAGGTCCTGAGCCTCAACAGACTCCAGCACCTACAATCTGATTTATTGGACTTACCACACTCAGCTAAGATGGAGTTGAAGAAGGACAACCACCACACCATGGAGCCTAGAGTGATTACAACTGAAAGTGGGAGGATTGCATCCAGCATCCATGTGGAATCTGAGCCTCCTCTTGACATAGAGGTGCAATGGACACAACCAATCCAATATCCACATAGAAGAGGTGGCATTGGATTGGGAAAAGTGGACATGGTGGCTGATGGGTATGGGGAAAGGCAGGAAGAGATGAGAGGTGGAGGCGTCTTTGGGACATGGAGCTGCCCTGGATGGTGCTTCACGGGCAATCACCGGACATTGTAAATCCTCACAGGGCCCACTGGATGGAATGGGGGAGAGTATGGGCCATGATGTGGACCATTGACCATGAGGTGCAGAGGTGCCCAAAGATGTACTTACCAAATGCAATGGATGTGTCATGATGATGGGAACGAGTGTTGCTGGGGGGGGAGAGAGGTGGGGTGGGGGGGGGTGGGGTTGAATGGGACCTCATATATATATTTTTAATGTAATACTATTACAAAGTCAATAAAAAAAAAATCTTTACTTAACCCTGCATGTTGCATCACAATCAGCAGACTATCCAGCATATCACAGTTATTCTCTGCAGGTACATTGTTCAATGAGGTGAGTGTAGTCTAATTCTAATTAGATCCTTGGTTATATCAGTAAAAACCTGTTCCCATACATTTTTTGGGGGTGGGGGATACATTGAAGGTTTTTTACTTGAGCATCTCTCATATATATAACAAAGGGTGGACGGACAATAGTTTGATCCAGCTTGCAAAGTGGTGGACTGAGAGACTTATGCAGTGGTTTTTATAGATGTTACAATGCAGTTGATTCAAAATTCTTCCTTTCTGACAACTCTGACAACTTTCTGATGACTCCCAATCCTCTAGCCCCACCAACGTACATTCAGCTTACAGTATTTATATTAGTCCTCAATCACTATCTTAATGTATTGTAGCATCTATTTTAAATCGTTAAAATATTATGTTACCTAAGGAAAGGTTACACATTAAATATCTATCCTTAGCAATGACTAATTTATTTGATTATCTAGTATCAGCCATTGTTACATGTTTCAGGGTAGGTCATGAGAAAAAAAGTTAATTTTTTTGTTTAATAAAGTACAGGAATATTGGTAGCTGTTCATAGGTGAAGTGGTCTCATAGTGTGAGGTGTAAGACGTGTTGAACTGGGCAGTGAGAAAGGATCGTGCCAGCAACTGAGGGATAGATTCTAACAAAAGTTGAGTTGGACAAAAATGATGAATTAGGGCAGTTGATATTATTGTAGTATAGCTAGTTTGGATCATGGTCTTTGGACTCCATCAGCTTTGGGATTGCATCGTAGCTCTGTCACTTGTTAGATGTATGGGCCTTTGAAAGTCGCATAACCTCTCTAAGCCTTGGTTTTATCATCTATATAATAATCATAATAACGATGTCTACCATACTTCGTTGAGAAACAGTAACTGTTATTATTTTATCATTGCTATTATCATTATTAATTGGAAGTTTGGGCTATTTCCATTAATAGTAGGAGCTGGTAAAGATTACGGCTCATCAAAGAATCCTTTCCAGGCATGAAGAATCTGTGGATGAGATGGATCACACTGAGGGAAACCAGACAGTCCACGGGCTATTCAATGCCAGAATCTAAGGCTATTCCCGGGTGGCAGAGGTAGGTTACAGATAGCTGAGCACATATTTCTTTCAAATCATCATTTACTTGTTATAATCACAGGAAACATTACAGAGCACTAGGTCACTGTTGGGCCTTGCCAAGGTTTCCAGTTATCATAGAGAACTAAGGTCCATTATTTAATTTCATGTGTAGGAAAAATCCATTTCTTCTTGGAGTAACAGAAATAAAAAGAATTAGAATCAGAAAACTTTATTTTGAATCCTTGTTCTTAGCACTTGATAGATTTATGATATTGGGAGAATCACCTAACATTTTTTTATCTGTGAAACAGCAATAATAATATGTACCTTATAGCACCGTTATGAGGATAGAATGAAATAAGATATGGTAATGACCTTTATAAACTAAAAAAAAATAGAGAAATTTGGTTTTTTGAAATCATTACTGGCTTTGCTGAAAGAGGTAAAAAATGCCCTATAAAATATAATAATTTTTCTAGCCCTTGGCAAAATTGTGATGTGTCATATATCACCTCCCCCCAAATTACTTCTTCTAGAATACCTGTCTACACTTAAGACTTAGTTTCCTTATGTTATCCCTTGTGTATTAGTTTGGACAAGTTCAGTTTTAAGTGATAGAAACCCTAACTCAAACTGGCTTAAGTAATACATGAATTTGATTCACTTCCATAAATAGCCAAAAGCAGGTGAAGATTTACAGTCTGGATGATTAAATGTCACTTAAAACTTCGTTTCTTTCCATCTCCCTACTTTGCACTCTGTAGTATTAACTAACTTTTAAGGTCCCTAAATGGATGCCAGTAGATCCCAGGGCTCCAATTGTTCTTGTTCATGTCTAGCATGAAAAAATGTCTATGTCCAGCATTCTAATGTAAATACTGAGGCTTCCAGCTTTTGGGTCAAGCCCTATAGCCCGAGGAAAGAAATTTACTGAACTGGCTCATCTTAGGTCATATGCCCCATCCTTGGACATGAAGGTGAAGTCAGCTTCCTCAGAACCTCATGAATTTGCACATTTAAATCAGAGACTGTTCAAACAGGTGAAGAAACAGGGAAAAAAATGAGATTGCAAGACAAAATCTCCACCACATCCTAACTAAACAGAGGCAGAGGGAATGGATTTCTAAGGATAGAATATCTAGGATTAATGACATGTATTTCATGGCATTGTTACTGAGGACAGGGGAGGCAGGGATTTCCTGATGTTAAAGTACCAACCAAGAAGATATCTATGTACTTCTGGGATATTAGCACAGTTAGTTGTAAGCCTCAATTTCCTCATCTGTAAAATTGAGGTAATAATAATAATAACTACAGGGCTATTCTGAGGATTACATTAACTAATCCAAATAAAGTGTTTAGTGTAGTTTCTGGCATACAGAGAGGTAGGTAGGTAATTAATGTTAACTCTTGCTAGAATTGTTTTCAGGCACTGTCTTTCTTCAGAAATCCCTGAGTATGCTCCAAGTCTAGATAATTTGTGACAGTTTATGAAAATGTTAGCCACAGCCTTCACAGAGACATTCCCTCCCATTCTGGTATCACAAATTTGTTCCCCAGAGACAGAGTCATATTCCATTTTGGGATTAAGGACCTTATGCTATTTACCATTCATGAGAATTAATGAAATCCATCATATTAAGAGTGACCATATAATTCATGGTTCAAATTGGGACACCTTTGAAAGTGAAGGGAGGTACTTAAAAACAATTAATGAGTAATTTATCTAGAAGAGTTATAAGCTGGAAATTCTCCAGTTCAAATGGTTCCAGTCTAGTGATATTTGATGTTTGCTGGTTAGACAGAAAGCTTTAGAGCAAGATTGCCTAGAGACCTAACAAATGCAATGGATTCTAAAAAGATGAAATGTTTTCTCTTCTCTTTCCTTCTGCACCATCAGTGAAAGTTATCCAAGCACTAAGCATTTTTGATTTGTTATTATATTCTATGTAAAATATTGTTATAGTGCTTCATATACCCATACAAATATTATAGCAGATGTATTTTTCTCTCAATTTGAGAAACTGAACCAATGAAAACACATTGGTATGGTTATATTTAAATGTATCTACACTTTAAAATAATAAAACTGATTAACTTAAAATTTCATTCTGTTTGATGAACAGCTGACATGTTAGTCTGAATTTGGAGTCAGGAATAGTGCATTAGTATCAGATTTCTGAGCCATTAGGGTTATTTGCTTTTCCATGATTTTATTTCTCTATGAGTTAAATAGAATATATACCACTGATAGCAAAGGACTCTATAAACATTCTTTAATTATTGATCTAATAGAGGTAAGATAATATTATCATTATCATTCATATCCCATACTAATACGTATATTACTTTAGGTGTTTTATGTGGGCAACTAAAAGTGCTAATGTTGGGAAACGGACTTTGGCCCAGTGGTTAGGGTGTCCGTCTACCACATGGGAGGTCCGCGGTTCAAGCCCCGGGCCTCCTTGACCCGCGTGGAGCTGGCCCATGCGCAGTGCTGATGCGCGCAAGGAGTGCCGCCCCACACAGGGGTGCTCCTGCGTAGGGGAGCCCCACGCGCAAGGAGTGCACCCATAAGGAGAGCCGCCCAGCGCGAAGGAGGGAGCAGCCTGCTGAGGAATGGCGCTGCCCACACTTCCCTGATGACAACAGAAGCGGACAAAGAAACAAGACTTCAGCAAAGAGACACAGAAAACAGACAACCAGGGGAGGGGAGGGGAATTAAATAAATAAAAATAAATCTTAAAAAAAATATAAATAAAAATGCTAATGTTAACATAATTTACCAGTTAATTAATTTAGAATATGTGTTGTTCCAGATATGATTTAAGACAAAGTACAAAAATATCCACATTTAAAAAGATGAATATTTTAAAGTAATTTAAAAGAAGCAAAAGAAAAGCAAGATTAGAAAGAAAAGATGGATTCAGAAATGATATTAGAACATAAAATGTAGGCCATAAATTTCCACTCACTTGCTGGAAGGGGGACATAAGTATGTCCCTAGGCTTTAGCAGCTAAAGAAGAGGAAAACATAATCATGTCCAACAGTCAGAGAGTCCATAAGCTAAAAACAAAGCCACTATTCATGAAAACCACAACTCTTCCTATACCTAAACTAGAGAAATATTTCTTCTTTGAGAAATGTACACACCATGACTTTCTTTCCATGTCTGTAAGTAATGTCATTGTCCAATAATACCATAGAATATTATTTTTCCTTCCTTAAGTTCATGGCACCAACACTAAAAAATCAATACCCCCCCTTTTATTTCCATTAGTGGAATTTAATGAACTCTAGAGGTTAGCCTTCAACTTTAACAAACTGGTAGCTTTCTTATGTACTATTTATGTACGGTTTGGTGTTTTAATTGTACTCTTCCTGTATCCTATATAAGAAAATGCATGTGGACTGCAATGTGGAGTAAATATTTATGAATTTTCATCACATTACTTGTTTAACATAATTGTACCTGTGGAAGGTGTAATGTTTTTAAGTTGTGGGCTTTACTTCCCTTTCCCCTTCTGAGAATCTTTTTAACTTACAGGCAATTCTAGCCTGTCGTCCTGTAGCAAACACTTTTCTTTTTATGTCAATGGCCTTAAATTTAAGGAAGCTGACCTAGGGAGCTGTGTTTTCTCATTGTGATGGTCTGGGGGCCCAAAGAGGAGGGAATCTTGACCTGCGGAATTGCATCCATGAGTGTGTTATTTGTGCATGGTGGTTACATTTCCCAGAGCAAACCCACTTGTGGGAATGTGGGCATGGTATACAATGTACTTTTAACATGCAGGAAATACCAAGACTGAACAGGTTTTAAAATTACATGTAACATGAATTGAATTGGAGCATGAGCTGTCATCTGAAATTTGAAATGAAAATAAGTGTTGAGGTTTAAGGACTTAAATAAACATCATCCCTGCCCTCTGGTTTGGAGCTAGTTTAAATACAGACTTAGGTTTTGATATATGTAGACTAAAAAAAAAAAATCTGAATTTGAGAATGCACCTTGTCCTGTGACTACGACTTGGCCTCCCAAAATGTAATACCATGAGTTAAACTATGACTTCTCCCTGGATCTGCTAAGCTTGCTCTAGAGGTGTGATCCTGAGAAAACTATGCTCTGAAAAGGAGGCCCTGAAGGAATTTAGGTTAGATTTGGCTTCATAAAACAAAAACTCAAAACAGCAGAGGCTTAAACAGAAGTTTATTTCACTCTCACACCAAAAGGCCTAGAAAAAGGCTGAACCAGGGTCAGTATTGTGGTGTTGAGTCTTCACTTTCTAGCTGCATGACTCTGCAGGTCTGGGTGTTAGGAGTCTCAGATTCCTCCTAAGTAAAATAGGTGCAAAGTGCTTGTATTATAGAGATGTTGTTAAAACTAAACAAGGTAAGTTATATATGGTAACCCTCAGAATAGGCTCAAGGGCATATTATTTGATTTTCAGTGTTACAGAGAAAGTAAGAAAGCTCAGAGTAATTTGATTAAAAAAGAAACAAAGGTGAAACTGCAGCAACAGAAGATAGCAGGGTATTTGCCAGGGAGTGGAAGTGAGGGTGAGGTTGACTATAAGGGGGCATGGGGGAATAGTTTGGGATGACGGAACTGTTAAATACTTGATTTAGGTAGTGATCACGCAACTGTATATGTTTGTCGAAACTCACAGAACTGTACACTTTAAAGGATGAATGTTACAGTACGTAAATAACAGTTTAATAAAAAAAGGAAAAAACATAAAGTTGAACCATAAAAATGAAATGCATGACAATTCCATTGGTATATAGGTATATGCTAATGCATACAAAAATATGTGCACAGAGATATACTAAATAATTACGTTTTACTCTTTGAAGTATAATTTGGAAAGAATTAGAATTCACCTGAAAAAGAGAATCATGGCTCCTTAGATTTGGAGGAAACTTTAGAAATCTTATAGACTAACCACATAAAAAAACTAGGAATATTGAGGCCAAACAAGATGTAGTAACTGACAAAAATGGAGCACACAGCTATTTCTTTGGAAGCAGAGTGGTATTTGATTTCAGGTCTCCTAATTGTAGTCTTGTATTTTCTACAACATCATAATTAGTATATTTTTAATTAAAAAGTTGCTTTTTCTAAAATGGAAAAATACTAACATCTTATTATTTTTATATGTTAATTACTGAACACAGAGACAGGATATTAAAACATTTACCACTCTTCTTTAATATAAGCTAAATGGAAATTATAGAGATATTTGAAGTTGAAGTTCAAGCTCATGTAGTCACATGATCACCAAAGTGGCTATGTCCTTTGATCTCTGTGTGTGGCTTGGGTGCCCACATTGTATTAAATAAAATGTGTAGCATGGGTTTGAAAATTCTTGAGCAGAGGTCAAACGGCAAGGATCAAATCTTAGCTTCACCAGCAGTTAGTTCTCTCATTTTAGGTAAATCATACTCTTTTAATTACCTCATCTAGTTTGGACTAGATCAGTGCTTTTCAAATATTTATTAGGAGACCCTTTCTAAAAACAACATCTCAAACTTAGCTCTAACATATTAAAAGATGAAAGAGAAGCTGCTACATTTGAAGCTGGGTGGATAGACCCCTATGCCCCCTCTCAGACTCTTGCTGCCACTTTAGCTCTAGACAGACTTTAAGCTACTTCTCCAGAGTAGTGGGCTGCTGAGAACACAATGCAAAAGCCTCTGGTAAGATAATCTTTTTAGTTCTTTTCCCTTTGAAAATACTCTGCTTTGTGGATCAAAGATGCAAGGAAAGACATTTTTCCTCCAGCTGTAAGGAAGATTGGAAATTACAGATAATATAAGACTGATGCAATTATGCATTATTTCATTGCAACTTTGTTGCCTTTTTAAAAAAGAACTAAGGAACAGAAGAGAAGAATTATCCCATTGTCTGAAAAAATCCAGGTTGTACAACACTGTCTCAAAGCTTAGCTTACATCAGTGGTAAATATGTGTGTGTATTGTAGTGGTTAATTGCTGTGACATCTGTAGCAACATTGTCAACCCAGATCTTGCACTCCAGCATTTCAATTGGAGAGCTTGTGAATCTATCAAATGTCAGGTCACAAAATGTGTGTCATTATTACTTTAACTATTTGAGACTATTTCATATATGGGCTTTACACCACCAGTTTAAATTCACTGTTTCCACTTTCCAAAATCAGTGTTATAGGCAAAGTCCAACTAGCTGAGATATCAGGGTTTCTGGGGAGTCATTCCTCCCTCCCATTTATGCCCACCTCTACCTGCCACAGTATCAGCAATTCCATTATTATTAACATATTTCTGGAGTCTTTAAAGTTTTCAAAGTCCTCAACATTTTCCTCACCTCTGTGCAGTTGCTACTCAAGAACATGACTCTTTTTGACAGGAACGTAAGGTACATTCCTAGGGGAGGCTTTGGGGAATGGAGAATAGGGTACTTGTGATGGTTAATTTTATGTGTCAACTTGACAGAGTTATGGTATAATTTTTGGTTCAACACTGGCCTAGATATTGTTGTGGGGATATCTTATAATTAGCATCACAATCAGTTGACATTAAGTAAAGGAAATTATGCTCAAGAATGTAGGTGGATCTCCAATAAGTTGAAGATCTTAAGAGAAAATAACTGAAGTTTCTGAGGAAAGAAGAAATTCTGCCTCAAGATTACACCATCTGTTTCTCCCTAAATTTCCAGTCTACTGCTTTCCCTACAGATTTTAAAAAAGGATTTGTATTATTTATTTTTGTTTATTTCTCTCCTCTCATTGTTTTGAGCTCATTGTCTGCTCATCTTCATTTTTTTTTTTTAGGAGGCACTGGGAACTGAACCTGGGACCTCTTGTGTGGTAGATGGGCACCCAAGGGCTTGAGCCACATCTGCTTCCATTCCCTATAGATTTTAAGCTCAAGACTTCAATATCAGTTCTTACCAGAATTTCCAGTCTGCCTAACTGCCCTACAGATATTGGACTTGCCAAGCCCCACAATCACGTGGAACCAGTTCCTTAAAATCTCTCTCTCTCTCTCTTTCTCTCTCTCTCTCTCTCACACACACATCTCCTGTTTGTTCTTGGTTCTGTTTCACTGGAGAACTTTGATTAATACAATACCCAACAGTGATACAGAAGGATATCAAAGTACAAATATGTGTGTTAAAGACAAAAGTCTAGGTGCATCTCTCTATTTGGTGTGTATCAGTGAAATAGTGCTTATTATACAGCATGATTTGCCTTGGTCAGATACATGCAGAGAATGGATAACAAGCAGACACATAAATGTTCCATGGTGGTAATCAAAATGGCAAAAATAAGATTCAGTGCAAGAATTTGGTGAAGGAAAACTTCAAATAATTGATGGTATAGTGAAATGATGAAAGATCAGTGTCATGGAGCTAAAGAGTGGCAGCCTGGATGAACTCAAGACAGGATTGCACTTGCAATGTTTAAACCCAAAGTCTCAAGTCACATAGCACAAAATAGTTGTTGTTTGTCCAAAAAAAGGAAAAGCCTGACTCCATAATAGCCTTTCCCTACATATCTGGGCAGTACTTCATCAGTAGCAATGTTCTGAATATGTGCAAAAATGGTAGGATTGAGGTAGAGGGTGGTCCATTTTGATTAACTCTCTGTATTTTGGCGATATTGGAAACAGGCTGTAATACAGAGGTCCCAAAACATGATAGCTCAAAGGAGACAGATGTTTCATATAGTTGTCCAGAAGGAGACTGCCAGGTCATCCAGGAACCCAGGTTCCTTCTCTACCTTAGGTATGGGCTCATACCTAAGGTGGTTGCCAGTTGCCTGGTAGAGCCTGGCTCATCACCACCGTGGTTAATTTCTAGGATGTCAGATGGGAAAAGAGAAGTAAAAGGCAAGGGCTTTCTTTTTTAAAAGAGGAAAGACTGACATTTTACCATTAGCAAGAAATCGATACATTGTTACATATAGCTGCATGGAGATCTGGGAAATATTGCCTCTAGTTGAGTAGCCTTGTGCCCTGTGTCATCTTGAGGAGAAAAAGAAGAGTGTCCCTAAAAGGTGGGAAGAGAGAAGGAACTAGGGGATAGTTAAGTCTCTGCCACTGGGAAGTGGACTTGGCCCAATGGATAGGGCATCCTCCTACCACATGGGAGGTCCACGGTTCAAACCCTGGGCCTCCTCAACCCATGTGGAGCTGGCCCATGTGCAGTGCTGATGCGTGCAATGGGTATGCCCTGCCACGCACTGGTGTCCCCTGCATAGGTGATCCCCATGCGCAAGGAGTCCGCCCCATAAGGAAAGCGGCCCAGAGCAAAAGAAAGTGCAGCCTGCCCAAGAATGGCGCCACACACATGGAGAGCTGACACAACAAGATGACGCAACAGAAAGAAACACAGATTCCTGGTGCCGATGATAAGGATAGAAGTGGTCACAGAAGAACACACAGCGAATGGACACAGAGAGCAGACAACTGGGGGCGGGGGGAAGGGGAGAGAAATAAATAAAAAATAAATCTTTAAAAAAAAAGTCTCTGTCACTGAATGTAATGAAGTTTCATTTTGTAATACAAGATTTGGTATTATGATACTTAAATGGAATAAAGGAGTATCTTTGGGTGAGGGAAAATGGGAGAGAAATTTGTGAGAGGGGGAGGTAGGATCTAAAACTCAATTTACAGCTATTAATATGATAGTTATAAATGGAGAATAAAGCAGTCTTAATTCCATCTTTCTTTAGATTCCTTTGAGTCAGGTTCAGAAAGCAGTATCTACATCACCTGGAATTTGTGGGAGTCAGCCTCCAATACTTTTTTAAAAAAAGGGTAGTGAATAAATGGATAAATCCAATCTATTTAGAGAAATCTGTGTGCTATCAATATTTGCCTATAGGGATACACCAGGTCCTATTAACTTTGGGTGAGAACCTGAGATGCTGTATATCCAACTTGGCACTAACATAGGGTACCCCCTGAGCAACTTGCTCTATCTGCTGAATTCATTTCTTTCACAGTATAACAATATTTATTTAGTATTGGAGAAATTAGATATGCTTAGTATGTCAAAAGTTTCGTCTTAGAATTAAATATAGTCATTTGCATTGAGAATTTTTTAGGTGAGATTTGCAAAGAGTCATAAATGTGGCATGGTTACCTCTCTCATAAAAGCTCTTTCTCAAATTCCTGGGCAACCACCTACAGTGTCACATTGTTTGTGTTTGAAGGTTCATATCCTGACTTCTCCTATGGAAACTTTCCTCAAAGTTTAGAAAACTTTTGCAGCTGTGATGAAACTATAGCTTGCTGAGGAAAATCAACATGAAACAATTGATTGCTCATCCAAAAAAAAGTATTTTCAATAGAAAGAGTACGGAAATTGTTGAAAAAGCATTCTGGCACCTGATAAAAGATATGCAGGAAAACTAATTCTGCTGATAGAGGTTTTTACAATTTATTCTTTGTGTTTGGAGAGCATTTTTCTGTGCTTTTTATTAAACATATTAATTTGGTTTTCTTAAATAAAAATGAGTCTTGGTTTCTAAAGAACTGATATCCTTCTGTTCATTTGCTAGTGAAATAAATGATTATGTGGGATACCATCGTATGCTGCTCTGAAAATCACATATGGAATTTCTTAGCTTAAGATCAAAGTTCTGTGAATGTTAGAAAGAGTAATTCTCAAAAATTAAACATCATATATTCAGAGAAAATTTCTTAGTAATTGAATAAAGGAGTAATCACACCAGGAAATAATCGGTGATTTTCCTGCTGTTGAATGGCTTTCGAAATATCCTCTAAAGTTTGACCCCAATAGCTAGACTAAAATCTACAAATTTGGGTATTTTCACATGTTGCAACTGATAACATAATTTAGAAAATCTATTGAAAACTGACTGAATTTATCCCTTTCTGTTCTAGTATTGGGCATTATGGAAACTGTTTTAAGTTTAATTTTCATAAAGAAATAGTAGTCTCCCTTTGGTTTAAGTCAATGTGTGGTGGATGAGAATGTCTAGAGTAAAGTAGTAATCAAGTGCTTAGGTTCTGGAGTTAGGTTTGATTTGACCATTTGTTAACTATTAAGACTTTGGACAAATTAGCTAAACTAAGCATCAGTTTCCTCATCTTTGAAAGGAGAGTTCCTAACTCTTAAGAGTATTGTACAAATTAAATAAAATGTAGTTGACCATTCAGCACACTGCCTGCCACATAGTGGAACACTCCATTAGTGACTATTCTTATTATGGATCTATGAATTCCTAGAATTGTCACTACTCAAATAGTTTCATAAATCTGAAGTCTAATTTCCATTCAGTACATGAAGTCCTGGTAAAAGCAAAACAAAAGCAGAGCACCATTATTCTGAAGATTATTTTGTTACTATTAATTAAGCAAGTATGAAATTAATATATTTTATACAACAAAGTTAGGTGGAAACTTAATTTTATCTTCATGTGGTATAGCTTTAGGCAAAATAAATCCTTTGCTCAATTGTTGCATATATATAAAATGCTTTATGTAGTTTAAAAAAAATTGCTGTTATTTTCCTAAACATCTTTTTAAAAGTTCATCACTCATATATAGATGCATATAGTCTAGAAAAGGTGCTATTCTCTAAAGAAGAGAATTGAAGAGTAAAATAATTCATACTAGAATTTCTAAGGTGCCTGACTGGAAGGTGTGAACTATTGCTAAGAGTTATGGGTATTTGTACAATTTGTACTTTAATGGGCAGTATCAAATGATGAAAAGACAGTAACTTATACAGTACCTTCTTTAAAAAGCCAAATTTATTATGCTAGTAGCTAATTGAATCATATCACTAAATTGTTATAAAAATTTTTAATAAACTTTATAGTTAGAGAAGTTTTAGATTACAAAAAATTTACATCAAAGGATAGGGGATTCCCATATACAGAACCTTCTCCCCCTCCCACATTTCCCCCTATTAATAACATCTTACATTAGTGTGCTCTGTTTGTTACAATTGTTGAATCAGTATCAGATCATTACTATTAGCCAAGTTCTATAGTTTGCATTATGGTATACACTTTGCACTGTACAGTTTTATAGGTTTTGACAAAATATATAATGGTCTGAATCTGCAATTGCAATATCATGCAGAACAATTCCAACACCCTAGAAATGCCTTATGTTTCACCCATTCTTTCCTTCCCTTCCCCACAGAACTTGTGATGGTAGTCATTACCTTTATATCAATGTTGCAACTTCTTCTGTTACTACAATACTAATAAGTCTACTTTGGTGTGTGTTTGCATTTCCCTCTTATGTTTGTTCATTCTTCAACTTTGAGGTTTTTGGGATTTTGGTGCCTACTCTGCTTCAGATTGGGAAGGTTTTAGATATTATGGGGCAGATGGAAGGAATTGTTCTGCTTGTAGTTGTAGATACTCTTCGTTTTTGGGATGGGAGTTGTCCTTCGTCAACATTTTGTTAGTTGTCCTAGGTGAGTCTGATGGACTGGAGAGTATAAGTATTAGCTGTAACTCTGCTGAGATTCAGAGCTCAACCAGCATATGAACAGAATGAAGATTTAAGACTGTGGGACACTCAGCTAACATCGAGTTGAAGAAGGTCAACCACCACACCATGGAGCCTAGAGTGTCTACAACTGAAAGCAGGAGGAGTGCATCCAGTATCCATGTGGAATCTAAGCCCCCACTTGACATAGATGTGCAATGGACACAACCAATCCAATGTCCACAGACCCAATGTGGAATGGGTGTGGGAAGGGTAGCCATGGTGGCAGCTGGGTTTGGGGAATGGGAGGAAGAGATGAGATGTGGAGGCGTTTTCGGGACGAGGAGATGTCCTGGGTGGTGCTTCACAGACAACTACGGGACATCGTAGTTCCCCCCAGGGCCCACTGGATGGAACATGGGAGAGTGTGGGCTATGATGTGGACCATTGACTAGGGGTGCAGTGATGCTCAGAGATGTACTTACCAGGTGCAATGGATGTGTCACAATGATGGGAGAGAGTGTTGCTGTGGGGGGAGTGGGGGGTGGGGGCGGGGGGGTTGAATGGGACCTCATATTTTTTTAATGTAACTTTAAAAAAAAAAGACTGTGGGACATATATTGAATGGGTATAGTGCTAATTATAGGTTTACATAAAAGGGGTAGAAGAATTGTGTGTAGGGAAATTATAAATGAATCTAACTCTGTTATATTGGGGAAACAGATTATTGTGTATTCTGGGATAAGGCTCACTGACAAGGTGCTGATTTCATGAGGCTGTGTTCTTGCCTGTAGAGTCCTCTGGAGCACCCGTATCTGAGTTTTACGGTCGCAGTCAGTGAGATCTGCCTGAGACATGCTTCAGTATAATTTCTGAAATGACTTCCTGACTCACTTTGAAATCTCTTAGCCATATAAACTCTTTTGTATAATAATTCCCCCTTTTGGTCAAGTCCTTTTCCAAATGCATTGCCGGTTAGCATTTGCTGGTAATCACATGGTGCCATGGAGACGCATCCCTAGGAGTCATATCCCATGTAGGGGGGACAGGTAGTAAGTTTATTTGCTGAGTTTGGCTTAGAGAGAGGCCATGTTTGAGGAAAAAGGAGACTTTCATGAAATAAAAGACCAGAAAAATGAGAAGAGAAAAAAGAAGTGAAGACAAAGGAGGAGATGCTGGAAAGCAAGAAGAGAAAGAAATGGAAAAAATAAAGAAAGAAAAGAAAGAAAGGAAAGAAGAGAGAAAAAATCAAATGCAAACCCTCCATCTAGGTTCCCCTTTGTGAGGCTGCTTGCCCCATGGTTCGCTTCCTGCAGGGATTCAGATGGGTGCCTGACAGCCTGATGATGGCTGTCCAAGGCTGTCCTCTTCCCTGGGCTGGTTGGGCACCTGCTGGCCCACCCACTCACTCCTCTGGTTCCTCTCTCTCCTGGAGCTGGGTGGGTGTGTGCCAGCCTGCTTGATCAACTCCTCTCTCTCCTCTCCCTGGAGCTGCTTAGGTGCCAGCCCATGGCTCTCCTCTTCCCTAGAACTAGCTGAGAGTCAGTCTGCCTGTCCTATCTTATCCCCATACTATCCTCTCCCCCTGGGCCAGCTGGGTGCCAGGCAGCACTCCGGGTTACCCCGCAGTTCCCCTCCCGCCAAGAGCACTAGTAGCAAACCCATTTCTACCAAAGTTCTCTTTTCCCCTGGGCACTGGTCCCTCTGCTTGATAATCTCCCCAACTTCCCTTTCCCCCAGAGCTGGCTGGATGCAAGCCCCCACACCTGGTTGCCCTATGACTCCTCAACCCTCGAGAGCCTGCTTGGTACCAGCATGCACACCTGGTCACTCGGTGGGTTCTTCTCACTCTCAGAGCTGGCTGAGTACTGGTCTGCTAGCCAAGTCACTTCCAGAGCTTACCTTTTCCTCAGAGACAGTTGCTGTTAGCTTACCTGCTCTATCTCCCATGGCTTCCCTCTCTCCCATAATTGACTGGGTCTCCCCTCTCTAGCCACCCTTTCTTATTGTCCCTGTAGTCCTGTGGCTTTCCTTATGCCAGGCAAGCCTGCTTACCTTTATGCAGTTTCTGGAGGAGGAGTTCAACCTGCCATTCCCTGTTCTGCCATTTGAATCTCCTTACTTTTCAAAACATTTATCTTGGCAAAATATATAACGTAAAACTTCTCATTTTATATGCCCACCTACAGTGTTTGAAGGCCCCAATTTTTCTACATCCTTTTGAACACTTGTTTTCTTTTTCTTTCTGCATGTGTGCATGTTTTATTTTATTTTTTAAAATTAATTAATTAATTCATTTATTTCTCTCCCCTTCCTCCCTGGCCCGGTTGTTCTCTGTCTATTTTGCTGTGTCATCTTCTTTTTCCGCTTCTGTTGCCAGCAGCTCGGGAATCTGTTTTTCTTTTTGTTGCGTCATCTTGTTGTGTCAGCTCTCCGTGTGGGCGGCGCCTTTCTTAGGCAGGCTGCACTTTCTTTCGCGCTGGGCGGCTCTCCTTACGGGGCGCACTCCTTGTGCGTGGGGCTCCCCTATGCGGGGGACACCCCTGCGTGGCACAGCACTCCTTGCGCGCATCAGCACTGCGCATCGGCCAGCTCTACACTGGTCAAGGAGGCCCGGGATTTGAACCACGGACCTCCCATGTGGTAGATGGATGCCCTAACCACTGAGCCAAGTCCGCCACCTATACTTATTCTAATACAATAGAATTTTGATTTCTATAGCTTTGTAGTAAGTGTTGAAATCAGGAAGTTTGAGAACTCCAGCTTTATTTTTCTTTTGCAAGATTGATTTTTGCTATTTTGGACCTTATGAATTTGAGGATCAGATTTTCCATTTCTGCAAAAAAGTCTGCTGGAATTTTGGTAGGGATTGGTTTGAAACGGTAGATTGCTTTGGGAGGTATTGATTTCTTAATTTTGTCATCTAATCCATGAACATGGGATTCTTGCCATTTACTTAGTTCTTTAATTTCTTTCAACAGTGTTTTATAGTTTACAGCTTACAAGTATTTCACTTCCTTGGTTAAATTTATTCAAAGATATATTATTCTTTTATATGCTATTATAAATGAAATTGTATTCTTAATTTCTATTTCAGACTGTTCATTGTTGGTATATGGAAACACAACTGATTTTTGCACATTAATCTTATACCCTGCAACTTTGCTGAATTAGTTTACTTGCTCTAACTGTTTTCTTGTGGCTTCTTTAGAATTTTCTCTATATAAGATCATACCACCTGTGAATAGAGATAGTTTTACTTCTTTTTGATTTGGATGCCTTTTATTGCTTCTTACCTAATTGATCTGGTTAGAAATTCCAGTACAATATCGAATAAGAGTAGAGAAAGTGGGCATCCTAGTCTTGTTCCTGATCTTAAAGAAAGATTTCAGTCTTTCATCATTGAGGTGTTAGCTGTTGGTTTTTCATAAAAGTCCATTATCGTGCTAAGGAAGTTCCTTGCTGTGTTAGTTAGGGTTCTCTAGGGAAACAGAATCAATAGGAGATATCTGTCAATAGTATGAGATTTATGAGTCTCTCACATGACCATGGGGATGCACAACTCCTCAGGCAGGCTGTAAACCAGGGGCTCTGATGAAAGCCCGATGAAGATTCTTGATGAGTTTCGGAAGACGTTGGCTGTCCAAAGATGAGCGGGAAATTCTATCTGAATGCTGAAATCACTTCTCCTTTTAAGGCATGTAACTGATTGGATAAAATGTCACTTATTGCTGACAGCAATCTCACTGGTTGATGCAGATATAATCAACTAACTATGCAGTAAACTCAATGGTGACTAAAGTCCATAAATGTCCTTCCTTGTATTATAGTTAGACCAGTGCTTGCTTGACCAAACAACTGGGCACAATTACATGGCTGAGTTGACACAGTAGCCTAACTATCACACTTGCTCTTTCAGTTTTCTGAATGTTTTTTTCATGAAGACTGTTGGATTTTGTCAAATACCTTTTCTGCATCAATTGAGAGGATCATGTGCGTTTTCTCTTCATTTTATTATATTCATATCCTGTTATTAATGTGTAGTATTACTTTGGTTGGTTTTTATATCTTGAACCACCCTTGCATATCTGGGATAAATCCTACTTTGTCATTGTGTATAATCCTTTTAATGTACAGTTGAATTTGATTTACTAGTATTCCGTTAAGGATTTTTACATATATATTCATAAGGGAATTTGTTCTATAATTTTCTTTTCTCGTGATGTCTTTATCTGGGTTTAGTATCAGGGTAATGCTGGCCTCATAGAATGAGTTAAGAAGTGTACCCTCCTCTTCAATTTTTAAGAAGAGTTTGAGAAGGATTGGTGTTATCTAAATTACCATTTTGATTTATGCACTCTCTATCAGCAGAAAGAGCTGAGAGTCCTAAATGGAGAAATGGAACTCTATCTTCCAGCAACCCCTAGAGCAAGTTTGTTGACATGAAAGTTGAGACAATGTTACTTTTTGGAATAATGTTTAAGTTGCTCTGTGTTTGAAGACAATACTTGGAATCTTTTCAAAGAGCTAATTCACCTTGATTTTGTTTTTGCTATTCTTACACACTGATTGACCTTTCTGTTGAATCAAATCTATTGCTCATTTAAGAATGTTGTTAACTGTTCAGAGATTAGTAAAAATACACTTATATTTTCTTCTAGTATTTTTACATTTTTAAAATCATTTGGAATTTATTTTGGTATGTGATATGAGGACATTATCTCAAGTCATTTTCCCTCAAAATAGCTATTTGTTTTAGAACTATTTATTAGAATTTCTATTATTTCCTTAATGATTTTATCTTTTCATAATATATATTATTGCAATAATAGTGTGTAAAATAACTATTTTTCATATCTCTTCTGTCTTGTTGCTATGTCTCATCTTACATCAGCACCAAACTGTTTTAATTACAGTAGCTTTATAGGTTGTTTTAATATCAGGTACCTCCATCCTACTACTAAAGTGCCAATTTATGTATAGCTCCTGCAGGTTTCAGAACATATACATTTACATGTTAACATGAAAAAATTGTTGGAAAATTTTCTGAATTTGCATCCTAATATTATTGACAGCCCAAACCCTCAGCTATGGGCAATGCTATAAAATGTCCCTCTTGCTATAACCCATTACTTTAGGGGATCTCATAAAATTACACCTTTGAACTGCTCCTGCAGTCTTGCCTGTCCTTTATTTCACATTTCCTTTTTCTTTTTAAAAATAAAAACTGAGTTCTTATTTCCTGAACCTTTTTTGGGACACTTATGCTTCAACCTTGCTAAGACCACTCCTACCTACAACTTATCCTCATGACACAGACCACTTTTATTTACTCTCATGACCTATAATTATGGTAGGGTAGATTTGAATACAGATGTAGGGTAAAAGTACTACCACGTCAAGTGTTAATGTGTTTATTTAAGACTAGATTCGGTGTTTAAATTTTTCACCATCTACATGGCTTTCCCATGCTTAGGGGTGTCCTGCATTGTGAAAGGTAAACAAGGAAGGAGGACCATTCCTAGCTTCTTCTCCCTGTTTGTTCACTTCTCCATTTCACTTATGTCATGGTTTGAAGCTGTGTGTACCCCAGAAAACCATGTTCTTAAATTTAACCCATTCCTGTGGGTGTGAACCTATGGTAAGAAGGACATTTTGATAAAGTTACTTCAGTTAAGAAAATATGACCCACTACAGTCAGAATGGGTCTTTATCCTGTTACTGGAGTCCTCTATAAGTAGTGAAATTCAGACAGGCAGAGAAAACCTCGGAATCAAGAAGCTGAAATTCAATGGAATCTGGAAGAGAAGGGAGGGACCAGAAGAGGCCACCATGTGCCTTACCATGTGACAAGCTAAGGACCAAATATTTCCAACAACTAGCCCTAGAAAGCCACAGTCTTCTGAGAGAAAGCATTGCCTTGATGATGCCTTGATTTGGAAGTTCTTTTAGCCTCAAAACCATTAAGCCAAGCCCTTGCACACTATTTGCTTGAATCACCTAGGAAACTAAAACCACCAGTTAGCAAACAAAGATGAAAATAAACCGGGACTACCCTATAACCTCATTGCTGTCATTGATGTTTTTAAGCTACCAAAAGTAAGTATTTTTCCAATCACCAGTTGGTGATGCAACTAGAAAAAGACCTTGAATAAAAGGGAGAAATGGCAAAGACAAATGAGTTGATAATGGCTAAGAGACTTCAAAATGAGTCAGGAGGTAATCAGAGGGGTCACACTTACACACATCTTAGCAGGATCCCAGAGACAGTCAAAGTAGGTACAAGCCCAGGTAGTGGTGCTCCTGAGGGCTAAAGAGATAAACAGATTCTGCAGTCATGGTAGATGGCTCTGGAGTTCCGTGCCTTGCCTGTAGGCCCCAACTTGTAATTTGTGCTCCTGAGTGTGATGGAGTTGGACTCAGATGTGACTTCTCTACATGCCTCTTCGGTCACTGTTACTGAACCTGTGGTTGGCACTGGGGTTGGTGTATGCTCAAGGGACTTGAATCTCTGGACTGTCCATGTGTCAGCCAGACTCTGATCCTCAGCAGAGTTGCAACACCTGCTCTCTGGTTCATTGGACTTACCCAGGTCAGCTAACAGGGAGGTGAGGATGGTCTACCACCGCACCAGGGAATCGAGAGAGTCTACAACTACAAGAAGGAGAATTGCATCCATCAGCTATGTGGGATCTAAGACCCCTCTTGATTTTGAGGTGGAGTGGTCATTGCCATCCCAGGGTCTGCAGGATGGAGGAATAAAATATGGATTAGAGTGGACATATTAATCTACTATGGAACTATTGTGACTCCAGCAAAAGAAGAAATTGTATCATTGATGTGGATAGTGGCCACAGGACTTGGTGAAGGCAGGGAGAGGTAAAAGGAGGTGTGATATGGGGGCATTTTCGGGACTTGGAGTTGTCCTGAATGATATTGCAGGGACAGATGCAGGACATTATATATCCTGCCATAACCCACTGAATGGACTGGGGGAGAGTGTGAACTACAATATAAACTATAATTCATGCAGTGTAGCAGTGCTCCAAAAAGTATTCATCAAATGCAATGAATGTGCCACACTGATGAAAGAGATGATTGTTGTGGGAGGAGTGCGTGAGGGTTGGGGAGTGGGATATATGGGAACCTCTTATACTTTTTAATGTACCATTTTGTGTGATCTATGTATCTTTTTTAAAAAAGACAATAAAAATTTGCTAAAAAAGGTAAGTGCTTTTAATATTGATTTCTAAATTTGTACTTAGGAAATAAAAGTTGATTTGTGTTAGGCTACACTGTACTTTCCTTTAGATACCAAACAATATTCTCCTTTAACAAGGAGGATCTGGTATTTATCTAAATTATTATTTTTCCTGTGTAGTCTAAAAGAGAGGTACAGAAAACATAGACTTTGAAAATATTTTTTTTCAATTTATATCAAATGAAAAACTTTATGCAAGTCTAGTGTGCAAAAGACTATCGATAAAAACATGACTTTTTAGCAAACAAGGCTAAAGACCAAAAACCACACACAGTTTTAAAAATATCTATTACACGTAATCTTTAACAACGTCTAATGAAAAATAATTATTAAAAACAAAACCAATTTTAATTGATTTTCACACAATGAGTGTATTTATTTTCATTTTCATGGGTTGGAGTGATTGTAAACATAAGACACATGATAGCATTTTGTGACTTTTAAAAGTTTGGAAAGTTGGTCTAAAGAGGTGATTTTATAACCCAAGACTTGTATCTTGACAGCATTATCTATAAGTATTACTTACTTGAAGTACAACTTGGTTAGTACTTAATGAAAGCAGTGATTTTCACAAGGGAGAAAGAAGAGAAAAAAGTGTTTGAAAATTGTTTTAAAGACATATAAATTTAAATAATTTCAAGTCTATGTGTGCATTATAACATGACCTTTAATAGCATTCAAGATTTATCTAGCCCTTCATAGTGTGGGTCTGAGGGGAGGACCTTTTAAAATTTCTTTCCTTAAAGATGACCTAATGTTTTATCTTGTTCCCAACAAATATATACAGAACAATAACTGAAAACCTCTCATAACAGGTCTCACATGTAGATACTGATCTAACCTCTTAAAATGAAACATTTATATATTATTATGAAATTATAGCATCATCTGATTAAGAAACTCAAAATAAATGTTTATTCTTTCACCTGATTCTCTAATTTCATATTGCTTGTTTCAGGGTGAAAATGAGCAGACTTCTAAGTTGATCAGCTATGATGAGAACAGAACAGCAGTAGCTCAACCTTTGATTCATTTCCAGGTGGTCAGTATTAGGCGCGGGATGGAATGCAAATGGTCACATCTTTCCATATATGTTATAATCATTGTTAAAAATTTCATGGACTTCCAATCACTTTGTAAAAGAGGAGATGAAAAACATGGAGTTGAATGAATGTGGTCCAGAAATGGGCCATGCTTTTTTGGAGTTAAATAATTTAAAAGGTACACAATAGAAAAATGAATTATTAAAACAGTTCCCTGAAGGTTCGTGTGCAATTCTCTTCCTATATGAGTGAGAGAACTGTACTGGTTTTTTTCATAAAGTTCCCTGTTAACTTACGCTGACAATGAATTTTTAATGTCAAGACATTTTCTTAGCATTTTGAAGGCAAAATAGAAAATATTACTTCAATTAAGGATGAAGCCTGACAGATCTCTGTAACCTTCAAATTTAGGAAGTTAAATGGTGCTAAGACTTATAAATGCCTCATTAGAGAGGATTGAGGGTTGATATCACTTAATCAGTCCTGAAGGAAGGACAGCTGGATTTTGTTACCTAAATGACAGTGATTTTTGTTAAAGCTTGTTTAGTTGGTTAATCAAAAATCCTTTTTTTTCTGGTATTTTCTTCTTAAATACATTTGGAAAAGTAGAGGCAGATGATGATAAACTACTGTATAATTATTGTTTGGTTAGCCTAATGTGTGGTTATTTATTCAGTTGAAGACATTTGATCCCTAGAAAATATTGGAAGCATTTTACTTCACTGCCATTTATTGATTGCATTCAATCATATTGTACAGATTCAAATTATGATAATCATCACCTTGATAATGTTAATTTCCCTTAATTTGGCCAGCAGTCCCTCAGCAATATTTTGAATCTGTTGAATATTCCAGAATGGCTCTTTTCTTTCTAAAGCCCCCTGGATATTGAGCTTCCTGACAAAAGTCTGTGAGAAACTCAGCATTGTGGTCTAATCTCCTCCCTTTCTAGTGCTCCTTGGGCAAAGCCCCAGAATTCCATAATCAGTAAAAATATCAGATGTAGTGAGTTACACTAGCATTTGAAAATGACACGTGAATATCATTCATGGCAGCTGCCACTTTGAATCCCATGTGAAGGGTGAGAGAGTAGCAATTTGGGAAACACCCAGCTATCTATTTTTAGACCATTCATCCTCTTTCCTCAGAGTAATTCTACAATTTCCCTGCAGTGACAAGTGTGACAGTTCGTTTAGGCTCTCTGCAATAAAAGTAAGCTGTAGGTTTTAGTAGTTTATGAAATATATATTTTTCGAAATTATAAGTTAATCTTTTTTTCCTCTATTTTAAAAAAAATGTTACATTAAAAAAAATGAGTTCACCATATACTGCCCACCCCCCTCACCCTACTCCTCCCACATCAACAACCTCTTCCATCATCATGGGCATTCACTACATTTGTGTTACATTTTGGAGCACTGCTGCACCACATGGATAATGGTCTACATTGTAGTTTACACTCCCCCCAGTCCACCCAGTGGGCCATGGCGGGACATACAATGTCCAGCATCTGTCCCTGCAGTACCACCCAGGACAACTCCAAGTCCTGAAAACGCCCCCACATCAAATCTCTTCTTCCCTCTCCCTACCCTCAGCAGCTACCATGGCCACTTTTTCCATATCAATGCTACAATCTCTTCTATTGTGTGTTTTTTTTTTTTAAAGATTTATTTTATTTCTCTTCCCTTGCCCCCCCCCCTTGTCTGCTCTCCGTGTCCATTTGCTGTGTGTTCTTCTGCATCTGCTTGCATTTTCTGGCAGCACTGGGAAACTGTGTCTCTTTTAGTTGTTGTTGTGTCATCTTGCTGCATCAGTTCTCACGTGTGCAGCGCCACTCCTGGGCAGGCTGTGCTTTTTCCACGTAGGGTGGCTCTCCTTACGGGGCACACTCCTTGCGCGTGGGGCTCCCCTATGCGGGGACACCCCTGTGTGGCACGGCACTCCTTGCGCACATCAGCACTGCGCATGGGCCAGCTCCACACGGGTCAAGGAGGCCCAGGGTTTGAACCCTGGACCTCCCATGTGGTAGGCAGATGCTCTATCAATTGAGCCACATCTGCTTCCCTCTTCTATTGTTAATCACAATAGTTCCATAGTAGAATATCAGTAAGTGCACTCCAATCCATATTCTTTGCCTCCACAGGATGTCCACTCCACCTCTATATCGAGAGGGGGCTTAGATTCCACATGGATGATGGATGCAGTTCTCCTGCCTGCAGTTGTAGGCATTCTTGGCTCCCTGGTGTGGTGGTTGACCTTCTTCATCTCCCTGTTACCTGGCCAGGTGAAGTCCAATAAACCAGAGGATAGAGGTTGCTATTAATATTTTCTATGTGTTAAGGTCTTTATTGAAACATTAAACTTAAATACTTCAGTGGTTTTTCTGTTGATATTTTTGAGTCAAATTTCCTAAGTCAAATCTGAGATATTTGTTGAGTCTCTTGGCTTAGTAGATATTCTTCTAGAAGAACTTTTGCCCTGATTTTGATTTAAAAATATCTGTAATGTTTTCCCTTTATTTGGTGGACCTTGGTTTAGAGATTTAGAAAGTTTTTAATGATAATTAATACTATAGTTTTTATTCTCTTAGGTATAAGTTTGAAAGGCAAATGAAAATAGTCATCTTTTGATCATGTTTAAAATTTTCTTTCTGACAAAAGAGTAGTATTGTTATCATAGTTTGAATTTGGTGAATCCCAAAAAGAGATTATATTTTTTGAATTAACCCATTGCTGTGGGTGTGAGTCCCTTTGATAGCATTAAATCCTTTGAAAGGATCTTGAATATATCACCTGATTAGATGGCTTTCGTTTGGCCTCAGTCAGAGGGCTTGCATCTCTGCCCTCTTGCTGAATCTGATATAAACAGAGGCAGAGAGAGACACATGGAGAGAAAGGAAGCTACCATCTTTGACCCTGCTATGTGAGAGAGGACGCCAGGATAGCTTGTAGCCAAACTTAACCATGAAGGCCCCAAGAGGCTAGGCCCACAGAGCAGCTCAAGGTTGAGGTGATGAGCCCTGTCACATGCCTGATCATCACATGGCAGAATGCCAGGAATACCAGCAGCTACTTTGGTGAGAAAACATCTCTATCGATGTTTGTATTTGGACTCTTCCTGGTCTCAGAACTGTATGCTTTTCCCCTAAGATAAAATTCCCATTATAAAAGCCAATCCATTTCTGGTACTTTGCATGTCATCCTTGTGGCAAACTAAGACAGTCTCATAGAGCAGGAGGTTTAGAGTAGACTGTTTGTACAGAATCAATAGTTTAGCAAGAAGTAGTGCTTTGTGTTAGCGTCTGTGAGACTAAAAGAAGGACCACTGAGAAAACTCAGGCTTGATGAAGCACCATCAATGTGCCAACCTGGTGGAATATTATAGTTACAAACATAATGCCTGAATGTTGGAGCAGGTATTATAACATTTGGGAAAACTGCCATAGCAGAAACGATTAGAAGGAATTATGAGCAGTATAGAAAAATAGAATGAAAAGGCCATAAACATTAGAATTTAATCCTGTGGTTCTAAGAATAAACCAAAACAGCAGCCAGGCAAAATTGTAGAAATATAGTGGGGAAAAATAATTTTTCTACAATGTGTTTGCTCAGTACAAACCCCAGCATAATTGATATTTTCCTTGTACTAGAAAAAAAAAAACACCTACCAAAGGAGAACTGTTGACTTGAAAAAAGAGATACATATTGTATAATGCATGAATATTTATAGATAATGAATATTTATGGAGTGATCATTAACACAAGGCAATATTTGAGTTAATCTATTTCGGGTAATGGGAAAGAAATTTTGTAATTTGCAATTTTAGAGAACAGAGGTAGTCAAAGAAGTTGAAGATTGACACACTTAATTTTAGGTTTTTTCAACTTTGAAAACCGTTAAATATTAAGAAATGATACTTAAGATTATTTAAGCCATTTAACTTACAGTTACAAATGTAACTATAATTATAACAGAATTGTGTTTCTTATTTTTGTTGAGTATTTCAACTCTAACAAAATTCATAAAACCTGTGACTAAATAGCTATTTGGAGTTATTTTTCCTCACTATGTCTTCAGGCTTTCTTTTTTTAAAGTAAAATTTTAGTGAAATATATCATCCATACATGAACATATATAGTAAGTATATAGTAAAAGTCGTGAATTTACAAAAGAAACAAGCATATCATCAAGCAAAGTTCCCATACGTCTCACCACCAGCACCTTCCATTGTTGTGAAACTTTTGTTACAAACTATAAAAGAGCATCATCAAAATATTACTACTAATTATAACCATATCTTACATTAGATATATTTTCCCAACCCTCTCAATTATTAATACCCTATATTAGTATTATATATTTGTTGTCATTCATGAGATTATTCTCATATTTTTTGTTTAAAGATTAAAAAATTTTTTTATTTATCCCCCCCCCCATTGTCTGTTCTCTGTGTCCATTCACTGTGTGTTCTTCTGTGTCTGAATGCATTCTTGTCAGTGGCACCGGGAATCTGTGTCTCTTTTTTGTTGTGTCATTTTGCCACGTCAGCTTTCCGTATGTGTGCAACCACTCCTGGGCAGGCTGCGCTTTTTTCGTGCAGGGCCACTCTCCTTGAGGGGGCACACTCCTTGCATGTGGGGCTCCCCTACGCCCTGTGTGGCATAGCACTATTTGTTCCCATCAGCATTTTTTTAAATAAAGGGTATTTATTTGGGGTTGGAGCATACAGATACCAGCCCATAAAGCATAAGTTATTTCTCTCATCAAAGTCTATTTTCACATGTTGGAGCAAGATAGCTGCCAATATCTGTGAGGGTTCAGGCTTCCTGGGTTCCTCTCTTTCCAGGGCTTGCTTCCTTCCAGGCTTAGGGTTCTTCTCTTCTCAGGGCTCCAGCTTAAGGCTTCAGCATCAAACTCCAACATCAAAGCTCCAAAATCAAAAACCCTTCACACATCAGCATTGTGCATGGGCCAGCTCACCCCATGCATCAGGAGGCCCTGAGTTTGAACCTTGGGCCTCCCATATGGTAGGTGGATGCTGCATCAGTTGAGCCAAGTCTGCTTCCCTTCATATTTATCCTAACCATAGTCCATCTTCACCACTGGATTCCCTGTGTTATATGGTCCCAAGCTTTGTACAATCTGTTCAGTGTACACTTAGTGAGTCCCAGTTTCATCACAGAGTTGTGATGTCATCATCTCAGCAAAATTTAGAACATTTTGATTACTCCAAAAGGAAAAATCCCATACCCTTTTGTAACCCCCCCCCCCCCAATTTAAGTCCCTTAGAACTGATATAATACCTTTCTGCCATGGCTGCAAAATATAATATGACACTATTACTGTTAATTATCATCCATAAGCTACAGTAGTTATAATTTTCCTGTGTATCACCATCTTCATGCTTTCTTAAGTGTAAAACATAGAGACAGACAACTTGTACCAAAGGAAGCTTGGTGAATATGAACACTGCTAAGATTTTAGAGATCTATGTTTGAATTTGATATCTGCCATTGACTGTGCGATCTCTGAAAAGTCTGTGTCTCAATTTATTCATTTGTGAGTAAGTTATCGATATCTAAGGTACATTTTATTTTGAAAGTTCTGTTTAAATTTCTCATGACTTAAAATTGTTGACTTTTCAAAGGGTAGCACCTGTGGCAGGAGTGGCTCACTGGTGTGGGGTGTCAATGTTGGGGGATTTTGGGGAGGGGTGAACCTGGGGCTTGGCTCTATGGCATATGAATGTGTTCCAGTGGTCACGGGGTGTGGTCCCGGTGGGTGGAGACTCACACAGTAACAGAAAGAATACTGGAGATCCTGATACATTCTCTAATAGAATGGCAAGAATCCCTAGAGTACATGGACAGTACCTAATGAAAAAGGACAGACCAATATGCCAGACCCTTGATATTGATGCTTGTACTTTTGAATCTTGTTCTTGTGAAACTGAAACTTAACCTAATGTTATATATTGCCTAATAGTTACCTCCTAAAAGGTTTCTTGTTGCACAAATGTAGCTTCTCTCTTAGCTAAGCTCAGCACATGAACACACTATTTCCCTCCCCACCCCAGCATGGGATATGGCTCCTGGGGATGAGCCTCCCTGGTATCATGGGCTTATTACCAAGTGCCAACTAGCAATGCATTTAGAAAACAACCTTGACCAAAAGGGTGAAATAGTAAATACAAATGAGTTTTTAAGGCTAAGTGATTTCAAAGTGAGTCAGGAGGTTGTTCCAGAGATTACACTTATGCACATCTCAAGAGGATCTCACTGGCTGCCACAGTAAACAGTGTCTCAAGGAGGAAGGGACTCTGAGGGCTCTAGAGACATCTAGACACTATAGAGATGGCTGACAACCCCAAGAATTTGGCATCCTGCCATTGTGCCTTACCTTGGATTATATGACAGTTTATCCCCACAGTACATGGGAGTTAGACTCATTTATAATTTTCCTACACATGGTTCTTATGCTCCATTTATTCAAACCTATAATTAGCACTATACCAATTAAACCTGTTTTTCAGAGACTTAATCTTCCAGCTCTTCATATGCTGGTTGAACCCTTTGTTGATTAGGCTAATGTGTTGACTTGGCCAGGTAACTGTGCCCAGTTGTTTGGTCAAGCAAGCACTAGGCTAATTGTAATGAAAGGACATTTGTGGACTTTAGTCACCATTGAGTTTACTGCATAGATAGCTGATTATATCTACATCAATCAGGGAGATTGCTGTCAAGCAATGAGTGACATTTTACCCAATCAATTATATGCTTAAAAGGGAAAGTGATTTCAGCATTCAGATAGAATTTCCCAGCTCATCTTTGGGCAGCCAAAGTCTCCTGGAAACTCATCAAGGATCTTCATTGGACTTTCATTGGAGCCCCTGGTTTGCAGCTTGCCTGTGGAACCTAGACTTGTGCATCCCCACAGTCATGTGAGAGACTCTTATAAAATCTCATACTATTGACAGATATCTCCTGTTGATTTTGTTTCCCTAAAGAATCCTGACTAATACAGCTTGGTACCAAGAGTGGGATATGTTAAACTGTCAAAAATTTATGCTGTTAATCTTCTACCCACCTTTCCCCAAGGAGACTTACTGCCTTTTACCACAGTAACTGTGCATTGGGAAGAGGGAAATGATCAGATATTTTGGGGATTATTAGACACTGGCTCAGAAGGGGCATTAATTCCAGTAGACCCAAAATGTCACTGTCATCTATCAGTCAGAGTAGGGGCTTGTGGAGGTCAAGTGATTGATGGAGTTTTAGCTCAGATTTGTCTCACAGTGGGTCCAGTGGATTCCTGGACCCATTCAGTGCTCATCCCCCCAATTCCAGAATGCATAATTGGAGCAGACATACTCAGTAACTGGCAGAATCCCCACATTGGATCCCTGACTTGTGGCATGAGGGCTGTTATGGTTGGAAAGGCCAAATGGAAGCCACTAGAACTGCCTCTATCTAGTAAAATAGTAAATCAAGAGCAATACTGGATCCCTGGAGGGATTGTAGAGATTAGTGCCACCATCAAGGATCTGAAGGATGCAGGGATGGTGAATTCCCACCATATCACCATTCAACTCTCCTGTTTGGCCCATGCAGAAAACAGATGGATCTTGGAAGATGACAGTAGATTATTGTAACCTAAGTAAGTGGTCACTCCAATTGCAGCTGCTGTCCCAGATGTGGCATCATTGCTTGAGCAAATCAACACATCCTTTGGTACCTGCTATGCACCTGTTCACCTGGCAAATGCAATTGCCATTAGTAAGGACAACCAGAAACAGTTCAGCTGGCAAGACCAGCAGTATACCTTCACTGTTCTGCCTTAGGGATATATCAGCTCTCCAGCCCTATGTCATAATATTGTCTGTAGGGAACTTGATTGTGTCTCCTTCCCACAAGCCATCACACTGGTCCATTATATTGATGATATCATGTTGATTGAACCTAGTGAGCAAGAAATAACAAAGACTCTAAACTTATTGGTAAGGCATTTGCATGAGAAAGGATGGGAGCTAAGTTCAACAAAAATACAGGGGCCATACACCTCCATGTTGATGATTCTTTTGCATAGTTTATAACAAATGTTTCACAACAAAGCAAAGAGTTGGTGGTGGGGGGGGTGATGTATGAGATCCCTGTGTGATGTTATGTTGTTTATTTTGTAAGTTCACAATCTTTACTATATACTTACTGTTTATGCATGTTCATGTACGAATGATATACTCCAATTAAAAAAAAAATACAGGGGCCTTCCACCTCAGTGAAGTTTCTAGGTGTCAAGTGGTGTGGGGCGTGTTGAGATATCCCTTCTAAGGTGAAGAATAAGCTGTAGCCTCTGACGCTTCCTGTGACCAAAAAAGGGGCACAACACTTAGCTGGTCTCTTTGGATTTCGGAGACAACACATTCCTTATTTGGGTGTGCTACCTTCGCTTATTTACTGAGTGACCAGAAAAGCTGCTCGTTTTGATTGGAGATGGAAACAAGAGGAGGCTCTGCGACACATCTAAGCTGCTGTGCAAGCTGCACTACCGCTTGGGCATGTGATCCAGCAGCTCCAGTGGTGCCGGAAGTTTCACTGGCAAGTAGAGATGCAGGCCCCTTTGGGAGGCCCCTGTAGGAGAATCACAACACAGACCTTAGGATTTTGGAGCAAAGTCCTGCCATCTTCTGCAGATAACTATTCTTCTTTTGAGAAACAACTTTTGGCCTGCTACTGGGCCTTAGTAAAGATTGAATGCTTAACCGTGGGCCATCAAGTTACCATGAGACCTGAGTTGCCTATCATGAGCTGGATTTTGTCTGACCCACCAAACCATAAAGTTGGGCATGCACAGCAGCACTCCATAATAAAGTGGAAGTGGTATATACGAGATGGGGCTTGAGCAGGTCCTGAAGGCACAAGTAAGTAACATGAGGAAGTAGCTCAAATGCCCATGGTCACCACCTCTGCCATATTACCTTCTATTTTTTGTTTTCAAAATACTTTAAAATTTTTTTAATAGATATAGATTACATATAATGTTACATAAAAAATTTCAAGGGATTCCCATATGCCCCACTCCCCACACCTCCCACTTTTCCCCACAGTAGCAACTTTTTTCATTACTGTGGTACATTCATTGCAATTGATGAACACATTTTGGAGCTTTGCCACTAAGGATGGAGTATAGTATTCCATATTCCATATATTGTATTCCATATATTGTATTCCATATATTGTAGTTTACATTTTCTCCCATTCAATTCTGTAGGTTTTGGCAGGATATATAATGGCCTGTATCTTTCATTGCAATGTCATTCAGGACACTTCTTTATTCCAGCCCACAGCTTTGGCCTCTTGGGAGTCCCTTACAATCAGCTGACTGAGGATGAGAAAAATTGGGCCTGGTTTACAGATAGTTCTGCATAATACACAGGTACCACCCAAAAGTGGACAGCCACAGCACTGCAGCCCTTTTCTGGGACATCCCTGAAGAATAGTGGGGAGGGTAAATCCCCCCAGTGGGCAGAACTTCAAGCAGTGCACCTGGTTGTTCATTTTGTTTGGAAGAAGAAATGGCTGGAGGTGCATTTGTACATTGATTCATGGGCTGTTGTCAAGTGTTTGGCTGGATGGTTGGGACCTTGAAAGGAACATGATTGAAAAATTGGTGACAAGGTTGTCTGGGGAAGAGGTATGTGGATGGATCTTTCTGAGTGGGCAAAAAATAGGAAAATATTTGTGTCCCACAAGAACGCTCACCAGAGGGTGACCTCAACAGAGGAAGATTTTAATAATGAAGTGGACAAGATGACCTGCTCTGTGGCGAGTGCTCAGCTTCTTTCCCCAGGCACTCCTGTCATTGTCCAATGGACTCATGCACAAAATGACCATGGAGGTAGGGATGGAGGTTATGCATGGGCTCAGCAACATGGACTTTCTCTTACCAAGGCTGACTTGGCTACAACCACTCCTGAGGGCCCAATCTGCTAGCAACAGAAACCTATACTCCGTCCCCAGTATGGCACCATTCTTCGAGGTGACCAGCCTGCTACCTGGTGGCAGGTTGACTACATTGGACCACTTCCACCATGGAAGGGGCAGTGATTTTTAACTGGAATAGACACATACTCTGGATATGGGTTTGCATTTCCTTCATGCAATGCTTCTCCCAAAAGTACCATCCAGGGTCTTACCAAATGTCTTATCTACAGCCATGGCATTCCACACAGCATTACTTTTGATCAAGGAACTGATTTCACAGCAAATGATGTGCAGGAGTGGGCACATGCCCATGGAGTTCACTGCTCTTACCAGGGTCCCCATCACCCTGAAGCAGCTGAATTAATACAACAGTGGAATAACCTTTTGAAACTCAATTATGTGCCAACTATGTGGCAATACCTCACAGGGCTGGGACAATGTTCTTCAGGAGGTTGTATATGTTTTAAATTAGCATCCACTCTATGGTGCTGTTTCTCCCATAACCAGGATTCTTGGGTTCAAGAATTAAGGGGTGGAAAAGGGAGTGGCACCACTCACTATTACCCCTAGTGACCCACTAGGAAAATTTTTGCTTCTTGTCCCTGCAATCCTGAACTCTACTAGTCTACAGATTTTAGTCCCAAAGGAGGCATGCTACTACCAGGGAATACAACAATGATTCCATTGAATTGCAAGTTAAGACTGCCACTTTAGGCTCCTCTTACCTATAAATCAATAGGCAAAAAGGGAATTACTGTACTGACTAGGATGATTAATCCTGACTATCAAGGGGAAATAAGAATGCATCTATATAATGAGAATAAAGAAGCTTTTGCCTGGAATACAGGAGAGCTTCTCTGGTTTCTCCTAGTACTGCCATGTCTTGTGATTAAAATCAATGGAAAATTGAAACAGCCCAAACCAAGCAGGACTAACAGTGGCCCAGAATCTTCAAGAATGAATATTTGGGTCACCCCACCAGGCAAAGAACCATGGCCAGCTGAATTGCTTGCTGAGGGTAACAGGAACATGAAATGGGTAATGGAAGAAGGTAGTGATAGATATGAACTTCAACCATATGACCAATTACAGAAATGAGGACTGTAATAGTAATGAATCTTTCTTCCTTGTTTTGTTGTGGGTATGATTGTATATGTACACAAAATGAATTTCTTTGTTTTCTTCCCCAAACTTTTCCATTATTATCTTATGACAAGTTGTGTTAGTTTCATATCATAACATTTAAGGATGTCAAGTTTAAGAGTGAATATTACCCAAGTACTTGCACCCTATTATGTAGGGAATTAATGCATTTCTGTTTGTATACAGGACAGTTGAACATTGTTAGGCAGAAATACATGTATATATGCATGTCTGATATTGTTTTTACTTAGTGACTAAGCAAATGTCTATGGTTGCCAAGTTGACAAGGGGTGGACCTTGTTGGTTAGGCTAATGTATCAACTTGGCCAGGTAATTGTACCCAGTTGTTTGGTCAAGCAACCATTGGGCTAATTGTAATGCAAGAACATTTATGGACTTTAATCACCAGGGAGATTCCTGGTGATAGCTGGATTACATCTATATCAATCAGGGAGCTTGCCATCAACAATGAGAATAAGTGACATTTTATCCCATCAGTTACATACCTTAAAAAGGGAAGTGATTTCGGTATTCAGAGAGAATTTCCCAGCTTGTCTTTGGACAGCCAATATCTCCCAGAAACTCATCAAGGACCTTCATTGGACTTTCATTGGAGCCCCTGGTTTGCAGTTTGCCTGCAGAACCTGGACTTGTGCATCCCCATAGTCATATGAGAGACTCTTATAAAATCTCATACTATTGACAGATATCTTTTGTTGATTCTTTTTCCCCGGAGAACCTTGACTAATACAAGCCCTGAATCTCAGCAGAGTTGCAGCCAATACCTCCTCTCCAGTTCATCAGATTTGCCCAGGAAAACTAATAGAAGGATGAAGCTGGACTATGCCTGTCCCAAAAAACGGAGCATATCTACAACTGCAAGCAAGACAATTCCATCCATCTGCCCCATGGGATCTAAGCCCTCTCTCAATCAGAAACAGAGGGCTCATCACCATCCCCAAATCCTCAAGACTGAGGAATGAACAAACATAAGGGATGAATGCAACTATGGAATAAAGTAGACTTCTTATTATTATTCTAGTAATGGAGGACCAGTAACATTGATTTAAGGGCAGTGGTCACCAGTGATTCTGAGGGGAAAGAGAGGGAAGAATAGGAGTAACATGGAGCATTTTGGGGGACATTGGAATTATTCTGTATAACACTGTAATGATGGATACAAGCCATTATCCATTTTGTCAAAACCTATAAAGTTGTGTGGGACAAAGTGTAAATAATAATGTAAACTATAGACCATGGTTAGCAGCAATGCTTCAGTATTTTTTCAATTGTAACAAATGTACCATACTAATGAAAGGGAAAAGTGTGGGAGGGAAAGGGGTAGGATATATGGGAAGCCCTATATTTTTGAGGTAACATTTATGTAATTTAAAGCTTCTTTAATAATAAAACAAAAAAAAATAAATAAAAATTTCTGACTTTTCAATATAATTATGGCCATCAGGAGTACGGCATTAAGAAAATGATTTTTAGTGATTTATAAGCTGATAAGAGAAAGCCTTTGATAATTTGGACTTATCTAGAAAATTAGAGAGGTAATTTTTAATGATGTTTCATTTGCCTGCCTTTAGCTATATGATCCTTAATTGGACTTAGCAGAAGCAAAGAAGTATTTATGAACTGTCTCATCTCCCATTTCTTTCTCTGAGGAAAATACATGAATGGTAACCTGTGCATGAACTATCAGTTGAATGAATGGGTGTCCTTTTCTCTCTCAAAGCTCAGGATTAATTGGGTTTCCACTGTTTGTAATCTCCACACATAAATTGTAAGGAATTCTAGGTAAACATTGTCAAAAGGATCTACAGAGAGATATGAAAATTGAAGAAGGTGTAAAGGTGTAATGAATCCGAAACCTCAATTGCAGTACAAGGTATGGGCACTCATGCCCCTTATATTCCTTGGGAAAAAAGCTTTATATTATATTTGGGTCAAATTAGTTTGTACGACTTTAAAGACTACAACTTTGTTTTTAATTGGATAAATAACTGAGGTAAAGGAAATCAAAAGTCTGAGGTTGACTAGTGGGAGACAGGCCTGGGTCTCAGCCACAGTTGTATCCAATGAAAGAAATGGATATATCCATTTCACCTCTAATTTACAGATTATTAACACTTGAAGGAATGACCTGTCACTAGAAAGAAAAGACCGAGGGAGAAAAAAATCCAAGTTTCATAAATTTTGAAACTGATACCCTAATTGATTACATTTCTTTGTGTATAAAAAAGCCTGTTTAGAGAGAATGAAAACCAAGTAAATTCCTGCAAAATAATTAGGTTTATCATGGTCAAGAAAATGAGTGCTATTGAAAATGAAGAACAGGAAAAAAGCACATTAAAAAATATGAAACCTAAAAAGTAGGCAAGCCAGATCAAGAAAGAAAAATATTTCCAAGCAATAAATAGAATGTTCAAGAGGAAAGACTCAGAAATACAGTGGGAATGATGAATCAAAAAACAGCTGGTAGATCTTTCTGCAATTCTTTTTTTTCAGTTAGATCCAAAGACAATGGCCCATGTGGCTGTTAGAATATTCTCACGAGTAATATTTGCAGTGTTCTAAAACTGTGTCCAAGAGAGAGGAAGAAGCTGAAACAACAAACTGTGAGTTACTAAACTTCCCAGCTGCCTGAAGGGCTACCCTTCCCTGCCTCTGAGATATTCAGTGGGGGTAAAACCCCTGGCTTATTTCAGCTGAGTGAAAGGGGAGCAGACTATTCCTTCTAGACAGCTGTTACAAGGAAAAAGGGAGGGGGAGTTAGGGGGCTTTTCTTCAGTAAATACAGCCAGTGGAGCCCACTTTGATTCACAGCCCTGGCCAGAGGAAAACAAAAGAAATCCTAGAGAGAATACCTCCCTGGAAAAGTGCACCAGGGAGTACCATCTGCTTGCTGGTCTGGAAACTACATGGACAGAAACTGCTTTTAGAGCTCTATTTACCCCACCCCTGGGACAAAGTCTGCACCCCATTAGTGAGTCCCTGGCATGATTTTATAACTTAAGCTGGGCAATTTTAAAGACTTAGGATAAGTTGAACCAAATACAAAAGAGCCATAAAAAAAAAAATAATAGGCAAGAGAGAGAACCTTGGTCATCAGAGTAAATTCACCAACATATTAGATGCTTAGACATCAGCAAGAAACTACAAGCCATACTAGGAAACAGAAGAGATGGCTGAGCCAAAGCAACAAAACAAATATCCTGAAAAGATTCAAGATTTAAGACAATTAATCAATGATAATCACACAACTCTCCTAAATCATTTTAAAGAATTGAAATAAAAGATGACTGAAGAGATAAAGGATATTAAGAAGACACTGGGTGAGCATAAAAAACAATTAAAAGTCTGCAAAGAAAAGTAACAGTCCTTATGGGAATGAAAGACAGGATGGGTAAGATTAAAAATGCATTAGAGGTACATAAGAGCAAATTTGAACAGAATTAATGATTATTTATTTATTTATTTATCTCCCCCTCCCTCCATTGCCTGCTCTCTGTTTCCACTCACCATGTGTTCTTCTGTGTCTGCTTTGTGTTCTCATTAGGCACCTCCAGGAACCGATCCTGGGACCTTCTGGAGTGGGAGAGAGGTGATCATTCTCTTGTGCCACCTCAGTTCCCTGGTCTTCTGCATCTTTTACAGTCTCTCATCTGTTTCTTTTTGTTGTGTCATCTTGCTGCACCAGCTCTCCATGTGGGCCGGCAGTCCTGCATGGGCCAGCACTCCATGCAGGCCAGCTATCCACGTGGGCCAGTGCTCTGTGTGGCCCAGCTCATCACACGGGCCAGCATGCCTTCACCAGGAGGTCCTGGGTATCAAACCCTGGATCTCCTATATGGTAGGTGGGAGCCCAATTGCTTGAGCCACATTCACTTCCTAGAATTTGAAGACAGAACATCTGAATTGGAAAAGACAAGACAAAAGAAAGAGGAGAGAATGGAAAAAATGGAACAGGTTCTCAGGGAATTGAATGACAATGTGGAATGCAAAAATATATGCATTATTGACATCCCAGAAGGAGAAAAAAATGGAAAAGGGGCAGAAAGAATATTTGAGGAGATAATGACTGAGAACTTCCCTACCCATATGAAAGACATCAATATACCAGAAGGACAATACGCACCTAATAGAATAAACATGAAAAGACATACCCTGAGATACCTACTATTCAAAATGACAAATATCAGAGATAAAGAGAAGATTTTGAAAGCAGCAAGAAAAAAGTAAAGCATCACATATAAGAGAACCTCGATAAGATTAAGTGCCGACCTCTCATCCGAAACCATGGAGGAGAGAGTAAAGTGGTATGATGTGTTTACGGTATTGAAAAAGAAAAACTGCCAGCTAAGAATTCTATATCCAGCAAAGTTGTCCTTCAAAAATGAAGGGGAGTTCAAAGTCTTCACAGAGAAACAAAAACTGATAGATATGTTACCAAAAGACTGAATTAGAAGAGATACTAAAGAGAGTGCTGCAGCCTGAAAGGAAAAAACAAGGGTAAAAGACTTGAAGAAAAGTGTAGAAGTGAAGAATATCAGAAAGTGTAAAAAGACAGACTATAGTATGATATAACAACAGAAAGTCAAAGGTCAAAATGGATGAATGTAGGGAGCCACCCGCTGTGAGACCTATCTACAGCCTCTCACAACATGGCGGAGTTCACAAATCTGCCCTGTCATTTCCTTATTCTTCTCCTCCCTGCTTCTTTGTTCCTCCCTCCCGCCACTACTCAGGTGACCACAGCAATACGCATGCGCGAGGCATGAAACTCCGCAGACCCGACACGAACTGTCGGCCAATCCCCTCCTTGGACGTCTGCCACCCACAAGACCAGCCTATCACCTATGTACACGTTCCCTTCCCTCCCTATAAATTCCCGTGTTTTATCCCCAATAAACGAGGCTTGATCAGAACCCTGTCTTACCTCCATTCTTCTCTCGACTCCTGCCCCACCCTGCTTCTTCCCACAGGTCCCTGGACTCGCCCCCGCTGGCTCGGGCAAGTGGCGCCCACCGTTGTAGGCAGGACCCAGGGGAGGAAGCAAGCCGATACACAAAAGGAAAACCTGCGCAGGTGGTTTTTGTAAATAAGGAAGACCTGAGAATTCTTGGGCGGAAAACCTGAGCCTTCAGCTTGGGCGGAAGACCTGAGCTTTCAGCTTGGGCGGAGGAGACCTTCAGGGAACTGCCTATTCCCTAGAAGACGTCTTGGTAAGTGATCAGCTACAATGGGGCAGGGCTCCTCTAGTAATAGTTCCCTTTTCCTATCCAGCCTACAGGCCCGCTTAAGACGAGAGGAGTAAAGGTTCATGTTAAAGAACTTTCTAAATTTTTTGCTTTCCTTGAAGAAATTTGTCCCTGGTTCCCCCAAGAAGGTTCTTAGTCTGCCGCTTTCTCTTTCCCCTCCTATACAAGATAATGAAGCCCTCTGCCCTCAGCCCTCACTTCCTTTTCTTCAGGCTGCAAGACCTTCTAGCCGCTCCGAAAATTCCCCTTCTGACAATGAAGAAAATAACTCAAACTTACGTCCAAAATCTAAGACTACACCCTCAAAAAGTACTCCCCCTGCTTCCCAAGCTCCGGCTCCTTTACACAATCAAATAACTCATTATCTCCCGCTAGACACTGGCTAAAACCGCCAGAGCCTAACTCTCTCACTGCCACGCCTACTACACCTCCCTTTTCAGCTCCGCTTATTAACTCTTTCACTGCCGTTCCTTCTACACCTCCTCTTTCAGCTCCACTTACTGCAATTGTCCTTAATCACCACCCATTCACTCCTCTTCACTTCTTTCCAGTAAATTACCACAATGAGATTCTCCTCCCTTTTAGGCTCCTTGGTATCATAAAACCATTACCCACCTTCATAAATCTGTTCAAGAATATAGTCTTAATAGCCCCTGTGCTCACGTGTTATTAAACAGCATTTCTCATGCTCACAATACACCTACTGATTAGAAAAATCTAGCCCTTCCTATTTTAACTCCTGAACATTTTATGACCTAGAAAGCTCTCTATTATAATAAAGCCAACAGTGTAGGCACCCACAACATTACTAACGGAATAACAGTCATTCCCCCAAGTGCTTTAAAAAGTGAGGAGCAATAAACCCTTCCAAAAGTTCAGGCTAGCTGTCCCCCCCCCCCCCACTTTGAACAATGCTTAACCATAACTAAACTAATAACAATGTTTCCAAGTACAAGCTTGCATGTTACAGGCAACATGGATTCTGGAAGAAATCTTAAGAAGTTATATTTAAAATGTCATATAATGGAGAACTTAAAAGCAGCTATACCAAGAAAGTAAGAATTATGAGTTAATTGTAAATATTTAAAATGCCATATAATGGAGAACTTAAAAGCATCTATACCAAGAAAACCAAGAAAGTAAGAATTATGAGTTAATTGTAAATATTTAAAATGTCATATAATGGAAAACTTAAAAGCAGCTATACCAAGAAAGTAAGAATTATGAGTTAATTGTAAACTGTATGTTTCTGTTACTGTGTTGTGATTGTTCTGTGTTTGTCTGTTCGTTCAATGTCTGTATATTTTGATACCTCCAGATGGTAATATAAATTAATAAAAATTTATAAAAGAGCTCTATTCAAATGGCCAAAAATTAAATAAGTGCTTATATTAATACTTAAGTTTATTATATTACTACATAAGTTTAAATGTTAATAAGATATCTACAATAATAAAAATTGTAAGTCTTGATTAACAAAATTAACTGTAAGTCTTCATAAAAGGTTTTTCTTGCCTAGATTGAAATGAATAACTTATCTTTCTTCACAGAATAATATGAAGGATGCAAAACTTAAATGAATATTTGGTTAAAAGTTTGTGAAAATGCTAACTGAAATTTAATAAGTTTTGCAAAAAGATGTATTTTGTCCTAAAGTAGGATGGCTAATTTTCATAAACTCTTGAAACTTAATTTGCATGTGGCAAGTTGTAGAAGGTATTGTGATAACTTTAAGTAAGGGAATGTGTTCTGTAAAAGATAAAATTTGTCTTAAAATGATATAGTTATAGTCTATATGGTTATAAATAATTATAAAAGGTCTTATGAAGCATTGTTTACATTAAAGTGTTTAAGTGGCTAATTCCAAAAGGTCATTATTAAACAAACCTGAATTAATAATAATAATAATATAATAATAATAATAAAAGGTAATTTTATAACAGGAAAGATTGGCAGCAACCAGCCTCCCCTGCCAACTTGCTTCTAGAAAATTATTTCTGATATTGCATGTTACTAAGTATTTAAAAAAAAAAAGTTCATTATTTTAACAAGCTTGTTTAGTGTTCACAGTATTATGTTATAAAAGGTTTGCTTGATAACTTTGTATGTAGGCTATATGGAATGTGTTTTTATTATTAAGGAAAAAGAAGATGATTTTGTCCTGAGATAAAATTATTGACTATTGGAAAGAGTAGAGTGTGGGACAAAAACTGACTGAATACTGAAACTGCAGAAGGTTGGTGGAAAAGGAATTTTTACAGTTAAAGTTAAATAAAATTTAATGGGTCTATCTATAAAATTTTAAAGGCTTTAGTATAAAGTAGTATGCTGATGCAAAGTTAAAAATTTTTATTCTTTCTCAAGGCCTCTCATCATTAATCTGTTTTGGTAAAAGTTCTTATCCTCAATAGTCAGTATACAAAGAAAGTCTGTCTTATTAAAATAGCTTCTTCTGCTTCTTGTGCTTATCGTTTCCTCAGTGTTCCAAGAAGGAAACTTTTATCTCTTTTAAAGGAACATAATGTTCAAAACTGCTTTCTCAAAACCTAATCCTGAACAGTGGCCTTTTATTCCAAACTAATTATAAGAGATTTTTTCTTTTACCTTAAAGGAAAAATTAAATAAAATAATTAAGTTCATTTAATATGTTATAAGTTAAAAAAAGGTATTTTACAGTGTTATAAAATTAACAAGTTTTTCTTCCCTTAAACCCTCTATTAATTAAAGTTGTATGAATAAAAGGTTTCTATAAATGCTTAAAAGTGTATAAAGTTACCAATATTTCAGCATAATATTAAAGAGAAGTACAGTGTGGTTATTCATGGTTTTAATTATTATAAAAGAGTATGTGTCACAGAAACAACCTCTTATCATAGATTAAAGTAACAACATAGTATGCAGCAATCCCAAACACTGCTAGTTTGTTGCAAAAAGTTGAAGTCCAGCTGTATTGCTATCACTTTGTTTTAAAACTTGCTAAGACTTTCTTTAGTGTCTTCTTAGACAAATCAAGCCAGCTGCATTCCTCTATCTATAAAAAACCCAACAATATACTTTTGCAGTGCTTTTCAAGGCTATGTGCATAGCCCAACCATCTTGTACAGTATTTACTGATAGTAATAGTAATGGAAAAGCAGCATATGTCACTTCTCAAAAAGTACAGGTTTAGCCAACTCCTTATTCGTCTGCTCAATGCACAGAGCTTTCAGCCGTCATTAAAGTTTTACAAATGTTTTAAGAGCCCTTGAACATTGTCTCTGACTCTAAATATGTAAGTCTTACTGTCAAGCATATTAAAACAGCTCATATCTTTGCTACTGATGAGTTATCTCAACTTTTCGCTGATTTGCAACATCTTATTAGGTTAAAACAGCATCCTATTTACATTACTCATATACGCTTTCATACCTCTTTGCCTGGTCCTATGACAGCAAATAATGCAAGGGCTGGTTTATTAGTAGGATGTTTGCAGGATGCCATTAAATATCATACATTAACTCATATTAATACTAAGGGACTTAGACATAAATTTCCTCAATTAACAAAACATCAAGCTCAAGAAATTATTTGTACCTGTCCCACCAGTGGACCCTTAACTACAGTGCCTTTTCAGGCTGGGACTAATCCCAGAGGCCTGGCTCCTAATCAATTATGACAGATGGATGTTACTCACATACCATCCTTTGGTAAATTATAATATGTTCATGTTTGTATTGACACTTATTCTCATTTTATGTGGGCTGCTGCTCAAAGCGGGGAATGGTTTCATCATGTTCACTCACACCTCTGGTCTGCTTTTGCTGTGATGGGATGCCCTCTGAAAATTGAAACTGATAGTGGACCTTCTTACATTAGTAAATCCTTTGAATCTTTGTTTAAAATATGGTATTGAACATGTTACCAGCATTCCTTATAATCCTACAGGTCAAGCCATAGTTGAATGCAGTCATCATACCCTAAAAACTATGATTTTAAAACAAAAAAGGGGGAGATGATGGTATTATAACACCAAAAGATTAATTAGCAAAAGCTTTATTTACTCTAATTTTTCTTAATGTTTATAATTCATTAACACCTGTGAAATGTCACTTTGAAAAATGTCAAACATCTACAGTGGACGCAAAGAATGAAAATCAACCAATATTCTAGAAAGATATTTTAAGCAATGAATGGAAAAAGGCAAGATTAAAGTAAGGGGGTGAGGCTATGCTCTTATCATTTCAGAAAATGGAGAACAAATTTAGTTATCTGCAAAAAGGATTAAACCCAAGAATGAAGAGATGGAGTCTTCTACAACTTCTGATGATGGTGATCGTAAGTAATAAGGAAGCTGCCAGTAATTACACTTATTAGGCCTATATAACCCCCCATTACTTAGAGTGTTAACCTGGAAAGATTCATTCTTTCATATATATCTGAATAAAACCCATATATTCCTTAAACCAATTGATAATTGATTGCCAATTAAACCCTATAAAAAAAAGAATTGATAATCTCATATTACCATTTGATTATCAACCCTTATGCATTAGAACCATCCTTTCTGTATGTAGGTTAAAAATGGGGCCATAATTATCTTTAAAAATAATAATACTCAGTTTATTGTGACTTTATTTCCCTCTTCCAATTTATTCATGACCAAAAATCCTACTTATGATTGTCCGCAAAAAGACAGTAGGGATAAAGAAGGATGACAAGAGTGCCATATAAGAAGAGGATCTGTCATTTTTTAATGATTCCTGTGGAAGAGTGTGGGAAAGTGCCCCTATGGGGAGTCCCATTGAATATAATGACAGATTTATTTGTCATGGTCTAAATAGTAAAGGACAACAAAAAATAATTTTTACTAAAAATTATATTTGGAAACAGAAAGGGAAATGGATCCCTTCTCCATGGTGTAATATTACATCTATACATAAACATAAGAATTTGTGGAAAGTTTTTCTGGGAATGGCTCCTACTATAGAATGGATTGGAAATAATAGTAAGAATGGTCAATATCTGCATTTAAATCAAATTCATCATCTTCAGGCATGTGTAAGAGATCCTTATATGTTTGTGGTTGGAAAATTAACTATAACCCAAAAATGCTCTGTTCTATAAAAATGAGGCCTTGCATCCTAGTAGCCATTACCCCACAACTAACATACTATGGAGAAGGCAAACTAAAACTTTTACTATCCCCATCTGTGTCAAAGAGAGCCGCCTTCCTCCCTCTATTGGTAAAAAATTAGCCTCACAGGTTCAGTCGCTGCAGCTGCCACAGCAGGTGGTGCTCTTGGTCATGGCCTCATCAGCTTGCAATACTTTAAACAACAACGACAAATTAGCCTAGAATCCAGTGCACAGTCCCGTGACTCTCTGCAGCGGCAACTAACATCCCTCGCCCAAGTAGCCTTACAAAACCGTAGGGCCTTAAACTTACTCAGAGCTAAAAAGGGGGGATCCTGCCTCTTTCTCCAAGAGGAATGCTGCTACTATATAAATGAATCTGGTATTGTTGAGCAAAATATTAAGAAGTTGCGAGAATTGCGGGAAGGAATACTGCCCTCCCAATCTGCCTCCTCCTTATCCGCCTGGCTCACTTCCCCTCTCGTGACCTGGCTAGGTCCCCTCCTCAGCCCCCTAATCGCTCTCCTAATAATCTGTGTATTTGCACCTTGCCTCCTTAAATTTCTCCAAGAAAGAATGAAGCAAATCTCGGCCCACGTGATGTATCTTGCCGCTGTTCGTCAGTACCAACCTCTCTGGACCGAAATACGAACAACCAACCTTTGAAAATGCAAATTTCTTATGTTGCCTCATTTGCTATCCTGTACCCTAATAGCACTTCTTTGCCTGTTTTCCCCTTACAGTCACCACCTCCCTTATCATGGCTTAACCTTCTCTGTTTAATCTATATCACTGAATGGCTTCGGCAAAGATCTAGCGGCTCAAATGAGCAATGCACACCCTGGCCAAAAAAGACCAGGGCGGGTGTGACCACACCCACCAATCTCAGTAAATCATGCTTGTCATACATGGTCTATGAGGGCTCCCTATTATAGCTTGCTGTAATTGCAAGCCATCTGTCGCTGAGGCGCTGGACTGGTTAGCCAATGATGGGCAACTGGGCTGACCCATCAGTCAACCTAAGACAGGGACGTGACCTTTTGCTGCCATGATTCCCAATGACGGGTAAGATTGATTGCATGCCGGATAAGACGAATCACTTACTGGGTGCAGCCCCGACCTAAGACAGGCACAGCCCCCCTTTCAGCATGGGAGCACCTTGCAGCTGCATGCCACTACTGAAAATAAGCCCAGCTCTATCATGAGCCACCGCTGGCTGTTCCTTTCTTCAATTCATAACACATTAAACAGAAAAGGGGGACCTGTAGGGAGCCACCCGCTGTGAGACCTATCTACAGTCTCTCACAACATGGCGGAGTTCACAAATCTGCCCTGTCATTTCCTTATTCTTCTCCCTGCTTCTTTGTTCCCCCCTCCCGCCACTACTCAGGTGACCACAGCAATACGAATGCGCAAGGCGCGAGACTCCGCAGACCCAACGCGAACTGTCGGCCAATCCCCTCCTTGGACGTCTGCCACCCACAAGACCAGCCTATCACCTATGTACACGTTCCCTTCCCTCCCTATAAATTCCCGTGTTTTACCCCCAATAAATGAGGCTTGATCAGAACCCTGTCTTGCCTCCATTCTTCTCTCGACTCCTGCCCCACCCTGCTTCTTCCCACAGGTCCCTGGACTCACCCCCGCCGGCTTGGGCAGATGAAGTAAGTAATGCCTTTACAGTTATAACATTGAATGTTAATGGCTTGAACTCCCCCATCAAAAGACACAGACAGAATGGATTAAAAAATATGAGCCATCTCTATGTTATCTACAAGAGACTCACCTCAGATGTAAGGACACAAACAGGTTTTAAGTGAAGGGTTGGAAAAAGATATTCCATGCCAACAGCCATAAAAAAAGAGCTGCAGTAGCAACACTACTATCTGACAAAATAGATTTTAAATGTAAAACTCTTATAAGGGATGAAGAAGTTCATCATATATTAATAAAAGGGGCAACTCAACAAGAAATAACTATTCTAAATATTTATGTATCTAACTTCAGTGCCCCAAGATACATGAGGCACACATTGGCAAAGCTGAAGGGAGAAGTAAATGTTTCTACAATAGTAGTTGGAGACTTCAACACACCACTCCCAGTAATGGATAAAACATCTGGACAGAGAATAAAGAAACAGAACTTGAATAATATGATATATGAACTAGACCTAACAGACATCAATAGAGCATTGCACCCCAAAAGAGCAGGATATACATTCTTTTCAACTGTTCTTGGATTCTTTTCCAAGATAGACCACATGCTGGGTCACAAGACCCAGTCTCAATCAATTTAAAATGATTGAAATTATACAAAACACTTTCCTTGATCATAACAGAATGAAGCTGGAAATCAATAATGGACAGAAAAAGAGAAAATTCATAAATATATGGAGATTAAACAAGACACTCTTTAACAATCAGTGGGGCAAAGAAGAAATTGCAAGAGAATTCAGTGAATATTTTGAGATGAATGAAAAGTGAGAACACAGCATATCAAAACCTATGGGACACTGCAAAGGCAGTGCTGAGAGAGAAATTTATTGCCCTCAATGCTCACATTAAAAAAGAAGAAAGAGGTAAAATTGAAGATTTAACTGCACACCTGGAGGAACTAGAAAAAGAACGGCAAACTAATCCCCAACCAAGCTGAAGGAAAGAAATAGTAAAGATCAGAGCAGAAATAAATGAAATTGGGACCTAAAAGCAACAGAGAGAATCAACAAATCCAAAAGTGGTTCTCTGAGGTCAATAAAATTGACAAACTCTTAGCTAGACTGTCAAAGAAAAAAAGAAGACACAAGTAAAATCAGAAATGAGAGGGGGAGACATTATGACTGATCCTGTAGAAATAAGAAAGATCGTAAGAGGATACTATGAATACTCTATGCTAAAACTGTGTCCATGACTTGCAGCTCTTAAAATTATGATTTAGAGAAAGGCTAGTTATTAGTAGTGGGAGTATTCAAACACCTTGAAATAAAGTAGTCTTGGCAGTTTCTTTTTATTTCCATTAGTTTTGGTATATCTTGCCAGGGTTTTCCTAGATGTTTTAAAAATCAGTTGGACCTTTGAAGAGTCATCTTTGAGAATACACATACAAATACCTTTTAGGATTTAAGTCATATGTTTTGTGCTCTATGTATTATAATATTTACTCATGTAAGTGATATGAGCCAGGACTAAAGGAAGTAAAATTAAGGGGTTTGTGAAAAGAAGGAAGAGACCTCTTTACCTTCACCACACTATTTTGTCTGTCATAATTCTTATAATCAACATTGCCTAGCCTGTCTTAAAATTACAGAACTGGAAGAAAAGAGCAAAAAAAGCTTTTAGCTGATGCTAGAGGTGTAGAGTTTTGCCAAACTCTCTCTCCCTCCACCTCCTTTCATGTATTATGATATTAACAACTGATTATTGGCTATAGGAAGTTTCTTATACATATACTGTTAATTCAGATAATTGAAAATTTATCAAATTTAAATCTGCAGATTTGTTGAATGAAAGTGATATTGGTGCCAATCCAAATATAGACTCTTTAAATCCTATTAATTTATAGCCACCCCTTCAAAAGAACAAAAATTTATTGCCTGTAAGAACAGTTCTACAACATACCAAAACTTACGGAGCGCAGCTAAAGCAGTTTTTAGAGGGTAATTGATAGCTATAAATCACTATATTAAGAAAGAAGACATTTCTAAACCAATAATGTGAACTTTCACTTTAAGAAATTATGAACAGAAGAGCAAATTATACCAAAAGAGAGGAGAAGGAAGGAAATAATAAAAATTAGAGCAGAAATTTAAAAAGAATGTAAAAACAATAGATAGGGAAGTGGAATTGGCCCAATGGCTAGGGCATCTGCCTACCACATGGGAGGTCCGTGTTTCAAACCCTGGGCCTCCTTGACCCATGTGGAGCTGGCCCACATGCAGTGCTGATGTACACAAGGAGTGCTGTGCCACGCAGGGTATCCCCCATGTAGGGGAGCCTCACATGCAAGGAGTGCGCCCTGTGAGGAGAGCCGCCCAGTGCAAAAGAAAGTGCAGCCTGCCCAAGAATGGTACTGCACACACGGAGAGCTGACAGAACAAAATGATGCAACAAAAAGAAACACAGATTCCAAGTGCCACTGATAAGGATAGAAGTGGTCACAGAAGAACACATGGCGAATGGACACAGAGGGCAGAAAACTTGGGGGGGGGGGGAAGGGGAGAGAAATAAATAAAAAATAAATCTTAAAAAATAGATAAAATCAATAAAACCATAAGTTGATTCTTTGAAAAGATCTGAGAACTTGACAAAACTTTAGGTTAGAGAGATCAAGAAAAAAGGGAGATGAGTCAAATTACTAAAGAGGAAACATTACTTCCAAATTATAGAAATAAAAAGGATCATATAGGAATTCTATGAATATTTATATGCCAAAAAATTAGATAACCTAAAAGAAATGGGTAGATTCCAAGAAAGCCCCAAATTAATGAACCTGATCCAAGAAAAAATAGAAAATCTAAATAGAACTATAACCAATAGTTGGATTTGTAACAAAACAAAACAAAAACTTTCTATAAAGTAAAGCACAGTCCCAGATGTTTCATTGGTGAATCCTACAAAACATTTCAAGGAAACATAACACCAGACTTTTACAAACTTCCAAAAACAGAAGAGGAGGGAGCACTTCTAAACTCATTCTGTAAGGCCAGTTTGATTCTCTTACAAAGACATAACATGAGACAAAAATGACAGAACTCCTCAAGAAAATACTATTAACAGAAAATGGAATCCAGCAACATATAAGAAATATTGTCGACATTATGACCAAATTGAATCTTTCTCAGGAATGCTAGGTTGGTACAATATATGACTATCAATCACTATAATAGACCATAGTAATAGAATATAAGACAAAAACCCCATGATCATCTCAATATATGAAGAAAGAACATTTGGATAAATCCAATCTTTGTCTTGTTCCTGATCTTTCCCCATTAATTATGATGTTAGCTACGGTTGTTAATAGATGCCCTTTATCAGGTTGAGGAAGTTGACTTTCATGGCTACTTTGTTGAATGTTTTCAGACAAAATATTGTTGGAATTATTCAAATGTTCTTTCTTCATATATTGAGACAGATCTGTGTCCCTACTTTTATTCAATATTGTACTGGAGGTTGTAGCCAAAGCTACAAAGAAAAAAGAAATCAAAGGCATCCAGATTGGAAAGGAAGAAAGAAATTTTTATTTTGCAAAGACATGATCTTGTATTTAAAAATTATAAGTGATCTATGCATGCACACACACACACAAACTACTCGGGGAAAGAATTATCTCATCAACAAATGGTTCTGGGACAAGTGGATTGCCACTTATAAAAGAATGATCTTGTATATGTGTATGTATATATGTGCATGTGTCCTTACATACATAATAACATTTAATTTAACTAATTGAATAATCTATATCCTCAGTGATGTTTAGTCTGCTCACTCTGTAGAATTATGAAGATAAAGTATTTTCCTATACTTATATATTTTTCCAATTAATCTGTTATTCTATGAGTTCTTAATTTAAGAAAATTCACATTGGTGCTCAAAGGTTTATTACTGTTATATCTTTTTTTTGTTATTCAAACTGACAAAATGTAATGTCTACCTTTTTCTATTTTAATGTTGTTAGCCTTAAACTTTACTTATTTAATATTAATTATCTAATTATTATATCTAATATTAAATCTAACCTTACTTTCATTTTGTTTGCATTTATCCATAATTTTATTTTTTATCATTCTTCCACACTGTGTTTTGTGTATGGTTTTGATAACAAAAAAAGCTGTGTAAAAAAATACCTATAGATTGCCTTTTTTTTTTACATTTCTTTATAGTCTCTTTTTTTAAAAAACACTTTTTAAAATTAAAGTTAATAGTTTAGATTGCCTTTTGACAGGAGAAAAAAACTTTTACATTTTTATTTTAGCTGAAACACTGGTTTTTATTTGATCTGTCTCCATTTATTTATTTATTTTTGTCTTCAAAAATTTTTTTCATTTGCTTATCTTATTTCTTCCATATATTTATAAGTTTTATGCTTCTCAGTTTGCTGGTGGCTATTCATTTACTCATTTGTTGCCAAATGGAAGGTCAATTATTTGCCAGTGTTTGAGGATAATGGTGACCAAGACAGGTACTTGCTTTCTTGAAAATTATCTTCTAATGGGCACTGGTAGAAATCAACTAACCAATGATTAAATGATTATTTAAAATATTGGATAGATGCTTTGCAGAGAGTTAAAGTAGAAAGATACAAAGTGACTTTCTTGGTTCTGCCATCTTTTATGCCCTTTTGGATGCCTCTTAGAGTAGAAAAAGTCAGAAGTGTGGCCACCATTTTCTCCAAGTTACCATACTCTTCCCTTTGCCTTTTCTAGATAAGATTACACATACACATGCATGCACGGACTCTTCTACTTTCTTTCTCAGTTTAAAATAATGCACATATTAACTTGCAATGGGGGAAAAAGAGAACATGTGTGTTTCAGTAAAATATTTTTTTTTCTTCAGTTAAACTAAATATTTTTCCATTTTGACATTTCATTAAATTTGTTTCAAAGAAAGAAATGAGTTGATTAAAAGTGGAAAAAATGATAGTTGTGGCACTTTGTGGTAATATGTTTATTTCATGTCAAATAAAATAAAATAAATTACATCAATAAAATATGTGAAGAATATTTTTAAACACTCGCATCATTTTGTTGAGATTTTTGAAGAATGTTTTAAAGAAAATTAGCTGACAAGATGATTTATACCATGGTTACCGAAAGATGATTTATATCATAGCTTCTATTATACCAAAATATTGTTATAAATCTATTTTAAGCAAAAAATGTGAAGTAATAGAATTAATTCATTTTAGGTTAAAAATTTTATCTACCTAGGCCTCCAAAACATAACTTTTGACAATTAAGTCTTTCATTTCATCATTAGTTACCTTAACTTTTTTATAGTGTTTTTGCACCAAGATGTCAGGGAAAATTTGAAGTTTTTACATAACTATTAAATTTTCAGATAATTGTTATTAACACCCAGGTTTTATAGAAAGCTAGTTTTATTAACCCTTTTTACATATTGCTGAGATGATTTTTAGTGTGATGTAACGTAAGTGTAATTAAAATTATCTTAATTTTTTACTTGACCAACACTATTGTAGACAAATGTTTGTGTGTTTGTGTGGGTGTAAGATAAAATCCAGATTTGGCTTCCTTGTTATATTGCATGAGAGTTGGTTTGATGTTATTTAAAACTGTCTTAGATACTAAGTCCTTAGTGGAATTTTGATTAGTAACTGGCAAACTTCAAAAGGTCTGCATATTTGGTTTGGATAAACCTTGATTAGTTTGCATGGCAATTCAGATTTTCACCAAAATCTCTGAGGACCTCTTTCTAGGCCCTCCGTGTCTGAATATTTCATTCATCATTCATCTTCCAAGAAAGTTTTTTTGCTTTTGCTTTGTTTTCTGAGTATTTCGGTTCCCAGTTATATATTCTGGAAGTTTGCCTTCTCAAAGGCTGATCAGTCATATGTCTAATTATTATTTTAAGTTTTTATAGCCATCATTCTTACTTATAAAGATGCTTTTCTTTTCTCATAATGAGAATTATGGGCTTTTAGAACTACATCAAAGTTTTGGGCTCATCCAGTCAATCCTGGCTACACATCTTAGGAAAATGAGTTAACTAAGCTGGTATAGTTATGCAAGCTCAATTGTTAAGTGGAGATACAATGGTAATTACCAAAGGGACTATAGTAATGGACAAATCAGATAATATTTTTAAATGTCTGGCTGTATTAGGCTATAAACACACCCCTCACCTTTCTTATTTTTCATATGGGGTGAAATAGTGGCTGAGCCTGGACTGTAAATGGTGAGCTCCATCGGTCATCTTTCCACAACACTCCTAAAAACTTACTTCCTTATCTCTTCTCTGATTTAGAATTATTTTCTCCATTTTTTCCCTCTTTTTATTTTTTTTCCCCTTATGTCATTTTTTTTTTCTCTTGGTCTGTTCAGTTGTTGCTTTTCCCATCTATGAAATTTTCCTCATACATTGTTTTCTTGGATTAATTGTCAGATTTAATGGTAAGAATTCCATTAATATAATATGCCACATTCCCTAATTACTCATCAGAAAGAGATGAACAGGATGGATGTAAAATTACATGCTTATGCGATTTTTATGCAAAGATGTTCCATATTGGATTTATATGTTATGAGGTTAATTGAAATGAGATTATTTTCCATTTGATTAAACGTTTGTGACTCTAGAATATTTTCTATACATCAGCCACTATGCTAAAGCCTTAGAACTATATTTCCTTTAATCCTCATAGATATGTACAGAAATGCATATTTCTTTATCTTGGACCTGCCTACCTCCTAATTTTCACATAGGAAGCTTCTCCTCTTATTTGTTTTACCTCAAATATCATCCTCTGCGAGGCTTCCATACTTTCCAGTCTAAAGAAGCTCCAACTTTCTCTCTTTAACACATCATTCAGTTTTATTTATTTTCATCTGTCTTATTAATATATAAAATTATGCTGCTTATTCCCGCCCCCCCCCCCCCCCCGCCACCGCCCTGTTATTGTTTTTCCTCCCTGCGCCCCTGGAAATTAAGATCTTGCCTCTCTTGTTAATTGATGAATTCATGACAACTACCGGTGTGCCCACTGCTGATGAGTGTTTGATAAAAATTGAATGAGTGAATATTACTTCCATTGGAGTAATTCCAGTAAGTTTAATTAACTGGACCCAAATTGAAGAGCTAGTAAGAGTGAGAACTGTCAGGCAAACTCATGTCCCCTCCACTTCAAAATACATGCTCCTCACCATAACCTTCAATTGCTTTCATAGACTATTTTTGTATCTTATTTAAAAAAGAAAAAGACAATAAAAGGCTGTCAGTTCAGAGTCACATGCCTTCAAATATTTTATATAAAATTGTTGCCATCTCTAAGGCATGGATGCACATTTTCAAGATTCTCAGATTTATTACGGATAACTTGCAACAATTTAATCAATATTAATGGGAAATAAAAAAAGGAAATTTGTTTCTTCCCTTTAGTTTATAAGAATCTTCAAGGAGAGCCTTTGCTCTCTTTTCTGTGATATGAGTGTGACCTGAATTTGAAACCCTAAAATTCTTGTTTATTCCTGCAGTACTCTTCAGACTTTAAAAGTCATTGTACTTCATCAAGTATATTTGCATTTGTGTGTTTATGGCTTACAAATACCAGAGTCATCAGCTCTGACTCTGGCATTTGAGTAAATTGTGAAGTATCCATGCTTCCAGTACACTTGATAAATTCCTAATTTATTTATTATGACAATCTGGGAACTGGAATTTACTGGCCTTTATCCTTTTTTTTTTATCCTCACCCAGGCCCCTGGTAAACTATATTCTAGAATCTGACCCTATGAGTTCATATCTTCTAATTGTTTCATATCAGTGAGATAATACCATATTTGTCCTTTTGTGACTGGCTTATTTCACTCAGTATGATTTCATCAAGGTTCATCCATGTTGTCTTGTGTATCAGAACTTCACTCCTTTTTATGGCTGAATAATATTCCATTGTATGTATATACCACATTTTGTTTAACCATTCAAAGGTTGATGGGTTTCCATGGCTGCTATGACAAACACCACACACTGGTTGCCTTATAACAGGACTTTACTGTCTCATGATTTTGAGGCTAGCAATCCAAAATCAAGGTGTCACTAAGGTCTTGCCTTCTCTGGGAAGTCTGTAGCAATCCTTGGGGCTCTTGGCTTACATCTCTGCCTCCCATAACATGATGACCTCTCTTTCCTTGTGTCTGATCTTCTGTTTTCTGCTGACTTATGGCTTCTTCCTGTGGCTTTCTCCAACTCACTACATTTGGATTTCCTCTCTTTAAAAGGAGGGGTAAAGCCCACCATGATTCAATTTGGCCACACCTTAACTAATACTAATATCATTTTTAAAAGGCATTCTTTACAAATTGGTTCACATCTACAAGAATACATTATGTCGGTGGACTTGGCCCAGTGGTTAGGGCATCCGTCTACCACATGTGAGGTCCACGGTTCAAACCCTGGGCCTCCTAGACCTGTGTGGAACTGGCCCAGGTGCAGTGCTGATGCGTGCAAGGAGTGCCCTGCCATGCAGGGGTGTCCCCCACGTGGCAAGGAGTGCGCCCTGTAAGGAGAGCTGCCCAGCACGAAAGAAAGCGCAACCTGCCCAGGAATGGTGCCGCATACACGGAGAGCTGACGCAGCAAGACAATGCAACAAAAAGAGACACAGATTCCCCTGCCCCTGACAACAACAGAAGTGGACAAAGAAGACGCAGCAATGGACACAGAGAACAGACAACCGGGGTGGGGGAGGGTAGAGAAACAAATAAATAAATAAATCTTTAAAAAAAAAAAAAAGAACACATTATGTATCTATCTGTCTGTGGTAGGCTGAGCTTTTTGCTCCAATAAAAAAACCAAACATTTTCTTAATCTTAATCCATTTCTGTGGGTGTGAACTCATCGTAAATAGGACCTTTTGAAAATGTTATTTTAGTTAAGGTGTGTGCAACTGATACAGTATGGACTTTAATCTGGATTACTCTAATTCTGTAATAGCAGAAGAAATCCAGTAACCGTAAGAAAATCTATGGGGAGGAGTAAAAGGTGGACTTCAAGGGAACCTGGAAGTGAAAGGAGAAAACCTTAAACTTCTATGTGTTCCTTAATAAAACAAGTTCCACTTGGCATCATCTAGTATATGTTTTAAATATGAAATATATACCATCTTCACTAATTATATAATTTGTAACTAAAACCAAAATTATCTTACCATATCTGATATCCTTATAAATCTAACTCTAATTAGGGTGAGGTATGATATACCTAAAACGGGAACACGCTATTAAGATTTTCTTTCAATGTCTTTAAGTTTCTTCTTTTCTAATATTCTTTTACTTTCACATGAATTCCTGGTCAAAGTGTAATTATTATTACACAGGTAATTTGATGAAGCTTTTCAAAGTCAAAAAGATGTCAAAATATATATAGAAAATTAAATTTAACAGGAAGTGAAATCATACAAATAGAACAAAGACCAGATAAACTATTGGAACTTTTTTTTGGGAGGAAGGAAAGGCATTGTATGGGTGAAAGGCAGCGAGAAAGAGAAAAGAAAATTTCAAGTAGTTAAGAGCCCAAATCTTAACATATTCTTTAAATTACAGAACATAGTGCTCTTCATCTAATTAAATATCTACAGTACATGATTTAAAGAAGAGCCTTAGCCTTTGAATAGAGGAATACTTTTTCTAATAAATTCTTTTCTGTTGGAAGAAGATAAGCCATGTTATGCTCATCCTTAACCATAAAGTTCATTTGCACTTTCGTAATGAATAGGTTCTGAAAGATGGTTTAATACAATATGAATTTTCAGCATCTCTAGGCCATTATTTTGTTTGTTACTTTGTTTTTCCCCTTCGGGGGCAGATTAAAGTATTTAAAGAAACTATTTATTCTAATACATCCTGAATAAAATTAATACAGTTATATCATGCAAATAAATCAATGGATTAAATCTCTTAAAATACAGCTTTTGCAATATTAGAATTTGTTTTCTACAGAAACTTCTATCAGCGTGAAAAACAAATAAATTGTGTTTTTGATTGAAAATGATGAAGACTAGAATTGTTCAGTATTGCTGTTGACCCCAAGGTTGAGAAGCAAAGGTTAGTAATTTCCTAAGCCTGAAGGGTTTGCTCCCAAATGTTTGAGACTATGATTATTAGTTAACAGGTCATTGCTAGTAAAATTATGAGGTCTTCACATTTGAAAGTTGAATATCAAAATATGTATTTTCTTTTCTTCTGCTTTGTTTTTAATCTAAGGTTTAAATCTCTGTCTTACCAAAAACCCTAGCGAGTTTATCTTGACATTTTATCTTAACAACAGGAGTCAGTTTTCCCCACCATGAAGTCTGTTAGGCTCATAGGAATGCCAGACATCATCAAAGCCACAGGGTCGAGTAATGAACTGGCAGAAAGTGTGTTATGAAATACTTTTGTCAAATTGGTAATAAAACAAGACCAGTACAAAAGAATTCATATTCTTTTTTCCGTATTCTTACTTGGACTCTCATATCCTCCTTTGAGCCTAACATCTAAGACAGAACAATCGCATATTTGAATTTCAGGACTTAAAAGCTGTTGCCCAAAATACTTAAAGCTTGTGTTTTCTCTGTTGTGGTTTGATATCTGTTTGGTGGAAGCAACAGAAACCAGAAGATAACACACTTGGCCTTTCTGTCTTTGGCATGCCAAGACATGAACAAATTCATAGAACAAATTGCAATTCCCCATGAACAAGTGATTTCTGTGGCATATTTAGAGACATAGATAAAAAAGTTAAAAACACAATGTAGGGTATCAAACATGAAAGCTCAAATATTTACCAAAGACATTATTCAGTGAGAACCTGACCAGGTAAAATTTAAATTTTAAGCAATATTTATGGAAACTTCATTTGTTCTTTTTAAAATATTGCCAATGATTAATTGTCCATGAAAATGGAGAACAAGTATGAAATAGTAAATCAAATCCTGCAGATTAGCCATCCAAATGGCATTCTTACCTATTTTTTAAAACTGTGTCTGAAAAAAACATCAGAATATAAGATTTAACTTTTCTTTTCCTCTGCAACCACACATCTTCTGAGGCTACAACAATAAGTATTGTCACTGTAAAACAGAAAGACAGAAAGAGGAAAAAGGAGTTGTATGATGAGCCTTGTCTAATTGCCATGCATATCTCTGCAATCCAACAGAGGAAGACAAATAGGAATTGTGAAAAAAAGGAAAAGTCATGTGAGAAGTCAGAAAGTTAAAACAATCTTCATGAAAAAAATCCAGCATCAATCTGCTGATTCTCTACCGATGAGTTCCCTATAGCTCTTGAGTTGTTTTGGTGGTGTTTCCTTGAGCACGTTATGGATTAATGACAATTTGAAAAATAAAATTATGGTTTTATCTGGTTCACCAATAAAGAAAGGAAAGGGCAGTGTAAAAGCCATGTAGCAATATGGTGATTTATTACATTACAAATCCATATATAATGAGTCAGAACTGGAAAAGCATGTTGTAGATGGTACAAATATAAATCATTTGGAAGCAAATGAAAGAAGAGTTAACTAATGATGTGGGTATCATATTTAGTACAAATTTTGAAAAATATTGGGGGGGGGCATTATTTTTATGTAAAAAATAACAAACCATAGGAATACTATCCTGATCAGGAGTCCACAAACTTTTTCTGTAAAGGTTCAGGCAGTAAACAGTTATGATCCCTAACTCTTCCTCCTTTTCCTCTTCCTCTCCTTTTTATTCTTTTTCATCTTGTTCTTATTCTTCATCTCCTGCTACTTCTCCTCTTCTTCCTTCTTCTTCTCTTCCTCCTTCTTCTTTAGTCACTCTTTAAAAATGTAAAAACCATTCTTACCTCACTGGTCATACAAAAACAGGCCACCGGCAGGATATGGCCCATGGGCTGTAATTTGCCAAACTCTGAGACAGATAAACCAAAACTAGTGTCTTTACAGTTTTCTAATACACCATATTCTCACTACTCTTTTTCTATTTTCGTTTCTTTGAATTTGTTGTTTTCCTCACCTGGACTACCTATGTCTCCTTCTTGGCTAATTCAGATTACATGCCCTTTAAGACAAAATTTAAGTTCTACATTCTCTAAGAAATTTATCTAACATAAAGTAAAACTAATATTTCTGTTATGAAAATCAAAACAGGAGTCTATGCAATACCACACAATTCACTATTTGCATACACATTACTAGGCACCAATATTCAGTTGCCTCATGTACAATTTCTCAACAGTTCTATTGATTATGTTTCAATATGTATTGTAACTCCTTTACAATCACGCTTAGTACTCTTTAAGTCTTAAATGAATTCTACACATCCTGTTGCATTTTTCTCTAAGATTAATTCTACCAAGGTAACACATTTCCTCCCATATTAATTAGTTGCTTTAAAACAACTGACTCAAGGAGGTTCTATATCTGCTTAGGATACAGAAACCACAAAAGAATGTTACACACATCCTAACAAGGAAAAGCCAGATAATCTACAAAATCACACATTTCCTTTAGCCTATAGGATAGCTGAGGTTGCAAAGCAGGCAAGTGCCCTGAATTCCAAAGAGTGACAACCCTCTGAGGGGAAACAGGACACTCAAACTTTCATCTTTGGTGGGGCATGGGAAGAACAGGTAACCACCATAGAGGAGGTATGAATATATCACGTTACATGTTAACCAACCCTTAAAGGCAGAGGCTCACCTAGCTTATCAGTGCAGAAAGGTGAAAAGCCCTGGACACAAGAGGAGTTTGCCCTCACTCGCAAACTTCTTTCCATGAGCCTCTACCAGTCAACTCCGTGAAAAATTAAGGATAGGTCGGGAGACTGAAGAGAGAATCCCTCAAAGGCACAGGGTTGCAGGTGGGGACCAGCTCCACCTGGGGAGCAGGCTCGAGATTCCAGGAACTTTCCCAAATCCTTCTCTCATAAAAAGTAAAAGCACTAAATTGCTGGGGAGATGAAAGTGTCCACTTCTTTAGGCCCCAGTGCAATGCACTGCAATGTGGGGGAAGGAGGGAAATTGACCGAGAAAGATACCAGATTTCAATTTCAAGCCTCCCACCCACCAAATCCATACTCAAGAAGGGAGGTGGGGGCTTTAGAAGCATGTAAACAGGAACAGCGGTTTATGAGGTCAAGGGAGTGACTTCTTTCTCAGGATGAAAGCTGCCCAGTCGTAGGGGAAACTTCCAAGTCCAGATGGCAGTGACGCTGACAGGGTGCATATCAGAGTAGCCTCATTCCAGGTTGTGGTCCAAGGTCATTTCCTGCTACACTAGTATCCACCTCCAGACCACTGTGGGGACGCTACACATTCCCTCCTCCACTTAGATGCTGTCAGGGAGAGGACGATGAGGGGTTCAAACTCTAGAAGACCGAGCATTCCCCTAGGGATACCGAGTCATTCAAAAGGGCTATTTAAACTGGACCAAATACAGAGCAGAATTTTAAATAGACAAAACATTTCAATTGAAGGAGACTGTTTAGTATAGAAGAGATTGAGAAATTGTTAATCAACAATTCAAAATTTCCCTATGCCCAGAGGAATTGGGAAGATTGTGTTAGCTCTAGAAGTTGAGGCAGTGTATTTCTTTGCATATCTGGATACAGTGTCAGTAAATTTGCAATTCTGATATGCATGATTGGCTAATCATAAAATCATGAATATTGCATGGTGGTGGCATGGACCCCTTTATCTCTGTTGAGTTTATCTCTGTTAAACATGTGGCAGACCTAGCTTTGTGCATATGTTGGTTTTTGAAACTCTCTGAAGTAAAGAAGTATTTACATTGATGAAGTCATATTTTCTTAACCAACATTTTAAATTTACTTATATATTAGAGGTGATTCTGAAATTTTCCTTTCCTTAGGCAGACATTAAATAGTAATGTGATAGAAAAATCACTGAATGATGAGTCAAAATACATGGGTTCCGCTCTCAACTTTGTTACTTCACAGCCATGAAGTCACAAGTAAGTGTTCTAGCCTCTCTGACCATCATTGCTTTATGTATGCAATGTAATCGTTTTTGTGAGATTGGGTATGAGTGAGGTAGATAATGTGTGAACATGTTTTGAAAACTGAAAACGATTTTATAAAGGAAACATGACAGCATTATTTTCTGAAATAACCACTTCATTCTAATTTATTTATTCAGCAATTTCCAACTGTTTATTTTGAAATAAATTATTTCAGAAATGTGGTGTGCAAATAGCTCTAGGAAGCCCTTTACCCAAATTTACTAATTTTCATGTTTTGCCACATTTGCTTTATTTTCTCTCTCAATATATTTACATAGGAAAATTTCTGAATAAATTTTTTAAAAAACATTTCATAGTAGATTGCCTACATCATGCCCCTTTTACTTTTTTTTTTTTTTTGAGGAACTGGGGGCTGGGAAATGAACCTGGGACCTTGTATGTGGGAAGCTCATGCTCAACCACTGAGCCACATTGGCTTCCCTGAGTTGGCTTTTTTGTTTGTTGTGCTTGTTGTTTTGCTTTTGTTTTTTCAGGAGGCACCTGAAACCAAACCCGGGACCTCCCCTGTGGGAGGCGGGCACACAACCGCTAGAGCCACATCTCTTTCCCCCTTTATCTTTTAGTATTTCAATATGCACTTCTTAAGAATGAGTCTATTTTTTGTATGACTACAATATAGTTATCAAATTCAGGAACTTTAACATGAACCAATAGATTAATCTGTAGTCCATATTCCAGTTTTGTCAGCTATCCCAATAAGTTTCTTTATAGCAATTTTTCCTAGTTAAGGATCCAGTCTAGGATGAAATTTCACCTTTAGTCATCAAGTCTCTTTAGTCTTATTAAGACAGATGCAGTTTCTGGGTCATTTTTGTTTTCCATGACAATGGCAATTTTTAATTTTAATTTTTTCCCTCAGTTTGGATTTGTCTCTTGTATCCATGATTAGTTTCTGGTGGTGCATTTTTGATTGGACATCAGAGAAGTGACAATGTGTCCTGCTCAGAGTCATAAACTCAGGCACATAAGTGGGTTTGTTTGTTCCCTATTGAGAATTCTGCTTTTGACCACTTGACTAAGATAATTCCATTTTCTCCACTGTATAGTTATTATTTTTCTTTTTGCAATTAATAAGTGATTTGTAGGGATTATTTTGAGATTATGTAAAATCCTACTCCTAATCAAACTCATCCTCTTCCCAATGCTAAGTTTAGCAATAATTGATGATTTTTCCCTGAATACATTTTTACTCTGATGGTTACGAAATGGTGATTTTCTAATTGCATCAATCCTTCCATATTTATTAGCTGCCAATTACTGCAAGGGAGAGTTTTCCCTTCTCTTTTATCAATCAGTTTATATAATCTATGTATTTATTACCAAGATGTATTAATTATTTTTATTTTATTTGTAGATTATAATCCATTGCTATGATTATTTGTTTGATGCTCAAATATTCATCTATTTGATATTTTAAAGTTTAAGAAATTGAAATTCTTCCAATAGGTGTGCAAATTTTAATTCCTTTTGTTTTTCATCAGCCATAGAAGCCTTAAAAATATATTCTTGACTGTACACAGGATTTGCAACTTTTGTGTTATTGATCTTGAGACTTTGTGGAAATTGATAAATAAAAATCATTTTTTTCATTCACGATCTTAACCAACTGGAACATAGAAACAAGGCAGAGAGAGAATAAAATAATAGCGTTCTCCCTCAAAGTTGTTGGTGATCTTAACATTAAGTCTCTTATCCCAGGAGGCCTTCTCAAACTTCACCATATATTCGACACCTAACTGCAGGTCAGCTGGGCAAGAGGCTTTCTACTTGAGGGCCTGTCCCTTTAAATATATGGCATGGAAGAGAAGATAAATGTTCAGTTTCTGCAGGCAGGCAGATCTCAAAAAAAAAAAAAAAAAAAAAGAAGGAGAATTGGGCTGAGCCAAGCATGACCAGTCCCTTCCATTTGGTGTGTTAAATAGAAGTCAATCAGACAAACCTCTCCTCTTGCCATGGAGAAGAGTAGGAAAGGTTGTAAAGAGAAGCCAGGAATGTTTCTCTAGGATCAGGACTGGGGACTAAGTGCTCCCCTTGAAAAACCCTTGAAAAAAAATCACTTCTCTAAGCTTCAATTTCTTAATTGTCTAAAAATAAAAAAGAATTCCTATATCCAGTTTAATACAAGGTATTTATTATTATAAAAGATGAACTATGCCCTTTATGAATTCAGTGAAAAGAGGACTGAGACTTAGTATTTAAAAAGACAAAACAAAACCCACATTGTAAACGTGCAGAGAGAGGAATGACTTAGCAATGGGGTTTTTCTTCAGGGACAACCAGAAAGGTAGGAAGAAAACCAAGAGCGTACAGTGTCAGTAATCTAAAGGAAAAGTGTTTCCAAAAGGAAGAGAAGGAAAAGTAGAGACTAGTGAACTGCTTTGTTGTTGTTATTACTGATAAAAGTTCCAGCAAGGTGAAACTTGAAAAATACCTGTTGGATTGAGCAATATGGAGTACATTGATGACTTAAGTGAAAGTTTGATATGACAAAGTTGTTAATAGAACCCAGATTGCAAAAAAGGTGAGAAATAAGTGAGAAAATGAATGTAACAATTAGAAAGCCCCGTTCTTTTTCTTTATACTGAAGTTGTGGATTTACAGAAGAACCGTGCATAAAATATGGGATTCCCCACCCTATTATTAACACCTTGTATTGGTATGTAACATTTGTTTTAATTGATAGCATTTTTTTATAATTGTACCATTAACAGTCCATGGTTTAACTTAGGGTTCAGTTTGTGTAGGGTGGTTCCATGAATTAAAAAATATTTAGGGAAACGGACTTTGGCCCAGTGGTGAGGGCGTCCGTCTACCACATGGGAGGTCCGCGGTTCAAGCCCCGGGCCTCCTTGACCCGGGTGGAGCTGGCCCATGTGCAGTGCTGATGCGCGCAAGGAGTGCCGTGCCACACAGGGGTGTCCCCCGCGTAGGGGAACCACACGCGCAAGGAGTGCACCCCGTAAGGAGAGCCGCCCAGCGCAAAGAGGAAGCAGCCTGCCGAGGAATGGCGCCGCCCACACTTCCCGTGCCGCTGACGACAACAGAAGCGGACAAAGAAACAAGACGCAGCAAAAAGACACAGAGAGCAGACAACCGGGGGAGGGGAGGGGAATTAAATAAATAAAAATAAATCTTTAAAAAAAAAAATTTATTGTCACCACACATACAATCTAACATTTTCTTTTAAAATCACATTCATATATATATATATGATATATATATATATCAGTGCTATTAGTTATATTTGAAATGCTGTGCTAAAGCACCACCATCCATTACCAAAACATTTCTATCATTCCATATAGGAACCCTGTACATTTTAAGCCTTAACTTCCCATTCCCTATCCTCACCCTATCTCATGGTATCGTATATTCTGTATGCTGATTCTATGAGTTTATTTATTCTATTTATTTCAAATCACTGATATCATACCATATTTGTTCTATTGTGTCTGACTTATTTCACTCAACATGATGTCTTCAAGGCTCATTCATGTTGAAGCATGTACTAGCATTTCACTTCTTTTTATGGCTTAATAATATTCCATTGTATGAATATACCACATTATGTTTATCCATTCTTTGGTTGATGGACATTTGGGCTGCTTCCATCTTTTTTGCAATGGTGAATAATGCTACTATGAACATTGGTATGCAAATATTTGTTTTAGTCCCTACTTTCAATTCTTTTGGATATAAACCTAGTAGTAGGATTGTAGGATCACATGGTAGTTCTATACTTAGCTTTCTGGGGAACTGCTAAACTGTCTTCAATAGCAGCTGCGCCATTTTACATTGCTGCCAGCAATGAATGAGTCTTCTTATTTCTTTGCATCCTCTCCAACACTTATTCTTTTTAGTTTTTTTTTTTAAATAGCAATGATTTTAATGGGTATAAATAGCATCTAATTGTAGTTTTGATTTGCATTTTCCTAATGGCTAATGATGTTGAACATCTTTTCATGTGCTTTCTGGCCATTTGTGTATCTTCTTTAGAGAGATGTCTATTGAAGTCTTGCCCATTTTTAAACTGGGCTGTTTGTTCATTCCTATTCAATTTTTTAGAAGAGTTTGAGCAGAATTGGGGGTAAGTCTTCTTGGAATATCTGGTAGAATTATCCTGTGATGTCATCTGGGCTTTTCTATTTTGGGAGGTTTTGAGAAATGACTCAGTGTCTTTACTAGTAATTGGTAAGCTGACATCTTCTATTTCTTCTTGAGTCAATGTAAGCAGTTTGTGTGTTTCTAAGAATTTGTCCATTTGTTCATAGTATCTTCTTCTGGTCTTTTTTATTTCTGTGGGGATGGTAGTAATGTTCCCCTTTCATTTCTGATTGTTGTTTTGTTTCCTCCTTCTTCTCTTCTTTGCCAGTCTAGCTAAAGGTTTATCAATCTTATTGATGTTTTCCAAGAGCTAATTTTTGGGTTTGTTGATTCTACCTATTGGTTCCCCTCCTCCCCACTTCATTTATCTCCACTCTAATAATTGTTATTTCTTTCCTTCTGCTCACTTTAGGATTAGGCTGCTCTTGTATTCCTAGTTTTTCCAGTTTTGAGGTTAGGTCTCTGATTTGAAGTCTCTTCTTTTTTAATGTAAGCATTTAGAGCTATAAATTTCCCTCTCGGGACTGCCTTTGCTATGTCCCATAAGTTTTAGTATGTTATATTTTCATCTTCATTCACTTCAAGATATTTCCTAATTTTGCTCATAATTTCCTCTTTAATACATTGGTTGTTTAAGAGGATGCTGTTTAATTTCTACATATTTGTGAAGTTTCCTCGTCTACCTCTGTTATTGATTTCTATCTTCATTCCATTGTGGTTGGAGAACATATACTGTTTGATTCCAATATTTATGGATTTATTGAGACTTTTTTTGTGACCTAACATATGGTCTGTCCTGGAGAATGATGCTGTTGGATGAAGTGTTCTATATTTGTCTGTTAGGTCTCGTTAGTTTCAAGTATTGCTCAAGCCTTGTGCTTCCTTATTGGTCATCTTACTAGATGTTCTATCCTTTATTGAAATAGGTGTATTGAAGAATCCTACTATTAATGTAGAACTGTCAATTTATCCCTTCAAAGAGGTCAGTTCTTGCTTCATATATTTTGGGGCTCTGTTGTTAGGTGCATATATATTCATAATTATCTTCTTGTCAGTTGTCCTCCTTATCAGTATGTAATGATTGTCTTTGTTCCTCATAACTGTTTTTGACTTAAAGCCTATTCTACCTGCTATTAGAATAATTCCCCCAGCTCTCCTTTGGATACTACTTACATAGTATATATTTTTTCCATCCATTCACTTTCAACCTACTTGTATCTTCGAATTTAAGGTGAGTCTCTTGCAGACAGCTTATAGTTGTTGTTGTTTTTTAAATCCATTCTGCCAATCTCTGTCTTTAAACTAGGGAGTTTAATCTGTTTACAGTTAAAGTCACTATGGATAACACAGGACTTTCTTCTGCAACTTTGCTATTTAGACTTTGTATGTCTTATGCCTTTTTTGTTCCTCAATGCTTTCATTAATGCCTACTTTATATTTATTCAATTTTTTGTATTATACTATATTAATGCCTTGTCTTTTCTATCTGTATATATTATCATCTATTTTCCTTGTGGTTACATTGGGGTTAAAATTTAACATCTTAGACACATAACAATTACATTTTGTTTTTATCAAATTAGCTTCAAAGCATATACATACACTTTTTCTATACCCCTTCACTCTTCCATCATTTTTGTTGCATTTACTGCCAATTATGTCTTTGTACACTGTGTGTCCAAAACCATAGATTTATCATTGCTTCCTATGTGGGTACATTTTAGTACCTGTTGAAAGTAAGAAATGGAGTTACATACCAAACAATACACTAGAATTTATAATTAACCAAATGGTTACCTTTAACATAACTCATTATTTCTTTATGTCACTTTGAACCACTATCCAGTGTTCTTTCCTTGTAGGCTGATTAACTTCCTTTAGCATTGCTTTTTTGAGAGAACTAGTGGAAATGAACTCCCTAAGCTTTTGTTTATATGCGAATGTCTCAATCTCCCCCCTCATTTTTGAAATAAAGAATAACCAGATATAAAATTCTTGGTTGGCAGTTGTTTGCTTTTAGCCTTTTATTTCAATGCACTGCCTTCTTGCCTCCAGGTTTCTCATGAGAAAATGGCACACAATCCAATTTGGACTCCCTTGTGTATAACATGTTGCTTTTTTCTTGCTTTCGGAACACTTTCTTTGTCCTTTGCATTTGACAGTGTGATCAATATGTGATCCTGTTTAGTGTTCTCTGAACTCCTTAGTTGTGCGTATTCATGTCTTTGGGGAAGTTCTCTGTCATAACTTCTTTGAATATTCCTTTTGCCCCTTTCTTTCTTTCATTCTTCTGGGACTCCCTAATGTGTATATTAGTACGCTTGCTGGTGGCCCAGAGGTGTCTTAGGCTATTTTAACTTTTTATAATTCTTTTTTTCTTTCTGCCCCTCAACCTGATTCATTTCAAATGTTTTGTCCTTGATTTCACTAATTCTTTTTTCTCCCAGCTCTGATCCAATCTTAAAACTCTCCTGGGAATTTTTCATTTCATTTATTAACCTCTTCAACTCCACCAATTGTTTGGTTCCTTTTTAAAAGTTTCTACCTCTTTACCAAGTTTCTCATGTTGTTCATTCATTATTTTCTTGATGTCCTTTAGTTCTTTTCTCTGTATTTTCCTTCATCTCCTTGTACAGTTTTAAGATTAGTTTTTTCAAGGCTTTTTTATTATGTCCACATTCTGGCCTTCTGTGGTATTTTTTGGATTTTTATCATCTTCCTTTGGATGGGCCATCATTTCCTGTTTCTTGTATATCTTATATTCTTTTTTTTGCACAATGAACATTTAAATATTATAAAATGTTACCACTAGGATTTATTCACTGAGGTGTCTGTTTCTTGATTTTGTAACCAGGTGGTGATAAGACAGATTTTCTTGAGCTTCAGCCCTTATTAGGAAGGTCCACCCAAGGCGAATGCAGTCTCCAGGGTTTTCCCTGTCTTTGTGGCCCTGAGTCTTGTCTTGGACTTTTGCTTGTTAGTTGTTTTGGGCCTCCCATGTTTACAGTTATTTGGTTGTCCCCTTTGTTCCCCAGGTTTTTCAACCAACACAACTTTGCCCGGATTGTCTGCCTCTATACCCTCCTTTAATTGTTTCAAGCTGCTTTTGACTGGAGAGGACTTTCCCAACTCAGTCTTTCCCAGCTGAAACAGAACCAGGGACCCATGAAGAAGGCATAGACTAGCTCCAAAGTGCCTTGTGGAGGAGATGATGAAGGGCAGGTAGATCTTCTTCCACACCTCCCCGAAGCTGAGCTTTCTTGGCCTGCCCAGCAAATACGGGCCTTCAATTGACTGTCCCCTACAGCCCTGAGGAAGTATAGCATCTTTAAGTCACTCCCAGCATGGCCTTTGCCTGGAGTTGTTTGAAACAAAAGCCACCTTAGAGTAAAGACTCCCGGTTATCTGAAATCAGTAATCCAAAGCCATTGTCAGTGATCAGACATGCTTACCCCTTGCCTTGGAGAAAAGGATATTTACTTGCCTTTCTGTCATCTGTGAGTTGGACCCCAAGGTGGTCTGCTGTGAGAGTGGGGGATGGATAACCTTAGTCATCATGCAGAGAGAGCAATTTACAGTTTATCATTGTAATTTATCAGCCTCTCCCTCCTGCTCTTCCCTGTATGCTATACAGTGTTCTTTTGGCCTCTGGAGTTTCAAAATGGTTGTTTCTGACTGTTCCTGCCTGTTTTAAACAGTTGCGCTGGTAGAAGGACTGAGTCCTGGAGTTTCCTATGCCACCATCTTCCCCCAGTCCTTTAAAGCCCTGCTCTTAAAAGTTTTGCAGCAAAGAGAAGTAGAACAGAAACTAGAGGAGACTGAGAGAAGGTCTTAAGATAAAGAAGATTTTCTTACTATAGTGTAAAGATTTTGGAAGTTACAAGGTATGCTTTACTCAAACTTCTCTTATTCAGGCCACAGGTTAGCACTTCCTTTAATGTAATTACCAATATTCCCCTTAGTTAAATCAAATCGCCTACTCATCAAGATCACTGGTAAGCATTTCCAGTCATGTTTATTTAAAAAAAAAAACAACTTTATTGAGATATGTCACAACCATAATCCAGGCATGTTTTAAACTGTTCAAATGATGTCTAGTCTTACATTTTGTAAAAAAGAAAACAAAACAATTTTAATATTGAAAGTAAACACTTTACTCTTAGGTGAATGGGATAGTTTTGAATTTTCTTTGGAACTTATAAAACTCAGGAAGGAACAAATCTGCTTACCAAAAATGTATTTTAATATTTTAAACAACTGAAATGATGCCAATCCCTTCATTGTTTTTAAGATCCTATCTTATTTTACATAAATATTTTAATTTCCCGTAATTTTTGCTAAAATTATTGGAGTTTGAGGCTTGATCCCTGAATTTCTCTTTGCAAAATGAGGAAGAAATAGTTTTCCATAACTAGATTGGTGGTTAGCTGGATTATTGGGATAATTTTTCATGTTATTGGTTGTTTATTTATGTAAGCTGAACTCTATTGATTTCAATTTTTCCTGTAATAACAGGGGATGCTTAAGGATAACTCGGGTGATGATTTTTTCCAGAATTCTTTTTTCACTTACTGCAGATGGAACTTTTTATGTTTTATTGCCCAGGGTGTAGAAGCAGGTTTCTCTTTTTCTTACTTATAACATATTTAAGAGATGATTGCAGGTGTCTTTTCAGTGGATTTCAGTTTGGCCTGCTGTTTCCTTTGTGCATTATTTCCATATTATATTAAAGACTTTCTTGCCCAGGGACCTACATAACAAATTTATTATAAAATTATCAGGTCTTTATTTCTTCCCTTTTTTTTTTTTTTTTTTCTTTTACCAGTTCCTGGCATTCTTAAATTATCATACACTTAGCCTCCTATTACATTATTACTGGCAGGATTCTTTTCAGAGAGAACTAAAATATCCTAATAATTAGACTCCTCAAAGTTCAGATTTGTTTTTTTTCCCTCAAATTTGTTGTTACTTGATAAAGAATAGTTCAAGCTTTGGATCTTTAATTTTAATCAACTTTTGCGATCTTTCCTTTGGTTTAGTCCACTTTGACTTGGCTTCCAGGGGCCCAATGAAGGAATTTGACAGTGCTGGCTCTCTCAGAGATGTCTTCTAGTGCTTGGTCTCTAGTTTGGTTTTGATTTAAAGTGTTCCAAAGTGGTTTTAAAACATTTGGGGTCCCCTCAAGCCCCAAATATGCCTTGTAAGCATCTTTCCTTTTGTTTTTAAAAGACACTTGTCATATGAGAGAAATTTGATCTCTTGGAATGTTTACCCTCCAAATAATACAGTAAGAGTATATTTTGGCTTTATTTAATGATTAACGTTTTCAAAGTCCTTGGTGTGTTTTAGCCCACATAGCACACAGACCTGTCAAAGTATGTTATTTACAATGGGACCAGAAGATTAATATTTTTGGAATCTGACAGCTAATTCTCTCTCTCATTCAGTGACTTTAGATTTCTTTTCATATTTAGAGTGGTTATGAATAGCTGTGGGTGTTGATTGTAATGGATTAGTTTCAGGTAGTCACAGGATATAAATGGTGTGTGTGTGTACCAAGCTTTGCTTTCTGGGTCCATATTCTTTAATACCTGCCCAGGTAATAGAGTTCTGTCTTATTCTGTGGTCTTACATTCCTTTGAAAACTTAAGAAATCAATTCTTCTATTTTCCCCACTTGCAAATAAAGAAATATTTTAAAATTTTATTGTGCAGATTCTCTTTATATTAAATGAGCTTATTTTTATTCATGTTTCCTTAAACACTGCATTGTTCCAAAATGACCTGGGGCACCATAAATTAGGTTTAAAGAAACTTGAGAAAATAGGGTTTTAGTAGCAAGAAGCAGAACATAATTTATTATACTACAAACATTTGCCAAAACATTTGTTTGAAAGTTTTCCCTTTTTTAATATGACCTGGAACTGAGCAATAAAAATTCAACAAGACTGAAGTCATTCAATGGTAACTGAGTATACACCAATGAAGCAATATAATGCTAACTATAGAATTCATCCATCATACAGACTGAAGATTCAAACAGATTCATCAATTGGAGAAATATTCCACTTTCAGAAATAGAACTTGTCATGAAAGGAATTGTTAGCTCACAGGCAATCACAACAAAATCCTAACAGATTTTCCAATCTGGAAAATAATATCAATATAAAATCATAAATAAAATAATAAGATGGGAAATACTTTTATATATGATGTTTGATTTTTATCTTCAAATGAGAATTCACTGAAATCCTATTAACTGAACTTAAGTTACTATTTCATATGCTAACTTCTATTATTCTTTAATTACTTCATATCTATTAGTCTCTGGATTGATTAAGTTGATGTGTCAACTTGGCCAGGTTTTGGTGTCCAGTTGTTTGGTCAAGCAAGCACTGGTCTGATTGTTACTGAAAGGATATTTCATGGATGTAAATCATCAGTAAGTTGTTTGCCTCTAGGGCTGATTACATTTACAATCAACTGAGGAGATTACCTTCGACCATGAGAGACATCGCATCCAATCGTTTGGAGGCCTTAAAAGGAGAAGTGGTGATTTCAGCAGTCAGAAGAGAGAATTTCCATCTCTACTGAAGGCAGCAAGCTTCTCCTGGGGAATTCATCAATGCTCCCAGCTTGCAGCCTGCCCTAGGAATTTGGTCTTGTGCATCCCCATAGTCAGGTGAGATAATACTGTCTCCTCAGCTGTTAGGTTAGGTCTCTGAAAGTCGGAACTGTATTATATACATCTTTGTATTTCCTAAACTATCTCAAAAAGAGTAGGTAATAGTGATAGATAAAATAATTTATTTAATAAACATAATGAATTATGAGAATGAATGACTACTTCCAGTTAGTTGTTTTTCTGTTCCAAAGACAAAAGATTGTCTATGATGCTGAGTTGGATGAAAAAACAAAATTTAAATGTTTAATTGAAAACTGATTTGATGCCACACAGGGCCTCTGATAAGAGAAGACAGTCTCAATTACCATGGAGAGATCTAGCCTTTCTATCTGAAAAGTGTTTGCATAGTTCTTATCAAAATCCTCCTCACTGGATACTCAATAAATAAAGGCCTGCTTCAGACACACAGCGAGAAAGTCATGGGAAGAAGGGCAGAGTCAACAGAACCCAGAGACGTCAAGAGAGGTCACTATGTGTACTGCCATGTGTCAGAAAAGCCAGGGACCAAAGATTCCTGGCAGCCAGCCCCAGAATGTCACAGTCTTCTGGGAGAAAGCATCAGTTTGCTGTTGCCTCATTTTGGGGCTTTTCCTAGCCTCAAAACTATGGGTCTATCAGTTTCCATTGTTTAAGCCAATGGTATTTGTTTTATCAGCAGGGAAACTAAAACAGGTATAAAAGGTAAAATTCTTTGAAGTTTTGCATTGTCTATGATTTGCATTTCATTTTCCTGTACATGTCTAGTATGTACATATTTGCATCATGTTACCCCTGTTTGTTTCCTTCATTTGCATAAATAAACATTAAGCTCAGGAGAAGTTTTATGTATGGATAATATTTATTTCAAAATGTAAATAAGTTAAAATGAAATATTTAGAAAGAAAGTTATGTTTATTTTTGATGCTTAATATTATTGTTGTCAGTATACTGTAACAACACATTTCAAACACATTTTATAGCCATTCACATGCTTATTTGATACACTTGTATTTCCTTAAAATATACAGAGAGAAGGTAGAGCTTTATCTTAAACACCACCATCATTAAGGTTTCTTCTCTCAGGTTGGATTCATTCTTTTTTTTTAGACTTTTAAAAATATATTTTTTATTTTTTTTAAGAAAAGATATTTAGATTACTTAAATGTTACATAAAAATATAGGGGATTCCTGTATGTCCCACTTCCTATACCTCCCACATTTTCCCACATTAACAGCATCTTTCATTAGTGTGGTACATTCATTGCTATTGATGAAAACATTTTGGAGCGTTGCCACTAAGCATGGATTATAGTTTACATTGTAGTTTACACTCTCTCCTGCACAATTTTGTAGGTTACGGCAAGATATGTAATGACATATTTGTCATTGTAATGTAATTCAGGATAATTCCCAAGTTCTGAAAATGTCCTCATATTTCATCTCTTTTTCCCTCTCCCTGCCCTCAGAATCTTCAGTGGCTACTGCCTCCACATCAACGATATAATTTCTTCCATTGCTAGAATCACAATAAGTCTATAGTAGAATACCAGTAAGTTTATTTTAGTCCATATTTCATTCCCCAGTCCTGGGGATTTGGGGATGGTGATGCCCACTCCACCTCTAACTGAGAGGGTGCTTTGATCCCATGGGGTGGATGGACAGGACTCTCTTGCTTGCAGTTGTAGATTCTCGGTTCCTTGTTCATTGTTCCTCCTCATTTCCTTGTTAGTTGTCCTGGGTGAGTGCAATGAACTGGAGAGTAGGTATTGCAACTCCAGTGAGAGTCAGGGCCTAGCTGGCACATGGACATGGACTCATTCATAATTTATGATTTCCATTCTTATCCTACTATCTGCACCCTTCCCTCAGATCTTATTCCAGCGTTAATGTTTTATGGGCATATTTTAATGATGGTGCCATTTTGTTAATAGCAATTTATAGATTACCACTAGAAGACAAACACCATTATCTTGATGTAATTGTGTGGTGTTTTACAAAGAAATATCCAATAAGTTGAGAGAGAATATTTTAGTGGTGGGAAACTAGAAATCATCTTGGAATTGAGTTCTTCAGTGTTAAGGAATTGTCTTCCAGGTAATAGCCCACCCTGTGTAAAGCCATAGAGGCTTTCACTTTCAATAATTGCCTTTTCGATATTTTCAACATTTCATGTGTTTAAAAGCAAAAAAATTAGGAAAAGAAATAGAGTAATAAAATATTGTTGATAAAGTTTATGTAATTTTTTATTAACAAACTTTGAGAATTTTAACAGAGAAGCTAGAGTACAGACTACATTTAGAATAATAGCCTTTTATCAGGAAATATTACGATTAATATATACTAGAATGAAAGATTACTCAGTTCTGGGATAATGAAAGAATGTGATATGGATGAAGGACATTTCACCTGATACTTCTGGGTCTGTAGTTTTCAGAAGAAATAGTAATATGTCAGAATATTTTCATTGATTCTGTGTATTATTTTTAGTTAATAATACATATGATGATTTTCTTTCATGAGTTGTCCATTCGAAATATACTTTTTCTATACTTTTAAAAAATATACTCTCACTATATTTATAAAGTCTCAAGTCAAAAGGAGTCCTTTAAGTATTCTAAAAAAAAAAAAAACTGTACTGGTAGTCTTAATGGATATTTATGGTCACTATTTTTCTGTCAAAAGAGGTAGACCAGGCTGTGGATGTAGCTCAAGCAGTTGAGCACCTGCTTCCCATGTACAAAGTGCTGGGTTCCATCCCTGGACTCAGTTCCTCAAATAAAATAAATAAATAAATAAATTGATCTTACCAGATGTTGGTGAAGAAGTCAAGCAACTGGAGCTTTCATAGACTACTGGTGTGAACATCAAATAGTATAACCACTTTCTGAAACAGTTTGGCAGCTTCTTAAAAAACAAAAAAGAGGTAGACCATGTAGGCAAATTCTCTCTTCAAATATGATAAAAAACAAATCCCAAGGCTTTACTTCTTTAAAGTAGATATAGTTGAAGGAAAACACCTCACTAATTTTTTAAAGTGATTTTTCATGGGTTGGATTGTATATTTATTAAATTTGCTACTGTGATTATTTTACTAGAAAACAAATTGAAAAAGGCATTGACAGACATTAGGTCAAGTCTTCCTGTGATGAAATGCTATTACTCTCAATAAAGCAGATTAAGTGATTATTTTTACTAATATCCATTATACCTTGTAATGCTTTATTCACCAATAGCAAACATTATCATGTCATTCTTTAGTGCTTAAATTAAGGAAAATTCAATTTATAATTTTCCAAGAATAAAATAGCCATCACTTACTATTTTTCTGTCTTAGAGTCAATAAGGACAGTTCTATTGCAAATAATTTTAAAAATTATAGAAAATATAAAATACTATCAGTGTTAATGTCCTTGCCTTTTTATTTTTGCTAGGTATCGAATTTTAAATTGACAGTTTTATTTTTTCCTTTCAGTACTTTGCTGAAATACTACTCCATTGTATTCTGGTTTGCTTTGTTTCCAATGAGAAGTCTGCTATAATTTCTTATCTTTGGTCTTTTGTTGTTATGTCTTTTTCTTCCGAATGTTTTTACAATTTTCTTTTTATTATTTGTTGTAGGGAATTATTGATGAGAATTCAATTTATAATGTTTCTTAATGTTTCTTGTGCTTGGGTTCCATTGTGTTCTGTGGATTTCATTTATATTATTACCATTAAATTTATAAAAATTTCACCCTCCTTTCCTTCTAGGACTTCAAGTACATGTGTATTAGGGCATTTGAAATTATCTCATTGTCACAGGAGCTAAGTTTTTTATTTCTCTGGATTTTTTTCTGGATATCATTTTGGGTATTTACTACAGTTCTATTCTTAAGTTCATTCATTATTTCTTCTGTAATGTCACATCTGTTGTTTATCTTATCCAGTGTATTTTTCACTTTAGACATTGTAATTTTCATCTCTTAGAAGTTTAACTTGTATCTTTTTTTATATCTTCTATATTTGTACATATTATGCTGTATATTTCTTATAGCTCTCTGAAAACACAGAATATAATCATAATAACTTTTATTGTCTTTATCTGCTAACTCTATCCTGTGGTAGTTTCTGGCTCAGTTTTGATTTATTGGTTTTTCTCTCTACAGTGTGTTGTATTATACTGCTTCTTTGACGCCTGTTAATTTTCTATTGGATGCTAGATATTATGAATTTTAACTTGTGGTCTGGATATTTTTGTTCCCAAAATATTTTTGAACTTTGTTCTGGGATGCAGTTATGTTACTTGGAGATGGTTTGATCTTTTGAATTTTGCTTTTAGCCTTTGTTAGGCAGGACAGAATAGTGTTAATTTAGGGCCAATTTCCCCCTATACTGAAAAGGTAAAACCTTTCTGGATGCTCTACTCAGTGCCCTGTGAATTATGAAATTTTTCACCCTGGCTAATGTGAACAGAAACTATTCTTGGCCTTGTGTGAGCATCAGGAATTTTTCCCTCTAGTCCTTTATAATGATTCATTCCAAGTCTTCAGGTGGTTTCTTATGCATGTGCTAACTGGCACTTAGGTTAAGAGGAAAGTTGGACTCTCTACAGATCTTAGAGTTCTCTCTCAGCACAGTTCTTCCACTCTAGTACTTTCTCTTTGGACTCTAGTTGTGCAAGCTTCCGTGGACTCCCAGCTTCAACTCCTCAATTCAGAGAGCCTGCAGGGGCACTATGTGGGAGCCTCTTCTTTCGCCACAGCTGAAAATTGTTTAAAAACTTTAGGGAAGCATTTTCCAGATATTTAGTTAGGCAATGCTTTTTTATACTTTATACCCTCTTTGGTGAATTTGTGTATTATCTCTTGGAGCTTTGTTGTGCATTTTTCAAGATTTTGCCCCAGACTCTCTGTCTCTATAATTTCTTATACTCCTTTCATTGTCTCAAGCTGCTTTTGCCTGGAGGGGGAATTCTGAGAGGAATGGCATGCCAGTGACGACTTTCCCAAGTCAGTCTTTCTCCACTGAAATAGGACCAGGGACCTACAAAGGAGGCCTTGTGATCAAGAATGCCAAGATCATCTTTCATTACTCCCCAAATCTGAGCTTTCTTGGCCTGCCCAGCAAATACACCCCTTCAACTCTCTATTCCCTGTAGCCTTGAGGAAGTGTAACATCTTCAACTCTCCTCCACCCTGGTCAGGGTGGGTTGAAACAATGGCTGCCTTGCCTTTGCCTGGGACATGTTGCAATAAGGGCTGCCCTCCAAGATGGCCCGAGAGATCCAAGGTCACGAATCATAAGCCATGATCAGTGAAAATGGCCATGCCCACTCCTGGTCTTGGGGAAGAGATTTTTTTTATGTCCTTTTCTGTCACCAGCAAGCCAACCAAGGGCTAGAACCCAAAGTGGACTTCTATGAGAGTGGAGAATTGTGCTTGTAACCACTGCTCAGAGAAAAATTTTCTCTTCTTTAACATAATTTATCAGCCTCTGCCTCCCATTCTTCAATGGAGGCTGTACAGTGTTCTTCTGGCTTCTGGAGTTTCAAAATAGTTGTTTCAGACAGTTCATGCCTGCTTAATGGTTGTTCTGGTAGAAGGACTTCTAGAGAAGTAGTGGCTCTACTAACTTCTCTGTCTTCCCATAATCCTTTTTCTTTACACTTTTTAAAATTAAAGTTAATAGATTATCAAGAATGTTACATTAAAAAACACAAAAAACATAAGAGGTTCCCATATACCCCACTCCCCATATCCCCACCTCATCATTTTTGTAAATTGTATTTTTTTGAAGATACATACATCACAAAAAAATATAACATTAAAAAATATAATAATGCTTTATTATTAAAGTTGCCATTCTTTAAACCTGTGCTTTTATTTTTAGTGATCATTTGGTTCCATCATTCTACCTTTCAGGAGGCAATGCTTTTTACTGGTCATAGCAATGAAGATATACCCTTCTTTGGATAGCTAAAGTCATCCATTTCTAACATACATAAAATACTATTGGGTTAGGTACCTACAATATTGTGGAGGGTATGTATTTTTATTTTAAGATATAAATTTCCATTATATGGTAATAGGAAAAGTTCAACAAGTAAAACTTTCACTGTGAGGAAGAATTTACATGAGAATTTTAAGGACTAAATTTATCATTAAAGAATAATCTTCTAAGAAGAGTAGTAGAAACATATTTCTTTGTAATATTTAAAAACCAGGAAAGGCAGACATTACAAAATCAAGAGTTCAAAAATACCTAGAGACATGGATTGTACAACCTAAGATATCTATTTCAACCTTCATCAAGTTTTACTGCCATTATTCTTGTAGGAAGGAGATGAAGAATAACCACATATCAAAACTTTTTTTTCAGTAAGAAGTTTGACTCTTACAATGGAGCCAGGGTATATAGAACCACAGTTTCATAGTATGGGGTGCATTTCTGAAAACCATCAATGGTATTATACGCTTATACAACAGACCATTTGCTGGAATAGGTACCTCATTTTAGCCTCTCATTTAAAAAAATATGCTAAATAGAAACAAAGTTCTGCCAATGATTTATCCTAGTTTAAATCCACAGTGAAATTCCATGTCCTAGTACTTATGTTTTTTTAGCCAAATTAAGGTAGGTCATTCTTCTGTAAACTTATCTGGAGGTCAAGCAAGCAGTAATGCCAAGTTCTCCTATTGCTTCAGAGACTTTAAATGGCCAGGACAGAATTATTAGCTGAGCAGCTGCTCAGATCATGACAGTTGCAATTGACTAAATAAATATGAATAAAGTATGTGCATTATTTTGCTGGTAAGTTGAGGTAGATATTAAAAACCTTGTTAGTTGAGTGCAACATCTCAGAAATTGAGGTTAAAAATGATCAGTTTTTATAAGAATGTACAAGACCTATCATAATGCAAATTCTAGTAGCAAAAATTTGCTGTTGGAGTTCACACTGTTTAAGTTATGCAATGAAGGGCAGTCCAGTCAAACAAGGAGATTTGTACTTCCTTCACTTTGGACTTTGTAGCCATTGAGCAGAATATAAAACCCAGGCATAAAAGTTATTTTATCTGATAGAACTTTAAAAACTGATGAGAAGGATTTTAAAAAAGAAGAAATATATACTGTTGTAGACCATAGACTGGTTAATAGTACAAATATAAGTATGTTCTTTCATGAGTCATAACAAATGTCTGGCACTAATACTAGGTGGTGATAGTAGTGGTGTATGGGACAAATATATACTTAATGTAAACTGTAAAAAAAGAAGAAAGGTCTCAAATCAGAGACCTAATGTCACAAATGGAAGATCTAAAAAAAAGCAAAATAAACCCAAAGTAAGCAGAAAGAAGGAAATAAAGATTAGAATGGAGATAAATGAAAAAGGGAATAAAAAATAATAGGATCAATGAAATAAATTTAAAAAATGGGCAAAAGACTAGACTAGACATTTGTCTACAGAAAATATATAAATGGCCAATAAGCACATGAAAAGATACTCAACATCACTAGCCGTTAGGGAAATGCAAATCAAAACCTCAGTGAGGTACAATTTCACACACACTAGAAGAGCTACCATTAAAAAAAGGAAAATTACAAGTATTGGAGTGGATGTGAAGAAATAAGAACAGTCATTCATTATTGATGGGAATGTAAAATTGTGCAACAGTTGTGGAAAAATATTTGGCAGTACCTCAAGAAGCTCAGTATTACCCTATACCTGGCAATCCTGCTACTAGGTATATACCAAGAAGAATTGAAAATAGGGTCACAGATGGATATTTGCACACCTTTGTTAATCGTGGCATTATTCATGGTTGCCAGAAGAGGGAAGCAACCCCAAGTGCCCATCAAGAGATGAATGGATTAATAAAACATGATATACAAATACAGCAGACTAAATTCAGTGATAAAAAGGAATAAGTTTTCTGGTACAATTCAACAACATGGATGAACCCTGAAGACATCTTGTTGAGTGAAATAAGACAGATACAAAAGGAAATAATTAGAATAAGAAAATCCATATAGTTAGAAACTAGGATACAGGTTAACAAGGGCAAAGATAAGGGTAGGGAATGGGGAATTCATGCTTAATTGTTACAAAGTTTCTTTTTGGGGTGATAGAAAAGTTTTGGTAATGGATGATGGCGATAGTAGCCCACCATTGTGAATATGATCAACACCACTGAAATATTTATTTGAATGTGGTTTAAAAGGGAAATTTTAGGTTGTATATAGGTTACTATAGTAAAAATTTTTAAAAAGTATGTAAACTTGGGTCTATAGTTAACAGTAAAATGTATTAATATTGTTTCATCAGTTGTAACAAAGTTACCACACTAATGCAAAGGTTAATAATAGGGAAAACTGTATATGTATGTGTGTGTGTGTGGGGGGGGAAGGGATATGGGTACTCTGCATTTTTTTTGGTAAACTTATAGTTTTTTTAATAAAAAAAAACAGATGTAGCTATCCACCCTTAATACAATTTTGCAACATCAAAAAATTAAAATATCTTTTAAAAATTTCATTAGTTTGATATAGCAATAGTCAAGAGGAACAAAGAATCATTTTATAAAGCTTTCAGCTTATGAGAGCTGAAATAATCTTTTATGAAGCCTTAGCGGTTTCTGTAGAAATAACTAAGGTAAGCAAAAGAATATTACTTCTAAGTAAGCAAAAACACCATAAGACAGTTGCTTATGAGTCAGAGTTTGAGAAGCACAGCCCCCTTTTTCCTTCTTTTTCTCTCACTTTGCCTCTTTACGCCCTGCCACGTTTCCTTATGGCCTTAACCTATCTCCTTTCTCTGAGGTTAAGATTCCCTTCCTAGCTCTGTTTTCCTCTGCCCTTTGTGCTTGCACCATGGTTACCCAACTAGTTTGTTCACCACCATCACTGAAAGCAGCCTCTGTGCATTCCTAATGTTGTTCGAAAACTGACTGGTGTTGGTGTGGATCATTGCTTAACTAGGCAGATAGGTGCCACCATAAAGTTGCAGTTTACATTCATTTCTATTTTCCCTTGGTACTTCTCAGTATTCCTGCTACTTACCTCTAGGATCCCCTTTTCCTTTTTTTCCTGAGGTAGTGTGACAAAGTGGGAAAAGCATGGACTTTGGTACCACAATTCAAACCCCAGCTTCAGCACTTACTATCTGTACTGGGTTGAATAGTGATCTTCCAAAAAATTCATATCTACCCAGAATTTCAAACTATGATCTTATTTGGAAATTGGGTTTTTTTTTGCAGATGTAATTAATTAAGTTAATATGAGGTCATACTAGATTAGGGTGGGCCCTAAATCTAATATAACTGGTGTCCTTATAAGAAGAGAGGAATGTGGACACAGAGACAGAGGCACACAGGGAAGATGCCCAGGTGGACAGAGGCAGCAATTAGAGATATGCCTCCACAAGCCAAGGAATGCCTGGGGTTACCGGAAGCTGTAAGTCGCAAAGAAGCATCCTCTTCTAGAGACTTCAAAGGGAGCATGGCCCTGCTGACAGCTGCATTTCAGAGTTTTGGCTTTCAGAACTGTGAAGCAAACTTTATCTTGTTACATCCATTCAGTTTGTGGAATTTTGTTACCATAGCCCTAGGAAACTAAGAAAATATCTGTGTGATCTTGAGCAAATTATTAACCTCTTTGCTTCCCAGTTTCCATATATGTAAAATGGGAGTATAATTTCTGTCTTGTAGGATTGATTGTATGTAAGGATTTAAGATAATGTAGGAGAAATGCTTTTGTTAATAGATTCGTAATAAGTGGTCACAATTGTTCTTAAGCTGCCTGGTCTGGTGTCTCCAAATGTTTACTATGGTCCTTAAACTTTCTACTCTGTTTCCAAATATCTAATCATTAACAGAAGATCTTGCTTCCTATTTATGGAGAAAATACAAATTATGAAGTGAGTACTTACCCAGCTTCTCCCTCTCAACTTCTATACGTACCTATCATGTCTCCCATCAGTGCCTTTTCTTCTATTTTAGAAAAATCTCTATTTCATGTTCTTTCAAAATCACTTAGAGGCAGTAGAACATGTTTTTGATGGGTTTTGTTGCGTCTTGTGCACAAATTACTAATGTGTCCATTGTTGGAATGGAGTTCTCTTTGCTTTGTCGTGAGTGGATAGTTTGATTCTAAGGCTCTCTCACTATTATTGCCTAACTTGACAATTTCTTGATATTTAATGTATAGGATATTTATTCTACTCAATAAATATTTTTCAAAAAGGGGGAAAAATGCAAGGACAGTTGTTGGTTCCTGACTATCTGTGTTCTGATCCTCTCTCCACCACTTGAGCCAGTTACTTAATCTCTTTGTTGGGGCCAGTTGCTTAAACTCCCTGTGTCTCAGTTACTCTATCTCTAAACTGGGAAAAATGAAGACATGCACCTCAGAAGGTTATGAAACAAGTCATATTAACTTAATTAAACATGAAAAACAGGGAGAGCAGTGTCTGGCGGTGCGTGGCAGTGTGTGGCACACAGCCTGTGCTTTTATTAGCTGTTACTATTACTGTGAGTTTTTAGGATCCCGGGAGTCTAACATAGTCTCTAAAATATAGCATAAACCTAAGGATATTTTTAAACAAATTTCTGTATAACTAGGTAGTGTTTTGGGGTATGTGTGATTTTAATTCTTTTCTATATTCATGTATATATATTCCAATTTAATTTTCTTCTGTATTAAACAAGTGACTTTTATGAAGCATGAAAATGTTTTCTGAGACAAAGGAAAAATTTTTTCTGAATTCTTAAAAATCAACTCTCAAAACATAAAAGTGAAATATATGTAAATACTGTATATGTATACCAAAAACTTATAGAAAATGGCCTGGTTCATAAGAATTCAGTGAATTTACTATTTTTGCAGAATGCTATCTGGCTATAAATATGCTGCTCAGATTTAGTTTCATTCATTGTGTAGGCAGTACTAATTCTAGTGATATGATTAACTATTGAGAAGTTTTATTTCCATATTGCCTATTGGGAGCATATTGACTATTTTTAAGAACTAATAGTAGTATAAAAATAATTAAATTTTCATTAAATGATAAAATCTTAAGCTTTGCTCCTAATGAATTAACATTGAATGAAGGTATTTTAGCAATAGGAACACTACTGGGTTCTCATAAAAGAAATAATAAGGCTTTTAAAATATGATAAAAAAAGTAATTTTACACAGACAGATAGGCGTGAAGACAAAAATCAGTCCATGACTGAATAACTCAGAATTCTTTCCATGCATATTCCAAAACTGTGAGAAAAAACATTTAGAACATTTCTGATATAGGCAAAAGGAGGTAGTTTTCAGCAATTTAAGCACTCCTAGGGCATTTTTTTTCCTTTATCAGAATCGATTATTTTTCTCTACTTGTGCTTCTATGTTGTCCAAGCAGACACATCCTAAATCCAGTGTTCTTTTCCATTTTAAGAGCCACTGGAGCATTAAAAAGTCTTTCTCAGTAACTGAAATTTATATTTCTGGACTATTGTTCCAATAAGAGTAATAAGGTTTTTTCACTATTATTTTACATTTGAGGATTTAAAAAAAATGTATGCTGATATCAGAGAATTGCCCTATTAATATAAAATGTAATAAATCATTTAGTTATTACTAGAATAGAGAATTAAAAAGAAATGATCATTATTTAAAATGTTCACCTGACCACTTCTGCATCACAAACTCCATTTGAGATGGAGAATTAATATCAGCCACTATCAGTAGAGTCAGGGCCCCGTATTGGTACAAGAAGAGATGGAATGTCACTTTCTAGTTCTCAAAGGTACTAATACTGAATAAAAAGCTCCTTTGACATCTAGTTAATTTATATAACTGGAGGCAGTAACTTATCAGGAAATTATTTTGCTAGAAGTCAAAACTAACTATGATGGTTTTATACTTCAGGAGAAAAGTTTACAATTGTATTTTTAAAGATTTATTTATTTATTATTTATTTATTTGTCCCCCACCCCTACCCCAGTTGTCTGCTCTCAGTGTCCATTTGCTGTGTGTTCTTCTGTGACCACTTCTATCCTTATCAGCGGCACTGGGAATCTGTGTTTCTTTTTGTTGCATCAGCTCTTCGTGTGTGCGGTGCCCTTCTTGGGCAGGCTGCACTTTCTTTTGCACTGGGCAGCTCTCCTTACTGGGTGCACTCTTTGCATGTGGGGCTCCCCTATGCGGGGGACACCCCTGTGTGGCACGGCACTCCTTGCGCACATCAGCACTGCGCATGGGCCAGCTCCATACGGGTCAAGGAGGCCCGGGGTTTGAACCGCGGACCTCCCATGTGGTAAGTGGACACCCTATCCATTGGTCCAAGTCTGCTTCCCTACAGTTGTATTTTTAAAGAAGACATCTCTTTCAAATTCATAAGAGTCTTCAACATAAACTGAACCAAAAGTCATGGAATAAGTCTCTTTAGAGATGAGTTGTGAATTTGAATATTTTGAAGCAAAAATGGCAGGAAGAAATGAATACCTTTGCTTGGGTTTTCAAACCTCTCTATTATAGAAAGTATGCAAACAAGTCAAGTGTTAGCAACCCAGTTGATGAAAAGAGCTTTATAGACAGACCTCTGATCAAATTTGTGCTCTGCTGCTGGGATCCTGTGTGGAGAATTGTTCTGAGAAGTCAGTGCACATGCAGTGTTCCAATCATACTGGTAAACAAAGGTAAACTATTTTATGAACCATACATATATATATGTGTGTGTGTGTGTGTGTTAAGATGAGAAAGGAAAATACTATTATTCAGGTGTTTTCTATAGTAATACTGAAGAGCTATTTGAATCATCATTGTAAAGTAAAAAAAAAAAAAACCTTCAAGCAAAACAAAGGATTGGCCATATGGAGGAATGGATTCAAGTTCCAACTTTTGCACAAATTATGTTTGTGAACTTGAACCACTTGGCATGTCTGTACCTTTCCTGTTCTCTAAAAAGGGTAGGCTAGATCAAGGGTCCTCACCACAACCTTTGTGGTGAAGAGTAATTTTTTATTATCCTGAAGTTTGTTTAGACCCAGTTGGTCCTGGGTTGGGGGAGGACCTAAAAATCCAGGGATTATTGGACAGTGTTTGTCCATACTCCTGGGGAGTAGGGCCACTATTTGATCCTGTAATTTTATTCTCTTGGAAATGGAAGTGGGTAGGTGCATGAGTGGAGAAACCATATGGATAGGAAGTGGAATGGTGGGATCAATTTCTGCTGTAAACCAATATTTTATAATTAAAACCTGAAGAGGAAAAATCCTTTAATTTTCTTAATCATCTTTTAATTAGCATCAAATAGCATTATTTACTGAAAAATAATCACTGTATGAAATTGAAAATAATTAAAGAAATTATCTTAGAGGTCAAATTAAAGCAATTAAAAGTTATCTTGCACATTTGGGGAATCTAATTTTAGTATTCCTTTTTGATGGTAAATACTAATCACTGCAAATAATGACCCTTGACTGCACTTTTTAACTATTCTCTCTTAAACATATGAAAGAATATTCTGAGTGCTAGGAACCATTATATTCATTTTATATTGAGGAAACTGGAGCTCAGAAAAATTACCTAAGGTCACTTGCTTACTAAGTGGTAGAGTCAGGATCCATGTTCAGGTCTCCCTGACTCTGAAGTCTCTCTCTTTGCCATAGGACTCTACACCTTAATTAAGTACTCATTTCACAAATATTTTTTGAGCATTTTGAAATAGTTTTCTAGACACTGGGTCGAAAGGAGTGAACAAAAAGTGCAAAAATCCCTGCCCTCTTGATCTCATATTCTAGCAGAGGTGGGTGTGGGGACAAAGAAATGAAGCTATGTAAGTAAATTATGTAGTATGCTTTATTATAATGAGTACCAAAGAGAGATAAGCCATGAGATGAGGAGAGAGGGTGTTGAGGGAGAGGATTGCAATTTTAAAAGGGGTGTTCAGGGACAATTGCCCTGAAAAGGTAATATACGGCTCAAAGCTGTGGGAGCTGCAGAAACTACCCACGGGGATCTTTAGGGGATAAGGAATCCAGGAGAGGAAACAGCAAGTGAGAAGGCACTGCACTGAGAAAATGCCTGGAGAGTTCAAGGCACATCAAGGAGGTTTTGGGATTATAGAAGAGGATGAGGTCAGAAAGGGTCAGGAAGCCAGACTGTGCAGGGTCTTGAAGCCATCTCAATTACTTGGTCATTTCTCTGAGTGAAACAAGGAGCCACTGGAGGATTTTGAGAGCAGTGCCATGATCTGATTGACATTTTAGGAGGACCAAGGACTACTTTATTGATCAGAGAACATAGGGGAGAAAAGGTGGAAACATAGAAATGGCTGAGGACTCTACTGGCATTATTTCAGGGAAGTAATGGAGGGGGTGGTGGAAAGTGGATGGATTCTGGATATACTTTGAAGGTGAAACTAATGAGATTTGCTATTAATCCAATGTAAATTATGGGACAAAAAGTTGTAAATGATGCAAGGTTTTGGTTGAACAACTTTGAGGATGGTATTGCCCTTAATTAGATGAGGAAGAGTAAGTTTTGGTGTGTTTGGGGGGCTGGGGTGGGAAATAAAGATGAGGAGTGTAGTTTTAGACATGATAAGATGAAATTCCTATTAGATATCAAAGGGAAGATATACTGTGTGTAATTGGGTCTGGGATTTAGAGGAGGGGTTATGGCTGCTCTCAGAGCTATTAGTTTATAGAAGAGACTAGTTGAAAGGGAGTTAGGATATAAAAGAAATCCAGGGATTGAACACTTGGGTGTCTCAAGATTAGGATGTTATTGGGGAGATAAAGAGAAAATATCAAGGCGAATGAAAAGATTGGCCAATGAGGAAGGGGGACAACCAAGATCATATTAACTTGGAGGCAAAAATATTTACAGGAGAGAGTGATAAATTTTGTCAAAAGTTGCTGAAGGAACAAGTAATATAAGAACTGACAACTGGCTCCATTGTATTTAGCGATATGGAGGTCATTGTCAAGCTCAATGAGAATGGATTTAATGAAATCGTGGGTCCAAAACTTGAGTAGAGTGGATTTAAGAGATAATTTGTAGGAACAATCTTCTGAGGAGTTTTACTCTAAAGGGAAGGGGATATAAGGAATGTTCACTAGATGGGGAAATGAAATCAAGAGAGAAGATTTTTTTAAGATGAGAGAAATAACACCATTTTTATATGCTGATGGAACAATTCAGAAGAGGTAGAAAATTTAGCAATGTAGGAAACAGGTGAAAATTTCTGGAGCAATGTTCTTGTATTGGAGAGAGTGAATGAGCTTAGAATGCAAGTGAGAGGCTGGCCTTTGCTGGGAGCAAAGGATGAACAGTGAGTTCACCCATTTTAAAGAGAGGGGATGCAGAGTAGATGGGAACAGATCCAAGAGTATGGGGATATAGAACTATATGGTGGTAGTTTGGGGATGTTTTCTGATGTTCTTAATGACTGGCTGAAAAGTAAGATGTGGGTATATAATGCTACAGTGAATTATATACTATCCAAATTAGGCAGATAAACCTCAGATAGCTTGTATTGGAAAATTACTCCATTTAATATTTTAAATTAAGGACAAGAATATGGAATAAGCATTTTGAGAATATAACCTTATGGAAATTGTAGCAGATTCACATCATGGTTATTGAATAGCTACATTTTTACTGCTATAATAAAAATTTATGCTTACCCATGGAAAGAACTATTGTTCTCCTTTAGGCTTTTTCCTACAGAAACAAAGAGATGGTAATCATCACTATCAGCCTTTTCTTTGAAACCAAGGACAGCAATAAATATAATATTTTCTATGTGAAGGTTAAAAGCATCATAGGGATAAATGAGTAATTTCTCTTTTATGATAGAATAAGTGACAAATTCAGTGATATGAGTCTGTGGGAGGAAGAATGAAATGCATGTTTCTGCATTAAAATTCTGGATTCCAACCTTCTGATAAAATTTCTTGTCAAATTGCACTAACAGTTTCTATTGCTTTTGGAATTACCTAATAAAATCTTAACAATTTTTTAAAAAAATGAACTTTTCTCTTTCTCTACACTTTGTGCCAAAAAGACAAGGTCTATATTTTACCTTTCTGCTAGAATATACCAAAAAAAAAAAAAACAAACAAAAACAAAACTTATAATGTGCATCTATTCAAGAGAAATATTCTCAAAGGTTGCAAAGAGTAATTTTAAAAAATGTTGTATGTTTAAGCTGCATTTAGAACATTCTACAAGCTTAAAAGGATGTTTGGAGTTAAGATTTTAAAACAGTGGGATTTAGTGTAATAGATCTGGCAACAAAAATCTGTGCAGTTCATGCAACTGATGAATTGATGCAGACCCAGCTGACTAACATGGACCATGTGTTTGCTTTGGCAAAGAATTTGGAAAAATAATTTGGAAAAAAGTTATATTATTCAATGGATTTCATTTTTGTTGTTGCTTTGTGGGATTAAAAAAAAGAACTACTCAGTTTTGCAAAGGTAGAGTTTACCAAGATTGTCCCCTTGATTGGGTCTTTTTTGGACCTTTCATAGAAAAGCCAAGATGGAAAGAAGAATTTTACTTCATATGTTTCACTCTCAATTATCCACTTCCAGAAATAGATTTATGACTAGCTGTTTCTCAGTTGATACCATGTTTATGATTTATTTTGCCTAAAACAATATTATAAAATGTCCCTTATCAACATTCTATTATAATCATGGTATACAGAATCTTCTATTTAAACTTTAATGGCTAAGGACAGCACTGTCTTTTGCAGTAATGATTAAATATATTATTCTATAATTTTGTTGTTTATATGTAAAATTACAGATTTGCTTTTTGTTCATACATAAGATTAAAGTTTGTTTCTCATGAATAAGTAGATTATTAGAATATTACTTCAAGATTACGAAAGGTTTCTTAGGTTATCAAAGTTTTGGAATTGTCACTGTTTACTAAAATCCAGACATATTAGTGACACTATGGACTTAAGGCTGGGAAGATACCTGATCCCATTTTATGGTGCTGAAAGTTGCTCCCCAGTCTATTCTACCACTGTAAAATAGATATGTTGAATATACTCCTATATTAGGTTCAGGAACTAGGTGCTATTTCCCAGTAGAGATTTGCTTAAATTTCTGTGCCATGCTGCTAAACCACAAAGTTAAGGAGATATGGAATGTTTTCATATTTTCATCAATGAAATATGAAAAATTCTTAAAGCTGGAGGCAACTTAGGACAACATATATAAATACCATGATGCTGTCACATAGGAAAGAGCTGCCAGTTGGTGAAATAGACAACTGATTTTCTAAAGTGAGCACAAAGATTATTTAAAGGGAATGTTATCACTATTTTTGGTGACTTGGACAAGTTATTTGCCACTTTAAGACTCAGCTGTGTAAAATGGAGATACTGGTATTTATTTACTTCACAGGGCTTTTATAAAGCTAAATTAAGATATGTTCTATGCTATTGCATTTGGTATGTAGGATCCTTCCTTTCCTCCCACGAGAGTGTAACCTTGAGAATAGGCTTTTGAGAATCTCTCAAATAACTGATTCCTACTATGTGCCTAATAAATGTTAGATGAACTGAACTCCCTACCTTCCTTAATATTAAGGAGACATGCATTAGTTTCACCTTCTAGTGAGCATCTGGAAGAACTATGACATGAAACTCACCAGTTTTCCTTCTATTTATTATTTGAGGTTTAGAAAATCATTGGTATCAAAAAATCTCTAAGCTAAAGGGATGAAGTCAGTAATAGCTGCTTAGTGCCTACAAGAGAAGGGTGGTGAGTGAGAGTTGAAGATGGTGATGCAAACACCAGTAATGAAGTGGTTGGTCAGGGCTGGATGGAGAGATTAAGTGGAGTTGTCAGCATATTCTCACAGGTGTTGATAGAATATTCAGGGGAAGGAGAACCCACAGTTGCCACACAATGGAAAAGGTGCATTGTATCTAATCCATACAAATATCTGAGATTGGCTTATTATCCCTATTTTATTAATAACAAAATGGAGGATCAGTGAGTTAAACCCAAGATCACATAGCTTGTATGTGAAGAAGCAGGAATTCACACCAGTATGATCTGCCTTTGAAGGAAATGCTTTTTTAAAGGAATATTCTCAAAGAGTGGAAGGGAAGAACTAGGAGGACTAACTTTTTTTTTTAAAAAGGCATAAATATATGCCATATATTCTCAAAGAAAATTCTCTCATTTATTCTTTAGAACACCACTAATAATAAGGAGGCATAGATGGGAACTGATTTAATGCATGATTTCTTTCTAAACCCATAACTTTGCTAATAAAAATGTATTTAAAAAGGTACTCTTTCTAACTTTACATAGAAACTCAAACACAGAGAGTAAGCAGCTCTTAAGGTGGCATGACCACTAATTAAGTGGAGAGTGATTCAATCCCATTTCTGTCCAATTCCAAAGTCATGCTTTTTCTAATACAACATGCTGCCTGGAGATTCAGGGTAGCAACAGTGAAGGGTTAGCAGAGGAGATAAAGATTTGGGGAAAGTGATTGGAATTTATGTTGTGAAAAGGAGTGTGGGAGCAGAGTTGAAATACCAAGATTAAACTTTTGATGTGAAAGACTTGTATTTCATCTTTCCCCACTCCTCTAGACTTCTACCGTATGCCAAAATTACTTTATTTTTCCTAAACTTCCCATGCTATTCTTCTGTACCTTTGAACATGCATTTTCCTCTGTCTACAATATCCACTCGCTCTTCTCTTATTGGAAAACATCTCTTTAACCTTGAAAAAGCAGTTAAAATTTTATTTCTTTTGTCAATCTTTCTCTGATCCTATTGGTCACTCTTCTTTTGAGATTCTATTGTCCAATATTGTCAGCTGATTCCACGGACAAATACTGTTTTTATGATTCTGGATGAATGAAATAGAGATGTTGAGAACTGATGGTTCTGAGTATTTTCCAACTCGATCTCTAAGCGTAGACTGATAATTTTGCAAGATCATTCTAAAGTATAAACTCCCTGACTCCCAGGATGAGAAAGAATTGAAAACTTAATGCGTACATATATATGCACACAAATTTTTGATTATTTGAAAATATTTTTAAACCTACTAAAGAATCAACTAGTCTTTTTCTCCCTAACTCCTCCTTTTTTCCCTCTTTCCCCCTGACTGCCCCCACCCTCACAAGGTACATACACCGACAGGCATTATTATGATCTGACACCTTGTACAGGGTTCCCAGGATCCCCACCTCTGCCTTCACGCTATGTGGTCTCCACCTCAACATACCCCCCTGATGTCTCTCACTGTTATTTGTATACAATAAGCACCATAATGAACCAAAGTTCAGAGGAATTAGTACAATCATGTGCCTTAAGAGAAATATGATCAAGGTTAGAGTTAACTGGGATCTTGTATGTGGGCCTTTGATGGGAACTAGCTCTTCTGTCAGATTAATTTTTGAGTCCATATCCTGTTTCTGATGCATATCTATCAATGCACCCATGATTATCTTTTTATTTTTTTATTTTTAAGAAGTACTATTGTATCACAAATGTTTCCTTTTGGCTGTAAAATTCGGATTGAGCAGTAAAGTTAGATTTATCAAACAGAGAGCAAGGACTGTATTAGTCAGGTAAAAGGGATGCTGATGCAAAGTACCAGAAATCTATTGGCTTTTATAAAAGGTATTTGTTTGGGGTAGAAGCTTACAGTCACAAGGCCCTAAAGAGTCCAACTCAAGGTGCCATAGGAGGTACTTTCTACCCCAAAGTCTGTTGCCAGGTGAAGCAAGATGGTGGATGATATCTGCTAGCATTCAGCCTTCCTTCTTCCTCTTAAGGATCCATAGTCCCAACTTCTTCCAATTTCAGCTGTAGGTTGGCATAAGGTTTGCCTCTTGGGGCTTTTCAGTTGCTCTATTCTCTTCAGCTGCAAACTATGAGGATCATCTTTCCTTTGCAGGCTTTGCCATGTCTATGGAGCTCTCTCTCTTCCTCTGCGTTCTTCCTCTCTGAGTATCTACTTCCGTGTTCTTGATTGTCAGATTATGTATCCCACCAAGGAGGCAGGGACTCAACCTACTGACATGGTCGATCAAAGCCCTAATCTTGATTTAATAAAGTAAAAGTGAAACCTCTGAATTTAACACAATCAAAGGGGTGTCATGCCCAGACAGTTTACGAACATAATATCTCTTTTTGGAAATCATAAATACTATCAAACTGTCACAGGCTGTTTAATTTTTTCTCTGCTCTGTGCCAAGTCTACAGTGCATGCTATACTAGGGCAATAGATATTTATTCAAGTACAGTTATTTTTCCAGTCAACTATCCATTGGGAATCATGAGTTTTACAACTAGATCACTAGTCCAAAACAGTGATAAATTCATTAGCAATATTTTAATATTCTTGTCCCTTTTTTGAATTTCCCATATGCAAAGTCAGGGTCTGTTAAATTAGGAAAAAAAAAAAGAAAAGAAAAAGAAGAAAGGCTTATTATGTGGAAGGCTGTGTCAGCAAAGCAAACTATGAAATGCAGAGTGAGCAATTAATAGGTAAATCTAGAATATTCAGGCCAGAAAAAGGGCTTGTTTGGTCATGTTCATTGCCCATATTCTCACATAGTTGCTGGCCTCCTTCTTTACTTCAGGCTACATTGACCAAGGATAAAAGTGAAGCAGAGATCTATGGTTTGATTCGGTCATTGGAAATAAAAAATGTTTGTCTTTGAAATATAACTTGGGTCATGGTCTCATGGTTTTGTGGATCTGGTGCTAATGCTGAAAATTCAAGACTATTGCTTTTGTAATTCTTGGTCAATCATCAGCACTTGGCTTGGGCCCTGAAGTCCTAAAAAGTGGGCTCATTAAGTAACAAATACCTCCAAGTTGGAGCAACAGAAGAGTTTCAAATTGTTGTTTTTGGTTTGGCATTTCTGCATTATTTGTTAAAACCACAAAATGTAGATTTTTATCTCTAACTTCTGTTCATTCACTTGTGGCTACATTAGGAAGGAGTTTTTCTTTTACTTCCACAGTGAAAACTGCAAGATCAGTGTTGGTACAACTAAGCCATTGCTTAACAGAAGGAGCTTGTTTACATTATTCCTGTATTTTTGTAAGACCAGAATTTATAATCATTTAAGAAGGCCTTTAATGGTTTTCTTTCTTAGAGTTTTTTTCCTAGAGAAATAAATCATAGACTCAATTAAGTAAATAATTTCTCACCCATGAGGCATTAATGAAATTATTCTCCAGTCAATACCCTTTGTAGAATATTACTGTGTATTTAAAGGGAGACAAAAAAAGGACATAAAAAAATCTTTCTGAGGGTTACATATCCAAGATTCTTACTGCTTAAAAAAATCACAACATTTAGATACTTTCTAATAGCCCTCTGTGTAACAAATTGAGGCTCTCTGCTTGAATCTACTTACTTTTTTGGGGATGAAAGGTACTGAAAATTCTATTCTGGCTGAGTAAAGAAATTTTAATGACCTGTCTAGTAGCTGAATTTAAGCATACTAGCTTGTCACCAAGTTGCCAAAATAAACAAAAATTCATTGCTTGCTATTGGAATCAATTTAGTTAGGTAACACTTCATTTTTTGGGCATCATCAGGGGAATGAGTTATTCCATTTAAGTGGATTTTCCACATAAATGCTACAGAATTATCTTTTTAAGACAGAAATCAGGGCATGTTGGTCTCTTGCTGAAAACCTTTAGTGACTTACCATTTTCAAAAGAATAATGCTAGGCTTTATAATTTACCATTCAAGTTTCATCTCCCTTCAAATCTCCTACCACTTCTGAACCCAATTTAATTTGCTCTATATTCTCTGCACTTCTACTGTGCTCTTAATTCTGTAATTCCCAGATGCTGTTCCATGTGGCCAAGAATATCATGCTACTCCTCTGCTTAACAAACTTTTGCTTTAAGGGTGACTCACCTTCAAAGTCACCTTCTTTAATGCCTTCCTTGGTTCCATATCATTTTACTGAATCTCTTCTCTGTGTTTTCATAGTCCCAATATATGTTTCTAACATAGAAAACGTACTATTTCTATTAGGTTGGTGCAAAAGGAGTTGTGATTTTGGACCATGATTTTTAAATCATTATAACTAGGCTCAAACATGTCTTTATTAATCAAAATAGAAACCATTACGATCAACACATTTTTGCCAATGAGAATTAAGTTTATTTATTCCTGTCGCGTAAAAATCCGTGCTTCGAAATTTGACGAACTCTTGGAAAGCATTTTCTGCATCCTGCTGGTTGTGGAAGTGTTTTCCCTGCAAAAAGTTGTCAAGATGCCTGAAGAAGTAGTAGTCGGTTGACGAGAGTTGGGGGAATACGGCAGATGAGGCAAAACTTTGTAGCTCAATTTGTTAAACTTTTAAAGCCTTGGTTATGCTACATGCGGTCCGGTGTTGTTGTGGAGAATTGGGCCCTTTCTGTTGACCAATGCCAGCTGCAGGTGTTGCAGTTTTCGGTGCATCTCATTGATTTGCTGAGCATGCTTCTCAGATGTCATGGTTTCACCGGGATTCAGAAAGCTGTAGTGGATCAGACCAACAGCAGACCACCAAACAGTGACCATGACCTTTTCCTGGTACAAGTTTGGCTTTGGGAAGGGCTTTGGAGTTTCTTCTTGGTCCCAACCACTGAGCTGGTCGTTTCCAGTTGGCGAATAAATCCCACTTTTCGTCGTACATCACAATCTGATTCAGAAATATTCATTGTTGCATAGAGTAAGAGAAGGCGACACTTCAAAATGACGATTTTTAAAAACTTTTGGTCAGCTCATGAGGCACCCACTTAACAAGCTTTTTCCCCTTTCCAGTTTGCTTCAAATGCCAAATGCCAAATGCCTGTGGAAAGGTTGACTTTGAGTTCTTTTTTCAACTTCTCCTGTAGTTTAAGAGGATCAGCTTCCATGATTGCTCTCAATTGGTTGACAATGGCCGATGGCCAGCCACTACACTCATCTTCAATGCTCTCGTCTCCTTTGCAAAACTTCTTGAACCACCACTGCACTGTACATTCATTAGCAGTTCCTGGCCAAATGCACTGTTGATGTTGCAAGTTGTCTCTGCTGCTTTACCACCCATTTTGAACTCAAATAAGAAAATTGCTTGAATTTGCTTTTTGTCTAATGTCATTTCCATAGTCTAAAATGAATATAAAATAAACAGCAAGTCATTAGCAAAAAAACACAAAGCAAGAAATGCACATTAAAATGATGTATAACATAACCACATTTATTTAAGAATATATGCTAGTATCAAACAGCAAATTTCAACAATGCAAAACCGCAATTACTTTTGCACCAGCCTAAAATGTTAAGTGACTCTGACTAAATTGTGAGCTAATAATGTCAGGGAACATGACTCCTCCCAAAACACTTTTTTTAAAATCTAATGTCTTTAGAGACTCATGTGCCTGGCACATGATGAGTCTGTATTTTTTTTCCTAAGGTTGCCGCAACAAATTACCACATACTGGGAGGCTTAAAACAGACATTTATTTTCTCACAGTTCCAAATGCAGAAGTCAAGGTTTCAGCAGGGCTGTACTCCTTTGGAGGGTTTGGGGAAGAATCAGTTTCTATGCCACTTTTAGGTTCTGGAGGCTGCTGGCAATCTTTGGCATTCCTTAGCTTGTAGCTGTATCACTTCACTCTCTAACTTCACGTTGCCTACTTTCCTGTCCATCTGTCTCAAACTCCATCTACCTCTATCTTCTAAGGATACATATGATTGCATTGAGGGCCCACCTGGATAATTCAGGATAAGCTCCTTCTCTCAAAATGCTTAACTGAATCATATCTTTTGCTGTATAAGATAATATCCATGGGTTCTGGTGTTTAGGGTATGAATGTAACTTTGGGAGTTGTGGTCAGCCTACCACTGATATTTAAAACATTTTTAAAAAACTTAATTGCCCATTTTAAGTGCTAAAAATTTCAAAATAATGACATATTTGATGACAATATTACTCCCTTGGAAGCCTGGAAAAGTGTAGGTCAATTGTATTTTTGGTAATATTTCTTATGGTAAAAATGATCCTTGATTGGCAAACTGCATATAGACTCAGAGGAAGTATAAATGAACTATAAATAACTCATACCATAGGTTTTTGCCTTCTCTGGATGCCATAACTCTTATCCCTATAGGAACCCTGAAAGTTAGAACTATGGATTTGTTACAAGAGATATTTACTCCTGTCAGGGTTGAGGCTCCTGAGCCAGAGCAGGCCCTACATCTGCTAAACTGAATATTATTCCTTCATAATTGAACTGTCACCTATGGGGACAAAGACAATATTTCTAGGATGCCTGTGTGGATTGATGCATAAACCCAGAATGATGAGGAATTCTTGGCATGGGCAGGTTGGAAAGAGGCAATTTCTGTCCTACAAACTTCTCGGAAGACCATGCCACATGTGGCCTATGATAGTCTTGCCAATCTGAATGTTTAATTGAATCTAAGAAGAACACTGGTACAAATGGGAGGCAGTTATGAAAGGATTCCTGGAATAGGTGAAACTTAGTTGGGTCTGAAAGGATGAGTGAAATACATGTAGGTGAACTAGGAAGCCATGCTAGTCAAAGGAAATGTAAACTGTATAAGGAAAAAAATACATGGTATATATAAGGAACTACACACAATTTTGTATTGATGACATATAAAATCCGAGGTGGATAATGGCACCAGGGTGGCTATGTAAATAGAGGCCTGGTGATGGAAAAGTTTGAATGGACTCCGTAGCAGTTTGATATTATTTATGAATTCCAAAATAGATATTGGTTATGTTGGTAAACTGGTCTTTTCCTTTGGGTGTGATACATTTTGATTGTATTAAATTAAAAGGTTTCATGTTTATTGATTAAATCAAGATTAGGGCTTTTATTTGACCACGTCAGTGGGGCGTGACTCAGGGTTGAGTACCCACCTCCTTGGTTGGATGATAGAAACAGACACTCACAGAAGAAGATACAGAAGAAGAAGAAAGAAGTTTGCCAGTTTTGATCCAGGAACCCTGGGAAAAGATGAGCCATTTACCTGATAATTTACAGCTTCCCTTGTGATGAGAACAGAGCAGCTGAAAAGCCCTGAGAGGTGAGTGCCAGCCTACAGCTGAGATTGGAAGAAGCTGGGCCTGCGGAGTCTTAAGAGGAAGAAGGAAGGAAAGACCAGGCAGAGGTCACCCACCATCTGCTTCAACATGTGGCAACAGACTTTGGTGAGGAAGTGTCCTTGAGTTGGACTCTTTATGACATTGTAACTGTAAACTTTTTACCCCAAATCAAATACCCTTTATAAAAGCCAACAGATTTCTGGTACTTTGCATCAGCAACCCTTTGGCTGACTAATACAGACCCTATGAAGAAGTTGGCCTTTATTCAGTGCATGATGGGAAACTTGTGAAGTGTTTAAAGTGGAGAGTGCCATGGTCACATTTTGTTTGTGATAGCTTGCTGTAGGTGCAAAGGAGAGAGAATGAAGGTCTGAACAATGTACCGAGTGACAGGCAGGTAGATATAGTTAGAAGGAAATTGGTTAAAATTCTGAAGTTCTTAAGGAAAAGTCAGGAACAGAGCTGTAGAAGGTAAGAAGTATCAGCATATTACTAATAATTAAAAACCTGACTGTTAATAGAGTGAAATACCAATGATCAATCCTTGGAAAGGTAGAAGAAAAAGTTCATAAAGGGGACTGTGATGGAATACACAGAAAACAAGACATTAAAGATTTATGAAGTAATGATTTTACAAAAAGAGGGAATGGTTAATAACCAAATGTAGGGTAGCAGCTCAGAGAAGAGTCTTGGAAAGTGTCCATTATATTTAAAATTTAGATCATAAGTGATCATAACAAGAGAAGTTTCAGTGGACTATTCACTGAAGATATAAGCCAGATGGCAGTGGGAATTGGTCAAAGTGAGAAAATATAACTTTGAAAATCTGAATGGGTAAGGAAGGAGAAAGGTGTGGCACTCGGTCAAGGGATGGTTGTTGTTTAGGTGAATAGGAACACGCTGAACTTCTGAGAGTACAGCCATTGGAAAGGGACTGATGTAGAGAGCAGTAAGTGGTGGGAAAAGATCCTGAAGGATAGAGGAGAATATGGGATCAAGACTACATATGGAGGGGTTGCTTTTGAATCAAAGAAGAGATAGTGCTTCTGGTGAGTCTACAGGAACTAATGGTAAAGGATGGTTATAGGGGTGGAAGAAGGTTGATGGAATTCTTACTTAATGGTCTCAGTTTTTTATATGCTGTATTAGAGAGCTGGGGAAGGGACTATGAAGTTGTTACATAAGCACTGAAAGTAGCAGGAGGAAGCTAACTAAAGACCAGGTGAAGGATTGTTAGGCAGTGCTAAAGGCCTGGCTGAGGTTGGAGGTGTGACTTCATGACAGATGTAGATTATGGTCATATACTTCCAGAAGGTCCTGGCCATCCAAGCAGAGGGATAGACAAGATGGTTTGTAGCATTATTCAAGGTTATAATTTTGCCTGATTAGTTTCATTCAATAATTAGGGTGTTACGGACTTGAGGGCAGAGCAGTTTTAGTGATAAGCCATTGACTCTAGGGAATGAAGAGTGAATAGAAGGGAATGGATAGTGTTGTGGGTTGAAGTGTTACCTTATCAAAGATATGTTCAATCTCTAACCTCTGGTACCTGTGCATATGACTTTATTTGGAAATACAGATGTAATTAAAAGGTAAGATGAACTCATCCTGGATTAAGTTGGACCCTAAATCCAAAATGCTGGTGTCCTTATAAGAAGAGGGGAATTTAGACACAGAGATGGAGGTACCAGGAGGACAACTGAGTGAGATAGGCAGAGACTGGCATCCTACTGCCATAAGACAAGAAACCCCTGGAGTTACCAGGAGTTGGAAGAGGCAAGGAAGGGTTTTCCTCTAGAAACATCTTGATTACAGACTTCTAGCCTCTAGAATGGTGATAGAATAAATTTGTTGTTTTAACCCACCTAGTTTGTGGTACTTTGTTACGGCAGCCCAGGAAACTACCACAGATAAGCTGGCAGAAATGGAAGACACATGACCTTTGCCCTCGGTGGGAGAAGAACAGATGTCAGTGAGAACAGGAGACTGAAAGGAAAGGAAATGGTAGTTGAAAAAGAGTTGTTGAAGTGAAAGAAACAAACATGAACCAATTCCCTGTAGAGTGAACGGTGTGCCCTGGGAGGTGAGTGAAGTGAGTGGGGAGGCGGACTGAAGCAGAAGAGTATTGAAGGTGGCTGAAGATAAGAAGTTTCAGAAATAACATCTGAGTAGATGTTAAGATCACTCAGGATGACAAAGCACTTGAGGTGGAGCAGGACAATGACCCAAGCTGAAAACCCCCAAGATTTTGCCTGAATTACACAGAGGCCAGTAAATACTAGCAGCAAAGAGGGGGCAAGAAACTTGAAGAACAGTGAGCTGTTATACAAAGGGGAAAAGAATTGAAAGGAATGACCCCTCCAGGTTCTGATAAAGGGAGTGAGGAGAGATCATTTTTGAGTCAAGTAACTTGAGTTTCCCCATGTTTTATGATGGTGCTTACATAGAAAGCATTTATAAAAGAATGTAAAAATGGGTGGAAGGAGTGACTCTGTGCTAAAGACAATGGTGATGTGAAGGAGAAAGACCTATTTTTGACAGTAGAGAAAGCACTTTCAGAAGAGGTTGATGGCTATTTACTGGGGAATGGAACAGAGATTGCAGAAGGCTCTATAGCATGAATTGGGGTCACAAGAGGAGAGCACTAGGGGAAGAGGGGATTCATTGTGCAGAAAATGTGAAGGAAGTGCACGGTAGTTAGGTGATGAGAGTGAAAGAAAAGTCTAGCTCCAGGAAAAGGCAATGACAAAGAAGTAAAAGAGGTAAAATGCATGGATGGAATTGAATAGCTTCAAATATTACAACTTTGAGATCTTTCGTTGAAGGTCCTCAAATGTAACTGACTTGGTTTCAGCAGATTAGAAGCATCACACATGGTGGGGGGCTCAGCTTCAGCTAGGGGTGACTAGTAAGGATTAGATAAGCAGTTCCTTTTTATTGCTGTCAAGGTGTAAAAGAGTGTTTTCTTATTATAAACTATGTCACCTTACAATCTACTGATTTTAATCTATTTTGAACATGGAATTGGACACAAATTTTTTTTGTCTAAAATCAGTGGCCTTCTGTTCAGTAAAATTCTTTTTAAAAATAGTCCTTTCCCTATAATTCTTGTTTTCTATGAATTTAGAGTATTAGGTAGATGGGATTTTCTATATCAAGATTTATAAAAGTAAAAGTCACTTTGTTTGTAACATCCTACCTAACTTTGACCTTCAATTTTTGAGAATAAAGGTCTTTATTAAATTGGTGGATTAAATTGTTTAATAATTTTTAAAATATTAAAATTAGTGGTTGCCCATTCAAAGTAAAGTTTTAATATGTGAGAGGAAGTGGAATATCAAGCAATCATTAGTTTTATAGCTACAGCCTAATTATTTATTCATGTCTTATAAGCAATATGCCCTTGAATTTGAAGTTTTGCTTTTTCATTTGCTACTTTTCCAATCTTTTCAGCAGGGAAAAACTAAGCCCAAGAATTTGTATCTGTGACTATGGCTGCTCTATTCTCATGTTCAAACTCAAGAGACTCACAGGCACTTATCTCCCCTTTACATGTTTGTATCCTTCTAGTCTGCAAGAGTGGTAATAACTTCTAGGTCCAACATTTCCAGCACTTTGAGATTTGATGGTTTAGAACATTTGGTTCAGACTTAAGGGTCTTTCCACTCTTGCAGAGAAACTCTCTTTCTTATGATCTTGAAAAATCTTTCTCTTTGAACTGAGTTGATTTTCCCAGATAACCTTATTACATTCTTGTCACCATGAATTCATAAATTGTGCTAAACTGAAAGTTGTGGCTTGTTAATATTTTCAGTGAGCCTACTCAGTTTTATCTCTTGTACTCTTTCCACTGAAGTTTCTTATTTCAGGTACATTAAGAATTAATACTAAAAATAATACTGAGACTATAAAATATTTTTGAACTTATAAAGATTTCTCAACAAACAGTCTTGAAGGCAAATACTACATTTCTCTTCTGAACTATAGAACTCTTATTGCATATTTTCTTATTGAATATATACTCTTTGAAGTTGATTCTGAAATAAGTCACTAAAATTTGTCTTTTCTTTGAATTTGTGGATTTAAGAGACATAGAGGGAACTCTGACAAACAAGATGTTTTATAGAAGTATTTTTACATATTTGACAAGTTTTCTAATGAAATATTTATATTTGACATCTTTAAAGCAGGCTAATGTAGTAAGTCTTTTAATTCGACTGAAAACTTGGGAACAAACTATGAATAATTTTTAGATTCCTTTCCAGATTATATTAGTGCATTCAATTAAAATAATTTCAATTCCTGGCTGAGAAAAAAACCAAAAAAAAAAAACAAATTCCACATGATTTTTACATTATTTATAGATGTTTTCTATGCATGTGCTATATTAAACTAGAGGAAGCTTAAAGTTACTTGAATCAAAAGTTATCTTTCCTCACTCTCTACTTATCTATTCTGTGAATTTAGAATGAGAATGACACTTTATTTTACACAAAAGTTGAAGATAAGCCATTTTGATATTGTATCCTCAGCCCTGGGAAGTTTATTATGCTTAAAACGTTAAATTAAAGATAGAAAGCACAGTAACTCTTAACTAGATAAAAATAGCTTATTCTCAGGGTTATTCTTAGAAATTTATTGGAATACACACACACACACACACACACACATACATTCCTTTTAATTAGTGATGTTATCAGCATTAAGTTCAACTTTTATTATGGAAATGACTACAATATAATATGGCAGATGATATTACTTTTTACAAGAAATAATTGCAGAATTGGTACTTAACAGCCATTGAGATGACTCGCCAGAGTAAAAATTATGCAAAAAGATGGTTTTCTCCCAAAGGACAGTGCCTTAAAGCAACATCCCTAAGACCCTACTAGTATTTAGGTGTCTAGTAATTAGGGATTTAATAAGGGCAATATCTTGGATTTCAAACAGGTATGGATCTAATTTAACTGAGCTGTTTAGTATGTTTGATTTCAGATAACTAAGGGGGGAAACATTTTCTCTGCAAATTATAATTCTTTGGCAGGGCTGACAGGTAGGCTCTGTTATTGAGCTGGCTTGACATTTGATTTTTAATTCCTGGATAAAGGTTGCAGTGGTCTAGCTTTTGCAGAAAGGCACTAGGTTTGAGCTGTTGGCATTTCACTTGGTCATTTCCCATCTCTTTGACAAAATGACCTCCAAATTTGACTCTTCATCTCTTTTCTCTGTCGAGTTCTTTGACCCCCAGTCTCTATCCCCAGGGATCTATTATCAACAATTACAGAACTTCCTAGTTTGCAAGGTAGTTCTCACCTGAACAAAGAAATGTACCAATAAACTAAACCGTGCCCACCCCTCCCAAATCTGGAATCGTTCTTGCTGTCATGGTGTGAGTATCTGATGCTGCAGGCTATAATGCCTGGAAAGATATACCATTTTTTATTACTCTGACCAGTAAATGAATTTGCCTCTGCTCAGGAGGGAGACGCTACATTTAACCTCCTGAGAGCCCAGTAACTTGCATAGAGCCTGTCCTTGCCACATCACCCCATTTAAACAACTGGAATTCTGCTTATATTTTCTTACCTAGGTTGAATCTCTGCCTCAAGCACAACCTGCTGCACTGGAGCGCTAGCATCCTGCCTAGTTTGCTTATCCCCTTGCCAGGGTGCTAGTCTTTTTCCTTGCTCCCCACCACTTTTCTTGTGTTCCATTGTGAATGGGCTTATTGTGTAGACCCACCATCCCAAAAAGCTGAACTAGAATCAGATTTAGATATCAATGTATGCAAACATTTACCAAATGCAACTTAATCACACCACTTTGAGCCTGTGCACTTGGCTGTTAGACTGCCCAGTATACCTCACAGGGATCTACTTCATTTAGATACTGTCATTGAGGGGCAAATCTCCATGGCATTGCTACATGACATTAACAGCTTTTGTTCTAGACTATCTTTTCAAGGATGCTTGTATACTAAACAAAAATGAAAGGTAGAGATGGTGTTTCCTCTGGGAAAGAGGGTAGAAGATATGCCCAGGATAATAAAGATACCGTTTCCCTTTGGTATCATTTATGCATCACTTATCATCTAGGAAACTGTGGCAAACAAAAATTTCAGACAACTGTCCCTCCTTGGTTTTTATGAACTGGAAGGAATGCAGACAACACGGTAACCTGTCTCAGAATTCGAATTCGCCCACTCCCCTGTCTTCTGACCTCAGGCAAATTCCTAAACTTCTGTCTCAGTTTTCTTATTCAGAATATGAACTAACATTACTATCCAGAACAGAAAATGCGGGTATATAAGCTGCTCTTCATATTTCTTTGGTCAAAGAGATAAGGGCTGAAGGCTGGACATCTGGTCCTCAGAGCCATGTTTTTTCCACTGTACCCCATGGATGTGATAGGAAATACCATTGAATGCATTGACTAGTCTTTTCTTTCTTCTGTTTAAAGTAATTGCAGGCATAGTAATTTTCACTGCCTCTAATTTCCCACTAGATATTTTTTAGGGAAAAAAAGGTATTTGGTATTTATATTAATTTAGAAGTATTGGTTGAAGAACATGCCTCCTTGGTAATATGACCTTATGTGCATATATTACACATTTCTTCTTTTAAAAATCACCTCTTCTTCTTTGCCTTATAGCAGATATTCAACCAGATTTTGTGTTTGATTTTCATTGCCTGAAACTCCCAAAATAGATACTCTACACCTCTTGCCAAAATATTCCCACTCTGTAATCATTCACTTAGCCCTAAAACTTTCCTCAGATCTACAGAGAAAGCTGACCAGATACATTCTGTGACTAATTGAACCTCTTAAAACATAGTTACTGATGTTTTTGGAGCAAATTGTTTTGCGCTTTTAGGAAGCCATGTGTTTTCATGCAGTTACATATATTAGTATGATGCTATTTTTAGAGATCTATGAAAGCAGTTTCATACATTATTTGTTCTACTTTAGGGTACAACATGTGTACAGTGAAGGTCAAGTTGTCAAATTTCCTTTGTCTTTATGCCCATATGAACTGTGTTTATATCATCTATTTTATTTAACTTGGATCCTCTTTAGAGTCTTGTTCATATATTACTCTCCTTGCCCCTTAGCTTTCTCTCTTATTGAAAGTTGTGCAGGCAGTACTTGCCTCTCCTTGAATTATTAAGCCTTCTTACTTTATTCAAGGAATTTTTGAAATCTCATTTCCTTGTCTGGCTAATACCTGGAAAGTTAGTATATTCCCTTGGAGTTGTCTCTGACAAAATGTGCAATTTCCATTCCTTCTATTACCATTCTACCATATGCATTCATATGTTAAAGATTCTGATAAATTTGTCTATCAGTTAATACAATGATTCTGGTTCAATAGTTTGCACAATATTTAGCTCCATTACATCACTACTGTTGTTTTGTTTAATTATTCCCATGTGGCTGATGCAAATGTTCATTTAATTTCATCATTTTCATTTATTTAGTTGAAAATTTATTGTTCCAAAAAAGATTAAGGCTGTTTATAAAAATACCACATGCTATACTTAAATGTGAAATAAATAATAAATGCATAAGTTGGAGCTAGGGGAAAAGAACCACGTTTTTGCCTGTAAGATGTCAACTAACAAAGCAGAAGAATTGCATGTTCAACTTAATAATTCATAGTATCCACGGGATAATAAAAGAGATCATTTTTCTCACTATTTCAAAAGAAATTTTTCTTCTTAAATGTAACATTGGGTGATGACCAATATTCTCAGGCAAATCCTTTTGGCAAATATCTCAATATTTCATAAGACTGTTTCTTATAAAATCCTGTTGTATTGGCTAATGGCGCTATCACAAGTACGATTGGGTAAATGCACAATCATCTATATTAGGTACATCCAAATTTGGAAGCAATGCAAGCATTTACCAGTAAGAGACTGAGTAAGGAAATTATGATATTTCCATATTATAAATTTTATCTGAGTATTAAAAATCTGTTTTTAATGAACCGTTAGTGAGGTAGTATGGTAGGTTGAATTATATACCCCAACAAACTCAAGTTCTTAATCTTAATCCATGTCCCTGTGAGTGAGAAGACATAATAAAGAAGACATTTTGAAGATGTTATCTTTAGTTAAGGAGTCAAGTACTGAACCAGGGTGGGATTTAATCCTGACTACTGGAGACCTTACAAGAGAACCTGGAAGTCACAGGAGGCAAGGGAGGCAGAACAGCAAGCCAAGGAACCGCAAGGATAGCCAGCAGCCAGCATCAGAATGCTGGACTCTGGGAGAAAGCAAGACTTGCTGATATTGTGATGTTGGATTTCTAGCCTCCAAACTGTGAGCTGGTCAATTCTTGTTGGTATTTGTCATAGCAGCCTGGCAAACTAAGACAGGAAGATGGATAATCACGAGATCGCTGTTAAGTAGAAGGATAAAGATACCGATTATGTCTGTCTCCAATATCCTAATTGTACTAATATGTCTATGTAGGACATGCAAGGTGAAAAAATGAACAGTGATTATCTCTAGGAAGAGGAATTTGGAGTGACTTTATTTTCTTCTTTATAATTTTCAAAATTTTCCATTTAAAATGATTAAGTTTCTAGTCAGTGAGGAAAATCTCCATGGATATTAAAAAAATTCCTCTGACTCACTCCTGTCCATGAAAGAAATCCAACTACAGCTTGACGTTTCAAGGCTCCATGACCTATTTCTAATCCTCCTTTCTGGACACCTTTCTTCTTTTTGTTTTTTTACCAGAAGGTCTCTGGAATCAAACCTGGGTCCTCCGTATGGTTAAGTGGGAGCTCAATTGCTTGAGCCACAGCCACTCCCCTAAACTCATAGACTTTTTTTTTTTTTAAGATTTATTTACTTAATTCCCCCCCCCCCCAGTTGTCTGTTCTCTGTGTCTATTTGCTGCGTCAACTCATAGACTTTTAAGAACAATCTTTTTATACTCACTTTATAGCCTTCATATTGCCTAGCAAAGATCTTTACATATAGCAGGTGCTACAGTTGTCTACTGCTGTGTAACAAACCACCTAAAATTTAGTGGCTTAACATACCACCTGTTTTATTATTTCTCTGGGTCTCATCTGGGCAGTTCTTCTGTTCCATTTGATGTTTGCTGGGGCTGCAGTAACCTGGGGATTCAATTGGGCTAGAATATATGAGATGGCTCATGCAAATTGCTGGCTGTTGATCCTGGCTGTTGGCTGGCAGCTCAGCTAGCTGGGATCGTCTACCAGAGAAACTTGGACTTCTCATAGCACGGTGGCTGGGTAGCAATAGGGATTATGCCAAGAACAAGAATTTTCAGAGCCAGGGAGCTAATACTTCTAGCCCTCTTACAGGCTAGGTGTGGAAAAGTCAGAGCATCATTTCTACCACATTTGATTGGTCAAGCAGTCAGAGAGCCAGCCCAGATTCAAGGGAAGGGAAAATAAGCTTCACCTCCACTTAATGGGAAACAAATAAATTCCCACTATTTAAAACCAACCCATTTCATGTTTTGAGCAGCCTAGGAAATGAAAACACCAGAGCAGTCTCCTGGCTACCAAGGGTTACAAGGATGGTGAGGGCCTCAACGAGCTGGAAAACACACCTGCTGATAGGTGTGCACACATGGGCCTGTGGTAGCAGAAGAGAAAAGGATGTGCACCTGCTGCCTGCCTGGCCCCGCCACCCAGCACCAAGGCCTCCTCCCCCTGCAGAGGCCCAGCATGCTACCCTGGGGGTGCCCCTCCCTCATATGGAATCCACCACAGCAGGTAAATAAGTTCATTAACTCAACCAGTCATTACTGTGCATCGTTCTTGGCACTGGAATTATGGCAATGAGAAGAAAAAAAGAAGCAAAACTCCTTATTCCTTTGAAGCTATCATTTTACTGGGGAAAGAAAGAAAGTAAAAAGTGAAATTTGTGGTGTAATTTAAGGATATAAGGGCCATAGATAGGGTGGCCATGTCCCAGTGTTCCCACTGACTGCTGTCCTCGTGTAATTACCAATAGCATCCCCTTTCATTCTCACAAGTGTATAGGCATGAACAATAATTTATTTGATCATCCTAGCTACAGAAAAAAGTGAAGCAGGGAAGGGCCATAAGGAGTGTAGGGGATGGGGGCCCACGTTTATGACTAGGGCGATTAGGAAAAAAGTATCACTGAGAAGGTGATGCATCAGGAATGGTCTATAAAAGTCAGGGAAACATGCTATGGATATATTTGTGTACATCAGCCCAGGGAAAATCTGAAATCTATACATGAAAATGGAGAAAAAATTTATTGGTATATATCACTTTATAGGTCCAATTCACAGGTTTCTGCTTCCTTTAAACTAGTATATTTTGCAACTAATTTGACTAATCCAAGATACCCAAATCTCTATATTCTTATTTGTTTCAGGAAGTAGAATTTAATTGCTACATAAAATACACATTGGTATTGGGACAGCTTCTTAGATGAAGTAAATTCCATCTTGGCACATGTTCATTTGAAAAAAAAGACCAGAGAAATTACTTAGAAAAGTTATTTGTAGATTTTGGAGCCGACCACCTAAGTCATTTTGAAGAAAATTTTGAAATATAAATATTATTCACCAGAGGGTGCTATAGCCATCTGAAATGAAGGGTACAGCCGCACAGCCCAGTCTTTAGATACCTTCAAGAGCTTAGAGTTTTCGTTTGGGAATCATAACTTTTAAAGTGTTCTCCTGTCACTTTTTTGCTCCCTGTTTCCCCTTTTTTACCTCCAGTAGCTCCATCAAATGTATCACTTTAATGATGTTTTATATCAAAAGATAATAAAATCAGTTGTGATCACTCAAGTCGTACCTACTGTTGATAGTGCACTATGGATCATGAACATGGGGCAATTCACAAAATGATGCCTGCATACAAAGCACGTTTGATATGCTGAAATACGTTTTCTGCCTTAATGTTACCTTCATGTTTTTAATCATGGAAAACACTAACATCTGGTTATTTTACAATGTCCTGTGAATGAATGAATACATGCTTATATGAATAATAAATAGATTTATGACAATGATAATATGCCATTTGCCCGTGGTGTTCAAAGCTTATATTCATATGGGAGAATAAAAAGATCTTGGCACCATAAGTGATGATAAAGTATGAACTAATAAGCTACTTCTCCCCACAAACCAGGATGACTTGGTTTTATTACCTGTGAATATAAATAATAATAATAATAATAATACCTATTTTAGGGGGTTTGTGTGAATAGATGGATAATCCATGTGGGACCACCAACCTAATGCTTAATGTGTAATCAGCTTTTGGTATTGTGTTTTTTTTTTTTTTTTTTTAGGCTCTAGAGTTGTACTTCTGGTTCAAATCCTGGCTATACCATATACTGAGTAACTTTTAAGTTACTTAATCATTCTGTGCCTCAGTTTTCCCATATTTAAAGTGATGATAATTACAGCATTCATCTCAGGTTTATTGAGATATTTAATTTAAATTAAATTATATACTTGGAACACATCAGAGGGCATGTCTCAGTACACTAAATAATTACTAATTATTACCAAATGGCTATACCATTTGATCAACTGTAGCATCTACTATCCTGTATTTATAAGATTTTCCTATATTCCTTTAAAATATCCAGCTATATTCTGTTTGATTTCTCTATTGTTGACTTTTCTTTCCTGGCTTCTAGATTGTCTTTTCTTTGCTTGCCTACTTTTGGGTGTCCTTTCCAATCAAGTTATGTAATATCTGTCACTTGATCGCAGGCATGGATGTTACCTAAGTGTCTTTGGACCATCTGATGACTGGTTCTTTTCTGTGGGACTGAAATGCCTTTATTTCAATGCTTTACTGCTATTTTTCCTAACTATCTAAGCAGTCATTTCCATTAGAGTATGATTTGGAAAACTCAGAGATAGGTAAACAAGTAGAAAAAAGGCAACCATTTTATTAGTATTAACAGTGTGAACTTAGTTCTGCTATGTGCTTGCTATAGGGCCTTGGGTCACACGCTCTGTTGAGAGACTGGGACCCTGCCCAAATGCCAGGCTTACTTCTGGCTCCAACTTACTGCTTCTAAAATATTTGCATTTTCTGCTCTGCATCATGAGGCTCTTTTCATCTACATAAGCATGGACAGTCAGGTGAAATCAGTAACTGTCGTTGATTTCCTCCTTAATACTCTTTTCTCACAAGGACTTTTCCACATATAAGAGGCCCTAAGTTAAGGCCTTAGGAGGACAAAGAGTTTATGTGGCCAAATGCAATCTTAAAATAGAATAGTAGGAATTCTTATTCTTTAGCTCGGTGACTTAAACATGGCAGGTTTTCTCATGTTATTTACCTTCTCTCCTACCTCCCTCTTTCCTTCCTTCTCTTCTTGATCCCATTTCTCTCAGGAGAGAAAGAAAACAAATCCCCCCACTTTTCTCTGGCAGAATAACTCAGCTATTTCCAGACATATTCTTTTTCCTAAGTCAAATTACTTTTCTTATTTAACTTTATTTCATGACTTTTTTTCCATGCAAATCAAAACTTTGCAAACAACATTCTGATGACAGCCTATTATTCCATTTTTTTGGAGTATATAGTTTCCTTAATGAAAATTGGTTTGAACGTTTAAATTGTTTCTGGTTTTTGCTATTGTAAACTTCATCAGAAATTTCATATTTCTTTATGAATAAATTTTTGCCCACTGCTCAGATTAGTTCAGGCATACTTTAAAAATATAACCTTTGCTTAATAATAGTTTGATAAAAATGCTTAAGCTTTAATTAAAAATTTTTTAAATTTATTTATTCAGGTTATATATATTCATTATATATTTGCAAAAATTTTGGAGCATTTAACTTGATTTTTTTTTTCACCGTTTTCAACATCAGAACCCAACTGTGTTGGTATTTCCTAAAATATCAGCTCACCTATAGAAGGTCTTGGTGGTCAAAAACCAGCAGGTAGTATTGGCATATTTAACACATGGTATTAAGTGTTTTCCTCCCCTGCTGGCTTTTTATTCTCTAGTCTTTCGGAGTAAAACATGTTTCATCCCACAACTCATTTAATCCCCTCTCAAGCATTCCTCATTCCTCAACTTTGTCTTCAGGCAGAAGAAGAGCCTTTTGCAGTATCCTCTACAAAGGGCAGCAGCAACAGCAGCAGGGGACTTACCTGACAAGGTATCTTTCTTTCTTTCCCACAGGAAGCAGCAAGGTAAGGCATCTGGGCCCAGTGGTGTTGTGGCTCAGCACCGCTTGGCTGCAAGAGGCTGTGAGTGGGGGGTTAATAGATCACCTTCACTTGCTAACACTGCATGCATTTAAAGCTTAGGGGGGACCAGGATAGTGGCAAGGTTTTATTTTTTTTTTTATTTTATTTTTTTTTTTTCTTCTTTTTTTTAAATTAATTTATTTAAGTATATCACTCATACATAAACAATAAGTGTATAATAGTAGTTGTGAACTTACAAAACAAACATATATAACATCATACAGAACTCTCATAACTCACCCTACCACCAATAACTTGAATTGTTAAGCCTTTTTAACTAATGATTAAAGAGCATTGTCAAAATATTACTACTAACCAAAGTATTTTCTCCCAACCAACCCTATTATTATCTTTATATCATTTATTTATGAACATACATAAACAATTAAGTGTATAGTAAAAGTTGTAAATTTACAAAGCAAACATGCATTACATCATACAGGGGTCTACTGGGTCTGTGAAACTTGCTTGAAAATGCAATTAGTAGCTAATTAATATTATGAAGTTGGAAACAGAGTACTCTGACCACTTTTTCTTTCACACGCCTTTTCTGTCCTCTAGTTTACAAACACAAATTATCTAACAATTATGAAGCCTAACAACCATCTTCCTACTATATGAAATTTTAGTAGGCATGTCATTTTCCTGTTTGCTTCATTAGTACCTCCAGTCACCATGACTCAGAGACTATAGTTCCTAAAATAGAAGTCAGCAAGAAAATGGCTTTTTTTTTCAATAATAACACATTTTATCTTGGTTAATATGTCTCCACAAGCAAAATGCTGGGAGCTGGATACTTCTATAACTAGGTTAAACAGCATAAGTGAGAGCATGCCGAAGTACCTGAAGACAACTAGAAAAATCTGATAAACTAAGGTTCCAGAGAAGAAAGAACATTTCTGAGGTGCTCTTATAATCACCTACGGGCATTTACCAATTGTGAGAGTGGGCAGAGGATCAGTTTTAGCTCAGGTAAAAAGTCTATGCTGGTGAAGAAAAAAAAGACACATAAAAGATTTTAGCCATCATATGGAGGTGGAATTGCAAATTACAAACTTGAGGAGCCTTAAATTCACTGTCTGTTTCCCTAAAGGGTATTTGCTAAGTGTAGGGGTTGTGTAGGGGGCAAAGGAATTAGAATGAAATCTTCTAAAAGTCATAGTAAGTCTCTCACAGTCTCTGAGACTGAGGAAACAAGGGCCTGCCAGAAAAGGGGAATTTCCTCATTCATAGGCCCAGACTTTCCCTCAAGTCTTCAAGTTATTTGCAATATTTTGTTACCACATGGGGCTGGAGTCCAGGGGCCTGATTGGGGAAACTTGAAAGACTGAGTTGAGTTTCCTGTATGTTTTCAGGACGGTCGACACTGATTCTTTACAGGCACTTATGGCAAGGTTTTATTTGAAATGGCTGGAAAGTTACTTATGCTAGTGTGCAAGAATTAGTAGAGCTGGATAACTTTGCACTTTCTTGGAGAAGTGCTTTCTCTTGGTTGGTGAAAGCCTGATGCCAAGAAGATAATTTTTTTCTGACTGTCACAGTTTGGAGTAAAAATGTCACTGAAATGGGAAAAAGCATTAATTAAGTTGTGATGCAAGTGAAATTATTTCTACCCTTTGGCAAATCACTTGTTTCACTTTTATGACCCTTTCTTTCCACTCTGTAAACTGAATTCAACAAAACAAAAACAGGGTATTAGAAAAATAATACTAACTTCCAATTAGCCCCATAAGGGCTGACAATGAATAAATGTTTTGCATTTTCCTTTAAAATACAGAAGGGGAAAGCCAATCTTCCTTGTACCACATTTTATCTAGATGATGCACAAAATATTAAGAAGAATCGGGATTTCAATTCTTGAAGACCTCATGTATTAGATTAGATGTGTAAATTGGGATGGGTATGTGAGAAGAATAACATGATTTTTCAGGCCTTGTACAGTGTATGTGTAGATGGATGGTGTTGAATTTAATAGGCAGTGCTGCTAACTTCTCAGCAACTCCCCTAAGGGTCTCTTCTGTGTTGGCCTTTGCCATCTCTATGAATCGATGTTATTGCTACACAAAGAACCATGGTTCGTTAGGAGTATACTGGTCACTCCTCATTATACTGGCAAAAAAGACCTCTGGCTAGAAAGTTTATTAAATTTAGAGACTGATACTTGCTGAGAGCTGGAGTCTGAGTTTTATGAATACTTTGTAGGTCTCAGTTTTAATGACTAACATGAAGAACTATTCCTTAGGTCCCTGCTGTGAGATGACCCAGGCATCAAGAAGAGACTCAATTAAAGTGAACAGAAACCATTTTTCCCTGTGTTCTGGGGATGAGTTAAAATAGTTAGGGAGTGAGCAGGCTTTTCTCTTACTCAAAAACTTTGTGTAGATTTGGAAGAGCTCTGCTAGTCTCTCTTCTAATACCTTGTGGGCACCTTAGAAAAAATTAATATCATTTGTTCAGGGAAGCTTTGCCCTATTTGCTTAAGTATGGCTTTGTGTTGGGAGCCAGGCTGCAGTTAACCACAGGGCTTCTGGTGAAGGTCACAGGTTGCCTGCCCACTCCGCAGGGACTGGCATTCTTATCTGCTAAATCAGGATCAAATCTCCAAACTGGCTGCCAACTCCTCAAGAGCTGCCCTATTTCATAGTAAGAATAAGACTAATGAAGATTCTAGAACAATGGCCACCTACTGGGTGTCAGGCAATATGCTAAGTTCTTTACATATATGATTGTATTTAATGTTCAAAACACCCACAGGAAACTAGTATAATTTTTACAGATGAAGAAACAGATTTAGAGAGATTAAACAATTTATTCCAAGTTACTTAACAAGAGGCAGAGTGAGGATTCTGTTTTAAAAGTCTGTCTGACTCCAGAGTTTATGCTTTTAGCCCCTATATTAAATTACTTCAGCCAATCTGATTGTATGGGGAACTATGGCAATTGATAGATTGAAATTCCTAAAACTTCACATTAGTTGTAGATTTAAGTATTTGCCTTCATGTGAATTTTTTTTCACCGATAGTTTCATTTTTATTGTTTAATTGGCTGAGTTTTAAATCCAGCTAGTGTGCAGTAGTTTCATTATTTTAATATGCATATCTTCAATAACACAGTTCCATACTGTGGATTGACCCACACTACTTAGAACAACTTTATCATATTTGGTCTTTAGCCACTTCATTCCATCAGGAAAATACAGGTTTTTTCCCTCTCAAAAAAAATTAAATACCAAAATAACTACATTAAAAAAAAATAATGTTATGATGATGACATTAAAAAATTGACAATAAAGCCAAAGCCGCCTTTCTGTTGTCATGGCTGCTCAGCCCTTACTCCCAGGAACTTGTAGGAAAGGCAGTGTTTTAATTCCCGAGGAGTGAGGGCTGAAGCCATGCCAGGTCCTCCACTTCCCACTCATCTTTGTTCCTTTCCTCTCACTTTTATTTTTAGGAAGAGAGAAGTCAGCCTTAGTATCAAATTCAGATTGGGAAGGTTGAGGAAGAAGATTTCCTATTGCAAATGAGAAAACCACCTCGATGTTTCAAAGACTCAACCGCAGGGATCTTGGTTCCAAGGACCCGGCACTGGCATGCAACTTCTGCTCTGCCCCAGCACAGCGGCTCTTGCTGAAGGAAGAGATGAGGGGCAGCGAGGGGGGCCCCCCAGATACTCGTGTTTGGGTGAGCAGCTGCATGGTCCTCGGAGCTGGGTGATTCCACTTAAAATAGAAAAAGACCATGCAGAGGCTTTGGATCTGTGTTTGAAAAGGGCTTGTGATAAAAGATTGAATCATTTTTTCCAAATGAAGTAGTAGTAATTGTGTCATTTTAAACATTTCATGTGAATTTTCAGCACGTCTAAAACCTTTGCTCGAGAGTCAGTGTCTCTTGTTACCACATAACAGTGGTCCAAACCTGAGCATTGGGAGGCTGCATAACGCCTGTATCATGCTCAGACTAGATAATCAGACCCTGCTTCATCGACCTCTGGTTTTAGGATTGGAGAAGTAACAACATTGATAGTTTTTGTTTTGCATTGGAATGAAATTATATATTTTTCATAAAATGCAAGTGATCAAAATATCTTTCCTAGAGTTCATAGCATTTTGTGTTTTATGGTGAGAGAATTTTTATTGTTCGGTCATATGTTATCATTTTTTCCTTATTGTATATCTTTTATGGTCACAGAAGATAGAGTAACAGTATTATTTTTATGACAAAAGAGTTAAGAAGAGTTTAGTTTTTGGCATTGATATCCATTTAACCATATCATTCCATATCATTCTGAATATCTTGCCTATAAATTTGGAAATATAAAATGACTGAAAACCTCATGGAAAGTATAATGTGGAAATATATCTAACTGTTGTGCATTTGTTTTTGATATGCCTTGTTAGCAAAGCACAATGCATAAGGAAAGCTTTAGTCCTGGGAGGCGTCCAAGGATGTCATTGATTACCACTAATTCTTTTAGACATTTCTAAACATTTAGGAAAAGGATTATCTAAAAGAAATGATGAATTCTTGTTGAATTTTATTATAGAATCACTTATCTCTTGTTGTCAGTATCATTTTAAGTGTTAGACTCTTTCATGATTTAGTGTTGCATGATGATTAGGAGCTACATACCCCAGAAAAACATGTTCTTAAATTTAATCCATTTCTGTGGATGTGGACTGATTATAAGTAGGACCTTATAATGAGGTTACTTCAGTTGAAGTGTGGCTCAACTCAAGCAGGACGGGTCTTAATCCTAATACTGGAGTCTTTTATAAGTAGAATTAAATTCAAAGAGAGAGAGAGAGAAAGACATGAGAAGCAAGAAGCTGAAGGCCAATGGAACCCAAAAGAGAAGGGTGAGGCCAGAATAGGCTGCCATATGCATTGCTATGTGACAAAAAAGCTGAGGACCAAGGATCGGCAGCAGCCAGTCCCAGACTGCCACAGTCTTCGGGGAGAAACCATCACCATGACGATGCACTGATTTGGGACTCAGCCTCAAAACTCTGAGTGAATAAATCCTCATTGTTTAAGCCAACCCACTGCATGGTATTTACTTGAAGAGCCAAGGAAACTAAAACAGGTCGTTAGCTCACAGGATATTAGACATTTAAACTGAAAAGAAAGCCAGTTCCTAGGTATATCAGGGAGAGACATTATTGTTACCCTCTACTTTTCCCATTTACATTTTTATTTTTAACTCTTTAGAAGGTGCCATATATGTTATTTTTATAAGGAACTAATTATGCCAAATTGCACAGTTAGAAGGCTCAGTCTTCTGTAAGATTGACCTCACTTAAGATGCCAGTTGCAGGATCAGGGGTCCCCAGAACTTCCCCCTCTTCTGGATACAAATTTGGTATTCTGACAGACTCCCTCATGTTCGATTATTTCTTAGAATGACTTACAGAACTCAGGCAAACACCATACTTATGGTTGCAGTTATATTGTTGCAGAAAGATGCAAATCAGAGCCAGTCAAATGAAGACACACACAGAAGGGTCCAGGGACGTATCACCCTCCTGGAACAACAATGACTGACAATACTCAAAGACCAATCAGGAAAGCTCACTTTAGGAGTTTTAGTTACCAGAATTTCTACTGTGTACACATGATTGTTCGAATCAGTGGTCAATTGGTTGAACTATCTCTGGCTCCCCTCCCCTCATTGAAGATCAGGCTGATATCATGTGATTCAAACCCCCAACCCTTTCATCAAATGGATGCTCTTTCTGAAGTGGCCAGTCCCATCCTGAGTCATCTTGTTAGCACAAACCATCTAATATGGTCCGGGGTTCCAGCATAAATAACAAAGACACTCCATCACTGGGCAAATTCCAAAGTTTTGGAAGTTACCTCCCAGGAACCCAGGGACAAAGCTTTTATTGCACAAGTTGTCATACCTTCAATTACTCAGTGGCTAAGCTTTCTTCCATGAGTTGTCCCTTTTCTAAATGGGTTGCCCAACACTGGCAGCTCTAACCATTAAGAGCTTCATATCTTCTTGTACAGATAACCTTATTTGTGTGTCATAGTAAAAGGATCTTACATTTCTTTTGTTCCTCCTGCCTTTGGCTTCCCTCTTGGCTATGGATGTACTTTCTGGGTTCACACACCTAAGAGCCCAACACAATAAAAATATATGTATTTGGTGCTGAGTCTTTATCCAGCAGTTCAGAATACCTCGACACCCAGACTTAGTTATCCAATGTCTAAATTATGTCACTTATCCCTTGCCATTTAGAAAAATTTCTAGTTTTTTAAAAAATTTGGACTAAATGGTAAAATTTGTCATTCTGTTAGATTGTAAATGATTTTGGTTGATTTAATTTCTTTAGTTAATTTTTTGCTACTTTCGATGAAACATAGATGTAAACACTGATTCTTAGCTTTGTATTTATTTGTAATCACAAGAAAATCCTTTGGTTTTCATTGTAATTTTTATAGCACTCTTCCTAAACATGAGGTAAAATGAGTACTTTTGTGTTCCTATTTAGGGCTTTAGGAAGTCTATGTAAGAACCTAGGAATTATTTTGAATCTTAGTCCATCTGCTATCTAGTCATCTTTTCCCTTAACCATATTGTATCTTCTGTAATATTTTCTTATTACTTTGAATTTTCTGGAAAAACAAAAATCACTGTTGTGAAAAGATACCTGTTTGGTGGAAAGTTTCTTAAAAAGATCCAATGACCAATTCTGGGTGGCACCGATTGCTTATATTAGGTTGGTACAAAAGTAATTACGGTTTTACATTGTTAAAATTTGCCATTTGACATACATTCTTAAATAAAAGTCATTATGTTATACATCATTTTAATGTACATTTCTCACTTTGTGTTTTTTTGCTAATGACTTATTACTGACTGTTTACTTTATATTTATTTTAGACTATGGAAATGATGTTAGACAAATAGCTAAATTTGAGTGATTTTTTAATTTGAATTTAAAATGGGTTGTAAAGCAGTGGAGACAAACTTGCAATGCTAGCAATGCATTTGATCCAAGTACTGCTAACGAATGTTCAGTGCAGTGGTGGTTCAAGAAGTTCTGCAAAGGAGAAAACAGCCTTGAAGATGAAGAATGTAGTGGCCAGTCATCAGAAGTTGACAGTGACCAGTTGAGAGCAATCATTAAAACTGATCCTCTTAAACTATGAGAAGTTGCCAAAGAACTCAATGTTAGCATTTGAAGCAAATTGGAAAGGTGTAAAAGCTCAATAAGTGGGTGCCTCATGAGCTGACCAAAAATTAAAAAAAATCCTCATTTTGAAGTGTCACCTTCTCTTATTCTACACAATAATGAATGATTTCTCGATCAGATTGTGATGTGTGATGAAAAGTGGATTTTATATAACAACTGGTGATGACCAGCTTAGTAGTTGGACTGAGAAGAAGCTCCAAAGCACTTCCCAAAGACAAACTTGAACCAAAAAAAAAAGATCACTGTTTGGTGATCTGCTGCCAGTCTGACCCACTACAACTTTCTGAATCCTGGCTAAACCATTACTTCTGAGAAGTATGCTCAGCAAATCAATGAGATGCACTGAAAACTGCAGTGCCTACAGCCGTCAGTGGTCAACAAAAAAGGCCTAATTCTTCTCCATGATAATGCCCGACCTTGTGTCGCACAACCAATGCTTCAGAAGTTGAATGAATTGGGTGGAAGTTTTGTCTCATCTGCCATATCCACCTGACCTCTCCCCAATCAACTACCACTTCTTCAAGCAATTCGACAACTTTTTGCAGAGAAGACCCTTCCACAACCAACAGGATATAGAAAATACTTTCTAAGAGTTCACTGAATACTGAACCACAGATTTTTACACTACAGGAATAAATAAACTTATTTCTCATTGGCAAAAATGCATTGATTGTAATGATTCCTATTTTGATTAATAAAGATGTGTTTGAGCCTAGTTATAATGATTTAAAATGCATGATCTGAAATCACAATTCCCTTTGAGCCAACTTAATATCTAAGGAATACAGAAGAAATGACCTACGCTTTTTCTGGGAATGCTGGTGGCAAGGTAATTGCTCAAGAGTGAGATTATCTTACAGATACAGAGATTTAAAATTCAATGAAAATTTTAAAAATGTAACAATAAGTACATTCTGTACCGTATTTGTGGGCTCTCTGTTAAAGGCAGATGAATGGGTTTTATGCTCTGGCCTCTGATGTGCACACTTAATAGTAAAGCCAGTCCTTACCCTTTATTTGATTGCATTGTGAATTATACACCTATAAAAGGTCAGGTAAAACTGATATATCAGTTAGCACATGGTGGTAGGATTGTATTTCACATGAGGATGATGAAGCCCACGTGCTGAGCCCTGTGAACTCCTTCAATCACTCGAACCCAAATCAGTGCTACAAATGTGATTAGCAATTGCTGGTGTGCAACTGATTGTCCTGCTCTGCATGCCCTGCCTCATTTGTCACATTCTTAAAGTCCTTCAGTGCTAACACCTTATCCTAATTCCTCTTGTTCTTACAACTGAGATAATCTTAAGTACATTGCTACTAAAATCAGATTTTTTTCTTTGTGTTTAACTGTTTTTTTATAATTAAATTTTTAAAAAAAATTTTCAGCTTGAAAATACTTTCAAACCTACAGGAGAAACACTGTACAGAGAAAGGCAAACTTCACAGAGAGAACTCTAACATGTCCCATACCCCCAGATACATCAATTTTAATATTTTGCCACAATTGCTGTATCCTTCTATTTATCCATTTATCTATCCATTTATTTATCTTTTTATCTATCTAACTCTTGAGTGTAGGTTGTGTAAATCATGGTCCTTGAGCATGTAATACTGCCATGTACATTTCCTAAAAACAAGGCTATTCAGTTATGTAATCACCTTAGGTACAGTTAACAAGTTCAAGAAATTTAATATTGTTATAAAGCATAAAGTCTATATTCTAATTTGTTCATATGTTCCAATAATGTCTTTTTGGACCTTTTTCTCCTCCCTTCTTAGATCCTGTCTAAGATTTTGTTACTGCATTTGCCATTGTCTCTTTAGTTGCTCTTTCTTTTTTTCCTAATTGCCAGAACATGTATACAAATCAAGCTTTCCATCTCAACCCTCCCAAGCATGCCAGTCAGTATATTATTCACATTCACAATGTTGTGGTAATATCATTGCTTGCTAGAAAGAGCAAAGACCCAAGGGAAGTCCAAGTTTGAATTCAAGTTCTTTCATCATTTATTATAAATGAATTTGGTAAATCATATGTCTTTTCATCTTCCAAGGTTTCAGTTTGCTCATCTGGAATATGGGAGGAGTGGGGTTAGAGTCTCTTCCAGCTTAATTTTCTGCATTTTAAAATACATCTTTAAAATCGTAGTGCACTCTACAAATGATGGACAATGAACCTCACGGGCATAGAATACATTTAGATGAAAGTTGAAATGTCTTGGTTTAGCATTGAAGTAAAAATGGAGTGTCCTTTAAATTGTTTTTAGATTGTGAGCATTTTCTTAAATTCTCAACTAATTTGCTTGTTCCCCCCTCAGAGATATTTATGACATCATAAAACAATAAACAGCAATCATCCATAGACTTTGAGGGAAGCAGACACAATTTTTCTAAGTGTTTCTCCTTTTTATAATAAAAAACCAAGATTGTTCCTGGTATCTTCAGGGCATTCTATGAGAAATAATGAAATATTTGTGATGAGAACTTTGAAGATGAAAAGCACTAAGTAAATGCTAAATTTTATTATTATTCTCTGTCAACAATGCTTTCCCCAAGTGCTTTTCTGGACTCAAAACATATTTATTGTAATTCTCTTGTCCAGTTCCCTCTTTGAAAACCTATTATTTTTTGGCTGGCTAGCAGCTTTTTATTCTTTAGGATAAAACTGTTTAGTTCAACAAAGGCTTAGCCAAGGAAACTGTGAAACAGCCAAATATTTCCAAGTGTGTGGCCTGTCACCATCTCTGCCATTAATTCTTCCTAATTTTTAGGGTGAATGATTTTATTGTTGTTATAATAATAATGGTGCATAATAATGTAAGCAAAATAGAAAACAGCAAAGAAGAAAGCAAAATATCATCCCAACTTTTATAACCTCAAAATAATTATCATTAACTTTAGGTCAGGAAATTCATTCCTCCACACTTCCATGCCAATAGAGAGACATAATACTTGCCAGCACACATACACACTATTTTTATTTTATAAAATAGGATTGTATAATTAATCATTAGTGTGCACACCAGTATTAAAAATAACTTGAATTTGACATGAAGAACAAATTAAAAAATGATTATTGTAGTTCAGATATATATTTTTTACCACAAGAACTCCTAAAGATCCCTCTAAAGTTAAAAAAAAGATTACAAAATTTATGAAAGATGGTGCTAAAAACTCCAAATTTAACTTTTATATAGTACTACATGTTCCCCTGCTGTGCTCAGACTGCCTCCAAACCCTCTTTATTTGACCTTTAGTTTTTTCTTGTATATATTATTTCTTTTATTTCATCAAATATTCTAAGGCTCTCCTAACTATAGCATGAATCTCACGGATGGTTAGTTTTAATTTTTCATACAATTAGGTGGATTCAGGGTCCATCAAACACCACAATCCTCTTTACCACTGTGTTGAACTGAAGTGTTTATTTTGATCAATTTTGGGGTGGGTTGGACTTTTTATTTTTTCTGGAAGACCTCATAAGTTTAAGGTTCCAGAACTTCTTGCAATCTGCAATTTTACTTCTTCCATGACCTGAGGAAATCTTTATACAACATCTTTGAACAGCTCTTCTGTGCCATTTGTTGCATGTGCCATAGACTGCTTTCCTTTGCCTGGATCATAATTTTCTTCCATTTTTATCACATTTTCTCTACTTGATTCAACTCTTAATCCTTTTCCTTTACATGCACTGTGATCTCATGCTTTTTTGTAGGTCTGTTGTTTGATGTTAATAATTTATTTATTGGTTTGCAATGCAAATGGTGTTTGGTTCTCTGTTTCCATGGCTCTGTAGTTTCTCTTTTTATTTCTTTTGGCTGTTTATCTTAGATTTGAGCTCTTACATTATTGAATTTATGTTCTTATTTAGTTCTTTTACAGCATGATATATTTATGAAGAATGATGTTCTTTTCATTGGGTTTGTTTGATTGTTTTTCCCAAAATAAGTCCTTCATCTGGGTTTGCATACTATGATCTCCTCTGTTGTCTTTTTCCCTTTATTTTTCTTTTGGTGAAAATAAATATGTGTGAGTATGCTCGTATAGTTACTTTTCACTCAGCTCATGCTAAATATGGGCAGCTCTAAACAAGACCTTCTATTGGCTGTGATTCACAGTTGGTGATTTACTGCCATATCTGAGAAATGTCCCTCCTTCTGAGCCATTTCTGAGTCCTGATCTGGGGGTTCTAGTCACTTTTTTCAGAACCTTTTGGTGGGATGGGCCTGGAAAGGGGATCCTGTGAGACCTGAGTATAACTTGTTTTGGATGACACAGCCTCCATTTTCTGATCTGAGATTTTGTCCTGTATCTGGTTGGAGTATTACCTTAGTCCTTCAGCAATAACGTGGGATTTCAATCATTTTCTCAATTCAAGGTGAAGCCTTGTAAAATGGTGAGTCCTAAAGTTTCTCCACTTTGCTGAGAGTTCAAGTCCCAGTTTCTTGTAATTGGGGCATCGACTCTTGAGGATTTTACCACCACTTTTCCTTACTTAACTACAGATTATGTGGTATAGTTGGGACTCATCAGAATTTGATTGATTTTCCTTCTTACCCTGATAGTTTCTGGGGCCCTGGGTAGGAGCCAGGCTCTGCTGAGCCGAATCCTGTTTCTTTCCTTGGCCATTATTTTTTCAAAGTTCATAGAATGAAATTGGATTTATTTCTTTGTGTTGTTGCTACTGGAGAATTTTATGGTTTTCTGTTTTTCTTCCTCTTTTTTGTTGTGCCTTTCATCAGCTTTCAGCAGACCATCAGTTTGTATTGTGACTTCAATTTCCCATCTATACCTCAGAGTCCCTGTTTTTCACATTTAAGTCATCATGTAGTATCCTGAACAAACTGGTAAAAGCAAATCACATTTCCACCTATTTCTAGAGACAAAAGCTGGCTGGTGACCACTGACTTTATATCAACGTTACAAGTTCTTCCATTACTAGAATAATATTAAGTCTATTTTAGTCCATAGTTGCAGTCATCCTGCCCTCCCCCCCCTTATGTTTGTTCATTCCTCAATATTGAGGATTTGGGGATGATAATGCCTACTCTGCTTTCAATTGAGAGGGGAGCTTAAGTCCCATGGGGCAGATGGATGGAACTGTCTTGCTTGCAGTTGTTGATACTCTCTATTTTGGTGGGGGGCATTGTCCATCATTATCCTTTTGTTAGTCGTCCTGGTGAGTCTGATGGACTGGAGAGTAGATGTTAACTGCAACTCTGCTGAATTTTAGGGCTCGAATGGCATGTGAACAGCTGGAAGATTTAAGTCTTTGAAACATATATTTAATGGGTACAGTGCTAATTATAGGTTCAAATAAAAAGGGCAGAAGAAACATGTGTAGGAAAACTATAAATGAATCTATTCTCTGTTACATTGGGAAGATAAGTTATCATATATTCCAAGGTAAACCCACCAATGGGGTGCTGATTTCCTGTGGTAGTCTTCCCTGACTATAGTGTCTAGATGTCTGTAGAGCCCCTCAGGAGCACCCCTGCTTGAGGCACTGTTTACTGTGGCAGTCAGTGAGATCCTCCTAAGGTGTGCTTAAGTGTCACCTCTGAAATGACCTCCCAAATCACTGAAATCTCTTAGCCATAAAAACTCATTTGTATTAAATAGTCCCCCTTTTGGTCAAGGGCTTTTTCCAAATGCATCACTAGTTGGGACTTGGTAGGACAGGAAGGCCTATCCCTAGGAGGCATGTCCCACACTGGAGGGGAAGGGAGCGATTTTATATGCTGAGTTTGTACATAGTCCTCTTTTTTATTTCTGCCACAAGAGAACCTATGTGGATGCAACCCAGATGTTCTGACAAGAGCATTCCCACCAATCTTTACCTGCCTCTGGCTATAACCTCATTAGCCAGTATCATCTGTCTCCCTACTGTACTTGCATCACTCCCCTCTAACTTGCTTCTTCCATCTTTGTCTTTGTAAATAGCATCCACTCACACTCTGCTTAATCTTTCCAGATAACCCTATTTCTGTACTTGCTCACATCTTTAAGGGCTCATTTCCTTTTCTTTGTCATGCTTACCATTTTTCCAGTCATCAGCCTTTTTATACTGCAATTGAATACTTTTAATTAAAGTTCAGGTTTAAAAATGTTAAAAGTCATTATTTGTCCAGTTAGCATTTGTTATAGTTAAGCTATTGTGTCAACTTGGCCAGGTAACTGTGCCCATTGTTTGGTCAAGAAGCACCCGGCTAACTATAATACAAAGGCATTTATGGACTTTAATCACCATTGACTTTATTACTGTTGTAAATCATAAATAGCTGGTTATAATTACATCAATCAGGGAGATTGCCATCAGCAAGAGTGATGCTTAAACCAATCAGTTGAATGCCTTTAAAAGGGGAAGTAATTCCAGCATTGAGGGAGAATTTCCCAGCTCATCTTTGGACTGCCAACATCTCCCAGAACTCGTTAAGAACCTTCATTGACTTTCATTGCCTGCCTGTGCAACCTGGACATGTGCATCCCCATGGCTGTGTGAAAGACTCATATAATCGCATACTATTGACAGATATCTCTTGTTGATTCTGTTTCCCTAGAGAGCCCTGACTAATACACCCTGGTACCGGGAGTGGTTCTTGAGGAACAGAGTCTTAAACATGGGATGTCTGAGATGGTTCTGGGAGTTTTGCAATTGTCTTTCTACTCTAATTGGACTCAAGGGTCCTGAAGACTCCCTTTCCAATATTGAAGAGGCCACTAACAGTTCACGGTGCGAGTTGGCAATCGAGATCCACAAAATAGCATCACCGGATTCCCCTAATTCCATGCTTGTGAGAAGGAAGGCTCTGGGTTAGAGTGTTTTTAACACCTTATCATGTTTTTTGGAGTCAAACAGTATAATGATGTTGGATGGCTCCTCCTAGATACTCTGGAAACTCTTTCCAAAGAAAGAGATGAGTTAAAGGCTTCAAATTTGAAACTTAAACACTGAATGTTTGATGTGAAAGTTTCTATGTGTGCTCTGAAAGAAAATCTTGTCTCCTATAGCCACAGGCTCAAAATATCTGGTAGAAGTCAAGTATTGGCAGTTAATCACCAAAGTCAAGGTGGATGTGGCTACTGCAAATGAAAGGCAGATTCAAAAAGGCACTCAAAATAGTCTGAGTCATGTAGACTTATGGCATTGGCTAATACATCATGGGGTACCTAGCAGTGAAATAGATAGGCCGTCTACTAAATTTCTTCTGGATCTGTATAAACAGAAGAGTTCTGGGTCAAGTGAATGAAACCCTAACTCAAATTACAGATAAAGAGAATCATGACCCCGTAATCAATTCCCAGACCTAAGACAGTTTGCAGACCCAGAGCCCCTTGAATGAGGAGGAGGCCAGTCTCCTTGGGGAAGGATCCTGTTAAACTGCCCAAAATTTATGCTATTAATCTTCCTCTCACCTTTCTCCAAGGAGATCTACAGTCTTTTACCATAGTAACTGTGCGTTGGGGAAAAGGAAATGATCAGACATTTTGGGGATTATCAGATAGGCTCAGAAGTGACATTAATTCCAGGAGACCCAAAACATCACTGTGGTCCACCAGTCAGAGTAGGGGTTTATGGAGGTCAGGTGATTAATTGACTGTTAGCTCAGGTCCATCTCACAGTTGGTCCAGCGGGACCACGGACCCATTCTGTGGTTATTTCCCTAGTTCCAGAATGCATAATTGGAATAGACATACTCAGTAACTGGCAGAATCCCCACATTGGATCCCTGACTTGTGGAGTGAGGGCTATTATCAAGTGGAAGCCACTAGAACTGCCCCTACCTAGCAAAATAGTAAACCAAAAGCAATATGGGATTCCTGGAGAGATTGCAGAAATTAGTGCCACCATCAAGGATTTGAAGGGTGCAGGGGTGGTGATTCCCACTACATTCTCATTCAACTCTCCTATTTGGCCTGTACAGAAAACAGGTGGATCTTGGAGGATGACGGTATATTATTGTAGCCTAACTAAGTGGTGACTCCAACTGCAGCTGCTGTCCCAGATGTAGTATCATTGCTTGAGCAAATCAACACATCCCTTGGTATCTGGTATGCAACTGTTGATTTGGCAAATGCTTTTTTTCTCAATTGCTATTAGTAAGGACCATGAGAAACAGTTTGCTTTCAGCTGGCAAGGCCAGCAGTATACCTTCACTTCCTGCCTCAGGGGTATATCAACTCTTCAGCTTATGTCATAATATTGTTCTCAGGGATCTTGATCATCTTTCCCTCCCAAAGATGTCACACAGGTCCATTATATTGATGATATGTTGATAGGACCTAGTAAGCAAGAAGTAGCAAAGACTCTAGACTTACTAGTAAGGCATTTGCCTGAGAGAGAATGGGAGATAACTCCAACTAAAATACAAGGTCCTTCTCCCTCAGTAAAATTTCTAGGTGTCCAGTGGTGTGGGGCATGTTGCAATATCCCTACCACAGTGAAGGATAAGCTGTTGCATCTGGCTCCTCCTATGATCAAAAAAGAGGCACAATGCTTAGTTGGTCTCTTTGGATTTTGGAGACAGTACATTCCTTATTTGGGTGTGCTACTCCAGTCCATATACCAAGTGACCAGAAAAGCTGCTAATTTTGATTGGGGACCAGAACAAAAAAAGGCTCTGCATCAGGCTGCTGTGCAAGCTGCACTACCACTTGGGCCATATGATCCAGCAGATCTAATGGTGCTGGAAGTTACAGTCACAAATAGAGATGCTGTCTGCAGCCTTTGGAAGGCCCTAATAGGAAAATCACAACGCAGACCCTTGGGATTTTAGAGCAGAGCCATGCCATCCTCTGCAGATAACTACTCCTCTTTTGAGAAACCAAAGCCTGCTACTGGGTCTTAGTAGAGACTGAATGCTTAACCATGGGCCATCAAGTTACCATGAGACCTGAATTGCCTTTCATGAGCTGGGTATTATCCAGCCCACCAAACAACAAGGTTGGCAGTGCACAGCAGCACTCCATAATAAAGTGGAAGTGGTATGTATGAGATAGGGCTTGAGTGGGTCCTGAAGGCATGAGTAAGTTTCATGAGGAAGTAGCCCAAATGCCCTTGGTTACCACACCTACCATATTACCATCTCTTTCCTAGCCCAAAGCTTTGGCCCCTTGGAGAGTCCTTTACCATCAGTTAACTGAGGAAGAGAAAACTTGGACCTATTTTACAGATGGTTCTGCATGATATGCAAGTACCACCCAAAAACAGATAGCTGCAGTACCGCAACCCTTTCTGGGACATTCCTGAAGGACTGTGGTGAGGACAAGTCCTCCAAGTGGGTAGAACTTTGAGCAGTGCACCTTGTTGTTCATTTTGCTTGGAAGAAGAAATGGCCAGAGGTGCATTTGGACACTGATTCATGGGCTATTGCCAATGATTTGGCTGGACGGTCAGGGACTTGGAAGGAACATGATTGGAAAATTGGTGCAAAGAGGTCTGGGGAAGAGGTATGTGGACTGACCTTTCTGAGTGGGCAAAAAACATGAAAATTTTTGTGTCCCATGTGAATGCTCACCAGAGGGTAAATTTAGCAGAGGAAGATTTTAATAATCAAGTGGATAAGATTACCCACTCTGTGGCTAATGCTCAGCCTCTTTCCCCAGCCACTCCTGCCATTGTCCAGTGGGCTCATGAACACAGTGGCCATGGAGGTAGGGATGGAGGCTATGTATGGGCTCAGCAACACGGACTTCCCCTTACCAAGGCTGACTTGGCTACAGCCACTGCTGAGGGCCCAATCTGCCAGCAGTAGAGTCCCCCACTCAGCCCCTGATCTGGCACCATTCCTCAAGGTGACCAGCCTGCTACTTGGTGGCAGGTTGTCTACACTGGACCACTTCCACCATGGAAGGGGCAGCGATTTGTTTTAACTGGAATAGACACATACTCTGGATATGTGTTTGCATTTCCTGCATGCAATGCTTCCTCCAAAACTACCATATGTGGACCTACCGAATGTCTTATTTACAACCACGGTATTCCACACAGCATTGCTTCTGATCAAAGGACCCATTTCACAGCAAATGATGTGCAGGAGTGGGCACATACCCATGGAATTCACTGATCTTACCGTGTTCCCTATCACCCTGAAGCAGCTGAATTGATAGAATGGTGGACTCAATTATGGTGCCAACTATGTGGCAATACCTTGGAGGGCTGGGGCAATGTTCTCCAGGAGGCTCTATATGCTCTAAATCAGCATCCACTTTATGGTGCTGTTTCTCTCATAACCAGGATCCATGGGTCCTGGAATCAAGGGGTGAAAATGGGAGTGGCACCACTCACTATTACCTCTGGTGACCCACTAGGAAAATTTTTGCTTCCTGTCCCTGCAACCTCAAGCTCTGCTGGTCTACAGGTTTTAGTCCCAAAAGGAGGAGTGCTATTACCAGGGAACACAACAATGATTCCATTGAACTGGATGTTAAAACTGCCACCTGGACACTTTGGGTTCCTCTTACCTCTGAATCAACAATCAAAGAAGGGAATTACTATACTGGCTGGGGTGATTGATCCTGACTATCAAGGGGAAATAAGACATAATGGGGTAAAGAAGAGTTTGCCTGAATACAGGAGATCCTCTAGGGCATCTTCTAGTACTGCCATATCCTATGACTATAGTCAATGGAAAATTGCAACAACCCAATCCAAGCTGGACTAACAATAGCCCAGAATCTTCAGGAATGAAAGTTTGCGTCACCCCACCAGGCAAAGAACCACGACCTGCTGAAGTGCTTGCTGAGGGTAATGGAAACAATAAATGGGTAGTGGTAGAAGGCAGTGATAAACATGAACTTCAGTCACATGACCAGTTACAGAAACAAGGAATATAAAGATCATGAATCTTTCTTCCTTGTTTCATTATGATGATGTTTGTATATGTACACAAAATTAATTTCTTTGTCTTCTTCCCCAAACTTTCCCCTTATCATATAACAAGTTGTATCTGTTTCATGTCATAATATATGAGGATGTCAAGTTTGAGAGTGAATATTACCCAAGAACTTGCACCCTATTCTGTAAGGAATTAATGCATTTCCAGTTGTACTCAGGAGAGTTGAACATTGTTAGGTGGAAATATATATATGCATGTCTGTTATTATTTTTACTTGGAGACTAAGTATGGTTTAAGGTAATGTGTATGGTTGCTGAGTTGACAAGGGGTGGACTGTGATGGTTAGGCTAGTGTGTCAACTCTGCCAGGTAATTGTGCCCAGTTGTTTGATCAGGCAAACACTGGGCTAACTGTAATACAAGGGCATTTATGGACTTCAGTCACCATTGACTTTATTGCTGTTTATATCTTTTTATGGCTCCTGGCAAACTCCAAAGCACGTGTGCAAAAGACTCCCTTAGGGAATTAGCAAGAAGAGCAAGGAACAAAATGTCTGTAAATCTGAAAAGCCCTTCACTAATCCATAGATAATTATAGATAGCTGGTTATAATTACATCAATCGGGGAGATTACCATGAGCAAGAATGATGCTTAACCCAATCAGCTGAATGCCTTAAAAGGGGAAGTGATTCCAGCATTGAGAGAGAATTTCCCAGCTCATCTTTGGACCAGCCAACATCTCCCAGAACTCGTCAAGAACCTTCATTGGGCTTCCATTGCCTGCCTGTGGAACCTGGATGTGTGCATTCCCATGGCTGCGTGAGAGACTCTTATAGAATGGCATACTATTGACATATATCTCTTGTTGATTCTGTTTCCCTAGAGAACCCTGACAAATACAACATCTATCATATGATTATCCCACAATGGTTGTATAATTATTGACTTTCTGTTTTCTCCCATATCTTTGAAAGCTTGAGCAAAACAAAAATGTTCCTTCTTTTGGCTCTGTTAGGTTTGGATATGAAGTGTCTAAATATTTATAGTTAAAACCTTGCAGTGAAACCACAATTTCATTTTCTTAATCTTTTCCATTACCTAGTAGTGATATTTCAACAGTGAATCATTCCCTAAGTGCTCTTTTTAACCTTTATGTTTCTTAGTATTGTTATGCAACAAGACAGGAATGACCACAGCAGCAGTTGTGAGAGCAAAAAAAAAAATCCCTATGCATGAGAAATTTAAGCAGTGTTTATATTAATTTCCATTCAGATTTTAAAAGTAAAATCAGTATCAACACAATTTTAAATATCGACGTGTAAACAAAGTCAGTTTTCTAAGTTCAATGGAAACTCTTCTGAATGCAAATAGCTAGCCTGATTATCATATAGGTTGGGTTATAACTGCAAGTTAATATTTATATTTGACTTTCGTATCTCATACATATTAGCATGTTAATATTAGTGATTAAATTGTTACATGGTTCTGAAATTCTTGATATCATATTCAAGAAACCTGGTTACTTCTGAGGAGAAGAGATATAATTGGAAAGAAGTAATTTCCTTAAGAATGTCTAAGTGAGATCAGAAATCATTACAAATAAGGGGTTGACTAGGTGAATCCAGAATGTTAGTTAGGTCTTCCTTGTTCTAGGCAGTATTTTTTCTACTTTCTTGAGGGCAGAATAATTGTATTATATGTTACTGGATTAGTGAAGGGCTTTTCAGATTTACAAACATTTTGCTCCTTGCTCTTTTTGCTAATTCCCTAAGGGAGTCTTTTGCACCCGTGCTTTGGAGTTTGTCAGCAGCCATAAAAAGATTATAAATAGATATCTGTGAAAAATGGAGATGCTCTTAGTTAATTTGTAATATCATAAACTCTTACTTTTGTTGTGATTCTTGAAGCCAGCACAGTTTATTTGGTTTCATTAAATATTGGTTGGATTATTTATGTTTTTGCTTCCCTGGCTTATTATAGTACCTTGCCTCCTTTTCTACTGGAAGGGCTATCAAATCTGCAGCCCATCTCCAAGCAAGTCTATTTCAAAGGAGCTGTTCCTACATCTCTGTGCTCTGATTAGAAATTTAGGGGGTTTCACTCAGAAACATTTATGATTATTGCTATATGCCAAGCATTGTGCTAGGTAGTAGCCTATAAAAAGTTAATAGTGCAAGATTTCTGCCTTTGAGAAAGGTATGTTCCAGTGTAATCTAGGATGGTATGGACAAACGCATAGATACATAAGTACAATAAAGTATTAGAGCTCCTTAGAGAGTATGGTGGGTCATTAAGGATAAGTGATGTGGTCCAAGCTCTGATGTACCTTCCAGATAATCATTCAGAAATGAAGGATTTATTGTGTGAGCTGCCTAGAGTGCTGCTAGTAGATAGCCCTCAGCTGTGCCCCCTTTAGGGGCTGCCTCCAATAAAGAGCTGCCTTGCCCAAGGTCATGTCCAGGTGTCCCACACACAATGATTGATTACCATGGCATTATAAAGACTTTGTTCTCTCGTTCAATTGTGCACAGCTCTGATGGGTCATCCCATCACCAGAACTCCCTGTGGGTTTGGCTGAAGCTTTCATTAAAACTGCAGCACAGCTCGACTCAACCAAATCTGCTTTCCTCCCCTTCAGGGTTGTTGATTCCAAGAGCACTACCTAATAAAACTTTTGCAGGTTTAAATCCTTTAAGAATCTGTTCACAAGGGAACTCAGTCTGCAACAGTTGGTCCAGAAGTGGTTCAAAAAGCAGATATTTAGATAGATTCTTTAGCCATACAACCCATGGCCTGGCTGACCATGAGGACCTCATCACTGCTGGTAAGTGGGACATAGCAAGTCCCTAGTGTATAGTATCAGTGCAGTTGTTAAAACTTTCACCAATATTACTTTGTATAATTTCAATCTTTCTGAATCCATTGAGAGTTCTTTTAAAATGTGGTCTATCCTGGAAAATGATCCATGTGTGCTCAAGAAGAATGTATATTTCATTGATTTTGGGTGTAATGGTCTGTGTATGTCTATTAGGTCTAGATCCTCTAACATATTATTCGAGATCTGTGTTTCTTTATTGATCCTCTGTCAAGATGTTCTGTGGAGTGGTGATAATGGTGTATTAAATTCCACCACTATAATTATAGAGGCATCTATTTCTCCACTTAGTTTTTCCAATGTTTGCCTGATTTATTTTGAGGCACCCTGGTTAGGTGCAAAAATGTCTATGATTGTTCTTTCTTCTTGAACGATTGCCCCTTTAATGGAGAACTGGGATGGACTGCAATCTAAAAGGGAAGGCTTAAATGTTGAAATGTATTAAGTATTGGGAAATATGGATGAAATGGTAAGGACAGTCTTTTTTATTAGCAACTTTATTTCAAATTCACAAAAATAAAAGAACAGAAAAAGGCAGCTCAACAAGTTGTGGAAACATTACTCCTAATTTTTTTAGGCACTTTTATCTCATCTAATTCCAACTGTCAACTCAGTTGTTCCTCTAGTGTTCAGAAAAATACGCAGATGAACACAGATTAGTTAAATGACATAGCCAATGTCTCCTTATTAATGAAAAAAATGAAGAGAAAAAAATGCTTAATCCTATTCATATCTCACAAAACCAAATGCTGTATTATTTTTTGACCTTTAGAAATAATATAGTACTGACTTGATACATTCATAGCACCCTTTAGTAGAAGAACATTCCTGTATTCATATTATTAACCACAATCCTTATCTACGTCCAAAATCATTGTTATACATTCCCAGTATTATCCTCCAGCTTCCTCCAAATAGCATTAATCTTCCTAGACTACTCATTTCATCACAACACATCCATGAATAAACAGTGTTTGTTATTAATACATTCATTATAATGTATTACCATCAAGTTCAACCATTACCACATATTTACATTTGACCTTATTAAGTATTCTATACATGCCTAGGATCTTCTCTACCTTGTCATCCCACATTTCATCTCCCACCAACCTATATTGTATTTAGTTCATATTAGTGAGACCATACAATATTCCTCCTGTTGTGTCTTGTTTATTTCACTCAACATAATATGCTCAGGGTTCCTCTATGTCGTCATGTGCTTCCCCAATTGATTTCTTTTTACAGTCAGCTGTAATAAGTATGGCTATACCACATCCTGTTTATCCATTCATCAATTGGCAGACACTTAGGTTGTTTCCATCTTTTAGCAATTGTGAATAATGCTGCTATGAACATTGTTGTGCAAATATCCGTTTGCCTCCTTTCTTTCAGTTCTTCTGAATATATTCCTAGTGGCGGGATTTTTGAATCATATGGCAGTTCTATATTTAGTTTCCTGAGGAACCATCAGATGGTCTTCCACAGAAGTTGTGCTGTTGTACAGTCCCACCAACAGTGAAGAAGTGTTGCTGTTTCTCCATATCCTCTCCAGCACTTGAAGTTTTCTGTTCTTTTAACAATGGCCATTCTGTATGGTATGAGATGATATCTCATTGTAGTTGTTATCTGCATTTCCCTAATAACTAGTGATGTTTAACATCTTTTCATGTATCTTTTGGCCATTTGTATTTCCATTTCAGAAAAATGTCCAATTCTTTTGTCTTTTCATTTTTTTTAAAAAAAATTAGGTTGCTTGTTATTTTGTCATTAAGTTACATGATCTTTTTATATAATATGGAGATCAATTATTATCAGATATATGGTTTCCAAAGGTTTTTTTCCCATTGAATAGGCTGCCTTTTTGCTTTCTTGACAAAGTCTTTTGGAGAACAAAAGTATTTAACTTTGAGGCAGTCCCATTTATCTATTTCTTCTTTTGTTGCTTGTGCTTTGGGTGTAAGGTCTAAGAAACCACTACCAAGCACAAGATCTTGAAGATGTTTCCCTACATTTTCTTTTAAGAGTTTTGTGGTTCTAGTTTTATATTTAAGTCCTTGATCTATTTTGCATTAATTTTTTATGAAGTGTGAGATAAGGGTCCTCTTTCTTTCTTGAAGATATGTATATCCAGTTTTCCAGCATCATTTGTTGAATAGGCTATTCTAACCCACCTGAGTGGGTTTGACAGCCCTGTCAAAAATCACTTGACCATAGAAGTAAGAGCCTATTTTGGAACTCTTGATTTGATTCCATTGGTCAATCTATCTATCTTTATGCCAGCAACATGCTGTTTTTTCCACTGTACCTAGATAATATGTTTTACAGTTTGGAAGTGAGAGTCCTCCAACTTAGTCCTTCTTTTTAAAGATCTTTTTTAGCCAAAAAAGATTCAGGGGGCCTTACCCTTCCAGATAAATTTGATAATTGTTTTTTTCAATTCTACAAAGAAGGCTCCTGGAATTTTTATTGGGACTGTGTTAAATCTGTAGATCAGTGTAAGTAGAACTGACATTTTAATGATATTTAGTCTTTCAACCCATGAACATGGAATGTCCTTCTAGTTATTTAGATCACCACTGGTTTCTTTTAGCAATATTTTATAGTTTTCTGAATACAGGTCCTTTATGTCCTTGGTTAAATTTATTCCTAAACATTTGATTCTTTTCGTTGTTATTGTAAGTGGAAATTTTTTTATGACTTGTTCTTTAGATTGCTTATTAGCAGTGTATAGAAACACTATTGTTTTTGCATATTAACCTTGCATCCTGTCACATTGCTGAAATTATCAATAAGTCCTAATAGTTTGGTTGTGGAGTTTTCAGGATTTTCTCAGTATAGGATCACCTCACCAGTGAATAGTGAAAGTTTTACTTCTTCCTTTCCTATTTGGGTGCCATTTATTTCTTTTTCTTGCCTAATTGCTCTAGCTAGAAATTCAAGCACAATATTGAATAACAGTACGGAGTCTGTCTTATTCCCAAACTTAGTGGGAAAGCTTTCAGTCTTTTACAATTAAGTACAATGTTAGCTGTGGTTTTTTCATATATGCACATTATCATTTTGAGAAAGTTTCCTTCTATCCCTATCTTTCAGGGTGTTTTTTTTTTTAATCAAAAAAGGATGTTGTATTTTGTCAAATACCTTTCTGCATCAATTGAAATATCATGTGATTTTTCTTCTTGCATTTATTAATGTGGCAGATTACACTGATTGATTTTTTTTTTAAAGATTTAATTATTTTTATTTATTTCTCTCCCCTTGCTTCCCCCCCACCCCCCAACCCCCAACCCCGGTTGTCTTTTCTCTATGTCTATTTGCTGCGTCTTCTTTGCCCGCTTCTGTTGTTGTCAGTGGCACGGGAATCCGTGTTTCTTGAATCACTGTTTCTTTTTGTTGCATCATCTTGTTGTGTCACTTCTCCGTGTGGTCGGTGCCATTCCTGAGCAGGCTGCACTTTCTTTCACGCTGGGCAGCTCTCCTTACGGGGCGCACTCCTTGTGCGTGGGGCTCCCCTACGCGGGGGACACCCCTGCTTGGCATGGCACTCCTTGTGCGCATCAGCATTGCACATGGGCCAGCTCCACACGGGTCAAGGAGGCCTGGGGTTTGAATCATGGACCTCCCATGTGGTAGACGGATGCCCTAACCACTGAGCCAAGTCCACCACCATGATTGATTTTCTTATGATGAACCTCCCTTGCATACTTGGTATAAAGTCCACTCGATCACGATGTATAATTTTTATTATTATTTTTTTTATTGAAGTATATCACTTCATACATGAATACACATAAACAATAAGTGTATAGTAAAGATTGTGACCTTACAAAATAAACATACATAACATCACAGAGGGATCTCATACATCACCCCTCCACCAACTCTTTGCACTGGCATGAAGCATTTGTTACTATGCAAGAGTATTGTCAAAATATTACTACCAACTATATTTATCATCTTACATTTGGTGTATTTTTCCCCCAACCCATACTATTTTTTAAAATGTATTTTTGTTACAGATATTGTGAACTTGCAAAACAATCATCCAGATGTGTAGATTTCCCATACAGCTTCATATCCTGGTGGAACTTCTGTTATAGATTATGAGATAATATCATCAGACTATTACCACCAATCATGGTCTATAGCATACATTTGGCACACTTTTCCATAAACCTCCATTATCAACACAGTATAGCATGGCATTAATGCAAAAATATTATAGTATTGCTGATAACCACAGTCCGTAGGTCACACCAATTGTAGTTTTCCCATGTTTTTTCATATTCCCATCACCCTGCAATAGTGATGGACATCTGCTTTAGCTCACAGAAGGACTCTCTTGCATTTGTACCCTTAACCACAATTCTCAACCGCCTCTGGGTTCACTGTGTTATTCAGTCCCTAGATTATTCTTTAGCTTTCTTTCTATTGACATTTACTTCCCCAGACTATCTTTTTCAGTGACAATCTCATCTATAAACCAGTTGTTACTCACTATAATGTGTTACTATCAACTCTATCCATCTCCACACTTTTACAGTCATTAATTAAAACTTCTACATACATTAAGCATCCATAGTTCCTCTCAACCCTCCTCTTATCTCCTTATAACCAATATTCTAGGTTTTAATTCCATGTGTTTATTATTTGTATTTAGTTCATTTAATGAGAACATGCAATATTTGTCCTTTTGTGTCTGGCTTACTTCACTTAGTATAATATCTTCAGGAATCATCCATGTTATCACATATGTCCCAATTTCATTTCTTCTTCTTCTTTTTTTAATTATTTATTTATTTTTTAAAAATTACATTAAAAAAATATGAGGTCCCATTCAACCCCCCCGCCCCCACCCCCCACTCCCCCCACCGCAACACTCTCTCCCATCATCGTGACACATCCATTGCACCTGGTAAGTACATCTCTGAGCATCACTGCACCCCTAGTCAATGGTCCACATCATAGCCCACACTCTCCCATGTTCCATCCAGTGGGCCCTGGGGGGATCTACAATGTCCCGTAATTGTCCGTGAAGCACCACCCAGGACATCTCCTCGTCCCGAAAACGCCTCCACATCTCATCTCTTCCTCCCATTCCCCAATTCTTATTGCAGCATAGTATTCCCTTGTATGTATATACCATATTTCTTCTTATTGCAGCATAGTATTCCTTTGTATGTATATACCACATTTTGTTTATCCATTCATTGGTGGATGGACACTTGAGTTTTTTCCATCTTTTGGCAATTGTGAACAACACCGCTATGAACATTGGTGTGCAGATGTCTGTTCGTGTCATAGTTTTTAGTTCTTCTGGATATATTCCTAGTAGAAGAATTGTTGGATGATGTGACAGTTCTATATTTAGCTTCCTGGAAACTGCCAAACTGTCTTTCACAGAGGCTGTACCATTTTACACTCCCACCAACAGTGAAGGAGTGTTCCTATTTCTCCATATCCCCTCCAGCCCTTATTGTTGATCTTTATTTTAATAATGGCCATTCTATGTGGTGTTAGATGATATTTCATTGTTGTTTTATTTTGCATTTCCCTAATAGTTAGTGATAGGGAACATTTTTTCATGTGCTTTTTGGCTATTTGTATTTCCTCTTTGGAGAAATGTCTATTTAAATCTTTTGCCCATTTTTAAATTGGATTGCTTGCTCTTTTATTATTGAGTTGTATGATCTCTTTATATAGAATGGAAATCAAACCCTTATGATGTATAATTTTTTAATGTGTTTTTGGATTTGGCTAGCAAGTATTTTGTTGAGGATTTTTGCATCCATATTCATTAAAGAAATTGGTGTGTAATTTTCTTATATTGTAACTATCTTTATTTGGCTTTGGTATTAGGGTATTAGCTTCATAGAAAGAGTTTGTTAGTATTCCTTACTGTTCAAATTTTTGGAAGAGTTTGAGCAAGATTGGTATTAGATCTTCTTTGAATTTAAATTCACCTGTGAAGCTATCTGGTCCTGGACTTTTCATTTTGGGGAGGTTTTTGATGACTATTTCAATTTCTTTACTTGTGATTGGCTTATTGAAGTCTTCTATTTCTTCTAAGGTCAATGTGGTTTGTAAATGTGTTTCCAGAAATTTGTCCATTTCATTAACATTGTCTAGTTTGTTGGCATATAGTTGTTCATAGTATCATTTTATGATCTCTTTTATTTCTGCTGGATCACTGGTAATGACACCCTTCTCATTTCTGATTTTATTTATTTGCATCTCTCTTTTTCCTCTGTCAATCTAGCTAAGGGTTTGTCAATTTCGTTGATTTTCTTTAAGAACCAACTTTTAGTTCTGTTGATTTTCTCTATTGTTTAAGGACAGTTTTAGCTGATATTCTAAACAGATAAAGTAAATCAATGAATGGAGGGCAATTAATCAACAATTAAAAACTAAGTATGAAAGCTAGACAGCCTTTATAGAAGCTTATGAAGAGATTATCATCACATGCACTGAGAAAGCAGAATAAGCTTAGAATCAGGATTTAATTGTCAAGTAGCTGAGATCAAGTGAGACTAAATTGGGAAGTGGACTTGGCCCAGTGGATAGGGCATTTGTCTACCACATGGGAGGTCCGTGGTTCAAACCCCAGGCCTCCTTGACCTGTGTGGAGCTGGCCCACATGCAGTGCTGATGCACGCAAGGAGTGCCCTGCCACGCAGGGGTGCACCCTGTGTAGGGGAGCCCCAAGCGCAAGGAGTGCACCCTGTGAGGAGAGCCGCCCAGCGCTAAAGAAAGTGCAGCCTGCCCAGGAATGGCGCAGCACACATGGAGAGCTGACACAGCAAGATGATGCAACAAAAAGAGACACAGATTCCCATGCCACTGACATCAACAGAAACGGACAAAAGAACACACAGCAAATGAACACAGAGAACAGACAACTGGGGCGGGGGGAGAAGGGGAGAAAAATTTAAAAATACATAAATATATATATATATATATAAAGAAAAAAAATGAGATTAAGTTCCCAAGTAAGATAGATCTATTATGTCAATATGGAATCATGTGAGTAAAGAATGGGGTACTAATACAGAGGATGGTCAGAGCTGGGTTGATGGTCTCAAAAATCTTAACAATTCAGATTTAGTTGCACCTCTGAGACTCAATAAATGGCCAACTTTCCCCATTAGAGTCTTGCACTATCCCCTTGCTTGAAAATCAAGCAGAGGTCTCTCCCTACAAGGCAACATGGGTTCCCCTTAGGATGTGCCTCTTCCTACCCTTCTAACTACTAAGCCAATAACTAAAGATAAGTTACAACATTACATGGTTAAGGAAATGCAGGGCCTTATAATGGAGGAAAGTATTTTACCTTCAAGGGGTTGCAGGACTTAGTCAATATAAGCTTGCAAGACCTAGGAAACTGTATATGGGAGTGGATTCTGAGGGTTCTTGATCAAGGTGATTGAAAAACAAAGTTGTACAAGGAAGGGCTTAGTGATTTGGAGCCAGTCTCCAAGTATACAGAATTTAACACTCTGGGAAATATACCTCTGCTAGGATGGCTTCTTGAATTATAGAAAAAGCAATAGCTTTTACCAGGGATGAGAAAATATTTGCTACTAGGGACTGAAGATAGATATTTTAGGCTTTGTGGGTCAGATGATCCCTCTTATAAGTTCATTCAGCTCTGCCGTTGTTGCAGAAAAGGAATCATAAGCAATATGTAAATGAATCATAGTGGTTGTGTTCCATTAATACTTGGTTTACAAAAATAGGTAACAGGCTGGATTTGACCCCTGGACTGTGGTTTGCTGATCTCTAGCCTACACTAGTGAGGTTGAAATGTCAGAATTTCCATAGCGGAAGGGGTTGTAAAAGAATCAGAGAAAGGCTCATGATAGAGTAGATAAATCATGTAACACCAGAAGACCCACCAGAGGATTATGATCCATGGGAGGCCCAGAGGCCTCCAGGATCACCAAGGCTATCAGGAATGCAGAGGTCAGAGGGGCATCAACATCACTATTGGGGGCTCCCCTTCATTACTATTGGTGGCTCTCCTCTCAGTCCAGGGATATGATAGGAAATGCCATTGCAGAACTGGACTCTTTCATAGAATGTGGAGGAGGGGACTGGATTCCCCATTCCCCAATATCCCCATCTCCTATACCTCAACCATGGACACCCTCTCCTGCCACCTCCAATGGGGGCTAAATGGCAGAATTTAGGATTTAGGAGCCAGGTAGATGTAATTATTATAAAGAGTGGGAAGGTCAAAGAAGCAGTCTGGGGACCTGACTGCAGAAAGTTATGGAGATGCTTAGGAGAATATGTTGTCTATAGCAGCAAAATAAATGAATAACCAAAGAGTTACTATTCAGTCTGTACCAAGAATTCAGGAGTAGATGATCAGGAGACTGAAGACAATTACCCCAACTAAAAGTCCACTATCCCTGGCCTCACTTCTGTTCCTCAACCGGTTTGAGACACAGATTCCATTGACTCAAAAGAGTCAAGATCCCCATGAGGAAGGACCCTGCAATGTCATGGCAAGGGAATATGATAATGTGTCCCAAACTCTTTCTTCCTCAAAGATATATATGTCATTTACTTGTGTAACTAAAATGTGGAGAGCCCAAACATGTAGACAACTGTTAGATATAAGGGTCCAGATTTATTATTTTGGTCTCTAGTAGAGTGGGAATGTATAGGGGCCATGCAATAAAATGCACTGTGGGCTCAGCTCTGGTTCCACAGACCAACTCAGTGGCGATTAACTCAGTCTCTGATTGTAAAATTGGAATATAAGTGATTGATATTTGACTCAGTCCTCACATTGACTCCTTGGCCTGTTGGAAAAGAGTATTGCAGAAGGAAAGATCAAATATAAGTATATGAACTTCCCCCACCCCCCAACAAAACAGTAAATCAAACACAATATTTCATCTGGAGAGGAATGGCAGTGATTAGTACCACTTTTATTGGTGGGTTCCAACTTTATCTCCATTTACTTCTCTGGTCTGGTTTCTACAAAAGCCTGATTGATTTTGAAGGATGGAAGCAGATTACCACAAGCTCAACCACATAGCAGCCCCAATTTCAGCTGTGTGTCAGTCTTGGTGTTGTAGAGTTGATTAACACACCCTCAAAGTCAGATATATTTTATAGGATCATTGGTCTAGGAAATACATTCTTTCCCAATTTGATTAGAAAAGAGGGTCAGAACTAGTTTGTGCTCACAGGGAACAGATAACAGAATAATTTACACTTTTGTCCAGGCTATTAAATCTCTTCTTTACTCAGTCATAGTGAAATCTAAAGAGTTCTGGACTGTCTGGACATCTTGCAGAACATCACAGTGATGCACTGTATGGAAGACTTCATGTTAATTGTACCAGATGAGCAGGAAATGGCTAGGACTTTAGAAGCCGTTATAAGACACATGTGCTCCAGAGAGTGGGAGATAAACCCTATAAAGCTTCAGAAGTCTACCACATCAATAAAACTTTTAGGGGTCCAGCATTCTGGGGCATTCTGGGATGTCTCCTTCAAAGTAAAAGATAAATTATTTATCTTATACTTTTCTCCACAAAGGAAGCACAATGCCTTGTCATTCTCTTCTGGTTCTGGATGCAGCATATTCCACACCTGGGAATACTGTTCCAACCTATATATTAGATGACATGACAGAGCATGGTACCCAGAGAAAGAAAGGGCTCAGAAGCATGTTCAGGCTGTGGTGCAAGCAAACATGACATTTGGGGCATATGACTTGCAGACCCCATAGAATCAAACATATCTGTAGTGGAGAAGATTTCATATGGCATTTATGGAAACCTCAAAGAAGGAATCACAATTCAGACTCCCAATATTCTACAGTATATCCATACCATCTGTCCTGGATAATTATATACCCTTTGGAAAATAGTTCCTGGTGTGCTATTAGAGGTTCTGGGAGAGACAGAGTACCTGACCACAAGACACTAAGGGACCATGGAGCCAGAACTGCCCATCTTGCACTGGATTTGGTAGGATCCACTATGTCATAATACAGGAAGGCCCAGGGCATGCCCTTCTAAGATGGAAGTGGTATATTCAAGATTGGGCTCAGGATTTGGCACAACCATGGCCAGAAAGCATAGGGAAGGTGCAAGTACAGGCGGTGAAAACCCCATGTTATCCATCACTCTTGCACTGGTGCTCTTCCCTCAGTTTGATCATATGGCCACTTAAGGGGTGGGATCCCTTATAACCAGCCGACAGAAGAAGAAAAATGTCAAGCATGGTTCACTGATGAGTTGGCTTGGTAGATGGGTGAAAGACAAAAATGGGTGGCTTGCACTATGGCCTAACTCAGGAGTAGCCCTGAAAGACAGTTGTTAAGAGAAATTCTCCCATTGGTCAAAAATTTGGGCAATAAATATATTCATCCATGTTGCATGGAAAGAAGAGTGGCCCAAGATTAGAATATGTATGAATTCTCAAGCCATGGCAAATGACTTGCTGACTAGCTAGAGATCGTAAAGGAGAAAGATTGGAAGATCAGGGACAAGGGAACCCATGGTGGAAGCATATGTTTGGATACATGGGAGTGGACATGTAGTGTGAAGATCTTCTTATTACATGTTAATGCTACTGGAGAAAGTATACCCCACAAGAGGCACCAACTGAATTGTTAGACAAAATGACTCAACCAATTGACATGAGCCTGCCTCTCTTACTGGCCATCTCAGTGTTGGAAAAGTGACACATAAACACAGTGGCCATAGTAGAAGCATTAGTCACTACATGCACTGGCAAAACTGCATGGACTCCAAATTACCAAGACTTGTCTGTATACTGTCATTGCCAAATGTTCAACCTCCCAGCAACAGAGGCCAGTAGTGAGTTCTTGCTATGGTTTTATCCCTCAAGGAGACAAAGTGGCTGAGAAGACTCAGTGACAATTTGACTACAGTGAACTCCTTTTACCATAAATAAATAAGATAGTCATTTTGAGAGAGATAGACATGTTCCGAGTATGAGCTTTCCTTTCCAGCCAGGTGGTTCTCATTCAGGACCACTAAGATCATATGGAGTGTTTGATTCACCAGCATGGAATCCCACAAAATTGCATGTCAGATCAAGGGACTTAATTTATAGCAAAGGAGATGAAAGACCTTGAGATACACTTTTATCACATACTGTTCAACCCAGAAGCTGTTGGTATGATAGGATTTTAAACAACCTATTGAATTTACAGCTAAAGTGTCAAATTGGAGCTGATAATTTACAACAATGGGGCACCATCCTTCAAGACAGTATACATTTGCTCTATATGTACATAGAGAGAGAAAGCATTGTGTTCCCAATAGGTAGACTTAATTGGCCCAGGACCCAAGATGAGGAAGAAGTAGTGTCACTTGCTGTAACTTCCAATGATCCCCTTGGGGAATTTGTGCGTATTCTCTCATCAACTCTGGACTTTGAATCTAGAAGTCCTGGTTCCCCAACGGTATATATTTCTGCAGGATCCTAATGAGGAGTCCCTTTGAACATAAATTTTGGCTTCTAAGTGGGCACTGTGAACCTTTATGCAAAGGAACCAGCAGGCAAGAAAAGAAAACATCATCTTGGCAGGGGTAATTGACTGAACATTGGCAGAGTGATGGAAATATTCTATATAGTAATGGTGGTGATGGTAGTGTGACTGCATATATTTGTCAAAATTTATCGAATATACACTTAAAATGAATGAATAATATTTTATATAAGCTATAACTCAATAAAGCTGGCTAAAAATAAAATGAAACAATTATACACATATATATCCTTTCCTTTTTTTTTTTTAACAGTGGGAGGTTTAATTGATTCCTCAAACATTAAAATTCTTCTGTTCTCTGAATATACTATCATTTTTTGGTTTTCAGAAACTCAGAAGATGGATTGCTATCTTGTGGGAGACTGATTCTCTAAATGACTGTTAGGTTATGTTAGAGAAATCAAAGTCCATGTTCTCTAAATTCACATTTATAACTTGAGTTCTAACAATAGACACATGTCTGAATGACGGAATAGATTTTCCACTTTTCATCTAGCTTTACATCATGAAAGCACAGTTAGAGTAAATGTTTCACCTGAAATCTGCTCTAGCATTGACATAAGGTGATTTGATAATTAATTTTCTACAACAATGTAGGATGAATAAACTACTTTTTCTAAATACCAAGGCAAGTTAGAGGGAAAATGACTTTTTCAAGGTCTCTGGATTCCACATAAAAGATTTGTTTCAAGAAATTATTTCCAGAATTCAAGAAACTGTATAACTCTATGACCTTCCTGGAGGGAAAATTTGAAGCACTCTTGCCCCAAATAGCAAAGTTGGACTTCTGAGTTATGCAAAATGACAAACACATTGAAAATCTGGAAGAAGTAATCAGGAGATTAAAACAAGCATCTCAAAATACTGTGCACAGAAAAGAATTGATTAACCTCAATATCATTATGAAAAGATGGGTGGTGCAATTCACAAACCAAATAATAGTGTGGACTGACTGGAATTTGTGGAAAACAGCTTGATTGAATTTTGGCAAGACTGATGGAGGAGTTGATTACAAGTTAATGTCATATGAAAATTACTTTCAAATACCAGTACTATAGATAAGATCCACAATGTGGGATTAAAGAAACTCTGTGACTAGAGAAAATCATTGTAGGGAAAGATTTGAACTCCTGATGTGGGAGAGGCTCTCTTGTCAGAAGGAAAATTCATGCCTCCTTGGAACTAAGCCCAGAGACGCAAAATAGGAGAGGGAGCTGCCTGAAATACCAAAGAGGGCATAGTAATTATTTCCTGTCTAATTGTCAGTAACACAACAAGATCAACTTATCTCTTTTGACATTTTGAAGACACACAAAGGCTGCTGGGGAGGAGGCCTGCTGACATCACACATTCTGATTTTGCCTCTGAAATAAATTCAGAGGGACTTGTTGGCTCCTAGAACTGGGGAATTGGTATGAAGATGTATGCTAACCTTACTTTATCTGCTTGGAATCATTACAGCTTTGGGGAATCTTTATGCTCATCATAATTTTTTCTCAGTCATAATGGGTAGGATTAGCAGTTTGTATAATATATTTATAGGCATTTTAATTATATCATACACTTCAATAAATGGAAAGAATATGTTTTATGCATTGATTAATGATGCTTAATAAAATATTTTTATTGTACCTGATGTTGTTTACATTATGAAAATATTCTCCAGAATGATTTTGGGATCTTAAGATGAGACTTTAGTAGAAGAGTTGGTATTCTGCCAATGGACTTTGAAGAGCTTTGTGATAACACCAGGGTGGTAATACAATGGAGAGGTAAAACGTTGTTTCTCGTTTCAATACAGAAAATAGATAGGCATGAAATTTTAACATCCTGTAATATGTGTATTTGGTTATTCAGACTATGATTTTAATCTAAGTACCAGGGCATAGAATTTTAAATCAATGTTACTCATCCCTCACAATAGGTCTTACTGATTAGAGAACACATGTAGGAAATCTAATATATTGAGTCCTTATTTCAAAGTCTTTTTTGTCTTTGACTGTGACTTTAAGCGTATTATGTTTTATGTCACTGTGTTCCATATCCACTGTTTTCTTCAATCACATAAATGTTGAAGGTGAGGCTATCAGACTAAAGAGGGAATGAATCTTGGGGGATATTGGGGAAAAACCTGCGCTGGGAAGCTGAACAGATGTACAGTATGTGTTTTAAACCCTCAAGGCTCTTTGGATGTCAATTGGCTTATGTTTCTTGACACTATCTGTCAGATCACATTGCGCTATCTCAATTTTATATTCCTGGGGATTGATTTCATTAATGGAGAACATGCCAAAATCCAGAATTATCTCAATGAAATATGACTTCAAGCCTCAGCAGCTGAAAAATGGCTGGATGACTATTTCTTCTCAAATGGAGGAAATTAAAGGTTGGGGCCCTGGTGTGATGGCTCTTAACAGCAAGCTGAAAAAACAATTGGACACACTTTGGAACTCACTGGCAAGTGTTTACAATCCACTGGAACCATTTCAGGGCACGTTAAGGAGGAGAAGGCCTGGACCACTGCTGTGAGAACTTGGTGGAAGAAAACGCCAGACATTCTCTGGTCTATAGCGGGAGTGATATTAGGATGGAGTGAATGCTCAGAATTAAAAAAAAAAAAAAAAAAAAAATATGTATATATATATATATATATATGTTGTATTACAGAAATAACATATAGGAAGCATGACTAAGAATCTGAAACATATTCTTACCTGGTTTGTGGGCTCTGTTTCATCACTTGATGTTCATACCTTTTATTGCTTGTTACAGTCCAGACTCTAATCTAATCTAATCTAATCTAATCTAATCTAATCTAATCTAATCTAAACTACATGGTAGAATTTAATTTCCAAGTTTGTCACTCTAAACAAGTGGCTTCTGCAGATTTGGAATGTAGATCATCACTTAATTAGAGACCTAGAATGTTTGATATGTGGCTTAATTTTTAACATTACCTGACAGTTGTTAAAGTTTGGAACTATTTTTTTTTTTAAGATTTATTTATTTATTTATTTCTCTCCCCTTCCCCACCTCCCCGCCCCCCAGTTGTCTGCTTTCTGTGTCCATTTGCTTTGTGTTCTTCTGTGTCTGCTTGTATTCTTATCAGCAGCACCTGGAATCTGTGTCTTGTTTTGTTGTGTCATCTTGCTGTGTCAGCTCTCCGTGTGTGCAGCACCATTCCTGGGCAGGCTGCACTTTTTTTGTGCTGGGCATCTCTCCTTATGGGTGCACTCCTTGTATGGGAGACACCCCTGCATGGCATGGCACTCCTTGCACTCATCAACACTGCACGTGGGTCAGCTCCACACGGGTCAAGGAGGCCCTTAGTGTGAACCCTGGGCCTCCTATGTGGTAGGCAGGTGTCCTATCCATTGGGCCAAATCCGCTTCCTGTGTAACTACTTTTTATTAATATTTTTAATTCTTTGGATGGGTCAGGATTGGCTTTTTGTTGAAGCAAACAACTTTTGATTAAATGATCTGCTGCCATGTGTGTTCTGAGAGAATCCTTACAGAACTCTAGGAAACCTGAAGTTCAGAAGAACACAGTTTTGAAATACTTTTCCATAAATTATAAAATATCATTGCAATAAGAGCCATTATTCTATTATTCTCATTAAGGAAGCAGGGTATTTCATTGACTTTAGAATGAAGACATAATCTACTTGCCATTCTCAAGGTGAAGATTTATTTTAATATTTCTCCATTTTTATTTCTTCTATCCTATTTTCTTGTGTAACTTAAGAATGCGATGCCCATTTACCATATGCTCAAAAGCTCTCTTAAAAGTAGTCTGCTACTTTTTCTAAAACTAACTTTTTTATGTAAGTTGAGTTTTTGACAGTTTTTTCCTAAAATTCCTTAGGAAAAAAACATGCTTTCCAAAAGACAATTTCTGCTCTTTAACTTGGAAATTATTTGCATGCTCATTTATGGATTGAGTTTGTTCATTCTGGAGATACACTATTCCCATTCTATATCTTGTTTTTGTCTGAAATGGAAAATAAAACCTCTAAAATGTTGGAATGTTTTCTGCTTATATAAAAGATGGAATCAGCTTTCATGAGCTTCAAATATTTTACAAAATATTATGTATACTTAGGTCATTATGTATTTAATTTGTTGAATGGTCTGAACTGCAGGGAACATCCATGGCCCTTTCATTTGTTTCCCAATCCCTGAACTTCAATTATATTCTGTTGATTCTTCCAGACTCTCTTTAAGGACATTTAGGTAATTCTGTGTCATTATCACCACTTTCAAATATAAAAATCTCTGTTTTCAACCATCGATCCACAATGCTCACCTTTTCTCTTTTATACTCTTCTCACCTCTAGTGGCTTTTCCCAAGGAACTTACGATGCTTCAATATTTTTCTGGCTAAGACTAACAGGCCATTGATGCCCCTTCTCCTTTAGGCTCCATGGGTGAGTTATTTGGGGTGTCTTGTGTGTGGGGAGTGGGGTTTCTGCATTTCAAGTTTCCCTGATATGAGGGATCAAGTCTAAGGTGACTTCTTCCTAATCACTACTCAGTCTGCCCCTGAAGATTCACTCCAAACCTCTCCTGGCATAGCCAGGCAGCCATATTGGGCTTGGGACTGGCAATATGCTTCTCGTCTGTGGGGTACCCTTGACTCACCTCTTTTTGGATTCTCATGGTAGGAGGGCAGGCTTTCCATAGCTATCCCCTGTTTCAGTTCAATGCCCTTTCTCCTATGCTCTTTCTTCCTTGTTATAAACAGTGCTGAGGAAGATCACTAAGTTCACTTCAGAAACTGGTAATTAGGAATGAAATAACAATTTCCTTTTTTTTTTTTTTTTTAGATACTTCTCTGTATTAATTGTTGTGAGCCCATCTCTCCAACTTGGTATTGGGGGAGAGAAAAATAATCATTCTTCCCTATAGCTTCAACAATTTTATTCAACCCTCCTCCTCTCCCCATTGCTCATCTGCTTGTAGCTAGAGGGAAGGGTTTGTGGTGATTCCTTAGCTTAGCAGTGGGTTCAGTCACCACTTAAGACCTGGAGGAGGAATTCTGGTTGTGTGCAGTTCTCTTTAGCTTGTGCAGTACAGGACATCTCTTTGTCTTCAGATTTGGATCTTAGTCACCAATTCAAGGACTACAAAAAACATCTCGTTTGTCATGCTGCTCTATATTATATTATGGCCCCAACAATTTTATAATATAACTGTACATAAAAGTCATTATAAGTAGGCCTATGAGCGGTTCTACTTGTGTTCACCTGCAATCCGTCTTGTTATTGAGAAAATGATAGTGAATTTAAGATTAGCCAAGGATATGATTTATTTATTTTTAGCACCTCTGATTGTTTTGTCCTTCAGTCCATAATCTTCTTCACATCACACCCTATCAACTGTTGGTAACATCCTCCACCAAGCTCTTTCTCTTTCACTGTACTGGCCACCCAGATGCAATACCTTCCAAACTTTTAAAATTATTCTTGCTTCTTAAAAAAATCAGGAATCCTTCTAACTTCACTCACCTGTCCCAAAACTGAGTTTTAAATATAGGCCACCATCATGCAATATATCTGGAATGCTTGAACTCTCGTAGATCCCTTCTCAAGTTTTATGTATAATAGGTGGAGTTCATTTTGTGTAACTTCTCATTCAATATGTATTCTGCTATGTTTGTTCCTCCTTGGATTCAGGAGTTTTGACTCACTAATTTAGTATTACTTATTAAGGCTGGTGACCATATCTTAGCTTTCTTTGTATGCCCTGAAATAGCTAGCATAGTGTTTGACAAGTAGATAATATTTTTTTAAAATGTGTGCTTTTTTGGTCAGTATATTGTACAGTGTAGCAGAATGAGTGCTGCGCTACACATCAGAACAGTGATGTAGCCTTTGGAAAAATTGCTTAACTTCTTAAGCCTCAGTTCTCTTGTTTGTAAAAGAGAAAAGTGTCTACTTTGAAAGATTGTTAGGAGTTGCAAATAGGAAGTGAAGAGTTTTTAATCTGGAAAAAAGCTCTAGTTATTATTTTGGATTAATTTAGGAAAGTTAATTTTTTCCTACTTTAAGTCCAATACAAAGGCAGCTATGGGAGTTGGATGGAATGGAGTATTTTGGTTGTCTACACTCAAGAGCACAGATTGCTTTCCAATGGAAAAATCTTCAAATTTGTTTGGGGGAAATAAAGTCATTTCACCTATTTAGAAGATAAAGGCGATGAGGCACTTAGAAATATTTTGTGTATGACATAAGATTAATGGCAGAACTAGAAAGATATAAATCTCACAATTTTTGGAGGTTTGAATATCTGCTAATGATTCTATAGCATTATAAAATGAAGAAAGCATGAAAAATTGGTTTCGAAAGGTAGGGTTTTGTACTTCATTAAATCTGAAACCCATAAGTTTTCTGAATTTCAAAATAATGGTGTCCTCCATAGTTTTACCTCCCATGATTTGAGGACAAAGAGGCAGTTAAATGAACAGCAAAAATGGAATGTAGAACATTTTGCTGAGGTTTCTCCTTATGGATTCTCACTTGCCTGGTATTGTTCAAGGTTGTTCCAAAGCTTCCACTTGGGGAAATCAACTCCCAATGTGCCTTGCAGAGTTATGCCTTTATGAAAAGTAACCAAAACATTTGAATTAGGTATACTCTCCTCTCCTGAGACCAACAATTTAGCTTAAAATGTGAAGAGTAGTGCACACCCAGAACTGAAACTGCAAAAATTAGATCAAATTGAATTTTTATTTTCTCAACATTCTGCCTTTTTCTGTTGAGGCATGTGGTGCAGTTCTCCACAGAGAAATAAATAAATGCCAACATATCTGTGCAGCATCAAATCAAAATTAGAAAGAATGTGCTTTGTTTCACAATCCCCTCATCGTGGTCAAGCAGCAGATTGGCCAGTTTAAGGTAATGCCAACTCACTGTTTCCTCTTCCTTAAATTTTAAGAGCAATGCCACTGACCTTCCTATACCCTTGCCAGGGAAACTCGCATGTATCTGGCATAAATAATTAAATTACTACTCACTCCTAGATTCTTGGACATGTTACCACAAATACTTTGCTCCCTCCTGCTTAAATAATATATTACTTTAGAGATGAATTCTCTGGCTTTCATGTAGGAAATACATTCCCAGCAGTCGCCTCTAGGATATAAATGAATTTTACTCTAATCCCATCATTTTTCTCCCCCAAATTCTGGTGCTGTTCTCAGACATTGTTAATAAGAAGGTATGCTGGAAGGGAACTGACAGGCAAATATTGCTACTATTTTTGAAATGGGATTTAGAATTTAGTTCCCTAACATAATTTTTTATTAATTTTCTAGACCCATTCTTCTCAACACCTTTTTAAACAGAAAAAATGTTCTTACAATAACTGACATTTTTTTAGAGAGAGAAAAGAAATTGGTGGATAGCTTTTGGAGGAATGATTCATTTTCCCTGCAAATCTGAATCATTTAATTATTTTTCAGGCTAAATCCATTAAAATGTTAGATAAACCATTTTATATTTTATAAAGGAAAAAATCAAAGCTTTGATCATACCATAGTTGAATAGGTGATCTTCGTATTTTGCGTTTTTCCCTATCATACCCAAGCAATTTTCATACCCTGTAACTTACTGACTTGGCTATTATCTCTTGTGTCCTTGTCATTCTTTCTTCTTCCTCAGCTACTGCCTCTCTCAAGCCCTCATTGTTTTTCAGGTTGAATTTCAACAGTAGATGAACTGATCTTCCTATATTAAGTCTCATTTTCTTTCCAGACATTCGTGATTGATACTCACGTTCTTTGTCAACATTTCCAGTTTCCTACACACACACCGTCAGGCTTCAGTGTTCTGTCCCTGTGTGAAATGTGAGGAGGTGTGATGTATTGCTCCCCGAGGGGACCCTGTCGGGGTAGGTGCAGGAGTTACCATGCCTCCTGGCATTGGTACTGTGGCTGGTGATGGCCAGCCAGCTCCCTAAGCCAGGAGGGCGAAATGAGTTGGCAACATTCTACCCCCACTCTAAACCCTAAACCAAAGCAACTGGGAAATAAACTGTTGTAAGACACTGAGATTTTAGTGGTTTTTTTTTCACTGTAACATACCACAAACTTTCCTCACCAGCATATTCCATTCTACGCACAAAACAAATCTTTCTAGCATGTTGGTATTTTAATATGCATATCATGACGTCACTACTGTGCTCAAAATTCTTGAGTGGAGGCCCACTCAGATAAATAAAAACTAAATTTCTAACCCTGGAACCTAACTGTCAGAACTGATGTAAGAGTTCAATAATATGACCAAGTTAAAAAATATGAAAATATGAAAATTTACTAAGCATGTAATAAACAGAATGAAGGACTTCAGTTATAATAGCAATTACTTTTCCCCTTCCACGTTATACTCCAAATCTATGTCATTTATAGGTCATTCAAATCATGCCAGTTTCTAGGGCTTGGGGAAATTTCACTCAGTATGGATTTTCCCTTAACAATTTATTATAATTTATTTTCATGTCTGGCAACATTTAAAAAATATATTTAAAAATTTAAAGATACTTTAGATTACAGACTACATTTTTTAAGGTAAAATGAACGGCATTTCAACCTTTACTATTTGCAGCAACTCTGTGAGTTAAAAGTCCTTGCTGAGATAAATGGAAAGTTCTTGTGTTGGGGGTCACAGAGAAATGGGTGGGGACCCTATCTTGGGACTTACTAATTGCAGCACCGTGGACATGATTCCAACCTCCTGCCTCCCAAACTCTTCATTCAAAGTGAGGATAAACCTTTCTCACAGACAGTTGTGGGGTTGAAATTAAAGCACTTGACATAGAAGTGAAGCTCTTGATTGCCTTCAGTCTCTTTGTAGATGAGAAAATAGAGGCCCAGATCTGAACACTGTATAGATCTCTATACTTTTTGAATCTTTGGTCTATCTGTAGGACATTTCAGGCTGATGTTAACGTCCTGTTTCCTTCTGGATTATTTCCTTCAGTTACTTTCCTTTACTCTTCTCTATGTATGAATGGCTGTGAGCTTGTTATGTTTAGGAGAGGGAAGCTGTGAGGAGGTAAATACTGAGCTACTGAGAGACTTCAAAGCCTTCTCGGGATCCTACTAAATGATTAGGTGATGATTTGGAAAGTCCCAATAGAAACTTCCTCCCCACTTCTAAAAGAAGCCTATTCTACTGTCTAGTCCTGAAAAGTTTTAGGGAAGCAGTTCTTGTGACTAAAATGTAAAAAGCTCTATGGATAAAGGCTTATAAACATGTGGGTTATTCTTTCTCATAGTGGTAATATCTTAAGGCAATATCTCAGGGCAGCTGCAAGTTTGTTGGTAGATCAGAAATATAAAGAATCCAGATGCTTCTTAATGTTCCTGTCATTATGTTGTTAGTTATCTTTTCTTAACATCAGGGATTTTAAACAGAGGAATTAGTGACATGTAATTTTTGAAATGTGAGATGTATTCTTGCTGCTTGGAGAATTATTTATTCCTTTTCAAGTAAGAAATTTTAGCATATTTAGTGGTGGAACCCCAAACTCTCATTCAATTCTTTGCTATTTATAAACTAATGTGAAATTATAAAAATTGTTTTTTAAAAATAATGTAGAAGCTTAGGAAAGTGCTAGTCTTATTCAACATGAAAAGAAAGTTAGAAATGCATATACAATATAAACATAATCTGTAAAAAAATCCTGTAAACATTCCCATGGAATAAGTCTATAAGGAAATGCAGCAAGGGGTTAATAAGGAATAGTTCAGAAGAGTGGCATTAGATGATCTTTATTTTCTGCTTCATAATATACTGTATTTTCAGCTTTCTACAATGAACCACATATTTTTATTGCTATTATAAATGAAATTAATTCTTAATATATATGTGTATATATGAAACATGTATTTTGTACATTTTTGAACTTGGTCACATTTTACAATTTTATTGTTAATAACACTAATAACTTCTCAATTGACTTTTTTAAAATCCCAGAAACAGGTCAAATAATAGCCAATAACCTTGTTTTAGTTCTGATTTTAATAGAAATTTTATAATATTTCACTATGCATACATCAGCTGTTAATTTACCTAAATTTCATTCATCAAGTTAGAGAACCATTTTTAGACTTGTATGTTGAATGCCTATTTGGCATCTTACTTGAATATTGTGTCAGAGACTGTTAATTATCATGCCAGAAATTGTTGAGTCTTTTCTCCTGTTTTCTCCTCTTCTTCCTTCTAGTCATTGAGCCACCTGAGTGCAGTTGGACACATGACTATCCAGCTAGAGGCCATGATTGGTGTGAGTAAGCTTTGTCCAATGTGATGGAAACAGAAGTAATGTTACCAATTTCTGGATCATGTTATTACAAAGAATTAGTTTGTTATCTATCGTTTTTTTTCGCCTTTCTGCTGGTTGGGATGGGATAAAACCAGAGTCTACTGCCTCCGATCCAAGATGGCAGTCACTTCTGAGGATGCAACTACATGTAATACCAATATAAGTGTCCAACTTAAATGTCCAGTGCAGCATACTTCATTCCTTAATCTTGAATACCTTCTTTCCTGCATCTTCTTTTTCTCAGAACTCTCCATTGTTATGAAGTGGACTTCATTCATCACTCTTCAAGTGTCAGCAAATCTGCTCTCATATTTTCAAAAGATATTTCCATTTCCTACACCTCTGGTTACTTCTCTCCCTAGACTGAATTAGTTTGATATCCTTTTAAAAACTGCACCCCTGTTTCTACTTCTGTGGTTTACAATGTGTTTCCCACACAGCAGTCAAAGTGCCTTTTTAAAAAAATGGAAAATGGATTCTATCACTTCCCTGCTAAAATACTCCAATTTGCATTCTTTACCACTTAAAATAAAGCTTTCTTTTTGCCAAAAAAGGGTCCTGAGGGATTTATCCCCTACATTTTTCTCTGGTTACTTTTTGTACTCTTTACTTCCTATCCTTTTCTTGTCTACCATTACTTACTCTCCTACTGCCCCTGAGACACAACATTGCCGTTCAGCCAGGGGTCTTTATATTTACTAATTCTCTGCTTGGAAAGAGCTTTTTTCAAATAATATCTTGGCAAGCTCCTTTGCATCATCCAAAGTTCTATTAAAGATTACCCAATTTGATAAGCTTTTTCTCACTCACCTTCCAAAATAGCTGCCCCCCTTTTTTTTAATTCTCTATTCCTTTATCCTGCTGTATTTTTTATCATAAGACTTAGTGTTATCTGAAACTGTAGTATTTATTCTTTAATCTTTTTTTTTTTTAATGCTTAGTGTCTTTCTCTGCCACTGTAACAAATTCTTCCATGATGACAGGGATATTGTACTGCTTATCCTATATCTCCTGAACTTGACCAGTGCTCCTAAAATATTTTTTCAATAAATTAATAAATCTATTTTTAGTATTATATAACATTATCAAATAAGTTTGTTTTTTATTAGAGAAGTTGTAGGCTTACAGAAAAATCATGCAGAAAATAGTTTCCTTATTTAACCCTGCCCCCCATTACACCTTGCATTAGTGTGGTACATTTGTTACAACTGATGAAAGAATAGTAGTATAATTGTACAAATTATATTAAAATATTTGCTGATATTAAGCCATCTGTATATTCTTAAAATAAACCCTTCTTGGTTATGCTCCATTTAATTTGATTTTAGATAGTTATTTTAGTATTTCTTGATATTTATAGTTGAGATTAGCCTATGGATTTATTTTTTATTTTTATTTTTATTTTTTATTTTTATCCCCTCCCCTGCTGATGGCTCCCTCCTCTGTTTGCTCATTGTCTGCTTGTCTTCTTTAGGAGTCACCAGGAATCAAACCCAGAACCTCCCACGTGGGAGGTGAGGGCCCAACTGCTTGAGCCACCTCTGCTTCCTGCTGGTTGCAGCATCTGCTGGTTACGGTGTCTGCTCGTTGTGGTTTTTTCGCGGTGTCAGCTCACTGTGGCTTCTGCTCCATCTGCTCGTTGAGGTGTCTGCTTGTCTTCTTTAGGAGGCACCAGGAACTGAACCTGGAACCTCCTACATGGAAGGTGAGTACCTAACTGCTTGAGCCACCTCTGCTCCCTGCTGGTTGCAATGTCTGCTGGTTGTGGTGTCTGCTGGTTGCAGCATCTGCTGGTTGTAGCAGTTTTGCAGTGGCTGCTGGTTGCAGCATCTGCAGCATCTCCTCATTGTGGTGTCTGCTTATCTTCTTTAGGAGGCACTAGGAACCTGGAAGCTCCCACATGGGAGGCAAGTGCCCAACTGCTTGAGCCATCTCTGCTACCTGCTGGTTGTGGTATCTGCTGGATGTGGTGTCTGCTCATTTCAGGGTCTTCTTGTCTTCTTTAGGAGGTGCCTGGAACTGAAACCAGGACCTCCCATGTGGGAGGCAGATGCCCAATTGCTTAAGCCACATCTACTCCCTGGATTTTTGTGTTATCCTAAAATTGTCAAAAATGAACTGGAGCCTTCCATTTTTCCCATGCCTTGGTATTATCTATAAGAGAAAAATGATGCACTCCTTGAAAATCTGAAAGAAAACTCCAGTGAAATTGCTGAGTACAGTATATGTCATTGAAATAATATTTTTATGACTTTTAAAATCTTTAAAAACTAATAGTTTAGTCAGGTATTTCACTTGTTCTTTCTCAATAAAAACAATTCACATTTTCCTGGAAAAATATCAATTTTATTATAATTTTCAAGTTTAATGGCAATGGCATTTTATACAGTTTTATGATGATTTTAATATCTATTTTCTGTAATCTTATTCCTGATTCATTTCCAGTTGTATGTTTGATAGTTTAGATTAGCCCAAAATTATTCTGCCTTGAAAACCACAAGTTTTCTTAATCTACCTCACTTCTCATTCTTAACTGGATACCACTAACTCATTCTTTATATCCTAGCTTAAGCAACACTTCCTTCAGGAAGTCACTCCTAATTGCCTCAGTTCAGTGAGATTCCAATTGCTATCCCACAAACTTCACTGTACTTTCCATATTAATATCACACATTTCAACTAACTATAAGCAATTATTGAGGAAAAGAAGCAAGACAAAATGTAGCACATACATGTAAATGTGGTTTGGAAGGGACTTGTGGCAGGCTTCTATGGAGCTGGCAATATGCTATTTCTTAATCTGTAGTATTAAATAGATTTTTACTTAGTGAACATTTATTGAACTGAACAATTTTGCTTATACATATGGAAGATGTTGGATGCTATATTTCATAATAAAATGGTTTTAGAAGTGCAGTATACTTTTTAAATTTTTCTCATTTTGTTGGTAAGAACGTCTCCACAGACCTGGCGCCTGGCCAAAGATTGAAATCTGGGCACTATTGCTGTGTTGATTGGCAACCACAGCAAGATTTTAAGCAAGAAACTAACAGGATAAGATTTGAAAAGGGTGACTCTTAGAGCAGGGAAACCAATTATGAAGCTCTTTCAATAGCTCCCTTGAGATTTCCACTTCTGACCAGATATATTCTCATGCCTGAATCAACAAGTCACTGCACATCAGGCAATGAAGAACGTGATTCCTGAGACAATGGAAGCAAATGGGGTGAGATTTACAATTTCCCTGGTTTAATACCTTTACAAAAATTCTAGGCCCTAGTTCAAGGCAGAAGTCTGGCCGACTCCTTAAGTTGAAAGATGTAACTTACCATCTGGGGAGATCAAGGTAGTTAGAATTTGCAGGACAGAGTCCTGGAGAAAAAAGCCTGCACAGAGAGAGAACTTCAGAGATATGTAGAGTCCCCCTCTAGCATTCAGTTAAATACTGATCAGCTCATGCATATAAGGAAACTATGAGGTTGGGGAAAGAACAACTCACAACCAGAAAGAGCAGTGGCCCATGTTCACAGAGGTCACAGAGTAGTACTTATTTCTATCAGCAATACTGGAAAACCTCATGATACACAAGGCTTTGAGTAGAGTGCCCAGAAGGGTCTTAGCTCAATAGTGGGTAATAATTAGCACTAGAGTAGACTGCACTGGCCCTGCCTAACAAGACTTAAAAGCAGGACACAATAGGATCTGCTCCAACTAACTTAACTGCACCCCAGGAAAAAGTCTTAAGATTATTTTTAGCAATGCAAAAATATTCAGCACCTGAATATTATCTGATCAAAGATGATCAGATATGCAGAGAAACAGGAATTTATGACTCATAATCAGGAGAAAAGCAATCAATGAAAATCTACCCAAAACTTATTTATACAGATGTTAGAATAAGCAGACAAGGACCTTATAAATTATTATAACTGTATGCCATAAGTTGTATAGAGACATGAAAGATATAAAAAAATTTTTCACTTTTGGAGATGAAAATTACATTTGAGATGAAAAAATAGATGGGATGGTATTAATAGCATATTAGATATTATAGAAGAAAGATCAAGAAAAAATTGAATTTGAAGTTATAGCCATATAAGCCATATAAATCCAGAGAGAAAAAAAGGAAAAAAGATCTGAACAGAACATCAGTGATTTATGGGAGAACTTCAAATGGGCCTACTTTACATTAATTGGAGTTCCCAAAAGAGAAAAGAGCAGAAGAGAGAAAAAACTTGAAGAAATACTGTCTGAAAATTTTCTGTTTTTTTATGAAAATTATATACCCACAGATCCAAAAAGCTCAACAAATCCCAAGCACAAGAACATGAAGTAAAATAAACCAAGGCAAATCATAATCAAATTAGTCAAAATCCATCATAAAGAGAAAATCTTAAAAGGAGCCAGGGAAAAAAGGCATATTATGTACAAAGGTATGAAATTAAAATGATAGTAGATTTTTTTTTGCCAGAAAAGCAAAAAGACAGGAAAATATCTTTAAAGTACTGCAAGAAAAGAAATAAACCCTTAGACTAGAACTCTAAACCAAAGGAAAATTTCATTAAAAAAATAAGATGAAATAATGACTTTTATACATATAAAAGCTAGTAGAATTCAACAACAGCAGACCCCATTAAATGAAATATTAAGAGAAGTTGTTCAAGCGCAAATCAAAACCACTATGAGATACCATTTCACATCCACCAGAATGGCTACTATTAAAAAAATGGAAAATTGCAAGTGTTGGAGAGGAAGTAGAGAAATTGTTGGTGGGAATGTAAAATGGTGCGGCAACAGTGGAAGACAGTTTGGCGGTGCCACAGAAAATTAAGTATAAAATTACCATACGACTTAGCAATCCCACTGTTAGATATATACTCCCCAAAATTAAAAGCAGGAACTTGAACAGATTTTCACATTGATGTTCATAGTGGCATTATTCACAATTGCCAAAAGATAGAAGCAAGCTAAGTGTCCATAAACAAATGAATGGATAAAGAAAATGTGGTGTGTACATACAGTAGATTATTATTCAACAATAAAAAAGAATGAAGTACTGATACCAGCAATGACACGGATGAACATTGAAGACATCATGTTGAGTGAAATAATCCAGATACAAAAGGACGAAAATAGGATGATCTCGCTGATATGAAATAATTGGAATAGGAAGATTCATGGAGTCAGAGGCTGGAGTATAGTTTGCTGGCGGGTTGGGGTGGGGTGGGGAGTGGGGATTTGGTGCTTGGGTTTTGAGGTTGTTTTTTTGGTGGTGGATGGTAGTGATGATGACACAGCATTGTGAATGTAATTAGCAGTACTGAACTAAATCTATTTCAGCATATAGATCGTTCATGTATTTTGTAATACCTAATTATTCATGTTTTTGGTGCTATTGAAAAATTTAAATTTATGATTTTTCATTACTGGCATATAGAAATATAATTGATTTTTGTATGTTGAATGTGTGTTTTGCAATACTGTAGTAGTCTATGATTATGTTAAATTCCATTAACTGATTTTCAAATAGAACTAGAGATTATGACTCTTTCTTTTGTAAATGTTTTTTAGACATTAAGGCCACAAAATAATGATGGGTCAAAAAGTTAGGCCAGACCACAAAGTTGGTCCAAAGGTGTCAGTCTAAGCTGAGGTTGTTTACACCTTATTTTTCAATAAAACAGAAATGTGCAATAGATACCTCATCTTAAGGACAATGATAGCATGAGGAAGTATACTTCCCCAATAACTTAGTTGTACCCAGGTGTATTAGTCAGGATTATCTAAGGAAACAGAACCCACAGGAGATATCTGTAAATTTTATGAGATTTTATTAAAATTGTCCAAATTCTTCAGTGTAGCCTGAAAGCAGGAAACTCCAGTGAAGATTTCTGATGAATTCCCCAGGAGAAGCTAGCTGGCTGAAGTAGAGATGGAAATCATTCTGACTGCTGAAATCATTACTTCTCATTTTAAAGTTTTCAACTGATTGGATGAAACATCTCTCATTTTTGAAGTTGTTCTCCTTAGTTGATTGTAGATGTAATCAGCCATGGATACAGTAAAAATCAGGCCAGTGTTCACTTGACCAAACAACTGGGCACCATTACATGGTCAAGTTGACACATGAACTTAACCACTGATGCATCCTGTGTGGATTATCAGTGTGGACTGAGGAGCCCTACCCATGGTGATTCTCTTTTTATCTTTGGGATTGTCTAGAAGGGTATTTTTTCATTTTACTTCATGTCATTAATGTCTAATGTCTATATCTGAATTGTAGTTTTTTACTGCAACACAGCATCATAACCTACTTAATTCTGTGTTTCATATCCTTCCCCACCATTAGGCTTATTCAAGGTTTCACTATAGCAGGTCTAGCCATGACTTACCCTAGTAAAATGAAGACTTATTTTATGCAAGGAAATTTGACCAGTCATACAGAGAGGAGTTAAAAAGCATCTCAGACATTTTCTTGAGATCTTATGGAATGAAAAGCACAATGAATGAAATTAAAAATACACTGGAGTCATATAACAGCAGATTTTAAGTGGCAGAAGAAAGGACTGGTGAACTTGAAGACATGGCCTCTGAAAGTGAACATACAAAAGAACAGATGAAACAAACAAACAAACAAAAAAGGACAAAAAAAAAAAAAAAAGAGAACAGATGAAAAAAGAAAAGAATGGGAAAAATTGAACAAAATCTCAGGAAACTAAATGACAGCAAGAGATGCACAAACATACATGTCATGGCTTTCCCAGAAGGAGAAGAGAAGGGAAAATGGGCAGAATGAATATTCGAAGAAATAATGGTAGAAAAATTTGCAACCCTACTGAAGAACATAGATACTCATGTCCAAGAAGCACAACCTACTCCCATCTGAGTAAATCTGAATAGACCAACACTGAGACACATATAAAGCAGAATGGAAAATGCCAAAGACAAAGAGAGAATTCTGAGAAGAGCAAGAATAAAGCAGTACATAACATATAAGGGATATTCAGTAAGATAAAGTGTCAGTTTCTCATCAGAAACCATGGAGGCAAGAAGAGAGTGGTATGACATATTTAAGACACTGCAAGAGAAAAGCTGCTAGCCAAGAATCGTATATCTGGCAAAACTGTCTTTCAAAAAAGAGGGTGAGATTAGAATATCCACAGATAAACAAAAACTGAGATTGTTTATAAAAAAGAGACCAACCTTGCAGGAAATATTACAGTCTGAAAAGACAGGAGAGAGAAGTTTGAGAGAGAGTCTGGAAATGAAGATTATATCAGTAAAAGTAACTAAAAGTCTCAAAAGAGTGGTGAAAATAAAACATGACAGATAAAATCCAAAGGTCAAATTAGGTGAAATGAGAACTACCTTTATAGTAATAACATGTATGTTAACGGATTAAACTCCCCAATTAAAAGACACAGACTAGCAGAATGGATTAAAAAAATATGAGCCATCTATATGCTGTTTACAAGAGACTCAACTTAGACCCAAGGATAATAATATATGAAAGTGAAAGGCTGGAAACAATTATTCCATGTATGCAGTAAGGGGTAAAAAAAAAGCCAGAGTAGCTATGCTTATATGAGATAAAATAGACTTTAAGAGACACTAGTAATGTGTAATCTGAGGAGAAAGTCAGGGAAAAAATTCCATTTACAATAGTGACTGAATGAATCAAATATTTATGAATAAACTTAACCAAGGATGTAAAACATTTGTACTCAGAAAACTACAATGCATTATTAACAGAAATTTTAAAAAGACTTAAATAATAGAACATTCCATGCTCATGGGTTGGAAAACTAAATATCATTAAGATGTCAATTCTACCCAAATTGACATACAGATCAGTGCAATCTGTGATAAGAATTCTACCAGTATTTTAAAAATAAATGGAAAACACAATTATCTAATTTATTTGGAAGGGTAGGGGGTCCTGAATAGGCAATAACATCTTAAAAAGAAAAAGTAAAGTTGGAGGACTCTCATCTCCATATCGTCTTCATATTACTTAGCTATAGTGGTAAAAATAGCATGGTACTGGCCAAAAGACTGGCACATAGACCAGTGCGAAGCAGACTGATGGTTCAGAAGCAGATCCTCACATCTATGGTCAACTGATATTTGACAAGCCTGTCAAACCCATCCAGCTAGGGCACAACAGTCTATTCAACAAATGGTGTTGGGAGACCTGGATATCCATAGCCAAAAGAAAGAAAGAGGATCCCTATCTCACTCCTTATACAAAAATTAACTCGAAATGGATCAAAGACCTAAATATAAAAACAAGAACAATCAAGCTTCTAGAAAAAAATGTAGGAAAACATCTTCAAGACCTGGTGGTAGGTGGTGGATTCTTAAAGGAGGTAATAGGAGAACTGAGATGGACTACTGATGCTTATTGCATGTAGTTTTGATTAACTTTACTGTAAAAGTGTGGAAATGTATGGAGTTGGTGGTAACACATTATAGTAACAACTGTTTTATAAGTGAGAATGTGGCTGGAAAGGGCAGTCTAGGGATGAAAATAGCAATTGAAAGAAAGCTACGGAATAATCTAGGGACTGAAGAACATAGAAAACCCAGAGATGGATGAGAATTGTGTTTGACGGTACAGATTCTAGAGTGTTCTTTGTGAGCCAGAGCAGATATACGTCACTATTTTTTGGTGGTGGGAACGTGGAGAAGTATGGAAAAAATACAGCTGGAGTGACCTATGGACTGCGGTTAACAGCAATACTGTAATATTCATGCATCTATGCCAAAGATGTACTATGTTGAGAATAGGGTAGTATGGAAAAAGTGTGCCAAATGTATGCTATGGACCATGGTTAGTGGTAATAGTCTGATGATATTATTTCACAATCTGTAGCAAACGTTCCACCAAGGTATGGTGTGTTGGTGTGAGGGTGTTGTATGAGAATTCTGCAGTGAACCTGATTGTTTTGTAAGGTCATAACTTCTGTAATAAAAATATATTTTAAGAAATAATAACAGGGTAGGTTGGGGAAAAACATACCAAATGTAAGATATGGACTATAGTTAGTAGGAAGATTTTGATGATATTCTTCCATAATTTTAACTAATGTCTCACAGCAATGCAAAGTGTTGGTGGTGGGTTGATGTAGGGGTACCCCAGTATGATGTTATGCATATTTGCTTTGTAAGTTCACAACTTTTACTGTACATTTATTGTTTATGTATGTTCATGCATGAATGATATAAAAGTAATAATAATAATAGGGTGGTTTGGGGGAAAATATATCAAATGTAAGATACTTTGGTGAGTAGTAATATTTTGAGGATGTTCTTTCATAATTTGTTAAAAGTGTTCACAACAATGCAGGTTTTGGTGATAGGGTGAGGTATGAGAGCCCTGTGTGGTGTTATGCATATTTGTTTCGTAAGTTCACCTCATTTACCATACGTTTATTTTTATGTATGTTTATATATGAGTGATAGACTTCAATAAATTTTTAAAATGAAAAATATCAAGTAAGGGAGAGTTTATAGAAATCAGAGTTGTTCAAAAGTTGAATGACCCACTCTTTTACCATAAGAGAAGGACTGATAGGGGTTTATGTTCTAGTTCAACACCTTACTATGGAAAAAATTTCTTTAGGAATTTTTAAATTCAGGGATAGTTAGTACCACCAAAAGGATAACGTCTTTTAGGTAATAGGCTCCCTTTCACTGGTAATGCCAGGTAGAAGATGTAGGAACAAATGTCTGAAATGCTTTCTGTAAATTTCTGTATTAGTGGGGGTGTAAGAAATATCTAATTTTTTTTCCAATCCCAAGATTCCAATAGAAGTAGGTCACCAAAAAGATTTTCAGAAGGAACAAACACTACCTTGGAAACAGAGAACTTTAAATCTCAATACTGAAGAGTCACTCAGACAGTACATGCAAATAGGCACTTAGAAAAATCTCTACCCTTTACATGCAGTAAAATTTCCAGAGCCCCATTTAATGAGTTAGACTATTGGGATTAGGCTATTTTGTTAGTTTGAGAATAATGGAGATGTATTCCCTCTTTTTGTCCCATTGTAGTATTCCAGAATGTTTGTTCAAAGAATAGCTGTTTACAAAAATTAGCATATTGTTTTTCTGCCCATGTAAATTAGCATCCCTAAGTGGCTAAAAGATTTTTTGAAGCTTCCAACGGTCTCTATAGTATCCATCAGGGTAAGTTAAGCTGAATACCTTTTTTTTCCTGCCTACACTAATTGGTTGCTAAGCAGAAAATGTGGTACATCTAAATATGTAATGCTACTTAGCCTTCTCCCTAGGAAACACCCCAATTTTCACAATGTCAGAGAACCTCAAACTTGGCAAAAGCCTGCTTTGTGATTCTTCCGAATACTGGGCAACAGGCCTATGAGATGAAAAAGAGATTCATTACCCCTGTTATTAGAATACTGAGTCTAAGTAAGAATCCTCTAAAAATAAGGAATGTCTGTTATGAAGTATTTAATGGTACCAATTTAAAATAAGTCTTTATTAGGACTTGAGTTATATTTTCTACTCATTTAAGGTACTGATAAACCTCATATTCAAAAATTTAGAAATACTCTTTCAAACATGATTCTTAAACTGATACTATACCAAATTTACTACAAACGTAGGTCCCTCGGATTTTTTAACAAGCAGAGCAGGATATGCTTTCTGTTCTGCTTAACTATCTTATTTGATCTTGGGTCCAGAAATGGCACCCACAGATAGAGTTAATTCATTCCTGAGAAACCACAAGGCATCATCTTGGCTGGACCCTGCCTATGTACATCATAGAGATGATGGGGTTACAGGTATCTTCTATCTTTTTCTGCTGATGTTTTCAATCTTACTGCCCAGCAATCTGATTCTTAGCCAGCCAATCAGACAAAGAATTTTTTTTTTTAAATTAATCATAACTTAGGATTTCTCATCCCCAACATGACTTCCCTGGGAAGGATTTGAGTGGGTTTCTTAGAAGACACCTTGAACTCTCTGCTTTTAATGATCTGCTTTGTACTTAACAGCCTCTGGGAACACATAGTCACTATCTTTCTTTGTCATAGATTACTTTAACATTGTTACTTTGCCTTTATCTTCTCAGCAACGTACATGTGAATAGTGTTATGGGCTGAACTGTGTCCCTCCAAAAGATATGCTTAAGTCCTAACCCCCAGTGCCACAGAACGTTACTTTATTTCAAATAGGTCTTTACAGATGGCATTAGTTAAATTAAGATGAGGCCATGCTGGAATAGGGTGGACCCTTGATCCAATATGACTAGTGTCCTTATAAGAAGAGGAGAGACAGGCAGAGAAGATGGCCATGTGATGATGGAGGCAGAGACTGAAGTACTGAAGTTGCAAACCAAGGAATGCTAAGGATTCCTGGCAAGTCACCAGAATTAGGAACGATTCTTTTCCACAAGTTTCAAGGGAATATGCCCCTGCCAAAAGCTTGGTTTTGGACTGGTGGCCTCTAGTACTGTGAGACAGTGAATTTCTATTGTTTTGAGTCACCCAGTTTATAGTGCTTCATGACCACATCCCCAGGAACAAAGACAAATACCATTAGCATGGATGTCAAAATTTACGTGATTTGGTATATGAACTCAAATTTGGCAAACAAGTTCTTACTCATGGTCATTGTCTTCGTATATTCATAAACTTGAACAAGAACATTGGGCTGGTTTACTGAGTAAATAGCATATGTCTGAGAGTTGAAGTCAGGGGGAGGATTGAAGTTTTATGCCTAATCATGACATTACTTCACCATCAGCTCAAATATCAGAGAACATTAGATGTAACATACAGGAGCAGAAAATCCTGGATGTTTTCAGATTTATAGCCAGATAGGACTGAATGGAACCTCTGTACCATAAAAGACAGCCTGAAAGGATTTAGTTCTAGTTTGACTTTCTTACCATTGGAAAAAAATCTGTAGGAATTTCTGGATTTGAGAGATACAGTTAGTACTACCAACAAGATAATACCAGACCTGTTCCTTCCCTAGCATGACATCTCCATACACATTCTCCAAAGATTCCAGGGTAGATGTGTATATATACATATATATATAATCTCTTCATGAAACATGCCAATCTATACTGAATTGAATGATGGAAAAGATTGCTTTGCATGCAAAGTGTATAAACTGTATGGAAGTTAAGGTTAGCCTTCTTGTCCTTCCTCACGTCCTTTGTGTACTTGACCATGAACTTGGTGGCCAAATGATTGACTTGATATGCCAAATTCTTTTCCATCGACATGAGTTTCTTCTCTCTAGGTTTGGCCTCAAAGATTCCATCTTGAATAGAGAGATCAGTGATATCAAAAAGATTTCTTTCAAGGATGACATCATTATCTTTTTGTATACAAATATTCTTTTCCAAACCATAAGAAATAGCAAGAGGTGGTGACTCTTTGTTGATTTGAAAGTCTGATTAAACAGAGGATGACTATCTTTCTCTGTAAGAAGAAAATAACATGTTTAGTGCAAATCATAAATAACAAAGAGACATGATTCAATATTTTAAATGGAATGAATACCATAAAATTTAAAAATTGTAAAGGCTTAGTATTGATTCTTGTTCATAATCTACTTTCTGTCCTTCCAGTGTTTAGTGGTTATGTAATTAAAAACATTTTCAGTCTTTCCCTTCTTCATTCACATTTGGATTACTGACTGATCCAGTTCATTTTCGAGCTCTGATTTTTCCTATACTAAATTCCAATGTATTAATAATAAATGTTACTGAGAAATTAAATGTTGAGTGGAAACTCAATTTAAGTCTGGTTTGTTTTGCTCCATTATTGCAGAACCACAAAATACCACATTTGGTGAGAGTGAGAGTGAACTTTCCAAATAAATTTCTACCCAATGATATAATTTCTTTATAATTTCCTTCTTTTCCTGAGCCAGTTTCTTTAATAGAAAATTGCCTATTTGGCAGTAATATATTTTCCTTTTAAAAATGTGGAAAAACTCCATCCATGTTTTATTTATCAGGGGATTCAGAACAAAATGTATGGCAAATGCCTGATGAATCTGCAATTTTGGCCTTTGTTTGACTCACCTACTATTTGTCCAAATAAGAGAAGTTAGCAGGTGTGGAAAATATAGTAGGTGTTGATAGATATTCTTGTAGAAAAAGGAAAAAATATTAAAATCAAGGACGATAGGTGACAATTACCTAAATTCCTCATGGTGGTGATTTACTACATCCCCCCTTTATTTGTGAAAATCGTGTGGAGGGAACAGGATATAATATGTCAGAAGTATGTGAAAAAAATGAGATGAAAAGAGAAAATAATGCGATGAACTCATCTGATTTTCTGTAGGAAATAACAATTGAAAAATGAGTCTTCTCATCTTGTCCTAATGCCATCACCCATATTTCTTTTTAGAACTTGTTTCAAAGAAATCTGGACTTTGCTCAGTTTGTAACTATGAGAGTTATAGATAAAAAATTTGGATAATTATTGAGAATCATCAATGTCAACAAAATTTGAGGATCCAAAATTGTAGACAGGAAATAATGAGTTAATTTGAGAAAAGAGTTGAAAGCAATAAAGTGCTAACAAATGTAAATTATTGCATTTTCATTCTATTAATAATAATAATAATTACTATTTATTATCTCTACCTGAATGTCATGATATATTTTATAATTTTCATATTTGCTTAAAGAATTTCTAAGGTGTTCAATCTTTCATATATCCCACTGAATATTAAAATTGCATTTTTTTTCTTGGATATAACTCTCTTTACTCTGTGGCCAATGCAATGCCTGAACATATATTATATTCACCTGGGTACAAGTGTGGGAAAAATGGAGATAAGGGATAATTTTTCTTAATATTAAACCAGTTTTAATACTATTTTGAAACATGCATATTAGTTTTCTGGAATTTAATCATTATTACATAACTCAATAAACAATGTTTAACTGAAATCTAATTCATTTCTTCTCAAAGAAAATAATCGTGTTTTTTTAATACAAACATTTGAATCCTTGGGAACAGGTCACATGAGAAAAGAAATAATAATAGTAAAAAATATAGGACAAAATGATATAGGTAATACAGACATAATTTATACTTGGCTTTGGATTATATTTTGTACTTGGAGTAGAACAGCATTATAATTGGTAGTCTGAGAACTAAACTCTTCTAACAAAATAATGAGTGGGGCAGAGAAGACCTATCTCAAGAAATACTAGAAGGCAGTTTAATTCTCTATTTATCTTATTATTTACCATATAAGGCTGAATTCTTAAACTAGTTGCCTTTATTAGCTTAATATAAAGCACTGGCTATATCTCTCTTAGCATAGTATTATTCCCATGATAAAATATATATCACATCATATCATATCATCTTATTTTTCTGGGAATGGGGAAATAAGCGAATAAGTGAGAAATTTATAATTTTTAAAAACATCAAGTTTGGCAACTTATCTCCTGACTAAATGTAGAAATATCAAACAGAGATGAGGATAATATCACTAAGAACCATTTCAAATAGAAGAGATGCTCTCATGCAGCAGAAAGAACCTAGAATGAGTAAGAGACATGGATTTATCCATGGATTTACAACCAATTACCTATTCCCTTTTTGTCCAATTACTTAGTCTTTCTAAATCTCAGTTTTTTCATCAGCAAACTGTGGCTTAGAACTTCTACCACTTCAAATATTTATAAAAAAGAGATGGGGCATAAGTACAATACAACAACAACAGCCCAATAACAAAATAACCTTTTCCTTGGTTAGCTTGCTGGGTGGTTGTATGAATCAAATTTAGTAATATAGAGCATTGTAAGCAGTAAAACACTAAACAAATACTGTTTTTAACAAGGAAATTCTAAGAGCTGCTACTCTTCTTCACAGATTTGGAGGTTATAAGAGAGCATTGGACTGTGAGATTGGGCTGTGAGCTCTGGAGAAGAGAATTGTGACTTTAAAACTTGTCAAGGAATTGTAGGGAGCATGTGGTGAGATATTGAAGGAGTTGTTCTAAGAAGACAGGGTTGTATATGATTGCACATAACTTTGCAGGGTTAGTATTAGATATATAACTTTACAGGCTCCATTATATCTGCCTGATGATCTTGATTCTGTGTCTTTCTGTCTAGACATGCCACTCCCAATGCAGATCCACTCACTCAAATGCCCTAAGCAGGAAGTGGGCAAGAGCAACTCTAGCAGAGAAACTGCCCTACAGTGTTTGAGATGATGTGAAACATCAGTGGTGGTGGAACAGTGGTGGTGACACCAGTTTTGGCAGCTTTGATCTTCAAAAGCTGATGGAGTACTGTCTGGTACAGTTCAAGTGTGATGTGATTTAGGAGCCTTCAGATTGGCCACATTCCTATCTAAAGAATGATCACAGCAACTATGGAGGCAGTTCTGATGTAGTGCTACTCTGAGGGGTTGATCTAGAAGGCATCCAGTCTGTGCTCATTCCCTGCGTATTGCTCATTTCTGGAAAGGACTTGTCAAAAAGAAAAACAAACTCAAAGGGTCAGGTGTTTATTAAAAACTGTAACTAGGGGATCATTTTTGAACTCACTATCTACTGAATCACTTATTTGATTAATTGAGCAATAAAGATTCTTGGCATCAGTGCAGTTTTCTGAATTAGAGAATTCCAAGACTTCTTGCTATTGGGGAGGAACCAAGAGAAAAGTAGTTTCAACTCAATTAGCAAAGGATCTATGGCTAGTTGAGGTTAGGATTCAATTGAGATTAGGAACCCATAGAAAACTTTTGATATTTACTCATTTGATATTTAAAATTATTTAAGTTTAAGGTATAGCATAAATATGTACCTTAAAAATTGCAAACTGCTTGCATAAACAATTTAATTTTATTTGCTTTACCTTTGCAAGGTGGATATGTTGTAACCCAAATGATAGATGAAGAAACTGAGAGACCCAGTAGTTAAAAGTCTTAACTGAGCCTGCAAAGAAAAGATATGTCAGGGCCAGTACCAGAATCTTGGGTTTTTGACTCCTAAGGTACTGTGGTTTCTACCACATTGTCAGTGATAGTTTGGATGATAAAGCAGTGAATGTGAAAAAAAATATGTAAAATGCCTGCACCAAATTTCTCTTTTGTGTATTCACGGTTTTCTACCAGGAGGACACTAGAGCAGGAAACTGCTCTTTCAGTGGGAATTAGAGGAAGAAACCACTTGAATCACATCTCAAATCTTCAGCCCAATCAAAGCAACCTTCAAGAGCTGACATATAATCATGGTTTTGAGAATAGAGGCAAATAAGCCAATAAGTCATGATATTTATTAAATGTTCCATTAAAATGATATTGAGATCTAGTCCTTTGCCTACATTATTCCAAAGTTGCCAATTAATTGGCAGCATATCGCAGGGTTCATTAATTACCCTAGACCTGAATTCATAAAGGCACAGAAGCAGATCAGCTCTTCAAATGGTAGAACATATTTTGTTTAGTCTCTATTTTCCTACTCTCTGGTAAAGATGGTAACAAATAACAAAATATTCAGAACTTCCAAAGGAAGACTTGGGGAAGAAGGTAGATTATTTACTTCCTGAAAAAATTCTGCTTTAATTATGTATTCATTTCCTATTAGGATAATAGAAACAAAATTCTTGGATAATGAAAAAGATTTCAAGGTCCCAGAGGATATTTAATACTATTTTAAGAAATATTTAATGCAGTAAAAAGACAGTTTATCGCGCGCAAGGAGTGCCGTGCTACACAGGGGTGTCCCCCGCGTAGGGGAGCCCCATGAGCAAGGAGTGCACCCATAAGGAGAGCCGCCCAGCGCGAAGGAGGGAGCAGCCTGCCAAGGAATGGCGCCGCCCACACTTCCCGTGCCGCTGACAACAACAGAAGCGGACAAAGAAACAAGACGCAGCAAAAAGACACAGAAAACAGACAACCGGGGGAGGGGAGGGGAGGGGAATTAAATAAATGAAAAAATAAATCTTAAAAAAAAAAAAAAAAGAATATGGACACTATTAGTATCATAATGAGATCTGACCTGCATATTTAAAATACTTGTAAGGAATTATACTAAGGAATTAGGTTTATTTTATACTTTTTCTCTTCTCCCTTTCTTGTTTTTTCATATGTACATGTCTTTTGACTATTCATCATGCTATAGTAAGCATGAGTACCTCAACTAGTCACTTTGAAAGTTGATACTTGATAACTATATAAAAAATAAATCATTTATCTATTGTAGAAAATAATTTCACTTAAATGAAATGTTTAAATAAATGATGGTGACTAGAAGATGGGGAGTGTTATAGAAAGAGTAGAATATAGGCTTTGAAGTCAGATTCAGGTCTAAAGTAGGCTCTGCTTCCTATGTTATGTCTGGAAGATAGCAGAATTTAATAAATGTTACTTGAATGGTGGGATAAATAGATGGCAGTTATCCCTGGGTCTTGGTTTCTTCACATGCAAAAGGAAGATAAAAATACTTAAAATAGGGTTCTTCTTAATAATACCAGCTTTGTAAATACAGTTCTTATTTTAGTACCTGAAACACAATAGTTGCTCGAAAATGGTTGGTGCTAAACAAACATCAATTTCCTCTTCCATGGCCTTTTCGTTAATCCATTCTTAATGAAAACATTTCTAAAATGCTCTCTATGCTTTTCTACCTTTAAATTAATAGTAAAATAATTTCAGTGTAGGGCATAGTAATAACTGTCATTTGCTGAGTCTTACTATGTTCTGAGAGACATAGGCATTATTATTATTCTCTTTTTCTTAAGGATGGGGAAACCCACTCCTAGATGGGAAAGCAACATCCCCCAAGTCTTGTAGTCATTACATGGGTTTGAATCTAAGCATTTGATCCCAGAATTCCTGCACTTAGTTCAAATGTCATGTTGCTCTGGATGTGAATATCAAGTATCATGCTGTGCTTGAACATAGGCAAACTCTTAGAAATTGCTAATGCTTGTTTGCCCTAGCCTAAATATTTCAAGTAACTTCATACTGCTGTGCTTTTAAAAGTTCAGCTTGTTCTAGATGATTTTGGTCATGCACTTTATTGACAGGCTTCTTAAGTCAATTCTTCCTTCATAGCCCAGGAGTTAATATTTTCACTTCATTGTACTCCTGTTTTGCGATATAGACCCCAAGATGTGCATAATTCATTGCTCTATTACTCATTTAACCATCAGAGTATTGAGTTTATACATAATAGATACTCAATATTTGTTGAATGCATTAATGAATGAAGAAGAAGGACCAAATGTTTAAATACATTTCGTAAAATATTTTGCATTTTCATATATAGTGCCTCACATCACATTCTCAACAGTCCTGTGGATTGTTATTTATATTATTTTATATTTAATCTTTTTATAACTCAAAGATTAAAGTTACTACTTAAAATTTAATATTGGTCAGTACATTTACATATGTAGATTTAAAAGAGTTCATAGTCATGAACTGGGAATAATTCATTTCAAGGCAGCTTTGATGGACTTTGTGGCAGTAAATATTAAGTACTTTTGTCATTAAGGAAAGTGGACATAATTGTACCACACATCAATCTATAGTGGTATGAAATCCAATTCTTCTAACTTCAAAACCAATTACCTTTTCTTAGTAAGCTGCCTTAATGATTGTAATTATGGAAGGTTTTGATAACTGGAATATCTGAGGAAAATGGGACATAAAATAGTAGGTGAATGTCTGTCTTTTCCCAAGAAAGCTCAAAGAGTATACCTCACCGGCTTCTGAGTATTAAACAGATCTGGAAGTCTTCAATTTTTCAGTCAACATTTGGTAGCTCAGGCATTCTGTAATCAGGGTAGGTGTAAAAATAAGAAGAAATAATCTTTAAAGAAAATTGAAGGTTGTACGGAGTTTTAATAAAATGCTTTTTTTAAATACATATTTTTTTTTAGCTTCTTTGGGATCAAGTTCCTTATTTGCTAAAGAAGACATTTGGATTATATGATCTTCAAGGTCCTGCCAAGAAAAGGAATATTTTCAGTATTATGAAAAAAATACTTCTACTTTTTCAGCTTTTAGTAGCTTGTTTTCTACTGTCTTTTCATCAGTCTAATCCTAGACTATTTTTCCCAGTGGTACATTAATATATGATGAGATGGTGTCCGAAACACTTTTAAGGTCATGCATCTTCTTGTTTGATGACACCAATTTTATTAAATAGTGTTAGAAATTTGTGGGTTGGAGGATTATAAAACCAAGTGTCTTTGGCTAGTCTACAGTCTATTTCATATTGGTGTGTCATTTCTAGGTGTCCATGCTTCTTTCTTTCTGAAGTAGGCAGACATTATGTTCTTTTATTTGTATCTTCAAAACGTATCACCTCACAGCAAAGAACACATTGTTTATGTCTTGCTGACAGGAAGAATGGTCTGTATCAGCGATAACAGTCCAGTTCCTGTTCCCTGACCCCATTTATCTTCTGGGTGCCACCTCCCATACCATCTATAGGCTCACCAGGCAAGTTTTAAAATCATCATTCTGTCAGCCTTTTCATGTGGTGAGGACATCCAGACTGCTACACTTGCCAAATACCGAAAATGGCACTTGCAAAAGCCCAAGAGTCACCTTTATTCCACCTCAGCTGTGGCCAATGACACAGACTAAAGCATGTGAGAAACTGTTGCTTGTCCTCAGCAGATATACGTTTTCTAAAGAAAGAAAACTATTTTGAAACTTCTGGATGTGACAAGCTTTCTTGTTCACACTCAGTAAACACATTAGCTGGATTCTTTTGATTGTTGATTAGCAATGCTTTTGCCAGGAATACTGGCATTGATGCTGTTTTTAGCATTGAACAATCCTGTGGAAGAAATGAAGAATTTAACACATTGTAGAAGTTATGATTCCTAAGTGTCTGACACTATCCTTGGAACCATTATAAGTAATTAACTTTTCAATCAGAAAGACTATTTTACTGTTAGGTTTTAAGAGGAGGTTTTCTGAGAAAAAAAAAAAAAGAGATCAAATAATATAAGCTTGGTTTGAATCTACTTTCTGAGGCAGGTCACACACTGACCTTGGACTGAGAAGCTCAGAGGGCAAATAAGGCCAAGGTCAGGACTCTTCAGACATCATGGATCCACTGCCATATTGTAAGAATGACTCTGTACCTCAGTCAGAATCTATACCCCTGACTGTGACTTGCCCTTTCACCAAGGGACGGTGTTGGTTTCCAATATAAGGGAGGCCAGAAAAGAGATTATGAATGTCAGTGAAAACCCACCATGATCCTGAAAAGAAAGAGAGCTGGATCCAGTATGGGTTTGTAGTCGTTTCTTTGTATTAAATTGAGTCACACAGAATTGTCATTTGTGTAAGTCAAAAAATTAAAATAACAGCCACTTGATATTTTTGCAGATGTATATATTTTTTTCTGGCTAAAATACAGGACGAGAAATTTAGAGAATTCTGTTAGGTCAGCTAGTCTGATTCCTTTTCATGTAAATACAATTTCCTCAAACAAAATGATCAGGTCTACAGTATTTTAAGTATTTTAAACAGGGCAATCTAAAATAAAATTTTAGTAAAACAAGATGACAAAGTCTTTAAATAATCCATTTCTCATTTAGTCCAATAAATTAGAGGAATAATATTTTCTGGTTAATCCTAGCTCCCGGAGCCAGATGCAATGATTCAAATTGCAGCTCTGACACAAAGTATCTTCATCTTAAGCAGGTTACCTAATCTATCTGTGACTTGGTCTCCTCACCTTTAAAATGGGAGTGATAACCATATCTACCTTGCATGGTTGTTGTGAAGATTAAATGAGTCAACCCACATAAAATGTTTAGGATAGTGCTCAATAAATATTGTTATTTATGGTTACCAGTTACCGAAAGAAGCTATGGAAGAAAATGAGTTAGATGTGCGGATGCCTGTCTTTAAAGATTGTTTTTTAATCTAGAGCAACTGATCTTAGAGCCCAGTAGTACTATGTACGCTGGGTGATAAAATTGTCAAAGATGACTGAAGCATTTCACATGGTGAGCTTTAAGAGAAGAGCCAAAAACTCCAGTGAGCTCTAAAGATAGATCATCAGTGTGCATAGAATTCATCCTGTGCTGATGGCAGGTCAGGAGTGCAAGAACGCCCACATTGAACCTTTAGAATACAAGAAAGTTTGGATGAGGACAACATCTTTGGCTTTGTTGACCATGACGCTCTTGCCCTTATCACGTTTTGGTGTGTGAAATTTTATCACACTGATTCCTGTCACCAGGAGAAAGGGACCAGCTCCCTCTTGTATTCCTCAGGGTGGGATAGATATTGTGTGAGGCCCAGGAAGTGTATAACAATAACAGGTTTGATTTGAGCAGAATGAGAGATAAGTTCTCAACATCCCACTAAGGGGGTGAAATACCTGAGATAGCAGTGGCGTGGTCAGATGACTACCAAGAATACAAGCAGGCAGAGTCCAAAAGCCAGACGGAGTTTTCAGGGCAGTGAGCCACAACCTGTTCTGTCCTCCACTGAAAACACTGGAGGTCAGACAAATAGCAACAGCCTCTGGGAAAAAGAGCCCCTTTGATATTGTGTTTATCAGTAGATCTGAAGGAAAGCATCCCTGGTAGTTTTTCTCTGGTGATATTGGGGAGGATGAATGGTGTCAAGACAGAAGGTGGCTGAGAGAAAGCAAATATACACCTTTTCTTTTAGTCCGCTATCATATTCGCTTGAGCAACCTCTCTTATTTCCTTGCTTCTCTCTTACTCTGTCAAATGTTTGTTTTGACAACCCCACAGCCTTAGTTAATATCCAATTACTTCTTGTTAAATTGAAATAATTGACTATTCCCGGAAAATAAATGCACAACTGAGCTAAATAATTTCCCCATTTTTCTGAAATGGTACTCAGCACTGCCCTACAATCCTCAGACATTTCCCTGGAGTACTCACTTGCCCCCTGTACAGCAGGAGTATTTCACACCTTTGTCTCTCCCTCCTTCTGTGTCCTGTTTCTCTGATGACTCTTCTCTCTACGCTTCACAAAGAAAACTGAAGCCCATTGTTGGGAATGCCCTCTTCTTTCCACCAGCAAATCAGGAACTTACTCGTATTTGTGCCCATTCTCTCTGCTCTCACTCCCAGCCTCTCTTCACTTTCTCCTTGCCTTCTCAAGGACTTCTGTCTTCTTAAGGTGGAAACTCAGGTCTTCAATTTAGGAGTCTTTAAACCTTTTGGTCTCAGGAGCCATTAAAACTCTTAAAAAGAATTCTTAAAAACATATTTTTCATTTTGTAGATTATGTCTATGACTATCTATGATTACTTACCATATTAAAAGGAACTCTGAAGAAATTTTGTAAATCTTTATACAGTGTTTCCTTTAATAATAATAGTAATAAACCTATTACATGTTACATAAATGACATATTAAATGAAAAATAACTTATTTTTCTAAAAAAACAAAGAACAAATGAGAAGAATGATATTAACATTTATGCATGTATTTTTAATATCTGGCTTAATAGAAGACAACTGAGTTCTCATTTCTACTTCTGCATTCAGTCTGTAGCTATATGTTTGGGTTGGAGTATATGAAGAAAATCTGGCCTCCAACAATTAGTTGGAAAAGGAAAAGTTTATTTTAATAGCTTCTTCAATAATTGTGGATATCCTTCTTGATACTACACCAAAACTTGACAAGTAATCATTTTTTAAAGGTTAATTGCAATGTGGAATCTGAACTCTATCCATGAACTTTTCATATTCTCTTACATTCAAATCCACTTAATCACCTTGAACTTTGAATGATTCTCTCTCTCTCTTTTTTTTTAGCCTTGTGCATTGGTGTATTAGTCAGAATCAACAAGAGATATCTGTCAATAGTATGTCATTCTATAAGAGTCTCTCACACAGCCATGGGGATGCAGAAGTCCAGGTTCCACAGGCAGGCTGCAACCAAGGGCTGCAATGAAAGTCCAATGAAGGTTCTTGACCAGTTCTGGGAGATGTTGGCTGTCCAAAGATAAGCTGGGAAATTCTCTCTCAATGCTGGAATCACTTCCTCTTTTAAGGCATTCAACTGATTGGGTTAAGCATCACTCATTGCTGATGGCAATCTCCCTGATTGATGTAATTATAACCAGCTATCTATGATTTACCACTGCAGTAAAGTCAATGGTGACTAAAGTCCGTAAATGCCCTTGTATTACAGTTAGCCCAGTGCTTGCTCTACCAAACAACTGGGCACAATTATCTGGCCGAGTTGACACAATACCCTAATCATCATAATTGGTTATCTGGATACTATCAGTTCCCTGATTTATGCAGGTCTTCCAAAGGTTGACATACTTCATTATACAATATCAAAAATTCACATAAAAGCTCGTAAGAAAAGTCTTTAAATATTTGGAGTTTGGAATTTGTCAAGTTCCCAGTGGCAGATACAGGTTTTCCTAAATTCTAATTTCCCCATAAAAACTCAGTCTTTTATTTATTTATTTTATTTTTCATTTTATTACCAGCAACAAATACCATCAGTTTTTTCCTTGAAGTGATGGGCTCACTTCATTCATTTTCAACAAATTGTCTTCTGAATGCTCAAGTACTGATACCCATTCATTGTCTGTCAGGCATTATTTCAAGTAAAAATGACATCATGAGAAATAGTTTATCTCATTACCAAACAAGCACGCATGTGCTCTTCCTCAAAACTAACCTTATTCTTCAGAATACAGTCAAAGGGCTTTATGTGTATTCCCATCTCACTACACAGAATTTTAAAAGGGTGTATATACAAAGGTTCAGATTTAATAAAGTTCATATTTATGCCATTTATCAATGATATTCTTGAGTGAAACTGGAATTATTTTCCTGCATGCAAGTGCATGATGGTACAGAATCCATTGACTACCTGTGCAGTTAGTTCAGGGACACTGCGTTGACTCATGTGAAAGCCTCCACAGTTTTACCCACTACTGTTTTTCCATCAATGTCAGAGCAGTGACAAAGGCAAATAATAGCTTAGTACGAATTATAAGTACAGTTTTCTCAGTGTGTGTTGGGGGATCCCTATGTTTCTATGGCCCTCAGTGTGAGAACCTTGGGTCTAAATCATTGAAAGCAAATGCACATTCAGTAATTCTACTAAAAATTTATTCTTTAATAAACAGTAAGTTATAAACATGGGAGATATAATGTTGGGCAAGATATAAGGCCATACAAATATCTAGGGAGATTTTAAGACCTTTTCGTATGAGACTTTATGGTTTAATCATTGTGTAAACTAATTACTTGTCTATGGTTGTTTTACACATATGCTTTTGTACAATGGATCCGCAAAGGTGAGATTTTGGTTAGCTACTTTCACTTATTAATGTATGTCTGTCACTTGCTGGGTACTTTAAAATCACCCTACCTTTAAATCCTTACAATGATGTGGAGATATGGGAATTATTATACGTATCAGATGAATGCCTGGTAACTACTCAGCATAAATGTGATGAATGAAGGAAGTCACTTGTCCAAGATCCCCAAATCCCGTCACCTCCTCTCCTGCCACTGCCGATGCTCAAACCTCGTTAGCTACAAGGCATAGTGTTGTTACTGAATGTTCATAGGCATCCCCCACAAAGCAAAGACATTACAATTTTCTCCTTCACATAGCTAATTTGTCTGAAAGTTAATTTTTTTTTACCCTTTTGAGGCAGAGAAGGTAAATTGAGTAGTCGTCATTTGAAAATATCCTCCCTCTGCAAGGACCAGTGTAGCCCATCACTTTGTGAGTCTTGTTGATGGTGTCATAACCCAGACAGAAAGAGACTTCTTTTGGCAACTACACCAGTTCACCTTCCAGGTTACTTCTCTAGGCTGTTCATCCCAGCTGATAATTTAGCTTAGTAAACATATTTAATAAAATGACCAAGGATTTGAAAAATGTATTCTGCTTCCTTCCAACCTCTTCCAAGTCCTTTCAGTAAGTTTTCCTTCCCATTAGCTTATCCCATACTCTGCCCTGAACATTTTTAAACTTAATGTGAATGCAACTGGAAGACTTTTAACACAGATTTCAAAAGCATTTTCCTCAGGAACCTGAACCTGATATTCTTATATCTCCCAATTTATAGTAGACTGAAATTATTTGAAACTGTAATATGATAATGTAACTGAAAATTCAACCTACTAAAATGAGTGACAGTCTAATATTCTAGAATGTCTAACTTTAGTATGGCTGATGCCTCTGAATACAACATTTCAATAAAAACAAACTAAGTTCAGTCTTAGACTTCATGAAAACTTCAGGTTTAAAGCACGTTTCCTACACATATTTAATATGATATTTAACAAGCTAAAATATAGTTCATTGTTGGGAAATAAAATAGGAATAATTCACATAAAAGCTGTTTGAAGTCTGAAAAACATGGTTTTTTTGAGCCTGTAAAAGGAAAGTGACATTTTTTTTACTGCCCTATGAAGACTTCTGGTAGTTTAAATCTGTTTCTTGTTATTTTTTCCCCCCATTACTCTTTTGGGGCACCTTCCTTTCTTCCCCTGAAACAGATTATGACACACCTTATCTGTCTTAGAAATGGAGTCCTGCGATTCTCATTCCCATGAGAGGCATTATTAAGAAAAGAGATCCCAGAGATTATGAAACAGCTTGTTCCAAATAGTCTTCATCAAGAAGGCATTTAATCTTCAGCACTTTGCATATAAGGAATTGTATTTCTTTTCTTGTGATTGATCACATTTCTAATTGCCATTGAAAAGGCATATTGTTTTCACTTGTCAGTCCAAAAATCCCTGAAATATATGTGATTTATGTTCTAGCTGTCATCCAGTTGGAAAATTTAGTGTTTAAGTGAAATTTATGTGATTGTAAATTGAATTCAGGTTCTTTTAAAAGATTATTTTTTTTTGCAGGAGTAAAAGTTTTTTGAATGACATTGGTTTAATGATGAGTTAAAAAAACTCTAATATACAGATTTTGAGCTTATTTGTCAAAATCACTCAGGCAGACTGACTCACTATAGGTCACTATTTAATCTCTCCTGAGATTACCAGTGGGTCTTTTTTTTTTTTTAAATCACAAAGGCCTTAGCTGTTTATATTTCTACAAAGTCTATTTTCTCAAAAGATTTGCAATATTTGACAGATGTACTTCATGGAATTTTTTAATTGTTTGATGATTTTTCCTCATACTTTTTAAATATTTTTGGTATCATAAGGTTAAATTGTCTGGTTAGAATTAAGATATTTATAACCATTTAATTGAATTTACCTTACTGGACTTTTCTCTCCGGAATAAAAAAAAGGCAAACACTCTTGTTCTGTGTTGCACTTTCATAATTAGGCATAGGGGATCAGTGTTGGTTCATGTATGAAAACAGGTGAATTTTAAATAAATGAAAAAAAATTTAGTCAATTTTTTGATTTGATTATCAGTATCCTTGGAGACAAGTAACATGGCTAAATTTAAATGTGGCCAAATTTATTTTAGTAACTACTTTTTTTTGTATGACATTAAACAACCATCAGAACACAGATCATCCTCTGTTTACTCTATAGTTTTTTTTTTCTATGAGAGTTTATGTACATAACTTTTTAAAATCAAAATTGTCAAGGTTCAGAACTTTCACTTGCCTAATAAAATGCATCAAAAATTTCTGTTTCACAAAACAAGAAGGACTCTGGGTTTTTTTTCAAAAGAATAATGTGTATTCCAAACAGAAAATTAACACAAAAATGGAAGAAAAGTGTAACTATTATCTCTTTCAGTTACATGGAGACCAGAGATAAAGAGAAAAACAGTGAAAAAAATAGTTATTAGCTCACCCAGAGTGCAGCGCTTTGTTTGCTGTCACCAGTAAAATTACTTTTTAATAAACAAGATTAATGAGACTCTGGTATTATAACTGAAATTGCATTAGTAAGAATTCTGGCTAATTTGATGTAACAAATGCACTTAACATACTGTGGCTCAAGATAGGTGGGTGTTCGAAGGTAGATAGATTATCTGGTCCCAATAGGTCTTCCAGGAACACAGGTTTCCTCTATCTTTTTGCTTCCTCCGTCTCATCCACATGGTAGAAACTGGCTCATGACCAATTGGGTTCTAGACAGTGTGTGGTCTAAGAGAATACAAGGAGGTGAGAATAGACTCGTTAAAGAATAGAATGGTTAAAGACTGGGCCCTTGAAGAAGATAAAGGGGTGTGAGGATAGAAAGAGAAAAGGAAGTGATAAATTCTGGTCCATTTTAGGAAAAACTATAAAGCCCAACTCTAAAAAGAGGGTAATGTTATTAGATAATGCACAGGGAAAATAATGCACTTATCTTCAGTGAAGACTTGCACTATCTCCTGGATGGACAAGGTGTGGTAGTGTGGAATGTGAGGAGTCTGCCCATTGTATGGTTTTGTCCATCATAAATTGGTAACTTATTATCAGGGATGTGCAATGCAGTTAGGATGAGTCTCCATTCTCTAAACACTAGGGTCCCATGTAGAATCCCACTGAGAAGGTAAGATCAGAGTGGCTGTAGATATACTTATGACTTCTGTTACTGAATTTCTGAAAGTGGTGTTATCTCCCAGGGATCTGAAATGAAAGCTGAGGGAGAAGGTATTCAGGCCTCCGCTATTGGTGAGATTGAGTTGACAGTGGTCCTCTAAAGCACAGGTCACTGAACATTTTCCTGTGAAGGTACAAATTTTAGGATTTGTGGGCTGTATAGTCTCTGTCACAGCTACTCAGTTCTGTTGGTGTAGGGCAAAAGTAGCCTTAGGCAATATATAAATAAAGAAGAATAGCAGTGTTCCAATAGGACTATAAATAAAAGGTGGAGGGCTGGATTTGTCTGTAGGCCATAGTTTACTAACTTCTACTTTCAAGGAATGAAATAGAGGCATTTGGTAAATTCAGCAACTTCTCTTGGTTTGTCAGCTTATAAAAGCTCATAAGTTGTACTGTATAAGATATGAAATATTTAAAGAGATGAAGATGGAGAATAATAAAGGAATAGAATAGACATATACACAGGATTCTAAGTAGAATAACAACTAGAAGTTATTATGCCCCCAAAGGATTTTAAAAATTACACCTTTCTATCTTTTGTACAACTTCATATAGCTTGCCTGAGACCCAAAACACACTACGACATATTTTTTTCTCAGGGAAAAAAGCAAAAATAATTGCCTTAACTCTTTTGGAAAGTGACAGTCAAATGAATAACACAATCACCTCAACAGTTCACTCTAGGCTGAAAGAGCTAAAAATTTTCTTCATTTATGAAAGTATGTGGCATCCTCCAAGTCCCAGTCTTTCTTTGTTAACTATTCCAATTCTTATAACTCCTGGGCAAAAGAAAGAACACTTTGGATCAGATTTGCCTCTTCCACCCAATTACTTCATGTTAAATGTCTGTCTCTACCAGTGCTATTATTTATCACCAATTAATATCTCAATATATAGATCTTCAGTAAGTTGAATAGTGCTATGGTAATGACAGTATGCACTTGATGTGCTTTACCCTTTATAAAATGTTTTTGTCTAAGTTACTGAACTGGAGGCTTCTAACCACCCATTGAAGTAGGCAGGGCAAAGGATGTGGTTCTCATTTTCTAAAGGAGAAAACAAACTGCAGTCAGTCCACAACTATGAAGAATTGTAATAAAGACAAGCTCCCAGTATTTCTGTGACTGCCAGTCTAGTCCACTTCTCTGTCTCAAGGCTTGTCAGGTTTTCCACCCCAATATCTCTAGGTCCGATGCCATCCTTCCACTTCCTGCTGAGAACTTTGAGATGACCTTTAATAGTAACTGGACAAAGAATATTACAACAACTAAGCATACCAAAAAGTGAAGCAGCAACTATATGAAGGCTCCCATGACAAACATTTGAATTTGAGCCAAAAAAATGGAAATTCCTGGCCTTCTTACTGTGCACTTAACTGTGTCCTTGGATAAATCAGACAACCTGCCTGGAAACTCAGCCTTTCTTATCTATAAAATGAAAAGACTATACAGATGTCTTGAAGATTCCTCCTATACATAAAATTGTGGGATATTAGTAAAGGAATCCACAGTCTAAAAAAATCTTGCTGTATTGTGTTGCTCCCTTTTAGAATTAGTTGAATGAGTCACAGGCTAAAGTAATGCTGCTGCCAATTCTGTAAGAATTTGGACGGTACAGCACTAACTTAAAGTCACCTGTGGGAATAGAGTTGGAGGCAAAACTTACCATCTCAGCTCTCTCTGTTTGCATTTTCAAAACCACTGAGGGAAGTTGGGCTGAAACTGGTTTTGGGAAAATACAGAAACTCTATATCAAACTTGACAAGAAAGATAACTCTACGCCATATTAATGACTTTTGATGGTGTTAGTAATGTCCTATTGCATTGTTTTGGGATTCGGTTGTATTGGCACAAAATAAAAAACAATCTGGTTACAATTTAATCTAATCGGTTAAGACTGTCTGACATGGGGGCACAGGTGCATGTTATTTGGATGTATTTAACTAGGACAGATTAAATTTTACATAATTGATTAATTACAGGCTTAATTAACCTGACATCCATAAGAGAGTCTGACTAATCTGCATTTTCTGAATCTCTCCAGGGAGTCATCTTGCTTCTCTTATGGTTCATCACCAGGCCCTGACCCTAACTTGAAGAACTTCCAAAGATAAAATGGCCAGAGTCACAATCTACAACCTCAACTCCAGGTCTCTTACTCCTCTCTCTCTTCTCCTAATTTCTGATCTTTAAAAAAACTGTTATAAAGAAGGATGCATACTTCTCCAAGTGCCTAGCACCGCTTCCCATACATCTCTTTGAATCCAGCAGTGCCTTTTCTTTTTTTTTGCCATTCCTTTATAAAGCAAGGTCAGCCAGTTCAACTCAGAGGCTAGAGGCTGAACTGCTGTTTCTCGAAAGTAGCTTCTCATTCACTTAATTAAAGGGGGCAGCAGAGTTCCAGGATGGTGTTGCAATATTATTTCAGGGAAGATTCTGTTGGTGAAATCACCAGCACACCCACCCAGTCACTACCATCTTTGGCTCACAGGGGGCTATTTTTATTACTCTGTGAACATTTAAAGACAAGTCAATTCACTATTTCTGTAAATATGACTGAATTCTAATCTATCCATATCAAAACTAATTGCACAGGATCTAATGAATACAATGCTGTGGAGAATGTTAGCTGACTTCAAGTCAGCTTCCATGGTATAAAGAACATGCCAATGACATTTATTGAGTTAGTAAATCTCTCCTTGCTTTAGCATTCTGAGACGTAATCTGTAAAATACAGTACATATGCCCCACTTTCTTTCTTCCTTTTTTTTTTTTACAGAACATCATAAGAAAATATTACTTCGATGAGTCTTAAAAAGTTCCCTATAAATACACGCTATCTTCTCACCTTCTTTAATTTGTCAATTCTAGCCATTCATTTTCCTCCATGTTTGGATTTAATCATTAGAGATGTGTGTTTATTTATTTAACTATCTTAACTGTCTTAACAATCCTTACTGCCAACCACTGTTCTTAACATAGTGCTTTTCTTCTTAAATTACATTTCAATTTACAGAAGAACAATAGATTGTCAATCAGAAATTTGCCAGAAATTTTTGGCTTTTTTTTGTCTCTTAATAGGCAGTGCATTTTGCTATCTAGCTATAATTTTATTTATTGTGGAAACAAAAAGCAATTTTTTGCAGAGAAACTTTTAGAGACCCATTATTAATGCATAGATGTAATATTGCCCCCCCCTCCCCAAACCAAGCCTCTTTCTCAGAACATGCAGCATAAATGGGGAAAATGGAAATATCATTCTTTTCATGCACTTCCTAATTACAGGGCTACATTAGTATTACTTAGACTTGTTTACAATTATGATTCCAAAGCAAACCCAAGAGCAGATGAATAGCAATTCAGGTCTAGTTGGAAACTTTCATGTATGTTACTCTTTAAGAAATTTGAAAGATTTTTCTGTAGTAATCTTTCTTTCTGAGAAGAACCAAGAGAACACAAGAATGTGATGTGCTTCTCTCTCACACCATCTGCAGCTGTAAACACCCCTTACCATTGAGAATACAACTATGGCAAGAGTATTTTGAATCGTATCACCTCCTTCCCTGTCTGCAATGCTTCTAGAAGTTACATTACTTAAAAATATATATATATTCAGGTAATTGAGACCATCTAAGCTTACTTTTCTAAATTTTTCTGCCTGCTTTCCTAGAACGAACTCCCAGGAGACTAGTTTACTATGAAAAGAAAAGCATTTGTCATCTGCTGACAGAGCTAAAGGACCAGCTTTCAACTGAGTCTAGATAGGATAATTGTAGTGGAGAATTAATAAAATAAACAAGTCACGTGATTCTGTTGATGCCCCTTTGCAAATTGTAACACTGGATTTAGAACATTTCTGCATGAAAATCACCTTTGACACTTTGTATAAATGAAGAAGATGATTAGGAAAAGAGAAACAAAGCAAACCCAAAAAAAAAAAAAAAAAATTGGCATGACTGAGAAACCATTTCAGAGAAACTAGATTCTCCAGAGAGTATCTTAACTTCCGACTTCATTGTGCCTGTGTAAATACAGCCTCCGCAAGCTCATTTCTCTCCTTGCTCCTCCTTCTGCATTCTGGGAAGAGATTCTCAGTTTGCTGTAGTTGCAGTTCTGAATGTAACATATTGAAAATGCATTGTCTATTTTACTCAACTTATTACTTAGGCCCTATTTATCTGAATTTTCATTTTGGTAAATGTGAAATAAACCATATTAAGATGCAAGGACAAGTATAATGGAGGGACAACTTTTCAACATTTAACCATCTCCAAAAAGAGAGAACTTCATAAAAGCACTCCTTTCATTGCCTTCATCTGGCATGTTTCTTTTCGTTAGGATCAAAGATTTGACAGAGATGAAAGGCCTCCAACTTTACACTGAAATATATATCAACCAGGAGGAACTTCTTAAGTGGAAACATTCCTCCAATAACTTTTATTTCCATCTCTTTATCTAATAAATTTTCTCAGACACCTTAAAAAGGGATTGTGAGAAAGAAAGTTTTCTTTTTCAAGTGGTTCAGATTATGGTTACATTTAACACGCAGATTTTTAAAAACATGGTATGTGTCATGGAGACCAAAGATTCAGATGACTGAGAAATATTCCATTTTTATTAAGATGTTTGGTACCATGTTGAAATAATCAGCATAAAAATTTTAGTTCAGACAACTGGGTAAAAAGGTGACATCAAACGCTGCTCCAGGTTTTTTTAAGGGGCCCAATGACCTCCCTGTACGACTAGGGACAGGGCCTCACATATTTCCAACTCTGATCTCAATGGAAAATACATATTTTATTTCTTTCACACATGGATATTTCTATGTCATCTAGAGCAAAATGTATGCATATTTTTGACATTTGCAGAGAATGCTTACAAACTCAAGTTTGCTTTGCCTTTCTTTTATTACAAAAAATTCATTTACACTATATAAAACAGTGTGTAGAGAGATATAAGAAGGACAACTCCCTTGTTTCTATCACCCAGAGATATTCTCCTGCTGCTGCTCTGGGGTGAAAGGAGATTCCACTGACGCGGGGGTTCGGGTTTTAATACCCATGAGAAGACTGTAGAGAGGGCCTTGGCTCTTAGAAAGAAGGGAGGCTTTAATAGAAACCTTCAATTAACACCCAGATTTTTAAAAAGCCTTAAGTTAATGGGTGAAAAAAAACACACAAAAACTGCACAGCAAACTTGTATGTCCTTGTCTGGGTTCAGGGTAAGGAGGAAGGACTAAAAGTTCCATGGATTTGAGGTTTGGGGATACCCAGGAAGAGAAATTGACAAAAAATATTAACATCTGGCTGGGCCACTTGGCAGAAGCAAATGTACCACCCATTGTGGAAGGACTCTCCCATGGGAGGGTGAGAACATCAGGAACTTTCGTTCTTAGGAAAACAGTTTGAAAGATCATATTTATATGTATGTTTAAAATAATTAAAGACTAGAATAAGGAGTCAAAACATAAAGAGAATAGCAAACTATGAAGGAAGACTGAGCTGATCTGAAAAAGAAACAAATAGGAATTCTAGAAATGTTTTCCTTCCCTTTCCAGAGACCTCTTAGTATTGGAGACTCTAAGTTCTCAGTTCTTTTTTCTGTCTACCCTCACACACTCAGTGATCTCTCTTTTTTAAACCCCAGACTCCTTCAATACCTCCACTTGAACATCTAATAGACATCTCCAGTTTAACATGTCCACAGCCGACGCAGATTGCACCCCCAAATCTGCTTCACCCAAGAGTTTTTCCAGTCTCAGTTAATGGTTCCAACTTTCCTTTCTTTTTATCACATCCACATCATCATCATGACTTTACCCTCATAATAGATTTAGGACTGTACCACTTCTTACCCCCTATTGCTTTCATCCTCTTCTGAGCCAATATCATGCCTTTTCTAGATGACTGGTTCCCTGGCTTCTACTCCTGAACCCTACAGTTTACTCAGCGTAGCAGTCAGAAGCAAGACAGATCATGTTATGTCTTTCTCTTTTCAGAATCTTCCAGTGCCTGCTCATCTCTCTCAGAGTAAAAGCCAAAGTTCTTATAAGGTCTCACAAGGTTCTACAAACTCTGGCTTCCATTACTTTCTATACTCAGCAGACTCTAATTTCTCTGCTTCAGTCACACTGGCCACTTCTCTGTTCCTCAAAAGTCTGGATCTTTGTATTTGCTGCTCCTTCTACCTGGCATCTTTTCCTCCAGGCATCCCCAAGGCCTTCTCCTGCCTCTTTTAGCTCTTAGCTAATACATTAACTACTCAGGGAGCCCTTTTCTGACCATTGTGTTTAAAATTGCATACCTTTCCCAACACTCAATACAGCTTCTTTAATTTTCTTCTGAGAAGTTATTGCTTCTAATATACTATGATTTCATGATTTGTTTATTGTCTGTCTGTCCCAAGTAGAATGTAAGCTCCATGTGGGTAGGACTTCTGTATGAATTGTTTAATGCTAATGGGATTTTGCTCCAACCAATCTTAATGACATAGTTCTCCGAGATGAGGAAGAGAAGAACAAAATATTTTAATTGAAGAAAGAACATTTCTTATATATAACTGCATTGTGAAAAAAGTTTTCAAAACATAGTGTTTGGTTAGAGGAAAGATAATGAAGAAAAGAGGAAAAAAATTAAAGATGCTTTTATTATTTTATACCAGAGACCTGGGCAGAGGGCTTGTTAATGAAGCTGGGAAAACTGGAGAAATTTGTCAACCTGAGTTAGAAGATGGTGACTTTGTTCTTTATTTTGGATGAACTCTCTTTTATGTATTTAAAACAAATTGTCTTGTAAATAATTGGAGATATAATTTGTTATTAGACTGAAATTTCTCTCTTTGAGATATACTAAATTATCAAGAATTTTCCATTTTAAAGGTAAGGTTTTTATAAATTTTATACATTTTATTTAAAATCAAACAATAGCAAACTTTTGAAAAAAATGAATCTCAACTCCTTTAAAACTAAATTTTAAAACATTTTCTTTTTTTAAAAAAAATTTTTAAATTGATTTTGTAAAAATATTACATTAAAAAAATATATATGAGGACCCCTTCAACCCCACCACCCCCACCCCAGCACTCCCCCCCCCAGCAACACTCATTCCCATCATCATGACACATCCATTGCATTTGGTTTAAGTACGTCTCTGGGCACCTCTGCACCTCATGGTCAATGGTCCACATCATGGCCTATACTCTCCCCCATTCCATCCAGTGGGCCCTGTGAGGATTTATAATGTCCGGTGATTGTCCCTGAAGCACCATCCAGGGCAGCTCCAAGTCCCAAAGACGCCTCCATATCTCGTCTCTTCCTGCCATTCCCCATACCCATTAGCCTCCATGTCCACTTTTCCTACTCCAATGCCACCTTTTCTCTGTGGACATTGGATTGGTTGTGTCCATTGCACCTCTATGTCAAGAGGAGGCTCAGATTCCTCATGGATACTGGATGCAATCCTCTCGCTTTCAGTTGTAGGCACTCTAGGCTCCGTGGTGTGACGGTTGTCCTTCTTTAACTCCATCTTAGCTGAGTGAGGTGAGTCCAATAAATCAGATTGTAGGTGCTAGAGTCTGTTGAGGCTCAGGGCCTGGCTATCACACTGTCAGTCCAGAGATTCAGATCCCCTAAATATATCTTAAACCCCGACACCAACTACAAATCCAGCACAGTAGCATGAAAATCTTAAGAAGAGAGATCCCATCTGAGTCCAGATTCATCACGCATAAACACCAGCTCCAAAGAGGGGCCATCTGACATGGCAGTTAACCCCATCTGCCATGACCATAGCACCCATGGGCCTCTTTAGCCCTCAAAGGAACCAATACCTGGGGGTTGTATCTACTTTATCTGTCTCTTAGACTCTGCTCAGTTGTGCATAAGGGCAATCCTTCTGACAGCCTCCAGACTCTTTTTTAGAGACTCGTAGCCATATAAACTCATTTCTCCTTTCCATTTCCCCCTTAGATTAGGTCAAACAGCATTTTAAAGTCTTAAAACATTTTCAATTTAATTTTCCCTTATCTGTGTTTATTGTGTCTTTTACCACGACAAAGTAATAAAAATCTTTAAGTCATTTAAAGTAACATTTATTCTCAGTATTTAAAAAAATCTTCAAAAAAAAATGAAATTTATTTAGAGGGAGTTTTTAAGGATGGGCATGTAAAATTTAAAGCCTTGATCTTCTTTCTGTTAATCTTTTTCACTTCAAATTGCGGTCTTTGATTTTGGGTCCAAATGACTTCTATTTTTGCTTTACTAAGAAGTTGCCCGATGGTTGATGGTATTGCCTATACTCTAGTTTGTGATTTGTCTTGACATTGTCCTGGTGAATGTTACACAAATAATTTTACAAAGGTTTATTTTGTTTCTTACTACTCCTTGGGAACTTGTATTTGGCAACCTTCTGGTAGTGATTATGACATTCAGCTTGAGATGAATCAGGACACAGGTTGCAATGTAGTCTATTTAAAAGTCCATTTCTCAGTTGAATCTGGGGCATTAACAGGTTTATGAGAGTATTGTAGTATTGTTACTAGGGGTGGGAGTTTGTTAATTCTTTAACTGTGTGAATAAATAGAACTTAATTAAGTTTCAACAAGTGGTTTAAAATGTACCATTTCCTTATATAGTTGAACAGGCTACCACTATTTATTATGAGAAAAATTGAGGTGCTAAATTTTGAAAACAAGTTAAAGGTATATTCTTATGGGTTATAGTTACATGAAGCAATAACTTATACCTGAAAGGCCAAAGGAGTTCTTTCCACATCTTCTTTTGCTCACTTGCCCCTATCCTTCTGAATTCTAAATATCAGAATGATTCAAGGTCCAGTCCTCTGGCTTCTTCTTTTATCTTATTATCCCCTTTTGATCTCTTCTAGTCTCAAGACATTAGATTCCCAAGACATTAGATACCATCAGTGTGTTGATAACACTAAAGTTTATATCTCCAGTCCAGAACTCTCTCTTGAATTCTGGAGCCGTATGTCCAAAGATTGTGATATCTCATAGGCATATTAAACTTAATACATCCAAAACTTAGTTCCTGATAGTCAGCACCTCCCCATCTCCAATTTAACTCCTTCTATACACTTTCCCAACTCATTAGATGGTTGGTATCCATATACCCAAGCTTACGCCTGTTTTCTTACATTTACTTTAACATTTACTTTAACTTTGAAACGTATCCTTTTAAATTTCTAAAAGTCATAGTTTAGTATATGCTCACATTAGTTAATGCTAATTCTATTTTCTAGATGCTTAGGCTCCAAAATAATATTCAAAATGACTTTTTTCCTCCTATGGCCCACACCTAGGTTATCAGCAAATCCTGTGGGGTTTACTGAAAAAAAAAAAAAGAAGAGAATTCCACCACTTTTCACTTGTACTCTTCCATCAGGCTATATCCAAATCAGTGTGTCATCTCTTCCCTGGGTGAGTGCAATAGCCTCCCAACAGTCCCCTCTTGCATCCAGAGTTGCCTGTTAAAATGTATGTCAGGTGATGTCACTCCTCTGTTACACAACCCCAACCAAGTGATTAAGTTGTTGTCACCTTTTGACAGATTGCCCTGATGTTTTCATTACAGTCTGCTTTGACTTAGGGTGTGGGCGGTCTTCCCCACTCCTAAATTAAATTTCCTGTCACTATATTTACCTGTTGGAACAACTGCCCCTCTGTTTTGCCCACTTACCCAGGCTGCAGGCTCTTACTTGATTCCTGGCTACCAGGTCTGCCGAGCAGAACTTTGGTTCCTGTCCTTGGCATCTGTAGTGTGTGTACCCTCTTCCTTTTCTCTAGCATGGCCCAGTCATGTTGGGTAGGCCTTTGAAAGGTCCTTATAATTCCCATTATGTTCCACCTTGCTTTAAGAAACCAGACTGGGCCCATTTAGTCACTTGAGAGCATCAATATTTTGAAGCAAAGTAAAGTACCAAGTTCAACAAAGGGCACTGATGGAATGTCTACAGTTGGCACAGATATATCTGCTGCCAAATTCCTTGTCCTTTGAATTGATTTGAAGCAGATAGGCCTAGACAAGCATTTAGAATTCACACTATGGTATTTATTATTTCAAATGCTAGAACTATGTTTAAGGCAAATATTTCTGGGATGGTGAGTTTTCACAAAGATTTTAAAAGAAATTTAAAAAGTGAACTTGGGAAGATATACACATATATTTTACCAGAACAAAGAAGCCCAAAGAATTGTAGTGCTTTAAAAATGATAGTAGGTCATTTATTAGATCTTGAAATTTTCATGAAACCCTTCCAAATAAAATATTTCTGATATCTTTTGCAAGAGATGATGTGATATAGCTTTTTTTCCAATCATGTGAAATTCTTCTTGTATTGTTCAAAATCAAACAGCAAATGGAAGATTTTAATCTCCTTTGACTTCTGAACAATTACTTATTAAGGAGCAAGTACCTCAGTCCTTGAGATTTTTGTTTTATGTTTTGCTAAATATAGCTAACTTAATTTCATGTAATCCATTTAATTTCTATCTTAATAGACTAATTACATATAATACTTCCAAACATAAATCAGTGAAGAGATCTGACTAAATTTAGGTTTCCTCAAAATCACAGTGTTCATACCCTTTATACTTTTCTTTGGGGAGTATTAAAGTTCATACTTGATACTACCCTATGAATTAACATACATGGAAACACAATGACATTAAATTTAGCTCAAATAATCACTGTCATAACTTTTGTTTGAGTGTGTTGTTGTAATACTTGGGTTCTGGGATTTTTTACAATAGAATTAACAGATGAAATGTTGAACTTCAGTCTAAGATGATGAAATAATTTAACTTCTTTCACGCTTTAGTGCAGTCAATGAAACTTGAATCACAAAATCTTAACTAAGTCTTCTTATTTCATCTGAAGTATTTTTTACTTTACGGTATCAGAAATAATGTGTTCCACATGAATGTACACCTGATATTACATAGTGGAACTTCTATATAAATCCTGGTTTATCTTTCGGAACCCCTTCTTTACAGGTCATCCTTTTACACAGAAAAATAATTCACTTATATTTGAATACTTGAAATGTTATCAAAGAAACTATCTTTTCTGCTTCCCTTACAAATTAGCTAAGACCTCTCATGACTGAGAAACCTGTTTCCCATAGTCCAAAATTGTGGCAAGAGGCATCACAGAATGCTAAAGGTGCATTCTTTTTTTTTTTTTTTAATATCATGCCGAAGGACATTTTATTTATTTATTTATTTGTTTGTTTGTTTATTTATTTAATTGGTGGTATTAGGGATTGAACTCAAGAACTTTTACATGGGAAGCAGGCACTTAACCACTGAGCTATATCCACTCCCCTGCATGGTCTTTTTTTCTCAAAGAAAGTAACACCTGTAACTTCAATATCAAATGTGGTTAGTCACTAATTCCTTGTCATCTTGGATTTTCTATTATTTCTTTAGGAAGTTGATTGAAGGTATCCTAGAATTATGAGACCTGGAAGAGTCTGTATCAGTTTTTTGGCGTCAAATGGTAACTTCAGGCATTACTATAAGTTAAGTAATATCTTAGGCACTTCCTTTACCCTTCTAACCATTCTGTGCCCTTCTCAGAAGAAGGAGGCTGATGCCTATAGACTGCTTCCCTTGCTGGATGGCTGCTGGGTGGGGTCAGCCAGTGCAAAGCCCGCAGGAGATTGGAGGGCAGGAAGACAGAGGAAACAGAGAAAGAGATGAGAAAGGGAGAGAGACAGATGCAGACTGATTGCTTTCTTTCCTCTTCTTGCCCTGCTTTGGTACCATATCCCTGGCTGTAACTGCATGTCTAGAGTACTGTAACTTCTGCTGGGCAGGGCCTCTCCAAGATTCAAGCTTTCAGTGGGCTCTAGGATCCTTTTGTAACTCAACCAGATTCTGGAGTAGGTAACGGATTCCCTCTTGTTGCTAGTCTCTAGATGCTTCATCGTCCTTTGTATATTCCCTTACCACTCCCTTACTTTGTAGGTGGTACTTTATTAAATTCTCTTCATTTAAACCATCAGAGTTGATACTGATATTGACTGAGAGAAATAAAACTTAAGCATATTGGAATATTTATTTTCTACTTTTTTATTTTTAAAAAACTTAATACAGTGGAATGCTTTCTTTGAAAACGATCTTATATACAAGTTCAATCTAGAAAACCAGAGTTGTGCTGCTGTGGCTGAAGGAGTAGTCAGGGGTGGCCAGAAGTCCCAGGCACCCTGGAGCACTGCTGAGAGTGGTTTACCAGTAGGTTGAGAGCACAGGATGGAGCAGGATGCCTAAGGCTCTGGCTTTAAGTTCAAAAGAAGGTGGGATTCTGAGCCACTCCTGAGTGAGTCAGCATAGGAGAAGGCTGCAGGAGTCCAGGCTTGCCATGTGTGTTGAGCATAGCTGGCAGAGCCATCTGAGCCGAGCATCACATGCCTGCCTGCTGACACTGGCCAGCCCAAAGTAGCCATGACCTTCCACTCCAGTGGTGGGAAACGTATTTCCACCGTCTCGCATTTTAGCAAGTTAATCTTTAAAGGTAATGATTATAACCCTCCCTTCTTTCTTGCCCTTACTAAAAGTCATCATCTGATTTTTTGCATCAGCAAAAGCACACTGTTTAAGTTCACACCTTGGTGTAGGTAAAGTGCAGATCTGTCCCCCAGGGGCTGGCTGTGATGGCTCATAGTGGAGCCATCCAATGGACCCTCCTTCTCACAGATGTCAGGGATCACGCCCATCGGGGAGTTGACCATGTGCACAGTGTTCTTGCCAAACAGCTGGAACTCGTAGTGGATGATGGCCCTGACTTGGCCCATGGGACTTGGTCCAACAGGGACATGGTGTGGTACTTCATGAGGTAGGCCAGGGAGAGGGTGGTCGACCCGCTCACGCCTGCAGTGCAGTGGAGCAGTGTATGGCCCTGCTCCAGGCCCACACCATGGGTATGGTCGGCGATGGGGGTTAAAGAAGTCATGGAGGTGTGTGTTGGGTGCGCCCGCCACTGGCACCTGCACGTACCAGATGTCCTCATAGATGGTGTTTACCACCTCCACTGAGAAGCTGATGACGTGGTGATGTGGCTGCTGAACAGCATGAGCTTGTTGTTGGTGGCCACCCCACTGCTGATGCACAGGCTGCTGGTGATCTGGGAGAGGCTGTGGATGGAGGGATGTGGTCATCAAGGCGGTGGGTGGTCAAAGTTAGCCACTGTTGATCCTGTTGGCTGGCTATGTGGTGAAGATGGTTGCGAATCTCTGCTGAGGTCTCTGCCTTCCTCTTCAGAATCTGCTGTCTTCTGGAACTCAGCTCTGGGCCCCCAGGTGTAGGGCTTTTCTCTCTGGGCCTCCTCTCAGTCTCTCAGGGCCTCTCTGCCTTTCTACAGCTGTGGTCACAGAGTCCTCTCTCACAAGGTGGGATTGAAAACTGCGGCTTGGCTTTCTCTGTGTCTCCAATTATATCAAGAGACTCAACCTTAGTCACTCACTCTTCAATGACATAGTGGAATCAAAAGCCCTGAAGTGATCTGATAAAGTATAATCTAAGCCAAGCCCTCTCAATGTAATCAAAGGATATCATACCTGCTGGAACAGACTAGTTTAAGAACAGAATCTTTTTCATTTTGGGATTCATAAAGTAACTTCAAACTGCCACACCCTGTCTCCCTAGGAGTCCGTGGGCTCTAGTGGCATATGGCTGTTTCCATCTTGACTCTCACAGGGCCAAGCTCTATGTTCCCATGGTAGATGCATGATAAATATTTGTTGAATAAGGAATGACCCCAATAGCCATGACACCCTTCCACCTGAGAGGTTTTCTAGAAGGGATGATGCTCAGCCATGTTTTTCTAGAATTCCAGGTAGGGGCTGGGTGGGAGGTGGTTCCTAGGCTGCTGGACAGGAAGGCTGAAGTTTGCAGAGGCAGATCCTAGCAGCCAGGGCCCCAGGTTAAATGCACAAGGCCCAGCCCCAGGAAAGGCAGGTGGGCTGGGTTTGTCCCAATGGTCATGTGAGGGGCAGAGAGAAAGACCCCTAAACCCAGTTGCAGGTTTAAATGCTAAGGGATGTTCTCAATCCTCATCATCAGAAAACCCAGAGAAATGGATGGGGACCCCCAAATCAGTGCCTTGTGGGTGACAGGCACAGACAAAATATTTGCAGAGGAGACACTATTCTTGAGGGTGAGGGTAGTGGGAGAAAAGTTGTTTTCTTGCTACTCAAGAAATATTTATCAAGCACAGTGTTAGGTGCTGGTCTCTGGAAATGTCCAATAGTCTTAGCCTCTTTTCTCACAGAGCTCAAAATCTGTGGGGGACCAGACATTAAACAGGCAGGGACAGGTAGGGCAGAGCTGGAAAGTAGGGATAATAATAGAGTGCCTACCTTGCAAGAACCCGTGAGGGTTAAATGACAATCCAGGTAAAGTGTTTAACACAGGGCCTGGCAGAGGAAGTCCTCTATAGTGATAACTAGCCCTCTTCCTCTCTGGACCAGATTGGCGTATTACTCCCAAGGGTGGGCTCAGTGATGAAGTCGAGAAGGGGGTGCCTATTTTATGCATTTAATGACATCCAAGCAAGGGAATTTCTCGGTTACATTTAGGGACCTGTCATAATCATTATTCCTGCATTAATTCTTACCTAATTTGATCTAAACTCTTCATGCGTCCATTTATGTATAGAATCTGCCCTCAGAAACTTTTGAGTCACTCCTTGGGATTAGCCTCAGTAGCTTAGTTCATTGTAGTCTTTCTCTTTTTTGAAGATGTTTTCCAAATCTTTTGCTGTCACTAAACTTCTTTCTGAGCTGAACAAGAGAAATACATTCTGTTGTTTATGTGTGCATTTTGTATTTATTTATATAAGTACTTCCTTTTTAGGCCATTTTGTTTTGTGATGATCATCTTATTAGGTCTTAATTTTTATTTATTAGCATATAAATTAGTACAGTCTTTCCCATGGACTCCCAAGAGTCTACATGTTGGGAAGCAGACTTGGCCCAGTGGTTAGGGCATCCGTCTACCACATGGGAGGTTCATGGTTCAACCCTGGGCCTCCTTGACCTGTGTGTAGCTGGCCCATGCGCAGTGCTGATGCGCAAAAGGAGTGCCGTGCCGCCACACAGGGGTGTCCCTCCATAGCGGAGCCCCACGCGCAAGGAGTGTGCCCTATAAGGAGAGCCGCCCAGCGCAAAAGAAAGTGCAGCCTGCCTAGGAATGGCGCCGCACACATGGAGAGCTGACGCAACAAGATGACACAACAAAAAGAAACACAGATTCCCGTGCCACTGACAACAACAGAAGTGGACAAAGAAGAACATGCAGCAAACAGACACATAGAACAGACAACTGGGGTGGGGGGGGCGGGAGAGAAATAAATAAATAAATCTTTTTAAAAAAGTCTACATGTTATTTCTGGAAATGTTATGTTTGTAATGTTATATTTGTACTTTAATTTCTGAATATTTTATATTTCCATAATTACATAGGAAATACATAAATAATTATAGTTATATAATATCTGGATAATTTAGATGGGCCAATTACAGCCAGCACTACCATAAGATTTCATTGCTTATTTAATTTCTGCATTAGAGCTACACACATAAGGTCCTAACCCCTGATGTCATTTTGCACACAATAAAATAACATAGAAACATTTTCAGTCAAAGTTGAAGGCCCATAAGAAATTGCATTTTCAATGCTTTATAAAATTTTAAATGCCCTTGGGAAGAACAATGGTATATTAGTCAGCCAAAGGGATGCTGATGCAAAATACCAGAAATCTGTTGGCTTTTATGTAGGGTACTTATTTGGGGTAGAAGCTTACAGTTACCAGGTCATAAAGCATAAGTTACTTTCCTCACCAAAGTCTGTTGGAGCAAGATGGCTGCCAATGTCTGCAAAGGTTCAAGTTTCCCGGGTTCATCTCTTGCTGGGGTTCCTTTCTTTCCAGGTTCAGCTCCTTTGCTCTCTCCACAAGGCCAGCTGTAAACTATCAGGCAAATGGCTCCTTTCTCTTCCTGGGGCTTCTGCTGTGCTAATGGACTCTTCTCTGCTTCTCTGTGTGTTTACTTCCCCGGGTCCAGGATCAAAACTCCAACTAACTCATCTGCCTTGTTGTTTTCTCTGTGAGCCCCACACACAAAGGGGGCAGGGGGCCAGGACTCAATAGCTGACTGATGTGGCCCAATCAAAGCCTTAATCATAATTTAATCAAATAAGAGTGAAACCTGTGAACCCAATACAACCTAATGTACCCAGAGGAAAAGACCAATTTATAAACATAATCCAATATCTATTTTTGGAATTCATAAATAATACCAAACTGCTGCAAATGCCTTCAAAGCCCTTAGTTAATATCCAATAAGACTCTGTTGAATGAATAAGTGAAGTAATGAACAAATACATATGAATGACACATTTAAAATTGGTTTTCATGATTTACATAATGCAACCTCATTACAAAAATTTCACAAAATGCATTTTTAAATTTTCTCTTGTCCATTGTTCTTTCTTGTTTCTGAAGACTAATTTATACAAGTAATTCATTAAATTTAATTTTGTTTCTCTCTCTGGTTTCTTAAGTTTACTTCAGTCTTCAAATATTTTAAATTTTGAGATAATTATAAATCCATGTGCAATTGTAAGAAATAATACAGGGAGATTCCATTTACCCTTCACCCAGTTTCCCCCATTAGTTACATCTTGCAAATCTATAGTACAAAATCATAACCAGAACACTGACATTGATACAGTCAACATACAAAACATTTCAATTACCAAAAGGATCCCTTATGCTGTCCTTTTATAGGCACATCTACTTCTTTCTCTCTCCTATTTCTTAACCCCAGGCAATCACTGATCTCTTCTCTAAGTCTATCATTTTGTCATTTCAAGAATGTCATATTATTAGAATCATATACTATGTAACTTTTGGAGTTGACTTTATTTTTTGCTCAGTATAATTCTGTGAGGATTATCCATGTTTGGTGCATCAATCTTTCATTCTTGTTTAGTCATTCACCTGTTGAAGAACATTTAGCTTTTTTCCAATTTTGGGCTATTACAAACAAAACTGCTAGGAATATTCATGTACAGGTTTTTGTGTGAGCATAAGCTTTCATTTCTCTGGAATAAACAGCCAGGAGTGCAAATTGCTGGGTCTATTGATAGTTGTATGTTTACTTATTTTTAAAAAACTTTTTAAAGAAACTGCCAAAATGTTTTCCAGAAGGGCTGTATCATTTTGCTTTCCCAAGGGCAATTTATGAGTGATTCAGTTTCTCCACATACTCACCAGCATTTGGTATTGGCATTATTTTTAAATTTTAGTCATGGTGATAGATTTATAGAAATTTCTCATTGTGGTTCAATTTCCCTAATGGCTAGTGAAAGTTAATATCATTTAATGTGTTTATTTGCCATCTGTTTAGCCTCTTTGGTGATATACGTTATTACCAATTGTTTATACAAAGATAAACAGTCTTTGCGTGGTTTGTTTAGTGCCTGTTGAGTTTTGAGAGTTCTTTATTCTAGATACTAGACCTTTGTTAGATACGTGGTTTGCATATCTGTAGCTTAGCTTTTTCATCTCCTTAATTGGGTGTTTCACAGAGCACAAGTTTTTAATTTTGATACAGCCCAATTTTTCAATTTGTCTTTTTTTTGAACCATGCTTTTGGTATCAAATTTGAGGACTCTTTACCTAAGCCTTGATTCCAAATATTTTCTCCTATTTTTTCCTAAAAGTTTAATTGATTTATATGTTTTATACTTACATTGATGATCCATTTGGGGTTAATTTTATGTAATATTTGAGATTTAGATTGAGGTTTCCTTTTTTTGCCAATGGCTGTCCAATTGCTCCAGCACCATTTGTTGGAAAGGTTATCCTTCCTCCTTTGAATTGCTTTTGCACCTATTAAAAAATTAGTTTGGTATCTATTTGTTGGTCTATTTATGTGTTCTTTGTCCTGTTTCATTGATCTGTGTGCTTATCCAACTGTCAATACCACACACACAGTTTGGGTCACTATAGCTACATAATCAGTTTTGAAATTGGGGGGACTGATTTCTCCCACTTTATTTTTCTTATTCAAAATTGCTCCAGCTATTCCAGTTCCTCTGCCTTTCTATACATTTTAGAATTATGTCTATGTCCACAAAAATTCTCATGGGATTTAGATAAGAAGTGTGTTAAACTCTGTATTATTTTGGGGAGAATTGACGTCTTTATTATTCTGAGTCTCCTAAATCGTGAACATGCTTTCTTTCCATTTGTTTAGATCTTCTTTGATTTCTTTCATGAGTATTTGTAGTTTAAAACACAAATCCTATGCATGTTTTGTTAGCTTGTATATACCTAAGTTTTTCAACGTTTTGTGATTGCAAATGGCATTGTATTCTTAATTTTAGTATTTGGTTGTTATTGCTAGTATATCAAAAGATATAAAGCTGATAATGTATGTTTAAATTGTATCTTGATGCCTTACTGAACTAACTTTTTAGTTCTAGGAGGTGTTTTGAGTTCTTTGGAACTTTCTGCATAGACAATTACTTTGTCAGCAAATAAGGACCTTTTCATTTCTTCCTTTCTAAGTCATATCCCTTTTATTTTCTTTACCGTAATGCACTGGCTAGAACTTACAGCACTTTATGGAGAGAACAAGATTTCTTTATTGAATTTAACTCTGTTTTTCTCTCTAATTTATTAAGTTTACTTCAAGCTTCAAGTTTTAATTTATAAGGGTGTTGATCAGTATTCTCTATTTCACTTGTGTGTTAACTTGCACAGAAGGCTGTTAACTTGCAAAATTAACAAGTACTCCTTCTATTCACATATTAAGTTCCTAAAGACAGTGTTAAATGTTAGCACAAAAATTATGACTTGAGGAACACCAGTTCTAAGTCCCCTTGGCTTGGCACAGACAGTGCAAAATTCTTTCTGGTTAATATCAACGATGTAGCTAAAATAAAATTGTTGAACAAGAAAATTCCACCAAAGCCATAAGTAATCGTTTTTTATCTCAACTATTTCTGCAAAGTGAGGCAGGAGAAGGGAATAGAAAGAAATTTGATAGTACAAAGCAGAGAATCACTACAGAGAAAGGTCTCACTAGTAATTATGGGCAATGTTTTTAGGTTCCTTTGAGTCTAGAAATTGTAATATAAAGAAACTAAAACTCAAAGTATCCACATTTTGGTCCATTCACAAGTAGTATGTGATGATGGGCAGGTATCATGACCCTTAGGAGTCTTACTTGATATCCTTAATTTTGATGTAAAGGTAAAACCTTCTACTTGTATTAACAAGGATTCTCTAGAGAAACAGAGCCATCGTGTATATGTAATGTGTTTATTATAAATAATTGGCTCATATGACCCTGGAGACTGGCAAGTCTGAACACCACAGTTTGGAAACTCCAATAAAAGTGATGTTGAAGGCTTGAGTCCAAATTCCCCAGGGAAAGCGGCCAGGCTGGAAATTCCAGCAAGAGTTTATAGAGATTCTCCAAATAGAAATTCTTCTCACCTCTGGATCCCCCAGTTGTTGCTAAAATCTTCAACTGATTGGATGAGGCCAACCCACATTATTGAGGGCAACTCCTTTTCTTAAGATCAGCTGATTGTATATGTTAATCCCATCTATGAAATACTTCCATAGTAACAACCTAGACCAGTGGTTGACCAAACAATTGGACACCATAATTTCACGAAGTTGACACTTAGAATTAACCATCACAACATCTCAGAGACTTAGTCTAAGAATAGATGAGATAAAGTATGGCATATTGATGATGTAACTAGTCTGGCACATAGTGAGTGTTCAGTTATAGTTTTGTTTTCATTTTCTCCCATTGTCCTGTTAACCCAAAGTGTTTTAAAAAATCTAAGCTAGAACTGAGGAGCAGGAAAAGTGGAATTCTGTACTACTTTGCACCATGCAAAATGAAAACAAGAATGCTATATGATATTCCTGTAATCACAACCATTTCTTTATGGAAAGCACAAACATAAATAGCTATTGATATAAAGCCATATTTATTTGAGATAATTTAAAAATATGTAATACTGAGCATCTGCAGAGATGGGTATTTTTTGCACAGTGTATAGCAGCTTTTCCATTGGAAGGATACACTCTAATATGGAGGGTGAGAATCCATGGGACAAGAGAAGGACCAACACATGTATTTAGGTGAGCAAAAGTGGAAGATGGCCAGTCAGAACCCAAACACGGGATGTTTCCTAATGAATTCTGTCAAAGACTTCCTCTGATGAAGAAAAATTAGCAGTTTACTCCAGAAATGCACTAAAATAATGCTTGAATAAAATCTGTAGCTCACTATTCATTTTTAGCATGTAAACTTATAGTTCCTGGATGTTGATATATGGCAGGTACTGATAAAGAAGAGATTTTTGCTTTGCTAATTTTTTCATTTGATTTTGAAAGCTTTTATGTGTTATTCTGTCTTTAAGAAGAGGGCCTGTACTCTTTTGGGTACACTGTTGGTTGTACATTTGTTTAATACTTAGGTTTATTAAAAACTGTGCCATTAAAAAAACAGCTATTCCATCCAGGAAAGACTCAAAATCATTGCAAATGTCAAAGAAGATTATAGCTGTGGTTTGCCTCTGAGCAGTCTCAGTCTGTCATAAAAAAATTCACATTTTCTGATAGAAATTATTGTTCATAAAACAAGATTGAGAGGAAGAAGAGAGAGCGTTTTGTTTTGTTTTTTTCTTTCTGGATGATTTAATAGCTGATCTTTGACTATCATCTCTTTAAAATTTAATAAAATATTTTTGAACATTCCTGATAAGGAACTACATAGTGACTCAAGATGTTCCACCTGGCTGCTGCCATTTTTTGTTGGCAGGGTCTGATGAGCTGTGTAATTAGATAATTCTTCCCGCCAATACCAGGCATGCAGTCATGTTCTTCATCTTTTCCATTATTATACACTTAACTATGAAGCATACACTCATTTGGCATTCTAAGCACTTTTGATTGATTTACAATGTCAGTAAAACCTACAGATTATGCATTCCAAAAGATAAGAGGGAATTAATGTTTTAGAAAAAGTTTTTAGCATACCTCCTCTTGCCAACATTAATTTTTTTAGTATTAGTGTGTCTAAATGTTCAGAAGCAAGTAAACATGGATAAGTGTAATCCAAATTAAATTACTGAGAATATTATTTTCCATTTGGTTTGCTCTAGATTTACAGGTAATAGTCCTTGATGTATCTCTGAAGTATATCCTGACTTTTACAAGGGCTATCAAAATAATGTATAAAAGCTTGCATCTTGCATTGTCAGATACTCCCTCTGGATATGCTGTTGTTTTGTTCTTTTTTTTTCAGCAACATGCATGGTTTAAATCAAATGAAAACCAATAGAAGCATTGTGAGAAGTATAATATGAATCTTGAAGATGGAAAATAAGAGTATCTTGGTATTTTGGAAAATTTTACAGGTTCTAATAAGAAAGAATCTGAGATTTGTCACAGCCTATTTACTTTACTTACAAATTTTATGTACATTATAATAAAGGTGATCCAATCCATTGAGAAAGTAGCTCTAGAGTTTAGTAGACCAAGAAATTTCAGTTATATAAAATGCCTCTTACTCTTACTTACATTAAAATATGGACATATCAAGAAAGAAATTAAATATTATTTATACTGAAATGGAAAAAACCAATATTTTAACATTTGGGTTTAAAGAAGCTCAGCAGGACTTTGCTTTACAAAATAATTAAATTTGGCTTTTTGGTAGTGTGTTTTCTTTCATTCATGATTTATAAAAAGTAAAGCTACTATTTTAGAGGTTATGTGAGTTTTTGAAGTAAATATTTAGAAGCTTAGAAAGCCACTTTTTATTATTAGGAAAGAAATGATATTTTTAGCTAACAAAAGAATCTACTTCTAATCAAGGCCTGAATTTTTTAAATTTAGGTTGCTCTTTGAATAATTGCAGATGGAGTCAATTCATGGAAATTTTGTGGAAGTGGTATGTATCAAGATGGGGTGTGGATGTGTGTTAGATATAGAAAAATCCATTCAGATGACACATAGCTCAGTTTCTGAAGAAAATGAATATTCACATAGGATTAGGACATAGACATTCTTGGTTAAGGGATAAAGTGAGAAAAGATTTTTATTTTTATGTGATATGTTGTAATTATGTCAAACTAAAACCAAAGGTGAATTTTTCCCCCTCTGAGGATGTAGGTGGCTATTTATTTGACACATGAGAAGTCTTGTGTACTAGATGTCATTAGTGTTAATTGTTACTTTAATTTTGGCTCACCTTGAATAATAATATTTTTTGGCTACTAGTTGACCTATGATTTTAGAAACTCAAAATCTAACCATTCATGGCTTTCCTTCCTAAAAGTCTAAAGAGGAAAGCTGTGAAAGCATTGGTTAATTGAGAAACTGCAAAGATTTTTATTGTAAGAAACTATTCAGTATCTCGATGGTCTAGATCAGTGTGTCAGTGTTTTGATAAGACTTTGGGAATTTCCAAGGCCTTTCCAAGACCATTGGTGAGGAAGGGGTACTTGGGTTAAAGGGTGAAGATACAAGCGAGCAGTCAGGGCCTGGATCCTCTGCTTCAATCAGAACAACTCCACCTTTATCTCTTTTACATATTCATTTTCTGTATGAGCTCTTTTTTTTTTTTTAAAGATTTATTTATTTCTCCCCCCTTCCTCCCTCACCTCGTTTGTCTGTTCTCTGTGTCTATTTGCTGCGTCTTCTTCTTTGTCCCCTTCTGTTGTTGTCAGTGGCACAGGAATCTGTGATTATTTTGGTGCGTCATCTTGTTGTGTCAGGTCTCCGTGTGTGCGGCGCCATTCTTAGGCAGGCTGCACTTTCTTTCGCACTGGGAGGCTCTCCTTATGCGGCGCACTCCTTGCACGTGGGGCTCCCCTACGCGGGGGACACCCCTGCGTGGCAGGGCACTCCTTACGCGCATCAGCGCTGCGCATGGGCCAGCTCCACACGGGTCAAGGAGGCCTGGGGTTTGAACCATGGACCTCCCATGTGGTAGACGGACGCCCTAACCACTGGGCCAAGTCAGCTTCCCTGTATGAGCTCTTATTTAAAGAAAAAGTTCAAATGAAGTTTAAATACTACTGGCTAGACCCTCACATTGCATGCTTTTGTTTTTAGATACAAATTAGAATTTAATTCAATGTAATTCATCAACAAATCTGCCAATTTGTTAAGTGTCCTTTATGTACCTAGCTCTTTTCTGAGTTGGACACAAAAGCCCATATGAAGGAGCCAGAAATCACAGTGCAGACTTGTAAAGAGTAGGACTGAGCCTCATCAGTGAGCTGCTCTGCTGAATTTCAGAATTATTATGGGCCATTGATCGTGTGTACTCACTACTTCAACTCCTTTTGAATGGGAATGTGTATAGTGGTTCTCCTACTCCTGTCCCTCTGTTATATGTTGGGTCTGAGGGTAGGTAGATGATTTGTTTCTTTTTTTTTTTTTAAGATTTATTCATTTATTTATTTCTCTCCCTTCCCTGTCCCCCCAGTTGTCTACTCTTTGTGTCCATTTGCTGTGTGTTCTTCTGTGTCCGATTGTATTCTTGTCAGTGGCCCAGGAATCTGTGTCTCTTTTTGTTGCGTCATCTTGCTGCCTCAGCTCTCTGCATGTGCGGCACCACTCCTGGGCAGGCTGGACTTTCTTTCATGCTGGGCGGCTCTCTTTGTGGGGTGCCCTCCTTGCGCATTGGGCTCCCCGACGCGGGGGACACCCCTGCGTGGCACAGCACTCCTTGAGCACATCAGCACTGTGTGGGGGCCAGCTCCACATGGGTCAAGGAGGTCCTGGGTTTGAACTGCAGACCTCCCATGTGGTAGGTGGACACTCTATCCATTGAGCCAAGTCCGCTTCCCTGATCTGTTCTTTATTTCTAAAAAACTTCAATTGAGAGGAACTGTACTCACAGAGCTATCTCTGAGCAACTATGCAAGAACCTTATCCACATTTCAACCGATTTAGTTAAAAAGATTCTGGATTTTGAGTTGACAGTAATGGGGATCTTGAGACAAGGGATAGGTGTATTTTCCTTGTAGGTGGCATGTGAACTAGGGCCAGAGAGTGAACAGTAGCAGATTGTATTTTCGAAAAGTAGTCACAACATATCACATCATATCATGCAATGTCATGTCACATAGTGTATCATATTATATTAAATAATAGCCCATCCTACATGATCTTCCTAGATAGTGAAATTAATCGTCCTCTCATCAAGATTGGCAAGAGTGGTCTGTGTTCTTTCTGCTTAAAATGTGTTTTAGTTTCCTTGGTTGCTCAAGAAAACACCTTGAAATGGCTTGTCTTAAACAATGGGAATTTATTCGCTCAAAGTTGAGGCTGGAAAACTGTCCAAATCAGGGAGTCATTGAGGCAATGCCTTCATCCTGAACACTGTGGCATTCTGGGGCTGGCTGCCAGCTACCCTTGGCTTATCTGTCACATGGCATGGCACATGGCAGCATCTCCTGGTCTTTCCCTTTATTCTGGATTCTGTCGATCCCCAGTCTCTTGCGTCCTGTGACTTTCTCTCTCTCATGTCTGAAATCATTCCATTTATAAAGGACTCCAGTAGTAGGATTAAGATCCATCCTGATTGAGGTGGGACACACCTCATCAAAAGGTCCTACTTGCAATGGGTTCACACCTATAGGAATAGATGAAATTTAAGAACATGTTTTTCTGATAGTACAAACAGCTTCAAACTATTGCAACTTGTAATTATGTCTGAAGTGACAGTATTAGACTTCCATGGTCATGTCAGAAAAGCTGATACAACTTCTGTATGGTTCTTTACTCTTAGAATAAAGTCATCATGGTGTGAGGAAGCCCAGGTCACATGGAGAGAAATGAGAAACAATGCTCCAGTACCCAAATTATGGGTGGAAATAATGGGTTACATTTTTATGGAGAAATTTCACAAGGCAGACCATTTAGATGTGTATTAGCCAGAAGGGGGCTGCTGCGAAATACCAGAAATCTGTTTGCTTTTTATAAAGTGTATTTATTGGGATAGAAACTTACAGTTACCAGGCCATAAAGCATAAATTATTTCCCTCACCAAAGTCTGTTGCCATGTGTTGGAGTAAGATGTCTGCCTATGTCTGCGAGGGTTTGGTTTCTTGGGTTCCTCTCTTCCTGGGGTTTGTTTCTCTTCAGACTCAGCTGCTCTGCTTTCTCCACAAGGCCAGCTATAGACTACAAGCAAATGGCTCATCTCTCTTCCTAAGGCCTCTGCCTGTGTTTAATGGAGACTTCTCTCCTTCCTCACGTATCTGCTTCTCTTTGTGTTAACGTCCCAGGCTCCAGGATCAAAACGCCAACCTCCCTTTTCTGCAATGTGGTTTCTCTGTGAGTCCCCACCCAAAAAAGTGAAACCTCTGAATCCAATATATCTATGCCCAGAGGGAAAAACTAGTTCACAAACGTAATCCAATATCTATTTTTGGAATTCATAAATAATGCCAAACTGCTACAAGGGGACAATGTCATGAAGAAAGAATATGGCACATGGTAATTTCAATGTATTTTGAATGTATTTGACTTTCATGGTAACTATGTAAAGAATTACCTGATTTCAATATCATGAATACAAACAATAAAACAATTAATATACTAAAATTCAATTACACAGGGGAGCGGTTGTGGTTCAAGCAATAGGGTGCCACATGGGAGGTCCCGGGTTTGATTCTTGGTTCCTCCTGAGGAAGACGAGCAGACAATGGGCAGATGGGACATCTTGGGGGTGTGGCAGAAGGGCAGGTGGGGTGTAGAATAAAAAAAAATTCATTTATACAGTGGTCATTCAAATTGCATAGCCCAGGACCAGAGACTCAAAACCTCATAGTTTTCCATTAGAATAGAGTATAGAATAAATTTCTTCTCCTTCTGTATGGAAACACTTTCTTGAGCCACCCCAGCATCTTTTCTCTTTTTCTGGCCTATACCCTTTGTCTTTTCTTAGTACTAACATGACTCTGATAAGAACACAAAAATTAAATATTTATTGAAAAAATGAATGAACTTCCCCAGCACATTGGCAAGTGCTCTCCTAGTGGGTAGGACTAAACTTTTACTTTTGTGTTTCCACAAGGAATCATATTTTAGCAGACTGCGCCTAAATATCCTGTTCTTTCAACTAAATCTAGGAGCTTTTGTCTTTTACTCAATTGCACTTTTAGTTGATTCATCTTTTTCTTCACCTGTATTTCAACAATTCATGAAAATCTGATTTTCTCTCTCTCTCACACACCACCCACAATCTCTTAAAGGAACAGACAGATTCCAAATAAACTTCATAAACTTATGAAATAATTATTCATTTCCCTCCATGCAAATAAACTTGGTTTTAATGGACTGTAAATAACTTATCTATTTTATTTTTTCATACAAATGAAGCCTCTTTTGAAATTTCTATTTCATTATAGATAAAAATAATGTTTGACAGTCATTAAGGTTTACTAAAAATGACTCTTTATGATATACCCTAACAAGTGAGTGCCTGGTCACGAAAATCCCAGAGTACAAAATTTTAGCCTTCTTCAGATAATGCTCTTAAGATCAGTGAAATACTTTTATTGAAGCTCATACCTTGTGAAAATGTTCAAGAAAGAGGAAACCCAAGTGTAAATGAAAAATGCTTCATTGTCACTGCTTTCAAGGGCTTCTTGGAAATAATCCTGAGATGTAATTGTCTTTCTTCCTATGAAGCATGATTTAGGAAGTTAGAAAATTGGAAAATCTCTTAAAATGAGAATTTGTGTTTTTGAGAGTCTTTATAAATTTAATGTAGAGTCTCCTCAGAATGGATGGCCTGTAAGCACTCACACTACTGGTGGAAAAATATTGCTACTTTCTTTCTGTAAGAAAGACAAAAATAAGAAGTGTTCAGGAAATTGTTTAAGCATCTATTTCCATGTTTTAGAATGACAAAACAGATTTATAATTTTACAAAAGAGAATACTAGCCTGTGTTAGGAATTTAGTTATAAAGAGAGGCAGTATAGTCTAGTGGGTAAGGCTCAGTTGCTTGAGCCAGACTCCCTGGATTTCAGTTCTTGCCCTGCCATGTACCTGCTGAGGAGCTGGGTGAGTTATGAAACCTCTCTGCAGAGGGATGACAGCACTGCCCACTCCACAGGGTGATCAGGAGGAGTCCAGAAAAGCCCTTATGTAAAGCCCTTAGAACAATGCCTGGCACATTCAAAGTGCTATTGTTAAGAACAGAGCATTTTTGCTTATGCTTATTGTAATATACTAAAATTTAAGTTCTGTGCATTTGACACATAATATTCTCATTTCTATCCCTCCTCCAAAAAGACATTAAATTTTGTATATAAGGTTTTTCAACTTTTTGGTACCTTTTTCTAGCTATTGCAATAGTGTGCATGCTCTCTCTTTCTCTGGAAATGTGCTGCAATAGCCTTTTTATCTTTTAGTTTATTATGGTGATATATGCTAAGTAACCTTGCACCTGATTATTTGTAGATGACCTTTTAACTTGGCCTGTAATATTTGTTGAAAACATTTTCTTATTTTATTGGTTTTTATTAGTTTATAGGATTTTTCAATATACAGATACTTTTAATGACCCTATTGTAATTCTGATTTTCTTAGCATATTCTTTAAGGAATGTGTAAACATAGTGAGTTTTTGACTGCCATAATCTCCAGATGTGGTGTTACTCTGCCATTTTCTATGAGATTACCTTTGGGAAAAAAATGTTCAATTATTCCTAGAGACATTTATATTGCTAAAAGTACACAACTTTTCAGTCTTGCTTATTCAGCTGCCTGGGCCCACATGAGAGGACAGGGGAGCCAGAGAATATTCCTGGGAAGACTTGGGTCACTCTGTGTCATGTTCTTCCCCAGGTATGGAGGAAGTGTTGTGAAAAATGCCTAACTGTAGCCACTTTGAAACATGACTGTGCTGTGTGTGTGTGTGTGTGTGTGTGTGTATGCATGTGGTTTTGATTTTATTTTTGTTTCTTTAACTGAGTTGGCAATTTTTTTTGTTTGCTTTTAACATAACGTATGTCTTAAAATTGATTTGGTAAATGCCTGGTCCTTCAGAAATTTATAAATGAGTGTTAATGCAAATATGGAAAATAAAAAATCATTCTATAATTGAGATTATACATTGGCCTTTTAAAGACCTAAAGTCTGGATGCATAAGAACAGTAAATAATATAAGCAATAAGCAACAGGGAAAGCATTTTATAAACATAAAGTCATCTGAAAAGAGAGAAAAGAAAGTAGGCTTTTAGCAATGACCTGGATGAATTTTGATTTCTTCCTTTTTTCTGACAGATCACACTTAATTTAGATTATAAAGTCCTTGCAAGTATCATATTTTTAATTTGCTCAGGACAGCAGTTATAGTAAGGTCATATAAGTATTAAAAATGAATATTTTAAGTTCTGTTAGAGGAGGAAAAGTCAATGCAAAGCTACCTAAAAGTATAAAATTGTGAAATATCAATGCCCAAGTGAAAAATATTTATTTGTAAATTGACCTTAATAGTTCATATAAGCTAATTAATAAATTAGTAGATCTAGGAGTTCTCATTTTTAAAATATACTTCTATTTTGCATTTTAAGGAATTTTTTGGCTACCAAAGAAATGCATTCTATTGTAAAAAAAAAGTTGGAAATTACAGCAAAGAAAAAAATACAGCATTAAATACATAAAGAATAAGGAATTTAAAAATTATTTTATGACCATCTAGAGAGAATTGCTCTTAATATTTTGCTTTATTTTATTGTTATCTCATTCCCTTTGGATTTTTTACAAAAATTATGCAATTTTAAATCTATAGCCTTGTTTCAAAAGCATTGCATCTTGACAGTTTTCATGAAAATCCACACTTAAACAATATTTTAATGGCCACATTCTATTCCACCATAGATATTTCCATAATTTACTTGACAGGTCCTCTGTCATTGGAGGGTCAGGATATTCATAGTATATGTAGGTGTGTATGTGTATATAAAACAAGTTCTCTTTTGATAAATTTATGGGTATCACTTTATCAATATTTCTGATTATTTCCATAAGATGAATGATAAAGTTTGTGCTGAAGGTTACAAATGTAAAGGGCCTTTTTGTTTGTAGTGACCACCTATTGTTTTGACAGTGGGGCACCTCCCAGCTTCTTTGGGCGATGGTGCTCCACCCTTTTCCAAACTTGTTCCCATGGGAGCTTCCCTGCACTTACTTAACTCTGCTCCTCATCAGTAGTTCATTGGTCTGGGGCCAGTAGATCACCCAATATAGCAGAAGAGTATCTTTCCAGCATTTTTGGACCTGGACTTAAGTTGGAGACAGGTCTGTCTCTTTCTAGTAGCTAAAGCTACAAAATGCAAAGCACCAAAGCTAGTGGAGGCCCTCATTTCCACAATGCAGAGCAAGTTAATGTGCAACGAAGGGGAAATGAAGACCACTCACTGAGACACAGAGAGTGTCCTCATGGCAGTAACATTCCCAATATCACTTGTCACAAGGCTCATCTGCATCTTTGCCCTTTTGGTAGCTTGTTTCTTCAACTCTCCTTTGGATTCTAGTAGTATCTCCCCAATCCCTCGCTCTTTATGTTAAGGCTTGAATTGGAGTCAGCTGACAAACAGTTGTCCAGACACCTGTGCCAATTAACCACCCCCAGAGATGAGGGCACCCCTGCCGGCAGTGAATGTATTTCTTAATAACCTGTGATTATTTTAATTTGCATTTATTTAATTACCAGTGAGGCTAGAGTTTTTCCATATGCCTATTAGCCGTCTGTCTTCCTCTTTTACATATGTTGGTTGGCATTTTTGTTCACTCCTAATTCACATTTTTTGAAAATATGTACAGTTTTTTTTTTCACATTTAATAGACAATTTCTAATTGTAAAGTGATACTTAATCATTGTAGAGCATTTGTAAAGCATAGTCAAGTTTGTAGAAGGAATATTAGTATTTTAATGTATGTCCTTTCAAATGCTTTCTATTCCTAGCTACCGTGCTAAGAGCCACTAAATTGAGGCCTCATGGTCTTACTGTATTGTGTGACTTGCTTTGCCATTAATATGTATTTAGTCATTTTCCATGTCATTAAGCCTTCCTCTAAAGTATAATGTGTATACTTTACTTAAATAAACCCTTATTAGAGACTGTTGAAGTTATTTGCACTTTTTATTTGTTATAAATAATACTTAATAACGCTTTACCTAAATTCTAGTGAATGGCTTTTTAACTTGATCTGTAATATTTGTTGGAAACATTTTCCAAATTTGTTGTTGTTTATTAGCTATAGGATTTTTTATATACAGAAGTTTTTAAATTATTTATATGCATTTTTTCTTTTATTGATTTTAATCTTAGAAAATCCTTCTCCATCCTAAAATTAGTCAAGTGTTCAGCTGTGTATTTTTTCTAATTTATATATTTGAAAATATTCAACTTTTTAATCCATTTAGAGAAATGTTGATGTAGGGTATAGATTAGGAGCTGATTTCGTTTTCCAGACTGCTGAAAGGAGATAACTATGAAATGGTTTGGCTTAACAATAGGATTTCATTAGCTTAAACTTTTGTTTTGTTTTATATATATATATATATATACACACACACACACACACACACACACACACATACATATATATGGAAGAGGACCTGGCCCAATGGATAAGGCAATTGCCTAACACATGGGAAGTCTGTGGTTCAAACCCTGGGCCTACTTGACCCGTGTGGAGCTGGCCCATGAGCAGTGCTGATGTGCGCAAGTAGTGTCGTGCCACACAGGGGTGTCCCCTGCATAGGGGAGTCCTATGCACAAGGAGTGTACCCTGTAAGGAGAGCTGCCCAATGCGAAAGAAAAGTGCAGCCTGCCCAAGAATGGCACTGCACACATGGAGAGCTGACACAACCAGATGACACAACAAAAAGAAACACAGATTCCTGGTGCTGCTGATAAGGATAGAAGTGGTCACAGAAGAACACACAGCTAATGGACACAGAGAGCAGACAACTGGGAGGGGGGGAAGGGGAGAGAAATAAAAAAAATATATATATATATATATTTTAAAGATACATATTACGTAAATGTTACATAAAAATATAAGGGATTCCCATATGCCCCACTCCCTAACCCTCCCACATTTTCCACATTAACAACATCCTTCTTTAGTGTGGTACATTTGTTACAATTAATGAACACATTTTGGAGCATTGCCACTAAGCGTGGATTATAGTTTACACAGTAGTTTATACTCTCTTTTGCACTATTTTGTAAGTTATGGGAAGATATATAATGGCCTGTATCTGTTGTTGCAATGTCATTCAGGACAATTCCCAAGACCTGAAAATGTCCCCATATTACACCTGTTTTTCACTCTCCCTCCCTTCAGAACCTCCAGTGGCCACTGCCTCCACATCAATGATGTAAGTTCTTCCATTGCTAGAATCTCAGTAAATCTATAGTAGAATACTAGTAAGTCTACTCTAGTCCTTTGTTCATTCCCCAATTCTGAGGATTCTGGGATGGTCATGCCTATTCCACCTCTAATTAAGAGGGTGCTTTGATCCCATAAGGGCAGATGGACGGGATTAGCTTGCTTGCAGTTGCAGTCTCTCTCAGTTCCTTGGGATAGTCAATGTACATTATCACCTCATTGTTACTTGTACTGGGTGAGTCCAATGCACTGGAAAGTAAGTGTTGCACCTCTGTTGCAATTCAGGGCTCAATTGGCACATGGACAGCCCAAGATTTAAGTCACTTGGATGTACATCTATCACTCAAATACTAATGATAGGTTCAAATAGAAGGGGCAGAAGAGCCATGTGTAGAGAAACCACAACTGAGTCAAACTCTATCACACTAGGGAGCATAAATTCCAAAGTAGGATCAACAGGCAGGGCACCAAACTCCTGAGGTATCTGCCCTGCCTATAGTGTCTGGATGGCTCCAGAGTCCTCAGGAACCCCTCTATTTGAGATAGTATTTATTTTGGCAGGCAATGATATCCTGCTGAGATATGCATAAGTGTAACCTTTGGACTGACCTACTGACTCACTTTGAAGTCTCTTAACCATATAAATTCATTTGTCTTTACTTTTCCCCCCTTTTGGTCAAGGTCTTTTTCCAGTTGCATTGCTAGTTGGTGGTTGGTATTAATCCCTTGGTGCCAAGAAAGCTCATCCCTGGGAGTTACATCCCACCCTGGGGGGAAGGTAATGCATTTATATGCTGCATTCAGCTTAGAGAAAGGCCACATTTGATCAACAAGGAGTGTCTCAAGAGGTAACTCTTATGCACCCTATAATACTAGAATAAGTTTCAATTTCAAAAGGAAAGGTTCATAAGTACAGTCATTAATATCAAGGACCCATTAACGGACCATCTTCCTTCACTAGTCACTGCCCCTGTACTCAGGGGATTCTTGCTATTCCATTACAGAATGTTGCAGAGCTCCCCAGGATGGGAATTTGATGTTTTTTGGTTATTGTGTGAATCATGACAATGCCCCATGGACATGTGAACACATTTATATGCCTTTTATGTGTACACCAGATGAACCTCCTCCCATGTATCCCCCATCACTGACACCTTGCATCAGTGATCCTCCCCTGTCATAGTTGCAACCCTTCTGTGGTCCAAATCTTCTTCAAAAATGAAGACAACAAAATAGCAAAATACAATTAATAAGAAAATGAAATATATTAAGAAATCCTAGACCTTGAAAATTAAAAAAAAAAAAACTCATTTAAAAAATGGGCAAGTCATGTGCAGTGCTGATGCGCGCAAGGAGTGCTGTGCCACGCAGGTGTGTCTCCGTGTAGGGGAGCCCATGTGCAAGGAGTGCACCCTGTAAGGAGAGCCACCCAGTGTGAAAGAAAGTGCAGCCTGCCCAGGAATGGTGCTGCATACACGGAGAACTGATGCAGCAAGATGAGGCAACAAAAAGAGACACAGATTCCCGTTCCACTGACAACAACAGAAGCGGACACAGAACACGCAGCAAATGGACACAGAGAACAGACAACTGGGGGTGGGGGGGTGGGGAAGGGGAGAGAAATAAATAAACCTTTTAAAAAAATAGGCAAGTGATTTGAATAGACACTTCTCCAAAGAAGAAATATAAATGGATAAAAAGCACATGAAAAGATGCTCAACATCACTAGCTATTAGAGAAATGCAAATCAAAACCACAATGAGATATCATCTTACACCCATTAGACCAGTGGCTATTAATAAAAACTGAGGACTACAAGTGTTGGAGAGGATATGGAAGAATGGGAACCCTCAACCAATTCTGGTGGGAATGTAGAATGGTGCAGCCATTGTGGAGCATAGTTTGTTGGTTCCTCAGGAAGCTAACTAGAGCTGCCATATGATCCACCAATCCCATTGCTGGGTACATACCAGAAGAACTGAAAACAAGGACAAGAACAGATATATGCACACCAATGTTCATAGTGGCATTATTCACTATTGCCAAAAGTTGGAAACAACCCAAATCAATAGATGAATGGATAAACAAATTGTGGTATATACATACAATAGACTATTACTCAGCTGTCAGAAGGAATGCAGTATTAACACATGGGATCACACGGATGAATCTTGAAGAACTTATGTTGAGTGGAGCAGGCCAGGCACTGAAGGACAAATATTATATGACTTCACTGATAGGAATTAAGCAAATTGAACTGGTTCACAGAGCTGGAGACTGGAAGATAGGTTTAAAGGAGACTGAAAGGAAGAAGAAGGTAGTGAGTCAATGCCCAAATGGGCAAAATTTATGATAAGATGAAAGGGTATAGTTGTGCAGTAGATGGGCATAACAGTGGTGCAGTGATGCTATTGAGCTGGATGGTGCTGGCTTGTGATGGGGATAGGGTAGGCAGGTTGTTTTAGACTGTCCATGGAACTTTGGGGAAGTTTGGGGGAGGGAACAGGTCAACTCTGGAGATTTGCAGGTATATGGTTGAAACTACATTGTTGGGAATGTTCTTTTGGCAAATATGACAGGGGAGTGTTACTGGTTTAAGGTGTTGGATGTGGGGGGCACACGGGCCAGGTCACACCTGGGGCAGGCTTATAGGTAGTGTGTAGCTTTCATATTGTCATAGTGTGTTATATCAGGGGGTGGATACTCACATAATGAGTAGGAAAGTGTTGGACTCCCATCCTGGGGAGTCCTGCTATGTTCTCAAATAGAGGGGCAGGAGTCTCTTGAGAACATAGGCAGTGCCTAATGGGGAGGACAGGCTAGTATGTCAAGCCCTCAATGTTTTTTCAGGTAACTATGAATCTTGCTCTTCAAGGATGAAACTTGGTGGTTGCTGTGGGTTCTAAAGGAAGGGGGAGAGAGGAATAGAATAGATGGTACATGGAACATTTTGGGGGCAATGGAATTGTACTACATGATCTTGCAATGATGGATATAGGCCATGTTAAATTTCATCGAAATTTATAAAAGTATATGGTCCAAAATGTAAACCATAATGTATATCATTAACCATGGTTAGTAACAATGTTTCAATATTTATATATCAATTGTAATAAATGTACCATCCACAAGTAAAATGTTATTAATAGGGGAAAAGGGAAAAGGGCGAGGATGTTGGGTATATGGGAATCCCCTAGTCAGAAGTACCTGACTTTTCTGTAAACTGAAACTTCTTTGAAGACAAAATGAAAAAAAATAAGACACTGGGGGAATAAGTGGAAGAAAATGTCACTGTATATATAAGACTACAGATCTTACTATGATGAAAGACATAATGTCAAAAAATTTTTTTAAATATTTTTTATTTTTTATTATTCCAAATTTTTCTTTATTTTTCATTTAAAAATTTTTTCTATTTTATTCTTATTTTTAAAACTATCACGATTATTTTCTCATTAATTGTACTTGGTTATTTTGTTAGCTTAAGTTTTAAGGCTGAGAAAGATATCCAAATCAAGGCATACTGAGGCAATGTTTTCTTCCCAAAGATCAGCTGCTGGCAATCCTTGACTCTTCTGCCACATGGCAAGGCACATGGCGGTGTGTGCTGGTATTTCCCCTTCCCTACTGGGTTTTGTTGCTTTCAACTTCTTGCTTCAGTGGCTTTTCCTCTCTCTTTGTATTCATCCCATTTATAAAGGACTCCAGTAAAAGGATTAAGGCCCACCCTGGGGCACACCTTAATTGAAGTAACCTCATTCAAGGTCCCTACTTATAGTACATTAATACCCACAGGGATGGATTAGCTTAAAGGACATGATTTTTGGGGGGGTATGTATGGCTCCATATCCCCGCAGGAGCTAAACTGCTTTTTCCAAGCATCTGAAAACTGTCTCAGTGCATTTGAAAAGTTCTTCCCTAATTTGTAATATTCCTTTTGTCACACTTTTAGCTGTTTTACATATATGTGTGTATGTATATATGTATAAATATAATCTCATTCAGTATTATTTATTCTCTTGGTTAATTTTAATGTGATAGTCTTATATTCATAATTGATATGCTTCTTATTCCTATTCTTACACTGAACACATTTTGGATGGAACGTTTGGAATTACTCCTACTAGTTTGGGAAGCTAAATGAATGTAAATGCTATGTAAATTTTACATTGATAGTTGCCCTCCTTTTCTTGCTCTTTATCTCATTAGATATTTCCCGCCATTCCTTCTTTCTTAGAAGATGCCATGCCCTGTCTTCTGTGATATTGGCTTCAACCTAGGCTTCCAGCTCTCTGACATTCTTCCTCAGCCTCCTCTTCAGTTGCTTCTTCTACACAAGTGCTCAGGCTTCTAGCATCAGACTTCTTCTATTTCATGATATGTATTCTCCCTGAATTACCTTCTGCTTAATTATCTGATGATTACTCACACTTGCACTCGTGTTTTCATCTGTATCCTAGCTCATCCCTTAAATCCAGAACCATATATCCCATTTCCTACCGGCAATTCTACTTAGATGTGCCATAGACACTTGTAACTAAACTGTTCAAAGATCATCTCTCTTTGTTCCTCTAATCCCCTCATTCCTGCAAATCTGCTCATCTTTCTATATTCTATACTGACCTTGACACCCAAACCAGAAACCCAAGAATCACATTAGATTTCTTCTTTTCTCTTTTTCTTTGCTTCACATATGCCAAGTATTCCTCTCCATTTCCACTACCACTGTTTTGGAGCAGCCCTCTTTATTTTTTACATGAATTTCTTCAGTTGCTTCCTTATTGGTCTCCTGCCTTCAGTTTCCCCCTTCTTCTGTCCCCACACTATAGCATAGCACCGTGATAAGTAAGCTTAAAACCCTCTCTTCCCCACCCGCAATTTAATGCTGTAATTCTAACATCTTCCTACTATGTCCTAAGGCAGAGCACTGAGATTGGGAAGGCTCAGTCTAACAAGGTTGGGCTAGACCTCTGCACGAAGTGGTTCACATGATGCATCCATAGTCTTTACTTCTTGAAGAATGATTTGCGATAGTTGCAATATTTCAGTACAAAAAAGACACCAAGAAAGATACTGCCTAAAAACTAGTTAAATTATGCTTGGAACACATTTCGACCAATTTAGTGGAGAAGGGCTATTGTAACATAGGATGTACACTCTGATATCCTCTCTTTCTAAATGTCCTGGGAAACTCCAGTGGCATTTAGAGTGATATTTTGAAAATACAACTAATAATATCACTCACCTGCTTTAATGCCATCTCATTGTCCTTAGCACAAAGTTCCAGTTGAACATGACAATGCAGAAGGTTCTGGTCTCTCTCTTCAGTCTCCTCTTCTGCTATTCCACCGTTTCACTGAAAATGAGCATTCTTGTACCTTTTCAGCAAGTCTCTGAATGAGTCATAAGTTCTTAACTGGGCTCTGCCCTACCACTCCAGCTCCCCCTGCCTGACTTGTCCTTCAATCCTATCTACAGTGTCCCTTGCTCCCAGAAATGTTTCCTGAGTCCCATTACAGGCCAAAATTTGCATATTCGATGAGCACCTCAGTTTGGGCTTCAGTACTGTCTCTGCTATTAACACAGAAGGAGAAGTACTAGGCAAAGCACAGGACTGGGCAAATCTTAGGTACTCTAGCAATGAATATGTGAATTAGTGGGTTTCTGTATAAATTTGGAGAATTCTGACTTTTCTTCCAGTATTTAATTCTCTCCTTCAAAGCTTGTAGAAGTTTGCTAAAAACCCTGTAGATGCCCCAGAGGGATATTAGCAGCATGGTTTAGGAGACAAACCTGCTAGAATGGAAACCTTCTCTTCCTGACCTCTTTCTGTACTGAAACCTAGTAGAGCTACATCACTTCTGGGGCTGCTCTTGGTAAACTGGCTGCTTTTAATCCTTGTGGCTTTAGGTGCTACCTGAAGTGTTTTTATAGCTCACATCATGAAAGTTTTTATTGAACTCTTGTACATGAACAGGAGACAGGTCCTACAACTTCCCTGGGGGTTGCTACTACCTTCATGCCATTACGTAATTTTAATTTTTTGCACCCCTTGTGGGCGAGGTCTATACATGAACTACAAATCTTTTCTTATGGATGTTTTTAAAAACAACTCATGAGTGATAGGAACTTGAGCTCTAGATTCAGACTGCGTGGGTTCAAAATTCAGCTCTGCCACTTACTAGCTTTTTGACTTTACACAAGTCACTTTCATTTTCTAAGAACCAGTTTCCCCATCCATAAAGTAGGGATAATAACAAGACAGTTGAGAGAATTAAATGATATAGTTTATATTAAATATTTAGCCTTGTGAATGTTACAGAAAATTCAGCAATTAATATCAAGTTATGTTTTATTATTAAAAATAAACATAACTTTTCCCCACTTATCTTATTTTTAGATACTTAACTAATAAACAGTGAATATTAAAAGCGCTAGCTCAATGACAAATATCTCCATTTTTTTAAGATCTACACATCACCATTTAAACATAGGTCACTTTGGTTATTATTGTTAAATAACATGTGACTAATTCTTTCAAACTTGAAAACTATTCATCTTGACTTAGATAGTTATTTAATTTTCATTTATCTTTTATTCCAGATGAGAACATACATATTTCAGTTAAAAACAGTTAGACACAGATTACTAATGGTGGTTGTTTTTATTTTAAGAGTTTTCTCTTGATTAAATAACAAAATAATGTCTGGACATCTGGAAAAATTCTGTCTCCAAACACATAATATAAACATATTTTTTTTCTACAGGGTACTATAAAATGACCACACACACTCAATCCTCTCCTTTCTCATGAATAAGGTTTTGGTAATTTTCCTAAAATCTGCATTAGGGTCAGGGTAAGTGAATAATAGCACATTACATACTTGAGAGAAAAAACAGGCTTTTCTTTTGCCTTAGCAAAATTTTCCTCCTCTCTCCCAACAGGTACACACTTTACTGCTTCAAGAATATCATGAAAACATGGATTAAAATTTGGGCATCAGATATTCTTGGCTCCTGTTCAATAAGAAAACAGGAGAAAGAATTGTGGGTGAGTAAACTAAAATCTGTTAAAGAACTGCTTCAAATCTCTTGTACAAGGATCCCAAGTATTGTAACATCAAGACACTGGTGAATGGATTGTGTTGGATAGACAACCAGTGGAAACTCTGGTGCTGATCCCTAGAGGTTAGTGGAGAATGGAGTATTCTCAAGAAATCCTCATATTTGGGAAGTGGATTTGGCCCAACGGATAGGGCATCCGCCTACCACATGGGAGGTCCTGGGTTCAAACCCAGGGCCTCCTGACTCATGTGATGAGCTGGCCCACGTGCAGTGCTGACGCTTGCAACGAGTACCGTGCCACACAGGGTGTCCCCCATGTAAGGGAGCCCGACATACAAGGAATGCAAGGAGAGTCGCCCAGCATGAAAAAAGTGCAGCCTGCCCAGGAATGGCACCACACACACACAGAGCTGATGCAGCAAGATGATGCAATGAAAAGAGACATAGATTCCAGGTGCCGCTGACAAGAAAACAAGCAAACACACAAGGACATACAGCGGATGGACACGGAAAGCAGACAACGGGGTGGGTGGCGGGGGGAGGGGTGAGCAGGGAAGGGGAGAGAAATCATTAAAAAAAAAGAAAAGAAATCCTCATATTTAAACTCTCTGAGATTGGAAAGCCTTGAAATAGAGCAAACTGACTTGCACTTAGCTCTGGTAAATTATTTAGCAACCATAACCTCATCGGATTTCAGTCTATTCGAGATCACTAGCTTACAATCACTGAGGAAGAATTAAAAAAATATAAATATACATTTTGAGGCTTAACCCCTGAAGATCCCAATTCAGTAGCTCTGGGGTAGGCTTGAGTGTATGTATGTTTCACAGCTCAATTGGTAATAGCAGCTCAGCCTTGTTTTCATGTCTTCTATTCCATCTACTTCCTACATCTTCTTTTTGTCTTGTCTTCTCTGTAACATCTTGTTTGAAAGTTGAAATAAAATTCGTATAAAAAGTTCTTTCAGAATTTTATTATTTTTATTAACTTCTTGTCCCTATAATTTATGTTAATCATAGAATTTTCATTTTCACACTCAGTGTCCTGTGAGTGGTGATGCTGCAGATAGCTCTGGCATAACAGTGGCAGAGGAAGGATGCTTTTTCATTGAAAGATGGACATCAGCTGTGACATCAGCTGTATCAGGACCCAGACCCAGCAACCAAAATTTAGCTTTCTGGTTTCACCCTTCTTACCTACTTTCCTATCCTGTTTTCTGCCTTCATACCTGTAGATTGAATTGTGTCATCCAAAAAGATATGTTCAGGTCCTGACCTCTGGTCCTATGAATGTGACCCTATTAAGAAATAGGATCTTTGAAGATGTGGTCACTTCAGATAAGGTCAAATTGGAGTAGAATGGGCCCTAATCCAAATGACTGGTGTACTTATAAAAGAATTGGACACAGACAGACAGACAAAAAGAGAACATCATGTGTTTTAGTTTCTTAGACTGCTTAAAGTCAATGTTGTGGAATGGGTTGACTTTAACAATGAGAATTTATTTAGCTTACAATTTTGAGGCCAAGAAAATGTCCAAATCAAGGCATCATCAAGGCAATGCTTTCTTCCCAAAGACTGGGTGCCTATTATCCTTGGCATCTCTGACACATGGCAAGGCACATGGTGGCATCTGCTAGTCTCTCTTCTCTTCCAGGTTTCATTGATTTCAGTTTCTTGCTTCTGTAGATTTCTCTCCTTCTGTCTGAATGTCATTCTCTTTATAAAGGACCCCAGTAATAGGGTTAAGACCCATTCCAAATGAGATTTGTCATAATACTTAACTGAAGTAACCTCATCAAAAGGTCCTACTAACAATGGGTTCACACCCACAGGAATGGATTAACTTTCAGAACATGCTTTTCTGGAGTATGTACACCTTCAGATCACTCCACTGTGTGGTGACAGAGGCAGAGATTGAAGCCCAAGGATTGCTGGCAGATCACCTTATGCTAGGAAGAGACAAGGAAGGATTCTTCCCAACAGACTGGATTTCACACCTCCAGAACTGTGAGACAAAAAATTTCTGCTATATCAACACATCCAGTTTGTTTTACTTTATAATGACAGACTGAGAGAAACTTAAACACACTTCCATTCTAATTCCATGGTTTTCAACCATCTATGGGATCTGTACATCATTCACTTCCACTTGCCTTTGCAATGTTGATTCCCTATTTTAGGTACCAGGCCCTCTAATAGGTCTGCAAATGTAGCAGCATCTCTCACATTTCCTTCCTCTGCCTTCTTCTCAACCACCTTTCATTTTCTCCTCCATTTTGAATCGAACTTCTTAATGATCTATCCATATACTGTATCTCTGATTTCTCACTTCCCATTTACTGTTCAGGCCACCAGAATTTAGTATCTTTTCTCATCTTCCACTGAAATTGTTCTTTCAGAGATCAGTAAAATATTCTAAAAACAACTAATTAACTCTTTATAATATAATAGACACATTCATTTCTGTGGTCAAATTGGGAGTTCCTTGAAAGAAGGGGCTGCCTCATTTCTTTTTTGTATCTCAGGTATCTAGAACAGTGCTTGACCCAAAATAAACAGTAAATATGTATTGAATAAAATATTCAAACTTCTTGATAAATAAAAATTTCTGACTCTCTAATGAGGATAGAACATAAAATCTGAATTGCCTTTCTAATTCTCAACAAATCCTATCAAATAGATATGTACTACTTTTATCACTGTTAGGAAATGAAGGAAATTATTGAGTGAGTTAATTGTCTCGAGCCCCTTCATTTTTCCAAGTATTCAACCATATGATTTAAACATAATGTCTCACTTATCCTTTAACAAATTTGAGAAGTAGGCATTATGTATTTCATTTTTAAAGATTAGTAAATTGATACTCAGATTAGGTGAACCTAATCAAGGACACACAATTTGTGAGCAGTAGTGGTAGGATTCAAAGTCACAGCTGTTTGATTCTAAAACTAGGGTAGTGCTCTTTCCACTCTGCTTGTGTTTGGTAGCATGTCAGCAGCCTTCAAACTTGGACATGAATGAATACTCCTGATAATACTACCAGGTTTCCCAAGAGGTTCATTAGCATGGAGAGTTTTACAGACTCAGTTTCTCGTCAGGGATATTAAGAAAGTTTCATGTTCCACTTTCCCTTTCACTTCTACCATTCTTCTACTTCAAAAAGAAAGGCATCCTAACCCTCAATCTTGCCACGGAACATTGTTGCAGAGGTGGGAAAAAACTTCCACGGAGGCAAATAAAGAGTTCAAAATATCAATGTTGGATAAACATTTTTCGGTCTGGGTTTCAGTTAAATGTCTTGCATTTAGGAGGAGCTAAACATTTCCCATTTAATTCTGATGAATCAATTCTGATGAATTTGAAGGTGTTCAGGATGAGATTTTTGAACGCTGATCATTAAAAGTTACTATTTTTTTGGGTTGCCAAACAGTCCTCTGCAGTGGCTGTATACCATCTACATTCCCACCAACAGTGTATAAGCATTCCTATCACTCCACATCCTTTCCAACCTTTACAGTTGTCTGACTTTTTAATAGCTGCCAGTCATATAGGTGTGAAATGATATCTCACTGTAGTTTTGACTTGCGTTTCCCTAATTGCTAGCAATGTTGAGCATTTTTTAATGTATTTTTTTGGAGGACTGTTTGGCAGTTCCTAAGGAGGTTGAATATAGACTTGCTATGGGACCCAGCAATACAATTGCTAATTATATACCCAGAAGAACTGAGAGCAGTGACCCCAACAGACATCCAGACAGTGATGTTAATAGCAGTGTTATTCACAATAGCCAAAAGCTGGAAAAACCCAGGTATCCATTCAACTGATGATTGGATAAACAAATTGTGGAGTATACACACGATGTAATGTTATCCAGCAGTTAAGAAGAAATGAAGTTGTGAAGCATATGAAAATGTGGATGAACCTGGAGGACATTGTGTTGAGTGAAGCATGACAGACACGAAAGGACAAATACTGTATGATTGCACTATTATGAACTAAATATATTATGTGAAATATACATATATCATGTGAAATATGAATAAGGGTAAAATTGCATGTATGACTCTTTTTCTTTGAAGCTGAACAAATCTAGGTGAATACTACAAAATGTTAACAAACAGACATTAAACCAAGTGAAGGAGACCAGACACTGATTACTACATATTACATGATTCTACTTATATGAAATGTAATTGCAAATCAATTTATAAATATGAAATTGGATTAGTGGTTATGTAGGGCTGCGGAAGGTACGCTAAGGAGTGTGATGTCTTTTTTTGGAGCAATGAAATTATTCTAAAATTTTTGAGATGATGAATGTACAACATTGTGATTAAATTGAAAGCCATTGAATACATGTTTTGGATAGATTGTGTGGCATGTGAACATATCTCAGGGAAACTGCTTAATAAACAAATAAATAATTTTGCAAGAATAGGCAGAAATAGCAGCTATGTACAGCCGGGGAAACAGAGAGAGATTGCTAGGTGAGGATTTTTCTTGTATGTTTGTCTGTTTTTTGTTTATTATTATTGAAATAATGAAAATACTCTAATAATGATTGAAGTGATGAATGAACAACTACGTGATTATACCACATACTATTATTGTACAGTTTGGATGAATTGTATGCTTTATTAATATATATCTATAAAACTGGTTTGTTTAAAAAAGCTGGTGGTACAAGTAGAGGAAAAAAAATAAAGGTCATTACAACAAATTGAAAAACATATATAATGAAACAAAAATCATTAATAAAGTTTTAAGACTGATAACCAATAGCAATAGTTTGTGTAATGATTATCAATCCATCAACCAAGCAATAGTCTATTTTACTGCATTTTCTAATTAATTGTTCTTGGTTTAAAGGAATGTCACTGATTTTTTTTTTTGTATCAACAATTCAGCATATTGGTTCTCATAACTTATCTATAGATTCTCTTGGGTTTTCTGTCAAGTCTATTTTATGTGAATAAAACTTTCCTCCTTCCCCCTCAAATCTTATTCCTTTTGTATCTACTATCTATCTGTTTATTAGAATTTCAAAATAAAATGTTGAATTAAAAAAATGGTTTAAAAAAAGTTTCTATTTTTGAAGTACAATTGTTATACCTGAAAGTATAAAAAACATAAATTAATATGATAATTTATCAAAGTTAAAATTAATAATATAAAATAATGAGCTATATTTTCCTCAACATTTGTTTCTACTTGTAGGAAAAACAATTTAACATTTTTCCTTTAACATAAGCAAAAGTCTTCTGCTCACTATCACTTCTCACCACTTTTTCCTCATTTATTAATTCATATTAGATTTTGATTAATTTAATAAGATGTGTTCATATGACTTAAAAACAATGACTAATACATCTTTGCTAAGACCCACCTGAAGTAGCCAAACACTTTCTCTTCTCTTTGCTATTAATTTTTCCTAAGTCATGACTCATTCTAACAACAAATGGTATTTATACATGAGTGAAATAGCCACTTGGGGAAAAAGCTCTATCCCTATCATTAAACAATACATTCCTCATAAAATTGTTCTTTTTTGTGTAATTGTTATCAACATGTGGATTATGCTTACGTTTTCTGGTCAATGATAAACCAATAACATTCGAACTGATAACTTAAATCTGAAGAAATTGTTTCAACTTTTAAAGCTTGAGGTTATAGAAAATCAAAAGAAAAGCATTCAGTATATTCTCATAATTTGTTACTGCAAAATATGTTAGGGTAATTTTAAGAAAAAGATATATCACAATAGGATAAAATTATGTGGGGGAAATGGAATGGAAATACATGAATTCAAGGAGAAAAAGGGAAGATGTCAAAATGGTGACTGCTAAAATGAGATTGTTCATGTATTTTTAAAATGAATAATGATTGATATTAAAATAGTATAATAAATAGATTCTCTCTGATAAATTAAAAGGCATGAAAGTTTTATTTTAAAATATCTACATTTAAACAGCATCAGAAATTACAGCATTTACAACTATTTCAACTTTGGGAAAATGCAGGGGTCAACTTATAAATGTACCAGAGAAGATGAAGTTTTTTCAGAATTCTTTTAGCAGATATGAGAGTCATGATTTTGAAGACAATTTTATAAGCAATAGATGTGCTAGGGGATTCCTTGAACATACCCAGAAAATGACAGTCTCTGGCAACTCCTACCTACTTTGAGGACACATTAATCATGTGAATTTGGGCAAATGAATTTCTCTGGGTCCTGCTATCCTTACCTAGAAAGTGAGATAGCAACACCCACCTTATACGTTGTTGGAAGAAGAAAATTAATCTGTGCCATGCAATTAGCACACCCTTGGCACACAGAAATCTCTCAGTAAACAGCTGCTGTTGGTATTTTTATTGGTATTATTGCTATCATTCTGTTTTGATGATAGGGAATTTGCCAGCATTCAGGAAGGGCAGGCCTGTGTCAGCTTTCCACATCCAAATTTTCTTCACTTAGCTGAGGCATGAATTTTCACGTTTTGCTTGGGTGGGAGTCTGTTTCCTGTTTAAAATTCTTCTGGCTTTTCCTATAACTGCCTCTCCAGTGCTCTTCCTTCCCCTCCCCAAACAGTAGCTTCCACCTGAGGCCCACACAAAGGTTTCCCTCTTAGCTTTTATTCAGAACTGTTGGTCTCAGCATGAACTTCTTTACCTTGCTGTCTCTGAAATTCATACTTTATTCAAAAATCGCCTCTCCCCACACTCAGTCCTTCTTCCCTCCAGCACAGTTTAGCCTTCTTCCAACCTTTTCCCTAGGCCCAGGAGAGATCCACTCCCTTTTGAACAAATTCCTAATTCTTATGGGAAAACTCTGTGAAAAATTACTTTGAAATTGGTTGTCACACATTGTCACATTTTAATTCATGAGAATGTTAAAATTGGTCAAAAGGAAATAACTGAGAAAAGGTTGAGAGAAACAGGCTGAGTTATAAGACATTTTATCAGCTAAAATGTCAATAAACCAGCAGGAACCCAGAAGAGGCTACTGGGCACCGAATTAACTGTGATAGGGAGAAGACTGAGGCTTGGAGAGGCTAAGCAACATGCTTGAGATCACACAGTAAGAACATAATTGGAGGGGCCGAGACTGGCTTCAGAACTCAAGTGCTTCTGCTGCTGTCCCCCAGTGTTCCCAGTATAGAAGAAGGGAGTCATATAAAATGACAGCTTCTCACCCAACCGAGAGGGATACATCAGACCAAGAAAAGACTCGGACAAGTCCAGCTTGGCGAGCAAAAGAGCGTTTAATAGGGGACTTAGGTGGGGCTTCGCCCTCGATGGTCGGCGCTGAAAGCTTCTTTCTCAGAGAGACCAAGCCTGGTGGTGGCCTAAATCCTCATCCGTGGTGGCAGGAGGAGAGGGTGGCGCTTCCAAGGCTTGAGCCACACTTGCCAAGAAGCAAGAAGGGTCTTCTATACTCCATGTCTACATGTGCATGGGGAGGGCACATGAGGGGGGAGCATGATTAAAAAGTGCAATGCTCAGGACAGATAACCAAGGACCGTCATTCACAGTGCTTCCCAACAGGACAGCAACTGTGTAAAATGAACACTTACAATATTTGTCAGGAGGACTGAAGTTACCTCTTTATAATAATTATGTAATGGATCTTTTGATACAAAGGTGGTCAAGCAGTTCACAGATCAGATTATTCTTAGTGTTTCTGGGAGAGAAGTCTAAGCATACAAGTTTTACTAATAAGTCACAAGCTCACAAACAGTTATTTCTCAAGGCTTGCTGTGTAACTATTAAGAAATGAAATGCTGCTGTGTCTAAAAGGGGAAAGAACTGGAGGGGTTGTAGGAAAATGCAAAGCCATCTATGCTACACCCAGCCATACTGTCTCTTGGCATGGTGACCACACTGACTGGACAGGGACTCAAGCTTAGCACTCATTGCTGTGTCTTTGTCTGAAAATTACCCCTTAGCATGCTCTGTACAATCTGTCTTGGACAAAGTTCTTTTGAATCTCTCCTCTCTCTGTCTGCGCAGGACTTTCCTTCACGTTTTGCTAATTCCAGCCTTTTGCTGAACAATGCTGCCTTAAGGCTGTAGCATTTTCTTTGATCCCTCTGGTCTGATGACTGCATTTTACAGACTCAGAAACATTTAATGTCTGTTAAGGAAAAAATAGAATAGCCTCAAATCCCTACTGCCTTTCTCAAATTATTTACAAATTTCAGTTACCAACTGAAATAGAGGGTCTTCAATAAGAATAAAAGGGAGTGACATGGTATTTACTCCACATTTTCAGTTTTCTGCATGGTTCTTTCTACTTTCCAACTGTTCAGTGTCCTTTCTCTAATGTCCAGACTATCCACCTTACAAGTGGATTGAACTATATCCCAAAGATATGTTCAAGTCCTAATCCCAGTCCTGGGAATTTGACCCAACTGGAAATATGATCTATGAAGATTTTATTAAGTAAAAGTGTACAGTGTTGAGGCTGTGAAAATGTCCAAAAATCAAGGCATCATCAAGACAATACCTTCTTTCTGAAGACCAGCTGATGGCAATCCTGGACTCCAGTCATGTGGCAAGGCACATGGCAGTCTGCTGATCTCTTCCAGGTTTCAATGCTTCCAGCTTCTTGCTTCCATGGCTTTCTATTGCTGTCTGAATTTAATTTTCTTGTAATAGATACCAGGAAGAGGATTAAGACCCACCTTGTATGAGATGACTCACATCTTAAGATACTATCACTAAAAGATCCTACCTACAATGGATCCACACCCACAGGAATGGATTAATTTTAAGAACATGTTTTTTTGGAGTACATACAGCTTTAAACCATCACGACAGCTTAATGTGAAGTCAGCAACATTCAGCAATCAATTAATAATAGAATGAAATCCTAACAACATTGCATATCTTCAGTCTTCTAAATCATAATCAATCAGGCTAATAAAATATGATATATTATTAATTTATTTGTAATTTTAATATTAGTGTTGATAAGCACTTTAAATACAAACTTTATAAAAAGAATTACAATAGTGATTAGGATTTCAGGATAAATGCAACATTCCTTGATGATACCCTTTCAGTTATACCATGCTGACAGCTAGCTTCTTCCTATTAGTCTATAAGTTCCTTGATATTAGGAACCATTACATTTTGTCTCCGGCATTTGGTTAAGAGTGTAAGGATAATATATGTTCAGAACATATTTTGAAAGAAAGTGTACTATAAAAAAGTAATGTCTTCTAAGATGTGAAAACTCTTTTCCTTATTATCATGTAACCTAAAGTGTGATTTTTAAAAAAATTAATTTAAAATGACACCAATGTTTTACTCTTTGCTCAAGAGAATTTAATATTTCAACTTCAGCACATGAGGCACACAGGTTTTATCAGCAATAAATGATAGAAGAGCACCATCAATATGATATTACCTAAGGTTTTCCTGATCAGATTTTTTGCTAATTTATTTTATGTGGCCTGGAAAAGGAGATGACGGTTATGGAATACGGTAAATGACAGTTATGGAATAAGTCATAGTAAGAGAAGAATAGTGGAAAGAGAATGATGAAAATTAATGATGCAAAATATTTTAAGTGGGAAAATATTAGCAAAGTAAGCAAAATGAAGGAACAAAAGATGAGGAAGAGTAACAAATTGTACAATTTTGGCATCTGTTTGGCTTTATGGACTCAGTCAGCATTTCATGTCTCTATGGGCTCCATATCCTGGGGTCACAGCTGTTCTTAGAAGTCATGTGGGTGGGAGCTAGGATAGTATCCAAAATATGACAGCATTGGCTGACGTATTGTTAACTCTATGTCAAAGGTGATTGCTAGTGCTGACATGCTACCATTTGTTGCTGCAGTGTTCTTAGGAAATTTGTGATTAGATTTTAGGATGATTTGGCAAGTAAAACTAGAGGTAGGCCGAAATAAATTATGACCTGAGCATGCTTATGTGGTACAACCAGGTTATGCAGCTCAGCATCCATAAAAGTAGGACAAATAATGTCCATGAATTTCAGAGGGTGAGATTTTAATGACAGATGCTCTAGGACTCACTAACTGAGAGGGGAATCTAGGAACATTCACAGATTTTTGAAACTGCTTGACTAGCACAGTATAATGAAAACAACAGATAATTTAGTTTGGGACATGTTGAGCTTAAAATGCCCATTCACACATCTGGACATATACAACTTATACATATGGATGTGCAAGAAATTTCAGATGGGAAGTGGAAGTGGGAACTATGCAAGACAAGGGAACAGTAGATGGAGGAAAACCTCAGATGGAGAAAAGGGAAAGGGAAAGATTGACTTTGAAAAGCAAAAAGAGCCCCCATAGCAATGAACATACCTAGCACCCAACTCTTGATTTCTCGTACCATTCTTTAACAAAAGGAATCCAGACTCTTTGGAGAAATGGCTGATTCTAGACCTGGAGCAGGAAATAAACAAGATGAACCTAGGTCATCTTGTAGTGTTAGAAGGAAAGAAATTCAAACAAAAAAATCCACAATGGTGGGGCTATGTAAAGGGACACCAAAACAAACTGAAAGAGTTCTCAGTGGCCAGAGCTAGAACAATTTGAGCAACACAAAACATAAAGTAGTGTTGGATTACAACTCACAGTATAAACTAAATATTCATGAGTTCATATTGATATAAATAAATGAGTGAATAAGTAAATGTATAGGAAGAACAGACAAATCTTCCATGCAAACAAATTTCAAATTATTTTTGTAGCTACTTTGCCCTCACAGAGATGGAACATAACTTTCCACTCTTCAGCTGAGGGTTGCACATTGTGACATCCTTCCAAAGAGTACAGCATAGAAAGGGATAAATAAAAGGGTAATTTTCCAGTACAGAAACCCAAAAAAACGCTCAGTCAGGTCTGCAAGGTTAACACCAACAGTGACAATTTGTTAGAATGTACCCTTGATATGATGTGACGAAAATGGCTCCTGTGGTCTTCCTCCCTGAAGCCTAAAACCCCAATTTATTCATGAATAAAACATCATACCAACCCTAATTGAGGGACAAAATACCTGACCAGTACGCAAGTCAGGAGAGCCTGCGAAACTGTCATAGCCAAGACGAGCCGAGTGAACCATGGTGACAAAGTGTAATAATGTGGTACCTTGGATGGGGTTCTCAAACAGAAAAAAGACACTATGGAAATTTGAATAAAGTATGGGTTTTAGCTAATAGTAATAATAATATAATGAGAGTTAGGGTGCATGGATTGTTTGTAGTGTAAAGGATGGAAATGGAATTCTAGTTGAACAGGCAACAGTCTTGTATTATGATCTTTTTTTCTAAAAACATCTCTGTTATCTAGGAATAGGGGAGAAATAAACAGATAGTGGGGTTTCCTAGTATTGGCGATTGACAATCTTGTGAAGGAGGACTAACTGGGAAACTACGTGAAAAATAAATTTTTGAAAACTCTGAAAATAATACATTTTAAAGCAAAAAGTCAAATGTTGTCACTTCCTGTAAATACAGTTACTAGCAAATTCATAATTGTGTCTGCCTTTTATTTTATTTAACATTATATGATCCTAATTTTTTTTACAATTAATGATTATCAATAAATGTCAATTTTCAGTGTTGTCAGTTACACACTTGCTTTTTCTAGTGAAATCTTATTTTCTACTATTATAAGATTCTGGAATCCTACTCAAATATTTATTAAACTGTAAATCAGACATTTTTTCTTTATAAATGATAAATAAAGTACAAGTAGACATCTAATTTTCTCAGAGTTAGTTTTTATTAATACATATTAATCCAAGTTTAGTCAACAAATTTTTGAAAGAAAGAAAATCCTTATACATGTCATTCTTCTCTCTGTGCCTCTGGGTGTAGTAAAACTACTCTCTAATGAAAACTTGCAAAGTTTTCTTTTTCATTCTGCAGTGTTCTGTGGAAGAGCCATTAATCAGGCCACTGTTGATTTAGTTGCATGCATTGGCTGTGCTGCAATTTATCACTACAAGCCTGTGTTGTGGTCCCCCTTCCTGTTATTTCCTGGATGGGTCCTTGCCTCTGACAGCATGGTGATTAATTTTCACTTTCTTTGGTGTAAAAAAGGTAGACATATGTTTTTGTTGCCTAGGCTTTAGTATTTTAAGGACAATATTGGAAATGAATGTGAAGTTAAAAAGCCTTAAAAAATGCGTTTTGTTAAAAACGTTAAGAAATCAGGATAACGATTTGTGACATAAATTAAGGGTATTTTCCATCATGGTCCTTGAAATTAAATCAACAATTAGAAAGCTAAATCTCCACTTCTATACTTCTGCTGAAACTATTTGTAGATGTTTAGCATAGAAGGAACTGGGGATCTAGAATTTTTCCATTGTTTATATTAATTGATACTTTAAGAAACATATACTTGGTTAATATTTTTTGTTTATGGGTTTTATATTTCAAAATGAAGATACTAGAGCTTAAATTTAAATTTTGTATGATCTCTTGTTAGGACTTAAAACATAATTAATATTGTTTGATCAAATGACTCAAAACATGTGATGAGTAATTTTTAAAATGTTGAATTACAACAAGAAGTTGTGACAAAAACAGCTAGGAAAAGTCCTTAATATGATTTTGCAATAAAAGAAGTATTTTATGGACAATAGAAAGAATAAATATGAAACTAACAAAATGCATGCAAACTTGTTTTGTTAACCATGCTAATTAATCAACATATCATTCTGTCGTGAAAGTGTAGACTGTGAAGCCATCTCTAGGATTGGAAACCCTTGGGTCAACGACTGCATCAGCTCAGGCAGGGCTTGAGACAAGGCCATCCAGTCTTTGCTTGAACTCTTCTTGTAAAAAGGTGGTAACTTACTTAGTAGCAATTCTTTTATATTGGAACAACCTGAAGGTTAGACATTTCTTCATTATATTAAATAAAAATCTGTCTTCTTGCAACTTTCATTACTTTTTAATGGTTCTGCCACGTGTGACTAACTCTTGCACCCACAAGATTGTGGTTTTGAGGGTTCTAGAGACTAATATATAAATTGATGGATATTTGTTCCTCCTTCCTTCCTGAGACACAGCTTTGATCACATCATTCCCCAATTCAAACATTTCAGGGGCTACCTCCATTGCCTCCAGAATAAACCCCAACTTCTTTCATTTCTACAGCTGATTGTGGCCAATACCTACTCAAAACATCTATGTTATTTTTAATTGCTATCTTCTCTGAAGCATTTTTCTTCCCTTCCTATGGTAGTTATTTACATTTATGTCAATTTCCTCTTACTCTCCTGTAAGATCTTCAAAATTAAGATTTCATATGATATAATTTTGTTTTTCTACCATCTCAATCTTACATTAATATTATAGCTACTCAATAATAAAAGGATACACCATGGCTTTCAAAAGGACTACTTGAGATGGCCTTGAACAGAACACAACACAATAGAACCATCCCTCTCTTGTCCTTGACACGTGACTTCTATTAATGCAGTCTAAATTTGTCTTTGCTAATTAGTAGGGAAGTCATGCTGCAAGTTCATTCCAACCTTGCAGTCAACTCTAACTGCCAAAGCCTTTCACATCAGTTGCTGCTAATCCTGTATGTGTCAGACTAATTTTTTAACAGAAATGTAGAACTTCTTGTTTTTGCATTTAAATTTTTCTTTGCTTGTTCTGGTCCATGCTGGCATCCTGTTGAGAACATTGTGAGTCTTGATTCCAGCATCTCTCCTCTTAGCTATCTTTTCTAGTCTTGTGTCACTTAAAACTTCAATGACCATGTCTTCTCATTCTTCATCCAAATGTTAACCCAATGTTAAATAATTGCCTGGCCAATAGTAGAGGCTGATCTTGACAGCAGAAAGTGACCTCCTTCCAGGTGGCATCAGTCCAGTCATCAGTGCTTGTTTGGTACAACCATTCAATCAGAATATGACTACACATAATTATTATCATCAGATTTGGGTATTTTTAATTCTTTAACTAAGAAACATTTATTAAGCGTATGTAGAAATCATGATGCACTACATAATAAACTAATTTTTAAACACTTGTTTATTAAATTCTTTGACAGTATTGTGTTTACGAAACACCTATTGAGCTATAAGCACCTGACTAGAAATGGCACAAAATTTACCTGTGATTCTAGGTAATATTATCTTTATTTTGAAGGTAGAAAAGCAGTACCTTAGGGAGGTAAAACACTTACCAAAGATTTCTTAGCTAGCAAATGTCAGGACCAGGATTCCAACCTAAGGTTCATCAAATGTGATTTAAGCCTATCTTTGACTCTTCTCTTTGCCTCAGTCCCTACATCCAATCCACCAGCAAGTCCTGCCAACTCCTCCTCCAATATCTATATCCAAAATTCAATCTCTTTCATCTCCACAAGTGCATGTTAGTCTATGGACCATCATCTCATCCCTGGGTACTGCAATAGCTTCCTATATGGTCTCTATTTCTATCACTGTTCCTCTACAATCAATTATCTATAAAACAACCAAAATAATCTTTTAAAAGCCTAAATCAGATTTTAATTCTTCCACTTAAGAACATTCCAATGGCCTCCCATTACACTATCATAAAATTTAAAACCCTATTATGGATTGCAAGTCCCTAAAAAAAAATCTGGCCTCTGAAAACCCCTTGAAATCACCGTCTTTATTGTTTTCCCTTTCTCACTTTGTTGTAGTCACACTGGGTCTTCTTTCTGTTCCTTACATACTGACAAGCTTACTCCTGCCCAGAAAGTTCTTGTAGCATATCTTTGTGCAGTTGGTTGAATCTTATAATAGGGCCACACCCAGGTCAGACATCTTCTCTTCAGAGAAGACTTCTCTTATCTCCCTATCTGATATGATCTCCTCCAAGTTGCTCTTTGTTACTTTGGTTCATTTTAGTTTATTCACAGCTTAAGTATTTAGTTAAAATTATTATATTTATTGATATCTTTAAAAAATACCTACTTCTTCCCCTCTTGAATATAAGCTTTCTGAGACATAGAATTCTGTTGTCTTTTTTCATTGCTATATCACCTCATATCTGATAATAGATTCTTAAGAATTACTGATTAAGGCAATGAAATCACTGTCTGATTTCATGCTAATGTAAAATAAGAAATATTCCTTCTGTGCTTGATTTGGCAGCACATAAACTAAAATTGGAACAATAAAGAGTAGAGTAGCATGGTCCTTGTGCAAGGATGATACACAAATTCATGAAATATGTTGTGTTTTTTTAAAAAATGAAAAATATTCCTTGTAAAATAGATCATAGACATGTATGTAGTAAGTTAGATTAGAAAGAAGGAAAAAAATGGTAGTGAGAATTTCGAAAAGAGGAAAACAAAACAAGACAAAACGGAAGAGCACATTTTATGCCAATGACTCAGGAGTATAAATGGAAAACAAACCCATATTGAGAAGAAATGTACTTTCACACGTCCTGACAGTATTTTTCAATTTCAGGATGAATCATCTCTGACACACCAACTAGAGGAAATAAATGCAAGTGGCAGTAATGGGTAAACATTTGAATGCAAGCAAAGGGGACAGGAGATATTGATTTATTTCTAATAAGGCAACATTTAAAATCTTTTTTCAATAAATTATACAAACTTATCTATAAAGCTAAGGTTGTGAAGTAACAGGCATTAATATCATTGACAATATATGTCAAGTTATTTTCTATTAAACTGATTAAAAACATCTCTGCATTTAACAAAATCATCTTGTGTAACTATTAGAATTAAGAAAACATTTTTATTACACACCTAAGAGGATTAAATATATCTAAATATGCATAAATCTTAGACATAATTTTAGAATAAAGTATTTGTTGAACTTCCATGTATCACTCAACACAATATTTATATCTAAGGATTTAGGTTGATGAAATAATTTTACTTTTATTAGAAAAGTTTTAGAAGAAAATTTGAATGCTGCCTTTCCAAATATATATTTTCCAAATACACATTTCAATAAAAAAATATAGCATAAATATGTTTGCCTCCCAACACTTGCTTAGGCTATTATCTTTTTTTTCCCTGTAATATCCTTTCCCTTTTGGCAAAATTGTATGAAGAACCCCAGATCCAACTCAATAGTCACCTTCTTTATGAAGTTTTCTCTGATCATTATCTAGTGTAGTCAACTGTGATGTCAGCTGGTGATATGTGATATATCACTAACTGTCAGCTAGTGAGAACTGCTGATCATCAAAATAAATAAATAAAAGAGGTTAAAGGGGAAAAAAGAATGCTTGGAAGGGAGGCTCCCACTTTAGGGAAAGGGATAAACTCTCTGAGGAGGTTCATGTGAACTTAGACCTAAATTATAAGAAGAAGGCAATTATATTATATTAGTCAGCCAGAGGGGTGCTGATGCAAAGTAACAGAAATCTGTTGGGTTTTACAGAGGTTAATTATTTTGGGTAAAAGCTTACAGTTACAAGACCCTAAAGAGTCTAACTCAAGGTTACTTCCTTACCAAACTCTTGCCATGTGTTGAAGCAAGATGGTTCAACTTTCCTCTTCTCTCTTAAGGTTCCACGGGTCCATCGCCTTCCAATCTCAACTGCAAGCTGGCATAGGGCTCTTCTTTCTTCCTGGGGCTCATTTCTTTGCAGGCTCAGCTGCTCTGTTATCTTCACAAGGTCAGCTGTAAATTGTTGGGCAAATGGCTCATCTTTCTTCTGGGAGCTTCTGCTGTGTCAATGGAGCTGTCTCTCTTCCTCTGTGTATTTTCTCTGTGAATCTACTTCTATGTCCTCCTTGAGTGAGTGTCCAGTTATATAGCCCACCAAGTGGCAGGGACACAACCTGCACACCCTAATGACATGTTTGAATCAAAGCCCTAGTCTTAACATAATCTAGTAAACAAAAAACCTTTGAATTTAATACAATCAAAGGGTATTACACCCAGAGAAACAGATCAGTTTACAAACATAATCAATATCTCTTTTTGGAATTCATAAACAATATTAAACTATCACATACATCAACCTCTTGGGTAAGAGAATTTCAGTCAGAGGAGATAAGAGCAAAGACCCTATGGGAAGAATAAACTCGACTTGTTTTAGGGACCAAAGGAAGGCTGGACGGATTCTATTAATTATCATTGTAAAAACAAAACAAACAAACAAAAAACAGAACAAATATTAAAAAAATAGTGTAGATTTCAGAACAAGGGATATTTCGAGGGATAAAAACAATAAAGTGGTAAATTCATTAAGAGGACAAAACAATCCTAAATGTGTAGGTACCTGTTGAAGGCAATCTCTTCAGTTAATTGTAGATGTAATCAGCCATTGATGCATTCACTTACTGATGATTTAAGTCCACAAAATGGTCTCACAGTAACAATCAGGCCAGTGCTTGCTTGACCAAACAACTGGACAACACCTGACCAAGTTGACACATGCACTGAACCATCAGAGTCCACCACTTTCAACTTGGCAGACACACGCATCTCCTTAAACCATACTTAATTTCTAAATAAAATTCAAACAGTCATATTTTGCCTAACAGTATTCAGCAGTCCTGTGTACAACTGGAAATGCATGCCCTTTGAGGCATGAGGAGGGAATTACTGTACTGGTTGGGGTGATTGATCCTGACCACCAAGAGGAAATAGGACTGCAAATACACAATGGAGGTGTAGAATAGTTTGCCTGGAATACAGGAGATCCCTGGGGGCATCTCTTGGTGCTACTACTCCCTGTGATTAAAGTCAAAGGAAAACTGCAATAGCACAATCCAGACAGGACTACCAATGGCCCAGAAACTTCGGGAATGTAGGTTTGGGTCACCCCACTAGACAAAGAACCATGGTGAATAGAGTTGTTTGTTGAGAGTAAAGGGAATATGGAATGGGTAGTAGAAGAAGGTAGTTATAAATATAAGTTACAACCATGTGACCAGTTTCAGAAACAAGATCTATACTATAATCGTTATGATTATTTCTTCTTGTTTTCTTATGAGTTTGTTTTTATATATACAAAAAGAAAAATACCTTGTTTTCTTAGCCATCATATCCCCTTAACATATGACACAAGTTGTATTAGCTTCATATCATAGAATTTAAGTTAAAGGATATCAAGTACAGGAGTAAATATTACCCAAGGACTTGTACCTTATTCTGGGGAGAGTTAATGTGTTTCCAGTTGTACTCAAGAGAGTTGAGTATTGTTAGGTAAAAACATGACTGTTATTGTTTTTACTTGGAGATCAAGTATGGTTTAAGGAAATGTGTATGTCTGCCAGCTTGACAAGGGTTGGACTCTGATGATTAAGTTCATATGACAGCATGTCCAGTTTATGGAACCCCATTGTTTGGTCAAGCAAACACTAGCCTGATTGTTACTGCGAGGATATCCTGTGGACTTAAATCATCAGTAAGTTGATTGCATCTATGACTGATTATATCTACAATCAACTGAGGAGATTGCCTTCTACCATGAGATGAGTCTCATCCAATCAGTCGAAGGCTTTCAAAGGATAAGTAATGATTTCAGCAGTCAGAAGAGAGAATTTTAACACAAATTAAATGAAGGAAATAAAAAAGAAGCAAAAGTCAATAAAATAAAAAACAAAAAAATGATAAAGAAAATCACTGAAATAAAAATCTGGTTCTTTGAGAAGATCAATAAAACTGATAAATCTCTAGCCAGACTTGTCAGGAAATAAAAGAGAGAAGATACAAAGAACCAAATCAAGAGTGGAAGAATGAACATCACTTCAGCTCTCATAGATATTGAAAAGATAATAAGGGAATATTATTACCAAGTTTATTACCATAAATTTGACAAATTTATTTTCAAAGGTAAAAACTAACAAATCTCACTCAAGGGGAAATAGAGAATCTGAATAGCCCTATATCGATTAAGAAAATCATATCCCTACATAAGAATCTTCTCACATAGACAACTCCAGGCCAGATACCTTCAACTGCAAATTCTAACAAACATTTAAAGATAAAATAATACCAGCTCTACACAAAGTTTCTGATAAAATAGAGGAAGAAGAGACATTTAATGAGGCTAACACTATTTGGATAATGAAACTAATGTTGAGGTGTTTTTTTTTTTTTTTGTCTGTCTGGTTTTTGTTTACTATTATTACTATTGGAATAATGAAAATGATCTAATAATGATCAAAGTGATGAATGTGCAACTATGTGATTATACCAAGTAACATTCATTGTACACTTTGGATGGACTTATGCTTTGTTAATATATATCAATAAAATATATTTGTTTTAAAAAAAGAGAAGCATATCCCTCATGAATATAAATGCAAAGGTCTTAAATTGCTATCAAAAAGGAGAGATTATTAGGATTCAGATCATGATGCATTGGCCCAGCTGTAAGTAACAGAAACCAATCAAAGCAGCTTTAGCAAAAGGAAATTGTATTTACACACTTCCTGGAAAGTCAATGAGACTACTGTTCTGTGGATTTAAATTATGTCTGTGGGAATAATCTACTCTCTCTGTGCTCTTCTTCAGTGTTGACCTTATGTTATCCTATTGCAGAGGTGCACAAGGTGTACAAGGTGATGGTTCTGCTAGGTTGGAGTACATGGTAGCAGGAAACTCTAGATTTAGAACATGCTATTTTCACCTTACCAGAGAAAAAAGTCATTCTCCTTCATTATGTTTATACAAAAACTAAAAAAACAAAACAAAACAAAAACCCACAGAAACTTGCTGATTAGTTTTTCTTGGGTCAGCTACCCAACCCTTGACAATTACAATGTCCAGTCCTGGGTCACATATCCACCCTTTCAGCCAACAGGATAAGTACCCTGATCGGCAGACCCTCAGAAACACAAGTATTGTGGGAGGGCATTTCCCAAAGAAAGAGACTGATGTCATCAAAGGAAGGGGAAAAGAAATCCTTGGCTGGAAAAACCAGTACATGTTTCAAGGAGATATGTAATTAAGGAACTACTGTGGACAAAATTTAGGAGACTCAACCAAGATAAAATTTGAACAATATCAGTTTGAAACTAAGTCATTTGTTTGGGACTCAGATGAGAAAATATCTTGTTTCTCAAGTGCATAATGAAATTGAAAAAGGAAGCTTACTTCTTTTTTTCTAAAACCAATGCTTCAGTTAGTGGGAAATTACCATTTGCTGTTGTAGGAAGTATAGAAGAGGTAAAAGGTGGAAATAAAATCATCAAAGCTCATCAGTACCCTTGTGTTGTACAAGTGGAAAATGAAAACCATTGTGTCTTTGTAAACTCCAGGAAACTCTCGTTTGTTCAAATACGGAAGTTCTGCAAGAACAAACCCACACTCGACACTACGAACTTTATAGGCATGGCAAACTGGAGGAAATGGGTTTTAAAGACACGGACCCAGAGAACAAGTCTGTCAGTCTTTAAGAGACATATGAAGCCAAAAGAAAACTATGGTAAGCATCAGAAAAAGAGGAAGAGATGAAGCAGATGTTTGTGCAGTGAGTAAAAAAGAAAGATGCCATATTGAAAGACGTTGAAAGAGAGCTACAGGCCAAATTTGAGTGCCTTAAAGAGTCCACTGTGAAGAGAGAACTGCAGCTTAAAAAAAGGAGATTTTTGGAAGATGAAATAATTACTTTTTCTAAGAATAAAGCTACCTGTGAAATATTCCAGAACTAGTCCTTTGTTGCATCAGGTAGCGCCTTAAGGAAAGACAAGGCTCATAAGAACTCCAATTACATGTAAAACAGAGGTTCCAGGATTAAACATCACAGAGTGTCAGCATAAGCAAAAGTTATTAAAAAGTTAGAGTATGCTTTGATTTTCTTTGCTGTTCTTATTTGCTATGTCCTTTATTAGTTCTATATCTGGCAAATGACCACAGTAATTGTCATTTATAGAAAAACAATTTTCAAGTATAAGGTCAAAATATATATGCTAGAGTAGATGATACTACTTACATATTCACTGTTAGAAAATTTTAAATTGTTGGTTGGAAATGAATTTAGATTGTTTTTGCATGTTACCAAGTTATTGACATTGAAGTGTGTTAAACCAAAGTCTCAATGCCATTTAAAACACAGAACTCATTCATATCTATCTGATTGCATTTATATTGCAAGAGGAACACTTTTTTGAAGATTCTATATGTAAAATTTTGAGAATATGTTTTGATACGTGTTATATACCTTAAATTGTGTAACCTCTCAATAGTTCTATAGAAATTAAAAATTTTTTTATATAATTACTTGGCAATATGACTCCAGCTTCTATATCAAATTATATGTAATAGCTTGATGACCTTCTGTGCTTCAATATGCCTTTTTGTGGTTGAAGTATTGGTGTGATGAAACAAAATATGATTAAATGTAAAATCATGCCAGTATATACATCTCTTTTTCTAATGATAAGCACCTTTGAAGCTGGGTGTATCACACTATTTTCATTAGAATGTATTGCCTACTTGTTGCATAAAACTCTGTCTTCTAGGGGATAAAATAAGAAGGTGGAGTCATTTTATTAAAAGACATTTTTTAAAGAAAATAACTACGAATATCTGAATACTAAAGTTGTAAAAATTTCAGATAATTTATATCTCCAGAAATACTTGAAATTCAAAGGGTATTTGTAATATTCTCAGAACTACTAAATGGTTTCAACCTTTTAAGAGTCTTAGATATATAATTTTTCATTTTTTTGTACTTGGATTTTCTAAATAAAGCTGCCATTTTACTCTTGACAACTGGGGTAGGTGAAGGCTGAACTGCTAATAAAATGGGAGCCTTTGTTATATTCATTATAGTAAACAATTTGGGAAAAGTTCCTCCATGCCTCCCAAATAGACAAATTTTATTTTAAAATGTAATTATAAAGATTAGGATGTATTTAATTATGATTATGATTATAATTCTCACTGCTGTCATCTGCTAATGCCTGGATTAGTCATTGAATTTCTCAATGATTTTTTGCTCCCATTCATTGCAGCTCGCTCATTAGTAATTTCAGTACTATTACTATTTTAATTCTTGGCTATTTCAACAAACATGATGATATTGTCTTCTATACCTTCCCTCCTATACAGCTGAAAAAGGATTTTATCGGTGCCACAAATGACCACTTCCTCAATGTCATTTAAAAATTAACTCTCACTGAGATAGGGATCAGCTGTTCTGCTACAGACTACTTTGAAAGTGTCGTTGAAATGTCTCCGAGATGGCTTTCTGTGTCTCTGAGGTCTCAGAAGTTATGTTCCTCAATATAAAGATGTAGAAGAATTTCTAACATAATGGTCTATAAGTCTTTAAACTGGAAAAGTACCTGCATTCATTTAGCATGAATAAGGTACAAAGAATTTTTATAACCATCTCCTCTTCACAGGTTATAAAAATGAGGCTCAGAGATGGTAACTGACTTTGCCCAGATCATTGTGGTAGAATTGAGTTATGTATCGTATCCTAACAAAGATACATTCTTAACTTTAATCCATGTTCCTGTGGATGTGAACTAATTTTCAAATAAGACGCTTTGAAGATGTATTATCAATTAAGTTCTGGACTCATTTATGATTAGGAACTTCTAAGATCCTATGAAGGTGTGGCCAAACTGAATAAATGTGGTCTTTAATCCAATGGACTGGAGGCCTTATTCAGAGGAAATTCAGGCACCCAAAGAACCGAGAAGCAGGAAGTCAGGGGAAACTGGAAGAACAGACACAAGGAGAAGAGATACTATGTGTCAGGTGGTGGAGATACAAGTCCGCAAAACCCAAGGTTTGTGGCAAGCCAGCACTGGAATGCTACAGACTTTGGGGAAATGCCTGGCCTTGCCAATGCTTGGCTTGGGATTTCTGTCTTCTAAAGTTGTGGGACAATAAATGCTTGTTGTTTTAGCCAACTAGTTGTGTAGTATTTGTCATAGTAGCCTGACAAACTAAGACAATCAGAGATTTTCAATCTCAGCACTACTGGCCAAGATAATTCTTTCTTGGGGACGGGCTGTCCTGTGCATTGTAGGATGTTTAGAGTCTTCTTTGATTCTACTCACCGGATGCCAGTAGCAAACCCACCTCCCATCTGTGACAACTAAAAATGTGCTGGGCATTGGAAATGTCCTCTGGGATACTAAATCACCTGCAGTTGAGAACCACTGACCTAGAAACTGGTAAAACAGTGACCAAAGTGGTTGTCTTTTAACTATTTATTAGTAGGAACTGAAATGTACTTTATAACAAGTATTTTTTGCTCATGAAATAAAAGGAATTTGATGCACTTGTACATACAGCTACAGAGACTAAGTCTTTCTTAGAAATACCCTAGTGCTTGAGGTCTCTGAAAATATTGATGCTATGCTGAAGCCCGAAGGCTGATGCTCAGTACTTTTCTGAAGTCTTGGCTCCAGAGATGTGCATGTTTGAAAAAAATAAACAATAGAAATGACATCTTTAACAAATTATTTAATATTTTTTACACTCAGTCCAATGATAACTTAGAAAAATATCTATTTCCTATCTATAGTGAAGAAGAAAATGAAAGAATTACCAGACAAAAGGCTATGATCGGACCATTCAGACCAGCCCAAATAAACACTATTTCCTCTCTTTCTCTATTTTAAAAACAAACACAGCTCCACCAAAAGTTTATCTTTTCTTCATTTGGAATTCCACTGTGGTGCTCACATCACACAGAAAATGTGAAATGTTAGTGAACAAGCATGTCTCAGTAGGGGAAACATAAGGCATTTATTACAAACGAATTCCAAATAATTAGTGGAGGAGATCATGAAATGTTCAGAGGGAAAAAGGGCTGAATTTCAAACAGGAGGGGGTCTGAGCCATTAATGGGTAATCTGCACGACTTTTGTTAATCCCTTGGGGCTCCTTTTACAGGTGGTTCATATTTCTAAGCAGTGAAGTATGCAAGATGAATGGAAAATTTCTCCTTAACATTTTCCACTACCCAGTCTTAGCATGAAAAACCTTATACCAGATCAGGCAGCTGGTTTATTATAACTTTTAATTCAGAGACATATCACCATTCAGCTACTCCAACCCCTTGACACTCCATCCCAAATAGATTTTTCATTTGTATTTCCTGAGTATAGAATTTCTCTTGGAGAAAAGTTGTAGCTAACTATAATATAGACTAGGAAGTCTTATTTAGGTTTGAAAATACTGGAGCACTTGAGTTCATGTTCATGTTTTTCAGGTCTCAAAGGGAGAGGTCATATTTTAAAGGGAAAAAAGTTAGCCATAGTTTACAGATAAAATGGTTCTAACCTCTGCCAATAGTTGCAGTAGAGATGATTTTTTAAATGTGGATTACCTTTCCTATAAATATAATGTGAGTTTAAAAATTACTGAAAAGTTGTCTAGAAAAATGATATTTTAATTTTATTTAAATATTGCAAAAAATAATTTAGATGAGGTAAATGGACAAATGTGTACATACACAGAAAACCCCAAACAAGAACACAAGCCAAAACACAAATAATATTTTGTCCGCCAATGAACTAGAGAAAGGAAATATGGCACTGGCAATTTTAGCTTTCATATTTAAGTTATTCTCATATTAATTCCTGTGAGTCCCTAAGAGAGTCTCAGATTCTAGAAAAGCTGGTCTTCTTACTGTTCCATTATCACGCTAGAAACATAAGTTTCTATCCTTGTGCCTTCTCACTTCTGGTTTCTCCTTTGCAGAAGGCGCACTACTCTCCCTTCAGCTTAATTTACCTTATACAACTTTTCTGATATTAATCAATCAAAAGCTGCTTTTGTTAGTTTCTAAATATATTTAGGTTTACAGTTCTGTTGAATTCTTTTGGGATTTAAATGAAGCATATTCTTGTACATAAGCTTGGAATCTTTAGACCAGACCTTAAGGTGATGGGATGCAAATAGGGCTATAAAGATATGTAACATTTAATAGAAAAAAGAAGAATAAAAATAGCATTGATATAAATGTCTGTTTTGTATGTTTTTGCCAATTTTTTAAAACATCTATTTTGCACTCGTTAAAACTTTTCATTGAAAACTTGGAAAATACAGGCAAGATCACCTACATGCTGGTAACACATGATCATGGTAGCAATTTGTTTCTGAGTTCTTATACCCACCTTCCAATCTCTTTCTCTCTAATGAGCTGTTCTCTCCATTGCCACCAGCATGCTTTTGCTGATATGCAAATTGTATTACATCATTCCTCTGCCTCAAAAACTTTAATTGCTTCTCCTTTGCCTACAGAATATTCTAAATGCTGAAGCATGACATGTAATTAAGCTTGTTCCTTACTTGATCCCTACTTTACAACCTCATTTTTCTGAACTCACCAACTCTGCACTCAGAAGCCTAACTTCTTGCAGTTACTCAAATACAACTTGATAGGTCATCTATCTATACAAAAATAGTTAATGCTGTTGGATGCACCTACATAGATTGACTCATTTAAATCTCAAGCAACACTTTGAAGTACATCTTACAGGTATCCTGATTTTTTAGAGATGAGAAACCCGAGGCAAAGAGGAATTGAGTAACTTGCAGCAGGTTACTCAAATACTAAGTGCCAGAGCTAGGATTTGAATCCAGTCAGTCTGGTGCCCATTAGTGCTTTTCCTCTTCCTTTACCTGTGTCTGCCAAACAGTTCAACCCATTCTTTAAGATCGAAGTTTAGTTTCCTAAAGTTCTATTTTGACCTCCTCAGGCTGAGTTAGTTACTAAGTCCCCTGGTCCACAATTGTCTCTTAAATATGCTTCTAATATTATAATCTTAACACTTTGTAACACCATTATATATTAATATAATATATTATTAATACAGATATGTTAAGTATGTACATATTAATATAGATATGTTAAGTATTTACGAGTTTCCTCTTAATGCAGATTAGGCTCTAAATCTTTTTAACTCCACCCATTGCAGTCTGTTTTACTTGATAAAAAAATGAATAAAGAGCTAACCGAATGTCTCTTAATTTAGTTAACTGTGAATACGTAGCTCTTTGATGAATTTAGAGTCTTATAAGCTTTGTAGAAAATGAGAGAGGAAGGATAATGGATGATTTTAATTCTTTTTGTTCTTTTAGGTTATATACATGGAATCTCACTTTTTCTTTAAGAAAAACTTAGAATATATATACTAATTTGAATGACCCAAACCTAATAATAATAAATCTTTATGCATATAAAACATTATCTGAATTAAGAACATGTTCTTTTTCTTTAAAAAAAAGTTACATAGTTTAAACAGGATGTATCAGATATTAAAACACAAGTTAAACATAACCAAAGTACTTCAAGTTTTCTTAGGATACTTGAAATATTATGTTATAGAAGAGTTATACTTTTATTTTCTACATTAGGCCATCCAGTCACGAGTGGGGAAAGTGCAGCTGTATTTTCCAAGTAATGGTAACTTGGTGGACACGACTGGGAAAGGTACTAACTTTGAATTACAGCACAAGCAGCTTCAACAATGGTTCCTTGTTTCACCCACTGTGGGTGATTTTAGGATAAATAGTTTCTGGCTTAAAATGTATACAGCTTCATAGATCAAAGTCAACCCTTTGAACTGCATCCAGAAACAGCCTGGTAGCCAGTGCAAGCCATATTGCACAGACCTTAATATGATCCATCTGGCTGAGACCCTTAAGCAAGCAAGCTGCCACTGCATTTTGTGGTAGCCAAAATGATCTAGTGGTTTGCACAATAATCCCCACCATATCACACTGTTGTAATACCCTGGAAAGCACAAAAATTATTGGTGTTACTGTGAGGCAATCCTGAATGGAAAGGGAAATTCTAATGTCCATGTAAATTGGTAAAAAGAGATATTTGGTTTTTTTTATTAAATTGATTTGCAGGTATTATAGGGTTTAATGTTAAGTGGTTACTATGCATGTTAGATATGTGTCTATGCACCAAAAAATTCTTTACAGTCCAGGAAATTGCTCTTCTTTCTTGGGCTATATTTGGATAGTTGTGATCCTAGGTAAACAATATGTTCCAAAGGTAGTTGATACTACAGAAATTTAGCTGTGGAGTTTAAATATTATGGCATCCCTGAGCTATTAAAAGATAAGTTATTACCAACATACTACGTGTATGTTCAGAAATCAATTTAAAGTTAAATGTACCCTATTTTAAAATTCCAGAAAAAGAACAAAAGAAATTATTTTGGATTTCATAATGCGTTATTTTTACTAGCTTGCAAAAGGGCAGATAATAAAATAACATTTCAAAAATTATGCTTTTTCTGTGTAACCATGTTTTAAAACAACCATTAAACACAGATGAAAAAAGGAGTGCAGGCTGGTTCTCAATAATTTGGTGGGACAGAAGATGGAGATTGGGAGTTGGGGGATGAGGGCTGGAAGGAGGATACATGGTAGAAGGCATCAGAACTTTCTCAAATTACCCATCCCTTCACTTTGCTCACCACCTGTGACAGTTTGAAGCTTTTGTGGACCCCGGAAAATCATGTCTTTAGGGTTAATCCATTCCTGTGTCTGTAAACCTATTGGAGGAGGGACCTTTTGATTAAATCATTTCAGTTAAGGGCCTTTAATTAAATTGTGGAACTTAGGGCGAGTCTTAATCCTCTAATTGAAGTCCTTTATAAAAGGAGGAATAAAACGCTGCAGACAGAAAAAAATCTGCCGCAATAGAGAGGAACCCCGAAGATGAGAGAGAAGGCCCTGGGAGACAGAAGCTAAAATCAACAGAACTCAGAAGCTGAGAGAAAGCCACTTTAGCCAGAAGCTGAAAACAGGGAGGCCTGGAGGAGAGGGGAGAAATGAGCAGATGCCCCTAGGAGCTTGACTGCCCACAGCTACAGCTCAGGAGAAAGCACCTCCTCATGATGACTTGATCTGGACACGTTCACAACCTCCGAACTATATGCAAGCTTTTACATTAATAAATCCCCATCCTAAGAGCCAACCCATTTATCTGATAAGGGACTGATTTCCATGTTATAAAGAGATCACACAACAAAATGACAAGCAAGCCAATTAAAAACGAACGAAAGAATAGAGAATAGACATTTTTCCAAAATGGAAATACAAATGACCAAAGGACACCTGAAAAGATGTTCAACTCGACAGCACTAGCCATTAGGGAAATGCAGATCAAAACTACAATGAGATATCATCTCATACCATACAGAATGGTCATTATTAAAAAAACAAAACAGAAAACTGTAAGTACTGGAGAGGATATGAAGACATAAAAATATTCCTTCACTGTTGGTAGAAGTATAAAATGGTGCAGCATCTGGAAAGACAATCTGGTGGTTCTTTAGAAAACTAAATATAGAACTGCCATATGATCCAGCAATGCTGATGCTAGGAATATATTCAGAAGAACTGAAAACAAGGACGCAAACAGATATTTGCAGACTGATGTTCATAATAGCATTTATTCACTCTTGCTAAAAGATGGAAACAGCTTAAGTGTCCATCAACTGATGAATGGGTAAACAAGATGTGGCATATTCATATCATGGAATATTATTCAACTCTAAGAAGAAATCAACTGGGGAAGCACATGACAAGATGGAGGAAATTTGAGCATATTTTATTGAATGAAATAAACCAGACACAAAAGGACTAATATTGTATGGTCTCACTGATATGAAATAAATACAATGAGTAGACCTATGAAATTGGACTGTAATGTGTAAGTTGATGGGAGATGGAATATGGGGTGAGAAGGGAAGATGATGCTGGATGTACATAGAATGTTTAATAAGGTCAAATGTAAATATGTGATAATGTTGGACTTGATGGTAACACATTATAATGAATGTAACAAACACTTGATTTATGAATATGATTGTGGTTGAAACAAGTAGTCTAGGAAGATTTTTTCTTTTTTAAAGATTTATTTTATTACTTTTTCTCCCCTTCACCACCCTCCCCCCTCCCCCCCCGCACCCCAGTTGTCTGTTCTCTGTGTCCATTTGCTGTGTGTTCTTTTTGTCCGCTTCTGTTGTTGTCAGCGGCACAGGAATACTGTGTTCCTTTTTCTTGCATCATCTTGCTGCATCAATTCCCTGAGTGTTCGGTGCCATTCCTGGACAGGCTGCACTTTCTTTCACGCTGGGCAGCTCTCCTTATGGGGTGCACTCCTTGTGTGTGGGGCTCCCCTATGCAGGGACACCCCTGCATGGCAGGGCACTCCTTGCGTTCATCAGCACCGCGCATGGGCCAGCTCCACACGGGTCAAGGAGACCCCGGGGTTGGAATCACGGACTTCCCATGTGGTAGACGGACGCCCTAACCACTGTGCCAAGTCTGCTTCCCAGTCTAGGGAGATTAATGTTAGTTGGAAGACAGCTGAAGGATAATTTTGGGAATGTATAATGATGATTTTGTTAGTAGATGAGGATTGTGGTTAATTTAATATAAATACAGGACTGTTCTTCAAGTACAGGGTGTTAAGAATGTGGTAATACATGGAAAAAATGTACATGGACTATAGTTAACAACAGCATTGTAATTTTTTTTTTGCAAAAGCAAAATTGGTACAGTACTATATTAGTGCTAAAGGTGAAAAATAAAGAATATGGAGTTTGGTTTTGAAAGATACTTAAATGAGTAAGTGGCTTTTTTCTTCATTTTTTTTTTCATTAATAAGGAGACCTTGATTATGTCATTTAACTAATCTGTGTTCATCTGTGTATCTTTCTTAACACTTGAGGATCAACTGAGTTAGTAGTTGTAATTAGATGAGATAAATGTGTCTGGAAAGAACTTTTTAGGAGTAATGTTTCTATATCTTGTTGAGTTGCCTTTTTCTGTTATTTTATATATTTTTTGAATTCGAAATAAAGTTATTTTAAAAAAAGACTGAGGTCTGCCTGGGGAACTGGACAAAGGGAAATGGACATGACTACCCAAAGCTGAGGAGCAGGGAGTCAAAAGAGAGTTTCTTAACCGGGTGAGCCATGGGGACCTGACTTTGAGTTTAGCTGGGCAGCACCATCATACTCTCTGGCTTTTATTGTTTAACCTAATGTACCTTTTGGCAGTACCTTTCTCCCCACCCCAGTTCAATTCAAATTGCAAGTTCTGGGGTAGGATGAAAGAAACTCTAAGTCCCCAATGTGGTATGCATGTAAAGTTAGTAGCGGGGTAGGTGTTTCTTGGTCATTAAGTATCATGCTTACTGGATAGGAGCCTTTTTCTCCTACCACTGCTTATGTCTAAAATGCCATTGCTTTCCTCTTCTTCCTAGTGTCTGTTATTCACCACGTATGGAAAACCTCACTGCAATGTAGCCTCCTTTCTGAAGCCTTCCCTTATTTTCCTAGATCTAGTTAAACACTCTCTCTGTGGGGTTTACATTCTCCCTATGGAAACTCTAATATTCTCTTACACTTGTACAGAAGTCTGTCTTTCCTCCTTAAGTGAGCAATCTGGAAAGCTGGGTCATCTTTTATTCATGCATCTACAGACCTGTCTGGGTCAGAGTAGAGGCTTACTCAATACAAGTTAAATTGTATTTACCTAAATGGGATACATTTAGTGACTCACCATGCTCATCTGTGTTTATGCACAATTTCTCATGGATTTTTCACTTCTTCATATTTGAAAAATCTTGAGGAAGAATGAGCATTTGTGACTTTGTAAGTGAGTAGTACGGTTCCACTGTGTGGAGTTCAACTGACAAACTTGAACTCAGTCTATATTATGTCATTTGTTTCAGTACATATATTTCACAAGCTTATATAGGGGGCTTGTATAGTGGGCATGGCACTGTGCTAAATGCTGAGAACATTTATCCTGAGTGATGTGTTTCGCCACGTTGCTTTTCCTTCTATTAGTCCTTGAAAAAGTTACATGGGCTTTTGGTTCTGAGTAAGGCAGTGGTAATGCAGACAGTTCTTTTCCAGAAAAGCCCTGCATTGGCTTAGTGCCATGTCTCTTAAACAGTTAAATCATTGGACAGGCATAGAGATTTGGTGAATAGTGGTGATGGTGGTAAATATACTATGATTTTACTCCACTTATCCAGGATATCATATAAAGTGAAGTTTAAAGGGAACAATGAAATCAGAAAGAATCTAAGTTTAGGCTTGTATTTACCAAATGTAAAAGAGGTAAAAGGTTCTTTTTGAAAGGCAATAGCTATGGCTAAAGATAGTTAATCCAAATATCTAGCTTAAATATGGAAAATCACTCTTTTAGGTCATTGTAGCCATCTTGATGTTTTAGAAACCCACCCCTCTCTTCCCCCAACCCCTAGCCCCATTTGTTTCCTACCTTGCTGCCAGCACTATGGGTTTGACTTGTTTTTTTAAAAATATTTTTATTTACAACATAGAAAGTTTTATGAATGGAAATTGTTAATAAAGACATCTAGCCCTCTGCATCTTACATAGAGGAACCAGAATTGGCTTCTGACAATCACTGATAAACTGCTCTCTCTGTGTCTCACAGGTGGGAGCAGCAAATACCGTGTGCTGGGACCAGTGCAGAGCCAAGGAAGCATTCTATATCTGCCCTTGCCTGTAGAATGAACATGACTCTCAGTGTGCTGGGTGACTGAGGGGAATTCCTTTACTTCAGAAATATCCTTGTATTATTGGGCTCTAAGGAATTATCCTTAATGTCCAGTTAAGCTGCTCAATTTAGGCATAGTCTAGCAGAAGAGAAGGAAGAGTAACAGGAGAAGGTATAGGAGGAGGGGGGAAGAAAAGTAGGAGGAGGAGGAAGAGAAGAAGAAATAGGAGGAGAGGAAGGAGAAGAGGATTGAGTAGAAGAAGGAGGAAGAAGAAGAGAGGAAGAAAGAAAAGGAGACAGAGATTTCTGAAACTCAATGGGATGCAACAGGACCAGCTCTGCATGTCTCAGGGAGATTCGTTCTTTGCATGTTGGTGACTAAAGAGTTAACAATCTTAAAGTCCTGCTTCTACTGGAAGACAAGCTTTGTGGCATAGAGTAGAGGCCCCTCCTTGGAAACTGGGACACCTCCAAATCTCTGTCTTCTCTCTCTGACCAATTTATCAAAGCAAGTCCCTTTATGTTCCTGAATCTCACTCCCTTGACCCCAAAATAGGATAACTTCACAGAGCTGTTGAGATGATCCAATTCCATATTATGTATAAAACCATTACACAATCCAAAAAAACACTGAATACATATACTTGTAATAATAACACTTTGGGAAAGATTCACATTGATTACTTTAATGCATTTGGTAAAAGCACTTTGCAAGATATATCTATCAACTTCCGGGCAAAATGTAACCACATTGCCTTTCTGTGATTTGTGACCTGGGAGACTTGGAGGCATTGTGTACAATAAAGAAAAATTCTGCTTTCTACTTGATTGGTCCTTTAGGGTATAAATATAAAAGCATTCCTTTAAATTGCAGCTGATATGAGTTGTGCAGAGAAATTAGTTCTAGTTTAGATTTATAGCACAGTAATAATAATATTACAATTTAACTACCAAAAGTTTTGAAGAGGAATGTTTGTGCTTTTGAAATCCTTAATCTTTTTCCTGCATAAAAAGGAAAGGATATCAGCTTAGAGGAAAATAACAAAATGTCCAAAAAGGAATATGTGAAATACATTTTGCAGGTGCACGGTTCACGATATTTCCTGTCATTCATGCAAATATTTCTTCACTGAGAGATGCCGAAGAAAAACAAGTGACAGAGTCACAGTCACAGCTTCCTCACATCATCCGGACTCAAGTGGAACTTGAACATTGGTCTGTTAAATTTATAGATTAAGAATATAATATAAGAGGTTTGGGTAAAACTGACTCTCCATTTTTTTTTAGCACTTTTTTGAACAGGCCCAGCACTGAGAGAGATAGTAACTCAGTTTCAATTCCAAAGCTTAGCATTTTTTTTATTCAAATGGTTTTAAGTCCTAAAATTATTGAGTCTCATTTCCTATATAGATTATGTCTTCCTGAAGATACTCTGAGGACATTAGCTGAACTCTTTTCTGGTCTAACCCATTCAAGGGGACACCAATCACCTCTTCCACAGTTATAGGATGGGGGAAGCACTAGGAATATGGAAGACCTCTTCCTTCATGGTGGTGCCGGCTGCAGTGGCTAGCTAGGATCACTTGTCTTTATTGCCTTCCCTCAGGCTTTTCAGCAGCTTTCTCCTATACCTCCCTCACCAAAGGCCATTCCTCTCCAGCTGACCACTCTCTCCTGCCCTTCCTGCCCCTCCTCTCATGGAGTGCCACCTATATGTCCTCCACCCCTGTGGGCCCTTCCACCCATTAAATAGAAAAGTCAATTACTGCCTGAGCTTTTTACCACCAGACAAGGAGAATGTGAGGATACAAGTTAATGTGTAGGAATAAATCTTGTCTGGAAGAATTCTAGGCAGTTTGACTGAGAGGCAAGGGATGTCCTTGAAATGACAGTTCTTGAGTGATTATGGAGGTTAGGAAGGGCAACTAGAGCTGGGACTTGGAGATGGGTGGTATAGGAGAATTGCTGGATGATGCATATTCTGGCTTGAGTAACCCAGAACAATTTTAAAGGAAACTAAAAATAAGGATGGAAATATTCAGATCTTACTTTAAATTAAAGGTTCTTCTTCTTGTCTTAGCTCATGCATTGATGTGAGAAGTAATGGCTGAGACTATGTAACCTAGAAACCAAAACTTCCCAGGTTCACCTAAATCAATGGTTCTCAAAAAGTGGTCTCCTGACCAGCAGCCTCAGCATCATCTGGGTGCCTGGTGAGATGCAAGTTCTTGGGTCTCACCCCAGACCTTCTGAATCAGAAACTTGGGGTGGAGGAGGCAATCTATGTTTTAACAAACCATTCAGGGTAGTCTGATGCATGCTAAAATTTGAGAACACTGGTTAAGAGATAAAACTCTGCACTTTGTTTAGGAAGACACTAAAATCATAGCTAGGCCACTGTTAACACGCCAAATCAGTTCAGAAAGATTTTAAGGTTCACTTTCAATGATCTGTGTGACCTTGCCTGAGTAATCTGAAACTATATATTTAGCTATAAAAATATAACTCATGGGGAGTTCCAGGAAGATGGTGTTGGAGTAAGCAGGCAGGGTTCAACTCTCTTGCAAAAACAATAGAGAAAGGACCAAAAGCTGAGGGACCTGTTTTGGAGGTCAGCAGACTAGGACAGTACTGCATAATACCCAGGAGGGCCAGAGCCAGAGAAACAAAGAACCAGAAATAACAAATGTATTATGAAACATGGGCTCCCATCCCCACCTTCAAGACATTAAGCCTGGCAGCTGTTACAAGGGAACAGTGAGAGGGCAGCAGAGGGCTTCTCTTCAGTGAATTCAGCCAGCACAGCCTGCTTTGAATCTTGCCTCTGGCCAGAGCAGAAACACTGGAAAGAAAAGATTGACCGAAATACCTCTGTAGAAAGATTCATAGACAAGCACCATCTCCTGGATGACCAGGAAATTGTAAGGAGAAAAACTTCTTTTAGATCTCCCTTTAGGTCCAGGGTGGGGGGAGAAAATCCACACCCCATTAATGAGTTTTGATAACATAATGGTTTTGATAACTTAAGCTGGTCAATTTTGAAAACTTAGAATACATTGAGCCAAGAGTCAAAGAAGAGCTGTGAAAAAAACAAAACAAAACAAAACAAAAACCTAGGCAAGAGAGAAATTGGCCGTAAGAGTAAATTCAACCAACATATTCAGTTGCCTAGACATCAACAAAAAATTACAAGCCATATTAAGAAACAGGAAGAGATGGCTCAGCTAAAGAAACAAATCAAATATCCTGATACAGGATTTAACACAATTAATCAAAGATAATCACACAAATCTCCTAAACCAATTCATAGAAGTGAAGGAATATATGACCAAAGAGATCAAGGATGTTAAGAAGCCACTGGGTGAGCACGAAGAACAATCTGAAAGCCTGCAAAGAAAAGTAACAGACCTTATGGGAATCAAAGACATGATGGATGAGATTTAAAATGCATGAACTTCTTAACCTTTATGAAAGACATGAATATCAATATCCAAGAAGGACAATGCAACCCAAACAGAATAAATCTGAATAGACCTGCTCCAAGGCACCTACTATACAGAATGACAACTGTCAGCAGTAACGAGAAGGTTCTGAAAGTAGCAAGAGAAAATCAAAGCATCACATCGAAGAGAACCTCAATAAGGTTAAGTGTTGACCTCTGACCAGAAACCACGGAGGTGAGAAGACAGTGGTATGATGCATTTAAGGTACTGAAAGAGAAAAACTGCCAGGCAAGAATTCTGTGTCTGGCAAAACTGTCCTTCAAAAATGAGGGTGAGTTTAAACTCTTCACAGACAAACAAAAATTGAGAGAGTATGTTACCAAAACACCAGAATTACAAGAGATACTAAAGGGAATGCTGCAGGCTAAAAGGAAGAAACAAGGATGAGAGATTTGGAAGACAGTGTAGAAATGAAGATTATTAAAAGGATAAATTAAAACGTAAAAAGACAGACAATAGTAAGATATGATAATGGAAAACAAAGGACAAAATATTCAAATTAATTAATGCTTTTACAGTAATAACATTGAATGTTAATGGCTTGAACTCCCCAATCAAAAGATTTAGACTGAGAGAATGGATTAAAAAAAACTATGCTGTCTGTAAGAGACTCACCTCAGACCTAAGGACACAAGTAGATTGAAACTGAAAGGTTGGAAAAAGATATTTCACAAATAGAAATGAAAAAAGAGCTGGAGTAATGATACTAATATTGAACAAAATAGACTTTAAGTGCAAAACTTTTATAAGGGATGAAGAAGTCATTATATATTAATAAAAGGGGCAGTTCACCAAGAAGAAATAACTATATTAAATATTTATGCACCTAACCTGAGTGCCTAAAGATATGTGAGCCTAAACAGATATTTGTATATCAATGTTCATAGCAGTGTTATTCATGACAGCCAAAGGTTGCAAACAACTCAGACATCCAATCAACTGAGGAATGGATAAACGAATTGTGGAGTATACACATGGTGGAATATTATACATCAGTAAGAAGAAACGTAGTCATGAAACATATGAGTATATGGATGAACCTGGAAGACATTATGTTGAGTGAAGCAAGCCAGATACAAAAGGACAAATACTGTATGATTGCCTTACTGTGAACTAAATAATATGAAATATAAATACATTATGTGAAATATAATATCAGTATAATTGCATATATAAGATAATTTTTCTTTGAAGCTGAACAAATGTAAGTTAACAGCACAAAATGTTAATATCAGGCAAAAAAAAAAAAAACCCACTATACTAAGTGAAGGAGACTAGACACAGAGTACTACATATTGTATGATTCTATTTATATAAAATGTAAATATAAATTTTTAAAGATGAAAGGAGATTAGTGGTTATGAAATTAGTGATCTGAGCAAGGATTGCTAAGAGGTGTGCAATCTTTCTTTTTAGAGTAATAAAATTGTTCTAAAATTTCTGAGATGATGAATGTACAACATTATGATTGTGCTAAAAGTCTTTGATTATGCACTTTGGATAGAATGGCTAGAGACAGCAGCTATGTGCAGTGGGGAAGCATGGAAAGAGTGAGAGGTGAGGAATTTTCTTGTTTGTCTGGTTTATTATTATTATTATTATTATTGAAACAATGAAAATGCTCTAATAATGATTGAAGTGATGAAAGCACAACTGTAAGATTATAGTAAACACCATTGATTGTGCACTTTGGATGAATTATATGTTTATTAATATGTATCAATAAAATTGATTTGTTAAAAAATATGTGTGGCAAACACTGGCAAAACTGAAGGGAGAAAGAGATGTCTTTATAATAGTTGGAGACTTCAATATACCACTCTCAGTACTGGATAGAACATCTGGACAGAGCATAGAGAAACAGAGAGCTTGAATAATATGATAAATGAGCTAGACCTAAAAGACATTTATAGAGCATTGCACACCAAAGCAGCAGGATATACATTCTTCTCAAATGCTCAAGGATCTTTCTCCAGGATAGACCATATGTTGTGTCACAAGACAAGACTCAATTAATTTAAAAAGAATGAAATTATGCAAAACACTTTCTCTGATCATAACAGAATGAAGCTGGAAATCAATAATGGACAGAAAGAGAGAAAAATCATAAATTTATGGAGACTATACAATGCACTCTCTTTACTAATCAGTGGGTCAAAAAAGACACTGCAAGAGAATTCAGTAAATATCTTGAGATGAATGTAAATGAGAACATATCCTATGGGCAGTGTGTGCTGAGAGGGAAATTTATTGCCCTCAATTCTCACATTAATAAAAGAAGAGGTAAAATTGAAGATCTAACTGCACACCTGGAAGAACTAGAAAAAGAACAGCAGCCTAATCCAAAACCAAGGAGGAGGAAAGAAATAGTAAAGACCAGTGAAGAAATAAATGAAATTGAAAGGAGAAAAAACAATAGAGAGTAACAACCAAACCAAAAGTTGGTTCTTTGAGAAGATCAAAGACTGACCAAAAAAAAAAAAAAAAAAAGAGAGAGAGAGAGAGAGAGAGAGAGAAGAAGCAAATCAATAAAATCAGAAATGAGAGTTGGGATGTTACCACTGACCCAACAGAAATAAAAGAGATCATAAGAGGATACTGTGAACAACTGTATGTCAAAAAATTAGACAATGTAAGTGAGATAGACAAATTCCTAGAAACACACAAACTACACTGGACCCTAGAAGAAATAGAAGACTTCAACACAACAGTCACAAGTGAAGAGACTGAAACTCACCAAAAACCTCTCAAAGAGGAAAAACCCAGGTCCAAATGGCTTCACTGGTGATTTCTACCAATCATTCAGAGATGATCTAATGCCAGCATTGCTGAGGCGCTTACAAAAAGCTAAGCAGGAAAGAACAGTACCACACTCATTCTATGAAGCCAATATCACCCTAATGCCAAAACTAGATAAAGGTACTAAGAAAAAGAAAATTACAGGCCAATATTTCTAATGAATATAGATGCAAAAATCCTCAACAAAGTACTTGCAAACCAAATCCAAAATCATATTAAAAGAATTACATACCATGATCAAGTGGGTTTCATCCCAGGTATGCAAGGGTGGTTCAACACAAGAAAATCAATTAGTGTAATAAACCACACTGATAAACTGAAGAAGAAAAAAATCACATGATCCTCTTGATTGATGTTGAAAAAGCTTTGACAAAATACAGCATCCTTTCTTGATAAAAAACACTCCAAAAAATAGGAATAGAAGAAAGTTTTCTCAATATGGTAAAGTGCATATATAGTACAGCTAGCATTGTACTCAATGGTGAAAGACTGAAAACTTTCCTGCCGAGATCAGGAATAAGACTAGGATTCCATTGTCACTACTGTTATTCAACATTGTGCTGGAAGTTCTAGCTAGAGCAATTAAACTACATAAAGAAATTTAAGGTAACCAAATAGGACAGGAAGAAGTAAAACTTCTTTATTCACTGACGATATGATCCTATGTCTAGAAAATCCTTAAAAATTCACCACAAAGCTTCTAGAACTAATAGACAAGTTCAGGAAAGTATTATGGGATACAAGGTTAATATACAAAAATCAAAAGCATTTCTATAAACTACTGATGTGCAATCTGAGGAGGAAATCAGAAAACAAATTCCATTTATAATAGTGACTAAAATAATCTAATATTTAGGAATAAACTTAACCAAGGATATAAAGGACCTGCATTCAGAAAACTACAAAACATTGCTAAAAGAAACTGAAGAAGACTTAAATAAACGGAAGGACAGTCCATGTTCATGGACCAGAAGACTAAATATTATTAAGATATCAATTCGGCCCAAAGTGCTTTTCAGATTCAAAGCAATCTCAATAAAAATACCAACAGCCATTTTTGCAGAAATGGAAAAGCCAATTATCAAATTTATTTGGAAGGGTAAGCAGCCCTGAAAAGCCAAAAATGTGTTAAAAAAGAACAAAGTTGAAGGACTCTCACTTCTTGACTATAAAGCATATTATTTATCTATAGTGGTAAATACAGCATGGTACCAGCATAATGACAGACAGATTGATCAGTGGAACCAAATGAATAACTCAGAAATAGACTCTCACATCTATGGTCAAGTGATTTTTGACAAGGCTGGCAAGCCCTCCCAGCTGGACCAGTACAATCTCCTTAAAAAATGTGCAGGGAGAATTGGATATCCATATCCAAAAGAAAGAAAGGGAACCCCTATCACACACATAATACAAAGATTAACTCAAAATGGATCAAGGACCAATGTTCAATTTGGATGGATTTATGCTTTATTTATGCTTTATTCCTATGTTTCAATAAAATTGGTTTGTTAAAATAACTCATGACATCAAATGAGTTGTTTGATAGAAATGTGAAGTAGTATACAGGAAAGATATATTTGAAACTGTAAAACAATATGAAAATATAGGACAAATAATTCTCTTCCCTCCATCTTTCCTTTTTCTTCCTTCCTTTCCTCTCTCCTCCTCTCCCTGTCTCTCCTTCTGTCTCTATTCTCTATCCTTCTCCCTTCCTTTCTCCATCCTTTTATTTCATCTTTCCTCCCTCCTCCCACCACTTCTATTTTACAGTCTTTTTTGCTATACATATGTGTTACCTGTAGTTTCTGGGTTTTAAATTACCCTATATGTTTCAAGTATTGAACTAATTTATACCATAATCATTGTATTTATGAAAAACATCAAAATGCTTTATTTAATCCTCAAAAACACTTTTATTCACCAAAGCTTTTACAAAAAAAAAAAAAAGAAACATTTGATGAGCCTGAGGACAAACAAATCAGAAATATTTTGTTAAAATTTCCCTATTATCTTTTAAACACAACACGATTTTTAAATTATGGAAAAAATTCCTTGACAAAATTAATTTCAGATTGAGAAAAAAATGGGAAGTATTTTTGGGAAAAAAATGTTGGCTGTTCCAATTCCAAACACTGCTGAGTTTACAGCCCCATTGATATTAAATATTTAATGTCTTATTGATTTTGGGATGCAAATGATATGAGTGAATGTCCCTGAACTGCTTTCTTTTGCATATGAAATAGACAATATCTGTTTTATATCTCAAAATTTTACTGTTTTGTTCAACGTAAACAGAATAGACAAAACAGCAGGAATAAGTGAATCCCAGAAATCATTTTTATCTGTATATAGCTAAACAAAACATTACAATTTGACAGAGTGTCATTAACTTTTCATGTCTTTCTTCTCTCAGAAAGGCATTGTAATATAGAGAAAAGAATATGTGGTTTGGAATCAATTAGACCTCCATTTCAATAATGGCCCTGCTATTAACTAGTGTGTAGGCATATTATTTTAGCTCTATTATCACAAGTTTTCTCACAAATAGTAATAATGATAATGACTCTATGAAGCTGCAGTAAAGATTAAATATTCTGTAAATTATTGTGTCAGCCACATATTAATTTATGTTTTCCTTATATATTTGATAAAAGCCACTGCTTCTTCTGAGTAAGTGGAAAACCCTTAGGTTCAGACACAATCCCAATAGTTTCAGACCAGGGGAGTCACACGTATGAAATATTGTTCCTATGCCAGGGGAATCACAAATATGAAATATTGTTCCTATATTTCTAATTATTTATAGATTAATTTCAGTTCTTCTATAATGCCAGAAAAAACTGGTAGAGAAATGAAAGTGCTGATGAGAAAACTGTGATTTTTGGTTTATAATATGCTAAGGAATTTACTTCTCTGAACAAATAAATTGTTTGGGTTTGTGTAGATAACATTCATCTGCATTTCATGAATGAAGTAGAAACGACAATTTGGGATATAGCTTTCCGAATGAGTTTACATGTGAAATAATTGAATATATAAAAAATAAAAGAAAATGTTCAATTTTGAAAATATATAAAGCAATAAAATCATTTATAAATAATGTTACCAAATCATATTGACATCAAATGCTCCACTGAACTGAGTTAAGGAGCTATAACCAGTCACATGAAAAGGATTTTCCATTTTAATTGTTAATGAGAGGTTCTTACTATGGCAAAGCAATCTGTCTCTCACAGCTTAATTGGCTCAAGTCTTGCTTGAGAAATGAGGCTATAACAAATCTCTAATCCTATTCCCTATCCCCAGCCTATCATTAAATTTTCACCTTCCTGCCCCATCTCCTCTTCCCAGATTTTCTAGCCTCTCTACTTCTTTACCACTTTAAATCCTCTGCATTCTTAAAAGACTCCTTCGAAACACCCTTTCCTATTATCCCCTCAATTCCTTAATTCAGAACAGGATTTCTCTGACCTTGGAATCCCCATGAACACTGTAAATTATGATTTACCCTATTTTACTTTGTAACTACTTGTGCCTGCTGCCCTAGGAGCGCCTGAAAGACATCTGATCTTGCCATCACCCACAATATCTAGAACAGAGCCTAACAGAGTATCTGCCACATGCAAGTGGACTGTGATAAATCATTCTAGCCAAGTTGGGAGGTGCAGTGGGATGTATGATTTGGTTTGGGATAATTTCTAGAGCAGGAGCCAAGCTCAGCTCACGTGTTTGATTTAGTAAGCCATTGTTGGCTATAAGAAAAAGCCACATATGCAAACAATTTGCTTCATCACAAATCTGTTTCATTTGTCCTGTGTATAATTTATGCAAAACCTACACACTCTCTCCTCTAGCTGTCGTTGTTGTTTGGGCTAAATATACATTGCCCTGGCAAATACATCTTCCAAGTGATTTTTTTCCCTGAATGGCCATACTGACATTAGGATACAAACTCTAAAACATAGCGTTTTTTAAAAGCTGAAGTTGACAATACCATTTTTAAAATGTGTCTCCCTATCATTAATTTGGATTTTAAAAAAAAACTTCTACACGTGTGGTATAATCCTGGAGCTCAATATAAATTAAATAAATGTAATTTATTTACATTAAATAAATACAATCATTTAATGTATTAATCTAACATTTTTTCACAATACACATGCAAGTGTTATTTCAGCATGATACAAACAAGAAATATTTTGAAGAATAATGGCCTTTTTCACAGACAACTTTTTAATTTCAACTTATTATCTGAATAGTTAACTTTTAGTTCCTTTCAACCATGAAGATATGAATAAAATTCTTAGCTAATGGCTATAAATTCCTCAATACCTTAAGAAAAATTTCTCAAATTCAATGGAAGTATGTAACTGAGTGAGTGATATTATTTAATTAATCACTCATGAATGGAATCAAATAGTGAAGAAAAAAGTCTTCCAAAGAATATTCTTGTTTCTCATCTAAATCATAATTTAACTACCTACATTTCTTAGATATAGGAGAATTAATGAGACTAATTAAACTAGACACACATTAAAAATAATTTTTGCTCTGTGGTCCTCCCTGAGGTATCTGTCATTTGTTCTCTGTTGTGTTTGTCATATGCTGCCCATGATTCTGGGGAAAAAAACTGTGAAGGAAACCCCACAGGAGTCCCTCTGGGTTCTTGCCTGAAGCAGATGAATTGGAGTCCACATTGGGATGGTCATGAGAAAAAGGAGGTTTATTAATGCTGGTGGAAAGACAGGCGATAGGGATGTCTCCAATCTGCCTTCCCATTACTGATTTTCTCATGCTTTTATATCAGCTGAAACAAGTTAATCATTGCGGTGACATTTCTAAGAAGAGTCTGGAAAAATTAGTTTTGCTTTCCTCAGTTACTCTTAAAATATACGTGGTACCTGGGGCCGGCAATCTTGGGGTGATGAGAAGGCGGGGGTGGTGTGGATGTGAAGGTACAGATAACGTCGAATGCAAGGTGAGCAACGCATAATTCTACATTTTTGGTCGACCTAAATCTGGTTAATGTTAAATCTATAGCTTGTGAGCAAGAGTCACAATGAATTTTTCTAATAATATAAGGTACAGTACAATGCCTTAATACTTAAGCCATACTGGGTTTTTCTTGTATTACAACTGTGGTGAGAAGGCAGGAGCTCTGTCGTGAGTTGCTCAGTTTGAGAGGAAAATGAAGGAACACAGTACTTGTAGGACAATAGGGCAAGTGGAGGAAAGTAATAAAAATCATGATTTTATTATTGGTATAACATCGTTTACAGGTTCTATTTTTGTTTTGTTTTGCTTTTCTCTAAAATTTTTGGGAAATGTTGTGGTAGCTTTTGAAGGCATTTAATTAGTTCTGCAAAGAGACAATCAGATTCATGGCAAAGAAAAGAAAAAAGTCAAATTGATCTCTCATATAGTCTTAAAAATAATCATAAAACAAGATGAATTTATGAAATGAAACTACCAGAAAACCGGTTTTCTTATTAAAATATCTGTTATTGCTTTTCCTTTTTTTAATTTTAATTTTTCTCATTGCATTTTTCATTCTTGCTTATCTTGAGGACTAAGTATTGTGATAAATCACTACAGGAAGAAATGTTGGGGTTTTAGATGAGATGTTGTTTAAAAAAAACATGGCCATGTAATGTTGAGAAGACTCTGAGCAGTAAAAGTGGAGGGTTTGACCCTGGTTTTTTATGTTAGCAAAATATAGTTTGTTGCTGAGAGATTCATGAGAGGGAACAAGAGATCAAAGATTCCTTTGAATATTTGAGGTTCAGTAAACACCAAATGATTACTTTCCAGACAAATTTCTATTTCTAAAATAAGCCCTTAAAAGATTAGTAAGTAAAATTTAATCCATTTTTGAATTATTGTCATTTGTGTGAGAAAAACATTATTTTACAAAGCCAGTTCATGTTCTTGAAGTAATTTGAGTTGCATTTTGGGGAAAGGAGAGAGAAGGAGATGGAAGGCTTAGCACTTAAATTTTAAAAATCTAAGTTTAACAAATGAAAACCAAAAAAATAATAGCATGTCATATTTCTTAATGAAATATGTTTGTTAAATAAATGCTATTTATTTTAACTATATTTTTAAATGTATTTTATGAAGTTTAAATGTATTAATTAGATGAAAACTTTTAAAGCATACTCTTTCTGTCCTGTAAAATGCTGATAAAAATCTAAATATTTAGAACAATGTAAAGGAACAAGCTTTTATATGTTCTTCAATTACAGTTTTAAATCATTGATAGGGCATCTTGACTTGGGATAATATATTTTAATTTTCATATATTTGAAAATATATTGGTGATGAGCATTTTCACTCCCAGTTTGTGAACAACAATATCTGCAGTCTTATGACTACAGAGTTGTGATATTGAAATATCAACACTGGTTATGTTGTTATACTCTCTGAAAAATCAAGAACATTTTTTCTACCATTGGTCATTTTAATAGTAATTTTTCTTAATTACCATTAAACTGTGCCTAACCTGAAGTAAATAGGGCATCCTATTTAAAAGTCCTCAAACTATTCAAAGAAAGAGGACTTCAGTTAAATTAAGACTGGTGGTGGACCTCTGCACGTACCTTATTTTGTTGTATATTGCAAGCTGCATATGTCGTATCTTGCTATTTCCATAAACGTCTAGAGTGAACATTTTCTTAATGAGCAAAGAAAGACCTGTCTTTCTTGAGCTTCTTTTATTGACAAGACTGAACAGGTTTTGCTGTTGTTGTTGGAATAGCTCCTCTTCCATATTGCCACTGCCATTTTGCGAATATGGAGCTGAAAGTAAATATAAATATTTCATTCTTTGTGATCTTCATATTTTTACCCAAATTTCTTAGAATGTTACCAGGGCTACTACCTAATTTGATTCCTGTGTAAGTGCGAATCTTGGACTTATTAGTTAATTTTCAAGGACCACAGTAACAGTCAATTATGGAGCTGTGATTAGAACTATGGCATTTCTTGGCACCAGGTTTTGCCCTTCAGGTGGCATTATCTTCCAAATAAATTAATGAAATCCAAAGAGACCACTATCATTAAAGATCAGGCTAAAACCAATAAAAACAAGGAAATGCCAATTACATGAGTGGGTAATGTAGAACATGTGTCATACAACACATAACTTTGGTGGAGATAATTTCCACAGGATAAACTCCAGCCTTCATTTGGACTCTCTACACTTTGTCTAGAATCATGCTCTGAATAAGTGTTTTCAATTTAATACTTAAATATTAGGAATTCAAAGAAGTATCTCAAGGTCCCTGTTTAAGATAAGTAGCATTTGTATTACTGTTAATAAAATGTTTATGTGGAAATAGCAGCAACTCAAGGCAAGGAGAAAATAAGCAAATTACTGGTGAGTTGGATGCATCTTCTCCCTATCTATCAGAGCTTGTTAATAATACTGATGTGTCAGTATTAATTTATTGAGCACCTATCATACAGCACACATAGTAACATATGTTTTATTTCTCTAATCCTCGCAAAAGTACAGTGAAGTAATTACGATTATGCTCATTGTGTAGTTGAGTAAAATGAGGATAAAGATATTAATTTTATTTGTTCAAGACTAAACTACTAACTAATTTAATAGTTAATTTAAATAATTTAATTAACTATTAAATGGAGGCGTCTTTGATTCCAGATATGTCTATGCCAAAGGATGATTTTTTCCATTTCACACTATAGCTGACCGTTTAAGAACTTGAATTTGGAGCCTGAATTAGTTTCCTAGAGCTACTACTATAATATAGTATGGCAAACTGGTGGCTTGAAACAATAGAAATTAAATTCTTTCACTGTTCTGGGGGCTAGAAGTCTGAAATCAAAATCTCAGCAGGGTTGATTTCTTGTAGAGGCTCTGAGAGAGAACTCTCCCCCTGCCTCTTCGCTAGCATCTGGTTATTGCCAGCAGTCCTTGGTGATCCTTAGTTGTCAATGCATTACTCTAGTCTCTGTATCTGTCATCAGAGGGCATTCTCCTTGTCTGAGTCTGTCCCCTGTGTCTCAATTTCCCTCTTCTTTAAAGGACACAAGTCGTTGGATTAGGGCCCACCCTCACCAGAATGCCTCACCTTAATTTGATAACATCTGCAAAGACCCTATTTCCAAATAGTTCATACTTACAGGTACTGGGAGTGAAGGCATGAACGTATCTTTTTGGGAGGTATAATTCAACATACAATAATGCCAGGTTGGCTTCGTCACAGATTTTTTATTTACTTCACTTCTCAGTGCTTGGTTTTTCCTTTTGAGAATGGGAATGTTAATAATGCCTACTTCACTGATTCTCAACCCTCTTTACACTTGGAATCAAACGGGAAGCTTTTAAACAATGGCCATGCGTGGGGCCCACCCCTGATCAACTGAGTAAGAATCTTCACTGTTAAAAAGCTTCCCAGGTGACTGTAAGGTTTAAGAAGGTTTGTGAACACCTGACATGCAACACTGGATTATTGAAACTGTAAGAATTCCATATCCAAAGCATTTATAACATTGTCAAGCACACAGTAGTTGCTCAATAGATGTTTGCTATTGATTTAATGGATGTTTGTCAGGAATTCCTACATTCGCTCAGTGATAACTAAAACTTTAAGCTTTTAGCATGTGGTAAGACACAATTGCTAGAAGAATAAATAGAATGCAAAAAGCATTGATCCTTGGCATATGACACCACCTGCACCAGCATAGGAAACTTAATGCTAGAGGGACCAAACAGAGAAATGAGAGAATTTGCCTTCATCTATAAAAACTTACTATCTAGTTGGGGAACCAAAATATATGCAATTTGAATAGAGTTAGCTTGAATTAACTGAAGATTTAAGATAATGAGGGCAAATATTCACATTGTTTTTAATCAATTGCTTTTTATTTATTTATTTATTTTAAGATTTATTTTTTTTTAAGATTTATTTTTCTTAATTTATTTCTCGCCCCTTATCCCCACCCCCCCCCCCCCGCCCCAAAGTGTCTGCTCTCTGTGTCCGTACACTGTATGTTCTTCTGTGACAGCTTCTATCCTTATCAGCGGCACTGGGAATCTGTTTCTTTTTGTTGCATCATCTTGTTGTGTCAGCTCTCCATGTCTGTGGTGCCATTCCTGGGCAGGCTGCACTTTCTTTCGCGCTCGGCGGCACTCCTTACGGGATGCACTCCTTGAGCATGGGGCTCCCCTACGTGGGGGACACCCCTGCGTGGCACTGCACTCCTTGCGCGCATCAGCACGATGCATGGGCCAGCTCCACACGAGTCAAGGAGGCCCCGGGTTTGAACTGTGGACCTCTCATGTGGTAGGCGGATGCCCTATCCATTGGGCCAAGTCCACTTCCCATCAGTTGCTTTTTAAACTCCCTTAGGACATGGTCCTTTTTAAAAAAATTGTTAATTATTTTTACTTGCACAAATATACATTCACATTAAAAGTCAAATGACACCAAGATCAATTGTCATCCCTTTGCCTATGTCCAATCTAGTCTCTTCTCCACATGTATCCTCTTGTAGGTCTTCTAGAGCTTCTTTATTCCATTTACATACACATGTATGTATCTTTGCTGTTGTTTAAATTTTACATGAATTATATATTTTGGTGTATACTGTTCTGCTACTTGCTTTTTTCAGTCAACATCATTTCTTGACAACAGATGGAGCTGCCTCATTCTTGTAAACTGCTACATGATATTCCACAGTATGCATATACTATAGTTAATTTAAATAAACACTGCCTTACTGATGAACATTTAGGTTGCTCCCATGCATTGTGATTCTTAGGAAAATCTAGTAATAAAACTGGTCAAAGTGTGAAAATGTTTTATATGTGAAAGAAGAAACAATGGAAAATGAAAACATCAAGCTTGGTTAACAATTTTTCTTAAATATTCAAGTAAATATAAAGTAAATCTCCCAATGTTCCATTATTTAAAAGAATCTATTGTTTTAACTGGCCAAAAGTGAATAAAAACAGAACTTTTAAAAGTTCTGGGCCAGGAGCAGTGACTGATGGGCACTTGAATTTACTAATGGCTTTTAGTGAGGAGCTCGAAATGTATCCCATGGAGAACTGAAGATGGGCACCCTTCTCAGTTAACTCTGTAATAATGGAGAAAACTTTTTATTAAATGAATCAGTCTTTATTTTTGTCATGAACTCGGTTTAAGTATTAAGTTTGGAATTATAAAACACGTGAAAGGGGGAAAAGAAAGAGACTGCATAATTAAACAATGTACCTGAATAAGTTTCAAGAGAATTTTCCATGACATAAAGCCTTGCTCAGTGTTTTATTTCAAAGAGCAATGGATATATAATTTGTTATTTTCTTTGTTTCAAATAGTTGTGTGCCAGGAATTTATAGTACTTCTTTTGGCTGCAAGCCCAATGTCTTTGGAAATTCCTGGCATCTCAAATCTGAATTCGATAATCTATACTACTTTAAGTCCTTAACAGTCCTGTTTTTTTTTGACAGCTTTCTTTATCGTGGCTCAGTAAACTGATAATACATTAACAATGTTTATCAATTAGTTAATTTATTAATGTAATTACTATAGGTGTTATACTCTTTATTCTTTATTGCAATAGGTACTGTGTTAATTAAGTGTTGGAAACCCAATTCTAACTTGTTCAAGTCAAAAGGGGATTATGAAAGCATACCTTGGTATTTCACTCTCTTATTCACCTTTTTCTTTCTTCCTCCCTCCCTGTTTCCCCAGCTCCCCCTTTCCCCCTTCTTTTGTCATTATGATAAAAAAACATGATTGGTGGCAGCTTTGGAAACACCTGATTTTCCTATCTTTTATTTTGGGCATGTGACCCTCTACCATATCACATGATTCTGCTGGCATGGCAATCATAGGACTCTCACTCTCTATCTCCCATCCCATCCATAGTGGTTGATTTGTGATTTGAGCTAGGCCTAGCAGACTTTCCACATGGCAGTTTGTATCCCAGTTGGGGACAAATGAGAAAGGAAAGTGACTGGATCTGAGTCTTCCAATTGCAGCACCCTAAAGAGATGGTCCCTGAGATCTTGATACTGGATCGAAAGATTTCCAGTTCCTATTTTTCCCCAAATTTGTTTATACTTTCCCTATGATTCAATTATGTCTTCTATATGCTTCTAAAACATTTCTTCTTCTTTGCTTACTAGAATCATTTCAGTTGTTTGAAAATAATTTTTTAATGGTACATGAGTTTTCCATTTCATAGCCCAGGATCCCAAAGAAGATTCTTGCTTATTTCTTCTCCATCCTCATCCAAAACTTTCAAGATAAGAACCATTTCAGGGCAGATGAAGATGAATGATCTATCAACTGGGACTAAAGAGTGGAGTTTCATTGCAACCATGGTGGGAAGGGAAAAATATATGGAGAACAAGTGCATGGACAGGCACAGAAAGATAGATATACTCTACATTAAGCCTATTGCTACTGCCCTAGTCCACCTACAACTCCCTCCCCTTCCACCCTACACCCCACTCCTGCCATATACACACCGTTCCCCAACAAAAACTATGTGGTACATACTGCATGCTTTTGTTTTCCTTCTGATTGGCATGTCCATTCCTTCTCCATCCATCAAATTCTCTCCATCATTAGGCTCTACAAGTTCTTAAGTCTCCATGCCATAGCAGTGTCTTGCTTTCTTGCATCATCCTATTAACATCGTATCTAACATAGAAGAACAGGAGCAAGAGAAGATTTAAAAGTTAGAAGTAAGCGTAAAGTTTAAAGAAAAACAAACAAGAAAGGTACCTGTGGAAAACAAAGAGAAATGTAAGTTCATAATTTCTGAAATCCATTTCACTGTTGTCTTAGCTAAAGGCTCTCAGCTTTTATTTTGACTTGAGGGTCTTGTTAAACTCTTTTGACCCTAGTCATTCATTTCTTGGCTGTGAACGGAGGAAAAGTTTCAATCTCTATATGTATGTCTTTGTAGTAGTGAGAAGAGAAGATATCAAATGTCAGCATCTAAAAGGCTCCTTGCAGGGCACCTGATGAAGAATTCTCCACCTTTACATGGACCCTAACTATGCTCCAGGTCCTTTTTGGGCCCATGAGGGTGTGTGAGACAGCACTTTGTATCAAAGGAAGAGGATTTTAGTCCTTTCCTGTATGAAGAGGACAGTATTCTAGGACACACTATGCCTACTTTCAGGGAAAAATGTATTAAGGATTTGAGTTTAAAAAGTATGCATTGTTTTTAATTCAGTTCAGTCTTGCGCAATTTACCCTCATTTTCTTTTGCTTTCTTTATGTCTGGTTAAATGTGAGTAATTCTAAACTTCCACTGGCATAAATATAAATTGTGAGGTCTCAAGCAAATCATGAGAAGAAATCAACCTTTTGAGGGCTCTCAGAACAAACTGAATACCCAGTTGTGAATTCAGACACTGCGGAAGCGGCTCTGACTGAAGTTGGCTCATGCTTGTTCTTGGTGGTGCTGCTGGAACAACCAAGTCAAGCTGCAATGCAGTGGATTAGCTCTCCCTAAGTCTAAAGATAGCTGATCCTAGCCTGCCTTCTGTCTTTGTTTCCTTGATTGATACCAGTTGAAGAGTTGAACTTTGATCTTCTTTGCCTGTCTCCTTTGTGATGCATAATAACTTACAGGTGTCAAAGCTGAATAGTTGTGTGATAGAACCACCTGGTTTCTCTAAAGACTATTTGGAGGAATGACTCATTTTCCCTCCTGATTAGAGTGCACAGCCTGACCTTTTTTGTTTTGCTTTTGTTTAGCAGTGGTTCTGCTGTTGTGACAAACTTTACAGGGACTTTGCCACATCCATTTCAAATAACTGATAATAAAATATGAAGGAAAAGTAATTAAAAAATAAAGCTCAAAAGAGCAGAGACCCTCCAAGGAAAGAGAAATGAGATGTAATATATTAATTCAGCAAGGAGCTGTATCTAAAACCTCTCTTAGGAGAGTGGAAAGCAGAGCAAACAACTGGGAGGTTTCAGTTATGAAGTAAAATTACAATCATTGGTTACAGAGACTTTCCTTGCCCCTTTCTCATAAACAGCCAAATAAGCCCATGGAGCAACACTGAAAAATAGGAGGAATCATCAAATCCCAAATTAAATATCCCTTGTCATGTTAAAACGTAACTTTGGGGCTGAAATTCAGGAAACTTCTGAAAAACAATCTGAGTCCAAAATTTGAACTTAGAACAACTCATAAATCAGCCTCCAACTACCTCATTGATCTCATTTCCTACAAATTCTCTGGCATTGGCCTCCTGCTCCTCGAATGTACTAGGACTTCCCACGTGCTGTTCCCACTGCCACGTAAGCATTTTTCCCAGAAATAAAGTTGGCTGTCTCCCTCATCCTCCTCAGATCTTAGCCAAAATCCTGCTTCCTCATCTTAACCCTGAAGTGTTTTTCTTCATAATATTTACCATTTCCTGACATATGTGTGTTTATTGTTTCTCTTCCCCTTTCAAGAATGCTAGCTTCTTGAGGGCAAGGACTTTATTTTGTTCATTATTATATACTTAGAACATGAGACAGTGTCCAGAACATGGAAAATGCCATTAATACTTGTTGAATGAATGAGTGAAAGCATACAGGAAAGACTGAGAAATGCGGATGTGTGAAGGACGGAAAGATACATGGTCTAGATTCCCCTGCAAGGAAGGAGTTGTTGCCCCTCGCCTTCAGCTGTCAGTCCCTCCAGGATCAGCTGCAAAGAACCCCCTTGCCAAGGGAAGTAGCCCACTGGCAATGACTGACTGAGATGTAACGGCATCACCATTTTAGTCCAATGTAGGAAAACTCTGATGAGCTGTTTTAGCTCCAGAGCTCCCTGCACAGGGGCTGAGGCTGGACCTACTCCACAGCCTTGCTTTCTCTTTGCCCAATTCTTCATTTTGCCCTGCCTTCTGCAGGAGATGATCCCAAGGACGCTCACTAATAAACATCCAAACACAAGCTCTGCTTTCCAGAGAACCCAAAGTGCATTAAGATGGAAAAATGGGGATTATCTCCGCTTTACAATTTAATTCACTATTTCACAAAACTATCTTCACCCAAAAAAATGAATTCATTCATTTGGAAGATATTTGTGGAGAAATTATGCTGTTCCTGGCACTGTTCAAAAGACACTGATTTTTATTTTATAGCAAATAAAAACAGAAACAAGTCTCCTGAGTTTGTGAAACCTATATTCTTGAGCAAAAGAAAGAAGTACCAATTATGAATCACATAGTGTAAAAGATAATTTGCAGTAGTGATAAGAAATATGAGGAAAATGAACTAGGTAATGTGTCAGGGACTGATGGGGAATGATGAGTTGGTTTTAGCTGGGTGGTACCAGAAGGGCTTTCTGAAGTTGGAATTGGGTGGAGAGAAGGAGCTGGACATGCATGTGTCTGGGAGAGGAAGATTCCAAGTATATTAATTCAGTGCTGGCTATATGCCAGCACCAGTGTAAAGACTTGGGTTTTCAAGGCTGACATGACACAGCTTCTGCTTCTGTGAAAGTATTTTCTAATCCATAGTCATCAACAATTGGAAATTCCAATGCAAGGGAATCTGGGTATTCCCAATCTGCCTGCTTGATTTGAATGTTCAAAAATGTTTAAACTGTTAATGCCTTTATTGAATGCCTACTATGTGCCAGGTCCTCTTCCAAACAATTTTTATATACTGACAGAAAACTTACAAGGCAGGTATTATTATTATTCTTACCATCATTATTCTATTCAGCTCTTATAAAACAAAGGAACAAAGGATATAATTTCTCAAAAATCACAGCAAGTGGGAGAGGCAGGAATTAAAGCCCAATTGTCTGATGCCAAATCTAGTACTTGACTTTTTGATATACAGAAACTGTTCCTCACTGTGTTAGTAGATATTCCTTACTATATTGCAGGGGTTCTTAACAAGAGGTCCATGGGCTTGAACTGAAATTCAGAAAAACATTATTCTTGTGAGGCTGTGTTGGTGCAGGTGTGATAAATTTATTAAATAATACACAGTACAGTTTGGATTTAATAAGGGGTCCATTGTTTTCACCTGACTGGCAAAGGGGTCTGTGGAGCAAAAAAGGTTAAGAACCCTGCTATATGGAGCTCAGAAGAGATCTTTTCATTTTGGAGCAATAAATAATTATGTCAATATTCAGTTCAACTATTTTTCAGACTGGAAAGTAATATACCCCACATTAAAGTAATTTATAACATGATGGTATCACTGTGTTTTTTACACATTGTTTCTATTAGCATTCTTGGGAAAATGGAAAGCTTCATAATCAGTTGTTCCTGAGAATGTGATGGAGATTTTTCAGGATTCTTCCAGAAAAACATGAGAGTGAAACAAAAAATTCACCCCTACTTGTCGCGATAAAACCAAAGTACAAGAAAGCATAAAAATGAACCATTTTTAAAATTTAGAGTAGAACAGTATACACAACAAATAGTGAAATATTATATGTACAAATGTTCACTTAATCACAGAGAATTGTTTTCATGACCCAGGTTCCCAGTTCTACAATATCAGAGTAACTGGTACAATTTTCCAACTGGCAAGATACTATATCCTTTGCAACTTAAAAGAGTGTTTTTCAGTCTCATGCATCACGGATGGAGTCACTTGGCAACTCAACACTGAAGTTGCAGTCTCATTAGCAGACATTTTTTTTTGTAAGAGGTACTGGGAATGGAATCTAGGGCCATGAACATGCAAAGCAGGTGCTCAACCACTGAGCTACACCCACTCCCCAGCAGACATTCTAGAAAGGAAAGAAGTACTAGTCAAATGAGGTAATATTTTCACTATTAAAATGTTATGTACAGAATTATTTTTTTGCTTAAAAAAGTGGTTAGAGATTTTAACTAAAATCTGAGGGTAGAAATGTGGATTTACCAATATCACATCTATATACCTTTATATTACATTTCGGGGCTTAATTTCCTATGTTTGCCTGAAATGTGCTAAATCTCAATCTGTAAGGTATATATTATTTTAGAGAGGATGAGTCAGAGGCATAGAGATGTGAGGTATACTGCCTTGGGTCATATATCTATGAAGTTACAGAGGATTCAAACCCAGACCACTTTAAATTCCATGGTTCACATTTATAGCCAGTATCTTGAACTGAGCAAAAACTAAGTTCACATATGAATACTAATTAGAAGTCATTATATTTTCAACTATTATTTCTAGCTTTTGGCTTAATTGATGGATTCCCTGTCATGAATAAATCTAGCAGGGTCTACCTAATTATGATAATCTATTTCCATAGTTCTAGACACTTTATATCACTGTTCAACTTGAATTCTAACTTTGAAGGATTTGGGTCATTCTTTTTACATGTAGGTTTTTTAGGAGTCACCCTTTACTGAATAATATATTTCATGATTTATTTGTAATAGAAATTGTCCTAACTGCCCGTGCACTTCTATTCTAGCTTGTGCCTGTATCAGTTGCAGATGTGTCCTTGACCTATTGCTCTGCATGACAAAATATTCTGGCTACCTTCTTAAAAAACATCAAAGCAGTTTTACTGAGATATAATTCGCATATCATATAAACCACCCTCCTTAAATTGTACAGTTTGATGGATTTTAGTATAGCCACTGAATTGTATATATATCATCACAATCAACTTTAAAATATTTTCATTGTCCCCAAAAGAAATCCCCACTCCTTAGCTGTCATACTCCAATCTCCTCATCCTCTTCAGCCTCCCAGTCCTAGGCAGCCACTAATCTACTTTCATACTCTGTAGATTACCTGTTCTGGACATTTCATATAAATGAAATCATACAATATGTAATCTTTTATGACTGGCTTCATTCAATTTGGAGCATATATAAGTAATACATTACTTTTTACTGCTGAATAAATATGACATTGTGTGTGTATAGCCACACACTCATATGTGGGTATGTGTATATACGTATATTTTACATGTGAAATGGTGCAATCATTTTGGAAAACAGTCTGGTATTTCCTCAGATTGCTAAATATAGAGTTACTGTGTGATTCAGTAATTCCACTCCTAGGTATATACCTAAGGGAAATGAAACCATATGTAACACAAAAACTTGTACATGAATATTCACAGCAGCCTTATTCATAATAGCCAAAAAGTAGAAACAACCCAAATGTCCAACAACTAATAAATGGAAAAATAAAATGTGGTACATACATATACACACGCACAATATACACACACACACACCATGAAATATTAAATCACTTTTAAATTACTGTCAAATAAATTATGAGAAGTAGTTCCAAGCAAAGTTTTAGTAATCTATTGCTGAAAACTTGGTCAATGTTTTGAACACCCATATAACTCTGGAGAACCAGCAATATTACTTGTTCATTCATTCCTACTATGGTGTCCTATGTATAATATACCCTTGGTCAATGTAAGATAGATTAATTGCAAAGCTAAAAGCTGGATAGAGGGAAGCGTACTTGGCCCAGTGGTTACGGCATCCGTCTACCACTTGGGAGGTCCGTGGTTCAAACCCCAGGCCTCCTTGACCAGTGTGGAGCTGGCCCACGTGCAGTACTGATGCACGCAAGTAAGTGCCCTGCCACGCAGGGGTGTCCCTGTGTAGGGGAGCCCCCTGTGCAAGGAGTGTGCCCCGTAAGGAGAGCTGCCCAGCACGAAAGAAAGTGCAGCCTGCCCAGGAATGGCGCTGCACACATGGAGAACTGACACAACAAGATGACGCAGCAAAAAGAAACACAGATTCCCATGCTGCTGACAACAACAGAGGCGGACAAAGAAGAACAAGCAGCAAATAGACACAGAGAACAAACAACTGGGGGGGGAGGAAGGGAAGAGAAATAAATAAATAAATAAATCTTTTTAAAAAATAATATAAAATAAAAGCTGGATAGAGCAAATGTTCCCTTTGCCAGTGAGTTTGAAGTGAGACAAGAAAGAATCATAAAGGGATGGACTTTGAGTAGTGGAAGGTGTCTACTAAACAAACAGCACTGGGCCCAACCATGGTCTTGATTCCATTTTCTTTCTAAAACCCAAGAGGCTTGTATATAGGGTGTCTATATATCCTGGTTTGCTCAGTGCAGTCAAGGATTATGCCTCTTGTCCTGGTGTCAAAATCGATCTGTAAAGTTATTAAGTTATGTTTTCATTCTACTTATAAAGGCCTCCCATTGCCATAGAAAATATGTGAAGAAGATACAGACTCTGAAAAGAGAAAAATGTTAGGTATTAGGCATGTCATCAAACTAGGGCTCTGACTTAGATGGGAAGGCTAAGACACAAAAGAGGAAAATTTAAGCAGATGTCCTGTCCTGAATGACATAAGAAAGATTTCCTTCACATAGTCTTTCCCAGCATGCCTCTGCCTCTCTTTTCCCCGGTGTGATAGGAAACACATGTGTATCCACCTGTGAAGTGGGAGGGGGTGGACCATTGGAGCCCAACAATCCTTACTGGGTCACTGGATTCTGGTCATTGAAACTGACTGAATTCCAAGCTCTACTGGACAGATTTGAAGAGTTTATTAATATCTGCCCTTTTTCTGTTGAGATTTGCTCAAAACCTTGGTGGATCTGGATAAAGAGGTAGTTCATTGAATTGGGCTCTAAAAGAGCCTTAGAAAGGTGGCTAATTATAAGGCGATGGCACATGAGCTTTTCTTTTCCCAAATCAATGGGGCTTAAAACTGATCCAAGGTCCACCAAGGCCTATATTTTGACCATGGAGACCAGATGTTGCTTCCTGGAGGCCTTTGCACAGTCTTCAAAGAAGATATAGCAGATATTTTGAGATACTTTCCCTGGGACACTGATTATCCCATTTTCTTCATTTGGGAAGAAAACTGTAAATAAGTATGGATCCTAGAGGAACATACCCCATTTCACAGTCTCTGTAGAATCAAAGGGGAATCTTTACAAATAAATCACTAAACCAGTTACCAGGTAATTAGAGGAATTTTCTTCAATGGAGAGTCAGCCAAACTAGCTTTGAACAAATAGGTGGAAGTGTGTATCAGTATCTATCAAGACAGGGACCAAAGTCAAGCAATGTGGTCTTCTTCTCCAATTGTGTTGTTCTCCGATATTAGTGATGGGTAGTTAAAGCAAGGACTAGCTAAGGAAAGTGTCTCGTATCGCAAAGATAAAATAAGAATCCCCTTAAACAGGAACTTGGAAGTCATCCTGTGAAATTAAATATTAATTTATCTGTGCTTCCTAACAGAAGCAAACGCTGAGATAGCTTGGTGTTTATGATCTGTAGTTTTTTCCCCTTGTGGTTGACTCAATTCAAAAACAGGGCCTCTGTTTAGCCCTCTGCTCCACAGGTCCATCTAAAATTCTAGGCGTCCTGTTTTTCCCTCATTTTCAGGTCTTTTTCAATGCCACAGCTGATTGCCAAAAAGTACATTTTAAAGAAAGAAAGTTTGAATAGATTTTTTCCCCTGGCTTTGTTGTTTAGTAATGGGTACCAGGGGATGGCATGGTGTCCAGTTATTCTTTTTATTAAATATTTCTTTTCTATATTTTTCTTAAGCATACTAAAGAGTGCTTTGTTCTCAGAAGAGCTTGACAGACCCCCTCCCCATCCCCTTAGGGTTTCTAGACTTAATAAATAAAAATACATAATGCCCAGTTAAATTTGAATTTTAGATAAACAATAAGTAATTTTTTAGTCTAGATATGTTCCAAATATCACATGGGACATGCTTATACTGAAGAACTATTTGTTGTTTAAAGTTCACGTTTAACAGGGCATGCTGTATCTTATCAGGCAACCCTATCCACTCACCCCATCAATAGAAGAGGATATCTAAAACATCTGCTACTTTTCTGAATATCTATTAAAATTTGATTGCGTGAACTCTGTAGTTTAGTAACTTTGAACAACTTTCAACCTTTAAATTTTCTAGACAGTGGTAGTTCAGGAACATGAATCAAGCATAGAATTAACCTTGTAGAGCTTTGCTGTCTGCTGCTTAGTTCAGATAATTTGCTAGATCCTATTATAAGTGACACATTTGGCCACCCATCATATAAGTACTAAATAATTATTGCAAGTAATTTTAACTTTGGTTTGAATTATCTTTATAAACTGCATTTGCTAGCTTGAGACATGAGCTGGGATGATTTCAAGAATTTGTCTAGTAAGGAAGTTACCCCATAAGGGAAAAACAAGTACAGTAAGAATCCCATCTCTTACTCTCATAATTTTTCACATCTGTGAAGTTAGATTCTCCAACATATTTGATTTAGGATTCAATAACATAAACTTTTAAGAATAATAAGAATGAACTAGGAAACTAAAAATATGACTCTCTCTCTAAGTCAATATAATTATTTTAAAACCTGCATTAGATGAAGAGCAGGTATCACAACTCTTTCTAGAATGCCAGAGACACTCTCTTCTATGAGATTTTTGCTAAAGGACTGAATACTTACTAAACACAAATTAAATTTTCATAACTTATTTACAAAAATACTTATAATGGTGGAAGAACCCTTATGCCTATACATTAAGGGGCTGTTGTCTGCATTTGAAAATGAACTTCTACCATACTGGCTGCTGTGTTCCTGGAAAATGAAAACACTCTGCTTTTATGGAAAATTGTATGATTTTAAAGAGCCTGACAGTTTCTCTTTGTGGTGTATTCTAAATTTGAAAATTCTCTTATGCCCCATTTCGTGCTTAAATGTGAAAATGATAAGTTAATAGGTTTAGCTTCTTACCTTTTCAGGATGAATATTCTGCATTGGTTGTTACTGCTGCCTCTATAAAGTTGTATACGTTTTGGTCTCTTTAACTTTTTCTCCCTTCTATATACATAACCGCAACACAAACACAAACACATCTTCTCTCCCTTAAATTTACAATTGTTCAAATTCAAAGTCTAAATTTGCCATTTATTATCTGCAAAGTTTATATTAAGCAGTTTATAGCTAGTCCACAAATATTGATTAATAATATAGTAAATTACTTTCAGTTTTGGATGTCTGAGGATAAGAGAAGTTCATTAAGATAGAAAGGAAACAGGAAGAGATGGAAATATGCTCATATAGTATTGATTTTTTTTCACCTATTGCCTGCAAATGAATCTCATTCAAATGGGTCTAAACTTCTGCTGATATGGGGTACAGAGATACAGAATGTAAATGCCATAGCATGGAAGGCAAAAAAATAGCATAAAATTAATTCTGAGATGAACAGGAAAATGAAATAGAGTGAGGCTTTCCAAGTCTTCTGATGAAATAATAGAAAGAAAAGGAGGTCATCAAATAAGGTCCTGGAAACAGAAGATGCTGAGCGTGCACTATTTTGAAATCCTATCCAAACCCCAATGTACATGTACAGAGCACAAGGATCTGTGTGTTCTGATGAATGGTCGCGTGGTTTCGGGACTGGCTCTTGTTGCAGTCAGCATTCCTGGGTTCTGTCCTGGTCCTGTGCTGAGAGGATGCCTTTGTGGGGATTTGCTATGTGTGCTCAGCCTTATCTCTGTTTTTAGTCCCAAGCCACTTTCTATGCCCTGCAGGGCAGCCGGGCCATCAAACCATCATACTTCTCCAGTACTTTTGTTGTCTTAATCCCTTTGGCATCTTCTTTCTGGAGGATTCTACCTCCTTTGAACACTCTAATTTGACCCACAGAAAGTATCCTGCATACTTTGTTGTTGTTACCATGGTGGATAACAACCACCACATGGTGCAACTGGTTAACTCTAAGTTCCTTCATTTGTGTAAATATTCTAATATTCTCATAGGTTGCATATAAACATGCATGAACTTAAAAAGCACCAGGGCCTATTATAATAATCAATCTGTCAACTTACTACCCTAAATGAGAAGCCAGAGTATATTATCACAGTGTTTCTGATGCCATCCTTGTATTTTAATTGCTACCTGCGTGCTACTTGTGAGTTTAGAACTAAGTATTCTATTCCACAAATATTGGTTAGGCCTCTTACCTTAACAAGGCACTGCACTAAAATGCTGTGTATCACACATCTATGAATCCATTTAAATATAATATTTAGATGCGCCCTAATGTTCAGAGCAGCATCTTGTGCCTTAGGCACAAATAGAAATGAAACCTGTCTTAATTATTAAAAATGCAAAAATACGAGCATGTTTATTAAGAGTTGGCTCTACTTTGTTCAGCCTAATTGCCATGAATTTGAAGGTTATGTATATGGTTATACTTATTTTAGTTATAACCCTGTAAGTTGGTATTGGTGGGATGCTTCTGAAAGCATAATGGTTTTTTTTTTAATATATTACATACTTTTGTGAGTCTGAATTAGGTTTCTGAAATAATTGTCAGATAGTTACAACCTGTTATTAAAAAAAGAGAGATGCAAAATTGCCTTAACTTAGGATTTTCTTTTTAATTTTTTACTTAAGCCTACATGTGAATATTTCTTTTCCCTAAAACTGTACATCAGCAGTTTCCAAACTTGCTGTGCTATATTGATTTCATACTTTTTTCATTAATCATGTGTCAGACTTTTTTCCTAGTGGATGGACAACTTTGATTTCCATTTCCAGTGTTCACCTTACTTCCATCCCTAGGGCTGTGTTCACAGTGGTACTCTTGGAGAAATACTATTTCAAAATTGGGGGCAAATTTATTTACTTTTTTGGATCTCAGTTTCCTTATCTGTAAAAACGAGAGGATCGAAACATTCGATATCCAAGGTCCCTGTGTTTTGAATAAATATATATATAATGTGTGACTCTTACAACAGATAATAAAGCATCACCATGGCATCTACACTCCCATGAATACTTACTACGTCCGAGAGGTAGTCAATAATGCAATTTAGTCAGTAGATGGCACTGTTTATTACAGTATTAGCTCTAAGAAAGCAGTCACAGAATGCCAATTACCTCACCTGATTGGGTGGAAATAGGAGAGGAGGAGTCTCTGTTCTTACAAAAGAGAACACAGATTCCGTAGAGGTTAGAACGACCTTGAGAAGGAATCCAGTCCATCTTCCTGGCTCATGAGACCACCTTCTAAATTTTAAATGGAATCTTCTATTTTCAGAGGTAGATTTTTTTAACACAACATTACAAGTTCCAAATTTGAAACACTCAAGAAATCTTCTTCTATCCAAATCACATCTTTTTTTCATGTCTTCGTATTTAGTCTTGAGTGGAATTTAGAACAATTCTTCGTTCTCTCTCCCCGTAAAAGCCTTCAAGGTCTGTAAGGAGCACCGTTACTTTATTTATACACCTTTCTTTTCTTGGGCTCTTCAATCTGAGAAACCCATCAGATTAATGCATAATGACTCTTCTTTATGGGAGCCCAATATGCTATTCAAGCCAGGCTTGCATTTACAATCTAGTATCTACACATTCATTTAGTTGTTAATAATCTAAATATGTAAGTGTTTACTTACACAATAGATTTACAAAGCATTTCCATGAGTGGTTGTCAGAGGTTATGGATGGTGGAAGGGGTGGGTATAAGTATAAAAAGGTAAGGAGGAAAGGGAGATTTTGTGATGGTGCAATAGTTCTGCATCTTGGTTGTGCTGTGGCTACATGGATCTACACTTGTGAAAAAATGGCATAGAGCTACACATGCACATGCACATTGTACCAAAGTTAGCTTCCTGGTTTTGATATTGTGTCACAGTTGTGTAAGATGTAACCATTCAGGGAAATGGGGTGAAAGCTATGTGGGACTTCTCTATACTAACTTTGCAACTTCCTGTGAATTTATTAATTTTTCCAAACAAAAAGTTTAAAAAGTAATTTCTTGTCATCTTCACTTGCATTCTGAAACAGACAATATAAATATTCTTTCTTTTCTTTCTTACAATTTTTCATTATGTTATACTTTTACCACTGTTCTCTTCTATTGGACTTGTTCAAACATTTGCTAAATTAAGCTATCTCAGCAATCTTTTCTGCTTTTGAAATAGTAGCAAAGACAAGTGTAAGTAAGAAGAAAATAGCAATTTCTCTACTTAATAGGAAGAGTATGCAGAACATGTTGAGGTTCATTGGGAAAGAGGCATGCTCATGTGGAAGGAACATTTATTTTTAAATTAACATTTACAATGTTTTATCTGCTAGGTGAAGGGCTGTCCTTTTTTTGAAACCACAGATCATTGTTTGTGGCAATTATAATCAAGATACTACCAAACTAGAACTTCTTTCCATATTCCATGTTATGTATTCAAATGTGAACTACGAAATGAACTGTTACGAATAAATCTTCCATTCATTTCTCCCAATCAAATGGTGTACAATACACTGAAATACTTTGCATTTTCATTTGGTGCACAGATGTGTCTAGAAGGAACTTGACTTGAAGCTTGAAATGTCTAGCCATAAATTATTCTCTGCCTTCTGTGATACAGAGGATATGAATTTTAACTACTGACTCTATTGTTAAGGGATCCTTGAAAGTATTATTCTGGAATGATGACTTTTGTGAATTTTTGAAATAAAAGGATGAAATATTTATCTGTCACTCACAGAAACATAGCTTTGGCTGAGTTTGGAAAATGCTGCCAATTGTAGGCAAAAATCTGTAATCATTTATGGTTATGAAAATGTTATAGTTTATAGGTATGAAAAGTCTCACGCCTTGCTTTGAGGTTAATGGAAATAGCCAAATAAATTAAGTATGATAACAAACACATGAAAAATCTAAAATAATTAAACTACTAATATGACATTGCAAATTTGACCACCACCAATCTTCTTTGATTCTTTTTTTAAATTTTATTATCTTTTTTTAAAGATACATGGATCACATAAAATGTTATATTGAAAAATATAAGTTCCCATATACTCTACTCCCTACACCCCCAATTCCTCCCACATCAGCAACTTCTTTTATTAACATGGTACATTCATTGCATTTGATGAGTACATTTTGGAGCATTGCTACATGGCAGGGATTATAGTTTATGTTGTGGTTTATACTCTCCCAGTCCATTCAGTGGGTTATGGCAGGATGTAGTGTCTAACAGGGAGGTGAGGATGGTCAACCACTACACCAGGGAACAGAGAGTGTCTATAGCTGCAAGCAGGAGAATTCCATCCATCAGCCACGTGGGTTCTAAACCCCTTCTTGATTTAGAAGTGGAGTGCACATCACCATCCCAGGGTCTTCAGGATGGAGGAATAAAATATGGATTAGGGTGGGCTTATTGGTATTCTACTATAGAAATATTGTGACTAGCAATGGAAGAAATTATATCGTTGATGTGGAACAGGGGCACGGGAGTTTCTGAAGGGGGGGAGAGGGAAAAAGAGTGTGATATTGGGGCATTTTGGGGAATTGGAGTTGTCTCTTTTGATTCTTATTTTCACATACTGGTGCAAATGACCAGCTCATTTCACCATGGCTGTTGGGTTGGGTGACCTGTCTTTGTTGTTTTGGTGCTTTCTGGAATATCTTAAAATGCCCATGGTGAATACTTACTCAAATATTATTATATGACATATGTTCCAGGACTCCTAAGAAATATACAGAAGGGTTAAGAATGTGACTTGTGCATGTGAAAGTGCCATAAAACTTACCTTAAATCTCATCAGTCATAAAAGCAGCCTCACAAGTTTTGCAGGTAGTCAGCTTTCTCCGAGGCTATGCGCTAAAGCCCAAAGGGTTTACCAACACCATAGCCCAAGAATTCAATAAAACACTCCTTCAACTTGTTGGTGCAAGGAGTTTCTCCAGGACTCCCCTTTCTCCCTCCCATGGCATACTTTCCCACCCACTGGCACTCCAGGATCCACACCCTCTTTGCTTTGATCTTGCTTTGTTGCATTTTAGAGCTTGGTTTTGTTCTGTATACTTATTAATGACTTGAAAATTGCCAGCATGGCCTTTAATGAAGTAAGTCAGAGGGCATCCCATCCCCAAGTCCCCCTAGTCCCTAGAACCCTCTCTCTCCTGAGGACAGAAAAGGCATAATTTTAATTTTTCCCTAAACATTCACTTAACTGAATTCTCTGCAGTTTTCATAACCTTTTTAGCTTAATTATTAAGCTATATAAATGAAGTTATAAATCCTCAATGTCTAAAAGAAACTATATCAGGATGAAAAATATATTGGTCAGTGGGTCAGAAATTGACTAAAATATACTCTTATTTTTAATACTTAGAGTACAGTAAGCAGTTAATACATTGGAGTTGGCAGAGAGCAGGGGTTCTTAACTTTTTTTGTTCCATGGAACAAAAACACAGTGATACACATTACCAAAATATCTCAAATGAAGACTCAATAAAACAATCAGCAAATATGATGTCCTTGAAACTCTACTGAAAGGAAATATAAGAGAGAAGGAAATTGAAAGCAGAATACTTCTTTGGGAACTATTTTGTTTCATTTGGTTTGAATATATACAAGATTTGTCTAAGAAACCAAGGCATTATGGAATCTTCTAAGACCATATTGATGCTTTCTGGATTAAACCCTTTGTCCTGAGAAATATCTTGAGTCTATATTAATTTATACAATTTTCTGAGAGTTTGTATAATATATTCCTCCCAAGAATGCAACCAGGCTGCTATTTCAAAAAGCTCTTACATTCTGAAATACAAGATGAATAGTTCCCAGCACTGAAACTCAAAGGCTACCTAGAGACAAAGTGGAGAGCAGACTATATGATAACCTCTTATGACTAATCTGAAATATGTTTTTCTCAACTATATTAAGCCTGTTGGAAGAAGATTTAAAGAATATGGCTACTTAAAACAAATGTATGTTTTGATATTATACTGCTTCTCTTAGGAGTAAGCCATGCCATGTTGCAGGAAGGTAAGATTTAGTACTGCATTTCTAATTACACTTCCAAAAAAAGTTATTCCAGTCATACCGTACGAGAATCTAACCTCAAAAATAAAAAAATACTGACTTAAAAAGACTGGATAACATTTACATTTTTATGCATTTCACGATATCTTTTTATTTCCTCCGTACTGTAATTTAGAGCATGTGCTTTCATTACCCATTTTTGGCTTATTATTTCATGACAATAATTCAAGAAATTTACTTAGAACAAGAAATTTACCTAATGACTCATGTCTAATAGATGCTTACAAATTAAAATTACTGTGCATTTGTACCATCCGAGTATTTCTAGTGTTACTTAGACTTGTCCCACTTGATGCTGTAAACTTTGAAATAAAGCAGAAAGTAGTTCTGTGGTTTGTGACCCTTTCCAAGGCATGTAAGATTTTATAGTCATTGGATGTGAATAACTAACTAAACATTATTGAGATTTATTTCCTTATAACCAAAATTCTGAATGTGCCCAAACACAGAATTTGTGGGTCCACTTTTCAATAATACAGGAAAAATAAGAATTCTTCAAAATTGAGTTGTATATAATTTCTGGTTGCATAGTTTAATGCTTAAAGTTTTCTTGACTTTTAAAAGAATGCCACTATTTGCCAATTTTTAGCTAAAAACTCTAATATCAGATTTTATGAATTGTAAGACACCTGTATATTTTTTAATACTTCGCATTTCTGAAATTAGAAAGCGTAGCATATTAACAATTTGTCATAGTTTAATTGGCAGTGCTCTTTTCCATATTTTACAACTGACAATGTCTTAATTTTGGTGAAATATTATAGTTGATAAAATGGATGAATTGATCTATCCTATGAATCCATTTACAGTTATGTTTCTATTAACCTTCTTTCACCCTCTGCCCTTTTCCTGTCCTAGCCCACAGTACCTCACCTCTGGGCCACAACTGCTCTGTCTGTAAAATAAAGGTGATAGATCAAATGGTTTCCAATGTCCCTTCCATTGAGGTGTGCTGTGATCTACTTCCTCCCTGTATGACTGATATATGGCTTCTCCTGAAGAGGAAATCCCCCTGAGGCACAATGGATCCCTCAGTTTCCTTAATTGTCACAAACAAAAAGTAGGAATACAAGTTGCAATTTGGGGAGATATTTAAGGGGAAACATCTTGTTTACATGAAAATAAACTTTAGTTCAGAAAGCCACACTATATACAGCTAACATTAGGTTTGATTGTCTTGAAGGACACTCCTTTCAGAATTCTGGGAAGATATGAGGGGTTTTATGAAGAAGCAAAAGCTATTCTATTTCTATTCTTGTCAAGAGAGAAAATATCAGATTATTCTCAATCTCCTTGTGATCCTTGACCTCTTTAAGAAGAGGGTCTTGTTGCCCACCACCGTGCTCTCTCTGAAAAAGGTGCGGACTGGTACAAATGTCAGCCTAAGCTATGCTCTTGAGTAATGCTCTCCATTGGAACCCTTGGTCAATTTGTTTTGCTCAAGCCATAAATCTTTTCTTTTTTTAAAAGATTTATTTATTTATTTATTTATCTCCCCTTCCCCCCCACCCCAGTTGTCCATTCTCTGTGTCTATTTGCTGCATCTTCTTTGTCTGCTTCTGTTGTCAGCGGCACGGGAATCTGTGTTTCTTTTTTGTTGTTGTTTGTTGCGTCATCTTGTTGTGTCTGCTCTCCGTGTGTGCAGCACCATTCCTGGGCAGGCTGCACCTTCTTTTGTGCTGGGCGGCTCTCCTTAAGGGGCGCACGTGGGGTTCCCCTATGTGAGGGGCACCCCTACATGGCGCAACACTCCTTGTGCGCATCAGCACTGCGCATGGGCCAGCTCCACACGGGTCAAGGAGACCCAGGGTTTGAACCGGGGACCTACCTTGTGGTAGACGGACGCCCTAAACCACTGGGCCAAGTCCGCCGCCAAGCCATAAATCTTGATTTCTCCCTCTCATCAATCCTCACATCAAATAAATCAATCAAAAGTGCTATTGATTCTAATTGATAAATATCTCTCAAATCTTCCCACTTCTCTCAATCACCATTGCCACTGCCCTGACTCAGAGAATATCATCTTTCACCTGGAGTATTGCAACAACCTCCCACATGGTCTTTATGTGGGAAGTTTGCTTCCGCTTGTTCAGTGCAGTGAGGCTGATTTACCTAAAAGCTCTTAAAATCTGAAGCAAATGTAAAGTGCTTCCTGGCATTGAAGTCCCAAAAGTACCTAGATATAATGTGGTGAGAAGAATTATGATTTTTATGACCCTTTGATTTAATGCACTTCATTAAATCTTTTTTTTTTAAGATTTATTTATTTTTTCTTCCCACCCCACCCCACCCTACCCTGCCATTGTTTTGCACTCACTGTCTGCTTTCTGTGTCTGTTCACTATGTGTTCTTCTGTGTCTGCTTGTCTTCTCTTTAGGCAGCACTGGGTACTGATCCCGGGAACTTCCAGAGTGGGAGAGAGATGCTCAATCTCTTGTGCCACCTCAGCTCCCTGGTCTTCTGCATCTCTTATTGTCTCTCCTGTGTGTTTCTTTTTTGTTGTTGTTGTTGCATAATCTTGCTTTGCCAGTTCACCGCATGGGCCAGCACTCTGTGCAGCCAGCACTCCTGCGTGGGTCAGCACTCTGCATGGACCAGCACTTCCTGTGGGCCAGCCTGCTGCATGGGTCAGCTTGCCTTCACCAGAAGGCCCTGGGAATCGAACCTTGGACCTCCTGTATTGTAAGTGGGAGCCCAATTGCTTGAGCCACATCTGCTTCCCCAATAATTCTTTATTGCCCTTAGAAAAAAGTTCTAATTCTTTCTTTAAAACCGCTTCCACTCTTTCCATATTATAACAAATAAATAATATTTATATGGCTTACAGGGATAGATTAGAGTGGAAGAATTTGAGGTGTTTACATGGATCTTGGTTTAAAATATTATATTTCATTTATGTTATATAACTACAATAAGAAAAATAAAATACAAAATATTAGGGAAAAAACCAAATAATTGCATTTATACAAAACTTTAAAATGAGCTTTTCTCACTAGAAAACATTTTTTAAAATGTTTTCTAGTGTGAAAGTGGAGCTTGCAACTGTGAACATGATTTTCATGTCAGAATTTGTGTTTGAAATGACTTCCCCAAATTTCTAATCAAGACTTCTTAATGGTGACCTTTTTGAAATCTTGATAGTCACCAATTTACAAACTTTGGTATCACAAGTTGATAGTTGCAAATGCAAGAAGAGTATTGTTTTAGTTTCCTAGGCTGCTCGAAGCAGATGCCATGAAATGGGTTGGCTTTAAACAATAGGAATTTATTAGCTTAAAGTCTGAGGCTATGCAAATGTCTAAATCAAGGCATCAGCAACTGAAGACCAGTTGCTGGCAAAATTTGGTTCCTTTGCCAAATGGTGGTGTCTGCTGGTCTCTCCCTTCTCTTCCAGGTTCTGCTGAGTTCAACTTCTTGCTCCCATGGCTTTCTTTCTTTACCTTTCTGTATTCATTCCATTTATAAAGGACTCCAGTAAGAGTCATCCTCAGTGAGGTGAGTCACATATCAACTGAAGTAGCTTCATCACAAGGTCTTACTTACAATGATTTTACACCAACTGTAATGTATTAAATTTAAGAACATGTTTTTCTGGGGTGTGCACAGCTTCAAACTACCTCAAATATTAATCACTCTTTCTATATTGATGGAAACTTAAATCTCACCATTAACCAGAATTTGGATAACCTAAATTACTTAAATGGTTCTTAAAGAAGGTAATATTTCTTAAATCTCATGGTTCTTTCTGTTCTTTCATTGACAAGTATAATGTCAAATTTTCTAATGATAACGCAAAAGTATTTCTAATCCAATGGAACTTTTCATATCAAAATTTCAAAATAATGATGAAACTTTTCCTCAACTATAGACTAATGATGTCATAAGAGTCTTAGTAATTTTTCTTTTAAATTACGATATTGACTAAATTTCACTAATAAACTATTTTTATACTTTCCAAAAGTAAATTTTGCTCTGAGTCTATAAACTTTGTGTATCCATGTTAATATAATATTCACATGGTCATTGTACATTTTGATTAAGTTCATTTAGGTGTCCCAAAATGCCAGGTAAGTTAATCATTTTTTGGAACCCATAACTTGCATTTCCTTTTATCTTTGCTATTGCTAATGAGTATCAAATATAATCCAGGTCTAAAGAGTACAGAGTCAAGTGAAGAGCTAAGAAATTCTCTGACCAGTACCTAATAAAATTTCCTGAACTCGGATCTCACAAACAGAAGTCAGGCCCACAATGAGAAGTTATGGTTAGACACTGCTTTCCAATATGTCTGAGATTCTGAAAAGTTAAGAATCAGCATTGCAGAGCCAGAGGGACAAATCACAGATGAAGAGCACAGGCTTTGCAGTCACACAGATGGAGATAAAAATTTCTTGTAGCTAAACTTTCTTGCGCTGTCCAATGCAGATAATACCTCCTTCACAGGCCTGAAGTGAAGAGTAAATGAGGTAATAAATGTATAGCCCTGGGCAAAATGGCTTATATGGATTAAATATTCAAAAAATAGAATTTGCTATTAATTTTTGTTTATATTTATATTTTTGTTTATAATTATCTTTCTTATTACCCTAGTGAAAGAGCACTCTCCTCTTTAAAGTTAATTCTTACTAAACCATTTTCCTGGAGCTGCCCTTTCTGCTAGAACTGAGAAGGATTTAATACCTCAGGAGAAAAAAGAAGGAAGAGAATGAGAAAAAAATAATGCTAATATAAAATAAAATTCTAAGGTCTACATCAATGATCTCAAATATCTCAATCCCAAAATAAGAGCTGGTGGAGACTCCTCCCTAAACTGTTATCAAAACATAGTGGTGTATAATTTTTAAAAATTACACTAATAAAAAAAAACAAAAAGCATAGCGGCAGAAATATTACAATATTACTGTTAACTATAATCAATAAGTTACATTAGTTGTAAATTTTCTGTGTATCACCATATTCTTAACACTTTGTAAAAAAGAACATTCTTATAATATTAACCACAATCTTCATCCACTGCCAAAATCACTGTTATACAGTCCCTACATTATTCTCTAGATTCCTTTTAATTGAAATATTACATCCATAGACTATCCCTTACAGCCACAATCACATTTATAAATCAGCAGTGTTAATTATATTTACTATAATAATTTAACCATCAACTCTATTCATTTCCACACATTTACAATAAGCCTTATTAAAAATTTTACTTACGTTAAGCATCAGCTCCCATTCTCAACCCACATTCCATTTCCTAGTAACCTATACTCTAGAGTTTCCCTCCATGAGTTCACTCATCATTTTAGTTCATATATATATTTTTAAAGATTTATTTATTTATTCCCCCCACATACTCCCACACCCCCACCATTGTCTGCTCTCTGTGTCCATTTGCTGTGTGTTCTTCTGTGTCTGTTTGTATTCTCATCAGGTGGCACTGGGATCTGTGTTTCTTTTTGTTGTGTCATCTTGCTTCGTCAGCTCTCCATTTGTGTGGCACCACTCCTGGGTGGGCTGTGGTTTTGTGCAGGGTGGCTCTCCTTGAGCAGGGGGCACCCTTATGAGGGGGCATCCCTACATGGGCCAGCACTCCTTGCATGCAGCAACATTACACACGGGCCAGCTCACCACACGAGCCAGGAGGCTCGAACCCTTGGACCTCCTACATGGTAGGCAGATGCTGTATCTGTTGAGCCACATCTGCTTCCCATTTTAGTTCCTATTAATGTGACTATACAAGATTTGTTCTTCCGTGTCTGGCTTATTTCACTCAACATAATCTCTTCAAGGTTCATCCTTGTTTTTATTTGCAGAGAACATTCTCTCATGAACTATGACAAGTATATAATACTAATATAGGGTGTCATTAATAGGGTGGTTTTGGGGAAAAATACACCAAATTCAAGATATTGGCTACAGTTGGTAGTGGTGTTTTGACGATGCTCTTTCATATTTGTGGCTGCTGTTTTACAAAAATGCAAGGTTGTTATTGGTTGGGTAATGTATGGAAGCCACGTGTGATGATATGCATATTTGTTTTTATGTTTACAACTTTTACTATACACTTATTGTTTGTGAATTTCATGTATGAATGATGAACTTCAATTTTAAAAAAATCCATTGTGGCAGCATTTATATTGTGTGTACCAGAAAGGAAACCTTCTTTCCCATCTGTACTTTCTCTTATTTGCCTCCAAATCTTTAGAAAAAATAGACCTGTGTAAGTGAAACCCTTCTTAAAAGGCTGAGGTCAGCACCACCAGTAGGTCAGAATCTCCCTCCTTTATGGTGAAGAATCTATCAGCAGAATTGAGTGACTTTTCCCCCTCTCTGACTAGTCCTTTTGTTGGCCTGTTTGGATTTTTCTTTATCAGAGAGGCTGATTTACTCATCATATCATATTACTCATATGATATTACTTATGTGAGTAATATCATATTTTGCTCAAATCTGGTGGTGGTTGCAGTGGTTGTTACTCACGCTGCTGAAATTGCGTTTCTGATAACTCAAATTAAGCCTCTGGGCATGGCTCATTCTGATGATAGCTAGTTGTCACTTCATATTTCTATCTGTAAGATAGTTGTCTGCTCCCTTTAAAACAAAACTAACATTCTACTAAAATAAAATCCTTTTCTCTCTTCTTTCATGTGTTTTAGGAATATTTCGGCTCTTCAGAGAAATAGTACATAAAATGCAAGAAAAGCCCCTTCTCTCAAGGGGCTTTAATCTAGTACACATAGTGACAACAAGAACCTGGAACCCAAGAAGGACAAATGTTTCCCTACTACCAACAATTAATTTCATACTTAAAGGTGCAGGGCTTTGTGGTGATGCAGTGAATAATAAAGATGTAGTATATGTGTATATATATATGTTTCCTACTGTCTAATCCTTAGATTGAGATAGGGTTACCCAATGGAGAAGATGGTATGTACACTGAACTTTAAATTATAGTTTCAGTGCCAGTCAGTGTTGATTGTGAGGAAAAAAATTCATACGGAGGGAAATACAGTTGAGAAAGAGCAAGACGGAAGCAGTGAACTATTAATAATGTAGCAAGTTCAAACACAGAACAAGAATAGCAATCACAAGAGAAAAAGAAAAAACAACGACAAACAAGAACAAAAGAATAATCATCATGAAAGGTAAGTTTATAAACATAAGTGAATAAATATGACAGAAGGCATTGAGTTTGTATATAGGAGGTTTTATTAAAGTCCTTAAAAAAAGAAATGGCTTGATCAAAGAAATGTATGAGGCACATTAATAGGGCATTAATAGTAGTGACAACAAAATGGTGGAAGCATAGATTTGGAATGAGAGGTTGTCTGAGTCTGGGATAAATTATCCAGATTTGAATGCTATCATCTTGAACTAGCAGGATAGTGGAGAGAATTGTAAAGAAGACAGAAATGTGACAGGCATTGTAAAGATGGCTTACATCTTTACGGAAAGATGACTTTTGCAGGTGAGAACACAGAAGAGTGAAAGGCAGCTCTGATATTTGGAGAATGATCATGATAAATCACCAGTACCATCCATAGTTAAGTCAGAGGACTTATTCAGAGATTGGATGTATGGGCTAGGACAGCAGGTGAAGAGTTGAGGCACTGATCATCCAATAGGCAGGTAGTAGCAAAGGAGTAAATCTGAAGAAAGAAGTCAGCAGAAATCAGAGACTTAAGCCTCAGCTACATAAAAATCATCATTAAAGTCATGAGCATTAATGAGATCAAAAGGAAAAGAAGAGCATAAGAGAAAAAAGGGAAATTATGCTTTTTGATTACATATATATCAAATATTTCGCATGTAGTATCTTAGCTATGCTTTAGAAACTAAATGGTCTTTCAGAGCACAGTGTGAGACTTTAAGATACTATATGGTACTTTACATACAGCATCTTAGCTAGTGGAAAAAAACTTGAGGAATATTCACAGAAAGGGCATGAAAGAAAGAAGAAAAGACATTGAAGGGAAAAGAGAAATGGAAAAAGAAAAAGATCAATACATAGTCATACAAAATGAGAGGGAAGAGGGGAGAAGCAGGTGTCGATCTACATTATCAAATGCTTGGGCTTAGGAGTGCATATTTGTGTGTGTGTGTTTGTGTGCAGTGGGAGGAATAAGTAAAGATGAAACCTGGGAAAGAGTTGATTAGTAATATTCTTTGAGATTCAGAACGTAAAGTGTAGGGGCAAAAATGAGATTTCAGGGCATTAAAAGTGAGTTTGCAAGATTTTTCAAGATAGAACATGACAAAGACTAGCAAGCATCTTTTCCTTTATATTCACTTTGCACTACAGAAAACAATTCCTAAATTTCCCTCCATTTTATATTTTGCATCTTCTTCCATGTGGTCTTTTTGTCTAATTTCCTGCAATTCTTGTCTCCGATTAGAAGATGGTTCTAAGCACATTGCATCTCTCATTACACAAGTATTTATAGAACCCCATCCATACATCTGATGTGAGAAATACAACAGTGAATTATTTTCTTCTTAATGATTTTGAGCATTTTCTCTGTGTACTATTCTAAGTGTTTTGCTTCTATTACCTAAATTATTCTTAAAATGAAACTATTGAATAGTTATTATTATTTTTATTTTGTCAAGGAGGCAAACAGGCACAGGTAGATTAAATAAATTTCTTGAAGTCATGCAAATAGAAATTGGGAACAATTTTGTATGCATGTTCTATGTCTCTTTTGCCTATGTGATTTAGATGGAAAAGCAGTATGGTTCAAGACCCATGATCTTTATTGTCTTTTTATGCTTATTTTTATCGGTTTCTAGCAACTTCAGCGGGCACTTTGCATGTGTGTCCCAAATAGAGGAAAGACGATGGTTTTCTCTCTACTGGGAATGAACATACTCAGAAGTGAATAAAAATAGAAAGATGTAAGTAATAAAATTTATGAAATTAGCCTGGGAAAATACAAATTATTTTAATCCAATTAAAGAACTTTTAAGTTCAAGGTAATTCCTAATTCTTATGTTGTGTGCTTTATGTCAGCATACATTATCATAGCAAGTAAGATGTTGTTGTTGGGTTGCACATGAATCTCCATTTCAAAGGTATTATATTCAGGCTCTCTCTCCTATGTGTTTATTTCATGGGCTTTATCATTAATTATTTTTCTTATGTAGGTATATTTCACATTGATTAATTAAATAGTTTCAAGGTGTTTCTTTCTAACTGGTTATAATCCAGTAAAATCTAGCTTTTTATACCTTTTCCTTATTGTTTCTACTGCAAAACTATTTCTTAAAATACTGGCTAAGTAAAAATAATGTTGTAATACGAGTGGGCTGAATTTACTGTTTTTATAAAAATCACTCCAAGTTGTTCTTTTCATTTGTTGTTTTAATGCTCAGCCACAGAAACTAAATAAACAAAACCCCTCTAGGAATGATAGGAATGTATCATGCACACACACATATGCAAACACATGAGCACATGCACTCACACACACACACACACAGTGTTCATCTTTTTATAAGACACTATTAGATTATTAGGCAGGTAAAGAAAGGTTGTAAAGACTAATATTGATTTTCCCGTTTTGTCTTAGAGAGACAAATTTGTTTGTTTTTGAGGCCCAACTGTTTTATCAGTTAATCATAAATTTAATCAATAATCCTCATGTTTAATCAGTCTTATCCAGATCATTTTGTCTACTTTATTTGAAATAACTGAATGACCCAAACGAACTTGAGTTGTTACCTAAGTGGATTATACTGAGGGGAGTATTAAATGGGGCCCAACCACATGGGCTTAAAAGGAAAATAGAAACATATATTCCCATCAATTCCTGTGGTCATGACTACTTACTTTGGTAAATTAAACTTAATAAAATTTGTTTGAGAGATTCTGCCTACAGAATCTAAAGACCCTAACAAGATATTTTTGAATACTCTTTCAATTGTACAAACTTTAAAACATAATATAAATTGGTAATTAGATCCAATATTTGTCTTACATAAGATCATGTTCAAAAATGAAAATTTCACTTTAGTTTCCTTAAAATAAATTGCTTTAAAAAATTAAGTATTTTTACATCCCCAAATGTTACGTAATAGTGCATAGAGTGATAAAGAAAGAGTAGTCTTTGAAAACATTACATACCTGGCATTGAATCCCAGATCTGCTATTGTAAATAACTAGATCATGGGTAAGTTACTTGACTTCCCTAAAGTTCAATTTACTCATCTTTAAATTTCAATGTTATTATGAAGATATATTGAAATACATTGAATATAAAATGCCTGGCACTTAAAAAATTATAGCTATTATGTTTTACCTAATTTCTCAGAATAGATGCGTATTTCCAGATGGAATATGTATGTATGCTGACATGGAATTTTAATCATATATTAGTGCTTGTGATATTCATAACTTCATCCCTAATGCAACTGTTTGGTACTATTTCATTCATTCAACACATGTTTCTTTGACACCTGTGATGTTCCTGGCACTGTACCAGCAATGGAGATACAAGGAAGAACAAATAGACATAATCCCTGCTAGATATAATATGAAACTAATTTGGAAGAAAGAACAAATAAGTGAATAATCAGGTAAATAAATACATAGGTAAAGAGTGTTCTACAGAGAAAAAAGTACAACTATAAGAAAAAAGAACAGAAAGACCTAGTTTATATTCGTATGGAAAGGATCTGAGAAAGTCATAATTTATCAGAATCTTTTTATTTATTTATCTTTCTTTGTTAGAGAATTTGTGGGTTTGCAGAAAAATCATGCATAAAAAAATAAAGGATTCCCATCTACTACCCCACCACTAACACCTTGCTTTGGGGTGGAACATTTATTACAATGGATGATAGCACATTTTTATAATTGCGCCATTAATTAAAGTCTGTGTTTTAACTTAGGGTTCATTGTTTATATAGTGCAGTTCCATGGATTTTTAAAAAAATTTATTACACTGTCATATGTGTATATATATATATATATATATATATATATATATATATATATAACATTTCTCCTTTTAATCAAATTCATATATATATTTCAGTGCTGTTAATTGCCTTCACAATGTTGTTCTCTTTGGAATATTTCCATCATTCCAAATAGAAACTCTGTACATTTTAAGACTTCCTATTCCCTCCCCTGATAACCTATGTTTGAGATTCTGACTTTATGAGTTTGCTTATTCTAATTATTTCAAACCAGTGATATCATGCAGTATTTGTCCTTTTGTGTCTGGCTTATGTCACTCAACATGATGTTGTCAGGTTCATTCAGGTTGTGGCATGTATTAGGACTTCATTCCTTTTTACAGCTGAATAATATTTCACTGTATGTATATACCACATTTTATTTATCCATTCAGTGGTTGATGGACACTTGGATTGCTTCCATCTTCTGGCAATTTTGAATAATGTTGTTATGAACATCTGTGCACAAATATCTGTTCAAGTCCCTGCTTTCAATTCTTTTATGTATATATCTAGAAGTGGGAGTGCCAGGTCATATGGTAGTCCTGTACTTAGCTTTCTGAGGAACCACCAAATTGTCTTCCTTAGCAGCTGAACCGTTTTACATTGCCACCAGCAATGATTCTCCACACCCTCTCCACACTTGTTATTTTCTGGGTTTTTTTTTTGTTATATATTTCTTAAAGATTTATTTTATTTATTTCTCTCCCCTCCCCCCTGTTGTCTGCTCTCTGTGTCCTTTCACTGTGTGTTCTTCTGTGTCTGCTTGTGGTGGCTCTAGGAAACTGCATCTTTTTTTGTTGCATCATCTTGCTGCATCAGCTCTCTGTATGTGTGGCTCCACTCATGGGCAGGGTGTGCTTTTTTCACGTGGGGCAACTCTCCTTGCAGGGTGCACTCCTTGCACGTGGGGCTCCCCTATGCGGGGGGCACCCCTATGTGGCATGGCACTCCTTGCACGCAGCAGCACTGCATATGGACCAGCTTGCCACACAGGTCAGGAGACCCTGGGGATCAAACCCTGCTCCCCCCCACCCCCCCGATATGGTAGATGGACACTTTATCAGTTGAACCATGTCTGCTTCCCTGTTTGTTTGTTTTTTTAATAGTAGTCATTCTAATGGGGATGAAATGGCATCTTGTGGTTTTGATTTGCATTTCACTGATGGCTAATAGTTGAGCATCTTTTCCTATGCTTTCAGCCATTTTTGTATCTTCCTTGGAGAGATGTATATTCAAGTTTTTTCCCCTTTTTTGATTTTGTTTGTCTCTTTGCTATTAAGATATAGGATTTCTTTATATATTCTGGGTATTAAATATTTATCAGATATGTGGTTTAAAAATATTTTTTCTCATTTTATATGTTGCTGTTTTACTTTCATGATCAAGTCCCTTGTGGTACAAAAGTTTTAAATTTTGTCCAAGTCCCATTTGTCTATGTTTTCTTTTGTTACTTGTGTTTTGGGTGTAAAGTCTAAAGAAACTTGCCTAAAACAAGGTCCTGAACCTTGTAATAGGAAATGGATTTATGAACATCTCACCAAAAGCACGAGCAGCAAAAGAACTAATAGATAAATGGGACTTCCTCAAAATTAAAGCCTTCTGCACCTCAAAGGAGTTTGTCAAGAAAGTAAAAAGGGAACCCACACAGTGGGAGAAAATATTTGGCAATCATATATCTGATAAGAAACTTATAACTTGCATATATAAAGAACTTCTGTATCTTGAAAATAAAAAGATAAACAACCCATTTAAAAAATGGGAAAAAGACTTAAACAGACACTTCTCCGAAGAAGAAATACAAATGGCAAGAAAGCACATGAAAAAATGTTCTAAATCTCTAGCTATCAGGGAAATGCAAATCAAAACTACAATGAGATACCATCTTACACCCATAAGATTGGCAGCTATGAAAAAAACAGAAGAATACAAATGCTGGAGAGGATGTGAAGGAAGGGGAACACTCATCCACTGCTGGTGGGAATGCAGAAGGATCCAACCATTCTGGAGGACAGTATGGAGGTTTCTCAAAAATCTAGCCATAGATTTGCCATATGACCCAGCAATACCACTGTTGGGTATATACCCAGCAGAAATGAAAACAAGGACACAAACCGATATATGTACACCAATGTTCATAGCAGCATTGTTCACTATCGCCAAAAGTTGGAATCAACCCAAATGCCCATCAACAGATGAGTGGATCAATAAAATGTGGTATATACACACAATGGAATACTACTCGGCTGTAAGAACAAACACACTACAATCACATGTGATAACATGGATGAATCTTGAGAACCTTATGTTGAGTGAAGCAACCCAGACATTGAAGGACAAATACTACATGACCTCAATGATATGAAATAAACAAGCTGCCCTAGATAGCAAGAGACTGAACGATAGGCTTACAGGAAATCAGAGAATGGAGGAAGGATATGAAACGTTGTCTGCAGGGGTAGAATTTAAGATGAGATGGTGGTAAGTATGAACACAAAGAAGAGATAAAATGGGGGCAAGGGGTTGCCTATGGTTGGGGCTTTACGGGTTTGAGGGTGGCTGGGGTGGGACGGTTGGGTAACGTTGCCCAAAATAGGGGGAGGGAGGGGTAGCATACCAACATAGGAGAGGGACTGGAGGTGGTGGAGAGTAAAATGCCGAGAAATCATAACAAAATGTAATAAAGAGGGTTACCTGTTTAGAATGCGCGGAGAGGAGGGTCTGATGCAAGACGAGCTCCTGGAGAATGTCTAAATGCTCACTCTGCCAGAGTGGGTGACACCAAGGGGTAGAATCCCAAGTAGTGAGAGTGGGGGTGGACCCACATCCTGGGGAGGAATAATGCCACCAAATAGAGGGAACTCTATCCCTCGAGAGAAAGGGTGGCTCCCGGGGCGTTGGGGCAGTTGAGCAAATTAGGCCCTGAACACTATTCCATCTATCTCTGGAAGTGGCTCCTCAGGAAACGGAGCTTGGCTGTCACTGTGGGCACCAAGGTGGAAGGGAAAATGGACGTTAAATGTGTGGAACCAAAGTAAATGGGGGGAAAGAGAGGAGTTTCTTGAGAGTACACAAGGACGGCTATAAAACATGTAATATTACACCATAACATATAGGAGATGACAGACTGATAATGTAAACCATATTGTAAAACATAGGATAACTAAAAATGTAAAGAATTGTGTATCCTAAAGTATGCACCATAATGTAAGCACAGATATTACCTTGTTAGAAATCTAATATCTCAGACTCTGTACATCACCTTAAGTAAATATGATATGAATAGGGTGTAAGAGTATCGATGTGGAAGGAAAAAGGTTATATGGTGGATGTATGGGAATGCTGTATATTATATATATGCATTGCTGTGGTCTAGGACTCCTATGAAGAAATGCTGAATAATTAGGGGGGGGGGGGGGAAAGGATAAGATGTGGAATTTTTTCAAGTCAACATTCCTTAAGTTCTATATCTAACTTTATCCAAGTTCTTTATCTATCCGTTAAACCCATCGCTATATGCCATTCCCTAGTAAGGGACCACGACATTATATTGGGCCTCAAATTTCGGGGAGTTCTGGATCACAGAGTGTTTCAACAATGGCAATGGAGAGATACTGGTATGGGATACCAATGACAAGTGATATATGGCTGACAGGGAGCTGTACAGAACATATGTCCAGGGTGCATGGCAATGATTGGATATACTCATAGCGGCAACAATTAAAAACCACAGCAGGGGGAGTACTGGGTTTCTGGCCAGTGGTGCTCTGTCGTGGTCCCCAGGGGAACAGCGACAGTCTCCCAGGTACAGCGGAGGGGACCGGAAGGAAATGAGGGTTCAACAGTGAGCCCCTGATGCTAATGACTATGTTTGTGAGCTGATAAACCTAAAATAAGAACAAGGCATAGAGCAACATTGTGCCTGGGAATTTCCTCCTGTCAGCCTTCATGTTACTCAAATGTGGCCAGTCTCGAAGCCAAACTCAGCATGTAAATGCAATGCCTTCCCTCCAGCGTGGGACATGACACCCGGGGATGAGCCTCCCTGGCAACGAGGGACCACTATCAAATACCAACTGATGATGCAACTGGAAAAGGACCTTATACGGAAGATTCAATGCGGATCAGCAGAATATCCATGTCTACATAAAATAACATGTCTTTAAAATGCTGTTTGACCTAAAGTAAGGGGGAAATGGAAAGGAGAAATGAGTTTATATGGCTACGAGTTTCTAAAAAAAAGTCTGGAGGCTGGCAGAAGGATTGCCCTCATGCACAACTGAGCAGAGTCAGAGAGACAGATAAAGCAGATACAACCCCCAGATATTGGCTCCTATGAAGGCTAAAGAGACCCATGAGAGTTATGGTCATGGCCGATGGGGTTGACTAACAGGGCAGATGGCCCCTCTTTGGAAACGGTGTTTATGTGTGATGAATCTGGACTCAGATGGGATCTCCCTTCATAAGGCTTTCATGCTAATGTGATAGAGGTGCAGTTAACGTTGGGGTTTAAGATAGATTTAGGGGATTTGAATCTCTGGACCGACAATGTGATAACCAGGTCCTGAGCCTCAACAGACTCCAGCACCTACAATCTGATTTATTGGACTTATCACACTCAGCTAAGATGGAGTTGAAGAAGGACAATCACCACACCATGGAGCCTAGAGTGATTACAACCGAAAATGGGAGGATTGCATCCAGCATCCATGTGGAATCTGAGCCTCCTCTTGACATAGAGGTGCAATGGACACTACCAATCCAATGTCCACAAAGAAGAAGTGGCATTGGATTGGGAAAAGTGGACATGGTGGAAGATGGGTGTGGGGAAAGGCAGGAAGAGATGAGAGGTGGAGGCGTCTTTGGGTCATGGAGCTGCCCTGGATGGTGCCTCAGAGGTAATCACCGGACATTGTAAATCCTCACAGGGTCCACTGGATGGAATGGAGGCGAGTATGGACCATGATGTGGACCATTGTCTATGAGGTGCAGAGGTGCCCAAAGATGTACTTACCAAATCCGATGGATATGTCATGATGATGGGAACGAGTGTTGTTGGGGGGGGAGAGGGAGGGGGGGTGGGGATGAATGGGACCTCACATATATATTTTTAATGTAATATTATTACAAAGTCAATAATAAAATAAAAAAAAAAAAAAAAAAAAAAACAAGGTCCTGAAGATTCTTCCCTATGTTTTCTTCTAGGGTTTGTTAGTTCTAGTTCTTATATTACATTCTTTGATCCATTTTGAGTTGATTATAGTTCTAGCTCTTTTATTGCATTCTTTGATCCTTTTTTAGTTGATTTTTGTTTATAGTATGAGGCAGGGGTCCTCCTGTTTCTTGCAAATGGAGATCCAGTTTTCCCAGCACCATTTGTTTAAGAGACTATTTGAATGGTCTTTGTCACCCAGGCAAAAATCAGTTGGTCAGAAAGGTAAGGGTTGATTTCTGAGATTTCTATTCTGTTGGTTTATATGCCTGTCTTTGTGCCACTGTCATGCTGTTTTGATCACTGTAGCTTTGTAATAAGTTTTAAATTCAGGAAAAGTGAGTCCTCTAACTTCATTCTTCTTTTTCAAGATGGCTTTAGCTATTCAGGGTCACTTACCCTTTCATATAAATTTGCTGATTGGCTTTTCCAATTCTGCAAAGAAGGTTGTTAAAAGTTTGACTGGGATTGCATTAAATCTATGAATTGTTTGGGGTAGGATTAACCTCTTAACAATATTTAGTATTCCAATCCATGAACACAGAATGGCCTTCCATTTGTTTAGGTTTTCTTGGGATTGTTTTAGCAGTGTTATATAGTTTTCTGTGTATAAGTCCTTTAGATGCTTGGTTAGATTTATTCCTAGATATTTGATTCCTTTAGGCGCTATTATGAATGGAATTCTTTTTCTTGATTTCTTCTCGCAGTCGTTCCTTGCTTGTGAATAGAAATAATACTGGTTTTTGAGTGTTGATCTTGTACCCCACCACTTTGCTGAATTCTTTTAATAGTTCTAAGAACTTTGTTATGTATTTTTCAGGATTTTCTGTATATAGAATCATATCACCTTCAGATAGGGAAAGTTTTACTTCTTCCTTTCCAATTTCGATGCCTTTTATTTCTTTTTCATGCCTAGTTGCTCTTAGCTAGAACATCCAGAATGATATTGAATAACAGTGGTGACTGTGGGCATCTTTGTTCTTGTTCTTGATATTAGAGGGAAAGCTTTCGGTCTTTCACTCTTAAGTAAGATATTAGCTGTGGGCTTTTCATATATGCCCTTTATCATATTCAGGAATTTTCCTTCTATTCCTAGTGTTTTAAGCATTTGTATCAAGAAAGGGTGTTGGACTTTGTCAAATTCATTTTCTGCATCAATTGAGATGATCAAGTGATTTTTCCTTAATTTTGTTAACGTGATGTATTACATTAATTGACTTTCTTCTGTTGAACCAACCTTGCATACCAGGTATAAATCCCACTTGTTCATGGTGTATAATTCTTCTAGTGTGCTGGTGTTTTTTGTTTGCTAGTATTCTGATGAGGATTTCTGCATCTATAGTCATAGGAAATATTGGTCTGTAGTTTCCTTTTCTTGTGGTATCTTTATCTGGCTTTGTTTGGAGGGTGATGTAACCTCATAGAATGACTTAAGGAGTGTTCCCCCCTCTTCAATTTTTGGAAGAGTTTGAGCAGAACTGGAATTAAGTCTTCTTAGAAAGTTTTATAGAATTCTCTTGTGAAGCTTTCTACTTCTGGGCTTTTCATTTAGGAAGGTTTTTGACAACTGATTCAATCTCTAATATCTTTATAAGTAATTGGTTTGTTGAGATCTTCTATTTTCTTTGAGTCAATGTATATAGTTTGTACATTTTAAGAATTTTTCCATTTCATCTAGGTTATCTAATTTATTGGCAAACAGTTGCTCAGAGTATCCTCTTATACTTTTTTTTTTAGGTGGATCAATACTAATGTCTCCCTTTTCTTTTCTGATTTTTGTTATCTGTATTCTCTATCCTTTTTTCTTTGTCAGTTTAGGGAAAGCTTTCTTAATTTGATTGGTCTTTTAAAGAAACAACTTTTGGTTTTGTCGATTCTCTCTATTGTTTTTGATTTTCTATTTCATTTATCTTCACCCTAATCCTAGTTATTTCCTTCCTTCTGCTCACTTTATGTTTAATTTGCTCTTCTTTTTCTAGTTCTTCCAGATTAGAGGTTAGAGGTCTACTTTGAGATCTTTCTTCTTCTGTAATGTAAACATTTATAGCAATAAATTTCCCTGTCAGCACTGTCTTTGCTGCATCCCACAAGTTTTGGTATACTCTATTTTCATTTGCCTTAAGATATTTCCTAATTTCACTCGTGAGTTCTTCTTTAGTCTATTGATTGTTTAAGAGTACATTGTTTAATTCCCGTGTATTTGTGAATTTTCCCTTTCACCCTCTGTTATTGATTTCTAACTTCACTCCATTGTGGTCAGAGAATATATTCATTGTATAATTTCAGTATATATGAATTTATTGTGACTTGTTTTGTGATCCAACATGTGGTCTATCCTGGAGCATGATCCATGTGAATTTGAGAAGAATGTGTATACTGCTTTTGTTTGGTGATATATATATCTGTTAGATCTAGTTGATTTAGAATATTGTTGAAGCCTTGTATTTCCTTTTTGATCTTCTGACTAGATGTTTCATCCATTATAGAAAGTGGTATAGAACTGTCCATTTCTTGCTTCAAATCTGTCAGTATTTGCTTCTCATATTTTAGGGCTCTGCTGTTAGGTACATTGTCCTAGTTTGAGTCATTTGTGGAGCTCAGAAATTGACATTCTTAAGATAACCCATTCCTGGGCACATAAACCTATTGAATGTTGGGCCTTTTGGTTAGATTCAGTTAAGGGACCTTTTGTTTAAATTGCTTCAGTTAAGGGTCTTTGCTTAGATTTGTGCAACCCAGGGTAGGACCTAATTTTCTCACTGGAGTCATATAAATGAAGGAAAACAGAAGAAGAGAGCTTTCATTTTTATCCTGCCATGTGAGAGAGAATTCCAGGATTGTCTACAAGCACAGAAAGACAGAAACTCCAAGAGGCTGAGAGAGAGGCTGGAGGCTAGAATCATCAGAGCAGTCCAAAGTTGAAGATAAGTCCTGGAGAGAGATGAGTCATATGCCTGATTTCCCACAACTGAGCTCGGGAGAAAGTGAGCCTGGAGGAGAAGGCAGACACCTGTGCCATTTTGCCTTGCCATGTGGCAGGAGTACAGGATCACCAGCAGCTGACCTTCAGTGAGACAGCATCTCTGATGATGCCTTAATTTGGACATTTTCACAGCCTCAGAACTATAAGATTGTACCCTAATATATTCCCATTATAAAAGCTAACCTATTTCTGGTGTTTTGCATTGGCAGCTTTTTGCAAACTAAAACATGCATAAATATTTATAATTCTTACAACCTCCTGTTGAATTGTCTTCTTTATCAGTATGTAGTGGCCATCTTTGTCTCTCATAACTGTTACTGACTCAAAGTCTACTTTATCTGATATTAGTATAACTATCCCAGGTCTCTTTTGGTTTCTACTTGCATGATATATTTTTTATATCTTTTCACCTTCAATATACTTGTTTCTTTGGCCTTAAGGTGAGTCTCTTACAGACAGCATATAGTTGGCCATGCTTTTTTTATCCATTCTGTCAGTCTGTGCCTTTCGATGGTGAGTTTAATTACTTACATTTAAAGTCACTACTGATAATACAGAACTTTCTTCTGCCATTGTGCTATTTAGCCTTCATAAGCCTTATACCTATTTTGTCCCTCACTTTCATTAATGTCTACTTTTATATTTATTTGTTTTTATATGTTGCACCATATTGAATGGCTTCTTATATCTAGCTGAACATGTTTTTCATCTATTTTCCTTGTGGCTACCATGGGGTTAAAATTTAACATCCTAAATAAGTAACAATCATATTGGGTTTGATACAAACTGAACTTCAATAGCAAACACATGTACTTTTCCTATACCACTCTGTTCCCCCAATACTTTTTGCACTTATTACCTTGTATATTTTGTGCATTGTATGTCCAAAACCATAGATCCATTATTACTTTTTATACATTTTCATTTGACCACCTGTAGAAAGTAAGAAGTGAAGTTATATACCAAAAAATACAACACATTAATACTGGCTTTTGTAATTACCCATATGGTGACTTTTACCACATGTCCTTACTTATGTGTGCTGCTTTGAACCACTGCCTAGTACCTTTCCATTCAATCTGAAGAACTCCCTTTGGCATTGCATGGCAGGCTGTTCTAATGATGATGAACTACCTCACTTTTAGAACCTCGCTGACTATAAAGCTCTTGGCTGGTAGTTGTTTCCTTTCAGGACTTTAAGTATTTCAACCCACCACCTCCTTGCCTACACTATTTCTGAGAAATTGACAATCTAACTGGGACTCCCTTCTATGCATTTTCTCTTGCAGTTTTTGGAACTACTTAATCCATGTTCTTTTTTTTTTTTGGAGGTATTGGGGAAAGGGATTAAACCTGGGACCTCATATGTGGGAAGCCAGCACTCAAGCACTGAGCCACATTGGCTCCCTTGAGTTGGTTTTTGGTTTGTTTTCTTGTTGCTTAGTTTTTTGTTTGTTTGTTTTAAGGAACCCCTGGGAACTAAACCTGGGAACTCCCATGTGGGAAGCAGATGCTCAGTTGCTTGAGCCACATCCACTCACCTATTCTTTGCTTTTGATTGTGTGACCACCATATAATGGGGTACATTTTTCATCATGTTTATCCTGTTTGGTGTTTCCTGAGCTCCCTAGATGTGAATATTTACATCTTTTGCTAAGTTTGGAATGTTCTGTGTCATTAGTTCTTTGACTATTCCTTCTTCCCCTTTCTCTCTTTCTTCTTCTTTGGGACCCCCATAATGCATCCACTGGTATGCTTGATAGTATCCTGCAGATCTCTATGTTCATTCCTTTTTTTTTTTTTTCTTTTTGTTCCTCAGCCTGAATCATTTCAGTTGTCTAGTTTCTGAGATCATTGCTTCTTTCTTTTGCCACCTATGATCTGAAGTTGAAACCATCTAGGTAATTTTTCATTTCAGTTTTTGTGTTCTTCAACTCCAATATTTCTCCAGAGAGACTCCCATACTGCTCATTCTTTTCCTTTGAGACTCTCGAAAGTGTATGTGTATTTGTGTTTTGTTGTACTTGATGGGATCACAGAGAAGTCTAAGGATATTTTCACTTTTAATATTTCTTTTTTCTTTCTGCTCCTCAGCCTGACTCATTTCAAGAGTCTTGTCTTCAAGTTCATTGATTTTTTCTTCTGCCAGCTCAAGTCTACCCTTAAAATCATCTTGGGTATTTTTTATTTCTGTTATTGTTGTCCTCAATTCCAGTAGTCCTGTTTGATTGCTTTTTAAAATTTCTATCTCTTACTAAAATTCTCATATTGCTCATTCACTGTTTTTCTAATATCCTTTAGTTCTTTTGTTGTAAAGAAATTGGGTATATCGAAAGCCAGGACACTGAGAACTCTGAGAAGGAAGTTGATTTATTTTGACCAGCTGGACTCGGCAGACTCCTGTCCTAATAAAAATTGAGCCCCAAATAGAATTTTGGGTTCCCTTTTCTACAGAAAAGATATAAGGGTTGGGAGTTAAATGGTGCCTTTTTGAAAGAAAACGTGTTTCCCTGTTAGTTAAGTGTTTTGTCTGAGTACTCGATAGGTTTTGAATTAAAGTACCCACCACATTTCAGGTGAGCTTGAATTAGCATATCCCCCACATTTCAGGTGAGCTTGAATTAACATATCTTCCACATTTCAGATGAGCTTGAATTAAAATCTCTCCCACATTCTGTCTGGATGCAACTTTGAACACACATTCAGTCTCACATCCTTTCTGAACATTCAAAGACTGTAGGGCCTATATTACCTATTTGGATTTCTAGAGACTAGGTACACTTGGATACAATTTTGAATTTATGCATAGACTATATTACTTTCTCTGTATTTTCCTCCATCTCCCTGAGCATTTTTAAGATCATTTTCTTAACAGCCTTTTTTGGTACGTCCACATTTTCATCTTTTTCATTGGTGTGTTCTATATTTGTATCTTCCTTGTTTTGATGGATCATTTCCTGTTTCTTTGTTTGTCTTTCACTTTTGTTGCACACTGTACATTTTAACATTTTAAAATGTTATTTCCACAATTTATTCCCTGAGGTGTCTGTTTCTTGGTTTTTTAATCAGCTGATGATAAGACAGAGATTTTCTTGAGCTTCTGTCCTCAAACCAGGGCTTTGCTCAAGGCAAAGGCAGTGTGCAGGGTTTCCCATTTTCTGGGCCTCTTTCTTTTCCTGGGATTTTGCTTATTAGTTGTTTTGGAATTCCCCTGTTTATAGGAACCTTGAGAAAGGAAGAGAAAGGCCATTAAAGGCATTTTAAATTACCTATTAATGTTTTATCACAAAAAAATTGAAATGAACAAATCTTCACCCTTTCTTTCCACCTCCTCCACCAAAGCCATAAGAAAGCTAGAAAAGGGCATTTTCAATGCTCAATGTTCAAAAGCAAGAAAGAGAACTCTCAGAGGGCCAGAACATGTAAGGAAATTCTGAAAGCAGAAGGTCACCTTGAACAGGGAACATGGATGCGCAAGGGTTAGAGAAAGCTCTGTCGCAGAAGGGGAGGTGCCTGGCCTGCTTCACCCCTTCAGCAGTGGACACTGAGGGTAGCAAAAGCCCAGAGCAAGCAAAGACATGACTAGCTAGGCTACCACAGAGGAAAATACATAAAGTAAACACTGATAGTCCTGTAAAATAAAAGGACAAATTGGTAATCACAGTGAGAGGGCGAACATCCCTCTCTGAGCAACTAACCGAGAAAGCAACCACTAATAAGGAGGGATATGGAGTTGCGTAATACACTTAAGCCCGATTGAGTAGCTATACAAAGAAGCCTGCACCATACACACAAAACTACATATCATTTTCCAGCACACAGAGACTACGGCCACAAAAATTTGGCCTGCACTAGACCACAGTGGAAATGTCAGCAAATTCCAAAAAGGTGATATTACACAGGCTACATTTATTTATTCCTCAACAATCACAAGAAAATTTGCTTCTCAAAAAAATTTGCACATACAGGGAAATTAAACACATGCCCTCACACTCAATTCTCAATAATTATTCAGTTAAAGTGAAAATCAATTTGGAACTTGGAAACTACTTGGAACTGAGTAACAAATGAAAATGGACTGCGGCTAACGCAAGATTAAGAGGAAAAATGTATGAACTCAAATATATCCATTTGAAAACAAGATTAAAAAAAGTGATCTACTCTTTTAGCACAAGAAGCTAGGAAAATAAAACTAAACAGAAAACAGAAGGGATTAATACAATTAAAAGCATAAACCAATTAAATAGAAAACAATGAAAAATAAAAATTGATAAATAAAAGCAAAACCCAATTCACTGAAGAGATTAAGGTAATTTAGCAAGTATGATCAAGATAATAAGGTACAAATAAATGTCATAAATCAAATAGGAAACAACTAAAATACAGAGGAGACTGAAGAATTATAAGAAAAGAATAAACAATTTTAGAGTAACATATTTGTAAATCTAGATTAAATGGATAATTGATTTAAAAATACATTTCCAATGTGCATACTTTACTGAAGACTATCATACTTCAAAAAAGAATTTACAACTAATAATAATTTAACATACATTCTCCACAAGAATCAGGAGAAAAAATCCAGCTGAGATATACGAGGTATGCAAATGCAGGGGCACAAAAGAGTGTATCCTATTAATGTCAAGTTAGTGAACCTCGTATTGGGTATCAGGCAAGGTTTTAGGGAGAGAAAGTATCTGTGTATTATTTGTTTATTGCTGATCCAGGTATTGCCATCTTAGGGGCCAGCTTTCTGGATAGTGTGCCTTTATACAACTGATTATTTTTTTTTTAATACAAGCAATAAATCAGTTAGAAGTAAATATGATGAAAAAGCATGTGAGATAGTTGCACAATTTTGTGGCTTTTGCAAGCCACAAAATTAACAGGGGAAAACTAAAAAATGTGCCATAAGAGTGTTTGATAATAGCATTGTGTGAGACAATGAAAGAAAAATGACTTGAGAGGTATTTAAAATTCTGAGAAACTTGGCTGAATACCTACCTGTCAAGTCGTTGAAATTAATTTCTACCTCCCTTATAACTTCATAGTACTTTGTTGGTTCCCATACTTTTTTCCATTAAATGAGCTAATTGTCTGCAAAGCATTTAAGAAATGCCCTATACACAATAAAGGCACCGTGAAACCATCATCATCATCATGGTTATAGTGTTGCATTCTAGAATTTATCACAGTCTGCCCTTAATAAAATGATTTTTTATTAATTACTCATCTGTCTGTCTCCTCCATCAACTGTGAGTTCCTGAGAGGCAGAGACTCACTTCACTCTTTTCATCAGGATACACTGAGGACAACAGGACTTGACACCTAGAATATGTTAAACCAATGTTGAACTTAAAGGGAAAAATAAAAACAGATTCACCTTTTCTTCATTTTTTCACTCAAAATCTGGGCTATACAGATGCTCTAAGAAAAGCTGAATAACACACAGAAAATATTTGTTTCAACATGGAAAAGAAAATTCTTACTTTTTAGAAACAAATAACAAAAGGAAAACCATTTACTGAGGTATTTCAGAGACTCACGAGAAAAACACGAAAGAGCTAATTTTAAACCGCTAAAGAATTCCAATTTGGTAGTGTTTGTAAAATGCTTTGAAGAATCAGAGTGATGCATGTGCATTTTTTTGAACTTGGCAAAAAAGAAAAGGACATGGAATACGTAAAACCAGATGGAGTGTGAAAAAACATGAAGAAAAAAAAGTGAAAACAAAATAAGCAAAATCATATTAATAGCTTGTTGGACATAATAGATATTTGTGTTATCGTCTAGAAAGATCAAAGTTCTGACTTTAATAGAAAAAAATGCAATTTTTCAAGGTATCCAAGTTGTAAGTATATATATTTTTTGAAGAAGTTTAATTAGAAAGATATTATAGTTTTATCATTATTCTTACTCCTAGAAAGTAAAAATAGGGTGTCATTGCAAACACAGGCAGACCAGAAAAGTTCTGCTTCTCCAATATGAAAAATGAGGGAAATTATCCCTATTTTTAATATTTCATATAGGTGTGATGAGGATCATATGAGAATGTATATAAAAATGCTTGCTAAATTGAGTTTCCTTTTCATTATTTATTTAATATAACCCAAGGTTGACTTCCCTCAGATCACTAGTGACCACACATTGTATCAATGACAAAAGATGCCTATTTCCTACATGAAACTGTAACAAGCAGCTTCTATTTTTGAGAAGTTTGGTAATGTATGATAAGACATACCAAAATTAAGAGTTGGAAAGAAAAAAACCCCAAGGACATCTAGTTAGGTTCTCTTATAAATTTGTAAATTGAGAAGACTGAGCCCAAGAAATGCTTAATAATTTGTTTAAGATCAGTATGCTATGATATTTAATTTAATGCTTACTATAGCTCATGCTATTGGAAGTAGTCAGTGGACTATGTTTGCCTGGAATAGAGGGGCATGAGTTAATCTTTTAGAATAGTGGTCAGTAAATTACCATCCGTAGGCTAAATCTGGCCTGATATCTGTTTTGTGAATGAAGTTTTATTGGAAGAAAGCCACACCTATTTATTTAGGTATTGTCTATTGCTACTTTCATGTGCTACAGTGGAAGAGGTGAGTAGTTGCAACAGATACCATATGGCTCGCAAAACCTAAAATATGTACTATCTGGCCCTTTACAGAAAAATTTGCTGACCACTGTTTTAAAATATCTTAATTGTTTTTCATAAAAGTTCTTTTAGAATATCTTTTATAAAAGTCACACATCCATTTGTTGGAGAAAACATATTACAGAAATGGATAAAGGAATGTGAAAGAGGAAATTTTTCCTTCATCTTAGTCTTTTTCTGTCGGAGCATAGCAGAATTGCCAGGCACAGAATACATGGTCATCAATAAATGTTGAAAGAAGGAAGAAAGGAAGAGAAAGAAGTTGGCAGGTGAAAGCAGGAACAGAAAGGCCAAGTGACAGGAAAAAATATCAAATTGGTTGAAGTCAAGGTCTTAAAGTCATGAATTGAGAGAAAACAGTGGCTTTTCATGCCTTCATCTTGCCCTAAGCCTTGATATCCATTGCACCAAGCTCCCTCTGTGAGTATTCTTCACAGAACTTCAGCTTATCTCTTCCATTAGCTACTTTTTTCTTTCATTCTAACACTGGAGTCATGCTCCTAGGTAGAGGATTTGGTGAGCCATGTGGTTCTGTGCTACTACGATACCTAACCAACCCAATACCATGAGTGCTAGCATCATTGACAGAATAAGAAAGATTTTCTCTCCCTCGTAGAGTAAGAAGAGATGAACCAACCTCATGATGTGCACAAAGAATGGGTCTTCTGAGACAAAAACACAAAACTGCACATTAAAAAATAGATTTTTCCGTAAAAAACACGAGAGAGCAATGGATACTTCTGGAATACTCTCAATCCTTGTTTCCTAGAGATTGCAGACCAGTAATTGCCTTGGCAGAGACTTAACTTCACCGTCTTATAGAAAGATTGCTTTCAGGTCACTAAGCAATAATTGCACATGCTTCTGTCATGCTGTTTTTAAAGACAGTGACTATAAAATAGTGTTAACCTATGAATTCCTAACAGAAGTGTGTCATGAGAAAGTAAACATAGGAAGCTTACCTACTTCTTTTTTATAAACCTGTTTCTTCTTCTAACTTTTGTCTGAAGAGGTAATACAACACAGAACCTTTGGCTTATTATTTCAAGAGGAGTTCATCTAGTTCATTTTGGGTTCCTGGGTGGTGAATTGCTCAAAGACCTCCCGTGGGTAGCAAACCTTTGCATTGTAATCTCATCACACAACAGTGAAGGCTTATGGAAGAAACGCTTTATCCCTCTCACTGCAGGATGTCTCTGCCACATAACAATGTGAGATGGAATGAAGCTGGCGCTTCATTTTGTGTGCGATCTTAACTTGGAACTGTTTTTTGGCTGTCATCACTGATTGTGTCACCACTTTGTCACCTGCCTCCCAGATTTTGTCAACTGTAGCTGGGTGGTGGAGATTGCTTTCATCCCTGTGGAATGTGTCTGCAGTGTTTGCATGAGGGCCAGTCTGCTTAGACTCTCATATGAGAACTGGCCTGGGAAGGCCATGGCGGCTGAGGCAGTAAATTCTCCTTGCATTCCCTGCATTTGTAAGGTTAGTATAACCACCGCAGGACTGTCAAAGAGGAAGCATCCTTTCTAGTCATTTGATTGTAAGATTGTTTTATGAAATAAAATATGTAGTGACCCCTTTAAACACAGCTTTTTACCCCACCCAATATTGTGAATGAAGTTTCTCCATCCCGGTTTGTCTTTCATTCAAAAAAGAAAGCATGTTTTATCAAACCCAGAACTCATTTCCCCAGCATCTGTTTACACTTCATAGAGTGACTGAGTAGGTGTGAAAAGAAAATGGCGGAAACCAGGAGAACAAGAATGCCTTCATTCCGAATTCTTTTGAGGATATGCGCTTTCTTAGCTCTGCATTCTCTTCCCCCTCCCCCCACCCTAACCTTTACTTTGTGTTTGCAGAAGTTTGCCATTTGGTGTTTGAGGTTAATTTTAATACGTAAATGTTTCAGCTGTTCTTCAGTGGCCTTCTAAATTACCTGATTATGCTGCCCTTTTGGTAACTGCCTAAAATGAGCAGCATAAACAACAGGATTCATTTTCAATTACACTCATACGATTTTTTCATTTGCTTTAAAATGTTAGCTCTTGAAAAATAGAAACTACTTAAAAGTATTTTACTTATATCTTTAAGGCCATCTTACAAAATAGGACCGAACAAAGCAGTGTGGAGAGGACAGGTAGGGAAAAAAAGGATTAAATATAAGCCAGTATTCATAGCTCTGATGAATGGCCAATAAAATGGGAAAAAAAAACAATAGTTATAAATAACTTCATTCCCTTTTTTTTTTTCATTTAAAAGAAAATAACAAATATGCTAGCCTGTAACATCAGTCTTCCAGGCTTCTTGCTCTGTTCCTTTTTAGCTCCATTAAGACCTGTCTATGACATACCTACCAGGATTAAGATGGGGGGTGGGGGAAAGTATTTTGCTGGCAGGTGGTCTTTTTGCAAACACTTTACAATTGGAAACATATGCCCCTGGCTGTGAGGAGGCTTCTGCTGAGTTAGGGAGGAGCTCATGCCAGGGATACATTGAATTATATAGGCAAATGCAAAATAAACATGCTTAGCTTGTCCTTTCCTTCTGAAAATAAAGGTGAAGGCTTTTGGCATCACATAGAAACTCTTTATCCTCGGCACCTCCATCTCCAGGCTGAATGTCTTCTGTAGCTGTTCCACAGCATAATCCGGCACTTAACACCTCTTTCCTAAATGTTCACCTAAGACCTGGTTTCTCCTTTCCCCAGGTCTTTGACAATGTTGTCGCCAGGACTGCTTAAGCTACTAAAAGCATGGAATTGATGGTCTCAGAGATAAGACCCCTTACTCAGACCTCAAATTTCTTCACAGTAATTTTGAGAGGAGAGTTGCCAGAATAGTTATCTTTTCAATGAGAAACCAAAGGAAGATCCTTTTTCCCATTGAAAGAGGAGAAAAAGTTGTTTTGGCAAAGATCTTTTTTTAAGTAAAAAGTTGGATATAGGAAGAGGAAAGCATAAATCTGAAAAGAAGTCAACAAGAAAGTGCAAGAAAATAATCATAAGATCAGTCTTCATAAGACTTCTTTTAATAAACTTCAGACATCCGATACCTCTTTCTCTGTGATTATGTCTCGATAAAGTCTCAGTGGGGCTAAAATCCTGACAACTTTCATTGTATTTCTTGGAATGACAACAGTGAGATTACTTCCTGAAAATTAGAATTTAATATAATTTTGTGAAGTACAAAAACTGTAAAGAAGTTTCTCCCAATACCACACATTCTAAAAATAATTGAAGATTGAACAGAAGCAGTACATAACTGCATAATATGGGGAAATTTACTTTACTCCAAGTGCCACAGTACTTTATAAATGGCACTGAATCTCACAAATACCAGTAAAAAGAAGAGATCTGTTGACTCTATTTTAAGCAACTGGTTATTTAATGAAGATTTGCTGCATCAATACCCAAGCACTTCCCCAAATGCCAGTGCTTTGTAATGCAACTTCTATTGATTTCATCACTGACTCAGAGAAAGTGCTATCATATTTTTTGTTCTTTTCTAATAAAAGATTCTCAAACATTTACTACAGAATATCAGCCTAGCCATACAAAAGAGCAGGTTGCATTGCTTAGCTTGGAAAATAATGAAAAGGAGGCATATTCCTCTCATTCTCTGTTTAAACAGCAATATCTTGCACTTTTACTTATATACTGTTGGCTTATGTGTGAATTGGTTTACAATGTATGTAATTTTACACATGCAGATTGGCATTCCTAGGACCTGCTTAAGTAACCAGCAAGAAAATATTAGACCATGCTGTGCTGCCTTTCAGTTATTACGAACTAGTTTGAAACTAATTGTAGAAAACAAGCTAATTCTGACAAAAATAAATCATAATGCACCCTTCTTTTTAGAGTGCTTTACAGTGCTTTTCAGATGTGACTTCATTATTTAACAGAGCATCCTAAGCAAGTGTTTTCTACATTTTATAGAAGCATAAAGGGGCACACAAAGATTAATTGATTTCTGCTGTGTAGAGAAAATCCATGCTAATGGAAGGGAAAGATCAACTATCTACAAAAGATTCCAGAACTTAATATTTCTTGAGTAAATACAAACCATGTCATCATTAACCTTGGTACCATGTTCTTGGAATCTTTACTAAAATATCAATTTTAACCATCTTCATCATATTGATTTAAGGTTTCAGCTGTTGTTTATTGTTTCATTTTAATACACTACAGTCACACAGGATATAGTTGTTGGTTGAACAGTCTGTTGCTTAGATGGTACTAGAGAGAAGATGAAAATCAGTAATGATTCCAATTTTAACTCAGAAGTGCTTAAAAGGTCAAACTAAGAAATGTCATTACTTACTTCCACAAGTACCATTTAAGGCCAGAAAATAATGTAATTAGAAGAACTTCAGAAGTCCACGATTTTATGAAAAATTCCAAAAATCCTTATAAAATATATCTAGGAGACTGCTTTACTTATGTAGTTTTCCTTGTCTTAATGTACCTTACCAACTCTCTCTATTCAATTCATGCATGCATGCATGTATGCATTCAACAAATATTTATCTCATACCTATATTTCTCCAGGAAATTTACTAGATATTGGGGGTCAGGTGGTGAATAAAATAGGCATGATCCTTAGCCCCAAGTAATTTATCAACATAATCACAAACATTAATTCCCACAGGGTCCAAACAGATATCATAAAGGAGGAAACAAGTTCTATCATGGAGACAACGGGAAGTACTTATTGGGGGGATCAGGAAAGTATATGCCTTTTCTAAAGGGATTTGTGCCAGTGCAGACAGATCGATTTATTTTTCAAGAAAAGCTCAAGCCTATGTTTTGCTTTATTTTTATTTTGGAATTATTTACAATTTAAGCAAACATTAGAGAAAAAATAAGCCTGCCTGCCACATTATGTTCTTATAAAGACAGCATAGAAAAACAGAGAACAGAGTTTCTGACTTTAAATTCAGGTTTGGTCACATCCTGGATGTGTGAACTTGCATAAATTATTTAACTTCTCCTTGACTTAGTTTTTTCAATTATAAAACAAAATGAAATTATACCTCCTTCATCAGGTTTTGTAAGTATTGATTGGATTAATTTAGGTATAGTGCTTAGAAAAGAGCCTGGTACATACTAATCGCTCAATTAATATTTACAATTACTATTATTATTATTGTCTCATGGGAAAACATGATTGAACAAGCAAGTGTCCTAAGTTTTCTGGTAGGAGACTTTAGGAGATTTGCAGAGTAATACAAAAATGCAAAGCAGGAACATCTGACTTCAGTCTATTGAGTCGGATTTGTCTCTGATTGGGTGTTGTAATATGGAAATTATGCTGGAGGGAACAATTCAGACTTGTACACTGTAAATTGTAAAATCACTTGAGATTGGTAGACTCACAACCTATAAGGGAAAGGGTTGTGAGAGCTGAGCCTGCCTTCCAAGACAGTTACTATAAGATGTTTGAACTTTATGTCAAGAACAACAGGAAACCATTGAAACAGAAGCATGACACAATCAGTTTGGGTCTTTGAAGGTTCACTTTGGCTATAACATGGAGAACATAGAGGTGAAAGAGACCAAATCAAGGGTAATTGATTAGGAGGTTTTGGCAAGAATCCAGTTAAAAATAATGTTGACATAAATTAGCTTAGTATTAGTGGTGATGGAAAGGAGTGGGCAGACATACAAATATGCAGTGGGTAAATGATTGGCTGGTGGTTGAACATCAGGGAAAGAAAGGAGTTAGATGTTTCCCATGTTTCTGACTTTTTCAATTAAGTCAACTGATATTCAGTGATTGAGATTAACACAGGGTCACAGACTGAGTCTTGGGGAATGGGAGAGCCAGCTTTTGATATGATGAGTTTAAGATTTTGCGAAGATATCCAGTTAGAAATGTGAGGATGTGTAAACATGGCTCTAGAATTTGGCCACAGTATTTGAAGTCTTCCATGATTACTCCAAGTGGAAGCATTGTCTAAACTCTGGATTCCTCTTCATGTCCAGGAATTTAAGGGACTTTCTCACAATGTTTTGACTTACAGTTGCTCAACAAAAATTATATCTAATTTGTGAGTTGCTGTTATTCTAAAAGTTCAAGTTTATAAAGTAAATTTAAAAACAATGAGCTTGTCTGAATTTGTGAGATATTTAATTTTGCTTCAACTATATGTTATATTTATTTACATGGGCTTCTTGGAACTAAGCATTTTCTTGGTATTAGGGAAAAAACACCTTTGATTTTATAACAAGCAGGTGTTTGATTGGAGAGATAGTTCCTAAGCTTTTAAACCCAGAGCTCTAAATGAACTCTCTAGATTTTTAGACACTATTCTTTGCTAAGTAGCTCAAGAATAAACCATAAAATGCATTGACTTTTAACAGGGGGAATTTATTAACTTAAAAGCTTTCAGTTTTGAAGCCAAGAAAAATATCCAAATTAAGGCATCATAAAGGTAATGTTTTCTTTCCAAAGACTGCCTGCTGGTGCCCCTGGGCTCTTCTGCCACATGGCAAGACATATGGTGTCATCTATTGGTCCATCCTTTCTCTTCCAGGTTTCATTGCTTTCAACTTCTTCCTCCTGTGACATTCTGTTTCTGTCCAAATTTCTTTATCTTAAAAAGGACTCCAGTAAGAGGATTAACACCCACCCTGAATGAGGTGAATCACAGCCTACTATCCTACTCACCAAAATATCCTGTTTACAATGGGCCCACACCCATAGGAATGGATTAACTTTAAAAATATGCTTTTGGGGGAGTACCTACAACTTCAAACCATCACAACCACTGCTGTTGGTGCTGCAGATTCAGCCATGAACAAAAGGGAGAAGTATCTCTGCCCTCACAGACACAACAGTCAATGAAGTCAGACAGGTTGGAAAAGATAAAACACATAGTACATCAGATGGTGATGAGTTATTGGGAAAAAAGTCAAAGCTAAGAGGATGGAAAGGAAAACAACGTGAAAAGGGACACTTTCAATTTTAAATGTTGTGGTCAAGGAAAGCTTTCCTAGGAAGGTGTAACATTTGAGCATAGACCTGGAAGAGAAAAGGGAGGAGGCCAAGCAACTCGATGAGGAAGTGTGTCAGGCAGAGGCCCCTTCTTACCTGGCCTCAACTCTAAGAAGGTCAGTATGATTAGAGTGGAGTAAACAAGAAGGAAAGTTATAGTAGATGAAGCTTTACAGGTAAGGGAGTAAAAAATCCTGATTGTTTAGGCCTTTTTAGACCAGTATATGAAGAAATTCATGAAAGGTTTTGGGCAGAGGAGTGATAGGTTCTGGTTTGCATTTTTAAAGTGTCTCTCTGGTTATCAGACAAATAGGACTCCCAAGTGTCAAAATGGAAGTCCAGACAAGTACGATTATTCCAGAGAGAACTTAAGTGCTGTGCTGTGAGGGTTAATTCCAGTGAGCCTGGAATTGACCTGAGCTGTTTTGCTGAAAGGAGAGATGTATCTGCACAGCACTGACCCTTAGTTAAGGCATGAAATATACCACTGAATAAAAGCGTTGCTTTGTAACCATGAGTCCAAGGCAAGTTTCAGGATTTTTTTTTTTACCAGCTCTGCTTTGCTTATTGATAATAGTGAGATTGATGATTTTCATCTGGCCTTGCCTCACTGTTGGGTTGATTACATCACAAGAAACATGCTTATGTGATCAGCAAAGAATAAAAAGCCCCAGTCAAAAATCAATTTTGGGTTCAAGGTTCTTTGATGGTCCATGCACATATCGTGTGGTACTTGATTTTTGAGAGCAAGCAGTGTCACAGAGCCCTGTGGAAGGAGGACAATTGGAGCCTGTGCTTAGCCCCTTTAGAGTTCTTGCTATGAGGCCACCTTTGGCTGGAATGCAAATTCTTTCTTTAGTGTCAGTTGCTACACCCTCTCCTTTTCCAACAATAAACTTTAGATTTGTAAGCAGTGCCATTTTGGGGCCCATGAGTCTCTTTAGCAATTGAACCCTCTCCAACTGCCACTGAAGGAAACCCTGCAGGGGTCCATCTGGGTTCTTGCCCAGAGCGGATGAATTGGAGTCACAACCAGGATGACTTGTGAAAGAAAGCAGGTTTGTTGATGCCAGCGGAAGGACAGGAGTCAAAGGGTCTCAAATCTGCCTTTCCATTAAGGGTTTTTCTTACAGATTGTATCCCAGTTGAAACAAAGAAAGTTAATCATTAGAGTAACATTTCTAAGAAGGATCTGAAAAACATAGTTTTCACTTTTCTCAGTTAATCTTAAAGTATGCTTGGTTCCTGGGGTTATGCAATCTTAGGGTGATAAGTATGGGGGGGCGGTATGGATCTGAAGGTATAGATAACAAGGGATGAAGATACAGATAACAGAGAAGGGATGGATGGGAGTAAAGATAATGTGTGAGGAAATACACAGTTATACATTTTTCATGGAGCTAAATCTTTTTAACGTTAAATCTATAGCTCTGCTTCCTTGTGAGCAAGAGTCACATTGAATTTTTCTAACATTATAAGGCACAGTACTTAAGCTATACTGGATTTTTCTTACTACAGCACCATTAGTGCAGGGCCTTAGACCAGGGTGGCAGCCGTGAAAGTAGGTGAGTCAGTCATTTGGATCCTAGATACGTTTTGAAGGGAGAGTTGACAGGATTTCCTGCAACATAGGAAGTGTGGTATGATAGAATGGAATTAATGATGACTCCCAATTTTTCAGTCTGGGAAACTGGTAGGAAAGAGTTAGGAAAGATGGCTGAGGTGAAGTCTAATAGGCATTTATGTAATAGAAAAAGGAAAGAAATTGAAGACATTGTGTATGGACAACTTTTATGAGGAGATCTAATATAAACAGAAACCAAGAGATGGGGGCTTTGCTGAGAGAAGCATGGACCTACAAATATTTAAGAAAGCTGGTGAATAAAGGCATGAAAGGGAAGATATTTTGTTTTTAAAACCCTTTGAGAAATTCTTTAGAGACAGGATTTACTTTTTTCAAACTTGTTTTTTAAATTTTAGTTAACATAACAAAAATCATAAGAGTAAAAGCAATGTAGAATTTAATTCTATTATGGATTTGTGCTATAAACTATACCATGTTATCTCTAAGATGTTTTCATTCCAATGTGATATTTCACGTAACAACTAAAATAAAAGGTGATTGCAGTATTATAGCGCAATTAAATCAGAAGCTGAAGCTAGGGTAATGTAAATTATTGCCTCAGTTTGCCATTTGGAATACTTTATTTCAGCAAAATGTTATTCCCCGTGATTTTGGACCCAGTATTAATTCTAGAATTACGTGGATATTACATGAGCTCAAGGGAAAAAAAATATTTCTAAGCTAAAATAAATGAAACCTACCATTAATACTATCACTGACCCTTAATAGTTATTTTGTTCTATGTTTACTTCATCTGAAAGTCATTTGCAGAGTAACTGGAATGACTGTTACTTGGCTGGAAAGTGAGAAACTTTGGAAACACCTTAAACTCTATATAGTAAGTGCTGAATAAATGTCTGTTAAATGGATGAATGAGTGCATTAGGAATATATACATGAGTGAATAGTTGCGTGAATCGTAGAAGCATATATAATGCAAAAAGCATGTCATGTAAACAGAGAGCAAGTCATGGGTCTTTTAAAATTACCTTTGTTTATTAACAGGAACAGCATGAAGAGATTCAAAGCAGGACAGTGGGAAAGCACATCATCATTGCCCATTCCAGAACAAGCTGAGTGGATAGGAGTCAAAGGGAACGTGAAGGGGCAAGGCCCTGTCTAACCCAGGTGCTTTGGTTAAAGGACCGCACAGGTGGCATCCTGTGCCCTGGTAATGGAAATTAAAGTTAGTGTTAGAAGATGCTCAAGAGTGAACGTGTCATTCCTGGAGCAGAATTGCCAATATCTGAGAAAAGGGTGGAGGCTGTTTCTCTCTTTTTCTGAGTCAGAAAGTCATGACCTTCTTCCCTTTCCTCCATGTTTAAACTCACACACAACTCCTGAGATTTATAGGCGCTCACACCAAGAATGTGATTGTTCTTATGTGTTCAGACAAGCAGTTTCTCCACCCACTCAACTCCTAAGGCAGTTCCTTAACCAGGTAGCGAATTGAGGCTATGATTGAGAAAAAAATTTACTAGACTTTTGAGAGAAGTTAACCTCCAAATGATTTAGTAATTAAAAAGAAAATGATTTCAAATTCCTAGATGCTTGCATACATATGCATGCATGTGTAGATTAAAATAGATAATAGGTAGCAATAGTTCAATAACTACGTTGGCTTTTAAAATGGGAATTTATTAGGTTAAGAGCTTATAGTTCTGAGGCAGTGAAAAATGCCTAAATCAAGGTATCATCAGAGATGCTGTCTCACCAAAGTTTGGCTGCTGGCGATCCTGGACTCCTGCCACATGGCAAGGCACAATGGTGGCTCTGCTAAGGTCTCTGCCTTTCCTTCCAGGCTCACTTTCTCTCCAAGCTCAGCTGTGGGCCACCAGGCACATGGCAGTGTTCCTTCTTTCTCTCTCCTCTCCTCCTGGCCCCGTTGCTTCATGTTCTTGCTTTCCATGGGCTTCTCTCTAACTCTCAGGGGCCTCTTTGCCTCTCCAGCTTTTTTTTCCCTCCATCCTTTCAGTGCTATATTTATAAAAGACTCCAGAAGAGGATTAGGACCAACCCTGGGTCCCACAATCTACTCAAAACACCTTAATTGAAGAGAATAAAAAGTGATTTAACCAAAAGATCCCTTACTTAACTGAATGTCACCAGAGGTTCCCATGTATAATCAATTAACATGCACAGAAATGGATTAGTGTAAGAACATGATTTTCTGAGGTCCACAAAAGACCAAGCAAACACACAATCTTTGCAGGATTTTCTTGTTTTTTAAAACAGAAAGTGTGTATAGAAGCACAGTTTGGTAGAACTTAATCAGAGAACCCGGCTCTTCTAATGCCAAGCTACAGACCCAACCCTACCTCCCAAGCAATGAAACAAAGGGGGATTTCCATTCAAATAGTTGCAAAATATTCTTTGATATTTCACACACTCTAGTGATGGGAGGCTTTTCTCTTTGGTCAAACAATTAGAACAATCCTGTCTTCTCTAATGAAAAGAAAATGAAATTAAAATTATAAGTGAAGCATTTTGTTGTTTGTCTTTTGACAAAAGACAATAGACACCAGTAAGGTGATAAAATAAATGGACAGAGGAAAGACGCATGTCAAAATTTCCCATGTTTTTTACCACTGATCACTAATTCAATCACATTCTCCAAGAAAAAATGTATTCCATGTTGGAACACATTTCTGCAGTTCTCTATGGACTTTCCACTCTAGGGGACACAAAATGCTCTTTATAATAGTAGAAACTCCCATATCCTGAAGTAAAGAAACCCATTTAGCTTCCTTTAACCCAGTGTTTCCAAAATATATCAATCCACAAATGTTTTTAATATAATACACATCAAGACCCTGCAGAGTCAGTGATATGGAATATACTTGGGGCATATACCTACTCAGACAACAGAAACACATCCAAGTGTGCACAAAGCCAGGCCCTGGGGGAAGGGAATCACTGAGTGGTAATCATAGAGCATGAAAAAATATATTACATAGGTTGGGAACTGCACACCATACAGTTTTGGAGTAGTTGGGATTTTTAAAAAAAAAGGAAAAGAAAAACTGAGAAACTAGGAACCAAAGCCTAATAATTAAATCCACTAAACAGTATTTTTTTTTTTTAAGATTTATTTATTTATTTCTCTCCCCTTCATTGTTTGTACTCGCTGTCTGCTCATCTTCTTTTTAGGAGACACCGGGAACCAAACCGGGGGCCTCCCATGTGGGAGGGAGGGACCTAAGCACTTGAGTCACCTCTGCTCCCTAGACTGTATTTTTAATAATGCCTTCTTGGTGAGACCAGACAAAACTTTTCTAGAATATTAAGATCACACTATTTTTCACTAAATAGTGTCTTCTTAACTCTAAGAACCATTTGTCTTTGGAAAACCCTACTTTTCAGGGGTTCCTTGGAGGAGAATATTGGAGGTTTTTGAAAGCTCTTTTGAAAGCTCACAAGGCTTCTTGAACATCAAATTTCTCTTACAAAACAATAATTGGTTGAATTAAGTGCCAATGAAACAGATGGCTTACATTTCCCTCAAAATGTGCACAGATTAAAAAATTAAAAGAGGAAAAGTACTTGGTAAATCCAGCTTTGTATTTTTGCTGGATTTAAAATGTTTAGAAAAATAGTTTGCAATGTTTGGCTAAAGCCGGTGCCACGAGGCCTGCCTGGACCCATCTACCAGTTCAATTGCCTGAAATATTCTATTAAGCAACCAGATGTGTGAGTGGTTTGTTACTTACTTCTCCACAAAGGGAAACATGAAAATGCAATATTCCTGGAAAGACGGAATCCTTGCTTCCTACTTTTACAAAGGTGGATTGAAATTTACCTCAATTAATTGGTATCAGTATGAATGAGAAAGAGAGAAAGAAATGCTTAAAGAAAACAAGTTAGCTTGAAAAATTGGGAACATAAGTTTGATAAATAGCTTGAACTTTTGCAACTATCAATATATAATTATTGGGATATTTTTTACAATAATGTGTGATTTCATGAAACATATTTATGGAAAATAATAGGCATTTTGTGTGTGTTTTTAACAAGGAGGTAACTTGGTGTTATGAATTATCTTGTAAATAACCCATAAAACTGCTCAAAAATATTATTCATGTATATTGGATGATGAAAGAAGCTGGAACTATACTGCTGCTTGTTATGAATGCAATAATTCATAATCACACATATTCATTCAGTTTCTAGAAGAAATAAATTACACGAGAATTTAAGTTTTACATTTAGCTCTGATGGTCATCACGAAAAACAGACAAGACTCATCAATTATTACATTCCATTTCTAATTTACAGTGAAAATTAGATACAGTTTTACTTCCTTGGTGTGTCCCATTCTTTCTTAATGATGGAACCTTTGGAAAGAGATATATTAGAATACTAGCTTTATACAATGATTTACCTAGAAAGCTATTGCAATAACAAAACCAAATTTGTATTCAATTCTGATAAACATATTTTGTAAATGATTCCATTTCAATATCATATTGAGATCTTGGATATATCAACAATGTGTCTCCTCTTTTACTGGAACTTTGAAATATATTCACAAGATGAACTTTTTTTAATGAAAGCAATTTTATTTACATACCATACAACCCATATAATGTGTACAATTAATGGCTCTCAGTACAACCACCCAGTTGTGCTTTTATCACCACAGTCAGTGTTAGAACATTTTCACTGCTCTAAACATAAAACATAAAAAATAAATAAAACAAAAAAGAAAGATCCTTACCCTTTATACCTTCCTATTATTGACCCTTAGCATTGGTATACTATCTTTATTACAATTGATGAAAAAATATTACAATATTACCATTAACTATAGTCAATAGTTTGCATTAGTTGTATTTCCCCCATATGCCCTAATACCTTGTAGCACACCATTGTTCTAGCTCATGAAAGAACATTCTTATATCTGTACTATTAACTATAGTCATTGTCCACAATGGGGATCACTTTGTCACAGGAAGCGTTTTCATGCTGATATTTTCACTCTAAATATCAAATTTCTGTTTCTTGAGCCACCCTTGATCCTTTCTGTTTCTTGTACCACCCTAGATCCTTTCACTGGACAGATTATCATTCCCAAGGGAAGGATTAAAAACCCTAAAACCAATTAGAGTGAGCTGTGATTTTCTAAGACCTTATCTGCACATTGCTAGCACTAACTCTGCTACAAGTATATTTCAGAAGAGGGTGACCAGCGTAGTCCCTGCTATCAGCCCAAAGAATTCCTATTGCATTCAGCAATGGGCACAAACCCTGGAAGTACATGACATTTAATGAGCGGAGTGAACTAGGAATCACTTGTGCAGGGCATTTTACCTGGAGTCACAGCTTTCTGTGCATGTTGCTAAGATTTTGTATTTTATTATTACCTTGATTCTCTGTTATCTTTGAGCCTCATGCTAAGAACAACTGCAAAAATTTTAGATAACTTTTCAAACCAGAGAATTAAGATTTTTAAAAATATGGAATCCAATCAACTTTTCTTAACTTTTTTCTTTTCTCTTTCTCTTTTTCTCCCCATTGCCTTCCAAAATCCATTTCCTTTATCCTTGAGGCAACATACATCTTTCAAATTTGGCTCAGATTTCTACACAAACCCTACTCTCTGTTCATGTAGTGTGAGGTTCTAACATTAGAGCACTTGACCCAAACTTGGCCAAGCAAGCATTTTTTTTTTTAAAGATTTATTTATTTTTTTATTTCTCTCCCCTCCCCTTCCCCCCAGTTGTCTGCTCTCTGTGTTCATTCTCTCTGTGTTCTTCTATGTCTGCTTGTATTCTTGTCAGTGGCACCAGGAATCTGTGTCTCTTTTTGTTGCGTCATCTTGCTGGGTCAGCTCTCCATGTGTGCGGTGCCACTCCTGAGCAGGCTGCACTTTTTTCGTGGCTGTCCTTACAGGACACACTCCTTGCGTTTGGGACTCCCTACATGGGGGACTCCCCTGCATGGCAGGGCACTCCTTGCACATGTCAGCACTGCACATGGGCCAGCTCACCATATGGGTCAGGAGGCCCTGGGCTTGAACGCTGGACCTCCCATATGGTAGGTGGACACTCTATCAGTTGAGCCAAATCCTCTTCCCCAAGCAAGCACTTTAATGTCTTTATTGTCCACATCTCCATAGTGATGAGTTGGGGAATGGCCTGGTCGAAATGGATTTTCTGTTTCACAAACTAATACATTCTCTTTTTCACTTAGGCCTGTTTGAATTGGTTTATTGGTCATCTAAAATAAAAAACACAGTCCTGGTACACCTTTAAGACACTTTCCTGATGCTATTCATACCTATATATTTTACTTTATGGAGTCACTTCTATGAATTAAGTTTTCCAAAAACTAAATGTTAGAGTTCTTTTTTAGTGATTTAAATTCTGTAATAAAACATAGAGACTCAGAAATGAGCTTTAGTTAGCACTGCATTAAGATCTCATAATAACCTGATGACTTTCTTAGATTAATTGCTTTATCTAGAGTACCTACAATTTTGGGGTATTTTCAGTAGAATTGCTGCTTTGATGCACAACATTGTAATACAGAGAAGATCCTTTGCTTTTTATGAATCTTGTTCTATGTCCCCTTAATTGCTCCTCATATTTGAGTGGCATTTATTTGGAATATAACTCATCAATCTTAGCCTCCATTTTTCATTAAAATTATCTTGGCTTAATTAGTTGGACAGATGCATGTGGATTGAAAAAAAAAATCTTGTCTAAAAGGCCTTGGTCTATAAATTCACAATTTCTCCTTGATTCCATGTGAGAACCATAGCCGCATAATTTCTATTTCAGCTAGAGAGGCAAACAATAGTAAATAATCAAGTCATTGTAGGCTTGGGATGTGATCATATTCAAAGAGTAGCTTTATAGAGATTAAGTTTTAAATAAACATAAATTTAAACAGAGTCTCCCTTTACTGCCTTCTTTAACCTACCCCATTCACGCTGGACTGAGAGGATTAGTGACATAGTCTATGAAAAGCAGTGAGATATTTTCTGACCTTTCTTTTTTCTTCATGTTACTGTACTACATACAGAATCTGTATCCAGAATATATATCAAATTTTAAGGTCAGAAAACAAAAAGCCCCATCAAAAATGGGCAAAAGACTTGTACAGATACTCAAACTAAGAGGATAGCTGTATGGCCACTAAGAAGACAGAGTTTGTTTAAAGCTTCTGCTGCATTTTTCTGCATTTTCTTTTCTGTGTTTTTCTTGTAAAAACTAGACACAGCCTAAAATCGTATTTTAAAAGACATCAGAATGCTTTGGAAACAACAAGGACTAAAATGCCCTAAAATTCTGGAAAAAGAGAAGAGCCCTTCTTAGGTAAGCTGAAAATTGCTGGCTATTTTATTACATGGGATCAATTACTGACTCTGGGCTTTGGGCTGAAGATCAGACTTGGCCCAGGCTGAGGGACTCTACTTGGAGAACTAAAGAAGGTTTGGCACTGACTCAGAGCTGGTGAAAGGAATACAACTAGAAGAGCCTCAAACTATGACATCCCCCCACCATGGTATATTTGCTGAGCTCTATGGCTATCTAGGAGGCTGGTTGGTGGGTCAAACATTCTAGAAGGCAGAATTAAATTTCTCAAAGTCACTTAGCTATTGGAAGACAAAGTTTCAATAGAAAGAGGGAGCTTGCATCAAATGTATGGCCAGTCTCCCTCGTAAGACTTTTCCTAAAATTTAAAACTTGCAGGATATGGAAGGTTAAAGAGCAAGGAACTAACAGGCAGAATTCAATTCCCTACAGTATTAGAAGCTTGAATAAACAGAGATCACACTGACTCTCAGAATCTTTTAAGAACTATTCCTTTGCATTGACAAATGCAAGTTAGATCAAAACTTACTAAAACTGCAATATGGCCCTGAATCTTGTTTTAAAATAATCAGATTATCACTCTATCTACCTAAGAGAGGAAAGGAGGACAACTAGCTGGTGGAAAATACTTTTGGAGACAACAGCTATTTTACACACATACAAATACTAATTTCTAAGTATTAAAATAGGACTGATTACAAAGAGAAAAAAAAAGTAGACCAACAAGTGATAAAGATATTGTAGCAGACAAAGAGTTTAAAATAACTATGACTAATATATTAAAGAATATAGAAAAAAAATCCAAAAAGGATGAGAGAATATTTCAGCAAAGAAAAGGAAACAATTATATTCAAAATTAATAGATACTCTAGAACTAAAATTTGCAATATCAGATATTAAAATTGCATTGGGTGAGCCCAATAGTATAGGGGAAATAGAAGAAGACACGGTTAGTGAACTTAAAGTGTGGTTAATAGAAAATACATGGAAAAGCAAAAAGGAAAAAAGAAAAAGGAAAAATGAAAACAAAGCGTAAGAGAATATTGGAATGCAATTAAATGGTCTAAAAACAAGCCATTGGTTTCTCAAAAGGAGAGGAGAGAGAAAACAGAGCAAACACAATATTTGAAGAAAAAGGTAGCCAAGGGAAGTGGATGTGGCTCAAGAGAGTGGGTTCCCATCTACCATATAGGAAGTCCAGGGTTCGATTCCCTGGGCCTCCTGGTGAAAGCAAGCTGGCCCGTGTGGTGAGCTGGCCTGAGCTGAGCGCTGGCCCACAGGGACTGCTGGCCCTCTCAGGAATGCTGGTCTGCATGGAGAGCTGGTATAGCAAGATGGTGCAACAAAAAGAGACACAGAGGAGAGACAATAAGAGACAAAGCAGATCATGGAGCTGAGGTGGCACAAGAGAATGATCACCTCTCTCCCACTCTGGAAGGTCCCAGGATTGGTTCCTGGTGTTGCCTAAAGAGAAGACAAGCAGACACAGAAGAACTCACAGCAAATAGACTCAAAAAGCAGACAGCGAGCGCAAAACAACAAGGAGGGTGGTGGAAATAAACAAATCTTAAGGAAAAAAAAAGAGCCAAATATCATCTAAAATTAGTGAAAGACTCCAATCTCTAGATTTATGAAGTACGGCAAATACCAAGCAAGATAAATACAAAAAAACTACACCATACACATTATAGCCAAACTGATGAAAACCAGAGGTAAAGAGAATTTCTTAAAATCAGCCAGAGGAGGACAAAAAAGAAATGTCACTATCCAAGAAGCAACAATAAAAACAATAGTTGGCTTTTTGGCAGAAACTGTGAAAACCAAAGGACAGTGGAATGGTATCTTTAAAGTGCTTAAAGAAAAAAAAAAAGCCAATCTAAAATTCTATGCACAATGTATTTACACTATTTTATTACACTGGTTTATTTTCTTTAAAAATAAAACAAAATAAAAATGCTTGTTTTTAAACAAAGGCAGAAAGACTGCTGCTAGTAGAATAGCTTTACCAAGAATAAGAAAAAGAAATTCTTCGAGCTAAAAGAAAATGAACACAGAAACTACAGGAGGAAAGTAGAGCACTGGGGAAGGTAAATGTGGGTGTACATAAAAACTAATATCATTGTTTAAAATGATGACACCAATAATTTAGGATGGTCTATTATATATGTAGAAAAAAATTATATGGCAACAACAGTAAAAAAGGGGTAAGATTTAAAACAGTTACAGATTTCTGAAGTTTAGAGGAAGTCATAGAACACTAAATTAAGATGAACTGTAAAAGTTAAGGATACATATTGTAATCTCTAAGGTAACCACTAAAAGAGTAATACAAAATCATAAAACTAAAAACCTAACAAAGGGGGAAATGGAGTAAAATATAGGACAAATAAAAAGGGATGAGAAAAAAATAAAAAAGAAAAGAATTGCAAAAAATAGAGAATAATAATAAGATAATAATCTTTATCCCAATTATATAAATAAGTAAATTACATTTAATGCACAAAATTTTTTTTTAAAGACCGAGATTCTCAGACTGGATTAAAACAAACAAAAAACCAAGATCCAACTATATGATGTTTATAAGAAACACTATTAATATAAAAGAACAGATAGAATGAAGGTAACAGATGGACAGTAATAAATTATGCAAACACTCCAACCAAAAATAAGGTCATGTAGCTACACTAATATAAGACAAAGCAGACTTTAAGGCAAGACATAAAGATAAAGTACAAAGTTTGTAATGACAAATGAATCAATTCAACAGAAAAACATAACAAAATAAATTCGAGTACATCTAATAACATCAAAATAAATGAAGCAAAAAATGAAAGAACTCAAAAGATTAATGGAGATTTTAACACAACAGTCTGATCGACTGGTAGTAACTGATAGATCAAGTACATGAATATAATTAACTAACTTGATTTAATTGCTATTTTCAGAACTTTAAACTGGACAATTGTGTTTCTCATATTTTTTTAACTGTTCATGAAATATTTACCAAAATAGATTATATGCTGTGCCATAAAGGAAGTATCAATAAATTTCAAACAATATAAATCAAGCAGAATATATTATTTGGCCACAGTGGAGTTAACATTTTTTGAAAAAATTGATAACTAGAAAACCCCCAAATACATGGAAAAAAGCAAAAAAAAATTTAATTATGCCTTGGTCAAGGAAGAAATCTCAATGGAAAGAAATTATTTTGAACTGCAAGCTAATGAAAATGGGTATGTAAAAAACATACAGAATGTAGTTAAATCAATGCTCACCATGAAGTTTATGGATCTAATTTCATTTTAAAAATAAAAAAAGTTTCAATTCAGTGGTCTAAGCTTCCTTCTCACAAAGTTAGAAAGAAAATTCAAAGTAAATAAAACATAGAAGAAAGAAAATCATAAAGATATGGGCAAATTTCAATGAAATGGAAATCATGTTTACAATAGAGAGAAAACTGAAGATAGCATTTCGAAAAGATTAATAAAATTAATAAACTCCTTGTAAGAATGATCCAGAAAACAAAAGAGAACACACAAATTACCAATATTAGAAATCAATGTAGGAACATCAGTAAAGAGTTTACAGACTTTGAAAAGAGATTGAAAGTATTATGAATCACTTTATGCCAATAAATTTGTCAACTTAGATGAATTGGGCAAATTCCTTTAAAAATGTATCTTACCTAAACTAACACAAAAAAAGAAGTGGAAAGTCTGAATTTTAGTCTGGAATTAAAATTTCTACCATAAAAAGTCATTTCCAGTCCAAGTGCTCTTACTGGTGAATTCTCGCAGACACTTAAGGAAGCAATAATATCAATCATACAAAATTTTTCAGGGAAGAGAGGAAAGAGGAAAATACATTAACACCACACATAGTCTTCCATATATACACCCAAGACAGTCTTTATAAGAAGGTAGATTTACCAACCTCATCTATCCCCACCCTCATCCCAGAGGTTCAAGTGATATTAAAGGAAGTAATATTCATTTGCCTTTCTACTTGCTTTACAGACCCTACAAGTTATTTTTACGTAAGTAAGTTACTGTTTCTAAAGGATGTTTCCATGGGATCTTTCATGACACATTATGTATCTTTTTATTTTTGCTCTAATACTTGCTGCTCAACTTTTTAGAAGTTTGCCTTATTTCAGTCAGTCTGAAGTAAAGATGTAAGATAAATAATATTTATTTAGCCTCTATCCTTAGCCCTATTTTATATGTGAGGAAAACTGTGTCCAAGAAAGCTTAAGGAAGTTTTCCTCATAGCAGAAAAGTTTCAGAACTAAACTTTTAACCGGAACTTATATGATTATAAAGCTCTATTTTCATCTTGCGAAATTTCCTGGGGCCTTTGCTACTTGGTCGATAATAAAAAAGCAAAGGCAGTTGTGTGAATGCAGAGAATGTAAGAATGCTGCTATCATCTTTTTATGATAGAAGGTATCAGAATTATTTCCAGAGTGTTGCATAAAGATGATGGACATCAAAAATAATTTTTGGCAGAGAAAAGTATCCAAGGAATGAACACGAATTATATCCCAGGAATTCTAAATTTAGTTCTCATACCAACCTTGGAAATAAAATCTGTTTTGTAGTCATGAGCTGTGAGAGGATACACAGATCTCTCAGGACTAGTGCAATAGTTATTACTCATGACACCCAATTTCAGCAAACTCACCTTACAAAACATACCTGCAATAGCATTGCTAAATCAAGCAGTGAAGTAAACCTTCACTTACCAGCCTCAACCACAACACAAAATAAAGAGGAGTTTCAAGGCTATCGCAAGGGCTGTTTCATAATTGATTATGAGCAAGCAGACATAAGATCCAAGCAAAAATTTATTACAATATGTATCATGTCATCCGGCTGGAAACTGGTTCTAAATAGCAGTCAGTGAGTTTTAACACAATAGACAATAATCTTTTTGAGATGTCACTTATGATATTAAAGATGCCTCTTTTCCATTAGGCAACTATTTCTGCCACAATCTTTTCAAAGAAAATGTTACACTGAAATGACCACTGCATGGTTGAATTTTATTCTACAAAGAATTGCAACTTAAAAACTTGATCAAGAATTATTTATGTTTAGCAATATTAAGGCTTTAGAATTTTATGAAAAGACAAATTGAAGAAACAATGCAAGTATTTTTCCAAAACCACATGGTATTATTGCTGGAGATGCAGATCTTAGATATTCTCACAGCAAGACTATATTTACTTGAGGCAAGTGTTTTTCAACCACATTGTATTATTTGGCCCCAAACATCTCTTCTACACCCCATTGAGCGTTGTCTTGGCAAGCAAGGAGGTAAAGCAATAATTTTTTTAGGCCAAATGATACATTAGGGATATCATCAAAAGTGAAAAATACTCCAGGAATTGAAGAGAACAGTGCCCATGATATTTGGTATTTCATCTTGATCCCAGTAAATCCAGAAGGCAACCCTTATTTTTCATTATTGTATGAGTTTTTAAATCCCTATGTAAGTATAATTTAAGTCTTTTTGAAAAATTAATGATATCTTATATAAAGGATTCTGTATCACATAATCTCCTTAGTCCCTTGATTATTAGTCTGTGATTTTATTTAGGAATTTTGTTGAAAATTACAGAAAAATGATAAAATGAGTTTTGATATTCAAATTCAGATTTGGGAATGCCGGCGAAGGACATATGGCATTATTTGATAGGTTTGAAAAGAATTGTTTTTAAGTAATAGTTTTGAAAATCTCATGATGACTCCAAAATAACAAAATACCTTTTTTATTTTCCAGTTTGACTCTTCTATTAAAATGTAACTGCCCATATATTAATGCCTTACTTGTGATAGTGAAAACCGAGACAGAAACTCTAAAGATACCTAAAGAAAGTTATAAAATCACACCTACTAGCATTATCTACTGAACCCCTAAAGTTCTGAAGAAGTCAATGTAAAAACATTTGGAATGTGAATGTTGCCTTTTAGTCACCAAGTGGAGTAAAGAATGAGCTGGAAAGAGTAAAAGCTGTGTCACATAGACATTTTAGGCTCTGGGCAAGACTAAGACCAAGCCATGTCACAAGGAAGAATGTCCATCTCAAATCAGTCACTCACACTGTTTAAAGCATATGACACTGGGTTATCAGAAGCAATTTAACTCATTTAATTTAGTTCATTTAATACTTCATTACAGCTAGGAATATTTCCTGGTGCCTTCCACTGCTAAAAAGATACTCATTACAAGATACAGTACAAAACATTGGAAAACATATAACAATGCAAAATTGGAATATAATCTAGCAAAGCTTAAAATTGCTTCTCTCCTTGCTTTCCTTTTTAAAAGTAAAGGAACTCCCATGTAAATAGAAGTGAAAATGTGGTGCATCGGGAAGAGACTTTAAAAGAATTTTGGATTTTCCTGGAGATAGAGTGGTGTGAAAGACTTCCCATGATGTCACGGATCATTCAAGCTTTCCTCTCCTAACGTTTTATGATGCATCTACAATAAAAAAAAAAAAAAAGAGATTGCTCTTAACAATGTGGGGAGCCCTGTAATCATAATCCAATTAGCTGGAGGTCTTAAAAGCCAAATTTGAGGATTTCAGAGGTCAGAAGAAGAAATTAAGACTCAACTTCAACATGGCTCTGGCTCAAATTTCCAGGCAGCCAGCCTTCCCTGGAGAATTCAGACTAAGGACATCATGTTTATCAGAGTTTTCAGCTGGCAGTCTGCCATACGGAGTTCGAACTTGCCAGCTTCCATAGTAGCAGGAAAAAATTCCTTGTAATAAATCTCTTTAATACAATCCAGTTGATTCTGTTTCTTTAGTGTACCCTAAATAACAGAGGTATATTCTGTTCATGTTATCTGTTTGTTTCCCTAAAAAATTTTTAAAATATATACTTAAAAATCAGATACAGATAACAAATAGAATTTTAGGTTTTACAAATGCCTAAGCAAGAAAAATTTGTATCAGAAAAAGTGTAGAGTGATGGGTGAAGAATCAGTCAGTAAAGAGTTACACATGTTTGAGTTTAGTATGATAGTGGCAATCACTGTTTCCTAATAATGAACTGATGCTACAGAAAAAATTAGCATTTGCCTGCAAAGCACAAATCAAAGCTAATGTCGTAAAGTAATGTATTAAAATTATTGTGCTTTTGTCTTTACCTTTTTTCTTTGGTTAAATGAGATTCAAAGATTTTTATTTCATAATTCAAAAATATTAAAACTAGTTTTATTATTTTTTAATTTTCTGAACAGAAATTGCTGCCTTCACTCTAAGTCATATATTTAGACACACCTTATCTAGTGGCAAACACATTAGAAAAAAAGTAACAATTAGACTTTCTAGGCAAAATAATTTTCAGGATAGGTTATTATCCAATGACAACTGTAATTTAGTATATCCTAATCATTTTGAGAGGTTTACCCTTACAATTTACACAAATAGAAGCTCCAAAAGGGTAGCTCCAAAAGGGCTACCTTTTGCTTTCCTTAATTTTGATAAGATATAATTCCACCATCCAACTAGGTGAATAGGAATTAGCCTATGTTCAGATATTTTTCTTTTATATATTTATATAACCCAACTCAAGTACAAATTGGCAAGGAGAGCTTTCTCCAAATTTTCTCCCATAAACGGGATTTCATGAAAACTACTAAACCAGCTACTTTGAAACAAAGGATAATATTTTGGATTCACTGACATTTTTAAAAATAATTTATTGAGATCATGGTAATTTGGCTAAATGTAAAATAAGCCATACTGACTATTTTTCAGATTCAGAAGAAAACGGGAAATTTCAGATTTCAATATTTTCACTCATTGTGGAATTGTCTAACTAAATTAATGAGAGATGCAAACTGTGCAAAAGGAATTTTCTCAAAAGTTTCACTTAAATTTCAAATTGTTTTCCTTAGAGGCACACTACCGCAAAGATGAATTAGAATTTAAGCAAACTGAATTTAATAACCAGAAAATCTTTATCATGTGGCCCCATAGGTTCTTGCATTTTGAATACCAACAAGGATAGTGTTGTAGAAGTTGAGAGAGGTTTAATTATTTGCATATAGAAAGGCCAGGACTCAGGAATGATTTTGAGAAGGAAAAATGATTTATTGACAGCCAGCCAGACTCAGGAGCTTTGTTTCAAACCTGAGCCTCAGCCTCGAACAAGATTTTTAAGTCCCTTTTATACAGGGTAAGGGCTAAATCGTTCTTTGTTTCAGTGCTCAATAGGCTTGAATTAGCATATATCTTCTACATCTTAAGTAAGCTTTTAGCATGAACTTCATATATTCTAGATAAGCTTTTAGCACATTTGGTTTGTATTTTCTCTGAATATTTAAAGTTTATAGAGTTTGCATTGCTAAACTCTTTCTCCGGGACTGGAGTCGTTGCCAGGGTCACCAAGGGCAGGACTGCAGCCTCTTACCACTGCACACCTATAAGTTAGGACACAGACCGCTTAGGTTATTTACGAAGGGACGAACAGCTTCCCACTCATAGCCCACATCAATAGCTGTTGCAATTATCCCATTTTTTGCGTGCGAGGCCTCGGCATCTATCTTACTTTGACAAAGCCACTTGCCTCAACATTGACCTTTGGCCTAGTTAATAAGCAGCTTTCCAGCACTGGGGCATAAACTCCCGCAGAGCTCAACCCTGGGTCTGTGGCCACCACCCACGCCACCCACACACCTCACCCAGAACTCACAACTGGTGCCAAATGGTGGGCTAGCCATTCCCACTTCCCCTGACCCCAGGCCCTTTCCCTTTCCCTTGTGTTTGCTTTGAGCTAATCAATCCTTGACTCCCACCCTGGACCACAAGCAATTCTAACATTACAAACACTGCCATTAAGGAAACAAAACATGGGGAATACCTATTTAAATCAATTCAGTAGTTTAATTATGAAATCCTCTAAAACCATTTTAGACATCTTAATTTTTATGAACCAACTAGTTCATTTATTTAATTCATTTTGAAATATTCTTATGCTGAAAAAGAAGTTTGTTACTTTATACAAATAGTGATGATTCCGAATTATATTTTGAAAAAGCAGCATAATATTGGAGGAATTACTTGCTTGATTTCAAAATTTAATATACAGTTACAGTAATTAATAAAATGTGTCATCAATATGGGACTAGACATAGAGATCAATGGCTTGAGGATAGAGTATAGAAATAAGCCCACACATTTATTGTAAATTAATTTTTAACCGTGATGCCAAGGCAATTCAACGGAGAAATAATTTTTATAACAAATGGTGCTGGAACAAGTGGATAGCTATGTGTAAAAAATAAACATAAGCTTACCTCACACATTACAAAAAATTAAATCAAAATGAATCGTAGACCTAAATGTGAAAATTAAAGCTATAAAGCTAGACAAAAACATAGGAGAAATTATTTGTGACTTAGGATACCTAGGATGGGTAAAGATTTCTTAAACATGTACCAAAAGCCTGATTCATAAAAGAAAAGAAAAAAGATAAATTGGACTATACTAAAATGAAAACTTTTGGTTTTCAAAAGATATCATTAAGAAAATGAAGAGACAAGCCACAGAGTGGAGAAAATATTTGCAAATCATTTATATAATAAAGAGCTTGTAAACAAAATTCATTAGTTATCTATTGCATGCCAAATCACCCCAATAGTTATCAGCTTAAAACAACAAGCCATAGAATGTCTTAGGGTTAAGATTCCAGGAAGAGCTCAGCTGCCTTGTCCTGGCTCAGGGTCTCTCTGAGGTTGCAGTCAAGCTGTTGGCCACGTTGCAGTCATCTGGTGCTGGTGCTGGAGCGTTCACTTCAGGCTCACCCACGTGGCTCTGACTCAGTTCCCTCCTGGCTGTTGGCAAAACACCTCACTTCATAGGCCATGTGACTCTCTTTGTGGCACGGTGGCTGACTCCTCCAGAGGGAGTGATCTGAGAGAGAAAGCATATGCAGTCTTTTATAATCTAGCATTCTAAGTGATATACCATCATTTCTGCCATATGCTGTTGCTCATACAGACTAATCTCGGTACAAAGGAAAAGGTGACTACACAAGGATGTGGCAATCAGGAGTTAGGACCTTCTTGGAGGCCGGCTATCAAACAGAATACTATATAAAGAACTTTCACAGCTCAGTGATAAGAGGACAAATAATATAATAAGAAAATGAACAAAATATTCACCAAAGAAAATACATAAATGGCTAATAAGCACAGAAAAGATGCACCAGATCATTAGTCATTAAGAAAACTCAGTGCCACAATGAAGTAGCATTGGGTATCCACTAGAATGACTAAAATTAAAAGGACTGGATAAACACCAACTTTTTTTAAGGTTAAGTCTGCTATGGGCTTATGAGAAGTAAACAAAAACTGCTTTGATATCAAATATAACAGGAAAATAGGAAAAGGGCATTCAAATTAATGTTCATATATAATAAAATTACCTTAAAAAAAAAACAACAAAACACAAGGCCACACCAAATATTGGCAAGAATTTGGAGAAACTGGACTTGTCTAACATTGCTGATGGGTATGTAAAACGATATAACCACTGTGGAGAACGGTTTAGCAGGCTATTGAAAGTTAAGCACACATTTACCATACGATTCTCCAATTCTAATCATAGGTGTCTACCCAAGAGAAATAAAAATATATATCCACACAAAGACTTGCACATGGCTGTTTATAACAGCATTATTTATAATAGCCCCAAAGTGGAAACAACCCAAATGCCCATCAACCAAAGATTAGAAAACCAAAATATAGTGCCCATTTAATGGAACATTACTCAGCAATAAAAGGACTCACTGATCCATGTGACAATATGAATGCATCTCAAAAACATGCTCAGTGAAAGAAGCCGTTTCTATTGGTTTGCTATTGCTGCTGTAATAATTAGTACAAATTTAACAGCTTAAAACTACACACATTTATTATCTTACAGTTATATAGGTCATAAATCTGACCCAGATCTCTGAACTAAAATCAATGTGCCAACCAACAGGAATGTGATCCTTCTGAAAGTTCTAGGGGAAAATCAGTTTTCTTGACTTTTTCTTTCCAGATTCCTTTACTCATAGCACCCTTATTCCTTCTTCAAAGCCTGCAATGGCAATTAGAATCCTTCTTGACTGCATCTCTCTGGCTGTTCTTGTGTCATTGGTCTCTCTCTGACCCAGTTGGGACAGGTTTTCTGCTGTTAAGCTCATGTGATTAGATTGTATCCACCCAGATAAAGCAGGATAATCTCCCCATCTCAAGAGCTTTATCACGTCCGCAATGTATTTTTTGCCATGTGCACAGGTTTCATGGATTAAGGATATACATTTTGGGAGGAACCCTTATTCTGTCTTCCACATCATTTATATAAAACTTCTAGAAAAAGCAAAACCATGGAGACAAAAATTAGATGACTAGTTGCCTGGGACTGGGGGTGAGAAGAGGTGTGAATGAAAATAGACACGAGAGAACTTTTTAGAGTAATGGAAGTGACCTAAAACTGGGTTATAAAGATATTTGCACTAAAATATCTTCACTAAAAATCATCAAGCATATATTTTCAATGGGTGAATTTTATGGTATATAAATTATACCTCAATAAAGCTGTTAAATATTTTAAAAATTGAATAAAAAATAGAATAATTTATTTGAGTAGTAAATATGATAAAAATAAGTGCTAATTAACATGGAGATCTTTAAGATTCTGATTCCTGATAAATTTGTTTTCCTTCCAATCACTTGAATGGATTTTTGGCTTTTGCAACTAATATACTCCATTTACAAATAATGTCTAATCTGCTGATCTTAACCACATTCATTTCATTATGTCACCAGGCAGAAGTAGAAGATATTATTGTACACATTATGCAACTTTGGAACTAAAAGAAAAGGCAAAACAAAGACCTTTCTTTGACTATCTTCATTGGATGGCTTACGAACATATAGACAGAAATGTCAGGATCAGAATTCGGAATGCTTTGTCCCACCACACCCATAAAACTATGGTTCGTTATGCTTAAGAATCATAACAAAGCCAGCTCTTCAATCATTTTTCATCCTTTCTCCATAGTTTCCCCTTGACTGGTTAACTGAGAACTCTGGAAATTTTTGTCTTCCAGAAGTACATAAATCATTAAAGATGCACTTAGCTACTAAGAAGACTAAGCAGGTGATATACATTTGCTCCAGAAATACTCAGGAAGGCTACTTTACTCCAGTGAGTACTAACGACACATACTCTGACCTCTAGTTAATGATGATTCATTACTTTATTCTGATGAGCCTTAAAGTTAGAAATGAGTCAGCTGGCTGAGCCATGTGAAATGGTGGGTGGTACAGCAAGTCTGATGATGACACTTAACAGTAGATGTTAACGCCTCACTGAGGATATTCCCATGATCACATTCATTTTGCTTTTAGTTTGTGCCTCGAGGTTTCCTAGAACTGGAGGTGTAATGTTTAGGGATTGCTTTGAGATGAAAAGTCTGCCCAAAGAGAAGGTGTTACTGAAGGTAACTGCAGAAGCATCCAACTCAAGCTTGCCAAAAACCATGTGGGCAAGAATAAGGGTCTTTTTCTTTTTTATTATCTTTTTTTTTTCCTTCAGATGCATAGATCACACAAAAGAGAATAGGGGTCTTGATGGCCATGCGAACATTATCGCACCTTGAAGAAAGTAAGAATCAGCAAGTAATTTCCCTAAATGCTTCCTTTAAATAAATAAAGCGATTGTTTTGCCGATTTGTGTTCTTTTACTATTTACTCCAATTTTTCCTACTCTATTTTTTTAATCTATTTTGTACTTTTAAAAGTCCATTAACATTTGGTCATATGCTGGCTTTTGATTTGGAAGTCTGCAATATCTTTTTCTTATGTATTGACTTGGGATGACAGAAAATCAGGAACTAAATAGATATTTCCCTGAGAAATGCAAATTTAGAGACATATATCAGTATCTAAATCTCTTGACTTCTTCATTTAAGTTGGGTTTAAAAACAGAAACATTTTTTTCACTCTATAGCCATAAAAGATTAAAGATGTATTCATCTTGAATTAAGTTGGAGTAATTCTTGAGTCAAGAAAAAAGGTACAGATCCTTCTTTTTACAAGGCTTCACTGGTTTGATTCATTAATGGAGTTTTGAATTTTAAAGTTCTCACCTAAGCAATTTTTATCCCTTAAAAAATATATATGCTGAGTTTAATAATAGGTTAGAGCAGTTTCTGTTGCCAAAAAGACTTTGGAGTTCCGTATAATTAGAATCAGATAAAATGTTTGTTCTGTAACCAATTTCAAAGGTGCTATTAAAATGAACCATGACAACATCACAATTTTACCTCCTACCTGCTTCTCTGAGAATTTTTCTATCCATGACCCAGCTTTTGAATAGTCCCACAAGGAATCTCTGGTCTTCAGAAGAGGCAAACCCAGGTAAAACAATTTTTCTAGAGAAGTTGCTATGGTGAAGGCGACAGAAAGGATTCTCATTTTCTTTCTCTCATTTCCTCAATTACTCAGGGGTTATGGCTCCTCACTAAAATTCACCAGCTGGTTTCCAGAGTTTCATTTTGCCAGTCACTAGCAAAAATAATTTTTAAAAAAATGTAGTTAACTTTTATATGTACTATCGCATCTTAAAAGTCAGAATACAAAGATGTGGCAGAAAGAACACTGTCTGGGAGTAGTAAGGAAACTTGAATTTTTATTCAATTTCCATTAAAATAAATTGTGTGATTCAGAAAAAATCTTTCGTGTCCTTAGCTTAAATTGGATTCCAATGAAACTGTTCTAAAAACTTATTCCAGAAGTCAAAGGGTTAATAATTGGCCAATAAGCAAACGGGCTGCAAAGTTAGCTTTGAATTTTAGAAACTAGATCTTAAATTCCAGGGCTCTTCATGAAATCACAGGAATACTGGAAGGGATAGAATAAGGAAGGAAAAAAGAGAACCATGTGAAAAGTTCTCACAGATGAAAACTTCTGTCAGAAATGTGTATAATTTCTTGCATTTTTCCCATCTAAGCTTTTGGTCAATTAGAGACTATAGTCAGAAAGATCATAGAGCTTAGATGCTAGAAGTCATTTAATTAAAAGGAAAAATGGGACAGAACTCCACTCCTCAACTTTCACTCCCACCCCCACCAGTCACCTTGTGTGTGTCATTGTTCCCAATTAGGAACAAAGACTTTTAGCTATTTCAGTTTAAGCAAATGTTACTGAGGAGGATTTCACAGGAAAATTTAGTAGAAAAACCTAAAGGTCCTTGCTAACATTTTCCCCCAATCTTACTATCCCCTTAACCTTATTTCATTTGCCTTAGTTCAAAACCCAGATATCTAAACGGCAGAGCCATAAAGGGTTTTTTAAAACAGCCATGGGATTGCAGGCTGGTCGTCTGACATGATGTTTGCTGGTGTTAGAGCTGCCTTGGTAGCAATTTCTAGATCCACAGAACAGTGCCTGGTACATGGGAGGAACTTGGTAAATGCTGGATTGATGAACAGACAAACCTAAACAGGCTTTGTTTTCGTCAGTCCTATCCTTGCTCCCTGGCAGAGTGGTCACAGCTGTAAGTACCAAGTGGGTTAAGGGTTGCAGGAATAGATTAACGTGTTTCACTCTCTCTCTCATTCTCTCTGTTTCTCTCTCTTTCAGAGCCCTCTAACCATCTCTGAAAAAAGTATTGCCTTTTGCACCTTGTCTGACCATATAGTCTCAGAAGGTCCACTTCATGAATATTAATCAGCAGATAAAGCATTATAAAATAAAAAGACCACTGACCAGCCTGTCTCCATTCTGACCCATAAGTTAATGAAATAGTCATATCTTAAAAAAAAATTGGAGCAAAATATGGAATTTTAAAATTTTGGGTTGCGAAAACAATATTTTTGCCCTTTCTTGGGGTTTAAAAATTCTATGTACTGGTACAAATAAATATTCAATAGATACTTGTTAAATAAGTGACTTCTGAGTGTCCATTGTAAGTTGTTTCAGAAAAGATTTTATAATAAATCTTAGCTGGTTTCCACGAAAACTAAATGTTAATGCAGCACACTCAAACTTGTCTATGTTCTCATATTGACACTGTTTTACCTCATGCCATATCAGATAAAGTTTCATGAGTTTATCTCTAGAAGGAAGGCCTTCTGGTCAAACTCAAAAACAAGGATCAGAGAGAATGAGGTGGAGTTTCCTCCCTGAAATCAGCTGGCACATTCTGTATCCATTACGAACCCTCACATTCAATAAATTGGAGAATGCCAGAATACTGCACAAGTGGAGTTTTGCTGAAGATCAAAGCATAACAAGTTGTTTTAACAGAAATTTTGCACTCTTTTCATTTCCTCTAGGTGGTAAGCCACTGAATTGTAGTAATTACCCAATTTTCTGATTGGAAGCAATTAGTTTCCTTCCTGACACTGAAAAGTTCAAAGAGCAAGCTACCTCTCTATGGTCTTAACTCTCTACCTCATTTATGATTTTTCCAGTTAGTTCTAAGGGGACTGAAATTCAAATATTTTTTTTAATAGAAATTCTTTAGAGTAACTCGGAAGAGCTTATGCTTAAAACCCTAAGTGGTTTGTTTTATATCCATAAACAAATTTATTTGGTCATTTCTAATTCTTACTGATTTTTATTTAAATGTATTTAGCAGCTAAAATTAGCAAGAAAATTGTATCTGATCCAGGCATATTTTTACAGGAATTTTTATTTATAGTTCAATGATTTCTTAATTAAATTGCAAAATTAGAACTGGGCATAAAACTTTTTTAGTTTGAAAGAGTTTAAAAAGAAGGAGAATGTATAAATAAAATAATTTTGCTCTATTTCTCTTCATTTCCAGATAGAATGATTATTTATATAAAATTTTTACCCTATGCAATTTTGAAAATAAAATTCCTTAGATAGAGAGTTGGGAAAAATTTTATAGTATTGCATATAAGCTATGACTAGGATTTAATCAAGTCTCATTTTTCAGAATAAGTTCTGAATAAATATAATAGTAACTATTATGATTATTAGTATGTGCGGTAGTCCCTGAAATGGACATAAACAATAGATAGAATGTGTGTAAAGGACGGTAAGCACAGCATCATTGAACTTTAGACTGAAAAGATCTCTAACTCCTGAGTTTTATATATGAGAAAATTTAGTTTCAGAGGAATAAAGTATCTCAGGCTAAATTGTCAGTTAAGGCTTAGTTGAGGCAAGAATCCATATCTTCTACTTCTAGTCCATTACCTTTATAATCTGCTTTTTCTACATAAACTAGAAAAAAAGAAGTGACTATGTGTCTTTAACTATCCATATAATTACTAATTTAAAAAGTCTCAGTTAAACCTTGATATTATACCTAAATACAGAATTATACCTGAACTAGAATATTCAGGTTATTTTGCCTGGATATACCTTGTATAGTGGGGTCAATCTCGTAGGTAACGTTCAACCAATTGATTGCTTATACAGTGTCTATTTCTGTTGTGCAAGGACACTATGACAGTAGAGAAAATAGAAAAAGAAAGGAAGAACACAATTTCCACCATCATAATACGTAATGTTCATTTTTTTACTTTCTACTTATCTACGCTTACATAGTTTCTGAAGTCATAATAACGATGTAGTTTATTTAACATTTTGCCATAATTTTCAGGTTATTGCATAATGTTCATAATTATTACTTGAGCAGCTACATAATATTCCATTGACTCATTGTGCTATTCATTCAGCCATTTCTTTCTCCTTGAGCAATTAGTCCATTTCCAACATTACTATAAATAACACTGCAGTGACTTTCTCCATGCACACTGCTTTCATATGTTGTTTTCTTTGAATTATTTTCTGTGGATAAATTATGAATTACAGAATTTTAAGTGGATATGCATATTTAGATATCAACATGGCTCATTATTTATTTTGCTAAACTGTTTCCCGAAGGGGTTACCGCCAATAACTAAAGGATAAAGTCATACAGGATCCTGTGAATAGACAGCATAGCGCCATGTTTACCTGAAGCGGGTAAAGCAGATAGTGAAGACAACAGAGAAACCACTGGTACGACAGGTCCTGCACACAGAAGTCTTCAAGGGTAATGTGTAGGGCCCTCCCCCCCCAAAGAATCCCTAGTCGTCTTTCTCAAAATTTATAACACAATTTCTCAGTCAGTGCCTTCTTTGGAGCTAGTGTTTTAATAAAGTTAAGGCATTCCATGACCCAAGGTTAACTCATTAGCTAACTCACATGCAGAAGCTAATTTATCTGATTTGCTTCCGATTAGCAGTGGAAGCAAATAATCATTGAGTATTAAGAAGGAAATGGTGGGGAGCTTGAGACTCTTGTGCCTGTTGCATGAAAGAAAATAAAGAACCAGACTTTACTCTTTCATACTTCGTGTAGGTACATGTTCCCTTCCTCACCGCCCCAGTCAGTGAAGGCCATGCTATTTTAATTTCCCTAGTTCTTTAGGTTTCAAACCCAGGACTTGCAGATGATTTACTTGTTCATTGTAGCCCCACACTTCTTCTCCTAGCATACTTAGCTATACAGTTACTATTTATGGAAAAGCCACTATGTGCCCATACACTTTCTTTGGTGCTTTTTATTCAGGATCTCATTTAGTCCTCACAATGTCTCTATATAGTGAGCATCATTTCTTTCAAGTCTATGGAAATCAAAGCTCACAAGGTTTAAATAACTTGTCCATAATTACAGTTATGTGGTGGGGAAGCCAAGACTCTCCCTTCTCTAAAGGATTCTCCTCTATGAAATATCTCTTAGAGGGGCACAGTTGTAATGATGTAGAATGTCTGCCACTGTATGTTATGGTATTTCTAGAATAGCTACATATCTTTTGGGATTTTTGTATTCATAAAACTCAAAAAAAACATTTTTGGTTAATTTGCTTGCTTAGAATGCCAGTCAAACTGGACCTTTACTTTGCTGTTAAATGCTTAACATAAAAATAAAAATTGGAATCATAATAATGACCCAAAATGAACTCTGTAATATATTTTATGAAATATTATAATATATTGCACTCAGTTGTCTTGACTAAAATGTAATTTAGTCACAACAAATAATGCAAATCAGCAGTTGCATTACCAGTGGAATCTCAATAATATTTAGATTTTAAAAGCCATTCTTATTTATCTCTTTAGGTTCAGGCCCCATAACACTAGAAGATGCAGAGTTATGATTTTAACTGAAATGTCTCTAAATATAAACCTTAAAAAGTAATTAGATACTACAAAGAGTTTGGGACCGATAAAATTTTAGAGAAGAAAAAGAATGCAGTAAGAACGTATCTCAGATTTAATGACTTTTTTCCCTCATATAATGAAGCTGATCTCTGGGCAAATCATTTTAAATTACTCACGAGAATGTATGTATGTTTATGGTTAGCTGAAAATATCTTTATGTGGAGTTGAAGAAAAATAATTCCTTCCATTGTTTTGAAACTTTCACCCAAGCAAGAATTGGATGGATTTTAAGTTTTTAAATTTTGAAGAATAATACAAGAAAATTAAGCTCAGGAGAAAAATATTTTAAGTGTGCAATTAATATATTATTCTCCCCACAGCCTCATGCTCAGGCTCGGCAGTTTCTTTGCAGCTGCGGGGCTTGCAGCTGGCGAGAGGAGACCTCTGTCTGCAATCAATGACATAGATGATACAGAAATTGAAGAAACACAAGAAGAGAACAAAATATGGGAAGTAAATGTGGAGCGTGAGCAAATTCCCCCAAAATTTAGGCACTTGGGGGAAGTGCAACACCACAGAAAAGTTTGCTGCTAGAAAATCAAGAAGTAAGGATTATAATGTGTATAGTGACGATAACAGCTAAAGTCAGGAACTGGAGATGCTGCTGAAGAGCTTCAACAATATATACAAACTAAGGAAATAGCAGATATCACTCGGTTCTTACCATTTCCTGAAGGATCTGTGAAGAAAGAGGGAGTGAAAGAGACCAAGCTGTTAAACACACACACAAATAAATAAATAAAAATAAGAAGAAGCTGTTAAACAAAATAAATAAATAAATAAATACCTCAAAGCGGGTAAACAGAAGAAAATGACTTGAAAATGAGATGGCACTGGAAACAAAGGATCCAGTCCTTTCCTGAGGAAAAATGGCTTACAGGATGAGAATGATTAACCTAGAGAGTGTGTGAAAATGAGCCAGGGAGTCATCGATGAACATACAGTAGCAAAGGAAAACAAATTTGACAATATTTTCTTGAAAGGAAATGTAGTAAGAGTGACCAGTGTACATTTGATCATGATGCAGAGATAGAGAAGAAAAAGGGAAATGTGTAGGTTCTATTCCAGGGATATTGCACCAGAGGTGAAAACTGTCTGTATTTGCATAGTGAATATCCATGCAAGTTTTACCACACAGGAATGAAATGTTCTCGGGGTAATTCTGCAAGTTTTCTCATGCTCCCACAAGAACTGCTGCCTAGAGTTTTGGATACTGAAGAGAAGTCCTCAGGTAAATAAAAAGACAACAAAAGGTGTCTTATGAGCTCAAAAGGTGTTAGCTAACCTGCTGAGGATGACAGAGAAGAATGTTGGCAAGAAGCTGAGTCATTGATAACCGAGTCACAACCAGCCTTCAAGAGCAGATTCTTAAACCAGATTTCATGCCATGCGAAATACTACATTTTAAAAATTTACTGTTTAACCCATTTTGATTTGGGTTTTGTTACCTGCAGCCAAAGGCAAGCTAATAAACGTGAGCTGAGGTCAAACCTACATTTATCTATTCAAAGTTCACATTCTTCCCCCCCACCAAAGATTTTGTTTCAATGGACTCTGCTCCTACATAGAGCTCACATTAAAAAAGCAAGACAAGCAAAAACAAACAAACAAAAGAAAACCCGGGGAGGAGTGTTTTCAAAACATGGGGCAGAAAACTGCACTGGAATCATTATGTTTAGAAGGGCTAAGGGGAGAGAATGGCTTGGTAAGGAAAGAAGATGCCCAACTCATCCAAAACTGTGGAGTGCTATTGCTTTCTGTGAAATTGGCAATATTCATTCATATCATTTTTTAAAATGAGAAAATATAGGCTTTTTTTAGTTACTGCATGTCATTAATTCTAACACATTTAACATCTGTGAAATTGGAGCCTATTTTAAAATTGATGGACTATCACATTTGAACTGGCAGTTTATTTTTTTGCTTAATGATACATTAAAATTGGTGGATCTTATCATCAACAATGTATTTAAATTTGATCAAATATAATTTTTAACTAAAGTTATACATGTATAGTCAAATAAAAGTTTACTGTGAAATGGAAAAAAAAAGTCAGATGCTTAGAAACCCACAAGGAAACTACTCTGTGTCTATAATAGGTAAAACAATACTGGTCATAAATATATCTTGAAATTTCACTGCATATTCAGCCTTCCTTTACAAGATAGTTAAACTCCAGATAGTTATGTAGTTATAAAAATAGTTATATATCCAGAATTAAGTCCTATGTGGGTAGGAGGGGGTTGTTATCATGATTCCATATAGGTACACACAGGCCTCAAACTTTTCTTGTAAATTGTTCGACTCTTAAAACATAATATCTCAAAGAAAAATGTTTCAAATTACAGGCCTCTCCCCACCTGAAACCCATTGAATATATAATTAAATTGAACTGTAGCAAGTATGTTTGAGATAGAGCTCTTAGTTCGGTGTGGAAGGAGACAGACCACACATTTCCTTCTCCTTCCCTGGTCACAGGAGAGAGAACATTTTGGCACAGGCAATATGCCTTGGGAACCTTTTGACTTCTGAATGTTGCCTCATACTCAGTTATTTGGGTTCACCATCTTCAGATCCTGTTTTAAACTGTGCTTTCTGGCTCACTACTCAGCTCCAGTCTACCTCCCCCCAAAATTTTGTCCTGCAAAATTATCTCCTTCCCCTTGGCCCTATTACAATGCCTTGCACACGATAGGTATTCAATGATTATTCCGAAAGAATGAATGAAATAAGAAAGGCAGAAATTAAGAGAGAAGGTATGACTTTGATCCTACTTTTTACAACCTCTTCACTTTGTCTGCATTTACATTCTCAGCTGGTTGTTCTACAATGGTTCCCTTAGAAGCATGAATGTGAGTTCCGGTAAGCATGCCGAAGGTGGTGGAAAGGCAGCCGTGCAGATGTTTAGATTCAGTGTTGAAAGAAGGCTTGCCTTATTCTGAAGAGACATGAATAGTGAGACCGCATAGCTCCAAAGACCATGATGAATCATGATGAGTCAAGGAAAGCACACAGTCGTGCATGCCGTGCACCTCTTCTTGACTTGCTCCCCATTGTGTTCCGAGGGACGTCACCTAAAGGCAGTCATCTCTCTCCCCTACACAACGTGTAGAGAGGCACGATACAACAACACAGCTGCTGCGCTCCTGTTCCACCACTGGGGCTCACCGGTGGTGACCCAGGCTGGGTGTGGCCCCATGCCCCGTGGTGATTCATGAGCAAGGCGCCTCCTCAGTCTTTCCTGTGCTTGCATACCTATCCCATTGCTAAGCTGCTTCTGATTAGAGAGCCCAGGCACATGCTCTTGTATGGTCAAAAAGGAGACACTTCCTCTGTACAGAACCCACTCAAGGTACCGACATGGGCACATGGCAGGCTGCCAGCCAAAATGTACCCACTAAGCCCCTAACAAATGAATCATGAATCTAGGTGACTGGAGAGGCAAATGTTTACCATGGAACAGTAACAGAAAAGTCTGGGCTTTTTGCCATTTCGGAAAAAAAAAATCATATAAACTTTCTTATTCTTTCCTGGCTAGAGCTCTAAGAAGGTGCAGTGCATCAACTCCGTTTTTGGAGGAGCATATTGACAAAAAAATAAAAAAATAAAAGGGACTTCTTTATAGGTTCACAATGAAAAATGTGTGTGTGTGTGTGCATGTGTTAGAAGTGATTTTTCACTCACATGAGATTAATTTGAAGGATGATGCTATTATAATTTAGCCCTTTCTTCTCACATCCCTTCATAGTTTAAGGTAATACAGCAAGCAGTCTGTTATTATTCTTTGGCCACCAGGAATGAAAGCAGAGTAAAAAAAAATGTTTTATAAGTGTGGGCCTTTGTAGTTAGGCAGAGTGGGTTTCAGTTCCAGCTCTGCCAGACTGGCTTTGTGACTTTGGGAATGTTACCTATTATCTTTTAGCCTTAGGGTTAGTAATAATTTCTCTCCCTTATGGTTGTTGTGATCAGACAATACATGGTAGCACTTACAACAGTACCTGGAACAGAGTAAGTGCTCAACAAATATTGCTTGACAATTATTTCTTTGCTGACATTATTTCTGTTGTAGCAGAGAGAAGTCGGGTATTGATGGTATTGAAGGCCAGGACACTAGAATCTGAGAAGGAAGATTTATTAACAGCCGGCAAGGTTAGGCAGACTTCTGTCCTCATAAAAACTGCGCCCTGAATAGGATTTTTGGGTCCCTTTTATACAGAGGATGTAGGAGTGGGGAGCCAAACAGTGCTTTTATGCAGAAGGATTTTCTTTGTTAATTTCTTAGAGTTTTAAGTGTTTTTTCTGAGTACCAGATAGGTTTTATTTATTTATTTTATTTTTAATTTTTTAAATTCTATAATTGTTTTATTTACAAAAAGGAATCATAGAAGATCTGGAAAATATAGATGAGAACAAAGAAGACTATTTAAAGATTCAAAGTCTTCAGCAATCACCTTTATAACAATAGTGTGATGAGCATCCTTTTGCATGAATTTTGTGTGTGTTGCAGATTATTTTCTTAGCATGATTTCCAAGTGGTGAAATTGTTGGGTTAAAGGTTTCTGAAATGTAAAAGCTAAATTGGCTTTAGCTATACTGACTTTTCCTTGTACCTGCAGCACATAAATGTCCAAAGCTCCTATGACCTTGGAGAGATATGGGGAGAAATGCTCTTCCAAAGCAGTTGTGCTGAAAGCCCTGCTACTGTTTCACCAAACTCTTATAGAACTGTAGTGGAAGCAGAGAGGATTTAATGATCACATATTGAAGGCTAGGACTAAGGAAACTCTGAGAAGGAAGATTTATTATGACCAGCCGGGCCTGGTGGACTCCTGTCCAAAAAGCCGAGCCCTGAGTGGAGTTTTTAGGTTATTTTTATACAAGAGACACATGTGGTGGGGCCAGGAGAGGTTTAGAGGTCAAAAAGACTTTGTTAGTTTTTTAGGATTTAGCTATTTATTTGAATACCAGTTAACCGTGAATTAGCATATCTCCCACATTCCAGGTAAGCTTGAAATAACATATCCTCCACCCTCCAGGTAGCTTGAATTAACGTATCACCCACATTTCATTTGGATGTAACTTTGAATCCACATTCAGTCTACAACTTTTCTGAATATTTAAAACCTATAGGGCCTATATTACTTAATTGGCTTTCTAGCACTTGGATACAGAATTAGATAAGTTTGAATTCATGCACAGGTTATATTAAACGCCCTTTGATGACTTGCTTAAGTTTATTAAGCTTTGGCATCACTATTTTCAAAGTTATGAGGTGGGCTGCTGTATTATTAAGGGGAGGAAGCAGGGAAATATGATGAGAGCATGGGAGGAGTTTCAGCTGTTCACTGTTTCGACTGCTAATTCTTCTCATTAATTTTTTCAGGAGGACTTATTGATAAAGTTTCTGGGAACATCCAGGGCTTCTCTTGGCTTTTGGAGGAAGTCTTCTTCCAAGTGGTGGAATCTTGGGGAGATTTTTTGCTATGTTCCAGATCTGTCTACTGATTTCCTATCTTACTAGCCTGTTTTATTTTTTTCTTTAAAGCGTTCACACCTTTAATCTCAAAGGGAGTGCTGAAGGGAGATGATCTTTTTTCTGTAGCCACCCCCCACCGGTCAGGGGCAGTTGACCCCACCTGACAAGGAGTGAAACTCTCCTGTCATCCCATCTGGGTTGGAGGAAGATGGATCCGGCTCCCCGGGAGAAGCTGGATGAAGTTTTCACATGGCCAACAAGACGATTCTTGTAAGCAGGGCTTATGCCTCCTAACAAGCAGGAAGTGCCTGCAGAAGAACGACTATTCAGCTTCAGCCCTACCTTAAGAAAAAGGGTGTCAACCCTCTGAGATGGAGTTGAGGAGGTTAGTATAAGGAACGGGGGAAGGCAGCTGGCCCAGCAGAGCGATAGGTCTTGAATTAACACATATCCCCCACATTCCAGGTAAGCTTGAATGAACACATATCCTCCAGGTAAGCTTGAATTAACACATTTCTCCCACATCCAGGTAAGCTTGAATTAACACATACCCTCCAGGTAAGCTTGAATTAACACATATCCCTCACATTCCAGGTAAGCTTGAATTAACGTATTTAGTCTGCATTCTCCCTGAATATCCAAAGCTTATAGAACCTACATCACTTAATTGGCTTTCAGGGAACTAGGCATACTTGGATATAGAATAAGTTTGAATTTATGCACAGGCTATATATATATATTTTTTTTTAAAGATTTATTTATTTATTTATTTCTCTCCCCTTCCCCTGCCACCCCGGTTGTCAGTTCTCTGTGTCTATTTGCTGCATCTTCTTTGTCCGCTTCTGTTGTTGTCAGTGGCATGGTAATCTGTGTTTCTTTATGTTGCGTCATCTTGTTGTGTCAGTTCTCCGTGTGAGCGGTGCCATTCCTGGGCAGGGTGCACTTTCTTTCGTGCTGGGTGGCTCTCCTTACAGGGCGCACTCCTTGCGCATGGGGCTCCCCTATCTGGGGGACACCCCTGCGTGGCAAGGCACTCCTTGAGCGCATCAGCACTGCACATGGGCCAACTCCACATGGTAGGAGGCCCGGGGTTTGAACCGCAGACCTCCCATGTGGTAGACGGAAGCCCTAACTGCTGGGCCAAGTCCGTCTCCCACAGGCTATATTATTATGATAAACTTCCACCAATCGCATGATGGCCAAAGTGATCTACTAGATCTTCTTTGTTCATTTAGAGAGAATTCTTTGGGAAGCAGTATTTAAAAAATACCTATTCATCTACTGTCCTTTCAAATCTTGATTGAAGATTTTATTCATACTCTTTGTTTGGGCTGCCCTTATCACCTTGCCTAGTGAATAAAATAACGTACTTCAGAAAATGGAAGTAAGACGTATGAGAGCTCCAAGACTGTGCAGAATCTGGTATAGTAACATACTCTATGGCAGGGGGAGACAATTATGGGGAAAGGATTTGTAGAGTATGTATGAATAGCTTATTATTGGCATTCTGTGGTATGTACATACGTAATACACACATAGCTAAACCCAGTCTTCGAGAACTGGAGTGTGTGCCCCAGATGTGCTCATCTTTCCAGCAGAATGCTTTTTTTTCGCTGCAGTTGGCTTCTATTTGACTCTTTGGCAATCTGACAACCTGTGATAATCCCATGTTTGGCACACTGAGAATTTGCAGGTTTTCTAGTATCTTCTTTCAAATATTCAGAGAGAAACCAAGAACATCAAACTCTTTTCAGTTACACTACAAATGCACCAGGAAGTTTCCCACTGTTTAACAGAGCAGAAGTGATTTATTGAATGTGAAAACGAACTATAGGTTGATGGAAAGTTGACAGCTAATAAAATGTTTGCAGTTGGGACTCATCTTTCCAGGCAAAAGATATTTAAGTAGGAGGCCAGGTGAATTGAGGTGATTTGAACTACTTATGAAACAAAGTTCTGACACTCATTCTCTAAGACTATTAGTATGAAATATGGTTTGCCAACTTCAAAGCTGAGTGATGAAGGAAAGAAAAGATGTGAAATTTTAGAAACATACTTCACAGGAGACTTATTTCTGATGCTCTAAAAATATCAGTAGGTCTTCATGTAAAATTTCCTTGTATGGTCCCTTTCCTTCAGAACTTCTCTTTCTAGTCCAAACCTCATTTCAACCACAGTGTGAGCTAAGAAGAGATAGGAAAAAATTTCTTGTATTTGGGTCTGTCAAAACCAAACAATAATGTACCTCTCTGATGTTTTAGAGATTTTGCTTCTGTTTATAAAATTTACCAAGCTTCATATTTGTAAGCCACTTAATAGCTTGTCAGTAACTTGTTTTTACCACTCTTGTTCAGGATCTTGGTATCTTTGTGATACTTGCAAAATAGGGTTTATTATCTTCATTGGTCAGATTAAGTAAACCGAAGGACAGAGAGGAAAAGTGATTTGTTTAAATTTATTATTGCTAGTAGGTGGAAAAAACAGGATTACAACAACACAGGAAAAGATTATATATGCCCACATCCACACACAGGATGCTATTATGATGTTATTACTGTTCTCCTCGATATATTTTTCCTCCAGTGTCTGATTTATTCTTTCCTCAAGCATGAATCAAAAGCTTGTTTTATGCTGTGCTTGCTGCCAACTGCTGAGGAGTCAAAGGTAATAAAGACAACACTCCTTGCTCTCTGTAGTGCCTCAATGGGAGAGACAGAACCCTAACGAGATTATGAAAATCTAGGGTAGTTAATGTCGGGATGGAGGTCTGTTAGGAACTTGTGTAAGTCATTTGTCCATTGATTCTGTGATATTTTTTTGGATCCTTACTGTGTGCCAGTCTTTTTATCCAGACTACAGGGATGTGGACTAGGGAAGGATAAAAGGATCTTGAAGGTAAGTTTTAAGTGAATGTTAAAGTTATCCAGGCAAAAGAGAATGGGAGCGAGCTCTAGGTGAAGAATATCTTGATAGGCAAAGAATCCAGAGTACGTGGCTTATTTGTGGACTCAAGTAAGTTCAGTAAGACTGTATGTACATTTCAGGGACTGAAGGGAAGTTGCTGAGGCTGGAACTTTAGCAAGACTCTCAAAGGCTTTGTAAACCATGCTAAGGAATGTGGACGTACTTCTGATTGTTATGGTAAGACACTGAAGGATTTGAAGCAAGAGTGAAGTGAGACTTGAATTTAAGAAAAATAATTTCTCTCCCCTTCGAAACAGAGAGAGTAGTGTAAGGGTTGTCCTGATAATCTAAAAGAGCAATGAAGTTGACCAGAATGGAGACAGAGAGAATGGGAATGGCAAGAAGGGATGGTTCAAAAGGTGTAAGGAGACAATGTCCATAATACTCGTGGCAGGACATTGCTTCTCTGAATTCATCTTCTCATCTGTGAAAGAGGAAATAGCACTTGTATAGAAGAGCTGTGAAAATCAAGTAAAATGATGTTGTGAGGTGCCTACTGTACATACCGAGGGTGCTGAATAAATAGTAATACCCCTCCCTCCTTTAAAATAGTACAAATTAACACATGCCAATACAGTAGAATTAAATTTTGTCAGAAACCAAGTGAAAACCTTTTTCCCAAAGATGCTTTGAATTTAAGCACTAGGCAATTTGTGCTATCACTTCAAATTCCCCATATTTCAGTTTCATTTAGTTATTGTAAAATATTTGTTGAAGATATCCGGCATTGTTTCTTTTTAGAAAGTGTTTTTCTCTTAGTCTTTCTCTTAAATGATAGTTTGCTGGGTAAATAATTCTGGAATGCAAAGAATTTTTCTTTAGCTCATTATAGGTATCAATCCTTTGCCTTCTAGCTTGCTTCGAGGTTGAAGAGAAGTTTGCTGTTTTCTTATGGTTATTCTGTTTCAGAATAACTTACCTTTTCTTTCTGGTCGTTTATAAACTCTGTCTCTTTATCATTAATGTCCTACAGTTTTACCGTAATGCGTATTTATTTTAACTTATTCTCTTCAGCATTTGGAATATACCTTTTCTATTTCTGCATTTTAGGGACACTATAAAATTAGTACTTCAAATAATGCCTTTACCCCCATTATCTCTATTCTCTCACTCTAGACGCTTATATTTTATTTTTTCTCTAAACAATTAATATCTCTTAATCTCTGCTTTATATTTTTAAATCTCTTTAATTCATGGTTTGGTATTCTAGAGGATTTCTTCTGTGATAGTTTCAGGTCATCATTTCTTAGCTATAATCTTCAATAAAACCCATCTATAGAGGGATTTTTTTTCCTATTAATTCCATTTTTAAAAATTATATCTCTCTATTCTCTTTTTTCCCAGAGTAAGTTGTTTTCTTATCATGCTATGTAAATATTTATCTTATCTCTTTAATAATTTTAAACATATGCATTGCATAGTATTAAAAATCGTTTATTATCTTCAGGCTTAAGATGCTGACTCTCTCTCATAGTTGTTTATTTCTGTTTGTGGTTTGTAATCGTTTTCTTGTAAATTCATCTTCAGCTGTTATCCTTTGTGTGTGTGTTTGTGTGTGTGTGTGTGTGTGTGTGTTGGGGGAATTCCATGTGCTCTGATTACTGCAGCATCATTATAGATGAGTCTTCTGCTGATGCCCAGGGGCTTTCTTTGATTGCAAACAAGTTTGATGTTAATTTCACAGGTTAATATTTTGGTTTCTCACAGCTGACTTCTTTCCAGTCAAAATTTTCAAAGCCTGCAGTTTTAACACCTTCTCGTCTTCCTAATTGTGCATTAAAAGCCCATTTTGGAACCCTTAAGTCCATTAACTGTATCCGAAGCCCCTGTGGTTGACATGGCTTCAGTTCCCACTTCCTCATATGGCTTTGAACTCTCTCTCTTTTATTTTTTTAAAAGATTAGTTTTATTTATGCCTCCCACCCCCTTGTTGTTTCTCACTTGCTGTGCCTGTTTGTCTTCCTCGTTTCTTTAAGAGACACGGAGAGCTGAACCCAGGACCTCTGATGTGGGAGGGAGTGCCTAATCACTTGAGCCACCTCTGCTCCGTGCTTTGCTGTGTCTCTTTTTGCTTTTTCTCCCAGTGTCTCTTGTTGCATCATCTTGCTGCGTCAGCTGGCTGTGCCTGCGCTGGCTCGTCATCTTCATTAGGAGGAACCCTGGTTTCTAACTAGCAACCTCCCACGTGGTAGGTGGGAGCCCAGTCACCTGAGTCACATCACTTCCCCCTCTCTTTTTTTATATTTGCTACCTTGAAATTTCCCTTTCACTTGAAAACATATATATTTTTAAAATGTTGTTACCTATTGTCCAGACTTTTAATACACCACTAATACACCACTAATGCACAGTGTATTAGAAGAGCTTAGTTGCCATGTTAGAAATTTCAGTATAATACATATATACTTCTACATTCATTGTATTACTCTGAAAAATTAAAAACAGAATTGTATATTTATTTTTTTCAACATACCTTGGTATAATGTGAGTCTTACATAGTATTTAAGTAACATCATCTTTTGCCCCAATATTGAAGGACTCAAAGAAACTACTTTTACATCTGAGAGACTAAATTAATAAGAAAGCATTAATAAGAATCATTACAGTATTGCTCAAGTACTGGAAAATCTTCAGGGGACTTCATAGTACTTAACAGAATTGAGAGTGTTTATGGAGACTCTAATTAACTCCACAGAGATCTATAGACCTCACTACTTAACTACATTTATTCTGATTATGAAAAAAACTTACAAAAAAAATACAAACCCATAAACTCAAGCAAAAATGAAATACATGAAATGAAATATGTAAGTTACCCTTTACTTACTCACTCCCAGCAATAACAGCTTTTAACCATTTGATGTATGCCAGACATCTCTATTCATATATATGTATACATATACACACATATATATACACACACATCTAGATATCCATACTATGCCTTGTTTTCCAATATTTCTGTATTTAGAATAGACATACACTAGTGAATAAGAGCAAACTTACTGTTTTTCAGAGTACTTGAGTTAAATTCAGTCTTTATAACTCATGAGCTATGGGAGCTTCTCTAAAATTTTTTTCAGCTGTAAAATGGAAAAAATAGTAATACCTGCTTCATAGGATTATGCAAAAATTAGATGGGATAATGCATGAAAAGTCCCATTATGCATGACTTGTATGTAATAAATACTTAATAGTTCTTAATTATCTAGATAGATGATTTAGATAGAAATACATGTATGGCTATAGCTTAATCTTTTCATGGATATATACTATTCCGTAATTTAGAAAATAACATATTTTACTCACTAGTCATAAACATTTAGGTTGTTTCATGTATGTGTGAGTTTAGAGGATAAAATACTATGGATGAAATTGTTGAGTTAAGAAGTAGTCTCACTTTAATTTAGAAAGTCCCTACCAAATCTCCCTACAAAAAAAGACCATAATACCATTCTGTTAAATAGTATGTTGGTTCATGGTAAAAAGGACCTATTTGTAATATATGCAGCAAAACTGATTGAAGGGATTTTCCCAAGAACTGAATATATGACATTAGACAGATATAAGCCTTTTTCCTTGCCCTAAAATTGAGTACGGTAGTTGATTATTTAATAAATATCTATATTTGAATAAAAATTTTCCTTGCATTATTATATCAAATGTTTTTTGAGATTTTCTTTTTCCTTATAATGTTTAATAAGCATCTCCTTGAGGCCAAGCACTGTATACATGCATATATATGTATGTATTTCAACACAACCCTATGAAGAATATATAATTATCCTCATTGATAGAGGATAGTATGAAGTTGATGTGGATCAAATAAACTTACAGAAATTCCCCAGCTTTTAAGCAAGTACATTAATAAGAAATAAGGTCCTGATGAATACTGTAAAATAACTGCCATAATGTGTTTCTATCTCAAATTTTGAGGTGAGAATATATCATTTACAATTAATATCCATTAGAGATTTATTTGGCTTTTATCAAAAGTCATAGCTTAAATTCAAACATAGTATCTGATCATTTTAAATATTTTATAGAAAACAAAAGTTTAAGGAGCGATTATTTCATTATCATGAAATAATAATGGCCAATTGCAGGTACTTTTTGTATGATGTTCTTCCAACAGTGTAGCAGTTTGATATGGTTATGAATTCCAAAAATAGATATTGGATTATGTTTGTAATCTGGTCTGTACCTGGGTGTGATTAAATTATGATTAGGGCTTTGATTGGGCCATGTCATTAGAGTATTGAGTTCCCACCCCTTGGTTGGTGGGGCCTCACACAGATACAAGACATGGCAGAGGACAGAGCTGAGGGTTTTTAATGTTGGAGTTTTGATGTTGGAGTTTGATGCTGAAGTCTAAAGCTAGAGTCCCAGGAAGTTTTAAGCACACAGAGGATAGAGAAGCAAGCCCTGGGAAGAGAGGAACCCTTAGTCCAGAGAGAAGCAAGACCCGGGAAGAGAGGAACCCAGGAAGCCTGAACCCTCACTGAGGTCAGCAGTCATCTTGCTCCAACACATGAAAATAGATTTGATGAGGGAAGTAAATTATGCTTTATGGTCTGGTGTATGTAAGCTCCTACCCAAATAAATACCCTGTATAAGAGCCAACAGGCTTCTGGTATTTTGCATCAGTACCCCTTTAGCTGACTAATACAAACAGCCACATAAAGGAAGTTATTTTATCCCCATTTTTTAGATGAAGAGATTTAAACTTAGGGAGGTTAAGTTAATTATTCAAGGCTATCTGTCTAGTAAATTGTAGTATTGGAATTCAAAGGAAAGTATTACAAAACTTGATTATCTACTGGACTCAAGGAGTCTGTGAATCTATTTGATATAATGCAATCAGAAGTAACAGAGTACAGATTACTGTGCCCTACATGATGGGCCTATATGATCTATTTGTAATCTTGGCTTAGATTTTTAAAATGAATAAGTGAAAGAATGAATGGTAATCAAAGTAACTTCTCATTAAAGATGGCAGATTGAACCTATAGATTTTCTTCTAATCATTCTGAAAACCCACTTCAATAACAAAATAAAACTTCTTGAACTGAATCCACAAGGTCAAAGAAAACTGAAATTGACATAAAAGCAAAAAATTTGGAAATATCAAGATCAGAACAAGTGATAACTGATATAATAGGGGTTGAGAAAACAGAATTTTAATAATAATTGGGAAAACTAAGAAGCCACTCTATTTATATGCAGTTAGTACCTCCCAAAACTCAATAAAGTAGTACCTGGTACCTGTGAAAGTGGGGTTGAAGGTGGAACTGAAAGAGAAAGATTGTTTAAAAATTTGTTTAAGAAACTGGTAAACTCTATATCTTTTCTCTCACCCAAAACGACTACCCTTGTCCCACTCCCGTTGAGTATTAGATGTTTATCCTCTGGAGAAAATGATACAGACATTCTTTGGAGAACACAAGAAAGAATTGAGATGTAGGGAACTTTATTGAGAAAAGGAGAATTTCATGAAAGTTTTTATACTGAATGCTGAGGCTTCAGCTCTTCTGTTACGTAGCTCCCCAAATATCAGCAGATACCCTACTGTAAAGCAGAAGACTGTGGAATCCCTCTCTGGAGAATTTGATCCTCCCAAGTGAAGAGCTTCAATAATGATATCCAAGCTTCCTCAATGTAACAGTCCAGTCAGATTACATATAGAATGAAGCACTCAATGAGAACTGACTTGAAATCAGGTTATTTGTGCCACAATGTTTACAATTTAATGTCAGATGGTCAATGATTGTCAACATTTAAAGAAATACACTATAACAGTTTGATATTATTGATGAATTCCGAAAAGAAATATTGAATTATGTTTGTAAACTGATCTTTTCCTCTGGGCATATGAGATTATATTGACACCTCCTGTGTCAGTAGGGCATTGAGTCCCTGCCCTTTTGTGGGTGGGGACTTGCAGATGAAAGGAATGACAAAATACAGAGTAGGAGTGGATCATAATGTTAGGGCTTTTAATGTTGGAGTTTTGATGTTGGAGTTTGATGCTAAAGCTGGAGCCCCAGGGAGAGAGACAGAACTGTTTGCCTGATAGTCTACAGTTGACCTTGTGGAAGAGGCAAAGCCTAGAGAGCCTCATAGTCTACAGCTGACCTTGTGGAGAAAACAGAGGAGCTAACACCCAGAGGAACTCAGGAAGCCTGAACCCTCACAGACTTTGGCAGCCATCTTGCTCCAATACATGAAAATAGACTTTGGTGAGGGAAGTAACTTGCTTTATGGCCTGATATCTGTAAGCTCCTACCCCAAATAAATACCCTTTATAAAAACCTACCAATTTCTGGTATTTTGTATCAGCACCCCTTTGGCTGACTAATACATGCACTAACATAAAAGGCATAAATAAATCAAGAAAAACAGAATTTAAAAAATTGGAGATCCAGAGTGTATAAAAAAGGTGAAAACTTAATAAAAGATAATCATTACTATCACCAGAGATACGAGAAGATATAGATAGCATCTATGAGATAAGAATAGGGCACTATTGAATAGAATAATTTTTTAAAAAAACAAAGACAAACAAAAAAAGAATTTCCTGGAAATAAAAGATGGAGTTTTAGACATTTAAAATTCATTACAAGAAATGAAAATAAGAATAAGAAGGAAAGAAAGAAAAAACAAAGGGCCCATCAGGAAGCTGAAAAGTGAAAGAAATAAAATAAAGGAAAAACAAATAGTATATTGATCCAAGAGGTTCAAAATATGAATAATAATCCAGAAAAGAGAGAACAGAGAAAATTAAGTGGAAGATGTAAAAAAATAATAAATAATTCTAGAGAATTTCACTAAATCAAAAAGGTCCACTGATGATCCAGTACATGATGATAATGGCCTCCACCAAGGCAACCCATTGTGAAATTCAGAACATCAAAGACAAAGAGAAGATCCTAAAAGCATCCAGAAAGAAAACAAAATAGGTGACATAAAGAAAAAAAAATAGGTCATATGATGGTTAGGCTAATGTGTCAACTCGGCCAGGTAATTATGCCCAGTTTTTTAGTCAAGCAAGCACTAGGCTAATCGTAATGCAAGGACATTTATGGACTTCAGTCACCAGTGAGTTTATTGCATAGATGGCTGATTACATTTACAATCAACCAAGGAGATTGCCATCAGCGATGAGTGATGTTTTAGATATCAGTTGAATGTCTTAAAAGGGAGGTGATTTCTTCATTCAGAGAGAATTTTCCAGCTTGACTTCTGAAAGCCAAGGCTCCTGGGAACTCATCAAGGACCTTCATCTGAGGCCCTGGTTTTCAGCCTGCCTGTGGAATTTGGTCTTATGCATCCCCAGAGCCACATGAGAGAATTTTATAAAATCTTATATCCTTTACAGATATCTCCTGTTGATTCTGTTTCCCAAGAGAACCCTGACTAATACAGTATACACACACACACACACACACACACACACACACATATATACAGCTTAAAAATTCCCCTTTTAATCACACAATGTTAACCTTGTATCACCAGTCTCAAGCCTGCCCCAGGAAGTCTGGACCTCCTTCCAGCCCTGGGGCAGGTACCAGCCCAACTCCAACATGCACTGCCCATCCTCCACCCTGCCCTGTAGAATCTGCTTCCCAACCCCTGCTGAAGAGATTAATCATGTCTCACCAGAAGAAAATGGAAAGTAATGCACTGAGGCCAGTAATTTGCAAGGCATTCCTAAAACTTCTTCTTACTCACCCCTACAACTCCTCTTCTCTTCATTTCTAGACTAAATTCACAATAAGCCCCCAAAGGCAAAATGCAAAGTGTGACCCATGGGGGAAGAAAGCTATACTCTAAAAGAACTGCATGAATTTTCCAAATTATATAGACAGAAATCAGGGGACTATGAATGGGAATGGACACTAAGGATATGGATAATGGTGGAAGGAATATAAGTTGGATCAGGCTGAATTTATTGATATGAGTCCACTGAGCAGAAATTCTGATTCAGCTCTGTAGTTCAAAGGATTGGAAAGGCCTCTAACAGTTTGTTTGGGTGGCTGAAATATGGACCAAAATATGGCCTACCATGTCTGGGGTTGAGATGCCCAATTCATCTCTTTATACCATAGAAGAAGGAATTCAAAGACTTAGAGAGACTGGAATACTAGAATGTATTTACCATTTAAGACCTACCCACCCACCCCAGGAATGTCCAGAGGACACATTTTTAACCAGGACTATGAGGAATAAATTTGTTAGACTAACTCCATCTTCCCTGAAGAGTTCTGTGGTTGTTCTTCTCTGTAGTACAGATATTAGTGTAGGAACTGCTGTAATGGCACTAAAATCCTTAAACATTATGGGAATGATCAGATCTTTGGATGATAAAAGTCAAGTATCAGCAGTTTTATCACCAAAGACAAGGTGGGCATGAAAGGCAGATTCAAAGCAGCAATCAAAATAGTCTGAGTCACACAGAGTTATGATTTTGCCTATGAGATCATGGTGTACCTAGATGTGAAATAGATGAGCGATCTACTAAATTCCTACTTGATATATATAAGCAGAAGAGTTCTAGGTCAAGTGAACAAACCCTAAATTGATACAGACACATAAAATCATGGCCCCTTAATCAATTTCCATATTTGAGATAGTTTATAGACCCAGAACCCCCTGAATGAGAAGACCAGGCCCCCTTTAGGAAGGATACTGTTACACTGCCAAAAGTTTGAACTGTTAATCTTCCTCCCACCTGTCCGCAAGGAGACCTGTGGACTTTTACAAGAGTAACTCTGCTTTGGGAAAAAGAAATGGTTAAACATTTGGGGGATTATTAGCACTGGCTCAGAAGTGACATTAATTTCCAGGAGACCCAAAACTTCACTGTTGTCCACCAGTCAGAGTAGGGGCTTATGGAGGTCAGGTTACAGATGGAGTTTTATCTCGGGTCCATCTCACAGTGGGTCCATTGTGTCCCTGGACCCATTCTGTGATTAGTCCTCCAGTTCCAGAATGCATAATTTAAATAGACATACTCAGGAATTGGCAGAATCCCCACATTGGATCCCTGATTTGTGGAGTGAGGGCTGTATGGAAAGGCCAAATGGAAGCCACTAGAACTGCCCGTACCTAGCAAAATAGTAGTAAATCAAAACCCTGGATTTCTGGAGAGACTGCAGAGGTTAGTGTCATCATCAAGGATTTGAAGGATGCAGGGGTGGTGATTCCCACTACATTCTCATTCAACTCTCCTATTTGACCTGTGCAGAAAACAGATGGACCTTGGAGAATGACAGTAGATTATCATAAACTTAACTAAGTGGTGACTCCAATCACAGCTGTTGTCCCAGATGTGGTATCATTGCTTGAGCAAATCAGCACATCCACTGGTACCTCATTTGACCTGGCAAATGCTTTTTCTTACATTGCCATTAGTAAGGACCACCAGAAACAGTCTGCTTTCAGGTGGAAAGGCTAGCAATATACTTTCACTGTCCTGCCTCAGGGGTATATCAACTCTCCAGCTCTGTGTCATCATATTGTCCATAGGGAACTTGATCATCTCTCTCTCCCACAAGACATCACACAGGCCCATTGTATTGATGATATAATGTTGATAGGACCTAGTGATCAAGAAGTAGCAAAAACCCTAGACTTATTGGTAAGGCATTTATTTGAAAGAAATGAGAGATAAATCCAGCAAAAATACAGGGGCCTTCCACCTTAGAGAAATTTCTAGGTGTCAATGGTGCAGGGCATATTGAGATATCCTTTCTAAAATGAAGGATAAGCTGCTGCATCTGACTCTTACTGTAACCAAAAAAAGTGGCACAATGTTCAGTTGGTCTCTTTGGGTTTCGGAGAAAACACAGTCTTCATTTGGGTGTTTTATTCCAGCCCATCTTCTGAGTGACCAGTAAAGCTGCTAGTTTTTATTGGGGGTCAGAACAAGAGGAGACTCTGCAACATGTCCAGGCTGCTGTGCAAGCTGCCATATGATCCAGCAGATTTATTGGTGCTGAAAGTTTCACTAGCAAATAGAGATGTGGTCTGGAAACTTTAGCAGACCCCTATAGGAGAACCACAACACAGACCCTTAGGATTTTGGAGCAAAGTCCTGCTATCTTCTGTGGATAAGTGCTCTCTTTTTGAGAAACAGCTTTTGACCTGCTACTTGGCCTTAGTCGAGATAGAATACTTAACCACGGGCCACTACTTTACCATGAGACCTGAGTTGCCTATCATGAGCTGGGTATTATCTGGTCCACCAAACCATAAAGTTGGGCATGCATAGCAGCACTCCATAATAAAGTGGAAGAGGTACATATGAAATAGGGCTTGAGTGGGTCCTGAAGACCCAAGTTATTTACATGAGGTAGTAACCCAAATGCACATGGTCACCACCCCTGCCATGTTACCTTCTCTTTCCCTGCCCACAGCTTTGCCTTGTGGTGAGTCACTTATAATCAGTTGACTGAGGAAGTGAAAACTCAGGCCTGGTTTACAGATAGTTCTGCACAATATGCTGGTAACACCTGAAAGTGGACAGCTGCAGAACTCCAGCTCCTTTCTAGGATGTCCCTGAAGGATAGTGGTAAGGGCAAATCCCCCCAGTGGGCAGAGCGTTGAGCAGTGCACCTAGTTATTCATTTTGCTTGGAAGAATAGATTGCTGGGGGTGCATTTGTACACTGATTCATGGGCTGTTGTCAGTGGTTTGACTGGATGGTCAGGAAATTGGAAGGAACATGATTGGAAAATTGGTGACAAAGAAATCGGGGAAAGAAATATGTGCATAGACCTTTTAGAGTGGGCAAAAACATGAAAATATCTGTGCTCCATGTGAATGCTCACCAGAGGGTGATCTCAACAGAGGTAGATTTTAATAATCAAGTGGATAAGGTGATCTGCTCTGTGGCTAATGCTCAGTCTCTTTCTCCAGCCACTCCTGTCATGGCCCAATGAGCTCATGAAAAAAGTGGTCATGGACGTAAGGATGGAGGTTATTCGTGGGCTCAGCCACATGGACTTGCCCTCACCAAGGCTGACTTGACTACAGCCACTGCTGAGTGTCCAATCTGCCAGCAACAGAGACCCGTACTCAACCTCCAATATGGCACCATTCCCCAAGGTGTTCAGCTTGCTATCTGGTGGCAGGCTGGTTACATTGGACCGCTTTCATCATGGAAGGGGCAGAGATTTGTTTTAACCGGAATAGACACATATTCTGGATATGGGTTCCCTGAATGTAATGTTTCTTCAAAAACTACCATCCATGGACTTACCAAATGTCTTAACCATTGCCATGGAATCCCACAGAGCATTGTTTCTGATCAAGGAACCCATTTCACAGCAAATTATGTGTGGAAATGGGCACGTGCCCATGGAATTCACTGGTTTTACCAGGTTCCCCATCATCTTGAAGCAGGTGGATTGATAGAATGGTAGAATGGCCTTTTGAAAGCTCAATTTTGAGCCAACTAGGTGGCAATGCCTTGCAGGGCTCAAACAATGTTCTCCAGGAGGCGATGTATGTTCTGAATCAGCATCCACTCTATGGTGCTGTTTCTCCCATAGCCAGGATTCATGGGTTCATGAATCAAAGGGTGGAAAAGGAAGTGGCACCACTCACTATTACCCCTAGTGACCCAATAGGAAAATTTTTGCTTCCTGTTCCTGCAACCTTAATCTCTGCTGGTCTCTAGGTCTTAGTTACAAAAGGATGAGTGCTTCCACCAGGAAACACAACAATGATTCCATTGAACTAGAAGTGAAGTCTGCCACCTGGCCCCTTTGGACTCCCCTTACCTCTGAATCAATAGGCAAAGAAGGAAATTACTGTACTGGCTGGGGTGATTGATCCTGACTATCAAGGTGAAATAGGACTGAATCTATATAACAGGGGGTAAAGAAGAGTTTGCCTGGAATACAGGAGATTCTCTAGGACATCTCTTAGTACTGCCATGCCCTTTGATTAAAGACAATGGAAAATTGCAAGCAGGAATAACAGTGGTTCAGAATCTCCAGGAACGAAAGTTTGAGTCACACCACCAGGCAAAGAACCATGACAAGCTGAAGTGCTTGCTGAGGATAATGGGAACATGGAATGGGTAGTGGAAGAAGGTAGTGATAAATGTGAACTTCAACCACATGACCAGTTACAGAAATGAGCACTGTAATTATCATGAATCTTTCTTCCTTGTTTTGTTATGAGTATGATTGTATATGTGCATAAAATGAATATTTTTTCCTTTTTAATTACTTTATTGATAATATTTTTAAACTATAGATGCCATAGATGCATATGGGATTACCAACATGCCAGATGCAAAATGATCTATACTATATTAAATTTGTAGTCAGTATCATGTTAAATTTGCATGGATTCTTTGCATGGATTCTATCTTTGTGCATATATATATATATATTTGTCTTTATTTATTTTTTTAATTTTTATTTTCTTCCCTAACCTTTTCCCTTATAATATGACAAGTTGTATTAGTTTCATGTCACAATATTTAAGGATGTCAAGTTTAATAGTGAATATTACCCAAGGACTTGCACCCTATTCTGTAGGGAATTAATGTGTCTCCAGTTGTGTGCAGGACAGTTGAATATTGTTAGGCAGAAATATATATATGCATTTCTGTTATTGTTTTTATTTAGAGACTAAGTATGGTTTAAGGTGAAGTGTATGGTTGCCAAGTTGACAAGGGGTAGACAGTGATGGTTAGGCTAATGTGTCAACTCAGCCAGGTAATTATGCCCAGGTGTTTGGTCAAGCAAGCACTGGGCTAATCGCAATACAGGGACATTTATGGACTTTAGTCACCAGTGAGTTTATTGCATAGATGGCTGATTACTTCTACAATCAACCAAGGAGATTATCATCAGCAATAAGTGATGTTTTATCTAGTCTGTTTATGCCTTAAAAGGGAAGTGATTTCAGCATTCAGAGAGAATTTTCCAGCTCCACTTCCAACAGCCAATGTTTCCTGGGAATTTATCAATTACTTTCATTAGAGCCCCTGGTTTTCATCCTGCCTGTGGAATTTGGTCTTGTGCATCCCAAGGTCACATGAGGGGATTTTATAAAATCTTATACTGTTTACAGATCTCTCCTGTTGATTCTGTTTCCCAAGAGAACCCTGACTAATATAGGTCACATAAAAAAGGACGTGGAATCCAAATGGCATTAGACTTCTCAATAGCAACACTGGAAACTAGGACACAGTGCAGCAAATATCTTTAATATTCAGAATGACAATGACAAACAACCTAGAATTCTATACCCAGCCAAATTACCAATTTACTACATGTTAGTATGAAGATATTTTTGAACTTGCAAATTTTCAAAATATTTGTTACTAATGTATTCTTTCTCAGGAAGCTGTTAAGAGAAAGTCTTCCATCAAAATAAGGGAATAAACCCACCAAGAGGAGGAGATGGAATCTGGGAAACAGCAGATGCATTCAGGAGGGAGGCAAATGGAATATCCAGATAATAGTGAAAGGGGAACCCATGATGCTAGCCACGGACCAGACCTAGAATGAAATGAGTCTAGACTAGAGAAGACCAAAAAGCTGTAAGAGAGATATATACATTAAAATAAATTGATATAACACTTGATGGCATCTGAACATTTTAAAAGGAGATATAGGTGACTAGGAGAGACTTCGGGGATGAATTAGTGATAAGTACATAGAAAATACAAGAAATTTTTAAATGAGAAAAATTCAAATACTAGGGAATACAGAAAGCATGCAAATGGTGAACAGTAATCATATTATCCTATGTTGTTTACCTGCAAATAACATTATATATATATATATGCTGTTCATTAAAATGCAAATGCTATTATTTACTCAGCCAAAATCATTGTATAAGTATACTGAGAAGATGGGTAAACAGAAAGTGCATAAGTGACACAAGCTAAATTTTCCTTGTACATAGTAGAAAATCAATACATAATGCCTAAGACTGACTAATCCAAATTAACTGTGACAGTCTGAAGTTGGGTGGATCCAGAAAAGCATGCCCTTAGAGCTAATCCATTCCTGGACATGTAAACCGCTTATAGGTGGGAATTTTGAGTTAAATCACTTCAGTTAAGGGTCTTTGATTAGTTTGATGAACAGAGGGTGGGTTGTAATCCTCTAACTGGCATCCTTTATAAATGGGAGAAACATGCAGAAAGACAAAGAGAGAAAGAGAGAGAAGCCTCTAGAAATCAATGAACCTGGGAGAGACAAAAGCTGCCAGCAGAGTTGCCCAAAGCAGAACTAGCAATGAGGCCTGGAGAAGAGGGGAGAGACAAGGAAGACCAGTGTACACTGGCATGTGCCTCATCACCCATAGCAGAGCATGGGGAGAAAGTGAGACTGGAAGAGAAGGGAGAGACATGAAGAGCTGTCATTGTGTCTTGCCACCACATAGCAGGAGCCCAGGATTGCCAGCAGCTGACCTTCAGTGAGACAGCATCTCTGATGATGCCTTAATTTGGACATTTTCACAGCCTCAGAACTATACACTTATAACAATAAATACCATGGTAAAAGCCAACCCATTTCTGGTATATTGTTCCCAGAACCTTTTAGCAATCAAAAACACAAGCATTAAATATATTATTTGAAGGAACATAAATAACAAAGGAAACTGTAAAAAGAGTAGAAAGTAGTTGCTTCTAGGGAAAAGGAAATTGGGGTGTGGTGAGGTAGAGTGGACAGAGTACTGCACCTGAATAAAATTAATATAGAACTGTTGAACTATATATCTGTTTACTTTGATTTAGAAAAAAATACTAAATTAGAAAATGTACTAAAACTATCAGGGCACTTATATCATTGAAAGATGAATTGGACTAATAAACATTTTCTACCCTAATATAATCAAATATTTGTATTTAGTTGCGTTCAGCTTTGGCCCAATTGAAAGGAAATAAATAATATAGGAACTTCCTGGAAATGTAAATAAAGAGAAATATTTCTTTATCTTCTACTAGAGAAGTAATGCTGGTTTGTTTGGATTATTTTTATTACAGCGCAGCTTCACTGGCTTAAGCACTGCCTTTCCTGTAGAAGAAAGAGTTATTCCAAACTGAGTGTTAAAGTCAAAGAACTGCAGACCCATGCCTGCTGTTTTCAATTATCATGCCAGTCCCAATGGCATGTCCGGCAGACGGTGTTTTATTAGAGGTTGGTCATCTCCTCCTCCTAGCCACGTGAACAGCCTGCGGTTCTACATGCTTCCCTTGACCTTCCAGTCCCTCTGGAGCTGTGTGACCGCTGGAAGCCGAAGCCACAGCTGTCTGCCACTTGACTCCCAAAGCTTAGTGCATGCTGCTCTTTCCCCTTGGGACTAAGAGAGAGAGCAGTTTGATGGAAAGAAATGTTTCTTCCCTGAAATGGAATAGTTCCTCTTCTTTGAGTATGTTTGAGAATGGGAATGAATGAACAGTGGCCTCGCAGGGATGTAAACGTGGTCCTGTGAAGGCTCAGCAGGCGTCAGGTGGGAAATTCTGCTCCTCCCAGCCAAGAGTGCAGTTTTGGGCCAGAGGAAAGTGGCTCTTTATGGATTCAGAGGAAGGCAAGGATATTTAAAGGCTTGGCACATAAGATTCTGGAAAAGGGGGGACCAACCTGGAATTTAGCCTGAAGAAGAGAAGCTTGAGGGTGATTTTAAAAGGAATTCTAGAGCAGGAAATGCCATTATATTAGGAAAGAGGGCCAGATGTTCTCAATCTTATCAGAGAACAGACCAGGGAGTAAAAAAATGACCTTATAGAAGAAGGCAGAACTCTGTGACAGTTGTGAAACCCTGGAATGGGGTGTTCATGGAAGCTGTGGAATTCTCCATAAAAATAAGACCTTTGTCTAACATGATTATTTGCATGTAGTTTTGTCTAAAGTAGAAGGGATAAATGAAATGATGTCTGAGGGGGTCCCACCATGAGCATTCTTTGTAAGTGTAAGAGTCTTTCAAGTAAATGAGGAAAAAGACCCCTTGGAAGCCCCACTGATAGTGACTCAGGGACCCCTAATCAAAAGCTTGTGGATGAACAGTAAAAAGTTAAAATGTCTACTTTTTCTTCCTCCATTCTCTTTCCAACTCACCACACATTTATAAGTATACCAGTTGCAGTGATAGCAGAACAATAATCCTTCAGTTGCACCCTCTCACTCATGATTTTGTTCTTTGTATGTGCTAGAGACAGTAAAGTTTATTACACAAGATAAATGGACCTTGATCCCTGTATTAGTCAGTCAAAGGGGTGCTGACACAAAATACCAGAAATCTGCTGGGCATTATAAAGGGTATTTATTTGGGGTAGGAACTTACAGATACCAAACCATAAAGCATAATTTATTTCCCTCACCAAAGTCTATTTGGAGCAAGATGGCTGCCGATGTCTACGAGGGTTCAGGCTTCCTGGGTTCCCATGTTCCTGGAGCTTGCTGTTCTCTGGTGTCAAGTTTCCTTTCTTCCTGGGGCTGACTTCTCTTTTCTCTGTGAGCTTAGTTCCTGGGGCTCCAGCTTAAGGCTTCAGCATCAAACTCCAACATAGGAAACGCTCAACTCTGTTCTTCACCATTCCTTTTATCTGTGAGTCCCTGCCCACCAAGGGGTGGGGACTGGGTGGGGACTCAACACCCTAATCATAACTCAATCATGCCCAGGTACAGATCAGATTACAAGCATAACCCAGTATTTCTTTTTGGAATTCATCAATTATATCAAACTGCTATAATCCCTTATGCCTTTGAGATGGTCTGAAATCCTGTTTTGGTACTTTTAAGATATTCAATCAGTTCACAACTGATAGGAAGTAACTTACAGGTTTGAATGGAAATTTTCCTTTTGTTTTTCTTAGATGCATTGACAGTAAAATCTAAATGTAATTTCTTGATCTTGCATTTCATCTAATATTTACCTGATAAGAAATTTCACATGCAGATCTTGAAAAACATCCATTCATCTTAAGATGGAAACACATATAGGCCCCTGGTGGTGTTGTGTCACAGATATTTTAATAAGCAAATCAATAATGGATTTGTCACTGCAATCTGTAGTTAGAGTAGTGTTTCAATTTATTTTTCCTATGCTTCAAACCAAAGCTAACATTTTCATTAGTAAAGTGACCATGAAAAAAGAAGCTGATGACTAACTACTGATTGAGTTCAGTTAGTAAGATAGCTACGCATTTTCATCAATTATATTCATTCATGTATCTTTTATCAACTAAATTATACTGGTATGTAAACTGGCACAATTTTAGTCAAGTTTTTAAAATTATTTAACTAAGAAATGTTATTCAAAGAAAAGTGTACAAATGTGTAAACTAATGTGCTATGTGTAAGTTGATACCATGGCTAAAACTTCATGCTGCAATGATGCTTTGCTTAGTGTTCAACTTGCATATGGTTCCACCACATACAATCACAGCACTTACCAAATATTTTTTAATAAGTAAATAAAACTTGTAGGAATGGAAAGGTTTGTAAAATCTCTTTCAGCTGTCCTTCTTGTAGACAGAATTGAATCTAAATTAACTTGTCTCATAAGATTATTGGCGCATCAGTTGGGTAGCAGTCTGTGAAAGGAACAAGAAGGTGAGGTTAGAGGAAGGAGAATGAAGAGCTAATACGCCATATTTGTGTCAGAGAACCATGAGGGTAAATGAATCAGGAAAGCCAATAACTTGTATTCACTGTACCAGAAGCTGTCCTGCCCCCAAAACATATGATCAGTCCCCAAATCCAAGACAAGAGTTATAGCTCCTTGAGAGCTCCTTTAAGACAAATTCAAGTAAATGTTTGCAGTGGAATGGGCAGAAATACTTTGGGTATATTAATTCATAATTACATGCCCCTAAATCTTGAAACAACATTTTAACATTCCATTTTTATCAAGGTGCCAATCAATCATAGTTGTAATTATTATTTTGACACCAGGTGGAAAAGTCTACCTTCAAACTGTGCTAACCTAAAGAGTAATGAAACCAAGTTTGTAGTAACTTGTGACTACTCAGTTTCTATTCAAAGTGATAACCAAACTCGTGGAATTAATATCTGTACTCCAGAACAACTGACTTTCCTTCATTCCACCATAGAAGATGAGACAGATGTCAAAAGAGGGGAAAATGTGGTTGTTTAATGATAAATGAGATGTAATGAGAAGGATGAGAATGATGGATGGAGTGGATGTGAGGAAGGAAAGAAGGCTACAAAGTTCCTGATTTGAAAGACTAGGATTGACACAAGTTCCCAGACTAGAGTCCCAAATTGGAATGGCAAGTTTTGTTTATAATTTGTTGAGTTTTACATGGTAACAGTTGTTGTAAAACAAGGGGCTATAGACATGGAAAAGGTAGAGAAGCAGATGGAGAAAAGGTAGAAGTGCTCTATGTATTCTCCAAATAAACTTTTCCTTTAAAATTATCTTATAAAAGAAGTTTGGACAAAATTCCATGCTACATGATAAAGACCTCGTAAAAACGTAAGAAAAAATTATGTTCCCTTTGTGAAAATATGAAAAAAAATGCAAAGAAGAGGTGGTCTAAACTACTCAGAAAAATCTATTTGGATTGATCCATGTGAAATCAGAACTAATTGGTAGTAGCTGGATTCTGAAAAAATGATTTTTTTCATAAGAAAATTGCTAAATATAGAAACAATTACTCGTGAAGTTTTATCAAATCTATGATTTTTATCAGAAGTTTCCGCTGGCCTAGCTTCGATTCAAGAAGGAAACAATTCTTAACAACTTAATTCTCTAAATAAAAAATTTAGACCTGGTTATCTTTTACTCTCTTCTTCTTTTAAACCATTCCTATTTGGTTTCTTAGTTTCCAGATAGATTTGATTTTTTTATTACCTCATTTTATTTAGACAGTTGCATTTGACAACTTTCAATCATTTGTCACTGTTTGTAATATGCTTTCACTGTTTTTAGATAAATAGAACCAGAACAAATTCCATAATAAACAATGAAATAGGGTGAAGTTTCTCTTTGAGTACAATTTAATAATTTAGACCACATTCGTGACTTTTAAGCCATTTGACAATTCAGGGGTGAGTTTTTGGCTGACTAGACTCAGTTACTCCCTGATGGGAACCGTGTGTGGCTTGGTAGTTTCTAAGATATTTGACCCCAAAATCAGTAAAATTTGAAATTTTGTGAGTTTCTGTTTTTCTAGGAACTGAAATACAAATCCATATATGCATATTTTGAAAGATTTTCTTGGGTGTGTTCTATTGTATTAAAACACCATATGCAAAGAATGAATCAAAGGATTACCCAAAAACTACCACATTTCACAAATCCCCAGATAGCTTCTAAATGCTTTAAGTTGGCATTTGGATTTTCCCCACAATGTAAGTGTAATTCCATAAATGGCCTCATTTTGTGACACCTCCCTTTAGAGACAATGATGTATTTAGAGTTTGTTTCAGTTTGCAGGGAAGTTTGGAAAACAAGAAATAATGGATTAGAGACAACTCTTGATTATCTGAGGGTCAATTAATGAATTTGCTAAATCACGAGGCAAATAGTGAGACAACATATTTTGAAATTTTTAAATTTCTGCAGATAATCAAAAAGTCCACATTTTTAAAGACATTTATTGTCAGAAGCTCTATGTAACAAGTGGGTACCATTTGACATAAGAGTGCCCGCGTCAGCTTTGTAATTCCCTGGCACAGCGCTCCTTTGGTGGGTAGAGTGGGATGAGTAGTTCTTTTGTATTCCTGATGTTATTTTGCATATGGAAGGCTCCCACTGATATGATACTCTTAGCCTCTCTCCACCTCCTCATTTATTCCTCCTCAAATATTCAGAATGAAGCCTCTTCCTTACCCCCTTCTCTTTTGAAGGAAGACATCTGGTAACCTAGCACTGCTTGTGCCCGGGTAGGCACATGATCTAATTCTGTGAGGTTTGGTATTAGCGAGTCAACCAACCACAAATTTGCATCTTATTCTGCATTATTAGGATATTATTTTGTTCTTTTCTGCCTTACTCTTTTATCCTATTTCTCAGTTAATTCATAAATCAAACGGCGTAAAAAGATGTTTTTTACTGAGCCCTTCCAACCTCAGAACTGTTCTCCTAGCCAAAAGCTTCTCATTCATGCTTTCATACAATAAATATTTATAAAGCAAAGGCTCTACTACATGCTAGTGAGAGGGTAAGCTCAATGTCTGCACTCATGGAGCTTAAGTCTAGCCCCTGAGAATGATATACAAAGTCTGTATCCCTTCCAGGCACAGGGCACCAACTTGGCTATAAAGCTGCAGGAAGTAGGTGAGGAAAGGAAAGGAACCTGGACTGTCATTCTGCTAAACTCAGCTTCCATACCAACAATTTTAAAAGGATAGCTATTTTAGACTATAAACCATTACATTTACATGTAAAACAGACCATTTTAACAGTAAACTCTTTGGCCATTCTTGATGGAAAAAAAAAACTATTTGAAGTTTATTGTCCTTGAGCTACATTTGTATTATTTTTACACTTTTGAATGGGGTCTGTAGAATAGTAAATGTTTCCTGCATGTTTAATACGGCCTAAATAAATATACTTCTTAAATCCATTTGACTATTTTTATTTGAACTGTAATTTGGGTTATTTTTGATATCCTACCTCTTTCCCTTTGTTCTTATTATCCCAGAATGAAGGAGTTGCTGGTCTGTGCATGTTTTGGAGACTACTCACTGTATAATAATTGTCTGTGCTTTGAATCAGCATTTCGTTTAAAGCTCTACCTCCAAAACGTGTTGCCCTTACCTTTTCACTGAGTTTTCTTGAAAGCCTTATAATTTTCAGGAAGATAAAATATGAAGGGAGAATGGATATATCCTAGGACTTCCATTAGAGGAAGTGTATAACTACATAAAATGTCTTCTGTGAATGCACTGTTAACTCAGCTGGGGAAAAAAGGGGGAGACTTTCCCATAGCTACCTAGTGGTCCTTCACCTGGCACCCAAAGCATTCATTTCGCCTGAGAGCTCAGCCTGTTCCAAGTTCTTCTTCCACTTTTAATCTGCCAGGCTCAATTCCGTTACCCCAAATAAACTGAATAACGTCAGCTTACTGAGACAGATTTTTGCTTTCTCAAAGATAATCTGTTCCAAGAAATATAATGCCTTTTTATTAATTTTTGAACAGTAAATGTATGTACTGCTCAAAAACCATGCCAAAATACTTTTGAAATGACACTATGGAAAATTATTAGCCAAGCCCTTTACAACTTAAGACAGAATTTAAATGCAGTTTCAGGAACTCTCATAAAAACAATCTTTATCTGTTTCTGACTATGACTGCGTTTTGACTTTGCTAAAATCTCAGGGTGGAAATTTCCTGAGCAGACAGCAGGTCATGCTGAATTAGAGCCACCACTCTAAGGGGAAAGAGGGTGGGAGGAGTTAAAGAATGTAACTTGATTTATTTCTCATTAGTTATATACCCATATAAGTATTGAAGAATGACTATCTAATTTCTGAGTTTTAAAAATAGATGGTCATTTTTTCCATTCAACTTCTCATAGCAGGTTTGGAGCAGATACCCAAAACATTAGCTCCTACTCCTTTACAGCATGTTTTAGAAATACTTTTTATTTTTTCAAAAGAAGAAAGCTGACTTAATTTTCCCCCAGATCTGTATTGTCTTCTCTATGGCACATGATCAGAATATCAAAAGCAGATATATTGTACTCTATAAATGGAACTCTAACATTTAAATCTAATTGAGATGCATACAGAACTTCACTGGAAAGGGTGATTCATGCAGACTGAACCACAGTCCATCTGTGCCTACCCTTTCATCCTACAAATATCCTTATTTAAATGATCTAAATTGTATCTATCCTACTGATATCTTTTCTTCACTAGTACATCAGTGGACACCCTCCAAACTCAAATTTAATAAGGGGAGGGGGATTAAGCATTCTTTTAACCCAGTCCTTGACAGGGACCAGGGATTGATGCAAGGAGTTCTGCGTTCTTTTCTAATGATTTTCATTCCTCTCTCAACTTTTAAAAAGAGAAGTTCTCTATCATTCTCCTTTACAGGCATCATCTACAACTCTCTTTTTTATCATCCCTTATTTTGACATTTACCCCCTCTTCAAAAAAAAACCAAAAACACAAACAAACCTAACATACCTGTAGTAATCTGGTAATGCTACTATAATGTTGCATAACAAATCACCCCAAAGTTCAGTGTCTTAGAACCACATGTATTTATCCTCACTCTCACTGGTCTGTGGTTTGTCTGGGGTGGCTCTGCCATTGGTCAAGGGTTGGTTTGGCTTAGCTATAGGCTTTAGGTTGCCTGCAAATTGTTTCCATATGTCTCCATACTGTCCTAGGAGCAGGAACCAATGGACACATATTCTTCTCAAGGTAGATCACAGGAGGGCCAAAAGGACAAGCAGAAATGTGTGATGCCTCTTAAGATCTTGATTCAGAATTCTGTATGCATTGGCCAGAAAAGTCACATGACCAAGCCGAACATCAATGGGATAGAATATTTATTCCATCTAGGCTTGTGCACTCCTAGACAAATGGTGGGAGGGAGAAATGAGAACAATAACTGAATCTGACATAGTGATGGGTCAGAAGGGTGATGTTGGGTCAAACAGCCCACTGTTTCTTGACTCCAGTTCAGGCTGTACATTAACTTGATATAACTCACCACTAGTGTTGAATGTTACATGGTGTGACAATTTCAAGTTTCTTTCATGAAGGTCCAGAAGAAAAAGATTATGTTCTTAATCTATTCCTGTGGGTGTAGTATACTCTGATAGGATTTGATTCTCCTTAGGTCATTTGATTATATTGCTTTTGCTTGGTCTACATCAGCAAGGCATGAGCCAGCTTGAGTTTCCACTCTCTTGCTGGGTCTGATGTAAAGGGAGATACAGAGAGAAAGAAAGCTGCCATATTGATCCTGCCATGTGAGAGAGAGAATTGCAGGAAAACAGAGCCCCAAGAGGTTGAGAGAGGTCCTGGAACCTGAAATGAGCAGAGCACAGAAGCATGGAAAGAGGTCTTCAAAGGGCTAGACCCACAGAGCAGCTCCAGAGGAGAGGAGCCATATGCCTAATAGCTGACAACTTAACTCAGGAAGAAAGCAGAGAAGCTGAGACAGAGAGGAGGCCTGGTAAGAGACAAGCCCTATGCCTGGCTGCCCACAGCTGAGCTCCAGGAGATGTCAGATTCCATTGGGAAAGGCAGAGATCTCACAGGAATTGGTGGCCACCCTGTTTCTCCACATGGCAGGGCCCTAAAAGTCAACTTTGCTGTCGCCTTGATTTGGATACTTCATGGCCTTGGAACTGTAAGATTTTACCCTAAATAAAACTTCCTATTATAAAAGCCAACCCATTTCTGGTATTTGCATTGGCAGCCCTTTGACAAACTAAAACAAATGGGTACCATTAAAAACAAACCAAAGTTATATTTAATTTAAGAAAAATATTTTCATATATTTTATCAGTCCCTGCTCATCATGCCCATCACAGATAAACATGTAGAAATCACAGTCACTCACAAGATGGGTGAACATTTATACCAACCTTTTTCTTTCTTTCATAATCATTCAAACATAATTACATCTTCCAGACCACAGTATATCTTTGGATATTCCAATGACATTCCTCTTTTCTATCTACCTCACTGCTTTAGTTAAAACATGGAATGAGGCAAGTTGTGCAAAGCTACAGCTGAAAAATCAGGGAATGTGTAAAGGAAAATGAATAAGAAAAAGGTACAGTACAGTGAATTGGCTGTGGTGTTGCCAGTTGTAAGCCTCTGTAGACTAAATTGATTGGAATCTGAAGTCTATTCGTTCTTCAATGGGCTTTAAACCAGATCACAATGAAATGGCTTACCACTATCATACTAAATCTGGACTTTTAAAATATGTAGTAACAGCTGGTAATGAAAAGGTCCCACTGGCCCAGCAATACTGGTCAGCAGAACAGGTAAAATTGTATTTATGCAAATTGTCCAGTAGTTATTCTCAAAATTAACTTTTAAAAATATCAACTGAACATGTACATAATAAATTTAATTTAAGAGCATTTTTGTGAAAACCACTCAATGATTTTAGTTTCCTGTGTGTTCAGTTTGAATCAACAAGCTGTGGCTACAAGCAAAAATTGTTTTTAATTATAGGTATATTAATGGAGACATATTTCCTAAACAAGGAAGGCAGCAATCCTGCTTTGTTCATGACATGTCAGTGGGCATATGGAGTACCATATTAACTTCAGGTCATCAAGTTTTAACATTTTAAGAAAACTATTGAAAAATTGGACTATGCACAGAGGAGTGCACCGAGAAAGGTAGCATGATTAGAAATCCATTTGTGTGAGGAAAAACCAAAGAACCAGTGGACCTTATCTTAAATAAGAAAAGCTACAATTATAAAATAATATCTCTTTATAGATATTATTTAAAAGGCTGCTATTGTCAAGGTAATATATTTGTTATTATAAAGGTCAAAATATGAAATAAAAACAGAATTGGTTACCTTTTATATATTACTTAACTATTGATCTAATATAAAATATAACTATAATTTTTGATATAGTCAAACAAGGGGATGTTTATCTATGGATTTTGACATCTCTGGTTCCTGGAAGTATTCAGGAAATTCTGGGTGGTATTCAGGATTGTTTGTAAATTTACCATGCCAGGATATGATTCTATGATTCCAGTTTACCAAGGGAATATGTTTATGTCTTTATCTAGCCATTCATTAATTTATTTACTTTTTCACTCAACACATATTCTTTCAGAATCTGCTGCATGCTGTTTACTGATCTTACCACAGCAAGGAATACAGCAATAAAACAAGAAAAACAAATCCTTGCCCTCAGGAGCCTTACATTCTATCAAGGGAAACAGATGATAAACTTATAATAAATAATCTCAGACTATGATGAGCTCTAGTAAGGAGTTAAAAATAAAGTATCTTTAAAATCCTTGTTTTAAGAATATCAAAAATACATGTTTTGTTTGTATCCTTTCCCTCATTCTGACCCCATCACTTTCAGTCCCCTTTTCTTACCATGCCCAGGTCTAAATGTTTAATTCATATGATGTAGAAAAGTAAGTAATATAAATATGTACTCAACATATTTATATTTATGGGTTTATACTTGGCTTGGCCATTTTCTACCTTATGTGAACTTAACAATTTGCTTAGTCACTCTGATCCTCAGTTTCCTTATTTGTAAAATTGGGGGAAAGGATGCAGATTAGTACAAGAATAAAATGAGATGACACGTGAGAGAGCTTTGCTGATTGTTTTCCACTTAAACCTCTTCCCCAACACCCCACCTACCCTATGACACAGATCCATTTTCTCCCTTTCTCTGCCCAAATCTGTGGGCAGGAGACTGATCCCCAGGGTCTGCATTCCATGAGTTCCCTATTTATTGGCTTCCATTTACTTTTGACTATTGGAAGCACTGGCTGGAGATTGGAGTGCACAAGGAGAGGGGTGTTAGAGTATTTCCTCCCTAATGCTTCTATGCCTTGGCATGTATACTCAGCACTAGGTACATTCCTCTGAGATCAAAGTTTCAGCCAGGTGACCCCTTCTCCATGATTCTAGCTCACTGTGGATTATAGTAACTTCACTTGTTTTCAACATTTTGGTCCTAAGAATCATATGTTTTTCTGCTGATGTTAGTCTGTGGGTGATCCATTAAAGTTTCTCCATTGGAAACATCTGGAAAAGCATCTGCTCTCTAAGGGATTCTGAGAGATATGGTACTTGCTACAAGAAATAGCAACAGAAAGTGGATTCTCATTATGATATTCTGGGACTGGGTTGCTAACATATTTGACAAATGCATGGTCTTCCTGGAGGAAAATGGGAGACTGTTAAAGGCATTCCATGAAATCATAATTTCTCAGGTCATTGTCAGTACTAATGTACTGACAATCATCTGGGATGGAGGGCCAGATAACAAGTGGTTGTTGCAATTTGTTTTTATGACAACAATGATAATTACAAAGACTAGGGGGTGGGCTAGTGGTTCTGACTATGCCAAGGACTTTTCAAAAACAAAAAAATTAAGTATAGGGACTTAAATTTCCAATCTAAAGCACTAGTGAAGAATTAGAAAGCTTCTGTGCCAGGGGATACTCTTTCCATCAAGGTAATAAGAAATTAACAAAATTCACCAATGAGAGATCAGCATCCTTGAAAAATTCTGTGGTGACTGTCTTTGATAAACTTAAAATAATTTGAGGATATGCTTACTCTTACTTGAGTCTTTCATTTCTTGGGATTTCTCATTTTCATAAGAGTCATGCTGTCTTGGAGTGGCAAAGGCCATGTGGTAGTATTTAACCCTCAGAGACAAGGTGGTTGCAATTACCACAATCAACCACAAAGATGACGTGGCAATCAGAATTTTTTGACCTGGAGAAATCTGTGGCTGTGGCTAATTGATTACAATATTCCCTGGAATAAAATGAATGGACAACCAACAAGGTATTACTTGATCTATATGATTGGAGAAAGTGTAAGTCTGGTAAGTCTGACCTGAGTTGCTATCGAGGATATTCATGATTTTCATAGCCTTCTGCTGAGTTTCCAGACCTAGGAAGTTCAGATGTGGATCTTCTTGATTGAAGAAGGACCCTGAAAACCAGCCAAAAGTGAATACTCTATATCTTCTGGGCTGGTTTGAGTCTTTTATGGACCCTAGAAGAACATGTTCTTAAAGAAAACCCATTCCTGTGCCTGTAAATCCATTGTATACGGAACATTTTTCTTAGATTCAGTTAAGGGTGCTTTTGATTAGATCACTTTGATTGGATTGCTTCATTTAAGGGCCTTTGATTAGATTGTGGGACCCAGGGTGGGTCTCAATCTTCTTATTGGAGTCCTTTATAAACGGAGGACTAAAAAGTCACAGACACAGGAAAAAAAGTCACAGTGAGCAGAGAGAAGCCTCCAGAAATCAACAAACTTGAAAGGGACAAAAGCCACAGACAGCAGCCCAAAACTGAAGCAATGAGGCCCAGAGGAAAGGGAGACTTGAGTGGACCCTATCATTTGCTGATCACCCATAGCTGAGCTCAAGGAGAAAGTGAGCCTGGAGAAGAAGGCAGAGACCAGCAGAGTCACCATTGTGCCTTGCCAAGTGACAGGAGTCAAGGATCACCAACAGCTGAACTTCAGTGAGGCAGCATCAAAGATGATGCCTTAATCTGGACATTTTCACAGTTTTGGAACTGTAATATTTTTAACTTCAATAAACTGCCAATGTAAAAGCCAAACAATTTCCAATATATTGCTCCCTGCAGCTTTTAGTAAACTGAAACATCTTCCCCTAAGTCTTACCATGAAAGATCTCAGGTCGTTTACCTGGTGACAGTGCCTTTGAGAAAGAAAGTACCCAGATCTTTTGAGGCATATTAGATACTGGCTCTTGTTCATACTAATCTCCACACACTGGATTCACCAACCAGAGGAGGGGCTTGTGGAAAATAGATGATAGATTAAGTCTTGGCCTATGGCCATCTCAAAATGGGTCCAGTGGATCTACAGAGTTATCCAGTCATTATTTCTCCATTCCCAGAATATCATGGGGGTTGATTACCTCAGTTATTGGAATGTTCCCCTAGAGATTCCCTGTATGTGGGATGGGGCCATTATGGTACAAAGGGAGAAGTGGAAACCCCTGAAATTGTCTTTCTGGGTGCAGGCAAGGATGAATTTTAGAGATTATGTCATCATCAAAGACTAGCTTGGGTTGAGGGTCTTAGAGAATGACTGGATTATAAAAACTTAATCTGATTTTACATGCTATTCCAAAAGTGTTATCTTTATTTGAGAAAATTAACACAGCCCCAGCTTCCAGGGATAGCATCTATTCACCCAACCATCATTTCTTCCTAATTCTTAAGAGATGTTATAGGATGCCACTGGCAAGTCTAATACAATCACAAGGTAGACCCACAGAATTTGGAGTTAACAATTATTTCTCCAGCTGAGAAGTAGCACTTGAGAGCATCCTTACCACTTTGAAAGAATTGCTAAAATCTATTGTTTTTGAGCATATGACTGTCTAGCTAGAGATCATATATTCCAGTCTCCCTTGTAGCTAGGTATGGATATTTGACTCTGTTCTAGACAGTGAATGGGAGCATATGTGATATGTGCACTATCTGCTACATATACATAAGAGAAATTGCCTGCCCCAGAATTTCTGTCTTTCCCCTTCCCATAAGCTGGAATGTGGGTATGCCAGAAACCCATTTTATACCATGCAGATAAGGATAACACACAAGAGGTAGTAAGATGATACTTCAAGTGTTTTCTTTTTCTTTTTTTTTTTTTAAAGATTTATTTATTTTCTTTATTTCTCTCCCCTTCCCCCCACCCCTCCACCCCGGTTGTCTGTTCTGTGTCTATTTGCTGCGTCTTTGTCCACTTCTGTTGTTGTCAGCAGCACGGGAATCTGTGTTTCTTTTTGCTGCGTCATCTTGTTGTGTCATTTCTCCGTGTGTGCGACACCATTCTTAGGCAGGCTTTCTTTGCACTTTCTTTGGCACTAGGCGGCTCTCCTTATGGGGCACACTCCTTGCGCATGGGGCTCCCCTACGCGGGGGACACCTCTGCGTGGCAGGGCACGCCTTGCGTGCATCAGCACTGTGCATGGGCCAGCTCCACATGGGTCAAGGAGGCCCGGGGTTTGAACCGCGGACCTCCCATGTGGTAGACAGATGCCCTCACCACTGGGCCAAGTTCGCTGCCTCAAGTGTTTTCTGATGGCCAGCACCATCAGAATTATGTGAGAGCTTTCCATAGAAATTCATCTAAAAATCAGCATTTTATGTAGACTTCTTAGTGTTTCATACTGTCACTGAAATGAAAGAGGCCATTGGCCTGGGAGAACATGGAGGTCTTTAGTTCAGTTTCAACGGGCTTCTTCCTGCACCATCCATGGTTTTGATTTAGATTCTTCGGATGCCTAGATTGCCTTGCTAGATTCTGGACCTGCTGCATTCATTGATTTTTCTCACCTAAGATCCATTAAAATGGAATTGTTGGGTCACAGACTCTGTGCCTTTTAAACTTTGATTGATATTAAAAAGTTGTCTTCTGTTGAGTTTGTATCCCTTTACCCTTTTACCAACAGTTTGTGAGCATTTTAGTTTAGTTTTTTTTAACCCTTTGCTATACTCGATGTTTTAAAATTATCTTTTCTAAAGCAAAATGTGAAAAATAACACGTAATTTTTAAAGAAATTTTTATTGAAGTATATCATTCATACATGAACACACGTAAACAATAAGCATATAGTAAAGATTGCGAACTTACAAAATAAACATACATAACATCACACAGGGATCTCAGACATCACTCCTCCACCAACTCTTTACATTGGTGTGAAACATTTATTACAAACTCTGCTAGAGCATTGTCAAAATATTACTACCAGCTATAGTCCTTATCTTACATTTGGTGTATTTTTCCCCCAACCCATACTATTTTTTTAAAATATATTTTTGTTGCAGATATTGTGAACTTCCAAAACAATCATACAGATATGTAGATTTCCCATACAACTCCACACCCTGGTGGAACATTTGTTACAGATTATGAGATAATATCATCAGACTGTTGCCACCAATCCTGGTCCATAGCATACATTTGGCACACTTTTTCCATACACCTCCATTATCAACACAGTACAGTTTGGCACTGATGCAAGAATATTATAGTATTGCTATTAACCACTGTCTATAGGTCATACCAACTGTAGTTTTCCCACCAATGAATGGATAAACAAAATGTGGTATATACATACGGTGGAATACTATGCTGCAATAAGAAATGAAATTGGGACATATGCGATAATTGGATGAGGCTTGAAGATATTATACTAAGTGAAGTAAGCCAGACACAAAAGGACAAATATTGCATGGTCTCATTAATATGAACTAAATACAAATAATAAACAGATGGAATTAAAACCCAGAACATAGGTTATAAGGAGATAAGAAGAGGGTTGAGAAGAACTGTGGATGTTTAATGTATGTAGAAGTTTTAGTTAACTTGACTGTAAAAGTATGGAGATGCACAGAGTTGATAGTAGCACATTATAGTGAGTAGCAACTGGTTTATAAATGGGATTGTGACTGAAAAAGTCTGGGGAAGTAAATGTCAATAGAAAGAAAACTAAAGAATAATCTAGGAACCGAATAACACAGTGAACCTGGAGGCGGTTGAGAATTGTGGGTAAGGGTACAAATGCAAGAGAGTCCTTCTGTGAGCTAATGTGTAATTTTTATTTTTATTTATATTATTTTATTATTAGGCAGAATATACCTTTATATGTGTATTGGCCATTTCTATTTTTTCTTCCCTCTTTTACATTCTTTATCCATTTTCTATTCAATTGTTTGTCGTTCTCTTTCTGACTTCCAGGGATTTTTATATTTAGTGACTCTTAAGCTTTTGTGTATATGTATTGGAAATGTTGCTCCTAACTTGCTGTTTGTCTTTAACATTATGCTCTCAGTGATTCCCTTTATGTGCCATCACCTGACTAAGTGTTTTAAATACCTAATAGGTAATGCTTACAATAATCCTACAAGGTAGGTGTTGTGGTCCACAATTTAGACCTGAAGATACTGAGGCTCAGAGCAATTAAATCATTTGTTCACTAAGTCATACATAGATAATAAGTGGCATATACATATATTTAAATTCAGGTCTAACACAAATATCCGCCACATATTTTCTATTAACTCATGTTATCTCTCCATTGAGACAATAAGGAGAAGAAAAGTGAGGAATTAAAAACTGGACTCAAGAAGCTATTAAAAAGAGTAAAGAGCTGAAACTAGCCATCATGGGTTTTAAAATACCCAGAAAATATTCTGAGTTACAGAACTAGGTGTGTCCCGTGATAAATAAAAATGAAAAAGAAAAGGGGCATTCAGTTTATGTCTTCACATTATCATAACACATTGAATGTGAGATAACAAAACAAAATAAATGAGTTGATAATTTTCCTCATAAATATTGAAATATTTTTATAAAACTGTCTTATTCCTCTAGGGCTACCATAACAAAATACCACACAGAGTGACTTAAAACAACAGAAATTTATTGTTTCGCAGTGCTGGCGGCTGGAAGCATGAAATCACAATGTCAGTACGGCCATGCTTCTTCTGAAGTTGGGAAGAATCCGTTTCACACCTCTCTCCTGGCTTCTGGCAGTGGCTTGCCAGCAACCCATGGTATTCTCTGCCTCAGTTGTCACATTCTCCCCTCTCTTTGTCTGTGCCCAATATGCTCTTCTTAGAAGAAAACAGATCATATTAGATTAGGGTCTACCCTAACCCAGATTGACCTCATCTTAACTAATAACATTTTCAAAGACTCTCTATCCAAATAAGGTCATAGTCACAAGAGGAGGGATTGGGACTTTAACAATAAATAACAATATACTTTTTTTTTTAATCATCAAGAGAAAGATATATTAAGAAACCAGCAGAGGCTTGGAGGCAGAGTCTCAAATCCACCTCCTTAAACAAAGAAGGCAAAGGTTTTTATTAGATTTAGGTGGAGAGGTGGGGATAGGGATGCCACAGGTTGAGTCCACATGCAAACTAGGGTTTGCAAAATGGGCAACAGAGCAGAGGGAGAAGGGGTGAACTCAGAGTTGCTGCTTTTGCTCACTGATTTGCACTCCTTGGCGTGTCCTTGGTTCCCAGGCAATCTTGGGAAAGAAGGTTGATGCCTGTTCTACTTCCTACTGAATAGGGACAGTGAATAGGGACTGCCTGCTGGCGAAATTGTAGCTCAGTTCGGTGGAGAAATTGTTGGTTGGACAATTTCTTTTTCAGTTTATGGTTGGGAAGCTCCTGGAGATATTCTTGAAGTGCAGGGGTTTAAATTGCAGTCCTGATGTGAGGCAGCTCTTAATGGTTTGCAGCGCAGGGGAGGTGTTTCTCCATTCTGGAACCTTGGTCATTTTACTCTGGTGTTCTGATGTGATGAACTCACAGGACTGATGCATCCACCAGGCAGTGATTTCCTCAGAGATCTCAGGGTCCATCCAAGTCACCCATTGAAAGGGAACCCCACAGATTTTCTGGGTCCTTACCTGGTGCAGAGAATTGATGTCTTGCTCCTCTTTTAACATTCCTTTTTGTGTTGTTGTGGTTGTTGTTGCTAAAGATGAAGTTTGGACTTGCAGTTGACCAATAGTATAGTATTAACAATAATGTCTTTTATTGAGTTCCAGGCAATGGTTTCAGTTCTTTGATGTATTAATTCAATTGATCCTTATGTCAGTCCTATGAAGCAGGTCCTGTTATCATCCCTGTCTTACAGATGAGGAAACTGAGTGTCAGAGAGGTTAATATACTTGCACAAGGTTGTACACCAGCCGCCTGTGGAGCAAGGATTCAAATCCAGATTGTACGGTGCTATCCTCTTGCCCACTACACCATAATATCACCTCTGTAACAAAACTTTCGATAAGATTAAGTATTCCTCATTAGTAAAAAAATAAATAATGGTTAATTTGGAAAATGGAGTTCTTAATAGCCAAGGTCTGAAAACTCTGTTTTCCCCAGATTGGTCCTCCCTATGGCAGAATTCAAGCAGAGAGGGACTAGTTTCCCTTGTCAACTTGTTTTTCTGATGTTATTCCCAGGCAATTATTATTGGATAAAATACATATTTGCAATTTGTGTTACTCTTTGCTTTTACTTGTTACTCTCATCTACCGGGTCTCTGGTCATTCCTTCACCTTTATTGAAACATAGGCACTGAGTTCACCAGCATGCTAATATCCTGAATGAGACTGATAAAATTATCCATTCAACTCAGCAGTTCCTAGAGAGTTTATCTTTCTTTGTCCTTAATTTCTATCCCATTTCTGTCACCTTTTCTGTAGACTCATAACTAACTTATCATTATTAAACCTATCCTACTTGTAAAATATTAAATTGTAATATTTTTCTTTATGACTGCAATCTCCTATGCAATTTGTCCACCCTTATCTTCCCAGAATTGGCAGCATTTGAACATTTTTATCACTTCATAATTTGCAAAATACTCTTCCTTTTTTAACTTCTAAGACATGGATTTCTCATGACGTTTCTCTTGTCTTTCCAGTTGAGCAAAGTGGATGCAATTGTTAACTTCACTGAACTCAATTTTCTGATATATTGGGAACAGGAGTGGTGGGATGAGGGGAAAGGGTGCTAAGATGATGCAAACAGGTGGCTTATATGAAAAGTCTGAAGAGAAATTTGAAAATAAGAGGTTGGAAAGTCAAGGGGACTATGCTCTGGATTTATCATAATTGTATTTTAAAATATGAGAAACTTGAGCATATATACATGCTTGAAAGTAAATGACAGTAGAGAGAAAAGTGGATGGTAAGAGAAGGAGAATATGATTAGAAAAAAATTCTGGAAGAGGCAGCAGGAAATGGAACCAGAAGCACAGGTGAAAAGCTAGTCTTAATAATAAGAAAGCTATTTCACACATTGAGGAAGATCAAAAGATGAAAAAATAGGGGAGATGTGATAATTGTATTGGTAGTGCAAGAGAACGTTCAGGGAAGGCTTACTGGATAGCACCAAATTTCTCAAAGAAGTAGATGTGAAATAATTTGCTAGGAGTAGGGCGTTTGTTCTGCCCTCATTCTGGAACATTGTTCTCTCATATCTTTACAAGGCTGGCTGTCTTGAATGTCACTCCCCATCACTCTTTCCCTCTTACTCTACTTTATGTTATTCACAGCATTCGTCACTCCTTACCTGTTTTAATTTTCTAAAGGATGCTGGGGGGAAGCGGACTTGGCTCAACGGATAGAGTGCCTGCCTACCACATGGGAGGTCCACAATTCAAACTCAGGGCCTCCTTGACCTGTGTGGAGCTGGCCCACATGCAGTGCTGATGCATGCAAGGAGTGCCATGCTATGTAGGGGTGTTCCCCGCAAAGGGGACCCCCACACACAAGGAGTACACCCTGTAAGGAGAGCTGCTCAGCGTGAAAGAAAATTCAGCCTGCCCAGGAGTGGTACCGCACACATGGAGAGTTCACGCAGTAAGGCGACTCAACAAAAGGAGACACAGATTCCTGGTGCCGCTGACAAGAATAGAAGCAGACACAGAAGAACACGCAGCGAATGGACACAGAGAACAGACAACTGGGGTGGGCAGGCGGGCGGGCGGGGATGGGGAAAGAAATTAAAAAATAAATAAAGGATGCTGGGAACAATGTACAGGAAATGTGTTGACTTTTACAATGGGAATTTATTAGGCTAAACGCTTACAGTTCTGAGGCTGTGACAATGTCCAAATCAAGGCATCATCAGAGATGATGGCTCCCGATGGTCGACTGCTGGCAATCCCGAAGTCCTGCCCTGCGGCAGGCAAAATGGCAGCTCTGCTGGCCTCGGTTTTTCCGTCCAGGGTCACTTTCTCCCTGAGCTCAACTGTGGGCATCAAGGCCATGGCAGGGGATGATGCTGGTGCACTCACCTCTCCCCTGTCCTCTGGGCTTTGTCTCCTTTAGCCTCTCTGGGGCCCTCTTTCCGTGTCTCTGAGCTCTGCTCACTCCAGCCTCTGACCCCTTGGACATCTCTCAGCCTCTTAGTGTTTTCGGCAGCTTTTTTCTTTTTCTCTCTTTGTTGGGGACAATTGGTGCGGGCATACGCTAAGATCAGCAATGCCAATGGCATGGCCGCCGGAGCGGAGCCCATTTCCTGGTTCTTCTCCCTCCCTGCTCCTTTGTTCTCTGTTCCCGCCACTGCCCAGGCTAGCACAGTAATGCGCAGGCGCAAGGCGCGAAATTGAAGTCTGCCCTCCACCCCAGCAACAGCAGCCACCAATCCCTAAACCCTGCCACTTCCCCCAGCAACAGCAGCCACCAATCCCTAAACCCTGCCACTTCCCCCAGCAACAGCAATAGCCAATCCCTAACCACCATCCCTCCCACTACCCCTCCCCTTCCCAAGAGTATAAATGCTTTGTTCTCACAATAAAATTTTGCAGCTTGATCCTCACCCTGTCTCGCTGTAATTCCTCGCGTCTCCTGTCTCACCATTCTCCTCCGGGCGACCATGAGCCCCCGTTCGCAGCCCTGCAGGTCGGGGCTCATCTACTTTAACATCTCTTCTTCTCTTTCCCACTTATAAAGGACTCCAGAAGATGACAGAGACACACCCTGGGTCACACCTTACTGAAGTGATCCAGTTAAAGGTCCCCAACTAAATCCCACACCCACAGAAATGGACTAGCCCCAGAAGGACTCAATTTTCACCTGGCTTCAAACTGTCGCATTATCTGATGTTCTTTATATGGTTTTGCCACAAGTGTAGACAATGTGGCTGGTATAGTCACCTAGAATAGTGCCAGACACACTGTAGTTTCTCAATACATACTTAAATGAGTATGTAACAATTTCCATGAGAGAAGTAAAAATTTAGACTATCTACTTAGGTGGGTAGGCGAGTGAGCTGTCAATAGATTGGATTGCTCAGCAGCACTATGTATCCAGCAGAGGACAGAGTCAATGACCTCATGGTGGTAACCAGAAAGATTCAAATTTCAAAAATTAAAGTTCGGTTTAATTGCCATTGGAATATTGATAATCCATAATAGATACAGTCGGATTAATAAAACTAAAAGTAAGTTCATGCCTTAGTTTGCCACAGGGCTGCTGATGCAAAGTACCAGAAATGGGTGGCTTTTATAATGGGAATTTTGTTAGAGGAAAATCTTACAGCTCTGAGGCTGTGAAAGGTCCAAATCAAGGCAACATCTGAGTTGCTTTCTCACCAAAGTTAGCTACTTGCTATGTGGTGAGGCAAGATATAGCAGGTCTGCCGGTCTCTTTCTAGATTTTCCTGGAGCTCAGTGTGGGTGATCAGTCACCTCTCCCTGGGCCTCATCTCCTTAGCCTCTCAGGGCTTCTCTGTTTTTCTTAAGCTGTAGGTAAACCTGCAGTCCTCTCTCACACGGCTGGGTCAAAATGACAGAGCTCTCTTTTCTGTGTGTCTTCTTTCTCTCTGATAATATAAGAGGATGGAGACCCAACCTGAGTCATGCCTCACTGACATAGTCCAATGAAAAGTGATCTAATCAAGTGTTCTAATCAAGTCCCTTAATCAAACCTAATGCAATCAAATGGTCTTGCACCCACAGGAATGTATTAATCAAAAACATAATTTTTTTTGATTCACCAAATTTAAACTGTCACAGTTCAGAATAATTCCCAAGAATATGAAAATATAATTTTAAATAACAAATGATTGAAATAATAATAAATTTAATAAAAATTCCAAAGAATAAAAATATTGTGTATTGTAATGTTTTAAGTGGAGAAAATACTATATGGTGCTTGGTAAACTAGATAGACATTTATATATTCTCTTTTTTATACTATATACTAAAATCAATTCTAGAAATACTAAAAATATAAATGTAAAACTGCAATCCTAATAGATTATAAAAACATATAGGAGAATAAAAACAAAACCAAAAAATAAATAAATAAATATATATATAGGAGAATAGTTTTAAAATCTTAGAATAGGAAAAATTTATTTAATTTGACTGCAAAGACTGAAATCCTCAAGAAAAATAATTGATATGTCAACATATAAGTTTAAAAATCTAAATTTTAAAAATCTCTACATATCATTGTTCTCATGTATTTTTCAAGTGGAGGAAATATTTTTACTACAAATACCTAACAAAGTTTTTTAAATATATGAATATGGCTTACTTGTCTTCCTTTCTAAACCATAAATTGCTTGAAAACAGGGACATTGACATTAGCGTAACCGGCCAATAACTCTTGGAATGCATAAAGAAATGAATAAATATCAGAGAATTCAATATAGGCAAATACTGAAACATTTTGATAGGTTTCTCTAGCTGAAGAGAAGTTTTATTTTTACTCCAAACTTTAAAATATTGGCAAGTACAGTCTTATGAGATTGAGTGACATACATGAATATTTTTTAATGATACAAACAACCTTTCAACAGTATCTGAAGAACAGTTGTGGATTTGGGCTTGGTGGCTTCTTGGTTTTATGCTCAGGTAGATATTTTAAGGTTATATAGATAGGTGAAAGCCAAGTGTTATGACTGGGCATGTCTTCTTAGGAAAGCACACGAGTTTTATATGCTGAACGTTCTAAATGTTTGGAGTTTTTCTTACATTTCGTTATGTAGAGCTTTAAGATCATGTATAAGTAGCAAGTCATAAAAGCAATTCCATTTATGATTCTTTGGCGGGTGAGCTGTCTGCCTATCCATGTCATGGATCACTGTGTATATTGGGTTTTGAGTTTACTTTCATCCTCTCAAATGAAAGCCTACACTTAACCTTGATCATAAATTGTATCAATGGTGACATCACACCAAATTTCCAAGTAACCCTGGGCAAGAGACTCAAACTTTTGCCATCTCATGTTTGCTACCATATAAATGCATTTTTAATGTATTTAGTACATATTACACTGGAAGTATTGCTCTAGTCACAAAGTCTTAGAGGCAATACAACATTGAAGGAGAACATCAGAGGATTTTCTTCGAATTACAGGTTTTCTCCTGCAAAAGATATTTCCATTTACCAAAAGGATATCTTTACAATTGGTTCAACAATCTTAATCATCAGACTCAAAGATGTAAAAACTACTTACCAATAAGGCATTTAAGTTACCAGGATTTTGTTCACAGAAACTGTTTTTCTAATATTAAGTAAATGGAAACGTGGCTATCTATTTCCAATTTGTCACAGTCTTACCAATTCCCCTTCTGCTCACAAGTATTGTTCAGGATTACTTATTAAAAGGTTCATTTCTCCAGTCTGCTATTGCCTAAGGGGATTGTTCTAGTATCTATTCCACTTGGCAGGACTGATACTGAACCTTTCATTTGGGCACAGTGCCTGCTGTCCATCTATTCCAATAGACTGAAGAGTTTCATAGTTCTTGCTTCATGTGGCCGCTGAGCCTAGGATATGAATTCTGGTTCCCTTTTCCCACACCTGCTGTCAGAAGCCAACTTTATTTTTTCCTGTACCCGGCCTCAACTCTGTGACTCCAATACTGTGATGTTGCCCCAGTTCATGCTTCTGTACATGCATATTCTTACAGACCCTGAGATCTAAAGTAAACTGAGAAAAATCTACAATAAACACAATGACAAAGAGCAGAAATGCTAATACCTTGCTTTTCCTACTGGCTGGACCATGTGGTAATTGGGCCTCATATGTTGATTCTATTGAAGCAAAGGACATTCTTAGTTTTGGTCACGAAGTGAGGGACCAGATGGTGAATAGCAAAAAGGTACTCAAAGGAGAGTTCAGAGTCAAGCCAGAAGGGATTGATCTAAAGTGGATTTTCCAGCAAAAAAGGCGGACTGCAAATACTAAGAACTATAAGAGGCAGATTTGTATAAAAGTCTCCTTATCTTTTTCTCTGTTTTTGCAGCTTGAATTAGATATTTAACATGAAAATCTAAACATCTAGATTCCCAATTTAAACCCTTTAGTAAAGTCTTCTTGATCTTGGAATAAAGTCCAAAATCATTTTTTTAAAAAAAGCTAATAAGGTGCTGCATGATTGTCTTCCTGAATGGTTCTACCATCTTCTCTCCTTCATTTTTTGAAGAAAACTTCAGGTCATGGCATTGAACTGCCGAAAAATCTTCAGTGGCTCCCTATTTCATATAGAACATAATTCCAACCTTCCTATCTTACTTTACCTCATATGTATTCCCCAGTTTTTCCTATTATATCATTTGCTTTGCTTTGGTGACACATAATCCTCTATCATCTGGTTCTCTTATTTTCCATGTTCTTCTGACACTCCAACTTCTGTATGTCCAATTCCTTTCAATAGAGTTTAAATCCCACTTCATCTACGTGTCTTTTCTTAATTCTTCCTGTCAAGAAGTAATCTCTTTGCTGTCTGCATTGTTATAGCATTTTACCACATCACTTGCCTTGCTTCTTTGGGTTGTAAAGAAGTACATTCCTTTCTCCTCTTCCCTTCTTGCCTGAACACTTCTTCAGACAAGGAGCTACATCTGATTCATCAGAACCTTAATTGCACTCCTCAGTAAATATTTGTGCAATGAATGACTATCTATGACTATCAGAGATCAATCTCTCCAAGAATCTACAAAACCAAACTGCTGCTGACCTCTGGTTAAGTGGAGCTAACCAAACAGTCCCAGAATAAACAAAGTTACAAGAGATGAAGAAGCACAAAGCAAAGAGAGAGACCATCACACCATATGTTGATTGTTTTGCCCAGCAGGCTTCAAGGTCTTTAATTAAACAGTTTAACCATGGGAGGCAAAAGATGGACTGTGTTCCTAATTAATGCTTTAACCTCATTATGCTCCCAGGCCAGGAAATATAATAACTGCATAAGAATTTGGAAATTATTTCCACAGAGATCATACCAGTTTTTTATTTTTTTAATTAAAAAAAAATTTTTTTAATGAATCTGAGTAACTGAGCTTCAAAGAATCCTGTGCTATTAGCTAAGCTAATATCAAGAAACAAAACAAGGCAGGACTTGAAGAAGGAAGTTTGATTTAGATATATTCAAATTAAAAACATCACTACATTGAAATCTCTTTGTTCACCCTCTAAAATTTTTTTTAAGAAAAGCACAGTGTGATTGCAATATATTCACCAGTTAGGTTCAAAAGATATTTGTAGGAGAAGGATTAATTATGTAAAAAATTCCCTTGAAAGTCCTTTAAATTGTACATAAAGTATAATAAACATAATTTTGAGTGCTTTCCCAACTATCAAGAAGTTCATTAGAGTAAATTATTTTTCCCTCTTCTTTTATGTCCTTAATTCATTATGTTGGATTTACAAAGTTAAATATGCATAAATGTGTTATTACTGTATGTTTCAAACGTGATCAATTCACTTGATTTGGGAATTTTATAATCCTTCCACAAAAATTCATTTGGACTCCATAATTATACCTGAAATTCATCAAATTTTTATTTGGTTAAATAAATAATACTATAATTTTTTTAAAAAATAATTTTTAAATTAAATACATGCTTTGAAATATATAATCTTTGATTCTATTGATTCCTTCCCAATTAAAAGTTATTTGAATTGAATTTGTCCTTTTCTTCTCCTTCTTCCCCAACTTCAAAATTTTTATGGGTAAACTGTTTGAAATTTAGTCACATCATCTTATTCTTTTGATTCTATTCTATAAGGCTCCAAGGATTTTTATAAAAAATTAGTCAGTTATATGTTTTATATTAGGCCTTTGCAAGACTAGTGTTCTACATCTGATTCAATTTGGAGACACCATCTGTTTGTTAGAAAACACTAAGAAATGTTTTCTATTGTTATAGTTCCACTCATCACATTTCATGTGAACATCTTGCTTCCCACATCACATCTAATTTTGCTAGAGGAATGCAATTCAACATATAATATTTTAAGTAGACATTATATGAAAGACACTAGTTTGAAATCAGCAAGAAATGTAAAGAAAATCAATATATTATTCCTGAGCCCAAGTTTTCACAATATTTTAGGAGAGTTGTGGTTGCCAGCCTTCAAGATGGCCTTCAGTGATCCTCAACTCCTGGTACTGTACAGTTCTTTCCCACACTGAATCATGGCTGACCAATTGAATACTGTAGAAATGATAGTGTGTGACTGCCTTTCCTAGGGCTACTATAACAAAGTATCACAAGCTGGGTGACTCAAAACAACAGAAATCCTGGAGGATAGGAGTCCAAATCAAAGTCCTAAAGTCTGTAGGATTCTGGAAGCAATCCATGGCATCCATGGCATCCTTTGGCTTGTTGTATAACTCAGTCTCTGCCTCCATCACAGGGCTGTCTTCACTGTTTGTGCCCAAATTTTCTCCTAGTTCATTTCAGCTTTATCTTACCTAACAATATCTTCAAAGATCCTATTTCCAAATAGGATCACAATCATAACACTGGGAGTTAGGACTCAATATAACTCTTGGGTAGACACAATTCAATCCATAACAGTGACTTTCTCAGCTAAGTCAAGAAGTCACAACAGCTTAAAGGTTCAATGCGGACCAGCAGAATATCTAACATGATCTCTTGATCACTAACTCTGGGGGAAGCCAGCTTCTAGCCAAGAGCTGTAATAAAGCTAAAATTTAACCTTAGTTGCAAGCTAACAATTTAGCCTACCACAATTGTATGGATGCTAGCTTATGAAATGCCTGGCTCAGAGTCAAAGACAGTTTATTACTTGAAGCATGAGCAGTGAGTAGCCATTGCATCAGACCTTTTATAGGTTCGTCAAGCCCCAATTCTCATAGACCAGTGCAAACAAAGCCAAGATGCTTACACATGTGATGAGTTAAAGGAGATGAACCTCAAATTTAGTTAACCCAATTTTAATAATTGGCAGTTAACCTGATTAACCTTTGCCTTAAGGAGACATGTTCTTTATTGTATGTGACAAAAAACAACCTTCCCTTTTATCTGAAGGGAGACATACCTCTAATGAAGTTGCTTACTATACAAACATCTTTGAAAAAACACTTGGAACAAAGGCAGTTTTTCTGTTCACAAGATGCAAGAAACTCATAGAGTATTGTCTCCCAATTTTACAAATCCTTGAGACCCTCAAGAAACCCTACAGAGGCCTGAGTAGTGGAAGTGAGTCCTGCTTTCAGCATCCAGCACCACACTGACAGCCAATTTAGGAAACCACCTTGAAGGTGGATCTCTAACCCCAGTTAAACCTTCAGATGTTTGCTTTCCTAGCTTAAATCTAAGTGCAGTCTTATAAGGGACCTCGGTCAGAGCCACCCAGACCAGTTGCTCCCAAATTCCTGGTCCACAGAAATCAGAAGAAATCATAACTATTGTCATTTTAAGCCACTAAGATTTGGGGTGATTTATTGCACAGTGATAAACTACCAATACAAATGTTTGTACTTGGAAGTGGGGTGCTATCACAACAAAAGCCTGAAAACGTGGTGGTGGACTTAGGATGAGGTAGTGGGAAGAAGCTGGAAGGACTTAAATAGCATGTCAGTGAAGGCGTAAAAGGCCTTGAAGAGACTTTTACTTTTTATAATAAAATTTTATTGAAGTAAGTCATGTATACATGAACATACATAAACAATAAGTACATAGGAAAATTTGAGAATTTATAAAACAAATATGCATGTCATCATACAAGGTTCCCATACATCTCTCCATCACCAACACCTTTTGTTGGCATGAAACATTTATTATAAACTATGAAAGAGTATCATCAAAGCATTACTACTAACTATAGCCCATATCTTACGTTTGGTGCATTTTCCCCCTAACCCACCTAATTATTAACACCATATATTATATTATGTATTTGTTATCGTTCATGAGAAAATGTTCTCATATTTGTCCTGTTAACTACCGTCCATCATCCACCACTGGATTCTGTGTTATACAGTCCCATACTTTGTACAGTCTATTCAAATGTGTATGCTCAGTGGCTGTCATTTCATCACAGAATTGTACTATTGTCACCTCAGTCAATTTTAGATTGTTTTCAATATTCCAACAGGAAAAACCCCAAACCCACTTATAATCTCCTTTTGTTGTCCCTTAGTATTAAACTAATATCTTCTTGCTATTGCTGAAAAATAATACAATATTACTGTTAAATATCATCCATAAATTACATTTGCTGTAATTTTCCCATGCATCACCATATTCTTAGAACTTTGTAAAAAAGCATTCTTATATTTATACTATTAACCAAAATCTTAATCCACCACCGAAATCATTGTTATACATTCTCTACATTATTCTCTAGTTTCCTTTTAATTGAAATATTCCATCCACAGACTACCCCTTTCATCCACAATCATATTTATAAATCAGCAATATTAGTTGTACTCACAATAATGTGTTACCATCAACTCTATTCATTTTCATACTTTTACAATTAGCCTTGTTAATAACAGTACATACATTAAGCATTAGGTCCCATTCTCAACCCACATTCTATTTCCTGGTATACTCTATACTGGTATTCCTGGTAGACTCTATACTGTAGAGTTTGCTTCCATGAGTTTACTCATTGTATTAATTCATATTTGAGAAACTTTTCATTATAATACACACAGAGTTGTAAAGAGAAACTTGTACTAGTTAATACACACAGAAACAGAACAATTTTCAAAGAGAGCTTTGGAACCCCCAAACCACAATAGGTGAGAAAACAACTCAGTGGCAAATGTGGGCTTTTATTGAAAACGAAGAATAGCTTAGGACCAAATTAAAAACCACAGTGAATCACTCCCATGTCCTGAATCCTAAAGAAGGAAATGCCAACCTGTGTCCTGTAGAATTTCAGAATTGCCATGGAGCAATCATTTTTGTGGGTCCTTTAAAAGATCTGTAGCGGTGATAATGTGTATCTTACCATTGCATGTTGAGTGTGTGCATAGGAGTGAGGGTGGGGAGAGTTAACTCTTCTCTTTTATTTAGCAGGTCTTCAGATCCTGGGGAACTGTGCTTGAGGAGTTGTCCTCAAAGAACTACTCCCAGGGGGGCTCACCAGAAACTGGACCTGAACTTTACAATGAGATCTTGGAACTCAAACTAAGGCTGGAATGTGATGTGACATTGAGGACCTTGGCAGAATGTAAGTGAATTTTGCATGTGGTAGGGACATGAATCATTGGGAGCCATAGAACAGGCTCTGGTGGCCAACCTTCAGCAAGGTCCTCCATGATCCTGGTCTGCTGGTCTACACACATTTGTGTAATTTCCTTCCACACTGAGTCAGAGCTGACCTATGTGACCAATAGGGTATTGTGGAAATAGCTTACTTGTCTAGGTCAAAAGAGACATTGGAGCTTCTGTCTTGGACTCTTAGTTTCACTGACTCTGAAGGAAGCCAGATGCCATGCTGTGAAGATACTCAGGTAGCCCTGTGCCAGACTTGTGAGGCAAAGAACTGAGTCCTCCAGTCAACAACCAACACTGTCACAGTGGCCATATGAGTGAGCCACCATGAAGTAGACCTCCTTTAGCCTCAGTAAAGTCTTCACATGACTACAGTTCAAGTTGACATCTAACTGCAACTTCTTAAGAGATTCTGGCCCAGTACCATCCAGCAAAACCTCTCCTGTATTACTGACCTACAGAAATTCTGTTAGATGGATATTATTATTAATTAATGTGTGCTTGGAGGTTAAGGGAAAGCTTCAACCAAGAGATAGCTTTTTTGGTGCTTTTTCAAGGATATATTATACATTTTGTGATAATTCAACATTTGTGCAATTGCATTTTTTGTTTGTTTTTTAAATTTTATTAGAGCAGCTGTAGGGTTACAGAAAAAGTTATACAGAAAATACAGAGCTCCCCATAATTCACCCTCCACCCCCATCCCCACACACATAGTTTTCCTATTATCAACATTTTGCATTAATCTTGTACCTTAATTATAATTATAATAATATAATTACACAATTAACTATAGTACTTATTTTACATTAGCATTCACCTTTTGTGTTTTTATTTCATTGTGTTTTTATCCTGGTAACATATATACAAACTAGAATTTCCCTTTTTAACCACTTTCAAATATGCAATTCAGGTGTTAATTATATTAAAAATATTTTTCTACCTCATCATCTCCATCTATTATCAAAATATCCCATCACTCCAAACAGAACTCTGTACCAATTAAGCACTAATCCTCTCTTCTCCACCCTTACCCCAGTCCCTGGTAACCTATATTCTAGATTCTGATAATATGAATTTGTTTATTCTAATTATTTCATATCAGTGAGTTCATACAATATTTGCCCATGAGTGTCTGGCTTTAGTGTCCTTTCATCAACATAATATCTTCAAGGTTCATTCATGTTGTTGTATATATCAGGGTTTCATTCCTTTTTATGGCTGAATAATATTCTATTGTATGTGTATACCACATTTTGTTTATCCATTCACCAGTTGATGGATACTTAGGTTGCTTCCATCTTTGGCAGTTGTGAAAAATGCCACTTTCAACATTGGTGTGCAAATATCTGTTTTGAGTCCCTCTTTTCAATTCAATTGATATATACCTAGAAGTGGGATTGTCAGGTGATATGGTAACTTTATACTTAGCTTTCTGAGGAACTGCCAAACTGTTTTCCACAGTGGTTACACCATTTTACATTCCCATCAACAATTAACAAGTATTCCTATGTCTCGATATCCTCTCCAACATTCATTTTTTTTATTAGTAGCGATTCTAGTGGGTGTGAAATGGTATCTCATTGTAGTTTTTTAAAAAGATTTATTTATTTACTTTTAAATTTCTCTCCCTTCCTCTCCCCCCCACCCCAGTTGTCTGCTCTTTGTGTCTATGCACTGTGTGTTCCTCTGTGACCGCTTCTATCCTTATCAGCAGCACCGGGAATCTGTGTTTCTTTTTGTAGCATCATCTTATTGTGTCAGCTCTCTGTGTGTACAGTGCCATTCTTGGGCAGGCTGTACTTTCTTTCACGTTGGGCAGCTCTCCTTACAGTGCACACTCCTTGCACGTAGGGCTCCCCTATGCGGAGGACACCCCTGTGTGGCACGGCACTCCTTGTGTGCATCAGCACTGCACATGGGTCAGCTCCACATGGGTCAAGGAGGCCCAGGGTTTGAACCACAGACCTCCCATGTGGTAGGTGGACCCCCTGTCCATTGGGCCAAGTCTGCTTCCCTCATTGTAGTTTTAATTTGCATTTCATAGCTAATGGTACTGAGCATCTTTTCCTGGTCATTTCTGTAATTTCTTTGGAGAAATGTTTTTTCAAATCTTTTGCCATTTTTACATTGGGTTGTTTGTCTTTTTGTTCTGGAATTGTATGAGTTCTGTATTAATATTCTGAATATTAAGCCTTTATCAGAAATGTGGTTTCTAAATATTTTCTCCCATTCTGTAGGTTGCTTTTCTCATTTTCATGATGAAGTCTTTTGGTGCATAAAAGTTTCTAATTTTGCTGAAGTCCCATTTATCTATTTTTGTTTTGGTTACTCATACTTTTGGTGTAATATCTAAGAAACCATTACCTACCAGAAGGTTCTAAGATGCTTCCCGAAGTTTTCTTCTAGGAGATTTACAGTTTGATCCATTTTGGGATAATTTTTGTATATGGTGTGAGGTAGGGGGCTCTATCTTCATTCTTTTGCTGTCAATATTCCAACTTCATTCATTGAAAAGATTATTCTTTCCTCTTTGAGTGGACTTGGAACTCTTGTCATCAGTTGACCATAAATGTGAGGGTCTATTTCTGAACTCTTGATTCAATTCCATTAGCCTATGTGCCTGTCTTTATGCCAGTTACATGTTGTTTAGATTACTGTAGCTTTGTAATAAGTTTTAACATTGGGAAGTGTAAATTCTCCAACCTTTTTCTTCTTTTACAAAATGGTATTGGCTATTTGGGAGCCCTTATCCTTTTACATAAATTTGATGAATGGCTTTTCCATTTCTGCAAAGAATGCCATTAGAGTTTTTATTGGAATTGCACTGGAGCTGTAAATTGCTTTTGGTGGAATTGACATCTTAACAATATTTAGTTTTGCAATCCATAAAAATAGAAATTCCTTCCACTTATTTAGGTTTTATTTTATATCATTTTGCAATATTTTATAGTCCTTTACCTCCCTGGTTACATTCTTTCCTAGATATTTGATTATTTTAGTTGTTATTGTAAATGGTTTTCTTTTCCTGATTTCCTCTTTAGGTTGTTCATTACAAATTTGTAGAAACACCATCAACTTTTGCATGAGGATCTTGTACCCCACCACTTTGCTGAATATTTTTATTAACTCTAGTATCTTTGTTATTCATTTTTCAATATTTTTTATATGTAGGATCATATCTACAAATAGGGAAGGTTTCACTTCTTCCTTTCCAACCTGGATGCTTTTTATTTCTTTTTCTTATATAATTGTGCCATTGCATTTTCAGAAATAAATCATGATTTTCTATATAAAACATAGTTTCCTATTTTAGCATTATGAACAAAAGCATTATTAAGAACTAAACCAATGAAAAAGTAAAGGAAAGTAAGATTTTATTTTAATTGGATTTTATTAAGTGGCTTTAAGTGAACTTAAAAGAAAAACATTATTGGAAATAATACAAGAGTGTTATGTTACATTATCTTCAGCACTTGAAGTCACATATTATGGTAGGTTGGAGTACCGAGCCAAAGTAAAATGGAAAAGGTTTCTAGTAAGATAGATTTTGAGGCATAGCCACATAATCACAAGAATACAAGAGAAATGTCAGGCATAAAAATAGAACACCATTGCTAGAAGATGTGGTAGATTGAATTAGGTACTGCTACTCCAACATAGACATATTCTTAATCTTAATCGGCATTCCAGGGCATGGAAACCCAAAGGAAACAGGACCTCTAGAGGAAGGCTCTCTGCAGTTAAGATGTGGTCCAACTGAATGAAAATGAGTCATAATCCATATCATCGGAGGCTTTATGAAGGGAAGAAGTAGAATCCAGAGGTTGGACAATTCCATACAGAAAGAAGCCAGAAGTTAGTGGAAGCTGGAAGACAGGAGATATTGCCATGTGATGGGAGGCAGAGATGCAAGTTAAGGAATCCCAAGGATTGCTGCAAGCCAGCACCAACATATTACAGATTTGGAGGAGAAAGTATTGCCTTGACAATGCATTAATTTTGGACTGCTAGCCCTCCAAACCATAAGCTAATGCATTCCTGTTGATTAAACCAATTCATTATATGGTATTTCTCATAGCAATCTGACAAACAAATTCTGGGGAGCAGGGTTAAAAATTTTCATGGGCAAGTACTTCCTATTCTTAATAATTATCCTATCTTAATTTGCAAAGTTTTAAACAACAATAACAACAAACTTAGTAAAAAAGATTCAATAAGCTCTCAAGATGGCAACTTTAATTTAGCAAGGATACTAAGCTGGTGTGTGAGGATGAACTCATTGGACTGACTGAAATGATGGATAATTTGTAGTTCCATGCAAAATAGTTCTGAATTCTTGAATCACCTGCTGCTGCAGCCAACAATTAGAAATCTCCTAAAATATGCTAAAGCTGTGCTGCAGTATGCTCTGCTTTAAGTTTTGTAATTTTGTTTCTAACAAATAAAATCAAAGAAAGCAATCATACAATGAAACATAACATAACAATTACTTGTTAATAGATGATTTAACAAACAGTTCTAAAATGTTCCTCCTTTATTGTTTAAATACTTTTAAAAATTTTATTTTTTCATTGAATTAAATTGACATTGAATGCATGCACAAATGCACATGCACATATGCACACACGCACAGAAATAGAATTGTAAAACACGTTACCAAAAAACTATAAGATGCATTTTCTTCCTTTTTTTGTTTATAGATATATTTGTCTTCAGGATGATATTTTCAATGTTTAGCAGAAAGTAATCAAAAAGTAAATCAGAATGATGAAAACACTGGAAGAAGGAACATTGTTTCTTCTGTAGGAATTGAGCTTCCGGTTCTGTTCAAAAGAAACCAGAATATTCTTTTCACTTTACACTCATTTAAAGCATGCAGTAGGTTGTTGATGGGCACAGGAAAGTACTGCCTCTATTTCCCAAGGAAACTTGATTTGACATCCTCTCAAGTCCCCTCACATCAAAGCTAAGTACCTCCCTCTTTTGAATTCTAGATGCCAGAGACACTGATATGGAATGGAGACAAATATATCATTCCAGAAGCTGTGTGAAATGTGCCACAGTAAATTGCACACAAAATTGGTGACAGGAAAACTGAGTCTTGACCAAACTTTGCCAATAACTTGTGTTGAATGCTTAAGATTCCCTTCCAACTCATCTAATCTATGCTTCTGTGAATACTTACTTTTTGGATGATATAAAATGATGGAACCTGACTTTACTGAACTGTACCATTTGTAGGTATTTTTTCCCTTATGACGTATTTTTCCATGAAGTTAATTTCTAATTTTGAAAGCCAAACACTGTTTGAAGTGTACCTTTAGTCACTATGATTTAATGATGTTGTCTGAGAGTAGTGAAAAACCCCATGTACCTTTATAGTTTTGGAAAAGTACATGTTGGGAGTAACTTTATATGTGTGATGAGTTGTTTGTAATCCTTTTCACTAAAATATAAACTTGTGCACCTTTTCAGGAATGTGATCTTGATGAAAATTGACCTCTGTCACCAGATAGCCTCCTTTGATTAATTGTTTCAATCACAATTCATTATAGAATTGGCATAGTAAAGGTTGTCTGTTTTGTATTCTGAGAGTCATTTCTTTGCATGAAAATATAATCTGTGTTTTGTATCAGATGGTTTTTCTGCTTCAAAAGAAGATAGTAAGGCACGAACAGCAGTGAGACTGGCTTCTAGCTGTCTATTAAGACCAAATGCATTCAAGGAAGCGGATAACTTTGCAGCAAAATGAGGCAAATGAACGCTTCTAAATACACTAGAAGAAACTGAGGCTTAAGTTTCAAATACTTTAAATGCATTTGGCATATTTTATGGTGGCAAAAAAATTGTGTATCAATAAAATTAGGGTGATATTAAAAAAGGGTTTTGTGCGTTTTCTTAAAAAAACAGACTTCTTTTGGAAATATCAAATTAGCAATCTTCTCAAAAGCCCAAAATTCTACAGAATCTCTTGTTAGTTTTCTGGCTTTTTAAATAACCTTTTTCAGTGTTTCCCAAAAAGAAAACAAAAGTGAATACGTTTTCTGGAGTGGAATATTTGAACAGTTGTTCACCCATATTGCCTGTATAGTTTCTCCTTTTTATCACTAACTAAAAAGGAATCATGTTTTTAAAACCCTTCCTTGTAAACAAAGTTGACTAAGAAATATGAAGCATTTTATCAGGAGCCAGACATGTAGGTGAAGTTCATCTCAAACCATTTTATTCACACATGTTCTTTCTCTGACAAGACAAGACAAGCCAAACAGCATCCAGCAGCATTCCTCCGTTTTCCCTTTTGTTGTTTGCCAGTTAATTTTTATTCACTGGAAATGCCAATTTTCCACATGCTATTCAATGTGGTGTGCTTGTCTGAAAAGAAGTGAGGAAAAAGGACTAAAAGAACTAAAGATGCTGAGGACTTAACTCGTTCCTCCCTTCGCGTCACCATTCCTCCCCATTAAGTCCCTTTTCTTCCCGGCTTAGTGAGAAACAAAAGCAGACTCATTCAACCTCAAAACTTGAACGTAAGCCAGGTGAAATATTTTACTGAGGCTTATCCTTCACTCGGCCACGGTGTATAGGTGGGCCTCGTTAAGTGGTTTTTGTTGGCTACCCTCTTTATTATGACTTCACTGTCACACCCTGTGGGCCAAAGTGCAGCTCAGCAAAGCATGTGTGGGTGGGGGTATGCATTTGCTTTGCTTCAGAATGCAGCGCTAATGAAAATGCATAGTTTGGAAATTGAGGACATTATTTCAGAATATTTCATCTACAATGAATTCTTGTAATATTTAATCCTGACCACATACACCTGAGAATCAGCAGCCTTTACATCTCATTGTTTTTCCTAGTTAAACTAGAATAAAATAAAAGTGCTCAATCACTTATTTCAGGACAGGTTAGAAAGTCAGGATAGGAAACAGGAGTATGAAACAAAACTGTCAACTTGCATTCTTGCTTCCACCACCACACACGTCTCTAACTCTGGGGGATCACAGCAAAGTAACACAAGTGCTGTTGTCCAAAAATTCTCACACATGATACATCCCTCTGGACTGACTGAAGGTACACTGAAGGATTCCTTACTCAGAGTTGGCATAAATAAGGAGCAGATATCAGCAGACATTAAAGAAATACAATTCAGAATGTTTGCTAATGAAAAGAGCCAAAGAAAACTGGAATCCAAACCTTCTTGTTGTTCCATAGATTCCGAGTGTAATGGGGATGACTAATGCTTGGTTATTGCTACAATACACTGTGTAACATTTTAGAGTTAGAATGGACCTTCAGGATGATCTGGTTCAACCTCTTCATTTTATAGATGAAGAAACTAAGGCACAGCAAGGTTGACTTATCAAATGTCACATAGTAACAGCCAGTCTGGGGCCATAATGAGGTTCTCCTGACAACTGGTCAATTTATCAAAATCTTGGGTCTACTTTATATATGAAATAAACCTGTCTTATTGATGCCAGAGATGTGAAGATGCCTTCAAAAATAGAATAATGAAGGAATAAGACAAGTATAAGCATAACTGTAATGCAAAGAAAATGAAGATGTAAGCTTCTATGGGGTTTAAAGGAGGGGGAAAGGAAATTTTTCATACTTTCTCACTACCTATTGAGTGTTTGTAGTAATGATTCCTTCTTCACCATTGTAATAGGACAGTGGCCTGAAGAAGACCTCGGAAATATGTTGTATTCATCAGATGGCTACTCAAACCAAGGGTGCACATACTTAGCCCTAGGAAATATAACCCTTCAGAATGTGGGGTATAATCATTAAGTCAAGAGGGATAAAACTGATATTACAATGAAATAGCATTCTGTTTTAAAGTAATATGTTTTTCTTAAAAACCCAAAATGATATGATGTCGAGAAAAATCAGTATCTTCAAAACAACTAGTAGTATTTTTTTCTCTTATCAATAAAATAAGCCATATGATATAGTCTTTTATTGGCTCTCACTCTATTATCATCCTGGCACTTTTGAATATAGTCTAGAATATAAAATTATGGGTGCAACATTCCTCACTAAGTGTCTCACTAATTTAGTGAAAAATCTCCCCCTTAATAAAAACCTTTTTTTCTGGTTTGGTCTTCTTTTTTATGCTTTATGCTTTTTAAAAATCTCTTACATACTTGATCATGATGAATTCCATTAGATTTTTATAAAATCATTTTGCAAAATATTAGAGCCAGTTTATATCCACTTGGGTTTTGTTATCCTAGTCAATTTTAGAAGTCTCTATAAATTTTATGAGCAAATTCACAACTCCATTATTGAGAACAGCAACAGATATGTTAAATAGAAGTCACCTTCATAAGAAAATATATTTTCAAATGGAAAACATAATTGCTGGATTCAACAAAATACTGATAACCCATCCTTAGATTAGACCCTTGGTTTAATCATTTGCCCATATAAAAGGAGTATATTTAAGAATACTTTTCTTAAATCATGTTTAAAAGTGTGCCTCTGTTACCAATTATATATTGAATATTCATTGAAGTTATAGCCCTCTAAGCACTGGAATGTATATGAAATAGTGGAGCAAGGAAAATATTGTTACTGCTTTAATTTCCTAGGCTGATCAAGAAAATATGCAATGGGTTGGGTTAAACGACGGGAATTAATTTATTCATGGTTTTCAGGCTAAGAGAAAACCCAAATCAAGGCATCAACATGAAGCTTTTTTTATCAAAGACTAGCATTCTGGGGCTGGCTACTGTTGTTCCTTGCTCCTTAGCTTGTAACATGGCAAGGTACATGGTGGCATCTCCTGGTCTCTCCCTTCCCTTCTGGGTTCCATTGATTTCAGCTTCTGGCTGCTCCCTCTGTGGCTTTCTCCTAGTGTTAAAACCATGAGCAAAGAAATTCCTATTGTTTAACCCAACCCATACCATGGCATTTGCTTGAGCATGGTATTTAGGAAACCAAAACAGATTTTGACCAGGAGAGTGGGGTGCTGCTATTGCAAATTTCAAAAATGTGGAAACAGCCTTGGAATTGGGTAATGAATAGAGACTGGAAGAGTTGTGAGAGCTCAAAAATGAGTGAGACATAGAGAAAGTTTGTATCATTTTAGAGAATACATAATTTATCATGAGCAGAATGTTGGTAGGAATATGGACATTAAAGGTAGTTTCAGCAATGCCTTAGAAGGAAGTGATAGATATGTTATTGGAAACTGGAGGAAAGGCAATCCTTGTTTTAATGTGGCAGAGACCTTGACAAAATTGAGTTCTGATGTTGGATGAAAGGCAAAACTTGAAAGTAAGGAACTTTGATGTTTAGCTGAGGAGATTCCAAGCTAATTGTGAAAGGTGCATCCTGGTTTCTCCTTGCAGCTTATAGTGAAATGAAAGGGGAAATGGATACGCTGAGAACTGAACTCCTAGGCAAAAAGAAACCAGAAATTTACGGTTTTAGAAATTCTGAGCTTATAAAGAACAAGGTTCCATGTAATGGTTTAACTGAACATGGAGCCAATCAGCAATTTTCACGGAAGTCAGGGTTGGAAATGTTGTTATCCAGGAAGACTCTATGGAGAGTTCTTTTGTCTGATAGATGGACCTTTGTGAACTACTTGCAAAACCAACAAGTTTTTTTTGTGTGTGTAATTTGTCTGAACAAAACCAGTCAGCCTATACTGAATGGGACAGAGAAGAGAGAATTTCCATCTCTATAGCCAGCCAGCTTCTCCTAGATAATTCATTGAAAACCTTCACTGGAGTTCCCAGATTGTGAACTACCCTATGGAGTTTAGACTTGCCCATCCCTACAGTCATGTGAGACAACTCCTATAAAAAAAAAATCTCATAACATTGGCTATATATATATCATTTTTTCTGTTTCTCTAGAGAATCCTGACTTAAGAAATGTATCATCTAATGGAGCCATGTGTAAGAGTTGACACAAATACTATTAAAAAGTAGATAATACATGGGAGGAGGCTAATCATTCCTAATCAGACATAAATCAATATTAAGCACCAATCCTTAATATTAACAGAAATATTAAGAAACTGATTTGAAAGGGAAAGAAAAGTCAAGTATTAAAATAATTATGAAGTGAACTCTAATAAGTATCAATATAAAACAGTCTCATTGATTAGTAGGTAGAGGTATATCCTATACTACATTAGATCTTAAATAATGCTCAATATTGGTTTCATCTGCTTGTGCTTCTTTTACTAGAAGTGTCAGGGCACTTACAATTTCAAATTCCTAACAAATTCCTAATAAAAGTGACTTCTCACAAAATGGCCTTAAAGCACATTTATTACCATGGAGGTGAGAGCAAGCAGATTGCTACAGAGAGAACACAGTCACAAAAGGAATGTGTGTAAAGGGCATGGACAAAAGTGTGCAAAGCATGTAAGAGGAAAGCAAACTGCTGGAGAAGTCAGGTGACAAAGATGTCATCCTCAAATAGTATACATTGAGAAATTGCCTGGGCAAAGAGTGAGAATATGTAATAAACGACAGAAGCCAAATGTGGGTTATCTCAGCCTGGACTATTCAATACAGACCAAAGGGAAACTCTCATTGAGGCTGTGGCACTGTTCTTGGCCATACCAGTACTGGTTAAATGTTCTCATCTATACTTTAAAAGGAGAGGCATTGAAATCTCTGTACTCTCTGTACCTAATTCACAGTTTGTTGCACAAGACTCTCTAGAAACTTGCTTATGCTTCTTTATATGTGGATTAAATAATTTTTAACAAATCTTCTTGAAACATTAATGTTATTGTTACCATATGGATACTTGGATAAGTAGATAACAACTTATTTTAGGGATTCAGATTCTCACACCTAAAATTATTTGAACAAACAGTTCACAAAGGAACTAAATATGGGTAAGTACATTGATGTTCAATTCCAAAAGGATTCAAATAAATGCAAATTAATGTGAGGTGTCATTTTTCACCTATTAAAATTTCAAACCTATTTAAAAATGATAAGAGCAAAATTTGTCAAGGTTGTATGCAATTGCTGATGGCTGTGTGAATTTACATGACCATTCTGGAGGATAATCTTTTATATGCTTTACATTAAAGTAACATATTTAAGGAAAATACAATGCCATTTTTATTATTTCCCCTTTTAATATACTATACTCCATGATTGTGTTGGATAAGGAATAGTTTTAAAGATTCTATAGTCATTCCGTTTTTCTTTCAACAAATATTCATTGAGCACTTATTACGTGATCAGTGCTGGGTGTAGACTGGTGAACAAAACCAAGTTCTTGCCCTCCTGGACCTTATAGTCAAGACGAAAACATGGAAAGATACTTACTATGTATTAAGCTATAAAAACAGGTTACAAACATTAAATATGGTATGAGTTTTTACACGTATTTCTGAAAGATGTTCTGAGAAAGGTATTTAGGTATTAATGCTGGTAGTATATTTGTGGTGGAGTTAAAGTGTTTTATACCTGAAAAGTTGTATCTATTTGAAGGATATTTATATAATGAAATTCCAATTGATTTATAATGTGTCACCATTTTCTGTAAGACTTACTAACATTTGAGTATGGTGTTAGGAAGACTCTCTTTAAGGTAACATTAGCTGAGCTTTTTAGTAAAATATAAAGTGTTTTTTTTTAAAAAAAAAAAAAAGGTACTTCCATTACTAGTGAAAGGATCAAGTTTTGAGAATTTGACATATGTGCCTCCTGGGAAATTTTCTGCCCTCAGGGCTCAGCCCTGGTTGGTTTATGTAAGTGTAGGCAGGTGACCTACTCAATCTGGGTGAATCTTAGGATTGTTGTTTCAGATACTGGGAGAGAAGATTCTTTCTTTGTCTGAACCTTTTGGTGTGCAAATATGAATCCAAGAAAAGGAACTCTTTTTTTGGTCCCAAAGAGCATTTTCATAGCTTGAGATTGGACACAACACGGAGAGTAAAATAAACCTTAGGGAATCATAAGAAGTTCCTGGATTTAGCTAACCCGGAAGTCCACCCCAACCTGGACTTGGAGTTAAACATGCCAGGACATTTCCTATTTAATATCCATTTGCCATAAGATTTTCTAATCTTTTCAACCAAAGGTATTCTAAATGATATAGTACCTATAACTTTCTCTATGAAGTATAAACTTCCTAGCTTTGCTCCAAGCTTTGTGATTTGATTCCTAACTATTTCTCTTCCTTCATATCCAGTCATCTTTGCACACCTACCCTTTTCTTCATCCATAAAGTACCACTTGGAGTTCTCTGAACACATTTAACAGTTTCAGATCTCTGCCACTTTGTATGTGCTCTTCCCTTGTTAGGGAAGTCATTTTACCCTTTCTTGGCCTACCTAAATCTACTTATTCTCCAAACTTTTTTCCTATGTGATGTACCTGAGAAGATTTTCTGGATATTCTCCTACCTGACTTAGGTGTCCCTTTTATGTGTATCCGTGGCATATCTTTACCATACTACTCCCATTGTATTATAATTGCTTCCTCCCAACTGAACTAGAAACTCCTCAAAAGGAAGAGTTAAGTATTATTTTTATTTTGTTTTACTTTTGCATTACCAACACTAAATTAATAAGTCACATAGTTATTATTCAAAGGTTGGTTAAATTAATGAATATGGTAGATTATGAAAGAAAAATATAAACTTAATTCTGGTTTAGGACAATGTTTTTCTTAAGTTTTGTTCAGGTTTGTTTATTTTAGTTTTTTCAGTAAGAGCCAGCAAACCTAATGTATTTTAATTACTATGAATGCATTTCCATAGTTGGTAGAGTTTATTAACTAATTAGTAGATAAAAAACCAGATAGGAAACCTACTGGAAATGAGTTACCTTCTCTGATTACTTGGCATTAGTCATTAGAGAGAAATGAGCCACAGAATTTGAATGAAATCCATGGTTGCTATTTGAAAATCCTTAAAGCACATGAATTATATGAAGGTGTCATGTGTATCTAGACTGAGTCTATAAATATAAAACAAACAGAGGAGGAATTTGTAGGTTATGATAAATGTTCTTGTATTAATTGGTGTATTTGTCAGTCAAAAGGTGCTGATGCAAAGTACCAGAAATCTGTTGGCTTTTATAAAGCGTATTTATTTGGGGTAAAAGCTTACAGCATCAAAACTAAGTTCTCCTTTGCCGTGTCTTCCACTGTGTTCTGTGTGTGTCCATTTATATAGTCCACCAAGGGGGTGGGGACTCAACCCTGAGTTATACCTTACTGAAGTGGTTGAATCAAAGCCCTAATCTTAACATAATTTAACCACAGACATCTTAGCTGAATCTAATACAATCAAAGGGGATCATGCCCAGAGGAACAGACTGGTTTACAAACAATCTCTCTTTTTGGAATTCATAAATAATCTCAAACTGCCACAATTGGAAAGTATTTTAATTAGTCATTTTTGAGGTTTCAAGAAGAGATTATCTTCACTAATGGGGATGTACTGTTAGATATAAGGAAAGTAAAGCCGCTTAAGCCCCTCATGGAGAATGGGCAGCAGTAGCCCAGCATCATTTCAGCAATGATTGGAATGCAAAACCTGTGTTCTCTTTGATGACACAGTGATATATTTTTCAGAAAAGATGCACAATAGGGGAAAATTCTTAGCACACTTTCTTTTTTTTTTTGACATTGAAATTGTCCTAAAGTTGGCTTGGCAAGGCTGTTATCAGTCATCTAAGTATCAGTCTAGTCCTCACAGGAAACAGATGGCCCAGTCACACTGGAGTAGCTTAGGAGGGTTTATTTACAAAAGGACTAATGACCAAGGTTTGGGTGGAGTGCAGGAAACAAGGATCCTGCAGCAATTGAGTGCTTCACCTCTCCCACCTCTCCTCTGTCCAGAGGGGCAAGAGGAAGAGCTCACCAGGAAAGAGGTGAAAACAGAAGGCCACCTGGAGAAGAGCAGGGATTTCCCATTGAGATAACGGCCAGCTCTAGGTAGCTTCACAAGAAGGGAGCCAGGGAATAAGTTCTAGACCTTAGTCTCTTTCCCCATCCCTAGCTTCTGTTGGGCTCCTCTTTGGCCCAAAGTCAGAAAGCATGGAACAACTCTTGTTATAGTACAACGCGAGTCAAACCTTTTTCCCCCCACAGTGTCCAATCTTCTCTGTCTGAATGGACAATCTGTGTCCTCAACTAGGAAATAAACAAAGTCACATCAGCTACCATATCTTCAAGGGGTATTATCAATTTAGTCCATTGTCTCCAGAAAGCGAAAACATTAGCTCCTAAATGCTATTCTTCATATAATGAAGGAAAAGGAGAAAGTCATAACTGTGTACCATAACACAGCCACTAAGTTTCCCATCTGTAGCTGATTACCAGCAGAAATTGGTAATCATACCCTCCTGCTTCTACCACCCAATCCCTCATTTATCTTGCTGTTTGCAAGCACTTCTGTTGGGGAATATTTATGTGGTAGAGATGACTCAAAACTTCATTTCTCTTTTTGTGAATAGGCTGTGCATCCTCTCAGTCCAGGCTGTTCTAGACTCTAACTCTCATATTTGGCCCAGTGGTGGATGTGGGACTGATAAGAACCAATGTCAGCTTGTGAGGCAAAGGAGATTCGGGGGAATTGAGATACTCATAATTTTTAGCTTTATCTACATCTACCAAATTGTCCACATCCAATGAAGTATGTTCCATTGCATCTTCACAGCTGCCCATCCTTTAGCATGAGAGAGCTGACAGGTTGAGTTTTTCATTAGTTCTATAACTTTGCAAGCCTTACAATCATACCCTGAGTTCAGTTGTCAGCTGTATCTTCCATGTAACTGTAGGAGATGAAGGATTCCATCAGTTACCTGGGCAACCTTCTGGCACATTAATTATATGTTCATAGTATTCTCTTTTTCTCTGTGTGTACTCTTTAGGGATTCAGAAGAAGATAAGTGCCTTTTTGATCTTAGTTGTCACAGCAGCTAAAGCCATAGCCACTTGATTTCTGCCTGCACACCACCTTGTGCCAATGATAAGTTGAATATTTATAGCACCACCAGAATAAACTGTCTTATTTCCCCCTTTTACCAGGAAAGAGGTCATCCCTGCTCTCCTAAAATATATGACCTGCCAGTCCTAGAATCTCTTTTAAAGGGTCTGTTAACTGAGGCTGCTTCTGGTATCAACTAATGTATCAGTCAAGGTCCCAGCAGAAAACAGGGAAAGGGCAGGAGCAAGGAGCTAGCAATAGTGAGCTCTTACTAATTCCAAAGAGATGAGGAAATGGAGAAGTTAACAGAATTGTGGAAGAAAACAAAGTCCCAAACTCTTCCAAAACCTAGAGTACATAGAGACATCTCGAAGTAGTCAATACAGGTCCAACTCTGACATAGAGGCAGGTGGAGAAGATCACACAGAGGTTATCTGACAGAATGATATTCCTCTGCCTCTTCCCTGCTAAGCCACATTCCTATCCTCCTTCTAAACTAAGTAACCCCACCTTTTCTTTGTTTTCTCTAATTTCTCATTTATGTGCACAGTCTTATAACCAAGTGTCAAAATTCACTATTATTCTTATGTTTCCTAAAATGTGCTCCCATATTTCTATATCCATTCTTACACCTTTACACAGGGACAAACAAACATTCACTTCTCCCTTCCATTTGAAAAGAATCATTAACCATCTCCCATGTGTCATTTAGATCATGCCATAGATATGTGCACAGTTTATAATGTACAAATATTCATGACTTATTGAGTTTAAAAGGCGAGAATTTATAATTGCTCTTAGAATTGAATATAGTTCTAAGGATTGTATTTTTACTTTCCCTCTTCTTTTAACACAGCAGTCTTTTTTGATTTAAACATTCAGTTTTCAATTTATTTTATAATCTGTGAAAATGCCAGCTTTGAAAATGCAATTTATGAAAGTGTGGCTTTCAAAAAGATGCAACAGATATTTTCAGACTTATGAAGAATACAGGAGTCTTCTTTCATCTTGTTTCAGTAATTGTTTCTGATTTTCTTAATAGGAAATGGAGTTGAGTCAAAAAATGCCTTTTAATTATCCTAAAACATTATTTTAAACAGAGTGGGTTTATCTGAATCCTTCTCCAAAAGAGAGATCATAACAGACCATCATGAAGTTAGTTGAAGAGTCAAAAATAGATATTTACCATCTTGATGTCCAGTTCAAAGTATTCTCACTTTTGAACATTTTAAATATAAGAATAGTAAGCTAGAAGGTAAACCCTAAAACACAAATTTAAAAACATCATTTTATATTTGTAAAACATTACTAATATAAAAACATGGGAAAGAAATTTCTAGTAATAGCGTTCCATCCATTCTCTCATATAACAACTTAAAATTTAAATGACAATGCTGTGACCAGGGGAAGCGGACTTGGCCCAATGGATAGGGCATCTGTCTACCACATGGGAGGTCCGCGGTTCAAACCCTGGGCCTCCTTGACCCGTGTGGAGCTGGCCCATGCGCAGTGCTGATGTGCGCAAGGAGTGCCCTGCCATGCAGGGGTGTCCCCGTGTAGGGGAGCCCCACGCACAAGGAGCGCGCCCCGTAAGGAGAGCCGCCCAGCACGAAAGAAAGTTCAGCCTGCCCAGGAATGGCGCTGCACATACAGAGAGCTGACACAACAAGATGAGGCAACAAAAAGAAACACGGGTTCCCTTGCCACTGACAACAACAGAAGTGGACAAAGAAGACATAGCAAATAGACACAGAGAACAGACAACCAGGGTGTGGGGTGGGGAAAGGGGAGAGAAATAAATAAATAAAATAAATCTTTAAAAAAAAAAAGAATCACAGATTCCCGGTGCCACTGATAAGAATAGAAGCAGTCACAGAAGAACACACAGTGAATGGATACAGAGAACAGACAACTGGGGGGGGGGGAGGGGGGAAAGGGGAGAGAAAAAAATGCCATGACCATGGTTTCTAGACTCACAAATCATGATCAGTCATTCCCACCATTGTTTGTTTGTTTTCCTAGGATTTCAAATTAATCCATACATGGACCATTATTATTTGGTACATAAAGTTCTTATATCATTTTTTACAACATGAAAAGTAAAATAAGAACACTCTCTTGAAAGTGATATGATTTACCCTGAGTCATACTCCAAGTCTATGAGAAAGAAAGAATAGAAAGTTAGAAATTGTGATTTTTGGTTGTCTGTTGTGGCCATATAGGCTTCCCATATATTTATTTCATACTCCAGTTGGAAACCTCATCAATAAATTTATTAGAGAACTATACTCAGGCCTCTTTATTGGGCCAGCATGCTGTAACAGATTTGCCCCAGTCTACTTGGTTTGTGACCATGGGCAAGTCATTCATGAATCTTCCATGACTGTAAAATGAACATTGTAATATCTGTCAATCTTTCCTCCAAGGATTTGTGAAATATGATATTATTTGTTAAAGTCCTCTGTAAACTATATAATTTGAGAGTATGAGAATTTGTCTACTTAATCCCTTATGGTGTAAGGTAATGTAAATGGAAGCCTTCTGTAAGCTGTATTATACAGATGTATATATGACACTGCATGAGAGCGTGTTTATTTAAGCCCTTTGATCTGGGGTTTTATAACATTATAGAGGCTTTCTGGGAAAGACAGTACATAACACTAGGTGGAATCTGACAAAGCCCAACCAAGTAGTCTTCCAGTGTGTCCTTCAGGAACCAAAGAAGGAGGAAAGAACCAGGATCTGGCTGGGCATTTCAGGAAAGTTCCACAAAGGAGGTCTGCTTTGACCCCAGCATTGAATATTGGGTAGGACTAAAATAAACAGAGGAAAAAGGGGATATTCCAGATGAGAGGAACAGCCTAATGAGACTTGCAGTAAGGAAAGAGCACTGATTTGAATGCATCAGAGCTTTCCTGAGGGGAAACAGTGGGAGGTAAAAATGGAAAGATTGAGAGATTCAGGATAGAACGCCAAGAGAACGATGCACTTTGTTAACACATCACATTTAGAAGGAAGATCACAGAAGGGTTTTTTGGGCAGGGGAATAATGTGGTGAAAACTGTGAATTCAAGCTTCAGACAAACCAATTTCCAATCCAAATTGTCCTTTTAGTCAATGTTATCTTAGGCAACACTAACTGGACATGCCTGATAGAGTGGAAAAAGTGTGAGAAGACTGGGAGTCAAGGGAGGATCTTTGGAATTGAAAATTTCTCTTCTGGACCTACCTTTGGGCCAGCGTGGCAGGCAGAGCTCTCCTGGCTCTTTACCATCATTTCTGGAACCATTTTCATCACATTTTTCTTCATTGAAATTCTATCAGTGTTACTTAAAGTTAAGAGTACAAAAACAGGTTAAAAGATGTTTTCTCCTAAACGTCCTCAAAGAGCTTCCAAATTATCTTGTCTGTTATTAATTTATTTCCATTCCTTTATTGCTCAATCTCATTTAGTTGACCATGTTGCCTCTCAGTATTGAGTGTGTTGCTACACCACAATTAGAAGCATATGATTACATTTCAATGACCATTTCCTGTCCAAACTCATCATTAAAATGCCCTTTATCACTAGCCAATTCCAACTCACATTTATGCCTTTTTGACATCAGATATGTTCTTGCTATTTAAAAAATTATCTTGTGGCAATCTACATAGAGAGTTTGAAATCATTCTTGTATCTTCTTTTCCTTCTTTTTCTGTTACTTCATGGCATGGAAGGAAAATTTGGTCATAACACTAGCTGAATACAAAACTAAGGAACAGACATCACAGGGTCTAAATTTGAAAGACAACACCTTAAAATATCAAAATGTCCATGTTTCAAAAAAAGATTATGAAACATACAGTGACACAAGAATTGATGCCCCAAGGAAAGGAGAGTAAAGCATTAAAAACCATCAAAGAGGAAGACTAGACCTGAGACATACCAGACAAAGATTTTTTAAATGGTCCTAAAAATTCTTAAAAAGCTAAAGGAAAACATGGACAAAACATTACAGGAGGGAAATGGATGTGGTTCAGTGATTGAGCTCCTGCTTACCACATGGAAGGTCCATGGTTCAGTTGCCAGTGCTTCCTAAGGAAACGAGGAAGACAAGCAGAACAGCAACTGCAAACAATGAGGGGCTGGGGAGAAATAAATAAATTAAATAAACCTTTTAAAAAAACTAAAGAAATCAGGAAAATGATAGATGAACACAAAGAGAATATAAAAAGAGAGATGGAAACTATGAAATGGAACCAAACAGAACTGACGACCACAGTAACAGAAATTAAAATTCCCTAGAGGGTTTCAACTGTAGATTGGATCTGGCAGAAGAATAATCAGTGAACTTGATGATAAAACAATTGAAATCATTCACTCTGAGGAGTAGTTAGAAGAAAAAATGTAGAAAATTGAACAGAGCATTAGGAACGTGTGGGACACCATCAAGCATACCATAGTACGCATTGTCGGAGTCTCAGAAGGAGACAAAAGAGAGAAAGAGGCAGAGAGAATATTCAAGGAAATAATGACTAAAAACTCCCCAAATTTAACAAAAGATGAATTTACACATTCATGGAATTCAATGAAATCTAAACAGGATAAAACCAAATAGACCCACATCACAGCATATTATAACCAGACTTTTGAATTCCAAAGATTAAGAGAATTCTGAAAGTTGCAAAAGCAGCTTGTCACATACAAGGAAGTCTCAATAAGACTAAATGCCAGCGTCTCATTGCAAACCCTCAAGGCAAGAAGGCAGTGGGATAACATGTTGAAAAATGTTGAAAGCAAAAAATTGTCAACCAAAAAATTTATATGTTGTAAAATGGTCTTTCGAAAATGAGGGAAAGATTGACATTCCCAGATAAACAAAAGCTGAAGAAGTTTGTCACCACTAGAGCCCTATAAGAGATGCTAAACAGAGTTCTGCAGGTTGAAAGGAAAGGATGATAGACAATAGATTAAAGCCACATGAAGAAATAAAGATCTCTATGAGGATAATGACATGGGTAAATAAATTACCAGTATTATTGTATTTTTGGTTTGTAGCTCCAATTTTCTTCTTATAGGATGTAAAAGGAAAATGCGCAAAATGTAATGATAAATCAGTGGTTTTGGACTCAATGTATAAGCATGTCATTTGTGACAAGAACTACATAAATGTGGTGGGATAGAGGTTATAGGAACAGGCTGAATATACAATTGAAGTTAAATTCATATCAAAACAAATGAGATTGTTTTAGATATAGGGTGTTAAATTTAAGCCCCGTGGTAACTCAAAAAGAAGTACCAGTTAATATGCAGGCTCATAGAGATAGAAATTAGAGTACAGGTTGTCAAGGGTGTAGGACAGACAAATAGGGAGTTAATGCATAATATTGTACGGTCTCTGTTTGGAGAGATGGGGAAGTTTTAGTAATGGAAGGTGGTGAAGGTTCCATGACACATTATGAATGTGATTAATCCCATTGAATGATATGCTTGGGAGTGGTTAAGATAGAGACATTTATACTGTGTATATGTTCCTACTAAAGAGATAATGACAATTAAATGCAGTACACGTTCATGGGTAAGAACTAGCAATGGAAGAAGGAAGGTTCAAAGTGACATTACTGGTGCATATGAAAAATTAGAATATAAACAGTAAGCTTTATATCAATTGCTAAATTGATTGAACTTGATAGCTGCACTTAAGATGATTGCATACATGAATATCCTTGTTTTTAGGAAACGTATGTGGTAGTATTAAATGTTCAAGGAGCATGAGTTATACAACTTACATTCAAGTGTCAAGAAAATTGATTGATAAATAGATGGATGGACTGGTGGGAAGATAGATAGATAGATAGATAGATAGATAGATAGATAGATAGATAGATAGATAGATAGATAGATATGATAAATATGGAAAAAGGTTAAAATTGGTGGAGCTGGGCATCAGGGCAACTGGGATGGGTGTAGGAGTATATTGAAGTTGTAAGAGGTTTGTATTATTTTTGCAACTGTCCTATTAGTTTGAACATACTTTAAAACAAAAGGTTTTTTTTTTAATTAGAGGAGAATTCACAAGTTATGGGATTCCATTGACCCACCTGTTCTAGTGTTGAACTGCTAACATTTCTTAAATGCAAACTGTGATTAAGACATAGTGCTGAATGCATTACATGGATTATTCTCTGTCCCTTACAAAAGCATTCAGAGGTGTAATTATTCCCACTTTTCAAAGAAATTGAGGTGAAAACCAGGTGTTGATGCAAATGAGATTTTCAACATAGGCTGCCTAATTCCTAAGCCTAAACTAAACTGTGTATAATTACCCTTGTGGTCAATAAAGTTTTAATCCAATGATTCCAGTCCATTTAAGTCAAAATAAATATATTTAGTTTGCATCTTGTTTCTTAATAATTGCCAGTATGTTTTTTAAGACTATTAAAACCCTTTGTGCTCTTCTTAGAACTGCATACAACTTCAACTGCTTAATATTTCCCCAGACATCCTGAATATCAAGTTTGGGACAAAACAGTCTCCAGCACTAGCTCCTCTGTGCTCTGCAGTGGCTGCACATCTGTTTGCTGCTGCACATGTAAGAAATGAGCACATGTGGCTCAATCAGGGTTGCCAAATGTCTCTGATTGTGAAACAGAATGTTTGCTTCAGGAGGATATCCAGGTCTCTCAGTGGTCTCCAGCCTTGTTGAATTTAACTGTAAATGAGCAGGTTAGTAATTTTCAGAGACTATATCCTAGTTCTTCTCCCTTAAAAAAGGTTGATTCATTCTCAAGCATGTTTGTGTTTGTGACTTTCCTTGCAATACCAGAAATAAACAATAACAGCCAAAAAGTGGCCATTGGAATCAGACAGAGCTGAGTGTGAATCTCAAGCTGGCTAATGTTACTAAGTGTGTAATGTGGGGCATTTATTCAACTTCAAACTTGAGTTTTCTCATCTGTAACATATAGTAACGAATTGATGGGATTTGAGAGAGGGTAAAATGAAGGCAGTGGAAAATCTAGGCAGCATTGCTAACACATGGTTACCGCCTCATAAGTATTAGCAGAGAAGAATTCAGAGCACTTCTATGGGAAATGGATTTCCTTAGAAAGACAAATATATAAAGGAATATCAGATTATGGGTATTTCCCTTTCCTTTTTCATTCTAATTTTGTGTGTCTTCTCAAATTATCCTTAAAAAGCAAGATAGATTTTTGCTACAGTCATTGGCTAAGGGAAGACACCATCTTACTGGCAGTAGCAAGAAATTGCAGCTCACAGAAGTTGACATTGGTATCTACCTCAGTTAACTTGGAAGAAATCAGATAGTCTCTTGAGCTTTAGTATTTAATTCATTTCAGAGATCAATTTTAGTTCCTCTAAAACACTATACTAGATTCTGTGAACACATTTTCAGTGATCCAGCAGTACATGGTCTCCAAAACTCAGTTTTTCAAAATATATAGATGTGAACATTTCAGTGAAAAGGAGTAGCAAAGTACAAAGGACTGAAAAATTTAATTTGGCATACTGAAAACGTTGAACTTGGAAAGAATGCCCTTAGTACAGTCCAAGGAAACTCTGAGGCTATAATTTTAAACAGTGAGCCAAGTCCTTTGGAGAGCAGTGGTCTAGAATGAAGAAGGTCATTTTACCTGGAAACACCCATGTGCAATGATCGTCTATCTGGCGGCACCTACTTTCCTTATAATTAGTAATCTTTTAGGGAAGTATGGCTCTTTTCAGCAGGAAATCCACTCACAGCACCTGCTGTAGTACTGCATAAATGTTAGTTATCTCTGGCATGAATTTCATTGTAGTACGATTTAAATAACCCTTCAGTAAAAGGCACTTTTCTGAGGCAAGCTACCTTGCAAGATATAATGAGCTGGAAAAATGAACACAACTAGTTTCCAGACACATGACACCTCAGGAAAAAAATTATGACATAGAGACTTTGAATCATGTTTTGACATTCCCTTCTGCAATTAGTCCAGGGCAATTTATTGAGCCCTTAGTAGGTACTTAAAATTTTTTCAATAGTGGAATCAATTGACTTTGGTATATTCTGCTTATGTGGGTTGAGCCCCTGTGAGTCAATTCTTCTATCAAACCCCTACTGAGCTGACAATTGAAGTTATAAACATTTAATACTGAAGAACAAAGTGATAAGAGGATTAGAAACAATACTAAGCTTGCAGTGAAACTACAAAATGTATGCATACTAGATTGAATGAAATTGAACAATAAACCACAAGTCACATACTTTTTTACTATTTTCTCTTTGCCCCTTCAATTCTGATTCTGCCACTTAAAAGCTTCATGACACAACAGAGAATTTGAAGCTGTATTTTTTCAGTTGATATTTTCAGTGGCAATTCCATTTAGCAAAAGATGCAAATCAAGATGGCTTTCCTGGGGAGCAGATGTAGCTCAAGTGGTTGAGTGCCTGCTTCCCATGTCCAAGGTCCCAGGTTCAATCCTGGTATCTCCTAAAAGGAAATAAATAAGTAAATATAAAAACAAAACAAAACAAAAAAACAACTATCATTGGGGAGCAGATGTAGCTCAGTGGTTGAACATCTGCTTCCCATGTATGAGGTCCTGGGTTCAATCCCTGGTACCTCCTAAAAAAAAAAGAAAAGATGGCTCTTCTTCCACTGTACCTCACACTCACACCTTCTCTTCTCTACAACTGTTGTGGTTACCAGTGGTTTCTCTCTGTGATAACAGCTGGCTTTGGAGACCTTTGAGGTTGGAATGCTCAGTGTGACCATCCCTATGAGGCAGATTATAATATCTCTCCACTTATTCTCTAAGCATTCATTGAGCACTTACAATATTGTAAGCATTTCAGATACAGTAGTGGCTATGACATCTGTGTTCTCAGTGACAGGTTTCAAATAGTAAGGAGAGGCTCCATTCCTGTGATGTCATCTACCATACTGGCAACTGTGTGGAAAGTTTTCCTTCATAGCCTTGGGAAATTGACCTGGGAAATGGCATAGGGCATCATGTTCTTTTCAGTGCCTGGAAGCCAATTACATCTCTGTGGACTCCACTTTCCCTTAGGAAAGCCTGGGATGTTTCAGTGTAGAGTCGCACATTCTCTCCTAGCCCAGTGCAAACTCAGGTCACCAGAGTAGCTTGTGATTCTTCATGTCCTTCAGCATACAGGACACATATAGAAAAGAAATGTTGATGTATCTTTGGTTTGCTTTTAGTTCTATAGCGCAAAATGAACTTAAATGACCCTAAGAGCATTAAAAAAAGAAAATGCCCTTCCAAAAATAATGAGGGTTTAACCTGTGTTTAAGTCTTCTCCATAAGTCTTACCCACTGTAACCTAAAATAAAGAATTGCCAAGATGGGAAACGGACTTTGGCCCAGTGGTTAGGGCGTCCGTCTACCATATGGGAGGTCCGCGGTTCAAACCCCGGGCCTCCTTGACCCGTGTGGAGCTGGCCATGCGCAGTGCTGATGCGCGCAAGGAGTGCCGTGCCACGCAAGGGTGTCCCCCGCGTGGGGGAGCCCCACACGCAAGGAGTGCGCCTGTGAGGAAAGCCGCCCAGCGTGAAAAGAAAGAGCAGCCTGCCCAGGAATGGCGCCGCCCACACTTCCCGTGCCGCTGACGACAACAGAAGCGGACAAAGAAACAAGACGCAGCAAATAGACACCAAAAAAAGACAACCAGGGGAGGGGGGGAAATTAAAAATAAATAAAATAAATCTTTTAAAAAAAAAAAAAAAAAAAAAGAATTGTCAAGAGGTGAATGACTATTTTTCTCCCTGTTGTTTGGCTATTTACATTTTGAAAACAGAGAGGCAAACAAAGTGAAAGAGAATGTTTCCCACCTCTCGCTAGTTTAATTCTGTTTCAGTTTATTGTAGATAGAATAGCTTAAACATTGAATACTTGGGTCAAAGTAGTACTATTGCCAATTGTGTCCACAAAAACAAAATTAACAGGTTAAAAGTGTGTCATTATATTCCTTTACTTCTAAACCTTTTATAATTTATTAATGTAATTTGAATATTCAGAGGCAAGGACATAAATCCAAATATATAACAATTCTTCATAAAAGACCATTATAATTTCCTTTATCTTACACTTCATATCACTGCTTTTTATCATTATATTTTCTTTTATTATAATACATAGCTCCCTTGTTTTATATACATAGCTTATTTCACAAAAGGTAATGATGATAGATGGTAGAGAGAGATGGATATATGATAGATAGATAGATAGGTAGATAAATAGATAAATAGAAAGATAGACAAATAGAACAATTGGCATATTAAAACATACATCAGGCTACATTCAGGCCAACATTTTTATACATCACTTTTTAAAGTTGTAATCCCAAGAAAGACATTCAGACTAAGAATGTTAACATCAAAAAGCAATAAAATAAAACTTTCCAAAGCTTTTAATTTTGGAACTCTGAAAATGGTCAACTAAAAATGATTTCCTGTTTCCAATAAGCTTTTTTCAACAACAAAATCCTCTCTCTGGAAGTATCAGATGTCCTCATAGTTATTTGATATTACTGCTCAGAAGAATTTGGAGAGAAAGAGAAAAGAAAGAAAATGAAAAAGGCCAACAGAGCACAGGAAACCCCTCTTGGAATTTCAAAGACAGTGAAATGTGGTATAAGTTAGCTATGCCAAGACATTTTATATTGAAAGCCTGAAGAACTAAGTAAAGAAAAGAAACATTTGTATGAAGAACCATACAAACATTACATATGTAGCTTCCTATTATGTAAGTTAAGTAAAAAAAGAAAAGAGAAAAAAAATTAAAATTCTTGTAAGTTCCATAAATATTTAATGCAAATCCATGGAGAATGATTAGATTGACAGAGATATATGGAATAACCACTAAATATTTTCCTAAAATGCTACAGCTGTCACTGTTTCCACTTTTTCTAATTTGGTAACACCAAAGGAATTATTTATTATTTGTTAATATATGTCATCTTTTCTGCAAAAAGTTTTCAGATAATTTTAGGGAACAAATTATTTCATGACATTACAATCTTTGTGTTGTCACTTATTTTGCCACTCTCCATTGCTGATGCATAGGATGCTTCCAAGGCAAGTGTCAGCACAATCGTGACAACCCAAATTAAAATAGAAAAAATTGTGTCACCCTATTTTTTGGCCAATAATGGAATTTTTATTAACACATTTGGCAGTGGTCTTGTTGAAAGTTGGAAGCATACTAGACCTCTTTTTTTTTCCAAACTGAAGAACTATATGAAAGAGTAGATAGTGATTTGGGTGGAGTGGGTAGCTGATATAGGCACATTTTAAACAAATACACTGATGTTTTTTGGCAATCAAAAATTTTGGCTACCAGAGATTAAAACATAAGAAGAGACATAGACTAAGGAAGAAGAGTTATACTGAAACTAGTACATACCTCACAGTAAAGATGGCACTTTGTAGACTATGTAGCATGCAGTTGCTCAATATGGGCTTTTATGTCTTTTTTTCCCTTTTTTTAGAAGATGGAGTTTGAACTCTGTCTAAAAACAATTCAGTGTTTTGCTAAAAGTTTTCATGTATTTCATATATGTTTTCCTTTTATTTTGGAAAAGAAATGTGAAAAAATAGAGATGTTACCCTTACTATACTATACATTTCTATAATTGGTGTTGGAATCAAGGCAGATAATGTAATAAGCTAGACGATCCAGAAACAACTAAGTATATATAAGATTCTAACATATGATAGAGGTGCCACTTCAGTCATTTCAAATAAATAAGAAAGGGTGGTTTAAAAGGACTAGCTCATCCCTTGAGAAAAAAAAGTTAGATCCCTACCTCATGCCATGTAGCAAAATAATTTCCAAATGGGCCAAATTTAAATATAGAAAAATGAAACCCTGAAATACTAAAAGAACTATAATGACTATATAATTTTGAAGTGGGAGATAGGAATTTAAAACATAATAAATAACATAGTTATGAAAATCAACCATGTTTTCTAAAACAACACAAATTTAGTGAGAGAAGTGCTATTTTTTTACATTTTTGCAAATCTCTTTAATGTTTAACTTAATAGAAGACAACTGGATTCTCATTTTGCTTCTACATTCATTTGTGGTGATATATGTCATGTAGCTTCTGGAAAACGCCACAATAAAGTCATGAGAGAATAAATGTGGAAAAGATACATCTTAGTACTATTATGAAAGTGGTTTTGATCTTTTAAGTCTCTGGAACACTAAGGGGACCCTGAACCCCACTTTGAGAACCACTAGTATAGGGCAATGAAATGCAATGCAATGCTTTATTTTTATTTATTTATTTGTTTGTTTGTTTATTTATTTTTATTTCTCTCCCCTCCCCCCCTCAGTTGTCTATTCTCTGGGTCCATTTGCTGTGTGTTCTTTTGTGTCCGCTTATATTCTTGTCAGCGGCACCCAAAATCTATGTCTCTTTTTGTTGCGTCATCTTGCTGTGTCAGCTCTCCATGTGTGCGGTGCCACTCCTTGGCAGGCTGCACATTTTTTGCACTGGACAGCTCTCCTTATTGGGTGCATTCCTTGCCTGTGGGGCTCCCCTACATGCGGGACACCCCTATGTGGCACAGCACTCCTTGCATGCATCAGCACTAGGTGTAGACCGGCTCATCACACGGGTCAGGAGGCCCTGGGTCTGAACCTTGGACCTCCCATGTGGTAGGAGAAAGCTCTATCCGTTGAGCCAAATCTGCTTTCCCAATGCAACTCTTTAAATTGATTGTATTGCTGAGGGGCAAAGCTCACTGATATTGCTGTGGAAAAGATTCATTTGCATTATTTGTAGTTTCCTATAAGTTATCAATTTCCTATACTTATGGAGTTGTACAATATAACTAGTCAGTTGAAAGCCAAAGTTGTACACTCTTTAAAAATCTGATGGAAAGTGGATGTGGTTTTAAGTGGTTGGGCTACTGTCTACCATATGGTAGGTCCCAGTTTCAGTTCCCAGGGCCTCTTGGTGAAGGCAAGCTGGCTGGTATGGTAAACTGGCCCACATGGTGAGCTGACACAACAAGATGACACAACAAAAAAGAGACACAGAGGAAAAGAGAATGACAGACACAACAAACCAGGAAGCTGAGGTGGTTCAAGAAATTGAGTGCCTCTCCCCCACGTCAGAATTTCCCAGGATCAGTTCCCAGTACCTCCTAAAGAAGAGAAGATAAGATAAGGAGACATGGAAGAACATGCAGCAAATGGACACAGCAAGCAGACAGTGAGTGCAAGCAGCAAGGGGGGGATAAATAAACAAACAAATAAATAAATAAATCTTTTTTTAAAAATCTAATAATTCCCTAAAAGGTCCACCAGAAATCACCCAGCATTCCAGTGAAAAGGCATCCTAGAATGTCTTGTACCCATTTCTCAGTCTATCTTTTCCTCCTGGCCACCACCTTCCACTTTAAACAAGCATGTTTAAATAAGCAGTCCATGAATAGTTGGGTAATTCTCAGAATGGTAAGCAATGAGAAGAAATGGAAATTGGGATTCTTCCCAATGTAGTTAATGTAACTATTCGATTTATACCTCCAAACTCAAGTGCTCACAAAATCTCCTACTTCCCAACTTCCACTTTTCTTTAGAATCCCATTTCCCTACTGAAATTCTTCCTCAGATTTCTTATTTTAATGCATTTACTGCTTTTTGGGGGAAAGGGTCACCCCTTTCCACGGCAGGGAAAATAGTCCTATGTCTGGCAACTCAAGTGGCACCCCTGGCTTTGGTCTTGTGTTTTTGATGATTTCTTTTGTTCAGGAACTTGAGATGCCCTCTAACTCCATGCATGAAAGTAAATATGATTGTTTCAAGTCAGGTTTAGTATGGACTTCAGAGGAATCATGACTTCTTTTGATCCTAGGTCACCTAGAAGGTAATGCTCACTGAGGTGGGCACTGGGATTACAAAATCAGACCTCACATCAAAAATGCATACAGTACAGACATACATCTGTATAAAGGTGAAAGACTATTTTACCTTTTATTTGTTTTTCTTTTAGCTTAATTTTGGCCTGTCCTTTTCAGACCTTCACCATTATTATCCTAAAAGGCATTTGACCCTTTTGTGCCCCAAAGGTGTATTATCCCTGTTACTAAAGACATCAAATGAAGTATAGGTGACTTCACCTTCATTGCCCTTTCAGAAAAGCAGCACCTCCAATAAAACTCTTTATGATTCCCGGCATCCTCTTTTAAATGTTTGTGTTTGATGGTGGGCAGTGGAGATGGGGAGGATTCCAGTTAGTATACAAAACATGCACAAAATCATACTAACAAGGTAGAAATGAGTGGAACTGAGCAGCCCAAACGTTTGAAAATGTAACAACACTGCACCGTTTTATTTTGCAGTTGTTTATTGAGGTTCCAGGGCCAAGACAGTGAGTGTTCTCTCTACCAGTAATCCTAGGAGGTTATTAATTCTGAATCTGACCTTGGCACTATGGGATCTAGTTCTTCCTTCATATTCTTTGTCCCAAACTAGAGTTGTGAGGAGGTCAAAGTGTGATACTAGAGATAGGAAATGAGCTAATTTTCACCACAAAGAGCAGGTTTTAGTGAGTTGCACTACAAAAATCTCCACTTCCTTTTTTTTTTCTAAGTAAATGGAGGCAGAAATGGCAGCAAGATGAAACTTTCAGTTTAAATCAGGGTCAGGAAATCATGATGATGGGGACAATCTGACCTTCTGTTTATTTTTATACAGGCTGTGAGTGAAGAAAGTTTTTTGTATTTTTTAATGGCTGAAATTAAATAAAAAGAATAATAATATTTCATGACACATGAAATTCAAATTTCAGTATGTATAAGCAAAATTATATCAGACTATAGTAATACTTATTTGTTTACATATTTTATATGGCCTGTTTTGGGTCAATACTAGCAGTTAAGTAGATGTGACAGAGACTTTATGTAACACTCATCATTTCACACTCCTGCTTGGAGCACCACAAAGCACAGTGCTGCAGTTACAACTCAACAGCATTTCAAGTACCAGAGGTATGACCATACCATGACATTAATATATATATATATATATATTAGTTCATAACCATTAAAGCAAAACAAGAAAATAAGGGAAAAGTGGACTTTAAAAGTTATGCTTTCAAGGCACAGTGGAGTGTGGCTTATTTTATTATTGAGTTAGCAAAGCATTGTGCTTAGTATGCAATGACTATAGGGTAATTGACATTAGAATTACCCTTGTATATTCTTAGGATTCAAGAATACCACATACATCTACATACCAGACTTAAAGGAAAAAGGGGTCAGAAAATTTAATTTATTGTAGGACAGGGATTAGTAATCCTTTTTGTTCCAATGTACCCCTCTGCCAGTCAGGTGAAATGAATACTACTGTAATTTATTCATTGCCTACATTCATAAGTGAAGGAGATGCTAGAATTCAGTTAAAGGTCAGAGAAAATAAAGATAATAAGTAGATATTTTTCAATTCAAGTTCATGGACCCCTGGTTAAAAAACCCTGTTGTAGGATATTTCATCACAGCAGAATTTCCTCAGAAAAAAAGAAATGAATATAAGGTAACAGCCAAAATAAGAATCCAAGTGGCTCATTTGTTAGACAAGCAAGGAAAAGTCATTTACCAATAATGAATTAACTTAACTATGTTTGACTGCTGCAGAAAATAAATATGTCTAGAGAAAATAAATCTTTTAAGACTACGTATAAGCTTTCAGTGAGAATAGTTGCTCCCTCAAACCATTCAGGACATTGGAAGCAATTTTACTAGTCAAATAAAAAACAAAGTAAATAATTTTTTAGTGGTTTTTCTTGATGAATTTAAAAAATGCTATCAATACTGTTTATTTGTTGTTGTTTATATGGGGAAACTGCCAAGTTTGATATAAATGAAGAATAGTCTCTATAAACAGTTTGCATAGAACAGTTACAGGAGAGAATATTTTCAAAGAAATTGAGAAAGCAGTTATTCAGTACAATCTGAAGTGGAATCTGCTAAGATGTGTCACAAGTGATGGTGGGAAAATGTTTGAAGAGAAAATAGCTTCATTGGACAAATTTACTAAGCCTGAACAAGAGAATTGTCCTCAATCACTATTACTGAACACTAAATGACTTTGTACATTTACTTTTGCTGCAGACTTGATGACATTTTTCCATGAATTCAACCTAAAATTACAAAGAAATAGAGTTTATATGAAAAACTTTTAATGCCATAATATCATTTTGACAACTAATGCTTTTTGAATCAAAAGTAATTTCATACTGCTTTATTTATATACTTCATGTGCTGTCAAAGTTAAAGCAAGAATTTCCATTCTCCTACAAATTTGTAGTAGATATATTTTCTGAATTCAAACTGCAGTTCCAGCAAATTGCAGTGCAAATTTGGAGGCAATTTTTTATTTCAAAATCCATTTAATTGCACAATTGAGATGCTTTCACCTAATTGGAAGTGATTAATCTGAAATGCATTGGAAATGATTAATCTGAAATGCAGTGACATGCTAAAAGACAAATACCAAGACAATAATCAAATAGACTTTTATAAATGTCTTTCAAGCTTTAAATACGATCAATTAAAATCATATACTCATGGATTGATAATAGTACTTGGTAGTACTACCTGCATAAAAAGATATTTTAAAAGTACATAAAATCTTATAGATCAACATTAACAGATGAATATTTGTACTGATTTTTTAAAATTTATTTTATTTATTTATCCCACCCCTCATTGTTGTTGTTGTTATTGTTGTTTTTTTGAGCTCACTGTCTGCTTTCTGCATGTTCTTCAGTGTCTGCTTTTCTTCTATTTAGGTGACATTGGGAACTGATCCTGGGAACTTCTGGAGTGGGAGAGAGGTGCTCAATCTTTTGTGCCACCTCAGCTCCCTGGTCTGTTGTGTCTCTTATTGTCTGGTCTCTATGTCGTTTTTGGTTGCATCATCTTGCTGTATCAGCTCTCTGTGCAGGCCAGCACTCTTGCATGGGCCAGCTCACGTGCGTGGCCCAGCACTCCTGCATGGACTAGAACTCTGCATGAGGCAGCACTCCACTCAGGCCTGCTCACCATGTGGGCCAGCTTGCCTTCACCAGGAGGTCCTTGGAATTGAACTCTGGACCTTCTCTTTGGTAGATGGGAGCCCAATCATTTGAGCCAAATCTGCTTCCCTGTAATTGATTTTGATACTATGGAACACTAATTCCAGTTAAGCAAGTATTATTCCCCTTTCCCTCAAAAAAGAATTCTCTTCTCATTAGTGGACCTAATTTACAAAATATTGTGCTCAATTATTATATTTTACTTTCATCAATTAAAAAAATTTATTTTCTCTCTTGTTATGTAAGTACTTACATAATCCTTGATTTTACCTGTAGGCCCACAAAACCTAAAATATTTACTATCTGGATCTTTACAGAAAAAAATTGCTGATCCCTGATCTAATGAAGTGAGTTTGAATTCTGATTGCCCAGCAGAATGCAGACATTACGAATCACAAGAAGAAAGTGCTGGAGGCTGCACAGACCAGTGCAGGTGAATTAGGAGCTGTCTTGACCCTGCAGGTAAGAAGAGTGGCTGCAAAGGGTACATTTGAGCTCCTCCTCTCTCAGAAAATAACAAAGGCTACTATGTGGACTGATTTTCCTATAATCAGAATGAGATAGGAATTTGGGAGAAATCTTTGACTAAAGAATCCATTAGGAAAGACTGTACTAAGGCCCTTTAAATTGCACATACAAAGAAATGTAGCATTTTATCCTTGACGTTGCTAACACCAGACAGTGACTCTACATTCATGGAAAAAAATTTGAAGGGTAATCATCAACATATTAACATCATTTATCTCTGGGACATGGGGATACTAATAGATTATCTTACATTTTTTCCTTACCTCTTGTTATTTTTTCCCTGAAATTTAGCAGTGAAGTTTGCTATTCTACTACTTTTTTCTTTTTTCCAGTTTCCCCCCCACCAAGTTACTATATTTTACTTATTTAAAAATTCACACTTTGCAGAGTCATTTCTCATTTTAAGAAATTGTCTTATTGATTAATGTTCCAATGTCATCTTGGGAGAGGACAAATGTTTACTGTTTTTTTCAAATTTCTTATGAGGAGAGGCGATTGTGGTTGAGAAGAAGGAAGGGTTACTAGGTTGGCTATCTTGTTTACACTGCACACATTTTCTCCCACTTTATTTCTTCAAGAAAATAAGATTCAAAACAATTAGAGGACTGTTCAATCATAGACTAGGAAATAATGTTCTTGGGTAACTGAATATACCCATGTCATTAACAAACACAGAAAGCACTATTGCTACTAATAAAATATGACATCGTTTTCTTTTAAAAGTTAAGACATATTTTAACAAACTAGAGGAGAAGAATTAACTGGCCACTTGTCAGGACAAAAAATACACATTTTGGGAAGTGGATTTGGCCCAACGGATAGGGCATCCGCCTACCACATGGGAGGTCCAAGGTTCAAACCCAGGGCCTCCTGATCCATGTGATGAGCTGGCTCACAGGCAGTGCTGATGCATGCAAGGAGTGTCATGCCACGCAGGGGTGTCCCCCACATAGGGGAGCCCCATGCTTAAGGAATGCGCCCCATAAGGAGAGCTGCCAAGTGGGAAAAAGTGCAGCCTGTCCAAGAATGGCACTGCACACAGAGAGCTGATACAGCGAGATGACGCAACAAAACGAGACACAGATTCCGGGTGCCACTGACAAGAATACAAGCTGACACAGAACACACGGTGAATGGACATAGAAAGCAGAAAACTGGGGAGGGGGGGGGGAGAGAAATAAATAAAAAATCTTTTTAAAAATGAACACATTTTGTGGAATGCAAACTTCTGTGTGCAAACATTTTAAAAATGTCTTATTTTAAAAGAATTTAATCCATTTACATCATCCAGCTTGTTCACAGCCTTGATAATTATGAATTCCTCGTAGATTATGATTTCATAATATGGAAATGTACACCTTCCACGTGCTAAGACAATATATACATATATAACTGTGAGCCTAACAAAGCATTAGGTTCTGAAATAAATAATTTATCCTAGACATTTTTTAGCAGCAGAGCCAGGGATAACCAAACTGTCATGCCTGAGGATATAGAAGCACTATCATTTTTCCTTCCAAGGACTTTCCATTTGTTTCCATAGAGTTATATATTTGTAGTTAAACAGTATATTTGCACTAAACAGTTGTTTATGTTTGTTTACCCTGTTGACATAGAGAAAACTAGAAATTGGGAAGAATTTCAATGTTAGGAGATGACACTGGCCAATGTGGGTATGATTAAAACACATTGTAAATGACTAATAAATTGCATGTATAAAATAACAAGTTTGCTTTTTCTGAAATTGATGGCAACTTTACATGTATTCTTATTAGCTTCCCATGTTTTCAGGAAGAAAAACAAAGGAGACATGGAGAAAATCTGAACAAGGACTATTAAAATAGTTTCTACTTCATATTACCAACTTTTGGAAAAATTAGGTCTGGTCTGAGCTGTTCTTAGCATGCCACCTTTGGGTGGGGCCCACCAATCAGAATGCAGTTTGCTGAATGCTGGTGAATCAGAATGTAGCTTTTGGAAAAGGGGGATGGATTGACTCAGATGGATTGAATCAAACCAGGGAAAGAACCACTTTCCACTTACTACTTATTTGTCAAAATAATCAGAAAGGTGATATTTACCATTCCTAACACTTCTTCAAAACTGTGTAGGTTTAAGTAAGACCTTTATACTAATAATCTCTTTAGAATAGATTTTCATGCAAAGTAGGTGCAGAATTACCAGTGCTTTCTTTTTGCCAGCATAACTCTTGGAGGTACAGTAGAATTAAGTAGACTCTAATCATCAATTGCTAGCTGACAAAGATGGCTTTGAACTGAGTTCAAACATGGTGTTCGTTCATGTATATAAAGAAAAAAAATGAGACCAAGTCAAAGCTAGCCTTTTCACTTGTCTGGCAATTAATTGCATGACTTGCATGCCAGAATGTTTGTTTTGCATATACAGAATTTGCTTTTACATATTTTACAGAAAATCAAGTTGTGTACTGAAATGGCCTGACATCCTTCTTTTTCTTAGGTTTCATAACTTTTAAAGAGTAGATAACTTTTTTAAAACTTTAATTTCTTTATCACATTTTATTTCATTTTTCTACAAATTAAGACTTTTCTTTCTATTTAGGGTCAATGAAATGAAATCACCCAATAGTCACAGAGAGATGGCTTTCCTGAAAATGAGAAATATATAAAATGACATTTGCTTATTAAATCATTTGCTCTGCTTCATAAATTATTTAAAGGCATTATTCAATTATTATTTCTTTAAAAACAGCTTTTGGAACATGGAGTTTAGTCATTTGTAGTATATAATAAAATGAAGACCATGGATTGTAAGTAGGTATAGCTTTGAATTTGAAACCATAACTCACAAAGAACTTTAAGGTCCTATTTGTGATAGTAGAAGTAGCCTCCACAAGCAGCATAAAAGATAAGGCTGTAAAAGAAGTGAATGAGGGTGGGGAGGATAGTAGGACAGAGAACTTCATTAGTACACACTGTGTGCTGTGGAACCTTGGCGGAGAGAGGTAAAAAGTAAGTCACCTGGTGCCTTGGCTGCAGAAATTTGCTTGGCAAATTTTTATCAAACTGGATGTGGTAAAGGCTTCTCTTTAATTTCTCCCTACATCCCCTCAAGTTACTAAATTCTGATGGTTCTACCTTTAAATATACTTCTTGGATATATAATGAAATCCTTTACTTAACAATAAAAAGACAAACAACTTGATTTAAAATGGGCAAAAATCTTGAACAGACATCTCTCCAAAGAAGAAATGTAAATTGGCCAGAAAGCACATGAAAAGATGCTCAAAATCATCAAGCCATCAGGGAAATGCAAACCAAAACCATAATGAGATACCATTTCACATCCAACAGAATGGCTGCTATTAGAAAAATAGAAAATAACAAGTGCTGGAGAGTTCGCAGATATATAGGAGTACTTATTCATTGCTGGTGGCAATGTAAAATGGTGCAGCCACTGTGGAGGACACTTTGCATTTCCTCAGAAAGCTAAGTATAGAATTAATGTTGACCCGCCAATCCAATTACTAGGTGTGAAATAAGCCAGACACAAAAGGACAAATATCATATGATCTCACTAAGTTGAAACAATTAGAATAAGCAAACTCACAGCGTCAGAATCTAACATGGGTTACCAGGGTATGCAGTGAGGATAAGGAATGGGAAGTTAAGTCTTTAAATGTACAGTGTTCCTGTTTGGAATGATGTAAATGTTTTGGTAATGCATGGTGATGATGGTAGAACAGCATTATGAATATAATTAACAGCACTAAAAGACATAGCTGAATGTGATTAAAAGGGGAAATGTTAGATTATATATATGATAATAATAAAAATTAAAAAGAAACCTTTTGGATACATAGGTATACATATAAATGTATCAGTTAATAGACGGATGGATGAAAGAAGGAGTGAATGAATGAATGATGAATGGCAGTTGAGGGTCCTTTTACTTTTGTTTCTCAGGTTATTGTGAGAAGCTGCATCCTGATTCTGAGAGAGCTGTTCTTAGCATGCCACCTTTGGGTGGGGCCCACCAATCAGAATGCAGTTTGCTGAATGCTGGTGAATCAGAATGTAGCTTTTGGAAAAGGGAGATGGATTGATTCAGGCTGGATATCCTGTACTTCATTTTAAAGAACAGTAAGGGAAATTAAAGAAGGCAATGGTGAAACTCAGGGACTAGTTAGTAAGCAGGGCTTATCCATGGTACCCAAAGCACAATGTCTTGCTATCAATTTCTTTATTCAAGGGCCACCCAATGGTGAGTGGTATTTCCTGACACACTTCCTAAATTCATCTGTGTATAGTCACTAAGGGATAGAATGGCAAGAAGGTGGAGAAGAAAAAGGAGACACAAGGCAGATTCCAACCAAATGAGTTCAATTTCAGTCATTCTTCTGGCTTTGCCAATATCTTAGACTATGTATATCACTATTACTTATTTTTTCTTTACTCTTTCTTTTCCTCTCTTTTTTCATTTATTTTTTATAATTTTTAAGTTACTATGGGATTTATAATGGCATAAAAATATCTATTTCTTTTGTTTTAGTTTTTGTTGTTTTTGACACATGCTTAATTTGTTGACTACATAATCACACTAGACCCAAGTGACTGGGTGAGGAGACAATTGGATAGCTGAATTCACTGTAAGTTGATGGGTGAATGATCAAAGTGTTTCTAGAATTTAACTATCAGGTTGATCAGATGGCTATATTAGAATTCAGCCTCATATTTTTACCATGCTATATTACATAACTTATTTTTTCTGTGTCTGAACTTGACCAGGTTTAACTTAAAAGAAAATGCATAAGCAGGAGGGACTAATTGAGTATTTAATTTGTATTATGTTGGTTTTGTGTAAATAGTCTTTAAATTGAAGGGGAATGAAAACTATCTTACTAGGTACTCTTTAACTTTCAGAAACAATGTTGCTAAATTATTACAGTTATTTCCAGTATCTTATCAGTTTTAATTAATGTACAGTAATGAAATATTTTATAATCCCAATGATATACACGGGCAACTTTTTGTTTATCATTACCATAAATATTTCAATGACAGCTATTTTTCACAGTACTTTTTTACTCCTGTAATGGATTACAGGATAATTATTCAAGTTAACAAAGCCATTGATTGATTCACTCATTAAAACAAAAAACTTCAACTTAATATAGGGTATTTAGTACCTTATGCTTAGTGTCATGTGGTAGTTATTTTTACCTTCAGACCATCAACTTTTTTGCCAAAATTGACTAAAATAAAAATATTTTCAATGTAGTGCTTACTCTTCTCTAGTTCCCTTTACATTTCCTTTAATCACTTCCATGAAATGCGTAGTTAACAGAATTTTTAAAGAAGCTGGTCAAAGCAAAGTTATCAAATACTTACTACTCAGCTGGAAGTAAGACGAATAGAGAATCTTCAGAACCTTCACAAAACTTTAAAGTATTATAAGTTTGAAACTCAAGTGGTTTGATTAAATCAGGTCAATCCCTAAACATGTGGGTACTTATCAGATTCAGGCTCTCTTTTAGTTTTTCTCTTTAGCCTTTAGTTTTTCTCTTTAGACAGTTAAAGAAACTGTCAGGGTCGGGCTTGGCTATCTTTCATATTTCTATCAGCTGGAAAGGAGTAAAAGAAACACCTTCCATATATAACACATTTTTGAAAGACAAGTTTGCAGAAATATTTTCTCTAACAGTGTCTTTTCATGTAGAAAGAATATTCTTCAGGAAGGTAAAGGGAGTTTTGATGGGATGGGGGTGGTGGTGCTGGTATGACATGCAGGATACTGTTCTTTCTGGTTTATTTCACAGTGCTATGCTTTGCTAAAACAATGTTTACTTCATTTGGGGTGTCTCATCTTGTCTTCCTCTTCCTGGCTTGGCTTTGGCTCTTAAAATAAAAATAAATGAAGGCAGAGAACAATTTTTACAAGCAAGTGTCTTACTAGAAATAACTGTAGTCTCATAAAGTTTTATCTTTTTTGATTTGTTGCAATTTGGGTAGTAATAAAAATGTAAGACAAGGCTTAACATCATTTCCCTTAATCTAAATACAGTACTTTTCTACTTACCTTCCCCAATGTAACTTTCATGTTTTTAGAGTAGAATTAAAAATTTTAGTACTTACAGCGTCTGCTAGGATTCCCCTTACAAGTTTTGAGAAGGGACAGAGATTTCATGTAGGAAACTTGGCATCACTTCTGATGTGACCAAATTAGATAGTATGTGTCAGAATGTCCAATTACACAACAAGTTGCTGTGTTCAAATAAATACCAGATTTGAAGATAATTTCACTGAAATCTGAAGTACCATATTCCATATCAGATCAAAGACTATATATATAATTTAAAATTTAAAAACTGTAACATTTTAGTTCTAAAAATATTTTATGGGCTAGAATTTAAATATGCTTTTGGTACTTGATATCAAGTTTTGGAAAATATTATAGTGAGGTTTAATTATTCCAAGTAAACTTGTACTCTGTAAACACCAACTGGACCACCAAGAACATGTTATGTTTCCTTGAAATGTGTTATATTTTTACATCAAAGAAAATTTTAAAAATATGATACACTGCTCCTCACGGTGAGGGAAAAAATCTTGTCCCATTTATGTAGACAATATAAGAAAATAATATTAGAAATCTCTTGACATGCCAAGCTAATGTTCAATAATTTTCTGAAAGATGTGTAAGATATCTACCTTATAAATACTATGTAAATAGACTAATTCTAAAATTTAAGGAAACCTTGTTTGTATACTAAGGAGAAATTGAGTGGCCTAGGAAACTTGTTAAGTCTCTTGAAACTAGCAATTTCTTGGCTAAAAACAAGCCACTTGAGGCCATTCCTTCCAACTGAGTCACCTACTCAAGGACAGAACTTGGCATTTAAATGTCAATGGAGATGTAGCCCTCTGACTGTGATTCTTATTTTCATGATACAGTCCCAGGGTTTGGATACTCGTTCTTAAAAAATGCATATCATGCTTATCTATAAAAATCTGAGAACTCTTTAAGAGCAAATTTTGTGTAATTCAACTTTATATCTCACCAAGTTCCTCAGTTTAGCAGGGGCTAATCAATTGTCTGTTGAACAGAGTTCATCTAAGCTATCCTTTCTTCTCCCTGTCTAACTTCACATTTTGATTTCTACCCTGCAATCTTCATTGTGTGTCTCTGCAGTAAATCACTGCTTATTTTTGCACCACTGCAGGAACAGACTGATACTACATTTGCCCATTTGATCCTGAATCAGAAGTGAATAAACAGCAAAAATTTTGAAAGCTTCAGGAAGGGGTAGTTGAAAGGAATGTATTATCAAGGGTTTTTTAGTCTACTGGGGATTTTGTGAAGTGGAAGAGAGCACAGGTTTTGAGGTTAAGATAGGCTCAGTTTCTGTTTTAGTTTGCTAGGCTGCTCAAAGCAAATATCATGAAATGGGCTAGGTTAAAGAACAGGAATTTATTCACTCATGGTCTTGAGACTAGGAAAATATCCAAATCACGGCATCATCTAGGCGAGATTTCTTCCTAAAGACCAGCTTCCATGATTCTTGGCTCCTCTCTTGCTTGGCAAGGCACATGGAAGCATCTGTTGGTCTCTCTCTTCTCTTCTGGGTTTCATTGAGCTTCTGTCTTCATCGGATTTCTCTCTCCTTGTCTGAATTTCATTCTCTTATAAAGGACTCTAGTAGCAGAATTAAGTAATAGGATTAAGACCTATCCTGAATGAGGTGGACCACACATTTACTGAATTAGTCTCATCAAAAGACCCTACTACAATGGGTCCATACCTACAGAAATGGATTAAATTTATGAACATGTTTCTCTGGGGTACATACAGCTTTAAACAAACACCATCTGGACCCACAAACAAAATGTTCTTTCTACGTGCAAAATACATTCATTCCATTACAAATCCCAAAAACCTTAAGTCATTTCAGAAACAATACTTAGTACAAAGTCTCCTTGAAATAGGTTATGTATGTGGTTTGTCCTAGGGCATAATTTCCCTCAGGCTGTCGATCTGTGAAATTTAGAAAACAAGTGATCTGATTCTAATGAACAAAGGAAGGACAGGCATAGGATAAACATTCCTATTCCAGAAGGGAGAAATTGGAAGAAAAACAGGATCACACGTCTCAAATGTTCTGAAACCCAGCAGGGCATACTCTGTTAGATTTCAAGGTTTAGGAGTCATCTGTAGAACAATTTTTTATCCTCCAGGTCTGATGCAGCAGCAAGCCCAACCCTTCCAAATGCTTTCCTAGTGGCCATGTTCTCCCCGTGCCCTGGGGTGAAGACTCCACCAGGGCACAGCCTTCACCCTCTCAGAATAATGGGGTGGCACAACTCTTCCTGAACAATGGGATGAAAGGCCAACCCTCTCCAAGTGCCAGAACAGACTCATCTTTTCCAAACACATGGATGGACCCACTCTCTTAGCCCAAGAAGATGTCTTCAGTGCGCCAAAAGCATGAGAAATGAAAGAAAACATGAATAAATGGGACCTCCTCAAACTTAAATACTTTATGATTCAAAGGACTTCATCAAGAAGGTGAAAAGGCAGCCTGCACAATGGGAGAAAGTATTTGGAAACCTCATAACCAATAAGGGTTTGATTTCCATTCTATATAAAGAAATCATACAACTCAACAATAAAAGAGCAAGCAATCCAATTAAAAAATGGGCAAAAGACTTACAGACATTTCTCCAAAGAGGAAATACAAATGGCCAAAAGGCACATGAAAAAAATGTTCAATATCACTAGCTATTAGGGAAATGCAAATCAAAACAACAATGAGATATCATTTCAACCACACAGAATGGTCATCATTTTAAAAAAAAACAACAGAAAACAATAAGTGCTGGAGAGGATGTGGAGAAATAGGAACACTTTCAATGTTGGTGGGATTGTAAAATGGTTCAGTCTTTGTGGAAGACAGTTTGGCAGTTTCTCAGAAAGCTAAAAATAGAACTGCCATATGATCCAGCAATCTTCTACTCAAAACATATTCAGAAGAACTGAAAACTGTGATGCAAACAAACATTTGCACACCAATGTTCATAGTGGTGCTACTCACAATTACCAAAAGATAGAAACAACCCAGGTGTCCATCAACCAATGAGTGGATAAACAAGTTGTGGTATATACATACTTTGAAGTACTATGCTGCAGTAAGAATAAATAAATTGAGACACATATGATAACATGGATGAAAATTGAAGACATTATGCTGAGTGAAATAAGCCAGACCCAAAAGGCCAAATATTGCATAGTACAACACAAACTAAATATGAAGAATAAATACATGGAGTAAAAACCTAGAGTATAGGTTATTAGGAGTTAAGAGAGGGCTGCAAAGGAGTACTATGCTTAATGTATGTAGAAATTTTAATTAATTTGATCATAAAAATGTGGAAATGGAGAGAGTTGATGGGGACGCATAGTGAGTAGAACTAATGCAGCTGGTTTATAAATGAAATTGTGGCTGAAAAGAGTAGTCTAGGAATGTAGATGTCAATAGAAAGAAAGCTAGAGAATAATGTAGGGACTGAATAACACAGTGAACCCAGAGATGGACGAGAATTGTGGTTAATAGTAGAAATACAAGAATGTCCTTCTATGAACTAGAATGGATGCACATCACTATTGCAGGGTGGTGGGAATGTGGTGGAGCATGGGAAAAATACAATTAATGTAATCTATGGACTATATTTAACAGCAATACCATAATACTCTTACATCAATGCCAAAGATGTGCTGTGTTAATGATAGAGTGGTATGGAAAAAAATATGCCAAATCCATGTTATGAACCATCATTAGCGGTAATTGTCTGATGATATTACCTCAGTCTGTAATGGTGTTCTATAATGGTGTGGAGTTTTGGTAAAGGGGTGTTATACGGAAATTCCACTCATGTGGATGATTGTTTTGTAAGTTCACAACGTCTGTAATAAATAAATAAATAAATATATATATATATTTTTAACCTGTCAAGGTCATGAAAAACAAGGAAAGACTGAGAAACTTCCAAAGACCAGAGGAGATGAAGAAGACATGCCAACTACATGTCATGTGGTATTCTGGATGGGATCCTAGAACACAAAAGGGACATTACTGAAATCCGAATAAAGTTTAGTCTGGTGTTTAGTTAGTGGTAATGTACCAATGTTGGTTTTTTAGTGTGACAAATGAACCATGTTAATATAAGATGTTAATAATAGGAGAAACTGGGTGAGTGGCATAAGAGAATGCTGTTTTAGTTTGCCAGACTGCTATAACAAATACTACACAATGTGTTGGCTTAAACAACAGGAAGTTATTGGCTCACAGTTTCCAAATCTAGAAGATTTGCTTCCTCCTAAAATCAGTAGCATTCTGGTTGGCCAGCAATTCTTGGGTTTCCTTAACTTTCCTGTCATATGGCAATTGTCTTTTTCTTTATCTTCTGGGTTCCCCTGACTTCTGTCTTCTCCCCATGGTCCTTTCTCATGATGTCTAAATTTCTTCTGCTTATAAAGGCCTCCAGTAATACAATTAAGGCCTCTTCTTCATTCAGTTGGGTCACACCTTAACTAAAAATAACATCTTTAAGAGATGTTATTTATAATAAATTTACATTTATAGGAATGC